>NC_088914.1:72933225-74176440 GCF_963576675.1 Euphorbia lathyris | reverse complement strand
AATACCCATCTTGTATTTCCGGCTGCAATCTTCTTCTAAACCCAATCTGTAACAGAAAGATTGTTTCTTGATCAGGTTTCAATCCTCGATTTCGAATCACACCTCGCCAGATATGCGCCAACACTGATTGAAGAGAGGATATAACCACACCGTTTCCTACTCCGGCCTCTGAATTTGCTTTTGCTTTCAGCCCAGCTATTGTTTCCTTGGTGAAATGAAAAACTCTTTCTTTCACCGGCGGCAGATTGAATTTGGCAGAGGTTTTATTGATAATAGAAAGAGGTAATCTGATGGAACAATTGTTACGAAACCAATTTTGAAAAACAGGAGGTTTAGAAATCTGATTTACATGATAACCACGAGAGATTTCAGACCATGAGTTCATGAAATTCCAGAAGGTTGAGCCATCAGCAACAGCATGGTTCATAGTACAGCCGATGAAAATTCCATCTGAAAGCTCAGTGATTTGAACTCCAAGGAGAGGATTAGAAACGCCATCGATGTTGTTGATATGAGTAAGGGGGAAGAATGAGTGGACAATGGAAGGAACGAAGATGGGTTCGAGAATATCTGAGATGGTGATGTTTTCAGCAACGGCATGAACAAATTGAGCTCCGGAATTGTTGCAGTCGATGAAAAAGGAGATGGTGTTATCTTGGTGTTGGACAGTGGAGAGACGGCCGGCGAGTGGGAAGAAGATCTTTAGAGTTTGAGAAAATGAGGTTTTGAGATGTTGGATTAAGGTCAGAGATGGTGAATTTGATTTGGGGAAGAGAAGACCGTTTTGGATTGAACCAGCTAGAAGAAGCTTGAGATCACTTGAAGTTAATTCAATCTTGTTAAAGATTGGTTCTGCAGGAGCTTCCACTAAAGTTGTGGAGACTATTTGAATTTCTGCCATTTCTTTCTCCTTGTTTTTGCGAGAAAAACTGTGATGATAATAGTGAAATGAGAACCCTAAATTATCTTATTTATTACTAAAGAAAGGACAAGTTCAATGTTTATCACATGTACATATGAAATACCAACTACAGATGTGGAGATGGAGGTTGTCCAAGGGTTTTTCTTTTTATTCCTTGTCATCTTTATTTTTTTAATATAAAAATGATTTAATGGTCTATTATTGATGTATTTTTATTACAATAATTTTACTTAAAATAAGTTATATATAATATAATGATTTGTGAGGCAGTGATAAATTTAAGTGTTTTTTAACTTGCTAAAAGCGATATAAATAAAAGAGAAAATAAAATAATATATTCTAAGATGATGGGTTAAGTTTTAGTAATTTTTTTAGGTTTTTTACATTCGAGAATATCTCTAATAGAGGGCGTGGAAAATTGTTTGGTGATATGACAATGGTTTTGACAACTTTTAAAGAGTGTTATCTATTGTAGTGATGCTGAGTATTTGAAATTTTCAAGCAATGTTACCATTTTTTGGCAACTTTCTAACAAGATTGCTCATCTTTTTTTAATATAAAAAAATGATTTAGTTACATACTATTAGAGGGCGTTTGGTTCACAAGAGGTAAGGGAAAATGAATCAAGAAAGGGAAACTAAAGGAAAGGAAAGGAATGAGCATTCATACCCCTATGTGTTTGGATATGTTTAGGAAAGGGAATGCAATTCCACCCCATTCCCTTTGTGGATGTTTGGTTCAAATAGGGAATCAAAACTATTTTTTTTAATTTCATATATAATCAAAAAAAAAAATTCAACTCTTTTACTATAGTTTCCATAAAACGTGAAATAACTTCATATATAATCTCAAACAATCCAAAACGTCACTCACTTGCTACCCTTATTGATAATAATATAAAGTTCATAAAAGTTAAGGTTAATCAAAGAAAATGCATAAATATTATATTTAAAAAGAAAATAATTATTTTAAAATAATTAAAAATAAATATTAAAACTGAGTAATATGATAAAAGAAAAAAATTTGGTCAAAATTATTTTTCAGGGTAAAAAGGTAAAAATAAATAATTATAAGAATCAAAAGTGAAATTAATCTAGTGATAAAAAAAATATAAGGATTAAACAAAAATAAAAAAAAAGTAAAATTTAGTCAAAAAATATTTTTTGAGTAAAAAAAATTTAAAATATATAACAAAAATGAAATTAATCCAAAGATAAAGAAATGTAAAAATAAAAAAATATAGAGATCAAAATAAAAATAAAAAATAAAATAGGGAGTAAAGTAGAATTTTATAAGAAGTGTAGGTTAGAAAGAGAGAGGAAAGGGAATAGAAAACATTAGGGGGAAGTGGGGAATGGGTTAGAGGAGTTAGGAGTAAACCCAAAACTAAAAAATGGCAAAGGGAATCATTTAATTAGCAAAACAAACATCAACAAATGGAATGAAGCCTTCCCTTTCCCTTACCCTTTTCTGAAACCCCCCAAACCAAACGCCCCCTTAACTCATTTTTATGATGACAACATCAACTAATCTCAATACATAATTTAATAATGGCAAAAATCAAATCAATTCCATATGAATTTGATAAGGTACATACCGCACTGCAATTGCCCCTTTGACAATTGAAATATGAAAATAATTCAAATTAATTTGATTGGTTATTCCCATAAATCCAAGTGATTAAAATTCATTTAGTGATTTTTGAATCAATTACACCGCTCATTTTGTTTAGTCCGTGTTCGGTTTGTTTGATGTGTCCGCTTTCCGAGTAACTAGAGATATGAAAAAGTTCAGGCTTCCTGAACTTTATTTGTGTCATTTTGGTCCAATGTATCTAACATTTACACCACATACGTTTGGAGCTCCTCTTCGAACTTCTTTTCACGTGCTTGAGTAACTGATCCATCCGATAAACGTATACGCTTTATGTGAGTATCTGGATTTTTAGTGATTTGGGAAGTGACCTTAGAGCATATCCAATAAACTCTTAGTGCACTCTCTAAAAATAACATAAATAATTGACTTTTAGTGATTTAAGAGTGACACATATCCTCTCCAATAATACTCCTCATATTCACTTTTTATTTATTATTTTATTATTAAAATTATTAATTGTTGTTATACTTACCAATAGTGAGAGAAACGAGAATCTCCAATAATAAATTATTACTAAAAATGAATTAAGGAGGTACTAAGAGGCTGTTAGAGCTTATTTTTAACTCTCCTTCTTCAAATTTTAACTTAAGAGTCAAACTAAGAGGCTATTGAAGATGCTCTTATATCTCCAACAATACTCATTACAATCACTTCTTATTTATTATTTTATCATAAAATTATTAAGTGTTGTTATATTTACCAATAATGGGAGTAGAAAGTACTCAATAATAAATTATTAATAAAAAAATGAAATAAGAAGGACACTAAGGGTGCGTTTGGTTCAAACTTATGAAACGGAAACGGAATCATAATCGAAATGTGACTGAATCAGAATCAGAATGACTATTTATTTATCTTGTTTGGTTTAATCTGGAATCGGAATCAAATTCCGTTTGAAGTTGTTTATTTCTCTACTAATCGAAATCAAAATTAATACAAAACTTAATAATAATAAAATATTAATTCAGTTTATTTTTTATTTTTTTTGAACTAATTCAGTTTATTTATTAATCAAATTATATATATATATATATATATATATATATATATATATATATATATATATATATATATATATATATATATATATATATATATAATTATAATTTATATATAGGACAGTGTATTGTAAATATCAATAATAATAACAATAGTCTTTCTAAGAGAGAAAGACTTAATAAAAAAACAATAGTCTTTCTAAAAAAACAAATAGTCAAAACAATAAAATAAAATTATTATTATTATTATTTATGGAAAGAGGATAGTATATATCAATAATAATAACAATAGTAAAAAAATAGTCAGAACAATAAAATAAAGTTATTATTATTTTAGAATCCATACAGAATAAATGATAAAAATATATTTTGATGGTGTTAAGTTTGTGGGTAATTTTTTTATTACATGGGAGTGAAAAATGATTAATATGAGAGAGGGGAATCACTAATTCCACTATTTATGGGAATAGGCTTGTTTTTGCACCATTAAGGGCAGGGGCGGAACGAGGGGGTTGGGGTGGGCTCGAGCCCCGGTACACCGTCGGAAAATTGAAAAAAAAAATTTAGTAATGGTGTTTGGTAATATTTTGGAAAGAATTATATTGACTTAATGTAGTACTATTTTAATGTTTAAAGATAGATGAGATGGTTAAAGTTGCTTACTTCTATTTGAGAGGTTCTATGTTCAACCCTCTTCAACCTCATTTTCTTTTAAAAGAAATTTATTCATTTTAATTTTATTTTTCAATAATTATAAAAACATATTACCATTATTAATTAATTTAAATAGACTCTTTATTTTTATTTTTAACACTTTTGAATTCATTTTTAATATGTTTTTACCATTAAAAAAAAGTAAACATATTTAATATTCATTTTTATTATGTCTTTACCATTAAAAAGAAGTAAACATGTTAATTTTCTATTAGTTCAATGCTAGTTTCTAAAAAAAAATAATTACATTTTTACATTTTTAACGCGTTGGAGGCTAAAAAAATTTTGTACAGCCCTGACGGGCTGAACTTTGAAAATTTACCGTCAACCGCACGGTTAATTTTGAATTTTTTTGACGTTTTGATTTTTTTTTTTACTGATATATGTTTGAGCCCCAGAACATCTGGGGTCCTGGTTCTGCCACTGATTAAGGGGCATGTTTACCTTTTAACTTCAAATGAGAGAGTTTTGAGTGTTTGGCTAGTGACATCTTGTTTGTCTTTTACATCTGAAAAGTAGCATTTTACAAAAGCAGGGAAACTCTGCTTTTTGGAAAATTAGTTTTTCCCAACAGTAAATCGTAACAATAACAAACATTAAGTAAAACAAACGAGCCCTAAATACATGTGACCAAATAATTATAATGGGAATTATTGATTCTCATTTCCATTCCAATGGATTGTTTTATCCAACCAAACATACCATATTTTTAACTATTCCTACTCAAATTTTAACTTAAAAGCCAAATTAAGAGGTTGTTAGAAATGTTCTAAATACATAACACAAATACAAACTATGGCTTGAAATGCGCTTTACATGCCGTAGACACTAACAATAATACAAGAGCACTTAGATAATTAACTTAGTCAAACATACAAACACATAAATGTGTAACTACTAACAACACAACAATAATCAATCATAGCAATAAAAAATCCAATAATGTCACAATACACAATCTAATAATAATAACAAAAATCAATTTCATATAAATTTGGCAAGGTCCACACATTGCAATTGCCCCTTTGACAATTGAAATATGAAATTAATTCATACTTATTTGATTAGTTATTCCTATAAATCCAAATGACTATAATTCGTTTAGTAATTTTTCGGCGTTCGGTTTCTTTGATGTGTCTGCTTTCCGAGTAACCCAAAACATACGAAAAAGTTATGGTTTTCTAAATTTTATTTATGTCATTTTGATATGATGTATCTAATATTTGCATCACATATGTTTGAAACTTCTCTTCAAACTTGTTTTAATGTGCCTGAAATACATAAACATATTTGCTCCATGTGACTATCGGAATTTTTAGTCTGGTTTATATTATTGGTGGGGCTGGGCAAATTCATATTCTCAAAATCATAATCATGATAATCATACTACACAACAAAAGATTGTTGGCTAGCATTTTTCCAAAGGCACTAAACATAATTTCATGAATTAGACATTACCTTAGCTAGTTTAAAACTGAAAATTGAAAATCAGACAGTAACAACATCCATAAACTCAGGATCATTTCCCATAGCCTCCAAAACCTGAGGCGAAACACAAACATGAATATCAATGCTTCCTTGTTCTAATCCTGGAAATACTGTTATTTTCCCATCAAACTTATTTCCAGGTCCACTTCTCACTGCTTTTGGCTTTCCCCATCCAAAATCATTCCCATAAACATTAAACCGAGAAGAGCTACTTACCATTAAGATTCGGGATATGGCAATTTCACTCATTGTCCGAATCTTAGGATCCTTAATCCATGAATCTATGTTTTCTCTTATCTTTTCTTCTGTGTAATCACTAATTTTTTTATTGATTTGCAGAGCTACAAACCCAATTCCGTTCTCTATTACTTCTCTTGCTTTAAGTTGTACCCTCTCACTCTGAATTGCATTTCCGAAATACCCATCTTGTATTTCCGGCTGCAATCTTCTTCTAAACCCAATTTGTAACAGAAAGATTGTTTCTTGATCAGGTTCCAATCCTCGATTTCGAATCACACCTCGCCAGATATGCGCCAAGACTAATTGCAGAGAGGATATAACGACACCGTTTCCATCTCCGGCCTCTGAATTTGCTTTTTCCTTCAGCCCAGCAATTTTTTCCTTGGTGAAATGAAAAACCCTTTCTTTCAACGGGGGCGGAATGAATTCGGCGGAAGCATTATTGATAATAGAAAGAGGTAATCTGATAGAACAATGGTTACGAAACCAATTTTGAAAAACAGGAGGTTTAGAAATCTGATTTACATCATAACCACGAGAGATTTCAGACCACGAGTTCATGAAATTCCAGAAGGTTGAGCCATCAGCAACTACATGATTCATAGTACAGCCGATGAAGATTCCGTCTGAAAGCTCAGTGATTTGAACTGCAAGGAGAGGATTAGAAACCCCGTCGATGTTGTTGATATCAGTAAGGGGGAAGAATGAATGGACAATAGAAGGAACGAAGATGGGTTCAAGAATATCTGAAACGGTGACGTTTTCAGCAACGGCATGAACAAATTGAGCTCCGGTATTGTTGCAGTCGATGAAGAAAGAGATGGTGTTATCTTGGTGTTGGATAGTGGAGAGACGGCCAGCGAGTGGGAAGAAGATCTGCAGAGTGTGAGAAAATGAGGTTTTGAGATGTTGGATTAAGGTTAGAGATGGTGAATTTGATTTGGGGAAGAGAAGACCCTTTTGGATAGAACCAAGTAGAAGAATCCTCAGATCACTTGGAGTTAACTCAATCTTGTTAAAGATTGGTTCTGCAGGGGGTTTCACTACGGTTGTGGACACTATTCGAATGTCTGCCATTTCTTTCTCCTAGTTTTTGTGAGAAAAGCTGCGATGAATAGAATTATTTTAATGTTTTAAGAGCAAGTTGTGTTCTGTCACGTGTGCACTGCATTTGTTTGGTTTAGTGTTGTCTATGAGTCTAGAATGTTGCGTAAATCTTATCCCTCACATCACGTGCACGTGAACGTGTCGAAGAATTCCAAATTGTGAATAGAATAGAATGTGATGCTCTGATGCAAGTAAAGAAAAGGAAAAGACACTTATGCTGCTCTACTTCAATATTCTTCACGGCCCATCTCAATTATTTGAGCAAATCAACGACATCATGGTACTCTTTGATAAATAGAATTTAACGGTTCGTTCCTTGATTATCTTTTCGTTTAATTAATTTAATCTATTTACTAAAATTTAGTTGACTGCAAACTTATAAATAAATAAAAATTGACATTTTATTTTCGTTTTTAATAATTTATATTCTTAGTAGTATTGTAAAAAAAATATCGTATAAACATATCATATAACTTAGATTTTTATAATGAATAAAAATATATTTACATAGTGAAATTATTATTAGGTTTTTATGAATAAAAATGAGCTCTTCATATATGATCCTAATTAGAATTGGATTGCTAATAATATCTTAGATGGGCATCATGAACGACTCATGGTTCGGAGAGGCAACTACCACTAAAATCCTAAAATCCCTCAACGACGATTTTGGGTCAGAGGACAACAATTATGATTCCGACCAAGTTTCACATAGTATTAAGAAAGCAAAAGGTTTGAATGGTCACCTCGATGATATTTCCAGCCACAGCCCTGAAACCTTTGGATCATCGGCCAGGAAAAAATCATCTTGCAAAGGAACCCTCCTCGGCAATGTTGATTCAGACTCTAAATTTGTTCCAGATATAGAGTCCTTTATAGATAACTACATTCTCGTTGTAGATTCAGATATGGAGGACAAATAGGAGGAGGACGCTGATGCCCTTGAATTAGACTTTCCATAGAGGAGAAGCAAGAACTTTGGCATCCTTGGAAAACCTCTCTTATAGTTAAAGTCTTGGGGGGGGGGGGGGGGGGGGGGGGGGGGAAGTCAGTTATAGGTATTTGTTCCAACAATTGTCATCTCTATGGGTCAAATATGGAGTTCTATCACTTATTGATTTCGCCAATGATTATTATATCGCTAAATTCTCAAATACGGAGGATTATGAGCATGCCTTTACTGGGGTCCTTATATGATCACACATATCACGTCTTGGTCATCCAACCATGGAAACCCAACTCCAATCATTTTGATAACAGTATGAGGAAGATTCTCACTTAGGTACGCTTCTTAGGCCTTCCAATTGAGTATTACAATGCAAGCTTTATAACTAAACTAGGGAAAATGACTGGTATTGTTCTTTATGTTAACCAATATATACTCAATCTATGGAAAGAGGGAAATTCTCCAGAGAGTATGTGTTGAGGTTAATTTATCGATCCTTTTGTTGTCTAAATACAGTTTGAGGAAGTGTACTTACCGCATTGAGAAGGGTTGCATAATTTGTTATGGGTGTGACCTTTATGGTCATAATAAGAAGCTTTGCCATACTATGAATGACAATCTCAGGAATGAGGATTCAATTCCAAATAATGCCAATCCCCACGAAGAAGTGCTAGTGAGGACAAAAGTTCTTAATGATTACGGCCCGTGGATGACAGCTAAGAAGTCGTGGAGGAGGAGGAATAACAGCAATGCCCCTATTACTACCAAAAAAGAGCTAGAGAAAAACTTTCAGATGATCAAATCATTGCCAATACTATCAATGCAGCTAAATCAACGCAATTAGAGAACTTTGAAGGCATAATGGCAGTCAACCTTTTGGTTGTTCATGAAATGACAAGCGGGCTCCTTAATAATGGCAATTGTTTTGAAGCACTTAATATGTAACACCCTGGTCCAATACCATGTAGATATTGTCCGCTCTGGCCCAATTCCAACACATTGGGCCTCACGGCTTTAAAACGCATCTGCATGTATTGGATTCTCATCTTACTAATAAGCCCCAATCACTCCCTCTCCATTTCCGATGTGGGATTCAGTTCATTCCTGCCCCCATCGCCATCCCTTAGGGCCGCTCCTTGCTCAGGCCTTCTTACCCCGGCGCCACCCACTCCGGACCGGGTCGTTACAGGCCCACCAGCTTCCGCCTGGTTCGTCCCCGAACCACACATCGTACGTGGAGAGTCGGCTCTGATACCAATTGTAACACCCTGGTCCAATACCATGTAGATATTGTCCGCTCTGGCCCAATTCCAACACATTGGGCCTCACGGCTTTAAAACGCGTCTGCATGTATTGGATTCTCATCTTACTAATAAGCCCCAATCACTCCCTCTCCATTTCCGATGTGGGATTCAGTTTATTCCTGCCCCCATCGCCATCCCTTAGGGCCGCTCCTTGCTCAGGCCTTCTTACCCCGGCGCCACCCACTCCGGACCGGGTCGTTACATAATACCACTAACATAGAGACTGATGTTGATCCTCCAAATAATGAAAATGTGCCACCAAGTGATAACATTATGGCCCCTGTTAAGTTGTAAAGCCTCTTAGGCCGGATCATACTCCTCCTTTTGAAGCTGTGTATTGACATTCCCCACCATATCATTTTCTTCTTGTGGTTCTGTTTCCAAAAGGGGATTCTCACTAACCTTGAACGCAAAAGACGCCATCTCATCGATTATGACCAACGCCCCATATCCCATCAGCATACTGAAAATATTACTCGTCTCTTAAGAGATTGCATAACTGCTCGAAAAATCTGGTATGATTTTCTCCCTCAAAGGTTGCTTCATATATTTTTTGTTGCCCCTTGTGATGATTAGTTTATTTGGTGTAGAGAGACTGGTTACCAACTTGATTATCTATGGTTTGCTGGTATTTATGGAAGTGGTGTAATTACTCTATCTTCAACTTGCAAGACAAGGTGCCCAGGAATAAAACCATCTTCTTGTAGTAGCAAATTCATAAGTTCGCCTCTGCCTAGGCGTTTCCCTCTAAGCCTCAAACTCGGAAAATTGAACATGTAACGCCCGTAAAAAAAATATTTTTCCATACATGTAAATTTGAAATTAGGATCCTAAAATAATTGATTAAGATTTATGGATTTTAATAAAAATAAATATTTATATTACATATTTATATTAGAAAGAAAATTATATATTAAATATATGTGATAAATTAGCAATTGTTTTAATAAATTAATATTAAGATTTTGCTAATTATTCTTCACGAGGGAAGGTAGGTAGGTAGGTAGATGTATTTGTGATATGCTCAAACAGTTATATTCATTTATCATTATCTTTTTTATAATTATGTATGTTTATTATTATTTCATTTAAATCCATTTTAATTAGGGTAAACTACTTATCCCTATATATATCTCAAAAACTTATTTTGAGGGGGGAGCCGCCAAACTAGTATCTAGGTTCTGGAAAATAAAAAGTTTATCTCTTTGGTAACATTCATCTATCAAATTAAAGATAGATCATTGACCCTTACTGATTTAGCGTTATCTTTCGGAATTGAGGTAAGTAGTTAATTATATACATAGTTCTTTGTTTACTTGTTCATATGTCTATTTTAATTGATTGTTATACTTGTAATGAATGTGAATAGTTAATTAAATATAGGGTATGTTAATTGTATATTTGTTGTCGCGTTGAATTGTTAAGATAAAATTGTCTATTGGTTTGATCTTCGTGTTTAATATGTGTATCTGGTACATTGACAATAGTCATGTTGGTATAAATAAATTTGAGAATGATGATGATGATGATGATGATAATGATATGAGAATTGAGTAAAATATATATGAAATGTGTAATTTTGACTATAGAAAATGGAAGAGATTAAGAAAGCTTAAACTAGGATAGTATATTCAATGGTTGCGATTGAAATTAGAAAAAGGAATATTCTGATCACGTGAAATATAAACACCGGGTATTTGTTACGATAGGGTGTTAAGGTACCGGGTATTTGTTACGACATGGTACCTAGAAGAAGGGATACCAGGTATTTGTTACGACAGGGTATCCCAGGATATGATTTTACTGGCCAAGCAACCATTGGGTATTACTAGACTAGAGTAAGCAGGACCCTTTGAATAAATTAAGAATAATATTTATTTATTGGATGTTTTGCTTGATAACTAATAATGATTGAATGTATGTAAACTGAATTGTATGCGTGTGTGGTTGTGCTATATATTTAATTGGCTATCTTACTGGGCCTTCCAAGCTCACCCCACTCTCCACCAGTTTTCTTTTCAGGTTAATGTCATTAAATGCTAGCGACGCTCGTATGGATCGGCCAGTTTGTAGATTCGTCATTATTAGGTTTATATTACTAATAGTCTAGCCTGTCTGCACTTTTGATAAATTTTAAACGGTTGGTTTCATTTATTTGAACCTATTAGAATGCATTTATAAACGTAATAGAATTGCGCTTTTGAGTTTTGTTAGCATATTAAATGGAATTTATTATTGTTCCAGAAATTGACGGTTTTTAAAAAGGGGTGTTACAGAACAACTTATCGGATAGGATCGTCCTCCTCATTGGTGGTTTAAATTAAACACGGATGGGTCTTTTGACCCTATTAATAATATTGTTGAGGAAGCTGGCCTAATCCGTCATGATAAAGGCACTTGGATTCGTGGTTCTGCCCAAAGGTTATTGCTGACAGATTCTTTTAATGTCGAACTATGGGGCATTCTTTTGGGCATTGTGGTTGCTTGTTAGATTGGTATTTCGAAGTTGTTTATTGATAGCGATTACAAGGAGGCGATTTCTCTAATTTAGAGCCAGATTCACACTTCCCACCTGACGAGGAATCTTATCAACTCTATTAGACAGCTGGTTTTTGATGGCCTGATAACTTGATTCAAGAATATTTATCTCCAGAAGAATAGATGTGTTGATTATTTGGCAAAGAAATCTTCCCTCTCTCCTCCTGGTCTCACTATCTTTCTCGAGCCCATCCATGGCATTACTAGTCCTCTTAGGGATGACATTTCAGGTGTTTCCTTTGTTGGTCCCTAATAAGGCGGATTAGTTCTAAAAGGGGTGAATAGAACTATTAAATAATTTATGCCTTTAAAGACTTTTCTTACTCAATTCAATAAAACATAGAGGATAATTTTCAACATCAAAGGCAACTTCGGTTTACTGAGCTTTTTAGTATTTTAGTCTACTAAGATTGCTTTAGCTTCTGAAACTTTCCACCCAGAGGATAACCCTTTTATCAGAGGCTATGAAGAGCTTATGGAAAATGATGTTTAAGTTACACATAAAATATTCAGATAGTCAATATGTGAGATAAATATCAGAGCATGTAATATTTAGTAAAAAATACTAGTAAAAGGCAATAGCAAGAAAAGAAATTACTCAGTAGATTTATAATGGTTCGGCCTCCTGGCTACATCGAGTCCTTAGAATATATTCTTCTAAGATTTAATGCACTACTCGTCTCTTTCGGAGGTAGAGAACAGAATTTTTACAAAGTAGTCTAAGTTTGAGTAAAGTACCTTTCATCGCTCGACACTCAACTAATACACTCTTTGTTGCTTATGACCGAAGCAACGAAAGACTACTGAGTTACAATCAAAAGATACAATTTCTTCAGGTAAGAAATATGTTTGAACTAATCTCTTTCCAATTAATTGCACAAATATGAACATGAATTGTGTTGTGATCTTTTGCTCTGTTTCTAGATTTGTACAATATACCTCGTATAAGCTTTTTGCATTTATGAATTGGTGCTTATCTTTATTCTTGAGACTGGCTTTTATAGGCTGAGATTCAAACTAGCCATTTAAATCCAGAATGAGACTGTTTAGAAGAAATAGCCTATGTTCTTCTCTGGAGCTTCTGGTGATTCTGTCTATTTTGCCAAATGAGGAAACTAGATGTTTCCGCCTTCAGAAGACCGCTGAGAGCTTCAACTAATGATCTTTTTCTAGTTTTTTATTTTGTAGGCTACATGCTGAGCATTTCCATTTTAGTGATGGTAGAGAGAGATGGGTAAATGGCAGGGATTTCTGTCCTTTGTATTTTATCCAGAACGGGCAAGCTTGTTGGAGAAGACAATGTTGTTGTCTTCTTCTAGGTTCTGGATCAGGCTTGCTTCTTCTTGTGGACTTAGGCTGCTTCTGATTGGACCTTTTTAATTTGTTAAGGGCCTTTTTACTTGGAAGTAGCCTATGCAATTTTTTCTTTAATTTCAGAGGCAAGAACTTTTCCCTGATTAGTGATTTGTTGAGCAGATTCAGCCAATAGAGAAGTGTCTTCCTCAGAGATATGGGTCTTTGAGGTGCTAAGCTTCATAGGGTTCAACCTGTTATTGGATTTGTCATGGGCTTTGGTAACTTCTTTTTCCAGTCGGGGGAAGGAATTGGTCAGTTTGAATTTGGGCGAGAAGTCATCAATTTGACTTTCATTATCCATGATGGGAGGAAGGAAAGGAGTGGATTTTGGGGGCTCAATAGGATTGTCATTTTTAGTGTTGGAGCCAAACCCAACGAAGGTGTTTGGAGCTAGACCGATCTCGCCCTATATAAAACATTGCCCAGGGTTACCAATATCAATTAGGCATAAATAAAAGCAGAAGAACACTACAACAAATCATCACTTGTGCCACGGTTAGAATTGTGGCACAAGTATAGTATTTCCATGGCTACACTATTTAGCCACGGAAATTCTTCCGTAGCACAAGTGATCGTGGCTAGGTAGTTGCCACGGAAAAATAATGGTCGTGGCATAAATTGGTTTTTATGCCACGAGAAAAACCGTGGCTAATCATATCTTTTTGCCACGAGTAAAATCGTGGCAAGAGTAAAATACATGTGGCAAGATATAGTAGCCTGTGGCAATCAACCCCACTTAGCCACGAGCATAAATGTGACAAAAATAGAACACTCATGGCTAGAAACCTTACATAGCTACGAGCATAACGTGGCAAAAATAGAACACTCGTAACTAGAAACCTTATTAGCCACGAATATAATCATGGCAAACTAGATTAAATATTAATTAATTTTTAATTAATTTTTAATCTCTTTTATTATTATTATATGAACTTTTGAATTAAAGAGAGCTACAATAAAATCAATAAACAAAAGAATAGAAAATAAATAAAATCCGAAATTTGAATCATTCTTAGTCAAAAAAATAAATAATTATTAAATAAATATCAATCATTTTATCATTCAACAAAAAAATTCCTAGTAAAAAAAATCCAAAGCAAAATATCCAACAAAAAAATATATGTTTCTTGATTTTACCATGCACACGAATAAGAGTGGCAGAAACTATAGAATTGAACATAATTAAAATAATTAGTAAGCCCGAGATGCTATTTGCCAATAAAAAAACTCCATACATCCCTTAAAATATTCACGGACATGAACGTCGACCTGCATATTACCATTCAACATAACTAATTAGATTTTACCCAACAACATTTCGACATGACTCATAATACAAAATGGAAAAAAATAATAATCAGTACAAATAAAAAATGAATGAAAAACTATGGGCAATAAAGAGCCATACATCCATAAAATTTTGATAAATATGAGTACATCTTACTAAACCAGTGATTTCTAAAATTCTGAACTCAAATCTGTAATTTCCTATCCACAACTACTAGTTATCATATATTCATACATTTCATTGCAAATGTTCCAACTTGAGCAGAATAAATAAATAGATGTATGCATTTTGGAAAGAAAAAAATAAATAAATAACAAATATGTACTACATACATACCTATAATGGATAGGGCCTCATCCAATGGTAGAAAGTAACAACAACAAGGCAAGTGGAATCACCAATGATTGAGAGGATAGAAACTGTACAAATGTGGAGCCAAATAGGGAATTAAAATGCTGGAAAAGAAAAGAAACAAGTAGCTGATATTACTGTAATCATAATAAAATAAAATAAAAGAGAAAGAACAGCCAAAACCTGTGTTACGTGATCAAGTGAAGTTCTATGTAAAAAATGGAAATGAGAAAGAGAAGGAGAACAAGATAGAAATTATTGAACAAAAAGCAAGTGA
Organism: Euphorbia lathyris; assembly: GCF_963576675.1. Lineage (NCBI taxonomy): Eukaryota > Viridiplantae > Streptophyta > Magnoliopsida > Malpighiales > Euphorbiaceae > Euphorbia > Euphorbia lathyris. Next base: position 74,161,255 of record NC_088914.1, on the reverse strand, counting down.
AATGAAGTATTTGTAAAAGGAGTCTATCAAGCAATTTAATTCATTTTTGTATCGTGCAAATACAAATCCCATGGGCTGCCGGAAAAGACACGATACTAAATTTGACTTAATTATATGGGTCGGGAGTAATTGAAATATCCAAAAACAAAGATCAGACAGAGATTGAGGTTTATTTTTCTCACTTGCATCTCAAATCATGCCAACTAACAACACCGGAGACAAAGCTGAAGATAATGGCAAAAAAGCAGAAAAAAGAAAAGAAAATTAAGCAGGAAGCAAGAAAGCAAAAGCTACATTTGAATTATTAATTAAGAATATTTCGGTTTATGGTTGCTTACACTTAATTCAAATTCTGCAATGTTAATCGTAAGGCATATTTCGATAACAATATATCCAATGTGCATATGGAGAAAATAAATGTTACACGTTCAAAATGATAGAGCCAAAACTGTAATTAATGATCTAGTAAGAGATACAATATCACAAGAATATGGCTTAATCCGACCACTATTTGAATGCCGAGAAAACCACAAGGCACATTATTAGACAAATAACAAATTAATGATTCAGTGATTCACCGAAAACACTCAAGAAACCATGACAATGGCAAGAGAAACCAAAGTTTCTTAGTTTCATTAGAGTTTCAATATATCAATATGTTAGAATAATCCATCAGGATTATTGGAGTTTCCATGACTTAGCTAGTTTTGCCTAATAATCAAATTATTACATGAATCAAAATGACAAATTTGTCTATAAATGCTTTCCCTTGTCCAATTATCTTTCTCTAGGAGATGTCAAGAGAAATAATTTTTTTTTGTTATCACCAATAAATATGCCTACTAATGTTAGCTAAGTTATGTTTAAAATTAATAATAAATACCCATAAACTTTATTCTCTTGTTCAATTGCTTCATTGTGCATCATATTTGCTAATCAATAGTAAAATTCATTGTATGTACACATGGTCTAACACTTCTAATTAATAGTAAATTTGAACTCTAGGAAATCAATCAAATTTCTAACAATGATTGCTAACCACATGAAAGCATTAATTCTCATCAGTTTGTAATAAACGCATAAATAAAACCATGAAATCCATAAGATCAATGGGTACGAACGAAACCCATATGAATTTCAGAAAATTGATAAGGTTATAGAAATCTCATATAACTTACCCCGCTTTAGGAGAGTGAAGAGTGAAAACACTCAAACAACGCAAATCATGAATTGAAATTCGAGCAATTGCACCCTGTACCACGTAGTGAAGGATGTACTTGAGTAGATTCTGCACGCGGAATATAAAAACAGGATCACATATGTTAGAAACTTGATTTTATGTCAACACAATGCAACTTGTTATAGATTTTACCAATGGTATAGTGCAAAATTACCTATCATGTTTCAATTCTCTAGAGCATACAACGGCTGGCACATGACGAAAACTTCCATTTCTTAGAAGAAATTTAGCCATGTGTATCCAAGTGTGCGAGGAACAATCTCTGCCACCTCAATTCTAGGATGACTCGTGCTTCTTCTAATACAGTTTCAGTTAATGGACTCAACCTTTCAGCTATGAATATATTATAAATTGGTTGAGGCCTCTTCCATATCATAATATGCAATTGCACTTGCATGTATGTGTCTTGACTGGTGTAGACACCGAGTCGGAGGACCTGTGACGAAAACCTGTAAACAAGACGGTTGAAACGTTGATTCCGGAAGTTTTAAAAATAAAAAATAATATATAACAAGGAAGGAGAAGTTGCGATGGTTCGCGGTCGTCGATTGGGCAGCTCGCGAGTGCTCAGCGGCGCGGTGCGAGCGCCTAACGGCAGCACGGGGCGCGCGCTCGACGTCCGCTGGACGCACGCGTCCGACTGCGAGTATCGCGCGCTCGACAGCCACGGGGCGTGTGCGTCCGACGGCGCGAGACGCGTCCCGGCAGGCGTCGGGCGAGCGCGCCCGGCAGCCGTTGGGCGAGCGCCCAACATCGGTGGGGCGCGCGCCCAACGATTGTTGGGCGCTCGCCCAACAATTGTTGGGCCATTGCCCAACAAATGTTGGGCGATCGCCCAACAATGTTGGGCGACGCCCGATCTTGCTCGGGCGTCGCCCATTCCGTCCGGGGATCCAATGCCTATAAAAGGCACGGATCCCCATGCATTTGAGGGGGAGGATTTTTAGGGAGAGGAATTTCTCACTCTAACATTTTAGAGAGAGAAGTGACTTTTTTTTGGGAAAAAACATTTTTTTTCCTAAAAATTCCGAATTTTCTAAAAGTTAAGATTTTACTAAAAACACAAAAAAAATACCGGGAAAGCACGATTCGTGGAATCAACCGACTTCAATCGTCAATACCGAACTTAAGGTATGATCCGAGGACTAGACTCGTTTTATTTTATTTAATTTATTTCTTTTCCTTTATTTATTTTTATGTTATAATTTTATTTATTTAGCTATTTATTTATTTACCACGTTTTATTTAATTTTGCGTATTTATTTAATTTTCGTCTCGTGTTGAATAAAATTTGGTTTTGTTTTAAAATAAAAACCTCGTTTTGATATCCCAATACGAACCGTGATCCGAAAAAAAGGTAGTTCGGGTATTAAAAGACGTTGTAATTATAAGTTTCTTAAAAAAGAAATTTCCAAATAACGTTTTAAAATAAAAACGTCGTTTTAGGAACTTCCGTTATTGACTATGATCCATTTTTAGTAGTTCAGAAATCCAAAACGATTGAATTAGACTTAATTTAAAGCTTTTGAATAAATCTGGAAATAATTGGAGTGCTGCTGTAATTTACGTTTTCTGTCACTAATTGCTGATTACCGACGGATTTTCCGTCGGTAAATCTGCTGGAATGTAAAAAAATGCTGTTTTGGTCCCTCTTTCTCAACTTTTAAGCTTTTAATCCTTTGTACATATATGTATATTTATGTAATAAATGTTTTCAAACTATTTTTGGATAGTTGGTACACATAGTTATTTAGGATATTTATATATCATTTTTTGATTTAATCTAATATAAGTATACGTGTATATATATATATATATATATATTTTCTTTTTCCTTCATTTAAATGATAATGGATTTTATTTTAGAATGTTATTTACTTGGGTGTTTTGGAAGTAATTAATTAGTATATATTTTGTGGATAATGGGATTTATTTTAATATTTAAACTACATTATATATATATATATATAGTTTTTGGGCTATTCGGGTTATACTAGTTATTATTAGGTGAAACTATTTTGGGGATAAATGTTATTTTCTTATTTAGGAGCTTTATCTATTATTTTCACATGTTTAAAGTAAAAATGTATTATATTTAGTATTTTTATTATCATTTCTTATATGTTTATTACATAGTATCTTTTCACTTATCCTTATTTTCTCTATAAATATTTCATGGGTTTTTTGGCTAAAATGTATATAATATGTCTATATTATTTTCTTTATTCTTTGGACATTTATGGGTCCATATTTTAAATGGGCTTTATTTGGAGTGAATTTTGATTTAATATGTTTATTGTTGTAATTATGACAAGTAAAGAGCCCATTGAGTCAAAAGGGGGAAATAAATCACCAAAAAGAGTTTTCAATTTGATTATTTAAACTAAAAGCTTTTCTAGAGGTTCTCAAAGTGCAAATAATATTTTCTTGACATCTTTAGATCATTTCCAAAACATCACGTTTTAAAACCTTAGTCCGTTCCAACGATGGATTAAGCGAACCTTGTAATTAAAATCGTTTTCATTGTAAATAATGAAGTTTTGAATCGTTTTCTTAAAGGATTTAAAATTGACTTGTATGTTTAACCACGTTTTCTTATCAAAGGCTTTTATCCCAACATTTTCAACGCCCGAGTCGTTCCAACGGCGATTCGAGTGAACATCATTAAACGGGGTTTTGAAACGTACCTAAATCGTTCCAACGGCGATTAAGGTACGAACCATGTAAATAAACTCGTTTTGGGGAAGTGAATTAGTATAGAATTAGTATGTGACACGAAGCATAAATCACGTTACAAATAAATCAATTCTTCCTTCTCCCCCTCTCTTTTCTATGTATATTGAACTGATGTAAATGGGTGATTCTTTACTAAAATGGCTTTTCAATAATGTATGCTCAAAACGGTTTTCAAAACGAGAAAGAAAAGGTTTCAAATGAATTTTAAACTTAAAGAAATATACGATTAGTCCGTTATCGCCTAACATGCTGAGTAGGAGGCCGGTGGTTCATAACCGGGCGATGTCGGGGTGCCTAGTAGCCTTTCTCCGGAAAGGAGCTAGCCTTCTCGGCTCGTACCTAAGTTTTCCGAACCCACACCGGTCTCCCACAAGGGATCGATGTTCATTTTCCCATTCGTGGGTGGCGACTCTTCCATATCTCCGAGCTCCGGTCCTGCCGAGCAGCTTGATTCCACGATTGGTTGCTTTCGGCGCCAATCACCGCTTACGTCGCCATGAGGTGTCCACCCTCCGGTCCGCCCGGGAGATTAGGCCGCGGCACCTCGTCTAACAAGTGGCGACTCTGCTGGGGAAGCGAGAAATTTGATTCCGGAAGGCGTGTATTAAGCCCTTAACGGGGACGGATCGTATTATTTCTTTTCGTATGCATTCATAAGCATTATTGCAAACCTTTTGGGTAATTTCCACGAAACCTCTAGCGAGAGTCCATTCGTCGCTCGAAAGAGGCTAGTGTAAGTTCCCCCTTACAGTAAGGCGCCAAAGGGTCCCCATCCATTCGTTAGGGGCGAATTTGTGCGGTCCTGTGAGGTCCCGCTATCAGCCGTGTCAGCATATAGTAGCCTTAGAAGTTGCCATAGGATTACCCGTTACTATTTTTGGCATGATAAATGAATCAGTTCGTGTTTTCAAATCGCCATGATACGTGTCTAAATCCTAAAGTATGTAAAGAAAATGAAATGATGCGTTAATATATACTTTTTGAGTCGACATACTAATTACCCTAAAACATCGAAACGATTTAAACTAAAGACGACTTAGTTATCTCGTATGAATGAACATGTGCGGCCCGCCTTGTCCCTTTCTGTGTCCCGACGAAGGCACATGTTCAGGAAATGCGTTACGACGTAAGCACGTATTAGTATGCGTCGGTTTGGTGTTAAGGATAGTTACATTTCGATACAAAAGACTATATTAACAGTAGCCGTTATTCACATTCTTTAAATAAATTGGGATAAAACGAGATCATAACGAAACGAAAACGAAGAACATTTCTGTTTTGAACGACCCTGTCATAACGTGAAAAGTTTCGCGCACGTAGCCCGTCCCTTCCGAATAAAAGACGAGCTTTTACGTTATGCCCTGTGTCGTTCTTAAGAGAAATGGGTGTGTCCGCAGAAGTGACTAAGAAAAGAAAAGCAAAAAATGAACTAAACGACCAAAATCATTCCGAATCTACGATATATGTCAATACCGAGAGTAGTTAAAGAAAATAAACCAATGCCGTTGAATACATGCCTCGAACGAGTGTATACCCCGTTTAAAATCACGAAGCCGAATTAAGCCAAACCATATAATTGTGCCATATGGACGAGACTGCGGGTTTTGACTAACGACTCGATCATTTCGACCGTTACCAAAACTGCAAGAAATATGGCCCGATGTACGTGTTTGCTTAAATCCGTGCCTAAAGGAAAGAGAACGGTGATATCCTCGCTTCGAATAAGCATGCGATTCAACGAAACGTTGATTTTCTATAACCACACTAAGATGATATATCCCATGGATTGCGAAGAACAACGAACTGTTGCTAGCCGAAAGATTACCGTGCGCTCAAAATAAGACTCGCCGTCTTTTCACGTAGCTAAAATGAGCAAACGGATCCTCGACGCTAAGAACAAACGCGTTACGCGATGAGTCCGTTCCCTAAAATAAAATCCAAAAGTGATTCCATCACTAAATAAACACGTGGTTACGTCTCTCGATAGATCCAAAAGATCCCGTTGTAATCCAAAAATCGAGACACGAACCCGCGCGAACAAAAGGGAACGAGTCATTGACAATAACGAACGATTGGACTAGAAGAATAACTCGTACCACGTCTAAAAACTGAGATGCGCTCAAAAGGAGTCAAAACCCGAACTAATGCGTCTCACGAAAGGACGAAAGACGAGTTATTCCGAAAGGACAATCCAACTTGGTTGATTTCTTAGTCACTGAACGCTGATGCGTCAAAAACGAACTGTGTTGTATGGTGAATGATTTACTTTTTCGCAATAATCGACGGCATCACGCGTCCCTCGGACCGCAATGTGAGCCCAAAACCAAAATCCTAGGAAAGAGACCTGGACCAACGAGTGTGTGGAGGAATAAGGGTGGAAGAGAGATGTTGTGATATGTGTGATTAGACTAACGTTTGTTCTTCTTATCTTATATATCTGTAAATAAATAAACGCACACACCACGAATCATGCATATAAAATCATGCATACATACTAATGGATACCGTTCGCGCAGACGTCATCATTAAGCGATTGTGGTACCGAGAGAGCAGTCGACTAGTTAGGCAGTTTGACCAGTTACAGATTGACAGTTCTGAATCGGCAGTTGTGGCTTCGGAATCATCTTCGTCCGAGTATACTCAGTCTTCAGCCAGTATGTCTGCGACCGACGAAAAAGTGGCCGGATTGGAAAACTCTGTGAACAACATTAATGAGCAGTTAGCGGTGATAGCGGCCCAGTTAGCTAAGCTGGCCATGAGAGATGATAAAAGTGGCAGTAAACACGCTGAGAATGAGGTGAACGATGGACCTCGCTTTGGGAATGAGGATGACTATCAGGATTATATCCGGAAGCAGCTTCAGAAAGAGAAAGCTAAGGAAGAGGAGTGGAAGCAACACATCACTCAGGAGGTGCAGGATCTACGTGGGGGAAGTTCCGGGAGTCAGGACTTTTATAACTTGAAGAATTGTTTATCGGCAACGGCTTTGCCTTTGAAATTCCGGCTCCCTGACATGAAAAAGTTCGATGGAACTGGGGATCCCACTGCCCACATGAATCAGTATGTCGTTGTAATGTAGCACACGATCCTGACTGAGGATCAAGTCCTGGGGCTGTTTAACACCTATCTTGAGGGGGCTGCCCTCATATGGTTTCATGCATTGCCGATGGTGACGAAGAGGGATTGGAAAGAGTTAGCGAAGTCATTCATCGCTCAGTATAGCTTCAACACCATGCTTGAGGTCACTTTGAAGGAGCTTGAGAGCACTAAGCAGCAGACTGGGGAATCCTTCTCCGATTTTATGAAAAGATGGAGGGCCAAGGCCGCGGTTATGAAGCAGAAGCCGCTTGAGCAGGATCAGATCCGAATGGTAGTCGGTAACACCTTGCCGTATATTAAGAATGAGCTGCGGTATATGCCTTTTACCGATTTCAATCAGATGTATAGTTGTGCCTTAACTATTGAGGGGGATGGAGAACCAAAAAAGGCGTACACTAAATGGACGAAGTCTGGGTATAGTGCCGGAGGGCCAAGTGCGAGTGCGGAATCTGCAGCAGTGAAAGTGCTTGATCTTAATGCTATCGAAAAGAGGCAGTTCGCCAAATTTGATCAGACCTACGCAAAAGTTTTTGAACGATTGCAGAAAAAGGGGCTGCTGAAAGCTCTTACTCATTATAACAAGACACCGCCTCCTCCGCAGATACAAGCTAGGGGATATTGCGAGTTCCACAGCAATTATGGGCACACTATTGAGAACTGTGAGAGATTGAAACACGAAATCCAAGATTTAATCGAGGAGAAAAAGATAGCTGATCCTTCGTCAGCGAACCCTTCCACTAGGCGTAATCCATTGCCTAATCATAGGGTGAGCATGATCGGAGTTGGTTTGACAGAATGCGTAGTGATGGAATCCTTCGAGGAGAACGTAGAGGAGTTGCTGGATTCCGACGAAAGGAACAATGTAGGAAATGGTCTATATGTGTCCTTCCTTGGCGAGGAACAAGAGGATGAACCGATGGGAGAGGGATTGGATGGTGGAGCACCGTATGATGAAGATAGTGCCGAAGAGACCGGAGAAGGGTCGTCTCGAACTATTGTGCCTAATTTGGGTCTGTTTAGTGGAGGGGGAAATCCCGAGATGCACTTGCGTGAATATATGCCCGATATGTTTGTTGAATCCTTCGGGGTGGATGAGATTGCTCAGTGGTTCCACCATTCGCTGATAGGCGAGCCTTTGGGGTGGTTTCACTCATTACCCGACTCTTGCAAGTATGATTGGGATCAATTGTCAGATCTATTTCTAGAAAAGTATCGAAGAGCTGAGGACAGGACTGCAGAGCGCTTTGCGATGCAGATCGGACCTATCAAGCGTCCGCTACCGAGGGTCAGTAAGTATAATGGCAACAAAGATCCGATGGAACACCTTCATTTCTACTTGTCGGCCATGGCGCCCTTGGGTTTTAAGGAAGAAGAGATCACCAGCTTGTTCTGTAATTCATTGATGGGTGAGCCGTTGATGTGGTATATGTCACTTCCGATGTATGTTAAGACCGATTGGGCGGCAATGACGAAGGGGTTTATCAAAGTGTATACGGTATGGATGTTGGCGGATCAAACCCCGGACTCCCCCTCTTATGAAACGCTTGAGGCAGTGTTGGCAATGCCTAGGTATGGTGGATACCAGGATCCTGTTGAGCATGCGAGGTTATTCCGCAACCATATGTATGACATCGGGTTCCCGCAATGTGAATTACACGAACATTTTCCAGAAACCCTAATGGGAGAAGCCTTGTTGTGGCACCAAGGCCTATCAGAGGAGGAAAGGGGTCATTGGATACCGCTTAGGAGTGCTTTTGTGGCAAGATATGAGAGGTATGTTCCATGGATGGGATCCCTGGAAGATCTGGATAGGATCAGGCAATTCCCCGAGGAACCGTTCGTGGATTATGCTAGGAGGTGGAGGCACCGGTATGAGCCGTGTCACGAAACAATGAGTGATAAGGTGCAGCTTATGTGCATACAGAGAGGAGCTATTCCGTTGGCAGCTAGAAGGATGAGCAGAGTGTCCCTCCGAGATTACAATGATCTAATAGGTTGGGCTTTGTATGGATCAGTGGATCCTTTTTATTTGAATCCGAACGTTCCTCACGTTATGGATTTAATGATTGTGGATATTTGGGAAAGTTCCTCGGACGAGGAAGATACTAATCGGAGGATTCCTATCAATTTTTGGGATGAATCGGATGATGAGCCAGAAATTGCTGTCATGACAAGATCAGGTCGAGTGGCCGAGGGAAAGGCACCTATGGTTGAGACTGAGATAGGGGAAGGGTCAGCTCCTAAGCCCGATGACCAAGTTCTTGAGCAGTTGAAGAAGACACAAGCTAAGTCCACAGTGTGGGAAGTTTTATGCCATTCCAAATACCACCGTGAAAACCTGATGAAAGAGCTGCAGAATTTGGTTATTTCTACCGATACCGAACCGGCAGCACTAGTAGGGGCAATCATGGCTCGAAAGAAAACTGAAATCACGTTTACCGACGAGGATCTCCCAGAAGAGGGGAAGGCTCACAATAAGCCTTTGTACATCCGAGCGGAAATCAACGGGAAGAAGACTAGCTGTGTGATGGTCGATGATGGATCGGCTATTAATGTCTACCCGTTGAAACTCTTGTCTAAGTTAGGAGTGGAAAGAGGAGACTTGACGGCCTCGAAAACTGTGATTAGGGCTTATGATGATAGCCGTAGGCATATTGAAGGAGTCTTTAAGGCCAAGTTGAAAGTGGGGCCGCATGAGGAAGAAACTGAATTAACGGTGTTGGATATCCCAGTAACCTTTGCTGTATTGTTGGGACGCCCTTGGTTCCACAAGTTGGGAGGTGTGCCCTCCACGCTCCATCAAATGATCAAGTTTCCTTTCGGGGAGGAGATAGTGACGATCAGAGCAGAGAAATTGAGCTCGGTGGCAGCATTGGGAATTGAGCCTCAACTGTTCTCCGGATTCCAAGTTTCTGGGATCTACGAGTCTAGCATGACCACCGATGTGGTGAAAATGATGAAGGGAGGCTTCATCCCTAGTATGGGCTTGGGAGCACACCATCAAGGGTTGCCAGAATTTCCGGATTTCAAGAGTCAGAAAACCCGAAGGGGTTTAGGATATGAACAGGGAGGTCCGTCCAACGCAAGTGGTGAAGGAAAGGTGGGCCTAAGGAAGTATTTTGTGAACGAGGGGCACGAAAAGGTTTATTCGGGGACTCCCGAGTCATGGACTAGCACCGAAGGAAAGATTCTGCCAGGTTTTGAGATCTTCAATGATGTTACTGACTGGGGCAAAGGAAAGGCAAGTTGCTTCGTCGAGGAGATTATGATGTTAGATTTGAATGCCGAGGAGCAAGTCATCACTATTGAAGCAACTGCAGGAGCGGTGGACGAGCCCAGTACCTCCAAAGCTTATGAGAAACCCAAGAACCCTGATGATGAAAATTGTATTACTGCTTTATTTGAATCTGATGATGTACTCGCCAACACTATCAGTGAAATGAATTCTGATTTTGCTTACTTGCTTGATGTTGATCGTGATCATTCCATGCATTCTCATTCATATAACATGCCCACATTTGAAATCAATATAATAGAAATGTCAACTTTCAATCTTGGCACGGATGAAAATCCTAAACTTATACAAATTGCTCAAGAATTAACTATTGAAGAGAGGAAAGAATTTGAGAGAATAATTAAAAAATACGAAATAGTGTTTGCTTGGACGTACGAAGACATGCCAGGAATCGATCGATCAATCGTAACTCACCGTATTCCGACATACCCCGATGCTAAGCCCGTGAAACAGAAACTCCGACGCATGAGACCGGAATGGGCAGATAAGATCAGAGAAGAAGTGAAGAAGCAGTTAGAAGCAGGGTTCATCGAAGTAATCGACTATCCCCCTTGGGTCGCAAATGTAGTGCCCATCGCGAAGAAGGACGGCAAAGTGAGAATGTGCGTCGATTATAGAGATCTTAACAAAGCATGCCCGAAAGATGAGTTCGCATTGCCTCATATTGACGTATTGATCGATAGTGTAGCATCGAGCGTCTTACACACGAATGTGGACGGTTTTATGGGCTACATGCAAGTTCAGATGGCCGAGAAACACAAAGCAAAAACTTCGTTCACAACTGAGTGGGGAACATACTGCTACAGGGTGATGCCGTTTGGTTTGAAGAATGTCGGGGCAACTTACCAGCGAATGGCTACAGCACTGTTCCATGATATGATACACAAGGAGGTAGAAGTTTATGTGGATGACATGATGGTCAAATCAGAGACTAGAGAGGGGCATTTTGCTGCACTCGAGAAGTTTTTGGCCCGAATTGCAGAATTCAAGCTAAGGTTAAACCCGAAGAAGTGCTTCTTCGACGTTTCATCGGGGAAAATCTTAGGCTATATAATCGGAAACAAGGGAATTGAGGTAGATCCCGACAAAGTGAAGGCCATACGAGAAATGCCGGCACCAAAGAATGAGAAAGAAGTGAGAGGGTTTCTGGGGCAGGTTCAGTATATCAGCCGGTTCATAGCAAGACTCACTGCAATCTGCGAGCCGATCTTTAAGTTGCTACGGAAAGATCAACCCACGATTTGGAATAATAAGTGTTAGCAGGCCTTAGAGAAGGTCCGGGATTACTTGTCTAATCCGCCAATTCTGAGACCGCCTAAACTGGGAAAACCGCTGCTCCTCTATGTGGCAATCGAGGAGCGATCCATTGGGGCAATGCTGGCCCAGGAAGGGGACACGGGCGTGGAGCACGCGGTATATTATCTGAGTAAGAAGTTCCTGGAGTACGAGCTTAAGTATAACATGATCGAAAAGACGTGCGTAGCAGTAGTATGGCTAACAAAGAAACTACGGCACTATTTTCAATCTTACAAAGTGATCATTATTTCCCGGATGGACCCCGTGAAGTATCTGTACCGAACTCCGTCTCTAATAGGGAAGCTAGCCCGATGGTTGTTGCTTTTGTCCGAGTTTGATATTGAATACGTAACGAAGAAGGTTATAAAGGGGAGGGCCGTAGCAGAATTTCTGGCCAACCAACCCCTGAGCGCAGAAGAAGAAGAGATAAACTATGATTTCCCCGATGAGCACTTGAACGCAATAGAAGTTATACCATGGAAAATGTTCTTTGATGGAGCAGTTAATCCGAATGGAGCCGGAGTATGGGTATTACTTATCTCACCAGAGGGAGAAAGGATCCCGATGGCAAAGAAGTTATCCTTCCCTCTCACCAACAATATGGCCGAATATGAAGCATGCATCTATGGGTTGGAATCACTAGCAGCACTGGGGGCATCATATGTTGAAATTTGGGGCGACTCGAAGCTGATCATCGAACAGGCACAAGGAAACTGGGAAGTGAGGGAAGAAAGGCTACGTCCATACCTAGACCAGCTAGAAAGGTTGGCACAAAGATTCAAGGAATGTCGTTTTTATCATATCCCTCGAGCACGGAACCAGGTTGCGGACGCTTTGGCCACTTTAGTGTCAGTTTGGGACAACCCCCAGAACCTTGCCTCGAAACCGTTGGTATTGAGGAGATCTCACAAACCATGCTACGAAGACGTAATGCTGTTAGGGGCAGATGAAAAACCGTGGTATTTCGATATCGTGAACTTCATGAAGAGGGGAACATACCCGGCAGAGTCGGAACTTAGAGATCAAGCTGTGATTAGAAGGTTAGCTCAGCAGTTCGTCATCCACAACGATTTGCTTTATAAAAGGCACACCGATGGGTTACAACTGAGGTGCTTGGATGCGGGAGAAGCCCGCGAGGCAATGGAATCGGTACACTCAGGAATTTGCGGGGCCCACATGGGAGGAGCGGCGTTAGTAAAGAAAATCATCAGGCAAGGCTTCTATTGGCTCACCATGGAAAGAGATTGTAACGAATATACAAAGAAATGCCACGATTGTCAAATCCACGGAGATTGTAGTCACCTTCCAGCCATGGAATTACATGTGTTAGCACCTATTTGGCCATTTGCGGCCTGGGGCATTGATATCATTGGTGAGGTAAGGCCTAATGCTTCGAATGGGCACAAGTTTATTGCAGTCGCCATTGATTACTTCACCAAGTGGGTAGAGGCAGAGTCGTTTAGCAAATTGGGATCCAAGCAGATGAGGAAGTTCATTGAGAAACACTTGATCACCAGGTTTGGAGTACCTCATCACATAATTACGGATAACGGGGTCCAGTTTCAGGGGGAAGTAAGAAGTCTCTTCCGAGAATATGGCATTGAACATCACATGTCTTCTCCATACCGTCCACAAGCTAATGGGGCAGTAGAAGCAGCTAATAAGAACCTTAAGAGAATTCTCATAAAAACGGTGGAATCACATCGGAATTGGCATGAGCAGCTCCCACTCGCGTTATGGGCTTATCGCATGACAGTTAGAACCTCAACTGGGGCAACGCCATTCTCCTTGGTATACGGAACAGAAGCAGTCCTCCCGATTGAGATTGAAAAGCGATCGTTGAGAATCGCAGTGGAAGCAGAGATTCCCGAGACGGAATGGGTGAAGAAGCGATATGAGCAGTTGGCTTTGGTTGACGAGAAAAGGATGGAAGCCCTTTACCATGTGCAGCTATATCAGAGAAGGATGGCCTGAGCCTTCAACAAAAAGGTCAAGGCCAGCCCTATCAAAGAGGGGGACATGGTGCTGAAACAGATCCGTGTGACACACACCGACCCTAGGGGCAAGTTTAAGCCTAATTGGGAAGGGCCATTCTTCGTGAAGAAGATACTAAGCAAAGGAGCGGTGAAGTTAACTACTATGGACGGCATGGAATTCTCCGAACCTACCAACCTAGATAGGCTTAAGAAATACTTTTCGTAAAAAAAAAAGAAAGAAAAATTCCCGATAGGTTGAAAATCCGTAAAGGGCGGCCTATGCAATAATAAGGGACATCCCAGTGGGTGAAAACCCGAAAGGGCACTCATTTGAAAATTTCGGGATAGTAAAAGGAGAGGAGAAAAATCGCTGGGATCCGAAAACCGAAAGGCGGGTCCTGGTAACAGTAGTTATAACTTGAGCAATTACAAAAACAATGTATAAGAGGCTAAGTATTTCTGTTGTTTGTAAATAAATAAAGGCATGAATATATTTGACGAGAATGATTGGAATCATCATAATCTACTGAATGCATGGTAATATGAATCATGAGTTATACATTTCCTACCTTACTTTTCACAATAAAAAGCCTACATGTTATCCACCCCAGTCCCTATACATCAGATATACATCGGGGTAATCCTAATAAAAAACTACTACAAAGCCATAAAGCCTAATAAGGAGGGATATCCCAGTAGTCCTCAAAATCCCTCAAGCGTGATGCCCGCTCTGCAGATAAGGCCTCCTCGGCAACTTGGAGTCTCTCATCGGCGACTCGTGCTCTCTCCTCGACAGCAAGGCGACCCTCAGTCTCCCTCCGCATCACCTCTGACCAGTGGTCGTTCCGCTCTTGGTACACCTGGCCAACCATGGCATCGGCCTCCCGCACCGACTCACTCCGTCTCCGCTCATGGGCGTGAAGATCGCTCTAAAAAAAGGAACAAAAAAAGAAGAAAAACAGATGTGAAAAAAAAAAGAAGCAGCATAGGCAAGAACAGAAATCATACATACATGCGTGCATTCCACTACACTAAAATAAGGCAAGGATACATACCAGGTGGTCGGCACAGAGCAAGCTGAGGCGGTCTCTGAGGTAACCGGACAGCCCCACGTAGTCAGTACAAGTCTCTCTCGTAGTCTGAGAAGCGTCGGAAGGGTCAAATGGTACCCTCGATGTGAAGATGGGAGGAGCCATCTTGACACCCGCGTAGGCTACCCCAGACTCATCATAGCAAAGGGTCGCGAAATCTCTCCCGTAGTCCGGAACGGGCACACCCAAAGAGGATCTCTCCGGTCGGGCAGCGCTGGAGGACTCGCCGACATAGTAGGGGGCTCGCTCGCAGATGTCTGAGCCCGAGCGCCATCGAAGAAGTCTGACAAATGAGCACTCCTCCAGGATCCCTCCTGCAAATGAAAACACAATAAATACCGCTAGCTATCTCGTGAATAAAGGTAAATAGGCTGAACCACTCACCGGGACCTCCTCCTGACCGAAGACTGCCGCGACAGCCTCCCGTGAAAACACGTCTGCCACGGGATCCACATCCATCGCCACCGCTGGGGCATCCCTCGTGCTCAACAAAGTCGATAGGTAAAGATCACGGCCCCCGGCGTGAACCCACACCTCTCTACCCACGAACCGATGGGTCAAGTCCTGACGGATAACCGACAAGGGCATGGTCCGCACCGCGAACATGGAAACGGGGATCTCGTCCGGGGACCAGTGCGACGCTCTAATCCCGGTGATGCCCCGATCGCCTAAGTACCAGGCCCGCACGCAAGGGCCGGTAAGCACGCACTGCTGCTCCTGGATGAGGGTAACATACGCATAATCGGGACCGAAGTCAAGGTCGTCCCACCTGAACTTGATCTGAAAACACAAAAGGGGGGTCAGGTCAGATCAAACAAGAATCTAGCGCGACTAGAAGATATCTACCTGTCCCAAAGTCCGCGAGTCAATCCAGTCTAAGAGCCGCGCCACCGTCCGTCTCTTCTCTGTGCCTAAATCGAACTCTCTCCACCGAGTCATGAGTGGGAGCCTCGGTACTCGTGACCGGCGCCGAGACTTGCTAGGAAGAATCTGCCTCTCGTACGCCCAAACCTGCTTGTAAAAACAAAGGTTACGAACGGAAAGCGTGAAGAAGATAGAAAGGACGAGTCCAGGGTACACACATACCAGAAGAGCGAAAGTGTAACCACCGAAGTCCTTGCGCTTCCGGAAAGTCAAATCCAAAAACTTATATAGGAAGGCTAGGCCTGCCCCCGCCCAATCATAAGACGCCGCCGCGTCCAAATCGCTAAAAGCCTGAATAAGACCAGCATGTACCTTCCCGCTCTTGGTGCGAAAAATCGTCTCACTCAAAGTGTACACTAGGAAGCTACGGACAGCCAAGTCAGCGTCATCCGTCTCACAAAAATCTCGGCGGCTCAAGAGGCTCGCGGTAGAAATGAACTTCGCTGGAGAGGATTTGGCACCTGGGTAAACTCCTGGCCCAATCAAAGCGGCTAGCCTAGCGCGGTCGACCCGCGGACGTATCATGTCAAAGCAGAAGGGAACTGGAGTGCTACTCCCCCGCAACCCTGTCAGCAAAGAGAAATCTCGGGGCGAGATGGTCATCTCCCCGAAAGAAAGGTGGAAGGTATGGATCAAATCAACCCACCTCTCGCATAGGGCCCGCAGGCCAAAGCGATCGCACACCCCATTGGTGCGGGGCAGCGCTGAAATAAAGGGCTCAAAGCCCAACTCACGCACACGGGCTCTCGCCGCGGCGCCTAACATAGAATACCACACGTGGATCTCGGCCGTGGTCCCGGAAATCTCGAGGAACTAGAAAGAACAATACAGGAAAGTTTAAATATGGTTCCTAAGCTTGCATTTGATGAAAACACGTTAAGACTAGTTATTCTTTCGGTCAGAATCTAACCTAGAGACGTCTGGTCAATTTGGACCAATTTTCTGTAAAATCTCTCCTTAGGGTCATTTATGTAGGATTTAGTTAATTCTTTATTCTTTAATCCACTCTCGTCCGCACTGACAAGGAGCATTAGTCAAGTTTTTACTATTCGCGTGCATTAGTTAAGTTTTTACTATTCACGTGCATTAGTTAGGTTTTTACTATTCACGTTTTTACTATTCACGGGCATTAGTTAAGTTTTTACTATTCACGTGCACCATTCACACTTTTACTATTCATGTGCACTATTCACGTTTTTACTATTCACGTTCACTATTCATGTTATTTTTACTGTTAGCATGCATAAAGTCGTAGTTTTACTATTCACAATCCATATAGCGCACATTCTTACTCAAAAGTAAACAAGTGTTACTTGTAAGTAAAGAAATTCACGTTTTCTAACTAGAGTCCTCTAAGGCAATCAAAAGGTTAGCATGCAAATCATGTTCGGATAAGGATACTAAAGCCTAGAATTTGAACCAAATAACGAAAAAGTGAGAAAGTACTTACCTCGTTGCAGCGTGTCCGGCTCAGATGCGTCGTAGGGTCGTGGAAAGGGTCCACTCTAGCAAGGTTCACGTAAACCTCCTTCATGCCTTTCGTGCCATCGCATTCATCCAAATCCATCCCGAGAATAATCCAAATCAAAATCTAGAGAGAGAGAAGAAAGAGAAGGTGTGGGGTTGAAATGGAACCCCACCACCTTATATAGGAAAGAGGAATGACATTCCCGTAAATAGTGAAAAAAGTACGATGTGACATAAAGGTAAAAAGTAAATCATTAATTACCAGGCGCACAGACCTCCGATTTGCAGTCCGTTTCAGCCTGCGTTTCTCCCAGACAGCGACCAATACTGTCAAGATATGAACTCCCAATGATAGCCAATTTTTACAGAACAGTGGCACCAGTCAAAATACAGACGACAGTCAACAGAAAAATAATCGACAATGTGAATCATTCCGAACCAAAAAGACATTCCTACCAAACCATTCGAACCTCCAGGACACTAGCTCCAGTGAGAAAATACAGACAACGGTGTTTTGAAAGAATTCAGAATCGTTAGAAAGAACTTTTTTGCCTTTGAGCCACCTTACCTACGGTTCACGATCGAGGTAGCTTTTTACGGTTCACGACCGAGGTAGCTTTTTTATGGTTCACGACCGAGGTAGCTTTTTAGCCATCTTACCTACGGTTCACGACCGAGGTAGCTTTTTAGCCATCTTACCTACGGTTCACGACCGAGGTAGCTTTTTAGCCATCTTACCTACGGTTCACGACCGAGGTAGCTTTTTAGCCATCTTACCTACGGTTCACGACCGAGGTAGCTTTTCAGCCATCTTACCTACGGTTCACGACCGAGGTAGCTTTTTAGCCATCTTACCTACGGTTCACGACCGAGGTAGCTTTTTAGCCATCTTACCTACGGTCCACGACCGAGGTTGCTTTCGGGCCAATTTTACCCACAGTCAACTCAGGCTAAGGTCCGTAAGAAGAACATCCACCGACGGCCGATTCAGAGGCGAGGCTGGAAAGAATCGGAGAACGACACCGGAACGCGCAGCGCGAAGGTCAGGCATTCTTCCTCCTACTCTTTACGTGTCTTTTACTTTTATATGTTTTACATTGCATGTGTTGCGTTAGCAAAAAACGTTTTCAAAACACATACATCACTGTCAAAATAGGAAAGTAGGGGCAACTGTAGACACCGAGTCGGAGGACCTGTGACGAAAACCTGTAAACAAGACGGTTGAAACGGTTGATTCCGGAAGTTTTAAAAACAAAAAATAATATATAATAAGGAAGGAGAAGTTGCGATGGTTCGCGATCGTCGATTGGGCGGCTCGCGAGTGCTCAGCGGCGCGGTGCGAGCGCCTAGCGACAGCTGACGCGCGTCCAATGATGGTTGGATGCCCGCCCGACAGCACGGGGCGCGCGCTAGACAGCCACGGGGCGTGTGCGCCCGACGACGCGAGACGCGTCCCGGCAGGCGTCGGGCGAGCGCGCCCGGCAGCCGTTGGGCGAGCGCCCAACGTCGGTGGGGCGCGCGCCCAACGATTGTTGGGCGCTCGCCCAACTCTGTTGGGCGATCGCCCAACAATTGTTGGGCCATCGCCCAACTATTGATGGGCGATCGCCCAACAATGTTGGGCGATAGCCCAACCCCTTTGGGCGACGCCCGATCTTGCTCGGGCGTCGCCCATTCCGTCCGGGGATCCAATGCCTATAAAAGGCACGGATCCCCATGCATTTGAGGGGGAGGATTTTTGGGGAGAGGAATTTCTCACTCTAACATTTTAGAGAGAGAAGTGACTTTTTTTTGGGAAAAAACATTTTTTTTCCTAAAAATTCCGAATTTCCTAAAAGTTAAGATTTTACTAAAAACACAAAAAAAAATACCGGGATAGCACGATTCGTGGAATCAACCGACTTCAATCGTCAATACCGAACTTAAGGTATTATCCGAGGACTAGACTCGTTTTATTTTATTTAATTTATTTCTTTTCCTTTATTTATTTTTATGTTAT
This sequence comes from Euphorbia lathyris, assembly GCF_963576675.1. NCBI lineage: Eukaryota > Viridiplantae > Streptophyta > Magnoliopsida > Malpighiales > Euphorbiaceae > Euphorbia > Euphorbia lathyris. The sequence goes on along the minus strand of NC_088914.1, from coordinate 74,142,132 downwards.
AATTTTATTTATTTAGCTATTTATTTATTTACCACGTTTTATTTAATTTTGCGTATTTATTTAATTTTCGTCTCGTGTTGAATAAAATTTGATTTTGTTTTAAAATAAAAACCTCGTTTTGATATCCCAATACGAACCGTGATCCGATAAAAAGGTAGTTCGGGTATTAAAAGACGTTGTAATTATAAGTTTCTTAAAAAAGAAATTTCCAAATAACATTTTAAAATAAAAACGTCGTTTTAGGAACTTCCGTTATTGACTATGATCCATTTTTGGTAGTTCGGAAATCCAAAACGATTGAATTAGACTTAATTTAAAGCTTTTGAATAAATCTGGAAATAATTGGAGTGCTGCTGTGATTTGCGTTTTCTGTCAGTAATTGCTGATTACCGACGGATTTTCCGTCGGTAAATCTGCTGGAATGTAAAAAAATGCTGTTTTGATCCCTCTTTCTCAACTTTTAAGCTTTTAATCATTTGTACATATATGTATATTTATGTAATAAATGTTTTCAAACTATTTTTGGATAGTTGGTACACATAGTTATTTAGGATATTTATATATCATTGTTTGATTTAATCTAATATAAGTATACGTATATATATATTTTCTTTTTCCTTCATTTAAATGATAATGGATTTTATTTTAAAATGTTATTTACTTGGGTGTTTTGGAAGTAATTAATTAGTAGATATTTTGTGGATAATGGGTTTTATTTTGATATTTAAACTACATTATGTATATATATATATATATAGTTTTTGGGCTATTCGGGTTATACTAGTTATTATTAGGTGAAACTATTTTGGGGATAAATGTTATTTTCTTATTTAGGAGCTTTATCTATTATTTTCACATGTTTAAAGTAAAAATGTATTATATTTAGTATTTTTATTATCATTTCTTATATGTTTATTACATAGTATCTTTTCACTTATCCTTATTTTCTCTATAAATATTTCATGGGTTTTTTGGCTAAAATGTATATAATATGTCTATATTATTTTCTTTATTCTTTGGACATTTATGGGTCCATATTTCAAATGGGCTTTATTTGGAGTGAATTTTGATTTAACATATTTATTGTTGTAATTATGACAAGTAAAGAGTCCATTGAGTGAAAAGGGGGAAATAAATCACCAAAAAGAGTTTTCAATTTGATTATTTAAACTAAAAGCTTTTCTAGAGGTTCTCAAAGTGCAAATAATATTTTCTTGACATCTTTAGATCATTTCCAAAACATCACATTTTAAAACCTTAGTCCGTTCCAACGATGGATTAAGCGAACCTTGTAATTAAAATCGTTTTCATTGTAAATAATGAAGTTTTGAATCGTTTTCTTAAAGGATTTGTACAAAATAAAATTGACTTGTATGTTTAACCACGTTTTCTTATCAAAGGCTTTTATCCCAACATTTTCAACGCCCGAGTCGTTCCAACGGCGATTCGAGTGAACATCATTAAACGGGGTTTTGAAACGTACCTAAATCGTTCCAACGGCGATTAAGGTACGAACCATGTAAATAAACTCGTTTTGGGGAAGTGAATTAGTATAGAATTAGTATGTGACACGAAGCATAAATCACGTTACAAATAAATCAATTCTTCCTTCTCCCCCTCTCTTTCCTATGTATATTGAACTGATGTAAATGGGTGATTCTTTACTAAAATGGCTTTTCAATAATGTATGCTTAAAACGGTTTTCAAAACGAGAAAGAAAAGGTTTCAAATGAATTTTAAACTTAAAGAAATATACGATTAGTCCGTTATCGCCTAACATGCTGAGTAGGAGGCCGGTGGTTCATAACCGGGCGATGTCGGGGTGCCTAGTAGCCTTTCTCCGGAAAGGAGCTAGCCTTCTCGGCTCGTACCTAAGTTTCCCGAACCCACACCGGTCTCCCGCAAGGGATCGGTGTTCATTTTCCCATTCGTGGGTGGCGACTCTTCCATATCTCCGAGCTCCGGTCCTGCCGAGCAGCTTGATTCCACGATTGGTTGCTTTCGGCGCCAATCACCGCTTACGTCGCCATGAGGTGTCCACCCCCGGTCCGCCCGGGAGATTAGGCCGCGGCACCTTAACTAACAACTGGTTACTTTTGTCAGTTAAAAAATTACACATTCTACTATAACATAGCACCACAAACAAGAGCAACCGAATGACTTTATACACTGCAAGAAAATTGCCATTATCTTTTTGGAGTTAAAAATAATAAGAAAAGGTAATTTACCAAGCTGGTGTTCTTCGCTTTCCCTTTGGGAGCTTGTCATCCCCAGCATATCAGTCTGAGTTGTTAGAGTACTTGTATGTGGGAGGGAAATAAATGGTCCCTTCAGTCCAATCCTCGAAAACACGTCCATGTCTCTGTTCTATTTGTAGCTGAAAGCTACAATCATAGTAGAGGTTAGATTAAGCATTTCTTAGTTGGATCGAACCAAGTTCATTGTTCATTTTCTAAACACTTCACAGTTTGTCGATAATTTAGATAAGTTGTAACTGCTAATGACAGGAAGGGTTAGAAGGGTGTGAATTTTGCTATCAATCAACAAAAGCACAGTTTGCCATTCAAATTTGTGTTTGAAAGACAATTTAATCCAAAAGCACATGCAGAGAATGTAGTTATATATAGAGTGACATCCTCTATAAAACAAGTTAGTTTGTCTATTATGCAGCATCTGATTGGTTGAATGAATGTGAAGGAGTGAGATGGTTTAAATGATTAGAGTCTAAATGTCCAAAATCACATTTTGGCACAAATTGGTAAAAAAGAGTTAATTTGTCTTTTAAATACAATATTAGGAGACAATGTGGCTTATGTTAATTGTTATGTCACGTCAGCACTATAAATACCCATTTAAAAGCTATATCATATATACATAACTATGCATCCCAAATCAATCCTAACTAATCCTTATCATATAACAATAAATTTGACTATTTCAATGCCTTCGTACCAAATTCTGAACAACAAAAGGAACTGATGACTTAATCAAGTCTAAATCGGCTAATCATATTTTGGTTTTTTGTTTTACAAAATAAGTAAAAAATTCTTAATCTTCTTGTATTCATTCAATTTTATTCAACATTATGTAAATTGTTAATTTGGAACTAAAGTTAGCTTCAATGCTGTGGAATACAAAATGGATGCAAACATCAAAAGAATACCCAATTTCTCCTAGGCGAAACAGAGAATTATATCGCAAAAGGCTTTATAAGTGATGAAAAGCTGATTTTACCATTCATTTACATCATAAAATTTTAAAATCAGACAAGGAAAAGATGTACCAAAAGCATTTACCTCAAGTGGGTTGAGAGTGAGAGCAGCAAAAGGTGTTTGATGAAGCATATAATAATAAGGGAATCGAAGAGACCAGCGGAGATGAGAGGTTTGGACTTCGAAAATACTAACCACGGCAAGTTGAATCTCTCCCCTAATCAGCCCTCTGGTCTTATCCCGTCAACATTTGATGGCATGTCAAACTTGACATCTGTTGATATCTCCTACAACCAGCTAGAGGGCCCTATTCCTGAAAGCAATGCCTTCATAAAGGCTGGATTTGAATCTCTGAGGAATAACAAAATAAAGTGGGCACAATTCCATCTTCATAGTTTAAAGTGGTTAGAAAATTAACTTGGCCAAAAAGAATGTCCAGAAATTGCAAGTTAAAACAAGAAAATATAATAGACTAAGCATATCTCTATGAACATGACCAATGCAAATAAACAATTAACTTACAGAAAACTAACCCTTTAGTGTAAATAGAATTACCTAAACACAATAAGACTATGAAAAATCACAAGGAACCAAATGATTATTGAAATTGGTCAAGTTTTGATTGGGCACACCCCATCTTTACACAACAACGAAAGAGTGAAACAAAAGTATAGCTATTCGGGGAGAAACCATTTCTCAATCTCTTAAAATAAAAAAAACCACGGCTTGCTCAGGATAGAACTGACGGAGTATACCTACATAATGCAATTTACACAAAGAGGTATCACATTCAAAATCGTAAAAATAGATGCAACATGACCATATCTTAACCAATCGAAGTAAAAAAACAAAAGTCCAAGTAGAAAATAAACCCAACAATCTTATTAAAGACACCCAGAAATTAAAAGGGACTTCAAATTAAACACTCAGGTAAGGGAAGAAGATAACCTGAAGCCAGTCGAACACCAAGGTCGAACGGAAGTCAGGAGAACAGAAGACGGGAAAAGGGGGGGCCGTTTTCTCTGAGGCCAGTACAAAAGTCGGTCATTCGCTGAATAATGATGTTCATGTTTAGGTTTCAGCATGTGAAGTCGTGATTCAATTGAATTTTCAAAATAGGGAATTTGTAAGAAGTTTTGGGAGAAAACGATGGAGGGAACCCTAAAGGAATGGAGGGAAGCAGTAAAATTAGGGGAAAAGAGTGGCGGTAAACTAAAAGATTTGGGGAAAAGTTTCAAAAGAGATTAGTGAGGATAAAAGGTATTACTATTATTATTAAACTGAATAAAATATAATAAGAATAAGGAAGAGTAGAATTTAGTAGAGTGGTAAAAAAAGTATGAGGGAGAATAAAATAAAATAAAATTTAATAAATAAATTGTTTTATTATTAATATCAAAAATATATAATTTATTCTTATTGAAATTATTGAGATTATATTTTTAATAAAAATATTTTATTATTCTCGTTATTTTTTTCGTTAATACTTAATATTCTTGTAGTGAAACATCACCACATATAGGGGATGATAAGTTTGTCAAATCTCCGTTTAAATTGGGTAAAATTTCATAAATTATGATAGTTTAAGAACCAAATGATAAAAACATTAAATAAGATAGGACTAAATAACACTTTAAGCCATTAATATATAAAGGCAAATGATTTTTTTGTCTTCCCCGCCAATATATTAAATAAAACAACAAATTAATAATGTTAGAAATTAACTTTAAAATAAGTAAATATTTTGCTACGAATAAATTACTCGTGGCTAAAGTAATTTCATGCCATGAACAAATTTTTCTCGTGGCATAAATAGATTTAGTCACGGGAAATAAATTACCGTGGTAAATTTCGTGGCACAAGTGTAGATTTGCCACAGAAAAAATCATATGTGGCATAAATATATCAAGTGATCATAAGTTTGTGGTGGAACATATTTTTCCCGTGGTTAAAATAAGCTATGCCACCAATTTGAAATTCTCGTGGCACAAGTAATCATTTGTTGTAGTGGAATGAGAAGAGGTATTGGGATTTTATTCGGCATATGGTCATCATCTCAGTCAGTGTGATAGGGGAGAAACAAAGATTTAGAAGAAGCCTAGTCCTAAATTGGAAATTATACAAACAAAAGCTCAACCATTTTCAGTTCTGCTGGCGCGATATTTATAGCGGCTCAAACGCGAATGTGATTCCCATTGTTAAATCAATCAGCAACGCAAGTTTAACCATTGGATTTGGGTTTATAAGCATGATGGGGGATCTAACCTAAGGGCCATACTAGATTCAATTGACAACGAAATTGTGTAAAATTATCATCGGAGTGAGCTTCACAGCCTCTATAATGAGTAAAACTACCATTGAAGAAAGAGATGAAGATGTTGGTTTGAATTGAAAGGAAAATGGCTGATTTTGCTATTGAATAATAGGTGTATAATTGAGTGGCCATAGCTATTGAAGATGTTTTGCTGGAGATAGCTTCTCTGTTTGGGTTTGGTTTGTTTTCAATATTTAGTTTTTGATTTTAGTGATTGAGAGAGATTTTGAGGAGATAGAATTTGAGGAGAGAGAAATAATGTGTAAGATAATGATTAGATAGAGAAAAATAAAATATAAAAAAAATATAAAGACAAAAATACTATTTTCCAACTTTGATTTTGATTTTTTTAACACCATTAGTTAGTTTGAACTGTTTTTTTACTGACGGAATGAACATCAAGATACACGTTCGTCAACTTTTAAATCAAATGAATTATATTTACAAATCAACTAAACTATAAGATTTATTTTTGTACTTTTTCATAATTTTAATCTATATAATTTTTTTTTCTTCTGAAAAGTTAATCTATATAGTTTTGAATAGGAATATAATTTCCAAAAACATAATAATAAACTTAGATTTATTAATTGACATTTATACTAAAATGTAGTTATATGAACATTTTTACTAATTTTTTTAAAGGAACAAAACAACATTTGTTTAAGTGGATGGTAGTAATTAGATATAAAAAATGTTATTTAAGAGATATGTAACCATAAGCTAATTGAAAAATGGAAAAAGTACAAAAATAAATCTTGTGGTTTGGACCATTTTCAAATATAAACTACAGTTTGCAAATAGGTTCCTTACAGTTCATTCAGTTAGCAAACACAGTCCAAACTAACTAACAGTGTTAAAAAAAGTCAAAATTATCTTTAAATTTATTTATTTTATAAATTAACTACCTTATTATCTAATTATCACAAAAAGACCCCAAAACAGAAACAAAAATTCAAATTCACTATCTCCTTCTCTCACATCTCTCTTTAATCTATTTTGCGTGGTTATCAAAACCGGACCGATCAAAGAACCGGAAGAGCTAAAGGGTGAAGGGTTTAAGGTTTAACCAGGGTTTAACCGGGGTTGAACCGAGGTTCAAATAATCTTAAAAAATAATAATTTTAATTTTATTTACACCTTTAAACACAATAAAAATGTTAATTTGAATTTTATATCCTAATATATAATTTAATTATCATGACGAATTATAACTTGCATATTCTAAATGTAACAAAAACTTAACTTGATTGATTATAAATTTTATATTATGATATATAATATAAAATTAAATAGTAATATAATTTGATTTCAGTACATATATTATTAATATTTTTTTACTACATATCCATCAAGCATGATTTAATTCAAGCATGATTTAATTTAATGGTTTATTCTTTATGAACAAACAAAAATCAATCATCGACAGAGACTTATTGATAATCAAATGAAAGCATGAATATCAAACCATTAACAAATATTTCAGTACTACGTTAATACTAATTTGAAAATTATTTTTTTAAATGAAATTCAAGTTAATTTTTTCTTAATTGGATTAGTTAATTTTAATTGAACTCTAAATTTTTTATTTATTTTTTAAAAAGTTACAGTACAAACATTGAACCGTTTGGACCGTAAAAACCGTGACCGGGTTTTCGGGTCGCTGGTTCAATCGGCCGGGTCACTGGTTTTTCAACGGTTTTCTAAGATGTAATAAAATGGCCACTTCCGGACCGAAATACCTACCGGGTCCGGTTCAACCCGGTTGAACCGGTCGGGCCGGTCCGGGTTTGATAACCTTGCTATTTTGTTTCTCTCTCTAAACATACACTCTCCCTCCCAGTAGTCAGTTGCGCTCGTAAAATGGGGATTTTCGGGATGAAAGAAAAAGGAGACGGGCTGGTCCTGACAATTTAGGGGTCCTAGGCAAAATAAGCAATAAATGCCCATTTAATGATAAAAAAAATTATACATAACAAAATAGGGGTTTAAATTTTTTTTTATCAATTGGCTTTTAGAAAGAAATAGGGCCTCCTATATGATTTTATCACTATTTATATTAAAAATAAATAAATTTCATATATATATAAGGGTAAGTTTTTTTTTGGGCCCCTTCCAGCCCTGGGCCTTAGGCCGGCGCACCCCGGGTCTATGCCCAGGGCCGGCCCTGGGAGACGGTGAATTTGGATTTGAATATAAATTCAGCAAACACGAGAAATTGATTAGCTTCAGGCTTTAAGCCTTATTAGTAAATATGGATGCTAACAAGCATTGGATATGTGGAATTTGAGGAATTGGTTCCTGCAATTTTGCAGGATGTCAAAGAACAAGTCCTAGTCCTCATCAATCAAGAACAACTCTTTGAGGTGTTTCGATCTTTCGATCAAGACAGTAATGGTTACATAATGGTAGCTGAATTGGCCGGATCTATGGCGAAAATGGGGCATTCGTTGATGTATCAAGAACTAGCGAAATGATGCAGGAGGCGGACACGAATGGAGATGGTGTGATTAGTTTTGATTTAAAGACAAAAATAACTTTTTACCTTTGACTTTTGATTTTTTTTTAACACCGTTAGTCAGTTTAGAGGTATCAATTTCGTGTTTCGTGTTATCTCATATATATGTTCCATATGTTTTTTTTATGTTATAATGCTAGAAAAATGATTTTCGTATCAATCATGTTGTGTTAGTCGGGTTGTCTCTGTAAATCGTGTTTTCGTGTCAGAAATTGTCATCTCTTTGCAAGCTTTTAAACCACATAGTTTATATTTGAAAATGTCTCAAACCACAATGTTTATTTTTATACTTTTCCCTTAGTGTTTTTAAAATTAGAGTTTTGAGTCCAACAAGCAATTTAAAACTTTTTTCACCAAACATCATTATTACAGTTTTGACTAGTCAAAACTCTTTAAAAAGTAGTTGAAATCTATAATTTTACTTCAAACTTCTAACTCTCTTTGCCTATTACTTCAAATGCTTTTGTTTTTAAAAAGTTGTATTTCAAAATACATTTGTTGCTCTTTGTAATCTATGTATTGCTCTTTGTAGTTTTTTCTTCCCTTTGTGAGTCTTTGCCTGTATGGGATGGAGCTTTTATTCCTCTTTTTTTCATGATGTATTTGTATTATTAAGTTAATGGAATGATATGTGGTCTTTTATAAAAAAAAATAAAATACATTTGTTTATGAGCATATGTTTGCATTGACGCAAGTCTTTCAAATTATAATAACACTATTTATTTGATTTCTCTTTCTCTAATTAATGATATGAAAAAATCCAAAAACTTTTATGTTTTCATCTCTTGGTATTGCTAAAAACAAGATGTTCAAAATTAAAATGAAAATCGCGGATCTCAAAATTGAAAATTTTAAAAACTTAATAATATTTAACTAATTTTAATTCTTTAATTTTTTAATTTTAAAATCATTTAGATATTGTTTAATGAGAAGAGAAAGTGAATATTTAGAGAGAAAAAGCTTTGAAAAAAATGATTTTGGAAAATAAAAATTTTAGTTTCATATTAAATGCGGTATTAAACAATTTTAATTCTTGAAATTTTCCATTTGAAGCCCTTAACGGTCAATTTTTTAGTGTCAAACTAAAAGATTCTCATTTTTAACAACATGAAATTTTCCGTCTCCATTTGGAAAAAAGAATTTACAAATGCCTTTTTAACAAAACATAAAAACACGCAAGTTTTTTTAGAATTTTATCTTAATTATATTCTCCCCTAATTAATTTATTCTCTCTCACTAAATTTAATATCTTTCTTCTTTGGAGAAATTTTACAGTATTCACGACCAATGAAAATCATTTTGAATCCCACTACATGGACATGATTGGTGGAAAAAAAACTATATATGCATATGTCGTGAATTCATTGGTTGGAAGTATTACTCTAGGAGTACCCTAAAATTTTCTTTTCTTTGTTGCATGCCTACCGAATCCACTTCCAATTACCAAATCCAGAGCAGAAGTCATCCATGGCTACCGTACGAGATACGTTGTCTCTAGTAAAGTCGCCCACCTTGGGGGATCAACACCACAAAATTCGAATTAAGCCTTGAAGCATATGACCAATGTCAAAGTAGCTTTCAACAGTAGGAAAACATCTTTCCGGACGATATACTATAAAACTTTATAAAATTCCCCCAAACCCATCATTTCTAGGACACTTTATTTAGGGGGTGAGCAAAACGTAACTGAAAATCGAAAAAAATGAACCAACCCGAACAATTTCATAGTTTAATTCAGTCCAGTTCGATTTCTCAATTTTGCTAAATTCAATTTTTTTGAGTTTTAATGGCCTTTCATTAAAAAAAAAACTAAAATCAATTAATGGCCATTATAATTCTTATTCAAAATCTTACCATAAAGATTTTTTGAAACATACTACAAAGATTTATACCCAATTTTTACAGTAAGGCTTTGAATTGATTGTAAATTTTATTTAATTTGAATCGAACCAAATCAAATGGATTCGGTTCAGTTCAAGGAAAATGGATGATTTTGATTTGGTTTATTTTAGTTTGATCCGGTTCAGCTTTTGGATCCAAAATGGACCATGTTAATCCCTAGCATACTAGTATGATTGTGCCTTTCACATTATTGTTTTCTCATTTATAATAAATTTGTTTTCAATATATGTACATAATTTGATTGAGGGTGACGAGTCTTGACGCAACGGTAAACGTTATTGTCGTGTGATTGAGATGTCACGGATTCGAGTCTTAGGAACGACCTCTTACCAAAAAAATTGCAGGAGAAAGCTTGCCCCCAGTACATCCTTGTGGTGGGACCCCTTCCCGAACCCTTACATAAGTGGGGACGTATAATGCACCGGACCGTCTCATATGTACATAATTTTAATTGATAGCCTTTCATTAGAAAAACAAAATCATGACCATTGTAATTTTTCTTCAAAATCTTACCATAAACATTTTTTGGAACATACTACAAAGATTTATGCAGAATCTTTATTGTAAGATTTTAAATGGATTGTAGATCTTACTTAAGCAGAATCGAAGCAAACCAAATAGATTCGGTTCAGTTTAGTGTTTATTTTAATTTGATTTGGTTTAGTATTTGAACCAAACCGGACCAAGTTAAACTCTAACTTTATTATTAACAATATAATTATACTACTAAATTTTAAATATAATATATATTTATATTATAGGATTAGGCTATGCTTACTTTGTTTTTAACAAAAGTAAGCCAAACTTATTATTATATTTTAAATTTATCAATTTAATATCTCAAAATATTATAAAATATTATAATTAGTATTGAACAACATTATCATTAATATTGTAATATTTTATTATATTAAAATGATAAATAAAAAATAAAAGTATCATTTTTTACATAATTTTTTCAACTCCTAATCTTTGATGAACCTATACTTCACTCTATATATTTTGTTATTATTTGACATCTATGCATCTCCTCCAAGAGGATTATATAACTTTATAAGTTAAGTTTAAAGTTTGAGACACTCTAATAGACCGATAACACTCTCTAAAATATATTTTTTTATAGAAATTCTAAAATATTTATCTTAAATTTACCATGAATTAGCTCACCGTTTCATTTTCTTAATTTATTTTTAATAATAAAATAGAAATTTAAAGGGTTGGATTTTATTGAAATTGAAAGTGACCGTCTGCAGCTGATCAACGGTCTCACAGGCATGAATAAGGTAAGAATCTTGATAATTCTCTTAATATTTCTTATTCCTTTCATAACAATAATTACATTGTTTTTGTAGATAAAAGAAGGAAATAACAAACAAAAATAAATGACTAAAAATAAAGGATTATTAGGGCTAAGAATTACAAGTAAGGAAATGAAGGAAATGTACAAAGGACAAAATTGGTTATAACAGGAATCCATGGTGACACGCTGTGAACCCTCGATATAATGAATGGTGATTGTTGCAGTAAGGAGTGTTGATTCTTTATAATGTAGGTTTACCAGGATGTGCTGTAGACACCTCCTAGAAGTAAAGACAACATATAAGAGAGATAAACGAAATTAGGGTTTTATTCTTGTATGTTGACTGCTGCTGAACTTCCTTCCTTTTCTGTACTACTTCATCTTCTTCACATAAACACATTCATAAATTTAATATTCCGACTCCTGCTGAACTTCCTTCTTCTTCTGTACTACTTCATTTTCTTCCTAATAAACACATTCATAAATTTAACATTCATCCATGCCTCCTGCTCAGCGATTGTGCAAGATATCCTTCATTTCTACTATTGTTTTTCTAAATGTGCCTTGACGGTTCATAATTTAGTCTCAAAAACCCTTAATGATCCTCTTTTTGTTTTAGATTGGAACTTGCTGTATTACTGATTTACAGATAATTTCTCATTTAGACTGTAACTCTCATTTGTCCTTTATATATCTCAATGGTGTTAAAAAACACTCAAATAAGTAAGGAGACTAACTAAGTTTTAGTATTATTTTAAGGAAGTAATTTATTATTACCTCAAAAATGAAGTAATTTATTATTATTATTATTTGAAATAGATGTCTTTTCATATGCTTCGTGTCATCGGCTTACTATTACAAGGTGTCGAGTCTTTTCTTTCAAGTTCTGCGTGCAGAAATTTGAAAATTCAAATTTTTGCTATATCAATTGTCATCTACTCCATTGTTGCTTGTTTCTCATCTATGGCCGTCCCAGGAATTAAACAAACAGTTCTCTCTCTCCCTCTCTCAAATTTACATGTTTCTCTGTGAAATTGCCATAACCATTTTCTCCCCTTTTTACAGGCTAAGCGAGGAAGGCCTCGGAAGGATAATTTGTCTATAGCAAAAACTTCCAGCAAGCAAGTAAGAATTCCACCATCTCTTTTTTTTTTGTGGTATCTGCAAAATCCCCTTCTTATTAGCAGTACTTGGGTTTCTTTTATGGAGTTCATCATCTTGTTTTTTAGTGTGAGACTGTCTTGGTCCTGTTTATTGGCACAGATGATAACAAGAAGCTATTCTTCGACCTTAGTTTAAGCTTTTGGGTCAATTTTTATTGATGAAATTTGAACACGTAGCAAGATGAGACTGTGTTTCACCGATGAGCTTAATCTTTTGTGTCAAATGATTCTATGTTTCAATAAGATTGGTATGCATTTCATTTAGCATTTATGTAAATTTGTAAATCACTTTGTCTAGATTATCTTATTTATTACCTTTTTCAAATTGTGGAATTGTTAGATGAACTGACAGAAAATTATTACTAATTCTTGAATAGGTAATATCCTACAATCAAATGAAGGAGCAAAGGTTAGTGAAATCTATCAATTGATGCTACTTACACAGTTTATTCTTAACATCAACTATCTCCAATTGAGTGATATGCTTCTTTTTCTAATTGGTCGGATGTATTACTCGATGATTATGGTAGATTTCGAATAGATGTATTAAAGCTTAATTTATAATTTGTATAACTTGCAGCCAGAAACGAAAGAGATCCACAAATGATAGTGCATGTTATGATGAGGACCAAACTAAATGTTCTGTAATGAAGCGAGCAGAAGAGGTTCAAGCCAAATTAGCACCTCAATTACCTAGCGTGATCAAATATATGCTTCCTTCTCATGTCACAGGAGGCTTTTGGCTGGTATACATTTTCTTCTTCCTTGTTTTTACACATTGAATCTTCTATCATTTATAAACTTTTATGCATTGAGGTCTCAGTCATGGCCTAATCTTTTATTTTGAGACATTGAATCTTTGGAAAGTCTAGTGAGGACTTATTATGCAGGTAATTTATGAGCAATCAAGAGTTCAATGTGTAAAAACAAAAGATTAGGAGCTTAATGTATAAGTTTATAGCAAAGATTTCTAATATCGAATACTTTTTTGTTTATACAAGTACATATGAGCTAACTATTTGGATTGGTTTGGTAGGGTCTTCCTAAGCAATTTTGTGATAAGCATATGCCAAAGCAGGATACAATAATTGTTTTGGAAGATGAAAACGGTGTAAGTTATAAAACGAAATATCTTACTACAAAGGTTGGCCTTAGCGGGGGATGGAGAGGCTTTTCCATGGCTCACAACTTAGTAGAGGGTGATGTCGTGGTTTTTCAACTAGTTATGCCAACAAAATTAAAGGTGCTAATTGTTTCAACCTTCTCTTTATGATTTTGTAAGGATATGTACTTTGTTGATTTCAAGTGTTTTCTGATCATTTTAGAAATAAAATTGACCTCTAAATGTATGCGGTTCCTTTGAAATTCCTTGATTTCTTTTCCGTGCATACCATTTTAGTATCTGCATTGTCTATCCAACTACGTCTTGGTGATAGGGCGACACTCCCTCATATTAATTGCTATTTGCATTCTCTCTAGGTCTATATTGTGAGAGCAAATGGTTCAGACGAATTAGATGGTGCTCTCGGACTTCTGGAATTAGAAGCTTTATCGAAACAACTAAGCTATAGTAAGTCATTTCACCTTATAGTCCATACTTGGTATCACTAGTGAAGCTATAGATAGTACTAATTGAGCTATAGTAAGTCATTTCACCTTATAGTCCATACTTGGTATCACTAGTGAAGCTATAGATAGTACTAATAATTGCAAAGTTCATTTGTTACAGAAAATCCAAGTGAAGAACTAGAAGAGTCAATATCCTTGTTAATGTGCAATCCGGACTCAGACAATGATATGAACAACAAACTGGCTTCTAGTGCTAACTCGGGGCTTATAACCGACCATTCTGATTATGAAGTGCTCGATGGAATCAGATTGTCGGATTCTGTTGTTGATTTTAATGAAGTGAAAAGTTTCGAGGATTTTGAAATTCTAACGAATGGTTTAGTTATAAGCACGGAGCTAACACAACACTTCCAAAGAAAGTATTATGATCTTTGTTGCAGTAAAAAGACGTATCTCCATGAGAATCTTCTCGGGGGTCTTAACTGTAAACTAGCAGCAGGAGTAATCGCAGAGACAATAAACATTGCTGATGCCATTCGAGCTTCGAAGCCTACCACACCTGATGACAGTTTTACTACTTGGAGGAAGACTTTGAAAGCCTTCAAGACATTGGGAATGAATGTTGATTTCGTGCAGGAACGGTTGGATCAACTTGTAAATGTTGCTGCCAAATCGAGAAAGTACGAGGAAGTTAAAACTGCAAGAGATATTGCAGAAGAGGAGATGAAAAATCTAGAGAAAAAAGTAATGGAACTAAAAGAAGTAAGTAGTAGACTTGATGAGCAGTTGACGGAGATGAAGCGTGAGAGTGAGTATTATGATATACTATTCGAACAAGTGGCTAAAGCTCCGTGGTGACTGGAACACTTCTGTTTTTCGTTTTTTCTTTTTGGAAATGTTGGATGAAGGGGCAATTTCACCCGTTTGGCTCGGAGGATCAATCTGAATCAAAATGATTTTTGTATCAAATTAGTCCAACTAATTTTTTCTAGTTAAGTTAATTGAAAATGGATGCTTGTCAACATATGATTTTGGGGTTTTATGATCATGTTAATTTTTTTTTTATGTTGATACTGTCATTTTGGATCAATTGGCACCATAACCAGTAAATTTTTAAACTTTCTTTGAGTTCCTATGACAAGTTACAGTTGTTCCACAGAGTAAATAAATTTTTGCTGGCGGTAAATATGACTTGATTGATTCTAGGTGATTTGTTTTTATTGGAAAAAAAAAACATTTACGTCCTGTTTGGTACGCGGTTATAAACATCGTAATGGAATGCCCATTACAATAGAGGTTCATGTTTGTATTAGTCATATTATTTTTGTTATAATTGAATTACAAATTGAAGAAACCGTGATGCTTGCCTCGGAACAGAGGTTCAGCAGCCAGATTGCTGCGCTTTGGTCTGCTGGAGTGATTAATGTAGTATGGCTGATTTGGGATACCCGAAACAGAGTCATCTTTGAAGGGGAGAATCCTAACATATCATCTGTTTTGTATAGGTTATGGCATGCTATTCGAGAGGCCTCCGCGTTTGGAATTGGTTATTCCTGGAATTCTTCTGTCGAGCTTCATATCCTCAGTGATCTCGGGGTACCACGTCGATCTGCAAAAGCTCCACGAATTATTCCGGTCTGCTGGCAGCCCCCGCCGCAGGAATGGATGAAGGTGAATACCGACGCATCAGTCATGGGATGCCCGGGCGAGGCTGGTTGTGGTGGGCTGTTTCGGGACGGGACAGTTCAGTTTGTGAGTGCGTTTGCTTTCCCGTTGTCACCTACATTCTCATACGTGGCAGAATTAGCAGCGGCAATTTTTGCAATAAAAACAGCAATTGACCGAGGGTATAGGAATCTCTGGTTGGAATCGGATTCCACATACGTTGTTCGTTTCCTTCGCAGCCGCGATATGACAGTCCCTTGGACCCTGAGGCGTGAATGGATGCACTGCTCTTCGAAACTTGAATCAATTCGTTTGGCAGTTTCACATATCTACAGAGAAGGTAACCAGTGTGCGGACCTATTAGCAAATTTCGGTCGGTCTACAACTGACACGATTTGGTGGAATAACATACCCGATTTTTGTACGGCAGCTTATTTTTGTAATCTAGGAGGCAGGCATTTTTATCGCTTCACTTGATTTTGCGTGATTGTAATACTCTTTTTTCTTATTATTTAATAAATTTGGCCCTGGTTTCGGGTGTTCTGGGGGGTGCCGACCTAGTTGGGATGCCTCCCGTTCACTCTTGCCAGCTGCCAGCGTTCATCAAAAAAATATTAAAAAAATTTATCCCAAAAAAAAAAAAAAAAAAATGAATTACAAATACATCACTCAAGTTTTTATGTAATGAACATTATATAAAAAATAGACAAGAATTTCCGTTACGACTAACTCTTTCATTTTTATTATTAATATTTATTATGCACAATTCTTATTAACCGATAAAACAAAAAACTAGAAAAACATGAAAAATGAAAAAAAAAATGTGAAAACTGGAAAACCCTAAAAACGTGACGAAATATAGCTCGTCTTTTTTATTGCATTTTTTCATGTTTTTCGTGTTTTCTATTTTTCGCGTTTTTTACGTTTTTCGATGATTTTAACTGTATAAATAAAATTTTATGATTACATTTTAACGAAATAAATATAAGTATTGTAACTATAATTAAATTTTATCATTTTTTTTAGTTTGTCAACCAAACATGGTAATGGAATCACTATTCCATTCCATTACATTACAAGGTTGATTACATTACAAGTTTAATTACATTACATTGCATTACGTCATACCAAATGGACTCTTGAGTTATTTGATATTTTTGGGTTTTGTTGTTTAAATCTCTCAATTTACTTTAAGTTGCATATACGGAGTTTCCTTAAAAATAAATAAATAAGGCTTAATACATTAAAGTATCTCCAACAGTCTTTTAAGTTGCTCTTAAGTTAAAATTTGAGGATGGAGAATGAAAAATCAGCTCCAACAGTTTTTTAGTGGCTCCTCAAATTACTAAGAGCCTCTTCATCCGTTCTATTAATAGGGAGCCTATCTCCACCTCTTAGTGCCTCTTAATTCATTTTTACTTAATAATTTATTATTCAAGAGTCTCTCTCCTCTCACTATTGGTAAATATAACAACAGTTAATAATTTTAAGGGTTAAGGTGCAAAAATACCCCTAACATTTTGGATCAGGAGCAATTTTACTCCTAACGTCTAAAATAATGCAATTTACCCCTAATGTTTGTAGCCAAGAGCAATTTTACCCCTAACGTTGATAAATTGGATCAATTTCACTATTATAAAACACAGTCATTTTTTTCTTTATTTTGCACCAATTGCATATCAATTTATTTAAAAAAAAAGATATTGTTTTTTGTAATTTAATAATAAAATTGGAGATTAGTATTTATAAATTCAGTGAATTTTTTTATTTTTTTTTGTCTAATTCGTACAAAAGACAGTATATTTTTAATATTTTTTTCTTATATTTTTCACATCCCAACATATGTTTGTGATTTGTTACTGATAAAATAACGCATTTGTGAATTGTAGATGACAATATTCATGACCGAGAACACAGTTTGATGAATTATTTTTCAAATTGACCCAATTTATCAACGTTAGGGGTAAAATTGATATCGGCTTCCAACATTAGGGATAAAATTGCACCATTTTAGACGTTAGGAGTAAAATTGCTCCCGATTCAAAACGTTAGGGATATTTTTGCACTTTAACCCTAATTTTAATGATAAAATAATAAATAAATAGTGAATATAAGAAGTATTGTTGGAGATGATATGTCTTAGTTACTCTTAAATCACTAAGAGTCAATTATTTATATTATTTTTAGAAAGTGAACTAAGAGTCTCTTGGAGATACTCTTAGGAGGAGGCCTTTGAATTTAACATAAAAAAATAAGAGTCCCTTGATTTAGCCTAAAAATTTAATTTATCTCTCAATTTACAAAATATTTTCTGAGAGCTTTGGATTTATTTAAAATTTCATGATTAACTTTTAAATCCAAAACTATATGGATAAAGCAGATGAAGCAATTCCATAATTTCAATATATTTATACAATAAATTGTTAGTTTTGGATTGTATGTAAAAGAATAGATATCTTGTCAAAGACTATGATTTATAATTATTTAGGTAGTCTTTTTTATTTATATATAATGTAAAGACAGATCGGGCTAGACTTAGCTCGGGCTTTTGAGACAAAACTAAAGTTCATTTTATGTGCGGATGTCTGTAGGTTTGGGTTGGGCTGGACCAAATGTCATATAAATAGGCCCAAGCCCAACATATAAAGGACGCACTAGAAAGATCAACGGGTCCATAAATAATTGTTTTAAATTGTTAAAAATGCAATTTTTAAAAACATAAAATGAGTTGTGAAGGTCTGAGGTGCCGACCTAGTTAGGATGTCAGGCTAACATACCTCCTCGTCCCAGATTCTTATTAAAAAAAAAAAACATAAAATGAGTGAAACACATTTAAAAGATGAATGATGACATGAGCCATAAGATGCTTATGTGTTATTATTGGAAGTTCTAGTTTTCACTAAATCTATTTATGGATTAGGCCTGATCCAGCCTCTAAAATAGCTAGCCCAGCCTAGAAATTTTTTTTATGCAGGTTTAAATAGGACTTAACCAGTAGCAGACGTAAGATAAAACTGTGAAGGATCAAAATTGTAATAAATTTTTTTTATCACGTTTGATAAAGAGATCAAAATATTATTATGGCCTAACCCATTCCCAGCCCCTTAAACTTGTAACTTTTTTTCATTTAGCCACCTAAACTTAGAGTGTTCCCATTTAGCCACTTAAACTCAACAAATGAGACACCTTTAGCCCTTATAAGCCTACATGGCATTTACGTGTCACTTGTTGCCTTCCCAACCCCTTAAACTTGTAAGTTTTTTCATTTAGCCACTATAACGGTGAAATTTCACCACTTAAAGTATCACGAAAACCCTCAAATCCGGAAAGATTGTTTTATGGATGTCCAAATTATGGGGTTAGTTGTTTAATAACTTAATTGGTTATGATAAATTAATAACTACATTTGACGAATTACTAATTTTTTAAATTTTGATTTGGAAAAAGAGGTCAAAAGAGTTACAATATTTGAGTTTAAGTGCCTAAATGGGAAGACCTAGAGTTAAAGTGGCTAAATGAAAAAAAGTTACAAGTTTAAGGGGCTGGGAAGGGATGAGGCCTTGAGTTTAAGTGGCTAAATGGGAAGACCTAAAATTAAAGTGGCTAAATGAAAAAAAGTTACAAGTTTAAGGGGCTGGGAAGGGGTTAGGCCTATTATTATTCATAATGTATCAAAACAGAAACAGAAATCGTGTCTCTTTCAAGTTACAAAAATAATCTATACTAAAATTACATGATTTCTTTCTCGATATACAACACTAAACAATCTGAGAAAACATACAATGTTTTAAAATTTGCTATTTCTAAAATTAACCTAAAATATAATAAAGTACAAATTATTATGCTTTGAGATCAATTTCCAAGCCTGAGTCTGTACTTAGAATTTCCAAAAACTCCCCAAATGGTGGAGCTATCCTATTTTGGGTGATGATGGATGAAAGAAGAGAAAGAAGAGAGAAGTAGGAGGAAGATGGATGGAAAGCTTTCTTCTTAGTACTAAATGACTTAAACTCAGAAAATAGGCCTTATATAAGCACAATAATAATTTGTAAAATATCTTTTTTGGTCCTCTAAAATCTAATTTCTTTTAAAACTATTCTGAACTTATAATTATTTCTAAAAGTATACAATTATCCTCCAAACTACATCTATAACACTCAGTTGATACATTAATTCTTTTTTTTTTTTTTTTTGATAAACACGAGTACATCATTTCATTGATAAGAAAATTGCAAGTACAATACGAAAAGTAAGGAATAAAACCTTATACACGGCTATGCCTAATGCAAAATCCATATAGGTAAGAAAATGACTACAAAGAGCAAAACAAACCATTACAAGTACTAATAACACAAACAGATACATATACTTCTTGAAACTCCAAATTCATAGAAAAACATCTGGAATCCAATCTTCATCATTTAAACTCTTCTGAATCTTTGGATCGAAGTCCTTTCTTTTGCAACCACGTAGATGTAGTGATTTATATATAAGATTTATCATTTCTGCTCTTGCTAAATCCGAAAACGTTACAAATGAAAAGATAATAAACAACAGATGCAATTCAAGCGGATTAAAAGATTCGGTAAAATATATGATATCCAAAAACAAAGAAATTATAGAACAAAGAAAAAAAGAAAAAAACAGAACGGTGCAAGGAGGAAAGAGGAAGACAATCTTCCTTCTTCCTCCTTAAATAAAAACTACAATTTGAAAGGAAAAAATACTCAATTAACAAAAAGAATCGATTGATGAATTTGGTGAATAAACACGAGGCGCTGCAGTTGATACATTAATTCTTAAATAGCTATAACCTAAGATTTGGGGTACAATAAAATTAAGGACATAAACATGACATGCATTGTAGATCTTATTTAAACTGAATCGAACCAAATGATTCGATTCAGTTCAAGAAAAAAGGATTACTTCTATTTGGTTTATTTTAGTTTGATTTGGTTCAATTATTGAACCGAAACTGACCATGTTAATCTCTAGCTACTAACCTTATTGTGATTTCACATTATTGTTTGGTCAATTATAACAATTTTTTCCCAAATATGTACATATTCTTAATTAATAGTCTTTCATTAAAAAAGAACAAAATCATTAATGACCATTATGCTTCTACTCCAAACCTTACACAAAAGATTCTTTGAAACATACTACAAAGATTTATACTGAATCTTTGTTATAAGGTTTTTTTTAGTGGATGGTAGATCTTATTTAAACTGAATCGAATCAAACTAAATGGATTCAGTTCGGTTTAAGAAAAGTGAGTTATTTCAGTTGAGTTTAGTTTAATTTGCTTTAGTTTTTGAATCAACAATATACTAAATTTGAAAGGTAATATTTTTAGATTATAAAAATATTATTATATTTTAAATTTATTAATTTAATATCTCAAAATATTATAGTTAACATTAAAAAAACATTATTATTATACCGTCAAAAAAACATTATTATTATTTTTATTATATTTTATTACAAAGGGATATTTTATATGAGAATAATTATTCTTCGAAATATGGGAATAATTATTGTAAATATCATATTTGATTAAAAAGGTTTCCTCAAAACCACTTCTCCACTGTTTTCATGATTGAAAATCATTTTATCATTTTTCTAAAATAAAAACTCTTGTATAAATTCTATACTTTACAAAAATTACACATATTTTATATACATAATTTTTGTTATTTAAATCCCGGATCATCCTAAATCCGAGTTCCGCAACTGAGTGAAACCATTTGTTGTTTATTGAGGATGATAACAAAAACCTATTCTTCCATAAGATCAAATATGATTCTTTGACATGATTTTGAGCTTTTAAATTGTGGAATTGTTCACATGAACTGATAGAAAATTATTACTTACAATCAGATGCAGGCTAGAAGGTTAGTGAAATTAACTAAGGAGTAGTTTCATAGAAACTATATAATACTCCACGATCAAACTATTATCATAATCCTCACTCTCACACTTCATCTCTAACAACTGCTCATTAAGTTCACTACTTCTTTTAGTTCTAATACTTTTTCTCTAGATTTTTCATCTGCAATATCTCTTACAGTTTTAACTTCCTCAACTTGGCAGCAACGTTTATAATTTGATCCAACTGTTCCCGTACGAAATCAACATTCATCCTAATGTCTTGAATAATTTGAAATCAACAATAACACATGTTGATATTTAAATAATTAAGTTGAATAATTTGTAAAGGATTTTCATAAAAGAAATATAGAATTATTATCTAGAAATAATTTACCAATTATCTCTAGTACATGTAATGTGGGGACATGTTATTTTTTTAATTTTACACAATAATTTAGGCTAACTAATCCATTTATTTACTAACCCAACAAATGAACTTTTATTCGCAATTTACTTGAAGGCTTCATATTTATCAATTTACGAAGTAAAAATATTCAGAATTTTCATTCAATTGCGAGATAGAAAATTACAAATCGAAATCTAAGTGGAATGTTCGCAAGATCCATATTGCGAAATTTTTTACTAAAAAATAGCTTTACAATTCAATAGAAGTTTCGGATTCACCTATTTGCGAAGCCTTTTTTCTAAAAACTGGTTTCGCAGTTCATTAGAAGGCTTCTCATCATTTGCCTACTTGTGAAATTTTAGATGAAAGTTTAGGGTTTATTGATTTGCAATTTGGAAATTATGAATCTAACTCATAAAATAGGAAGTATCACAAATGAATTCCGAACTCAACTCCTTCGATTTCTAAATTAAAAAATCAAACAAATAGAGTTAAATATGTTCGAAAATCACCATATCCAATCACAACAAAATCAAAACCTAAAACCTAAACAAAATGCATAATGCAAAAAACCCACAGAGATGAAAAAAAACTTACCTTTCATTTGGATTTATCAAACTATTGCCTCTTCTTTCCAGATTTCTCCATGATTTGCCGTTCATTTTTGTCATACAAATCACTTATATCGTAACGAGAAAAAAAGAAGCAGAGTAGTTTATAATAAGAGTGTTTTGCACAAATAGACCACTGAACTAATTTTTGTAAACAACCCAATAAATAATTATGCAGATCAATGGAGATATTCATTTTTTTTAGATTTACATAATAATTCTAGACTGACCAATGGACCTTTCTTTAAGAATGATTATTTATAAATGTAAGGAAAATAAACTTCTATTCCTCACGAAAAAAAGAAGAAAGAAATGGCAGAAATTCGAATACTCTCGACAACCTTAGTGAAACCCCCTGCAGAACCAATCTTTAACAAGATTGAGTTAACTCCAAGTGATCTGAGGATTCTTCTACTTGGTTCTATCCAAAAGGGTCTTCTCTTCCCCCAAATCAAATTCATCATCTCCAACCTTAATCCAACATCTCAAAACCTCATTTTTCTCAAACTCTGCAGATCTTCTTCCCACTCGCCGGCCGTCTCTCCACTATCCAACACCAAGATAACACCATCTCCTTTTTCATCGACTGCAACAGTTCCGGAGCTCAATTTATTCATTCCGTTGCTGAAAACATCACCGTCTCAGATATTCTTGAACCCATCTTCGTTCCTTCCATTGTCCGCTCATTCTTCCCCCTTACTCATATCAAGAATATCGACGGCATTTCTAATCCTCTCCTTGGAGTTCAAATCACTGAGCTTTCAGATGGAATCTTCATTGGCTGTACTATGAACCATGCAGTTGCTGATGGAACAACGTTCTGGAATTTCATGAACTCATGGTCTGAAATCTCTTGTGGTTATCATGTAAATCAGATTTCTAAACCTCCTGTTTTTCAAAATTGGTTTCGTAACAATTGTTCCATCAGATTACCTCTTTCTATTATCAATAAAAGTTCTGTCAAATTCATTCCGCCACCGTTCAAAGAAAGGGTTTTTCATTTTCACCAAAGAAAAAATTGCTGGGCTGAAGGAAAAAGCAAATTCAGAGGCAGGAGATGGAAACGGTGTGGTTATATCCTCTCTGCAATCAGTCTTGGCGCATATCTGACGAGGTGTGATTCGAAATCGAGGATGGGAACCTGAAAAAGAAACAAAATTTCTGTTACTGATGGGATATAGAAGAAGATTGCAGCTGGAAATACCAGATGAGTATTTCGGAAATGCCGTTGACAGAGGGATAATACAAGTGAAAACAAGAGAAGTAATAGAGAAAGGAATTGGGTTTGTAGCTCTGCAAATAAACAGATTGGTTAGTAATTACACAGAAGAAAAGACAAGAAAGAGTATAGATTCGTGGATTAAGGATCCTAAAATTCCAACAATGAGTGAAATTCCAAGAGATGTTTTAGGGTTAAGTAGCTCGCCTAGGTTTAACGTTTATGGGAATGATTTTGGATGGGGAAAGGCGAAAGCAGTAAGAAGTGGGCCTGGAAACAAGCTTGATGGAAAACTAACAGTATTTCCAGGATTAGAACAAGGAAGCTTTGATATTCATGTTTGTGTTTCTCCTGAGGTCTTGGAGGCTATGGGAAATGATTCTGAGTTTATGGATGCTGTTACTGTCTGATTTTGGATGTTCAGTTTGGATTTAGCTATCTAGCTACTTTGTAATTCATGAAATAATGTTTGGATGTCTTCTATACATTGTTAAATTGGGATCTGTTAAATTGGGATCTAACAAACGTTAAATTTTCGTCATACCGAATTCATTGAAACTTAAGGGAGAAGAGCTTATTGGATAATTGCTTCTCGTACAAACTTAACCTGTCAAAGATTTTCTTAATCAAGAAATCTGATTAGAGTGATATTAATGTTCCTTCTCCCTCTCTGGTGAGTGATGCTCGTAAAATATATAGCAGTTAATAGGACAAGTGTATTATGCTAAGCACGATATCGAACCACAAAGACTATTTGTTATAATTAGTAGATCTACCTAGAGTGATCTAATTGTTTAGAGGGTTGAATGATAGTTTGGGTTTTCTTTAACTAATTAAATGAATTAAAACTATAACATAACAAAATAAAGTGAACAATTAACAGAATAGAAGGTGGATTAACGGATGACACAATCTAGACTGAGGAATCTTTTGATTAAATCCTATGTATGAGTTTAGAGAGTTCAGATTTATGTTTTACCAGTGATTGACGGTAATTACCCTGATAAGAAAGACAAATGTGATCAAGATTCATCTAACCTATTCACATGCATTCAGCTAACGGCTTGATTAGGCATATAACTTAGGGCATGCAAAGCATTATGTTCTTTGGCAACTAAGACTAAAGGCGTAGCCCAGTCATGAAGCCGCACTTCTAGTGGTCTCTAGCGAGGTCAGGTTTACACAGGTTCAGCATAGATAATTCCATGGTCAGGTTCTTATCTATCTATAATCCTATCTTTGTCAGGTTATAGGCATTCGGCACAATATATACATAAAGCAGGCTACTTGATCGTCGTCGAGTCTCATTCTAGCAATAATCCTATTCCTAACAATTTCAAGGCATTAAGCATGTATAAACTGATCAATCAAAAGTCTTAGATCTCTAATCATACATATTCATACAATCAATTTCATCCCCATCTCAGATTGGATGGGGATCAGTTCATAGACAAACCAATCATAGCAATAGGCATATCTGAAGAATGGAAAACATCTTCAATAGATTATAAAAGTAAAAGATAAGAGAGAGATAGAAATCTAAAACCCGCTTTGTCGATTTCGATTACAAAATAGAAGATAACGAGCTTCTCCCATTAATTGTTCTTCAACAAAAGAAAATAAAAACTGAAATAAACCTAATCTAGAAAGCTGGAAAATAAAACTAAACTAAAATATAAATCTACATTGTGAAAAAGGAACCCTAGCGGCTCTCTGAATTATTGAATGTCTCCCCAAAGATTAGGATTAGCTCCCTATTTATAGAGTTAGGGAGGAAACCCTAATGCATCAAGGGTGATAAAGACATTTACATAGTGTTTTAATGGGCTTCAGGGCCCAAATCCGCGAATTTCAGCAAGGGAAAGGCGCTGGTGCGCCTTTCCCCGCCTCGTCTCGTCGAGACAAGGAGTGTCTCGACGAGACGAAGGCCTATCTCAACGAGACAGGTCCTAAATGGGGTGATTTTGCTCCGGCTTTTATCTGTTTTGGTCCCTGTGCTTCCGAAAGATGCTCTAATGGTCCCTGACGAATCCCAAAAGTGCTTCGACGGTCCCTGAATAGTCCGGAAATGCTCCAAAAGGCTTAGGTCTGGTTCGGAAATGCTCGAATAGTCCCTGAAAATCTCTGAAAACACCGAAAATGCCATAAATAAAGGAAAATACATAATTTAACTAAAAACTATCAAATTAACATCTAAATTAACTAAAGACTAAACTAAAACAATCTAAATTAATCCTAAAAACACTATAAAATTGGGAGCTATCAGTGAGCCTTTTATTAATATTGTTGAATACTAGTTTTTTAGAGGTTTCATTTTGTTTGCAGATGCTTTTTACTTTCTGGCAATTAAGGTTCAAAATAGTTCTTAAAGTTAGTAGTCCAGCTGAATTTAGCCCAACTTGAACTTTAGGTATCAACTTAGCTTTTAAGTTGACAATTTTTGACAAATTAGCCTATATTTACAAGTTTGCTTGTTAAAAGTGATTGTATATGATTTCTAACAATTCAATTTTTGTTGTTGCCAGTATGTGAGGCAAGTTTTTACATTTTGTGATTACTTGCTCCGAAAGAAGCAGTTCTGCTACATTGTTGCTCGATATGTAAGTAAGTCTTAAATTGTGAGCTTTGTAGCAGCATGAGTTACTAGGTTATTTTTCTGCTCACTAAAGACTTCCACTCATATAAGCTTGATGATGAAATGAGGGCAGTGGATGAGGATATATGGTATTAATTTTATTTCCAATGTTTGACAATATTAGAGTGTCAAGATGAGGACATAGTTGTTGATTGTAATAGATTCTTGAATAGATTGTTGATTGTACTGAGTTTTTTAATGACAATACATGGTTGTAATTTGTTTGCTACCAATGACAAAATCCTTTTTGTATCATCAGAAATTTAGTTTCGTCGGTAATGTATGAGAACAGACCTAAAAACATTAGCGAGAAAAAAAATTGTTAGTAAAATTATAAGTGAATTTGTCGGGGATTATCGGTGTTGGCGACGATATTTTTGTCTTAAATTTATCTTGAAGCGTTTGGAGATCAGTACTAGAGGCGGTTTAAACCGCATTTAAGAAGACGTCCCTAAGAAAAACCTTACCCTGACGCCTAAGAAAACCCATCGGTAATGTTGCAACAGCGGCAAACACAACACTCTTCACACGGTTATATAAACAGCCGGTAAAAAATCATCGCTAAAGTGAAAAGATTCCATAGGTAAAAACCTTTTTTTTGTAGTGTCATTCTAGTCAGCAATCTTTTGTTCTATAGTATTATGACTATGGTTATGTTATTGAGAATATAAACTATTATTTTAGATCTTGAGAATCAATATGCATATTATGAATAGATGAATGCATCTTCAAGGAAATCAGGATGTGGGAGAATGCAATGAAAATCCAATATTTTTACAAAAAAAATATATTTTTTTTTCTTGCAAAAAAGGTCTCTGATCTTTCATTATTTGGTGCATTAAGCTTTTCATTTAGACGTATTGACCCCTTCATCTTTCATGTATGGATGTATTAGGTCATTCCGTAACTGAAATCATAGCAGTGTATCTCACTCTCCGTTGATGCGCGTTAGACATGTTTTTTTACTTCATCGGCCACTCAATAAATTACACTACAGAATACTCAACTTTTTAAGAGGTCACGTGATATATTCCAGACTTGTCTAATTCCAAAAAGTAATTTTCTACCCTTTCTTAATTAGGATTATTGGATAAAAACCCTAAAAATCAGAATTATACTTACATTCCAAAATCACGATTCCTGGTATAACTTGCATATTCCATTTTTTTCCTAGAAATTCTCAAATTGCATCTATAGAACATCTGCTTAAAAATAAGGAAGTAACTTTCCAGGTGATGAAGTACCAACTCCAAATGGGACAACATATGAAACAGTAAGCAGATAGCCACGAGATTCACTGCGTATTTAATATGGGATAATTAGGACTTGTTTGGATGGGTATCTTAAAGTAAGTGATGGTAAGTGTAATTAGGTAACATTATTTGTTTTGAGGTATAATTGAAGAGAATAGTGAGGATAGGTGATTTTTTGGTAGTTTTTTTTACATCTTAAATTGGAGGGGAAGCATGGTGCATATTTTTTCCTCCAAAATTAACCTTTATATTTTATTTTATTTACACAAGCAAAGAAGGTAAAAAATTTATTTGTAATCTTGAAATTCTCAAGTACGTAAATATCGGACTGAAAAATATTACTCATGCTCCTAAACTTTGTCAAAGTAAATAAATAAATATCCCATATATTTTTTATTCACTTTTACAAAAAATAGCTAAATAATTGACATTTAATACCATATAAAGTAATGTTTGGAATTGTCTATTGTTTCCTACTTTCTTCTTACTCCAATTGTTGTGTCAATTATTTTATATTAATTAATAATAGTTAGAAATTCAATCTAATTAATTTTGATTAGAATTAATTTAGTTGATAGAAAAATAAAAAGTTATAAGAGTAAGGATATAAGAGTAATTTTGTACATAACTTTACCTTATTTTACCATCAAACCAAATACAATTACACTATTAAACCACCACATTTCACTTTACATTACCTTGTTTTAATTACATTTCATCCAAACAATGCCTGAAATATTAAACTGCAACCATATAGAGAGTATGGTTCAACGCTCAAATCAAAAGTTGTCACCACTGTATTATGGATCCTATGTGGTGGAATCCAAAATTGGGCTCCCGCCTTATAGGCTTCAACTTCCAGCATGGTCCTCAACCCATTCCGTGTTTCATGCGTCTCAACTCAGGAAAAAGGCTCATGAAAAAAAATCATCTCTACACAATTGCCAGAAATGGAGACCTAGGCACCAGTTCCGGTAGCAATTTTGGATCACGGAATGGTCAAACGTGGAAATAGAGCAGCTACTAAGGTCCTAGTCCAGTCTAAAAAGAGCCTTGAAGAGGCAACTTGGGAATTCTCTTTTGATGTTCAATAGCGTTTTCCAACAGTGAATTTAGAACCCTGAGGACAAAGTTCTTAAAAGGAGTGAATTTTTATGTGATAAAAAATAATTGCATATCGTTCAATGCTCCTTACACCTCAAATTGGGTAGTATTAAGTATCTATTTTTTTTATTGTTTTGTTTGTTTTTGAGTTAGTAAGAAGAGATAGAGGTATTGTTGTAACCATCTTCGATATTCAATAACGTTTTCCAATAATGAATCTAAAACCTTGAAGATTTCCCATCTATTAATTGTTTCATCTTGTATTCAGAATGATTATGTAACTTATGTTTAGTAATAAATAACTGTTAATTAAAAAAAAAAGGTTAATTACAAGTAGATGTCATGTGGTTACACGAATTTACAGATAGGTACATGTGATATTTTTCCTTACAAACGCAACTTTGTGGTTGCAAAATTTTGCATTTTGTTTTACTTTGCCAAATTTGCCCGATAACGAACTCAAAATAAAAAAAATTAAAAATTAAAGTTGTTTAGTATTATATTTACTGTGGAACCATATTTTTTATTTTTCAAAATCATCATTTTTTTAGTTTTCTCTCTCTAAACATTAATTTTCTCTCTCATAAAAAAAACAACACATAAATGACCTCAAACCTACTGGCCAAATTCTGACAAAGTCAACCAAAATGCAAAATTTTGCGAACCACAGGATTGTGTTTGCAAAAAAAAAAATACCACAAGTACTAATCTGCAAATCGGCGAAGCCACATGACATCTATAAATAATTAACCAAAAAAAAAGGGTTAATGCATATTTATATCTTTAAACTTGACATGTTTTGTCTATTGACACCCTAAACTTTTAAAATAACATATCACACACTTATAGTTAGCTATAAAAACCTATCACACCCACAATTAGCTTATTCGGCCCTCATGCATACAAAATCGTTGATCTATCATCTTTGACAGATCAAGTGGCATATAGAATGAACTCACACGCTTTTTCTTTTTTTCTATAGCACACATGACACCTCATCTGTCAAAGATGACAAATCAACAGTTTTGTGCGCAGAAGGTCCGAATAAACCAATTATAAGTATGTTAACTATAGGTTATTTTAAAAGTTCAAGTGCAAATAGACAAAACATGTTAAGTTTAAGAGTGTAAATATACATTAAGACTTGAAAAGAGTCTGAGTTTGGTTAAGAAGGATAGGAAATTAGAGTGAAAAATACTAAAATTAGTACTATTTCAACACCAAATACGGGAAAATTATAAAATTTGGTCAAATGGGGGACCCATTTACTCAACCTACTACATATGTAGACTATTTTTGTGTGACTTTCCCAAAATACACTTACCCTTTCATCTTCCCCTTTCTCCTTTCCGGTTACGCCAACCCGCTGCTCTTCCCCAAATGATTTCCAGACCTTTGATCTTCTTCTCTTCCTTTAAATTGCGCGAAATCTGCACCATTTCTCCACATCACAATGTATTTCTCTTCTTCCTCTCTTCATCTCTTGATTCTTCATCTTCCTAATCCTAGAAAACGAAGTCATGGTTCATCATCTTCATGTTCCTGCTTGTTTCTTGGTTTCTTTCTTCTTGTAACCATCGAAGAAATGGTTATTCTACATTATTTTCATCATTTTTTTTCAGTTTATCATATTGTTATTGTCGATTTTAAGGGTAAAAGGCGTGAAAAATGTAAGTATCTACTGTTTTCTCTGTGTTTTTCCAGAAAATCACTTCGCGTAGTCGATGATTTCGTGAAGACCTGGGATGAGAAAGAGCCTGAAACCTAACGATCTACTTAGCGAATCGATTATTTCGCGGAGTCTACGAGTAGAAAAGTTCATGATTTCACGCAAAAGCATCGATTCGCTAAGTAAAATCATCCTCTTCCCTGCACATTTACATTCGCATGCTTCGCTAATCCTCATTTCGCGAAGACAAATCGTCCTTTTTTCTGCCTAATATGATTAATTTTTTCTGAAGGTGGTTGAATACATAACATCCCTTTCTGGAAGGTGGCGTACTGGGGTGTAGGGGAGATGACTTTCCTTCCTGTATAGGGAGAAATTTCCCTCAAGATTGGCACATTCACTTTAAAATGATTTGTTAGGAGAGATTGTGCCAATCTTGGTGTGCACCATGGAAAACGTCCATCCCAAAAAGTCTGGACTTCCTGTAAAGAGAGAAATTTCCCTCCAAATTCGTCATGTTTACTTTGAAATGATTTATAAGGAGTTATGATTTTAATGTTGAATAATTGAGACTAAACCCTAATTTGGGACTCTTTGGAAAAATAGTTATTTAAATGGTATCAGTTAAGAAAAAAATTCCATTCAAGAGCTGTTTTATATACCATGGTTTAAAAAAACATCATTACAGTGCATTGCACACTGTTATGGTACAAAAAAAAAGCAAAGAGACTCTGCAAAGCAGAGTCCCTTGCTTAATGTTGCAGGAATCCTGCAACATTTGGTCAGTGGCTTTGTCAAGCCACTGCCCAACTCTCCTCCCTTTCAAGGGAGGAGAGAATTATTAAAAAAAAATATATGTATGATTTTTTAATTAAATATATATATTAATATTAAGTAAAAATTCTAGTAATAAAAGTATTTTTTGGGATAAAGGTTAAATTCAACCACAAGGACGGAGATAGGGGATCTGTGTCCTTCCGACTGCCTGGACCATTATAACCACGAGTTGTTTCAGTTCTCATATTTCTACGAAATTTGAGGTTGTGATCGTTCTGATCCTCTGTTTCCAAGAAATAATGATCAGGTGCTAAATTAGCATTTCAAAATTGGTTCTAAATCCAAAATTTCAATTTTTTTCGGTGAAGTACATATTTGATTTAACGTATAAAATAATTTAAATTTAACCTAGCGTTTATAGGTAAGTCACTTTTAACCTTGTATAACCGAAATTTTGAAAAAACTGGTTTAACTGTTATTTAGCTGTCACATTAGACTTTCCAAATATCAATTACGGTTAAGATATTTATTGTATTACCAATACAGTTATAAAAAATCTGTTAAAATGCTAACAATTAAGTCAGTCACTTATAAGTTAATCACATTTTTTTGTCAAATGTGTCTAAAATATATTGTGTTACTAATATAGTTACAAATAACTAACCAAAAATATTGCGAAACAGTTTCAATTTATCAACAAATTTGTCTATAAAGTCTAATATGATAGCTAAATAATAATCAAACTAGCTTTAAATTTTCGATAGCACAGAGCTAAAATTAATGTTACTTGGAAACGTTAGAGTTAAATTTTTAGTAGGTCAATTTTAACATTGCGTTATCGAAATTTTGAAAAAATTGGTTTGACTGTTACTTAACTGTCACAACAGACTTTCCAAATATCAATTACAACTAAGATATTTAATGTATCACCAATACAGTTATAAAATTTAACATATTTTTTTATAACTTTATTGGTAATACATTAAATATCTTAACCGTAATTGATATTTGGAAAGTCTAATATGACGGTTAAATAACAGCTAAACCAGTTTTTTCAAATTTCGGTAACACAAGGTTAAAATTGATCTTGTTTGTAAATGTTAGTTTAAATTTAGACTCTTTTATACGCTAAACAAAATCTATAATTCACTGAAAATATCAGGATCAAACAGTGGTGAATACATGATTGTTCGGTTGGGGCGATTTTACACGTGGTGTGTAAAACAATTTTTTTTTTTTGCTAAATTGAATTTGTTCAACTTTTTTTCGTATATATACGTGTTATAACTTATAATCAGTGGTCAAGAACCAATTTTTAAGTATCAATGTAAGACGTTCAAAATTAAGCTACATTGTGTTTAAAATTCTTAACATGCAAAAAAAAAAAATTGGCAAAAAAAAATTAGAAATTTGGATTTAAGAATGACCTAACAGACTAAATAAATTAGAAATTTGGATTAAAAAATTAGAATTTTGGATTTAGACAGACCTTAACAGACCAAAAAAATTGAAATTTTGGATTTAGGGCCAATTTTAAGGTGCTAATTCAGCACCTGATTATTATTTCTTGGAAACAGTGGATATGAACCATCACAACCTCAAATTTCATGATTGGAGGACTGAAACTACTCATGATTATAGTGGTTCCGACAGTTGGAGGAACAGGGACCCCTGTCTCCATCCCTAGGATTTGAATTTGATCCTTATTCCAATAAATATTATTATTACTAAATTTTTAATTTAATATTAATATTTAGGTGTCTTCTATGCTTACTTTGTTTTTTACAAAATAAGTTTTATTTTATTTTTTCTACCATTGTATGAGCTTACTTTGTAAAAGTTCATCACCATCCAACGGTAGAAAAAATAAAGTTAGGCTTATTTTGTTAAAAATAAAGTAAGCATAACCTAACCCTAATATCTTATTAAAAAAAATTATACATATATTTTTTTATTTATTTAAAAAGAATTAATAATTCTCCTCCTCCCTTAAAAAGGAGGAGAGTTGGGCAGTGGCTGAATAAGGGACTCTATTGTTGAGTAATCCCTAATGGTATTTTTTTTAACCAACGTGTATAAAACAGCCTTTTGGATGCAAATATTTTTTAACTCATACCATTTAAATAATTATTTTTTCAAAGAGTCCCAAATTAGAGTTTAATCATGGCTATCTTATTGTAAATTTTAATAATGTCGTGATTTTAATGTTAGAATCTCTTGTTGTTTGACCTTTTTTATTATATACCACTTCGCAAATACTCTTAAAAACACGTCCAGATTTCACATATACGGATTAAAATCATCAACTAAACCAAACATTAGTTTCGCATACGTCGCGAAAACATCGTTTCACGAAGTCGGACAGGAGGGAGACGGCCGTGCCGTAAAATTACAAACATATTGAGGGTATTTTGGGAAAGTCACACAAAAATAGTTTAGACATGTAGTAGGTTATGTAAATGGGTTAAATATATAAATGGGTTACCCAATTTTGTAATTTTCCCCCACCAAATACCAAATTCCACCTAAAGCAAAACGGATCTCTCCCTCTCTCTCTCTAGTTTCAAGATAAAGTTGAAGCTAATAAGCAATCTACTTTGCCATGGGTGATTAGTGAAGTTCTTTTTTCTGCAAAAAAAAAAAAAAGCCATTAACTTGACAGAAATCAAATAAACACAACCTCTTGTACTTCACTACTTCTGTAACTATGCATATTCAAATGCTATCTACCTCTGCTCCACTAGCGTTTCTATTCTGGCACAATGCTTCAACACACTTCGATTCAACTCTTGCAAAAATTGGGGATACGAAGTAGTTAATTCGGTACATTCTGAACCAAATTGTACAACCACAAAGCACTATACCAATACTCTACCAAGGATGCAGCAATCTTTCAATAGACAACACTCCACTTAAAAACAAATAGTATAAATCCTTCACAAAATTATGTTTTATCTTTTCTTTTTAACTTCTCTTCCCTTCTCAGCCACTTCCTCAAACGAGATTGTTTAATTGCGGACCGTAGCCTGCTTCCCAGTTAAAATTCCTCCCTGACAGTTACCACTTACCACAATACAAAGCTGTGGTTTTTCCTGCTTAAGTTCAGGACTTTTGTACAATGCATCAAATCATGCATTAAGAAACTAAGAATAGCCAAGAGCGGAATTACCTTCTACCAATACGCTTTCCTTTATCTCATGTATCATCTTCAATACTTGCCACATCGCAGGCCTTTGTTCGGGTGATGTCAAGCTACATACACTTGCAACTTCAGTGAGCATTCCTAGCTGGTTCTCATCTGCACCATCATCTTCCCTCACCGTTCGGACCCAGTCCAATATATCAGTGGGTGCCATGTATGGATGCTGTGATGGATGTTTGCCTGACAAAAGCTCGAGCAATAGTATGCCATATGCATACACATCAGATTTGGAAGTGGCTCTACGGCTAGACTTGCGAGTCTCAGGTGCTTTGCATGCTACGGAATCAGGATCTTCCACAGCAGAAGTGTCTGCAAGGACAGCAAGGCAGTAGTCTGTGATGCGGGCCTCAAAATCAGCTCCTAGAAGAACGTTTGAAGACTTTAGGTTGCCATGAACTAGTTTTGATGCTTGGTGGATGTAAGCAAGACCCTGAGCCACATCTTCTGCTATCTTTAAGCATGATGTCCAGTGAAGAGGCTTTGCTCTAGTTGATCTTGAACCTGTCAATCATTTTTTCAGCTATGAGGAAAAAAACAAATAAAAATTTTGATGGAAGTAGACAGTAAGCAAGGGATGAAGAACCTAGCATACACAAGAAGCTTTTTTTTTTTTTTTTTTTTTGATGTTTGCTTAAGTATTGGATGTTAGCATACACATGAAACATAAATTTTTGACATTGAATGGAATCCCATTATTGAAGAGATTCCTCAATCTACAGTGATAAACCCTTTGCATATGCTTAACATGCTAAGAGAATTCAAAAAATGAATACTGCTATAAAGCCATTTCATTATTTTTTTTTTACAATCAAACAGCTATCACAATGCCAGACACTTTATCTATACAAGCACATCAGCAGTGAAAATTGCAATGCAGGTTGCAACCTTCACAGACAAGCACCATTAACAATTGATTAAACATCTCCGAATCTCATAAACGGAGAAAGTCAAGAGAGTATAAGTACTACTAAATTATGTAATTTTGGAAGGGAAAAAAAGTTAAGATGCAATCATAGCGTTTATCAGGTTCTTTCATTTATCAGAAGTCAATATCTGATAATAAAAAATGAGTTTTAAAAAATCATTGCTAGCAGTATTACAGCAAATCATAAATCTAGTCTAAGGACCTGAGGACCGAATCAAAATTGCTAGAGATGCACATAATTGATACCACATAACCTAACTGCAAGAATCATATAAAATCGATTTCATAAAAAGATGAATTGGTGTTTGTGTCAAAGATTCATATAAGATCTATGGGCCTCAACTATCAGCTTAAGCTTTTAGTTCAATTGGCTCCATGACATGGTATTAGAGCCTCTTGGTGGGATTAAAAACACATGGTGGGATGGGCCTTACCTATCAGCTTGAACTTTTAGTTCAAATGTGTCATTTTTAGTTCAAATGGTTCCATGACACGACAGTGTTTCCTATCCTCATAAAAAAATTAACAGGAAATGAACAGGGATGAAATATGCTGCTTACCAAGCATGGCCAGTATGGTAGGCATTATCTGTTTATCCTAAATCACCTAGTCCTCGACCGCATAGATATTCTTTTTCTATTCCTGGTTAAATTCAAATGGAATTTCTCATGGAGCAGAAAAAGGTATCACGGAAGAACAGGTATTTGTCTACATCCTCAGATTTTATGAACGCAAGCAAAAATGTCACAGACTTCTGTACCAACACGCAACCCCAATACTAATATCATTCACATGTCATCTAGCCATAGCTCATAGATCTAGGTAAAAGTTACTTTAGGCAGAGTAAAAAACCTTGTGGATCCCAAATGGGGTTCCTTAAACAAAGTACACTTTCCAGCAATAATCATACTTCAATTATGAACCATTCACAAGGTAATACAGTCCAAGACTTGCAGAGTCACATAGAAAAAGGAAAACTTAGTTTTACACCAGTGACAATTGACATAACACTGCCAACCTAGAGCTTGTATTTTCACAAACCAATGAAAACAAGAAGCAAGTTTTTAATGGCTCCGCAAGGGAACTAAATTCATTTTCCACGGTAACCATGTTTCAAGATTTGTCCATAAGCATGACAATACCTGTCATGCCAGGACAAAATTCTCAACTGATTTCAGAATTGACTTGTGGTCAACACCGTGATTGTGGTTCCTTTATATCTTTGTAAATAATTGTTTAATCTTGAAAGCGATACCGTGATTGTTGGCATAGTTAAAAAAGAATTATTAAAGTTGGAAGTCCAAAAAGTTGCAACAGTTTTGCAGGACTAAACGCCACAAATTATGAAATGTCCAATGCTAAAACAACACCATAGGCTCAAACCAGCCTATCACACGGCATGAAAACACTTATTCAGATTAATTATATGCTAAGTGGGGTCCAGGTCCACCCCACACATGACATTGCTTCTACATAAATGTGGTTCACAAGTGACAATTATCTGTTCACTATATTTAATACATTACGGACACCGCTCCAATTAATTCTAAATTGAATTCTTGCCTCAAAAACTTGAATCCATAACTAAACTTGCAATGCACTGCACAGTAATTGAGGCAGAGCATTCATGTCTATAAAGCACACATTAACTCGAACCTTGCCAGCTTCTCTCAATATTCACAGGTTCACAGAAAATGTTGGACACCATAAATTTTAAAATTTCTTTCAAGAATCTATAAATGGAGATACAGTCCTGAATAGCAATTCACCAATAAGGAAAAGCAAATAATGTACGAAATTCACAAATTATACTTACCATGAATTAGATTGAAGAGGCTTCCATTGGGTTGATAATCGTATATAACCAGCCTCTCTCCTTTTGCTTGGAAGTATGCCATTATAGGAACCAAGTTCGGGTGGCGAAGGCCGCCGACTGCTTCCATATGCCAATCGAACGAATCAGTACTGGTTATAGCAGTCTTACTCGCATCAATCCTCTTCACCGTTAGTATGAGCTGATTATCGAGGACCGCCTTGTACGTAGTCCCTACTGTACCTCTCCCCAGCAACTCCGCCGATGCTCTCATTAGTTGCTCCAATGTGTACATCTGTATCTCCCCTCCACAAAACACCAAACTCCCACTCTTCCCTGCTCTTCTCGCTTGTTGAATCTCTATCTCTTTGGATTTCGCATTTACAACGGCCTCGCTGTATTCTCTAATATCTTGAATTTGAGTTGTCGAATTTGTATGAATTGAATTCATAGACTCCGGTGGAGCAACCGGCTGTTTATCCTCCGAATAATAAGTTTGATTTCTCTTCCTCTGTTTTTTTACCAAAATAAAAGAGATGCATACAAGAGACACAATTAGCAACGAGACACCAACAGCAAAACCGAAAATGGCAGTAGTTCTCTTGTGCTTTCGCGGGGATGGCGGAGACAAAAGCATTCCCTCGCCTTCTGCCTGCACACTCTGGCTAAGCGGCGCTGTTGACGAGTTGTCGTCAGTTGAGGATGGTGAATCAAAGAACGGAGAACGCACCCTGGAACATGCCTTATTGACAAGCTCGCCACAGAGATCAGGATTCAAAGAAAACGATGACGTATCAAACTTGGACAGAGTAGGCGTCAAAGGAATCGGTCCCGTGAGATTATTCCCTGAAACATTGAAAAATACCAGAAAAGACAGATTCAATGGCGGGAGAGTTCCATTGAACATGTTCCGCTCTAACCGAAGGGAGTTAAGCCGGTCGAGAACAGACAACTCAACCGGAATTGAACCGGTGAGATTATTATAAGAAAGATCAAGCACCATAAGCCTATGAAGGACCAAAACAGAAGGAGGAAAAGAGCCAGAGAAAGAATTACGCCCTAAGAAAAGCGATTTTAAGTTAAGCAGAGGAGAAAGATCAGGAATGGGACCAGAAAGCGAGTTGTTCTGCAGACTAAGGACACGGAGCTGGTCAAGGCGGGAAAGAGTAGAGGGAGCAAATGTACCACGGAGGCCGAAACCTTGAACGACGAAGCGAACTACACGACCCTGGGCGCACTTTACACCTCGCCATTGACAGTAATCGAAACGCTCGTTGAGGTTGTAGAAGAGCTTGTTATCGGAGTCGGCTTTGGACTTGAAAGAAAGCAAAGAAACGGCGTCTGGCGGGAGGAGATAGGTTGTCTCGTAAGCAAGAGTGGCGGCGAGAGGAAGAAGAAGAAGAGAAAGAAAGAAAGGGAGCATTGCATATTTTGAGGAAAGACTAGGAGAGTGGGAGTGGAAGTAGAAGTGGGAGTAGAGAAGTAGGCGTCGGCGTGCGGTTTTTTGGATTGAGAGGGAAAAATGCGCAGCAGCTGGCTTTCTCTCTTTCTAGTGGGAAGGAATCAGAAAGTCACGTGCAAGTGGACCGCCCAATATCCTCCAATGGAGCGCGTGACTATTTTTCTTTCTTCTTTAAGTTTTGTTTTAGGATATTTTTCAAAAGTTTTTAGCTTTTCATTTCACATACTGTATTTTGGTTATCTTTTATCAAAGGAATCTAATTTTATTTCTATTTTTTTTCAACAACAAATTTACGAAAAAATTTATCTGTGACAAATTTTATGTTTAGGTAAATGTAAAATTTGAAACAAACTAATTTATTTAACTCGTAGATTAATTGTCGTGTAGAACTCTTAAACAATCAATTATATCTAAAATATTTAATATATTGCAAACGTAGTTATAAACAAAGACCTACTAATAAATATTAAGTTTGTAACATATAAATCAAAATTATCAACATTGACAAAATAATACAACT
Organism: Euphorbia lathyris; assembly: GCF_963576675.1. Taxonomy (NCBI): domain Eukaryota; kingdom Viridiplantae; phylum Streptophyta; class Magnoliopsida; order Malpighiales; family Euphorbiaceae; genus Euphorbia; species Euphorbia lathyris. The sequence goes on along the minus strand of NC_088914.1, from coordinate 74,103,022 downwards.
AATTAAGATTAGTTTGAGTGGTTAAAAGTTTCAAATCGGTTAAATTAGATTTCGAATTCGAATTCTAATGTACGCGGAAAGTTTTAATTGGTAAAAAATTCAGATAAAGAGTGCATGACGAGTTTCGAATCGAAAAATTAGAGAAAACTATAAAAAAAAATACAAACATCTATTTTTAATTTTTTTTATCTAATTTTTTTTTTTTTTTATGAGAATGCTAATATTTCATTAAATCATAAAATTGCAATTACACGATGAAACCAGTAAGGAATAAAACCTTACACACATATAGGCTAAGCCTAATACATAGTCCACTAGGGCAAGAAAATGACTATTAAAAGCAAAAACATGACTATTAAAAGCAAAAAAAAAAAACCATTAAAGGTACATTAAATATAGACAACATTTGAAACATATATAGATCGTAACTCTAAATTCGCCGCAAAGCAACTGTAGTCCAATCTTCAGCATTTGAACCATTCTGAACCTTCAGATCTAAGTCCTTTCTTTTGCAACCACGTAGATCCAGTGATCTACGGATAAGATTTACCGTTTCTGTTCTTGCTAACACAGAAAAGGTTACCAAAACTGAGAATTTAACCAATAGGTGCAGTTCAACCGGATCCAGAAGCACGATGAAATATATATGATCCAACTAAAGAAACTGATACAAAACAAAAGGAAAATAAACACGAAAACGGAAAAAAGAAACGGTAGGAGGAGGAAGAAGGAAGACAAGCTTCCTCCTTCCTCCTCAACTAAACAACGGCAACAAGGAAGGGAGAGGGGGAGGGAAACCGGTGGTTTAGGAGAGCTGAGGGAAGAGAAGCAGAAAAAACGGAGAAAGGTGGTGGGAGGCGGTGGTTGTGGGTGCAGATCTAGAGAGAAGGGACACCTTCTCTCAATTTTGATTTATCTTTTTTACCTAAATGATATTAATAGTGTAGGAAGTATTTGCCATAGGTCAAGGGTTTTTCTATCATGTGCCCTGTAAAAGATTTTGCACACATTAAGCCTTTATTAGCCTTTCTATTTTCAAGATCCTACTTAATTAGTGGGATTAAAATGTTTAATTAAAGAATATATATTCTCTCTCAATTTGTTTGGAATTTTTTTGAAGCTCCATGACACGCATTATTTGTTTGACTGAAAGTCCCGCTTCTTTGTACAACAAAAGTTGTTGCTCATCATCTTTAGAAATAGTGCAATAGGAAGGTAAAAACGCACTTGCATAGGTGACAACAATTCATGGTTATGATTCGAACTATATTCGGTAACATGCCATTCTTCAGGAAAAATATCACAAGATTTTTTCAAAGTTATCCGCATGTGAGCTTTACAACCACACCTTGATGATGCTCGGTTTCGTTGCTCCTTAGAAGGTTCAACAAATTTCTTTTTTGGAAATCCTTCTCGATGACAAAAAAAATCCCGCCAAAATATTTTTCTATTCTTATTAAAAAAATCGGCCTTTTCGAATAGAAAATCCAGTCTCTTAGCAAAATTCTCATAAAATCTATATGTCTCTTCTTCACTAAGAAAACACTGACCAATAAACGGTTCAAAAAAAATTTCACTTGTTTTTCCATATTCACTGTCATTCAATATATCTACTTGTCTCTCCGTCTCGCATACGACATCATCCGGGGACTCATTCAAATCAATTAAGTTAATAAGATTAAACCTACCATACAAATTACGTGACTTATTAATTGTTAACAACAATTTGACAACTACTGCATCATTGCTACTCACAGTATAAAATAAAATAAAATGACATCCAAGATTCTCCAAATGCATATTCAAAACCAAAGGAATTACTATGTTTTTTGTTTATTTCTTGTTCGTTTGAAATGATTAATTGGGAAAAGCCTGTAAAAAATGATTTTTAAGAACAGGGGAGGAATTTGGATGTTAAAAAGAAAAAAGAAAAAGAGAAATTAAAAAAACATATGGAGAGAAAACAACACTATGTAAATAAGTAAAATAAACTAATAAACTATTATTACACTGTGTAAATAGTAATAGGTCACTCTATAAATCTATCCTCCATTTATATACATGAAGTTTTTTATTTTTTTCATCAGAATTAGTTAAAATTGATAAAAGAAACAACGATAAATAATACATCCAACAACGCAGAAAGTTTGAGAGATACGATAATCATGTAACGAGAAGTGAAGGAATATATACCTTTCATGTGAGTCTTTTTGTGCACTTGAAAAAATTATATCACCTTCCATTAATTTTCAGAAAATAAGAGATTCGTCTTCAAGAGTTCCCCAGAATTTCAGATAGAATAGCAAACAGATTGAACGAGAAGGAGAAACGTTAGGAGTTTGATAGTATTTTGGTAAGGAGAAAAGAGAGGAGAGAGAATATATATTCTTTAATTAAACATTTATTGATAATCCCACTAATTAAGTAGGATCTTGAAAATAGGAAGGCTAATAAAGGCTTAATGTGTACAAAATCGGGCACATGATAGAAAAACCCATAGGTCAAATATTCAATTTGGATTCAGATTACGTGGTGATGTATTATGGAAATTTTATTGTTTGGATCGTCAAATGCTTCCTCACAAACTTTGTGAGAATTTGCAAAATAGGAGAGTTGCACGTTGCATGTAGTCTATCTAGCGTAAACATTTATATTTAAGTTAGTATCACTCTTAAAAATGATAATAAAAATAATGAAAGGTTTTTAACATATTTAAAAAAAGATTCTTTTGAACTCTCTGTTGTTGCAGTTCTTATTAGAAGATTACAGGTGTTTCATTCTTATTGGCGTACCTTATTGTCTCAATGAGAGTCGTCTGCATGTAAAGGCTTTTTAGAATTTATGTTCACACTACCACTCCTTTTACATGTGACTAGTGAGCATCTCTAGGACCTCAATTTAACTCCATTGTTTGTACCCTCATACCCTTGCTCACGTAAGGCTCGGAGTTCCTCTTCTTGGCTCTATCAACCGAACCTTCAAAATTAGCAATGAAAACTTCTTCTTGGCCGCTTTATATCCCCTTTAGAACCCCCTTCTAGGTTTTTTGTAGGATGTCTGACTCTACTTTCAAATTTTTTTTAGATCCAGATCTACATGTAGGCTCCGAGTCAGATCTACACCCTCTCAAAAGTTATACTTTTGATTTCGTCTCATGCCTTTCAACATGTTATCTTCGTTGTTTTGTTTCACATTTTGCATCCAGTCTGCGCTTAGATCTTGAGCCATATTCACACCTCTTACCTGGCTCTCTTCCTTACTCTAATTTATGCTCGGGTTTTGATATACTTCTTAATTCTAAGCCAGATCCATGTCTCTACTGAACCTTGCTCCTTCTTTGAGTATGTGCTCCATGTTGGGTCTATACCTCATTCCAAGTCCATACCCTTCGCTAGACCCAAATCATGCATGTGGATAAAAATGGAGAAAATGGATAATATTTGAGCGGAAGGTTACTTGACGGTGGACCCATTAGAAAACTCTCATATGGATAATTCGAATATGAGTTCATTTATGAGTGTGTTTGAATTTAGTTTTTCAGTTGAGGCTCAGTTCCCGCGAACATGTATTATTGGGTTATTGCCTCCACAATGGTAACCGTCACCTCTGGTGCTGTCGAGATTATAATAAACAAATCCTCTCACCAAGTTAGGAGTATGATGTATCATCTTGCTCCCTTTGTTTTTACAACTATTACTTTTGAACCTTCTCTCACACCTCTCCACCATTCCTAAAAATAGAATCTATGAGGGTAGACCTACGACAAACATGTTTAAACTTGTTGAAGTTTGTATGTCCTCCAGCATATTGACAAATCCTAAAGAGAGATATGTTGGCACGCTTGATTGTGATACAAATCGAGCCATTATTATCGAGAAAATGCTCAGATATTCGGGTCACATCTCCGATTTCACCCTCCTAAATAACCACTCTATGGATTTTACAAATCTACCAATGAGACCCCTTTGTATGTAAAGGCTTATTGGGATTCATGTTAACACTATCACTCCTTTTAACCGTGGCTAGTGAGCATCCCTATAACCTCAATTTGGCTCCATTGTCTGTATCCTAGGCCCTTGCTCGCGTGAGGCTCAGACTTCCTCTTCTAGGCTCTATTGATTGGTCTTCAGAATCCAAAATGTAAACCTCTTCTTGATCACTTTATATCCTCTTTAGGACCACCTTTCAAGTTCTTTGTAGGACATCGTGACTAAGACCTCTCTTTGAGGTTCGGCATGTGTTTTTCCAATGTTATCATGTTAGTTATTATGTTTAATCTAATTACCAACTATATAAGCATAGCTAACAACCTAAATAAAATAAAACTAATAATAATATAGTTAGAAAGTCAAAAGTTTTCATCCCTCTGTTTACTCTCCCCCCTTTAGTCTCAAACCATTGCTTTTAATTCATGGACCATCGCCTTTCCTTTCGAACCAATTCAATGTACGAGTCATGTGACTGCTAATACATGATCATGGTCCCCATTCTTTCGCTGCAATATTCTCAACGGATATCTTCATTAGATGAGGTAACTCGATAACATTTTTATATTCAGATTTATATATATTATAATTCCTTTATTGGTATCAATGCCACAAATCACATGCTGTGTCGGAATTAATCAATGATTTAATCTAATAAACATGTTTTTAGGATGTGTAAAAATTATATATATGTTAGATTTAATTTTCTATGTATGAAAATGTGTTTTGAGTAGGGGTGTAAACGAGATTTGGTTGTTCGTAAACTATTCGAGCTCAGCTCGATGAAAGCTCGATAAGCTCGGCTCGACTCGAGTTCAAGATCGGCTCGAGCACTAACGAGCTGAGTCCAAGCTTTTTCAGGTTCGGTTCGAAAGCTCGCGAGTAGACTCGATTATTTTTAATTACTATATATATTTCATTATATATATATATATATTTAATATATATTTCATTGGTTATTATTAGTTTTCATCACAATTCACAACTCAAATAAGATTGAACCCATAAAAAAAATGACACAAAAAAAGCTTAGATATTTGAGCCTTTAACTAGACAATTAGGTTTTGATAAAGAATAAAATACATTACAAACTTTAATATATATGTCATTGTTTTAGAATTTTTCTCCGAGCTCGTGTTTTCCGATCACAAGTACCATATACTGTTATGGAATCTCGACAATAAACATGATTGTTTTTCTTTATAAATATTTTAAACTCATATGGAGTATGTTATAAGACTTTTTCTGTTTTTTACGATACTTATTCTATACATGTATGATGAATTTGGTTAAACCTCCTTAGAAGCTCGATAAGAGCTCGGCTCGGTTAAAGCTCGATCAGACTCGGTCAAAGCTCGTCAAAGCTTGATTCGAGAAAGCTCGACTCGAGATATTAACGAGTCAATACCGAACCTACCTAGGGTTCGGCTCGATTACACCCCTAGTTTTGAGTGTGTTTTGGTGGGGAAAACATATTTGTTTAAAAAAATACATTGTGCTTGTGATTATGAGTGTTATGTTTTGGGTTCCTTCGAATTTTAGTCTGGTAGAGGCTATGTGTATCACAACTAGTGCTGTAAATGAACAGAGCCGCTCATGAGCAGCTCGGTGATCGGTTCGATAAAAGCTCGGCTCGACTCGGCTTGATTTGTAAACGAGCCGCTCGTGAACACGATTTACTGGCTCGGTTCGTAAACGAGCCAAGCTTGAACAGGCCAAAGCTCGGCTCGAAAGCTCGCGAGCAGGCTCGATTAGAACATTTATGAACAAATTTTAGTTTTGCACAAAACTATATAGTTTTGTGTTAGTTCACAAATATCTAAACTTAATATTATTTCATTTGCTATTAGATGAGTTCGTTCACAAATATAATAAATGAGTAATAGACTGACTATTTGTAAACATCTTGTTTATTTATTCACGAACTTTGTTTGTGAGCTTGTTTATGTACACAATTAAAGAGTTATTTGCAAGCAAACTTCACAAATATAATTAACAATTACTCACAAACAATTCATAGTTAGATAATTTTCTTAATGAACCAAGTCCAAAAGAGGATTTTGGGCTCGAAACAAGCTCGAAGCTCGGCTCAAGCTCGTTGAGCAAGCCAAAGCTCGGCTCGGACTCGACTCGTTAATTTTATAACAAGCTCAGCTCAGGTTTGAGCTCGTTAATTTTATAGCGAACCAAGCTTGAACAGGCCAAAGCTCGGTTCGGCTTGGCTCGATTACAACCCTAATCACAACCGGATATTATGTTGGAGAAAAAGACCACAACAATGTGACTAGAGACCCAAAAAAAAAAAAAAAAAAAAAAACCTCCACCAAATTCTTTTCCAGAGTTAGCAAAGGACCGGCTACTGATAAGTTAAAAACCTTCTCTCTTTTGCTTTCTAATCTTTGATTAATTCATTATACATTTTTTCTTAATACGAGTCAAGTGTAGATTTACCTCTAATTTAACTTGTATTTGACTGACTCAAATATTATCATTTCGACGGATCGTTTATAACTGTATTATTAACACAATAAATATTTTAGATATAATTGAAGTTTAAAAGATAGATATGATAATTAAATAACGAGTTAGATAACAATACAACAGTCTATTTAAATTTTATGGTTCCAAAAACGTTAGGGGGCAAAATTGCACCTTATTTCTAGAATTTGTGTAATCAATTTGATCAAATAATTGTACTTGAAAAGAGGTTTAAGTGTACGTCAAGGCTAAATTCCATTGATTATGAATAACTAATCTCAATCAATGTTTTTTGAGTTTATTTTTTCTTTAATTTGAAACTTGACAGCAATTATTTTCAGTTGATTAAAAGCTATTCCAACTAACTTTTGACATTATATGTGTTGGATTTATTTTCTAGCTTCACTTATGCTTTCTTCTCAGTACTATCTTTCCTATTTGAAAAAACTTTAGACATAATAAAATATAGGGAAAAGTATAAAAATAAACCTTGTGGTTACACCCATTTTCGAACAACACCCATGTGGTTTAAAAGTTTGCAAAGTGGTACCATGTACTTCATTCCGTTAGCAAACACATACCAAATTGACTAACGGTGTTAAAAGTTAAAGGAAAAAGAGTTAATTTGGTACTTATATTTATTTATTTTTATAAATTGCCCTCTTATTATCTAATTATCACAAACAAACCCCAAAATAAAAAATAAAAATCAAATATACCATCTTCTCCATTTCTCTTTAATTTCTTTTTTTTTTCATCTTTCTCTCTCCTCTATCTTAATTTCTCTCTCTAAAATTCAATATGTTGATCAATAATCTATGATTTTCTGATTAAAAGAAAAACGCGGTAGTTCCCAAATCACGTTCGGTTGAAGGTTTTCGAATCGTGACCATTAAAACTAACAGACCGTAAAGCAGTCCTCAAAAATTCAGCACGAAAACTAATTGATTTCATTAAATCAGCATCCAATCGAGTATTTAAATCATCAAATGAGCATGGTAATGCTACCCCCATCTAATTGGATCAGAAAACTGGCAAAAATGGTGTCTTCCTTTATATGAATCGTTGATAGCTGTTCAGACAAAAAGAGAAACAGCATTAATTCAAAGTAGAAATGCAACAAATGTTAATTCATAGAGGAAAGGTTGAATGGTAGAGAAAAGAGAAGATCAATTCAGCATTATTGTTTTTTTATTTTCTAAATTCTGAGGTTCCGCATGTTTGTAGCCAACAATTACCAGAACAAGAGGCTACAGGAATCAGAAATCAACCCAACCTTCTAAAAGGGGAAAATATATATAAAAAGAACTCCTAACAGTTTTTCATTAAAAAAAAAAATGCACATAGTAAGATCCTTGAAGATCGGATTCATACAATAAACATGAAGTTGGACTAAGAAAAAAAAATGGAGCATCAGAATAGAATTCTCAAACGAAAAACATAGAGCAATTTCTATTTGTTTATATATACCTCTTGCAAGATTTGATAATAAACAAAAGCCACTGTATAGGCGAGATGCAGGCTGTTCGGTCTGTTAGTTTTAATGGTTACAATTCGAAACCTTCAAGTTTGATTTGGGAATTACCGCGTTTTTCTTTTAATCAGAAAATCATAGATTATTGATCAACACATTGAATTTTAGAGAGAGAAATTAAGAGAGAGGAGAGAAAATAAAGAAAAAAAAAAAGAAATTAAAGAGATATGGAGAATATGGTATATTTGATATTTATTTTTTATTTTGGGGTTTGTTTGTGATAATTAGATAATAAGAGGACAATTTATAAAAATAAATAAGTATAAGGATCAAATTAACTCTTTTTCCTTTGACTTTTAACACCGTTAGTCAATTTGGTATGTGTTTGTTAACGGAATGAAGCACATGGTATCACTTTGCAAACTTTTAAACCACATGGGTGTTGTTCGAAAATGGGTGTAACCACAAGGTTTATTTTTGTACTTTTCCCTAAAATATATATGTAGCATATTTGAGAATAATGAAATTGTTTGATAAATTTTAAAAACTAATCATATACCTGCACATCATGCTGGTAAATTAAATTCTTTTAGCTGTTTAAAGTTTAATAAGTTAAATAATAGTAATAATTATTACTCCCTCCATTCCATTATATAGGTCATTCTAGCAAATTAGTTTTTTCTCTGAATATAAGTCATTCTAGGATTCCAATGCTTATTGACCAATAGTGACATGAGAGAGAATTATTTTTTATATTGGTACATGTGTTTTTTAATATTCCAATGCTTATTACCCAATAGTGACATGAGAGAGAATTTTTTTTAGTTAACCAATATATTTCTTAATTTGTGTGAAATACCCTAGAATGACTTATATAATGGAATGGAGGGAGTAATAACTTAAGGTGGTAAAAAAAAAAGCAACACTTCATAGCATAGCATAGCAGTGATGAAAATAAATTATCACAAACCGTACACATTTTTTTAATATTTTTTTTAAGGAAAAGTACAAAAATAAATATCGTGGTTACATCTGTTTTCGATAGGCATCATTGTATTTTAAAAATTTACAAACCGGTACATTGGGATTCATTCCGTTAGCAAACACATGTTAAATTGACTAACGGTGTTAAAAGTCAAAGGGAAAATAGTTAATTATGTCTTTATATTTATTTATTTTATAACCCCTTATTATCTAATTATCACAAACAAATCCTAAAATAAAAAATAAAAATCAATTACACCATCTTCTCCATCTCTCTTTAATTTCTTATTTTTTTCTTCTTTCTCTCTCTTCTCTCTCATCTTTGTTAATTTTTCTCTCTCTAAAATCAATTGAACATAAGATTGTTTTCTTATTTTATGTTTTATTACGTTTTTTTAGCCACTAATTAACTTTTTTTGGTCATTCATGTGAAGTTTGAAGATTTTTGTGCTTATAAAGCTGCTTCATTTTGCCCAAAGTGAAAATCGTAAACATATTTACTTTTTTATATGTTCAATGTTGATTTTCACTAAAACACCTAAATTTTCATAGTTTTTGTGTGTTGAGTGTAAAAAAATTAAAATTTCTAAGCTTAAAAGAAGTAGAAATATTTAATGTTTTATAAATCCAACATTAATTTCTTCAAAATTACATTTGGAAAAAAAAAACTTTAAAAAAGTTGTAGGGAAAAAATCAAGGGGAAAGTTCAAATAAAACCCATGTGGTTTCACTAATTTTCAGATAAAGGACTGTGATTTACTTTTTGTCAAAACGAGGACTGAGGTTTCGCACTTTTAATAATGATATTAAAACTATCTTTAACGACCTGAAAATGAAAATTTTCAAGAATTAAAGTTGTTCAATGTCATATTTTCTATGGAACTACATTTTCGATTTTAGAAAATCATCTTTTTTGGAACTTTCTCTCTCTAAACATTAACTTTCTCTCTCTTTACCAAACATCATCTAAATAATCTCGAAATAAAAAAGTTGAAGAATTAAAGCTGCTTAGAATATTAGTACTTCTTAAAATATGTCATTTTTGAAGTTGTTAAGGGTGATTTTAATAGAATGGACTTTGCTAAAGTTGAAAACCTCAATCATCGTTTAATAGAATCGACCATATGCTCTTTAGAACTCGATCGGTGCATATTTCTTGTAATGTACTTACTTACACAATTGAATTTGTTTCTGAAAAACCGATTGAGAACCTCCTCATCCGAAACCACACCACGGGATGGAGGTAAATTAGTAGATATGTTTTGAACAACTCCTACCACGGAAGATTGAGAAATTTCATTGTGTTTTAGTAAATTCATGAAAAATATCAGAAAAGTTTGGAAATTGGTAGACCCTTCAAAATTGTTCATATTATGGAATTTGGTAACAACTAGCAAATTGTTGGGTTATTCAAGATAGTAATCATGTTACCTCTAAGAAAGGCAATGTATCTTTTCTAAAAAGCATGTGCCATTAATTTCTTTAAATGTCTTTTTGTTCATTTTATGTTCAATCACAGAAAGTGAAATTCATGAAGAATTTATTGACCCTAAAACAGGGCTTGTAGGGTCTTCTTTTTTTTATTTAAAGAAAAGTATATGATATTGTAATACCACATTGAAAATGGCTTTATTATCAAAATTTGACCCAAAAAACAAAATGTGGTATCTAAGTGAAAATGATGGTCTAATGCCACTAATTTGATAGTCTTTGGGCCTATTTATCAATTCACATTTTTTGGGCCATATCTTGTCTTTTTATGGACCTTTAGATATCTTTTCTTATTACATTCAAAATTCAATCAAAATATGTTTTTCTCCTTCTTATAAAAAGAAAAAAAAAAGTAGGTTACACTCATAACCATTGAATTTTATTAAATTTTCATAACATTAAATTTTATTCAAAATGACTATTAATGATATTAAAATGAAAATGTTCGAGAATTAAAGTTCTTTAGAATCACATAGTACATTTTTTTATTTTTTAAAATCACAAAATTTTTGTAGCTTTCTTTCTCTAAATAGTCACTTTCTCTCTCCTAAACAAACAATGCTTAAATAATCTCAAAACGAAAAAGTTGAATTAAAATTGCTTAGAATAGCATCAAATCTTGAAATTTCTATTTTGAAGTAATCAACGGTCATTTTGAGGTGTAATTGAAGTTTATTGGTTATAATGTTAGAAAGCGTAAAGTTGAATGACTTTTATATTATATTTTAAAAATTTAATGAGCATAATGTTAGTTGAGGTAAAGTTCAGTGACCATGAGTGTAATTTACCTAAAAATGAAAGGGAAAGTTAAAAAAAAAAGTAATTTCGCGATTTGATAGTTTAAATAGTGGCTTACTAAACCCAGCCCCATATTCACACTTCCAGCCCCGAAAAAAGACCTAACCGCCCTTTGAACAAAAACTGAAAATTTGAATCCCTCCCAAACTCTCTCAAACTCATTTTCATCCGAATCAAAGACAACACGTTTGATGGAAGACAATCCGTTATCACCGAGAGTAGACGGGAGTGATGCTACGTCCGAATTCGAGGTATTGTTCCGATTTAACTTCCTTGCATTTCTGTAATTTGGATTGGAAAAAAAAATCTAGTTCGGCACTCGGGCGTGTGAGCATCACGCCCCACCACATGGTGGGGCGTATGAGTATCACGCCCCACCAATGTGGTGGGGCGTGATACTCATACGCCCCACCATGTGGTGGGGCGTGATGTCCATACGCCCCACCATGAGGTGGGGCGTGATACTCATACGCCCCACCATGTGGTGGGGCGTGATGCTCACATGCCCGAGCATATTTGTGGCTGTTTTTCGGGTTTAGACACCGAAACGCTATAGAAATGTCACGTTTTGGAATGTAATGTTCGTTATTAATCATTTACAGGAGGTTTCGTGGGAAGAATTTGACGGAAACGGCATAGATTACAGCTCGTAGTTTTTTCCCAAACAAACATTTCAAACATATCATGAAGCTGTTAACTGGGCAAAACAGACGGCAATTGGGATCGGGTTTGAGTTAACCACAACGTCGCACAAGACGGGGCGCAAGTCAAAGTGGATATTGGTTAAATGTGCTCGTGGTGTTAAGAATTATAAAAGGAAAAAGGATGTGGATATGGATGTTATACTACGGAAGAATACAAAAACAAAGTACTGTGGTTGCAAATTCCAGATAAAGGTTATGGAAATCGGCGAATTGGGCGGTTGGGTGGTGAATGGGATTCCTGGAGATAGAGGACAGCACTGTCATCAGTTGGCTGTATATCGTCAGGGCTACAGACAGATGAGCGGACTAAGCCCGACTTCCAAAAAACTTGTTCGTGAAATGAGTTCAGCTCAAGCTAAGCCTTGTGCTATTTTTGCTGCAATCAAAGAAAAACATCCGGAGGATTGCCCGACACAAACACATATCTATAACTACAGGGAGAAAATCAGGACTGAGAGCTTTGAGGGTCGGGATGTAATCGGTCAGTTTTATCGGCTTGCTATAGATAAGGACTATATACATTGGACGCAAGCGGTGCCGGGCAGCAATGTCGTGACTCACTTATTTATGGCACATCCAACATCGATCACACTGTTCCGATCTTATTACTTGTTTGTTGGTATGGATTTAACATATAAAACAAATAAGTATAAGATGCCATTCTTTGAAATCATTGGAATGACGCCTTCTAACAAAAACTTCTTGATCGCCTATGCAACCATGAAGGATGAAACCGATGGTAGTTACATGTGGGTGTTACAAAAATTGAAGCTTTTGCTCCAACCTGATGTGCATCCGACAGTCATTGCTACAGACCGGGAGTTAGGACTGATGCGGCCGGTTCGTGAGGTATTTCCTCATTCTCATCATTTATTGTGCACATGGCATATTAATAAAGATGTGGAGGATAGAGTTGGCAGGTTGAGTGGAATGAAGAATTTTGGTGAAATTTTTAAAAATTCCAAATAGAAACGTATAATTGAAGCCCCGACAGAAGCTGAATATGAGGCGACAGTGGTAGACATGAAGAATACTACTGGCAACTGGCCTGGTGTGATTCAGTACGTGGAGACCACGTGGCTAGTGCATAAAGAGAAGTTTTATCGAGCATGGACGAACAAGGTGTTTCACTTAGGAAACACCACAACCTGTCGAGTGGAGAGTTCACATGCACAGTTGAAACAGTGGTTGAATTCATCTACTGGTGCACTTGATACAGTGTGGGCGAAGGTGCACAAGGACATTGAGGCTCAGATCGAGGCGATCAAGTAAGAAATTTATTCTGTTATTTGCTTTAATCTTTTAAAATTTAATACATTAGTTTTGTAATCCGTCATTGTATATAATCAGATACTCACTCGAGGACTCGAGAAGAAGATCTGCGGTGAATCACTGTGGAGAACCTTTCACGTATCTCGACTTACACGTTTCACATTACTGCTTGGCTGTACTAAATGATGAGCTCAAGCGTATGCACGGATTGAGTATGGATGTGGTAACTGAATGCGGATGCGTGTTGCCCATGACTCATGGCATTCCGTGTGCATGTGAGCTTAAAACATATATTGACACAAATGAATCGGTCCGTGTTGACCGCATCCATCCTTTTTGGAGATCTCTTGCGTTTGAAGGGTTGGGTGACATACCAGTTACTGCTCCAGTATATGCTAACGGGTCTGAGGATCACCGATTTTTTCAATCTCTTGTGGAAAAGGTTGAAAAATTAGATCCTTCAATGGTGCGTAGCATATTGATGTACATTCATGATCAGATAAACCCGGAACAAAGTGGCTTTAAAGAACCTGAGGTCAAAGACACTGTTAGGGGTAGACCAAAGGGAAATTCATCAACAAAACGAAATCCAAGTGCATGGGAGTACAATCAGTCACCATGAGGTCGAGCACGGTCCTCAGGTTCGAGGAGTAGTCGTAGTCGAGGCCGTTCTTCATCCTCATCTGTGCATAACAGCCAGATGCCGGGTATATTTTTTTTCATTTATATATATGTTGAAGTTAAAGTAAATATATTTTTATTGATAAATTTCATATATTAATATTTTCAGTCGGATTTGATGAGGATATCGCCAGTTACCACCATTTACATCGGGTTCAAGGTCTCATCGTACCATTTATTACTGGATTCCATGATGTTGTAGCAGATGGTAACTGTGGATTTCGTGTTTTAGCCGATGCCATCATTTTTAACCAAGAGGAGTGGAAGCTGATGAGAGTGCTCATAGAGAATGAGATGCGGGCAAACCGTGATCTATATGTGCCAGTGTACGGGAACGGATTTGATGCTGACCTCACACGTATTAAATGGGCAGTGTTTGTCCCTTGTAAGGTTGCAAGTATAGTTCCAAGGGGGGGTTAGGAACTATTTAAACTTTTTCGCAATTAGGGCAGACTTCTTTTTCTAAGGAAAAAAGGTTTTAACAGCGACGCTGAGTAAACAGCAAGATACCGGCTTAGTCAACTGGTGACTAGGTCAGTTTCTTAGCTTGAGTCAGGAGATAGCACTTAGAGTCTATTCCTGAGCTCAGACGTTTAACGCGCACAACTCAACTTGACCTCTTTACTTGGTCAGTTTTTGGTTATTTCAAGCAATCAATATAAATAAGGAGTTAAAGGTAAGAAATAATTTACTCAGCAGATTTATCCAGGTTCGGATTCTTCTAAGCCTACGTCCTGTCCCCGGAACACGTTCCGAGATTTCGAATCCTCTACTGAGCTCTTTAAAGGTAGAGCCTCAAACCTTTTACAATCTTAGCAACTGAGTATAACAAGAGTACCTTCCTCTATACCTCTACTCAATCCTAATCTCTCGCTGAGTACTATAACCGAGTACTCAGTCTCTCCTTTTTATCTTCTAGAAATGATAAGTGTTTGTCCTATACAAAGATTTGCTAAGACACTTTAGACGATTGAAATAATCACTCTAGACTTTTACACAGATATAAGAATTGTAGTGTAAGATTTGCTTTGCTTCTTTGCTTGCAGAACTTGTGTAGAAATTTGGTCAGCGTAATGGCTTGATCAAGTTCTGTGTAGAATGAAGCTTCTGATGGCACTATTTATAGAGACGTCTGGGCATCGGTCATTTCGAATTTCGAAATAACCGTTGGAGGGAAACGGCTACCTGTCGTTGTCATCCTGACTTGCTCAGAGCTCTCGGCCAATCAGAATTATGTATCTTCTATCCTCGGTCAGCTCAGCAGATTGTCTCTCCTTTTATGGTAAAGTCAACTGGACAGCATACTGTGTCGTCTGAACTTTACCCAAAGTAGAAATACTTTGTCTAGAAGTTTTCATTAGCCAGTTGCTGTCTTGTACGCTTTGTCGAGACTACTCAGCAGCTTCATCTTGAAGTTGTTCCCGAAGGTCTTCTAGATCCTTCTCTTGCTGAGTTGCGTTTTGTCCAAAACGGCAACGTTTTGACAAACGCGGGCCGAGTTGTACTGAGTTGTTTGACTTGGGCTTTAACACTTGTATTGGGCTTGGGCCTTTTAATTCTTGTGTCTTATAAACAATTTAACTCAACATTGAACAAACACATTAGTAGAATAAATCAAAGCATTTAAACTTAGTGTGTTTAGAATATGTATTTCAATTATACTTAAACAATTTTGTCAAATCAAAATTATGTAGAAAGGTGTTTCAACAAACTCCCCCATTTTGATGTTGGCAAAACTATTCAGCGAAGAACTCAGTATTGAGCTCCCTCATGATAGTTGACCTATTTCAACTTAGCAAACTCCCCCGTAAGGGTTGAGCCACTGACTTAGTTTTACTCTAAACATTTAAAGGTTTAATTCGAGTAAGTCTAAGGTCAGTTTTTTAGATATAGGTCAGCTTATTAAACATATTCTATTTACTCAGTATTAAGCGGAAGGTATAATCATACAGAGTGCGCTGAGTAATTTGTTGTTCAATGAATTCTTAACAGACAATGTTTTATAAGCACATAAGTCAATGTCAAACATGTTATCAGCATTTGATTCAGTCAATAAGATTTATAAGTATAAAACATAGCTGATTTAATTGAAGATACATAATGACTCAGTACACAGTAACATATATTAACATATATCATAACTCAGGAATAGGAATAAAAGATGCAAATATGATATATTGATAGTAGTCAGTGGTTACACAACAAAACTTATAGATAAGGCATATAGATTACATCTGACTTAGTCTATACTGAGCTAGCCTATCTATTTCTTTTTCTTGTGTTGAGACTGACTTCGCTCATGCTGAGCTCTAGCTGTTTGTTCTTTCTCCCCCGTTTTGTCAGCATCAGGAGGAGGAAGTCTGAAAGCATCAGTTAAGATAGCGCGAGTCAGTTCTTTAGACAGCTCTTTAAGTTTCTCAGCGCTTTCGTTGACACCGTCAAAGATTGCAACTCCATCAGCTGATACCTCTTCGAGTACATTGAGTTCAGCAGCACTGAGCATGTTTACGCTAAACGCTTGAGCTTTGCCTTGCCAGATGAGAGCTTCAGTAAGACCAGCAAAGATTTGGTGAAAGGTCTTTAAAAGGGTTGTGTCGTAATACTGACGTTGAATATTGTTATGACGAATGTGGTTGAAGGTTTGTTGCATGATAGACTGCATCTCATTCCGTTTCATTGCGTCAGTATCCATCTCTTGCTTATTCAGATTAAGCAAGCGAATAGCCTCACCAATTTGCTCTACTGAGCACTGATTGTAAGAAACCATTTGCTCGTTGGTCTTGAGTTGCTCAGTGTGAAGCTGAGCAAAGAGCATCTTGACTTCAGATGAAGTGGCATGGTCGGGGTTCACAGCTGACAAGTTCTGGATCTGTTGTTGTAAGGAGGTCAAGTACTGCACGGTTGTCAGCTGGATCTCAGCCAGTTTGGCGATTGAATCCTGCTTAGCTTGCTGTGCTTGGAAGGTAATGATTACATTCAGCAATTCCTTGAGTCCCTTAACCTCGTTGAGAAGTTGAGTGACCTGGGAAAGCTGAGTATTCTCAAAAGTTGAAGACCCAGTAGCAGGAGGAGTGGACTATTGAAGGTCTCTGATCAATGCTTGCACTGAGTCAATGATCTTTTTGCCGGACTCAGTGACATTCAAATAGCTTTGAGAGCCTTCAGGGACATCAGTGTGACCGGAAGGAAGAGGAGTGAAAGGAGTGACCAGGTCAGTGACTGGAATAGCATTTTCAATCTGCACTTGAGTTTTAGGTATAGTTGATTGATCGGCAGAGAGTTGAGTTGGAGAAGTGGTAATTTGAATACTGTCTGTGCTGACGGGGGCGGAAGTGGTTGGAGTCAGCACCATGCTTGAAGAAATAGCATGCACAGTAATCGGCTCAACCTGACTGGTTGAGGTGGCGAAAGCATTTTGGTCGGCATGTTCCTGTTGAGAAGAAACAGAGGCTTGCTTTTCTAAGGACGATGAAGTAGTAGAGGGTTGTTGGCATTTGAAAAATGTCAGCTTGACTGTAGAGGGGTCCTTAGTTGTCTTTGAGATGACAAAGTCAGGAAGAGTTGGTGGTGGCACAAAATCTTCACTGACAGGCTTCTCACTTGCCTTAACCAACTTTCTTCTTCTACGAGGTGGAGTGACAGTTTGACTAGGATCTCCTGAGTGAGAAGGAGAAGATTCGTGTTGCTCATCATGAGGCTGGTCAGCTTGTTCTTGGACTGGATCAACATTGTGTTGATCAAGTACTTGCTCATCTCCAGCAGCAAACCCAACATTGGCCTGCTCAGTCTCATGTTCACTGGCTGATTCTTCAGAGTCCTCAGCGTCATCTTGACCGCTGGCCTCTTCTTCTTCTTCGGTACTGTCACCATCAAGTTCTTCCTCAACCTGGGAGATGAAATGATCATCCAGTTGTACCTCATGTTCTTCGGACTCGGCTATTGTACCTTGACACTGGGTGAAGTGAGAGTCACCCGGTACAACAAAGTCTGTAAGTATGGCGTTGAAGGGAGTCAGTGTAGAAGGCTTCTGCTTTTCCTGAGGTTGCTCAGCAGTTTCCTCAGTTCCAGGCTCACCTTGCCTGCTTCGTTTCTCAGCTGACTTACCAGCTGACTTCTGTCTTTTTGCTGGAGACTCAACATTCTTGGAAGGAGTCTCAGCAGTTTTTCTTTTGCGGGAAGCTGGGGCCTTAGTCCTTCGCCCTTTCTTTGGCTCAGCAGTTCCCTCAGCTTGTCCAGCAGCAGCAGCAGCAGCAGCTTTACCTTTCTTCAAAGGCTGTCCAAATTTTAATGCTCTCAGCGAGGCAGCTGTTATCTCAGTTTAGCTACAGAAGGTTCAACTGGTAAGTCATCCGAAGAGCAAGACATGCCTTTTGTAATTAAGATCCCTTTCCCTAGTCGTTTAGCCAAATCAAAGAAAGAAAAAGAGGAGAAAGAAGTGGAGATTGGAGAAGATGGGCAGGAAGTAATGCAACAGTTGGCAGCTCTAAAATCAGAACTTGAGTGTTCTAATGCTAAAACAATTTCACACACCGCTCAACATCTTTTAGCTTTCGTTTTGCAGGAACCAAAATCAGAACACAAAGCCTTATGGGCAATTGAGCAATGTAGCATGAATATTGATGAAGCAGGAAAACTCAGGAAGCTGAAAGTACAAGAGCTTGAGGAACTAAGGAATGAAGTTGTGGAAATTCAATGTTTGGAGAACGGGAAACTGCAGAAAGTAAATGGTCATCCGTCTCACGCCATTTTATGAGAATATCCCGATTGAAAATGGTGAAGTTATAAAGATACAAGTTCCTGGAGACTAGCCTGAAGCTCGATTCCGTCTAGCCAAAGACGTTAACTAGCGGCGCTAATGGGAGGCAACCCAGTGTTGGTCCTGCCCAGGACTAGCATCTGTCATTTATATTCAGCAGTGATGGTCCTGCCCAGGACCAGCATCTGTCATTTATATTCAGTCTTTGTTTTTATTTATTTATTTATTTATTCAATTCATATGGAATAACCAATTTTGTCATCATCTTCTACAATTAAGTTGTGGTTCTGGATTCTGATTTGCAGGTGTGTAGGGAAGAAAAGAATGGAGAAATAAGCTTAAATGAGTGAAATAAGAGAAGTTAAAAAGAGGGTTAAAAACAATTTTTGGTTTTAATTCCTCTGTCTTTACCCTTGTTTTTAATTACCCTCTTTTTACCCTTAATTCTTTTTTTTACTCTCACCACTGTATTTCCAAAATCAAAACCCTATCCCCATCTCTTTCAAGTCGCACAACCACCGAAAATCACGGCCGTCTTTTTCATATCGCAACTAGTGATGGCTGCGACTTCAACAGACACAGCAAACCCAACACATGAACCACCAAACAAAGGACAGTAAGCATAATCTTTTCTTCTCTATTTATTCATTTTTCTCATGTTTGCTGCCCTTTGCCCCTAATTTTTGTGAATTCCGCATTGGGGACAATGTGAGGAGAAAAGTGGGGGAGGGATCTTTGATATTGAAGTGTTTGACTTGTGATTCCATGATTAATTGGCTGATTGTGATGGTTAATTTGTTCTAGCTTCGGATTGTTTTGGAAATTTTATGCTTGGGATTAAATTTAATGCTGCTGAAATTTCCTTATTTTACTGCTGCAAATTTTTGGGTTTAATTTCATGGAATATGTGCTAAATTAGTGTGAGGTGTCCACCTCAAGCGAAAAAAAACCCAGAAAATATGCTCGAGTCTAGTGTGGGGTGTTCACCCTTTGTTTTGTTCCTAAAAATAACAATGCTAGCTCTCAGTTTTGCACTTGGTTGAAAATAGGTTGCCAACTCAGTATTGAAACCCCTAAATTTTGTTTTGAATAATGCTGTCGATTTCAAAAGGTTGGGATTGCACAATTGTCTTGAGCATGCATATGAACCATTTGATTAATTTCCCATTACATGACAGACGTTTTGAATGAAACAACACCAATTTACCCCAATTTTTGGAAAGTTTTTGAGCCTAAATGTAAGAACAAAAACATTACACTTTGTTCTATTCTTTCTGAGTGTTATCCAATTCTAGTTTGGAATTCTAGAACTTGCCATGTTATGCATTTCGAGACCACACTGGTGTATTCAAGCATTAAAAATGATAAGGGCAGTAGGTTTCTTTTCTTAGCCATTTCAAATAAAATTCGAACCCTTAGTCTTGCTCAAGACTAACAAAAATAACAGTACCAGCCCTTAGTTAGCCACATTTGAGCCTTTTTCCCATTTTTGACACACCTTTGTTCGAGTCCCTTGGCCAGGGACGTTCTAGCCATCAGAATTTGTATATTCTTTCATTTATTTCTATGTTTAGTTGTTGCTTTGAGCAATGTCCATATTCAAAAACCACAGGTTCGTTAAAGTATAAGGATTCAATTGAATAGTCCTTTAATTATATGTGGTTATGCTTCAAAAAGTGTCTAAATGGACATTAGCATGAAAAGCAGTAGATGGACATTAGCATGAAAAGCAGTAGTTTTCTTATTCTAGCTTGAAGTATTATCTTTAGTAAAAAAAAAAAAGAGAAAAAAAAAGCCTCAAAGAAAAAAAAAAGAGAAAAAGAAAAACATCAGAGACAGAAAAAAAAAGAAAAAAAAGAGCAAAAAGAACAAAACAAATTTTTGTTTAGTTTGTTCATTTCGGTTTGTTTATAGTTGATTAAGTCCGTCTCATTCATTCATTCTGAAGTTTGAGAATTGTAAGTAATTTGTACATAATTGTGTTTTGGTTTTCATTTTTGGCCATTTCCATTTTCATCAATTACCCTTCTCATTCATTTCCTTTCCAAACCCTAACCCCAGCCAATGTTACACCCTGTTTTAAGTCCCTTTGATTTATTGATTGAATTCATACTAAGTGGTGGAGATTTGATATATTGGCAAGCTTATGGTAATTTCATTCTAGATTGCGACTTGAGTGATTCATTGAAAACTAATCATAGCCTAAACACTTGAGTGCAATGAGTGGCTTCCGTGAGGGTGTTGTTGATTTTAATTCATACCTTATGTACATGGTCAAAAGCTTGTTTCCTGAGATTTTTCAAGTGGTTACATTGTATGTTTAAACATGAATAATGTCTTAGCTTTGAGAGTTGATGGCTGATAATCTTTACATTATGAGGGGGGATTGAGAAAGGTTGGTAAACACGAAATCATAAGAGTAAAGAGCTGTTGACATGATCTGATATGCTTGGGGACAAGCATTGGGTAAGTGTGGGGTATTTGATAAGTCTCCAATTCAACGTTCAAATTTCCACTTTAGTGCTAGGTTATTTAATTAATTTGGTGTTATTCTGGGTATTATTGCTTGTTTTGGTTTGATTTGCCTCCACAGGACTCAAATGATTAAAAGGAGCAGAATTGGGCTTAATTAGAGAAACTTTAGACCAGAAAGGAATTTGGTGCTGAATTAAAGGAGCTGAAGCGAAAATGGAGTTAGTCTTGCCCAAGACTAAGGACCTCCGAATCTTCTGATGTTCAAATTGACCAGGACCTTTTCCAACTCGAAATAAAAGGCAGAAAATCAGGGATTTGAAATTTGTAAAAGAGGTTGATGATTTAGATAGATATTATTTTGTTACCCAACTTTTAGGAGAGGGTTTTCTCTATAAATAGATGAGAATTTACACCTTGGGGGATAAGTTCTTTTTTAGGTTTTTTTCTCTTTTTGGTTTCTTAGTTAGCTTTATTTATTATCGTCTTTAATGGCTATCATAGTCGATTTCATGACTATGTGTAGCTAAATACTTTATTCGGTTAAGGGATTAATCAAAGGCGAGCATTATTTTCAATTGTGAGATTGTTGTTCTTAATTTCAGTAATCTAATTTTATGTGATCTGTTTACATATTTATTGATCTATGAAATCATACCTTCAATGAAAGTTCAGGTGAAGGTTTGGCCAGACTTTTGCTTTTTCATTCATCGAACAATGTTAGGAAATAGGATTTGTAATCATCTGAAATCCTAGCTATTATCAAGCGTATGAATATGTAATTTGGTTTGAATCGGAATCCCTAAGAATTCGGTTAACTTAGGTTGGGTCCTTCTAATTCCTAATGCTTTCGACAGATTAAATTCTAAGCGCTAAGCTAGAACTGTCTGTCGAATAGGAGCTTATCTTTAGGCGCTCTAGGATTTGCTTTACAATTAAGGAAGGATTAGGTCGGGAATGAATAAGGAACGGCTATAACCAATCCAGATCATGTTAATTAAGATAATGTCTCACTGTCAATGATCGATGGGAAATAATTGTTTGGCCTGCGGAATCTCCCTTAACTGAAATTCCAACATATAATTTTACATTCAATTTCAATTTGATTCTGCAATTTTTATTTATTCATTAATCAACAATTTCAATCCCCCTTATTTATTTTTTGTTAATTGCTTGGTTATATTTGTGATTAGATTAGTATTAATCCTTTGGGTACGACCTTTACTTGCTCTTTTACAATTTATTTTCGGCTAAGTAAAGTGATAATTATCTTTGGTGGATTCGACACCCATCATAGGTCCTGACTTTTACAGGCTTTCCCTGACCAGAGGTTTGGCCAGCTTGTCCTTTGCTCGGCGACGTTACTTTGGTAGGTTCCGGCACAGAGGTTTGCCTGGAAGTGTCATCGGAGCTGGGCTTAGAGTGGCCAGCACCGGAGATGTTGTAGGAAACCTTAGTCATTGTTGAGGATGGGAAAGCTTAGAGGGATTTTTAGAGAGAAAGAATTTCTTTGCCAGAGTATTCGATAAGCGTAAAGAATAAAAATGGGGAATTACCCATTATTTATAGAGGTGAGAAATGGATCTTATCGAATCCATGTGTCAGTTTTGCCTCGGGATTTTGAACCGACAAAGATCCTGGCATTTATGACACATACGGCGTATACATCATCCTAGGGCTATACGCGTGCTATTGTATTTATTCTAACGGATCTAACACTCAACTTTTAGAATGCCAAACGTTTGATATTCTGAGTGGTCAGTATTGCATTAATGGGATGATTTCTAAATTTAAGTTTATACTAACTTACTCAGTGTGCAAGTTTACTCAGTATTTGCTGTTTAATTAATTTCAATGAGTACACAGCAAAACAATCATTTAGCATAATAATTCACTCAGCATGCATATTCATTTAGTACAGGAATTTACTGAAGAGGATTAAACATACCGATAGCTTCTCTCAGTATGCTGAACTGCTCACGAGCCAGTGGCTTCGTGAAGATATCCGCAAGCTGTTCGTTCGTTGGGACAAAGGTCGGCTTGATCTCACCTTTGAGTACATGGTCTCTAATGAAGTGATGTCTGATGCTGATATGCTTCATTCTGCTGTGTTGAATTGGGTTCTTTGAAAGATCAATTGCACTTTTGTTGTCACATTTGACTTCAATTGTCTTCGTTTGAACACCATAGTCTTCAAGCTGTTGCTTAATCCATAGGACTTGAGCAACACAATGACCAGCAGCAATGTACTTAGCTTCAGTGGTAGACAAGGCTACTAACGCCTGCTTTTTGCTGAACCAGGATACCAGACAGCTTCCTAAGAAGTGACATCCTCCAGAGGTGCTTTTACGTTCCAGCTTATCCCATCCATAGTCAGCGTCAGTGTATCCAATAAGTGTGAAATCGTGAGTATTGGGATACCATAAACCTGCGTTCACTGAGCTTTGCAAATATCTAAGGATTCTTTTTACAGCAATGTAATGAGATTCATTAGGGTTAGATTGATATCTAGCACAGTAGCATACTGAAAACTGAATGTCCGGTCTACTGGCTGTTAAGTAAAGTAGAGAGCCTATCATACCTCGATATAATTTGCTGTCTACTGACTTACCATTCTCGTCAACGCAGAGGATAGTGTCAGTGCCCATAGGAGTGGATATTGGCTTGCAATTCTCCAAGTCATATTTCTTTAATATCTCCTTGGCATATTTGGCTTGACTGATGAAGATGCCATTCTTTCCTTGTTTAATTTGAAGACCGAGGAAGAAGTTGAGTTCTCCCATCATGGACATTTCAAACTCAGTCTGCATTTGTTTGCTAAACTCCTTGCACATTGATTCGTTAGTTGCACCAAATATTATATCATCAACATAAATTTGGGCCAGCAGGGTATCTTTACCCTTTTTCTTAATGAATAAGGTTGTATCAGCTTTGCCCCTGACGTAATTTCTAGTCAGCAGGAAACTGGTCAGCCTCTCATACCAAGCACGTGGTGCTTGCTTGAGGCCGTACAGAACCTTTTTGAGTTTATAAACGTGGTTAGGGAATTTATGGTCCTCAAAACCTGGAGGTTGATTAACATAAACCTCCTCGTTTATAACTCCATTAAGAAATGCACTTTTGACATCCATTTGGAATAATTTAAAGTTCATGTAAGATGCATATGCACATAGAATTCTAATTGCCTCTAGCCTTGCCACTGGGGCAAAGGTCTCACCATAGTCAATACCTTCTTGTTGACTGTAGCCCTGAGCTACAAGCCTTGCTTTGTTCCTGACTACATTTCCTTGTTCATCCATCTTGTTCCTGAAGACCCATCTTGTTCCAATGGTCTTTTGACTCTTTGGATGAGGCACTAGCTCCCATACATCGTTTCTTCTGAATTGATCGAGCTCCTCTTGTATTGCGTTCATCCAGAATTCACCGTACTCAGCTTCAGCGAAATTCTTCGGTTCTTAAACTGAGACGAAAGCAACATTGCTGAGGTACTTCCTGAGTTGATTCCTCGTCATCAGGGTATTCCCAGCAGAATCAAGGATTGCACTCTCTGAGTGCCCTCTTGGGATCCTTATATCTTTAGGTAGATTCATGTCTTGTGCTGTCTGTGTTTCAACAATCTCTGCAGAAGTAGATGGGTCAGTAAAAGTAATCTTAGGTTCACTCTTACTCTTGGTCAGCCTTTTCGTGAATGACTCAGTAGATGGTTCTTGGTCAGCAGTGGTTACTGAGTGTGGATCATCTTCGATCAGCGGCTGGTATCTACCTGCAGGGTTAGTTTCGTCGAACTCTACATGTGCTGACTCTTCTAAAACTTGAGTTCGCTTATTAAAAACTCTGTATGCTTTGTTGTTTGTTGAGTAGCCTAAAAAGATAGCCTCGTCAACTTTTGAATCAAACTTTGCTAAGCTATCTTTGGTATTTAAAATAAAACATCTACAGCCAAAGGCACGAAAGTATCCAATATTGGGCTTTCGTCCTTTCCAAAGTTCATAGGGGGTTTTCTTGAGTATAGGTCTAACTAGAGCCCTATTAAGAATATAGCACACTGTGTTAACAGCCTCTCCCCAAAAATACTTTGGAAGCCTATGCTCATCCAGCATTGTCCTGGCTATTTCAACCAGAGTTCTGTTCTTCCTTTCTACAACCCCATTTTCATGAGGTGTTCTAGGAGCAGAAAAATTATGGTCAATGCCGCTGGCTTCACAAAATTCAACAAACTTTTGGTTTTTGAATTCTCCACCATTATCGCTACGGATGTGAGCTAATTTTAGGTCTTTTTCATTTTCAATTTTTCTAACCAAATTTGAAAATGTCTCAAACGTTTCATCCTTGCTGGTCAGCAAGATGACCCACGTATACCGAGAGAAGTCATCTACAATGACCAAGGAAAATCTTCTTCCACCCAGACTCAGCGGTTGGACTGGACCGAAGAGATCCAAGTGTAGTAACTCTAACGGACGCTTAGTTGAGACAATATTTTTGCTATGAAAAGATTGTTTGGTTTGTTTTCCAGCTTGGCAAGCGTGGCATAATTGATCTTTTTCAAATTTAAGTTCAGGCAGTCCCTCAACCAATTGCTTTCTTGCTAGTTTGGCCAGGAGGTCCATGCTTACATGACCAAGTCTCCTGTGCCATAGCCAGGAATTTTCTGTTGGTCCCTTGTTTAGTTGCAAGTATAGTTCCAAGGGGGGGGGGGGGTTAGGAACTATTTATGTTGGTGTGCCCTAGTTCATAGGCATTGGTTCTTATAAAATGTATTTGTGTCACATTAATAAAGGCATTAATCTAGTTCATTTATATCTTGTGCTATAATATGAATAGAGAATCCATTGATTGATAATCGTAAAACCATATCCCAAGTCTATTCTATCATGGGAATGATTAGGACCACAGACTTGTATATTCGACGACTGTATGGTAGTAATTGATACTGACCATAGCACTTGATAAGTCAGTTGTGAATATAGGTACATGTTGTATATATGTGACTGGATCGATCCGCTTGAGAAAACTACATGGTGGTTGTGTCATTAGTTTTCTCAAGTAGGTCTCTAACTGTCTTCAGACCAGATTTCATTATAATATCAATGTTGGATCCGGTTCACTTTGACATACGCCTAACAGGTCTGTAACAGGATGCTAAATACGGGTATGATTGGGTGAACAGGTGAACATGTTGGTATTGATATTGAAGTGATGGAATTACCACTCATGTAACAGTGAGATGATATCACAGGCCACTTGATAAGTGAGATTGATAAGTGTGTGGCCACACCCTGATAAGTAGTTTACTTATCGGATTCATTAATCTACTTAAGATCAAGAAATATCATAAACATCAGAGAGGATGACAGTCGCCATGCCTCTAGTTTATAATATCGATATCAAATGGTAAAAGACGTTAAGAGATAACTACAGGGTCTCTGCATCTTTAGACTGCTGAAACTCTGTCTTGGTTAGGGGCAGTAATGGTTTGCTAGAATCCACTTACTGTCTGTGGGCCGTGAGCCCACTGCTAGCTAAGGACAGCCCCATAGGATCGTGCACATCGAACATCTGAGTTAGAGCTTATAGAACGGTACATTGGAGAGATAAAATTAATTAATTGATTGATAGTAAAATATCAAGGTAATTAATTGGTGGTTAATTAATTGATTAATTGATACTTTGTATCAAGGTAATTGATTAATGGTCTTAAGTGTTGAGTATTTAATTGATTAATTAGTTTGCAGAATGTAATTAATTAATTTGTAAATTAATGAAATTGCATTCGGTGAATAATTAATTAAATTAATACGACAATTTATTAATGAGTGTTGTTTGTTTAATTGGGGTAATTAAATTTAATCCAATTATAACTAATTGCATAAAATAAATACTATTGGTATTTATTTAAGTGATTAGGTTAGGATTGGATTAGTTTTGTAATTAACCAATTAACCCTAAACCAACTAGGTTTAGGAATACACTACATATATAAATTAAAACACTAAAACCCTAACTGAACCAACACATTCATTCGGCCACCTAATTAACTAGTTGATA
The DNA here is from genome assembly GCF_963576675.1 of Euphorbia lathyris. NCBI lineage: Eukaryota > Viridiplantae > Streptophyta > Magnoliopsida > Malpighiales > Euphorbiaceae > Euphorbia > Euphorbia lathyris. The sequence continues at coordinate 74,075,881 of NC_088914.1, read as the reverse complement.
TTCATTCGGCCACCATACATTGATTTTGGCCAGAATCAATTCAATTGACATAATAGGATTTTGGCAAAGTTCCTTTTCTCTCCAGTTCTTCTTCGTTCTTCGGCTAGCACTGGTTTTAGCTCGATAGCTGTTCGTGCACCTGACTAAGAAGATCTTACTACTTTGTGGATTCTTCAGCCGTCTCTAGAAGAGACAGTCTGGGTAAATTTTTATTCTTAAACGGATCCAAAAGGTTTTATTCAATCAATGGTCAACGGACAAAGATCAAGCTATAAGGGATTATAAATAAATTTTAAACCGCAATTCCGCTGCGCTACAGTTGATTAACTGGCTATTATCCCTAACAGTGGTATCAGAGCCATGGTTTAGTCCGTTTTGATTGATTGAAAATTAATAAGATTTGGTTTTTCTTATTTTTCCAAATCAGTTTTGAGAATTCCTATTAATTCCTCGTGTAGAAATTTTTCTAGGAAGTTTTCTATTTATTATTTCGGTCTGTATTTTGTATTATTTGGTTCTGAAATTATTTTTGAAATAATTGAAAATTAAATAAAGAAATACAACAGCATTTTTTTATTAAACAGTGATTAAAAAATAGTTTCGGACACGGAATAGTAGTCGCGGGACTGCTGTCCGCGAACAGCAGCCCCGCGGCTGCTGTTGGGCGGACAGCAGCACTAATGCTGTCCGTTAGACAGCAGCCACGGGGCTGCTGTATGCGGACAGCAGCCCCGTCGCTGTCCCGGGTCCGTCAAAAATTCAGAATGTCTAATTTTGGATTTAACGGGACTGATTTTAATCTTTAAAAATTTTTCACGGGTATTTATTAATAAAATCAGGGCCCTAATACCGTTTAATTTATTGAACGTGTTTTAATAAAAACTAATTGGTATTAAAATGTTTTTGATTGGCATGCATATTTAATTTTAATCGAATTGATAATTTGTATAAAATTGAATATGGTTAATTTGTGAAATTGGCCCAATAGACCGTGACACCGGTTTAAATTGGGAGGGCTAAATTTTGGATATGTGACGACCCTAAAATTCAGTGGGAGCAAAAATTATAATTTTGCATACAAATGGATGTTAACCGTTTTGGCCTTTATGGGCCTTAGTCACATATGGTAAAATTGGCGATTTCACCCTAAGTAACCCGGCTTAACTTTATTAGATGATTTTGGAATGCCATGATCATGCATTATATTTATATGTCTTACCGTGCAGCAATGTGTTATAGAGTTCTATGGGCCCTAAATTAAAGTCGGTTTGTAATTTAATTTATTTTGGGAAATATGGCCTGCGTGCCATTCTTTCATTAATGTAATTTTAGAGTAGGTTCTATTCATAAAATTGTAATTGGTCGTGAAGAAGCCCAGATGGTCCAAGCCCATGGTGGGAGCCCAAGGAGGCTTGAAGCAAGCCCGTGAAGATTAGATAGTCTATCTAGTTTCACTAGGATGTATTATAAGGCCCATAGAGTCTCTATGTTTATTTTGATTATACAATTGCTTAGTATAACATGAAATATAAGTAGCAACGATCACCAGATCATCACCCGCGATAATTATATGTTAAAGCCGTATCACTTAATTAATCCGGATAATGAAATATTGAGTCGCTTAAAAGTGCTTTCCAGATTCACACCTCTTCCTCCCAGGTAGTGCTACAGTGTATGACGTGCCCTAGCAGGTATGCTGTAGTAATTAGTGGGCCGTCGAGGGTTAGGATACTTCGGTATGGCTAACGCATGTATGGTGGTTGGACTCAACGTGGGTAGCATTAGCTCAGAGCGGGCCCTAAGCACAGATGGGCTAAGTGTCACAAAGCCCATCAAACCAAGAGTCCTTGTGGAGGATTGGATAGTCTATCCTACCAAATCGTCAATGGTCGACGGCGGAGCCCTAGCTCGGTCGATTATTGATGGATTGTGGATCTTGGTCAAGACAGCCAAATAAACATCACCAATAACGAATTAAAATGGATTATTAATTTGATCTTTGGCTTAAGCCCTTTATTCTAACTCTAATGTAATTTTTTCCACGTAGATTAAACTCCATATCAAAATTACACGAAAAGAAAATTAAATGGCTGCAACAAGCAACAACTCACTCAGACCACTCCTGGAAAAGGAAAAGCTTTCAGGGACTAATTTCCTTGACTGGTCCAGGAACTTGCAAATAGTTCTTAGACACGAGTCGAAGGAATATGTGCTGACTGCTGCCTTACCAGCAGCTCGTCCTACAGGTCGGGGCGTAACCGCTAATCAAATGGCGGAGTACGATCGCCATGTTAAGGATGATAGAGATGTGTCATGCATTATGCTGGGTACCATGGTTCCTGATCTTCAGAAACAGTTCATGGAGCAGCACGCCTTTGAGATCATAGATCAACTCAAAAGGATGTTCCAAGATGAGTCTATAATACACTAAGTTTAAATGCTTTGATTTAGTGTTACTAATGTGTTTGTTCAATGTTGAGTTTATAATTTATCATAAGACATAAAGATCATAAGGCTCAAGCCCTATATGGAAATCAAGGCCCAAGTCAAACAAGCCAAAGATCACTCAGCCTGCGTATCTCCAAAACGTCGCCGTTAAAGTGATGAAACGCATGCTGAGTAAAGAAGGATCGAGAAGATCCACGTAGACAACTTCGGTATGAAGCTGCTGAGCTGTCTCGACAAAACGTGCAGGACAACTACTGACTATAAGACAGCTTCCAGACAAAGTATTTCCTCATTAGGTAAAGGTCAGAAGACACAACAATCTTTCTGGTTGACATTACCCAAAATGGTGGAACATACTGACTCACTGACCGAAGAACAGAAGACGCTGGAATCTGATTGGCTAACGAGAACTGCTGGCAGACTCAGTGAAAGCGACCTGTAGCCGTTTGTCTCCAACGGTTATTTTGAAATTCGAAATAACCAGAAGCTCTCACAGCTCTCTATAAATAGTCCATTCAGAATCCACATTCTGCAGAGAACTTTGAGCAAGAGCCGCTACGCTGACCAAACGTATACAAAAGTTCTCCATCAAAAGCAAAGCAAAGTTCTTACACTACAAAGTCTATTCATTTGTGTAAAAGTCTAGAGTGATTGTTTTTCAATCATCTAAGGTATTCTAGCAATTGTTGTTTAGGACAAAATCTTTATCATTTCTAGAAGTAGAAAGGAGAGGCTGGGTACTCGGTTTTAAGTACTCAGCGGAGAGATTAGGATTGAGTAGAAGTATAGAGGAAGGTACTCTTGTCATACTCAATTGCTGATATTGTAAAAGGTTTGAGGCTCTACCTTTAAAGAGCTCAGTAGAGGATTTGAAATCTCGGAGGTGTTCCGGGGACAGGACGTAGGCTTAGAAGAAGCCGAACCTGGATAAATCTGCTGAGTGAAGTATTTCTAAACCTTAACTCCTTATTCATATTGCTTGCTTAAAACAAACTAAAACTGACCAAGTAAAAGAGGTCAAGCTGAGTTGTGCGCTACAAACGAGCAGGTTCAGGAATAGACTGTAAGTGCTATTTCCCGACCTAAGCAACGAAGCTGTCCTAGTCACTAGTTGACTAAGCCAGTGTCTTGCTGAGTGTTAAGTGCCGCTGTTTTATAAACTTTTCTTAAAGAAAAGAAATCTGCCCAAATTATTTTAAAAAGGTAAAATAGTTCCTAACCCCCCCCTTGGAACTATATTTGCAACCTTACAAGGGACCAACAAGTGGTATCAGAGCCTCAAAGCTCATTACTAAAGGTCTAACAACCTTGAGTTGATCCATACCATGGGCGAAAACAGCACTCGGTTTCTCCCTGGAAACCAGACAACTCAGATATTACCTGAGGGGCTGTCCATTACCAGGCCTCCCCTATTCTTCGGGTCAAACTATACCTTTTGGAAGAATAGGATGAAAAACTTCATTCAAGCTACAAACATGAGTGCCTGGCTATCTATAGTCCAAGGCCCGTTTGTACCTGTGAAAGATGTTGCTGGCCAGTCAGTTGTTAAAGCTGAGGTTGAATGGACAGAGGATGATCTTAAGAAGCTTCAAAACCATGCTTCGGCTATCAATATGCTTCACTGTGCGCTCGATGCTGCAGAATATAACAAAATCTCAGGTTGTGAGTCGGCACAAGAGATCTGGAAAAAGCTGGAAGTCACCTACGAGGGAACAAACAAAGTAAAAGAATCCAAGGTGAATCAGCAGATGAGACTGTACGAGCTGTTCGAGATGTACAATGATGAGGGCATTTCAGACATGAACGCAAGGTTCACCAACATCATTAATGAGCTCAAGAGACTTGGGAAAATCTTCACTGAGGAAGAACAAGTCAAAAAGATACTCAGGAGTCTTCCAAAAGACTGGCAAGCAAAGAAGACAGCAGTTGAGGAAGCTCAGGATTTAACCACCTACAAATATGACGAACTCATCGGTTCATTGCTGACCCATGAGATATCAATGAAGAACTTTGAGGTGAAGGAAAAATCTGATGACAAGAAGCAGAAGTCACTTGTCATGAAGGCTGACTCCACTGACGGGAGTTCAACTGATGATGAGGAGATGGCTGTGTTTACAAGAAAGATGAAGAGGCTGTTCAGGAAGAACGACAAATATTCCAAAAAGCCTTACAAAAAGTTTGATAAGTATAAGGCTGACTCAAGCGACAGCAAATACAGAAAGGACAGCTCAAAGCCCATTACATGCTTTGAGTGCCACCAAGATGGCCATATTAAGTCAAACTGCCCCACGCTGAGGAAAGACAAGAAATGTGGGAAGAAGGCAATGGTGGCTACTTGGAGTGACAGTGATGAATCTTCATCAACAGAAACTGAGGCCACCGAGTCAGCGAAGATATGATTTATGGCTGACGAACTTGCTGAGCCATGCATATCTAGCCACATTGTTAGAGATACCAAATACAGGGATTCAGTTCAGGACAACAAAGGAGCCGATACCAAAAGCCATCGCAGAAAAGATGAAGGGGTTCTGTAAACCCAGAAACTACAAGGGAGAAGTACCCAGCACCTGCATGGGTAAAAATCAGAAGATGGCCCACTTCTTGCTGACCAACTTTATCTTTCCTAAACTCAGCTCTCCCTCATCTGCCTCTAACTTTGAACAGTGTTTCATCTGGCATATGATGACCAGCACTCCATTCAATCTACCTATATTTCTGGTAGGAGCCTTTCAACGAAGTGGAAGGAAGCTCCGTTTAGGTTCTCTCATCACCCGGATAATACAAGACCAGAACATAGAAACTGTTGATGAAATAAGTTCAACAGGAACTGCTATCACAGCACGTCTGCTGAATGGACTATCACACAGCCAACCCCTGAAAGGGTATGATGAGAATGAAACCTCTGAGGAGGAGGATCCTATGGCTGAGGGTGAGCAACCCATTGGAGAAATGGAAAATCTGACAAACCTGGATGCCATTATAGATGATGTTATGGCTGAAGCTGCACACACTGCTGAGGGTACAGAACCAACCAATGAACCTCAAACTGAGAATCCTTCTACTGTGCCATCTGAGATTGCTGAAGATGAGAAGAAGAAGAAAAAGGGAGCCTGCTCGAAGGACATTCGTACTGTCCCGAGAAAGGTAAGGCTGATGGAAAGAAACAAGAGGAAAGCTGATCAGGACCCAGCTGAGTCAGCTGAGAAGAAACTGAGAACAGAAGCAGAATCTGTTCTTGAGCCCCACATTACCCAAGAGGGGTCTCCACAAAAACAAGCCTCTGTTCCTCCAAGTGAGAAACAAGCCAAAACCCCTGCGAGTCCAAAAGAAGCTCCACTCCCACCTCAAGCTCAAAGCAACTCAGCACCTGAGGTCAACAAGCCTTGTAGTCCTGTCACTACACAAGGCACTCAGTGTGAGCCCACTCCTGCCAAATATGCACATCTAGGTGCCACTGAGTTAGGACGGCGTGTCATCGCCTCAGCTAACACTCTGCTTCAAAAACAAGCCCATCCTCCACCAACTCATGCTCAGTCCTCTCATCCACCTGTCACTCACCATATTCTGCGTGAAATCCATGATTTGATCAATCACTTCTCCTCTGTCCAGCCGCAGCCACCACCACATGCTCAACTGACCAAAATGACCGAACTCATGCTGACTATGGTCAGTCACATGAATTCCTTGGAGGGTCAAATACGTGTGCTGCAGGGTCAGGCCAATTCTCCTGCCCCTACCGTTGATTTGCCTACTGCTGATGCTGGCAAAACGGGGGAGAAAAGTGGCAACTAAGGAGAAGGAACTCTAAGCGAAAGAAACTAGAGTGTTAGAAGTTAGGAAGAAGAAGTTTATTTTGTTATCTTGTTTTGTAATATTTTTCTTGTTTGTTGTTTTGTTTTAAACAATATGCCTAACTTCTGAAATACTTGCATTCGAATTTAAATTATTGATTATTCATCCATCAAATGCCAAGTATTATATAAATGCATGTTGCATATAAATGTTTGAACTTGTCAAATATAAACCATTGAACAAATGATTTACTCAGCGCTCCGTCACTATACATCACTTCCGCTGAATACCGAGTAAAATAGAATATGACCCATAAGCTGACCTATAACTAAAAACTGATCTTAGGCTTATTCAGCTAAACCTTAGAATGTTTAGAATAAAACTAAGTCAGTAGTTCTATCCTTACGGGGGAGTTCACTTAATTAAAAAGGTCAACTATCATGGGGGAGCTCATACTGAGTTCCTTGCTGATTAGTTTTGCCAACATCAAAATGGGGGAGTTTGTTGAAACACCTTTCCACAGGATTTTGATTTGACAAAATTAATTAAGTGAAAGTAAATATTCTATAATACACTAAGTTTAAATGCTTTGATTTAGTGTTACTAATGTGTTTGTTCAATGTTGAGTTTATAATTTATCATAAGACATAAAGATCATAAGGCTCAAGCCCTATATGGAAATCAAGGCCCAAGTCAAACAAGCCAAAGATCACTCAGCCTGCGTATCTCCAAAACGTCGCCGTTAAAGTGATGAAACGCATGCTGAGTAAAGAAGGATCGAGAAGATCCACGTAGACAACTTCGGTATGAAGCTGCTGAGCTGTCTCGACAAAACGTGCAGGACAACTACTGACTATAAGACAGCTTCCAGACAAAGTATTTCCTCATTAGGTAAAGGTCAGAAGACACAACAATCTTTCTGGTTGACATTACCCAAAATGGTGGAACATACTGACTCACTGACCGAAGAACAGAAGACGCTGGAATCTGATTGGCTAACGAGAACTGCTGGCAGACTCAGTGAAAGCGACCTGTAGCCGTTTGTCTCCAACGGTTATTTCGAAATTCGAAATAACCAGAAGCTCTCACAGCTCTCTATAAATAGTCCATTCAGAATCCACATTCTGCAGAGAACTTTGAGCAAGAGCCGCTACGCTGACCAAACGTATACAAAAGTTCTCCATCAAAAGCAAAGCAAAGTTCTTACACTACAAAGTCTATTCATTTGTGTAAAAGTCTAGAGTGATTGTTTTTCAATCATCTAAGGTGTTCTAGCAATTGTTGTTTAGGACAAAATCTTTATCATTTCTAGAAGTAGAAAGGAGAGGCTGGGTACTCGGTTTTAAGTACTCAGCGGAGAGATTAGGATTGAGTAGAAGTATAGAGGAAGGTACTCTTGTCATACTCAATTGCTGATATTGTAAAAGGTTTGAGGCTCTACCTTTAAAGAGCTCAGTAGAGGATTTGAAATCTCGGAGGTGTTCCGGGGACAGGACGTAGGCTTAGAAGAAGCCGAACCTGGATAAATCTGCTGAGTGAAGTATTTCTAAACCTTAACTCCTTATTCATATTGCTTGCTTAAAACAAACTAAAACTGACCAAGTAAAAGAGGTCAAGCTGAGTTGTGCGCTACAAACGAGCAGGTTCAGGAATAGACTGTAAGTGCTATTTCCTGACCTAAGCAATGAAGCTGTCCTAGTCACTAGTTGACTAAGCCAGTGTCTTGCTGAGTGTTAAGTGCCGCTGTTTTATAAACTTTTCTTAAAGAAAAGAAATCTGCCCAAATTATTTTAAAAAGGTAAAATAGTTCCTAACCCCCCCTTGGAACTATATTTGCAACCTTACAAGGGACCAACAAGTGGTATCAGAGCCTCAAAGCTCATTACTAAAGGTCTAACAACCTTGAGTTGATCCATACCATGGGCGAAAACAGCACTCGGTTTCTCCCTGGAAACCAGACAACTCAGATATTACCTGAGGGGCTGTCCATTACCAGGCCTCCCCTATTCTTCGGGTCAAACTATACCTTTTGGAAGAATAGGATGAAAAACTTCATTCAAGCTACAAACATGAGTGCCTGGCTATCTATAGTCCAAGGCCCGTTTGTACCTGTGAAAGATGTTGCTGGCCAGTCAGTTGTTAAAGCTGAGGTTGAATGGACAGAGGATGATCTTAAGAAGCTTCAAAACCATGCTTCGGCTATCAATATGCTTCACTGTGCGCTCGATGCTGCAGAATATAACAAAATCTCAGGTTGTGAGTCGGCACAAGAGATCTGGAAAAAGCTGGAAGTCACCTACGAGGGAACAAACAAAGTAAAAGAATCTAAGGTGAATCAGCAGATGAGACTGTACGAGCTGTTCGAGATGTACAATGATGAGGGCATTTCAGACATGAACGCAAGGTTCACCAACATCATCAATGAGCTCAAGAGACTTGGGAAAATCTTCACTGAGGAAGAACAAGTCAAAAAGATACTCAGGAGTCTTCCAAAAGACTGGCAAGCAAAGAAGACAACAGTTGAGGAAGCTCAGGATTTAACCACCTACAAATATGACGAACTCATCGGTTCATTGCTGACCCATGAGATATCAATGAAGAACTTTGAGGTGAAGGAAAAATCTGATGACAAGAAGCAGAAGTCACTTGTCATGAAGGCTGACTCCACTGACGGGAGTTCAACTGATGATGAGGAGATGGCTATGTTTACAAGAAAGATGAAGAGGCTGTTCAGGAAGAACGACAAATATTCCAAAAAGCCTTACAAAAAGTTTGATAAGTATAAGGCTGACTCAAGCGACAGCAAATACAGAAAGGACAGCTCAAAGCCCATTACATGCTTTGAGTGCCACCAAGATGGCCATATTAAGTCAAACTGCCCCACGCTGAGGAAAGACAAGAAATATGGGAAGAAGGCAATAGTGGCTACTTGGAGTGACAGTGATGAATCTTCATCAACAGAAACTGAGGCCACCGAGTCAGCGAAGATATGATTTATGGCTGACGAACTTGCTGAGCCATGCATATCTAGCCACATTGTTAGAGATACCAAATACAGGGATTCAGTTCAGGACAACAAAGGAGCCGATACCAAAAGCCATCGCAGAAAAGATGAAGGGGTTCTGTAAACCCAGAAACTACAAGGGAGAAGTACCCAGCACCTGCATGGGCAAAAATCAGAAGATGGCCCACTTCTTGCTGACCAACTTTATCTTCTCTAAACTCAGCTCTCCCTCATCTGCCTCTAACTTTGAACAGTGTTTCATCTGGCATATGCTGACCAGCACTCCATCCAATCTACCTGTATTTCTGGTAGGAGCCTTTCAACGAAGTGGAAGGAAGCTCCGTTTAGGTTCTCTCATCACCCGGATAATACAAGACCAGAACATAGAAACTGTTGATGAAATAAGTTCAACAGGAACTGCTATCACAGCACGTCTGCTGAATGGACTATCACACAGCCAACCCCTGAAAGGGTATGATGAGAATGAAACCTCTGAGGAGGAGGATCCTATGGCTGAGGGTGAGCAACCCATTGGAGAAATGGAAAATCTGACAAACCTGGATGCCATTATAGATGATGTTATGGTTGAAGCTGCACACACTGCTGAGGGTACAGAACCAACCAATGAACCTCAAACTGAGAATCCTTCTACTGTGCCATCTGAGATTGCTGAAGATGAGAAGAAGAAGAAAAAGGGAGCCTGCTCGAAGGACATTCGTACTGTCCCGAGAAAGGTAAGGCTGATGGAAAGAAACAAGAGGAAAGCTGATCAGGACCCAGCTGAGTCAGCTGAGAAGAAACTGAGAACAGAAGCAGAATCTGTTCTTGAGCCCCACATTACCCAAGAGGGGTCTCCACAAAAACAAGCCTCTGTTCCTCCAAGTGAGAAACAAGCCAAAACCCCTGCGAGTCCAAAAGAAGCTCCACTCCCACCTCAAGCTCAAAGCAACTCAGCACCTGAGGTCAACAAGCCTTGTAGTCCTGTCACTACACAAGGCACTCAGTGTGAGCCCACTCCTGCCAAATATGCACATCTAGGTGCCACTGAGTCAGGACGGCGTGTCATCGCCTCAGCTAACACTCTGCTTCAAAAACAAGCCCATCCTCCACCAACTCATGCTCAGTCCTCTCATCCACCTGTCACTCACCATATTCTGCGTGAAATCCATGATTTGATCAATCACTTCTGATGGCACTATTTATAGAGACGTCTGGGCATCGGTCATGTCGAATTTCGAAATAACCGTTGGAGGGAAACGGCTACCTGTCGTTGTCATCCTGACTTGCTCAGAGCTCTCGGCCAATCAGAATTGTGTATCTTCTGTTCTCGGTCAACTCAGCAGACTGTCTCTCCTTTTATGGTAAAGTCAACTGGACAGCATACTGTGTCGTCTGAACTTTACCCAAGTAGAAATACTTTGTCTGGAAGTTTTCATTAGCCAGCTGCTGTCTTGTACGCTTTGTCGAGACTACTCAGCAGCTTCATCTTGAAGTTGTTCCCGAAGGTCTTCTAGATCCTTCTCTTGCTGAGTTGCGTTTTGTCCAAAACGGCAACGTTTTGACAAACGCGGGCCGAGTTGTACTGAGTTGTTTGACTTGGGCTTTAACACTTGTATTGGGCTTGGGCCTTTTAATTCTTGTGTCTTATAAACAATTTAACTCAACATTGAACAAACACATTAGTAGAATAAATCAAAGCATTTAAACTTAGTGTGTTTAGAATATGTATTTCAATTATACTTAAACAATTTTGTCAAATCAAAATTATGTAGAAAGGTGTTTCAACAGGCAGGAGCGGGTTGTGGTGAGTCCCACTGGATGGTGAGTCCGGATGACTTATTTGCTGCTGCATCTGTATTGAACGCAGTAATTTTCCTCTTTACTACAGAACAATTAGGATGTTGCACTATACTGCCGATGCGTTCGGACGATGGAAGACCACCTGAGCAAGAGATTGTGATTTGTCATTTGGGGAGTTATCGTCACTACATACGTCTTTATTTACATCCTTCGTTTCCAGTGCCTCCCATTGCCACCCAATGGCGATTATTTTGTCATCAGAGTGTTCGTCACTTGGAGAATCTATACGCTGAAAGGAGAGAGGCTTGGACTAGATTATATTAGTTTTATATGTTGTGATTAATAATATTTATTAATTAACTTATATTATTTTTTGGTTTTAAGTACAATTCTGTAGTTACGGGTTTAACCACATATTTACGGGTTTAACGGACTATTTACGGGTTTGACGAACTATTTACGGGATAAAAAAAGCTATTTTTTTGCCAATTCGACACGCGGGCGTGTGGCCATCACGCCTCACCTCGTGGTCGGACGTGATAGCCTCACGCCTCACCGCGCGGTCGGCCGTGACAGCCACACGCCTGACCGTAAGGTCGGGTATATGGCTGTCACGGCCGACCTCGCGGTGAGGCGTGAGGCTATCACGTCCGACCGCGAGGTGAGGCGTGATGGCCACACGCCCGCGTGTCGAATTGGCAAAAAAAATAGCTTTTCCCCTCCCAAAACCCATGAAAGGGCATTTTCGTCCTTTCACGGGGCTAGGGGTGGGAAAATGGGGCCGGTTTAACAACACCCTTCAAATACTGTGTATTTTTTTTTTCTTTTTTATAAATACTGAGTCATTTCTTATAACAAAATAATACATGTGATTTTTTAATATTAGCGAAGAGGTGATATTGTTGATATTCCTATAGAAATTGATGACTTGACAAAATGATTTTTTTTCTTCAAAATCAATATTCTAATGTAGTCATTTCGATAAAAAAAAAATAGATAGAGAAATTTTAAAATAATAGCTGAGATAAAATCTATTATCTACTCTCAATCAATAATTCTCTAATGAAAATAACAATTGTATAAATTATCTGCATAAATAATAAAATAGAATACTCATATAAATAAAAGTGTTTAGAAAAAAAAATTCTCCGATTTTAACATTGTTATTAAAAAAAGTAATTAATTTATTAGTCTCTTCCTTTTTACCTAACATAATATTTAATCTCATTATTTTAAAAAATACATTATAAGATCTCTCTTTTTTGTTATTATTAATTCTGTGGTCTTTCTGTCTATTTTCTTTTAGATTTTTAACCGTTATATTTGACATAAATAGATAGACAAAAAATAATAGAGTAACATAACTATTTTGTATCTACTATGGCTGTCCTAAAAACTAAGATATGTTCGGTTAAAACTCGAACAAAACTAGATAGAATGACCAAATTGTTAATATTGATAAAAGTTAAGCACCTTATAATGTGTTTTTCAAAATAAAAAGACTAAACCGTGTGTTAGATAAAAATAAAGGGACTAATAAATTATTTATCCATAAAAAATCCTTTTCTCTCGGCTAATATAAAAAAAATCACAAACACCAGTTTTATCATAAGAAAAAAAAACCATATTCTTCATTCTTGGAGCCGCTATTTTCGCAATTGAACTTGCTTGGGAGAAAAATTGGCATCAGTTTTGGATTGAGTCAGACTCAATGTACGTAGTTAATCTGCTTAGATATCGTTCCATGGATGTTCCTTGGAGTATTCGATAAGAGTGGTTGCATTGTCTCAACATTTGCTCTAGGATGAACATTCTATTTTCACACATTTTTAAGGAAGGAAATAGAGTTGCTAATACATTGGCAAAGTTTGGAGTCTTTTCCTCAGTGATCAATTGGTGGCCTTCAGCTCCTGCTTTTTGCCACAAGTTTATCAATGATGACATTTGTAGTATTTCACACTTGCATTTTTCTTGACTTTTTCTTGACTTTTCCTATCTTTTCTCTTCCACTTCTTTTTGTTTGAATACCTTCATCTTCTTTTGTTCAAACACTCAATTTTTTCTTTTATTAATATATTGCGGGTTTGACAGTTCTTGGACCATGGATGCTCACCCCGTCCAAGTTCTGTCTTGTTCCAATTTCTATAAAAAAAAAGCCAAAATCTATATATATAAAGAAAAATAACTAGATTCTTTTGTCTAAATTTTTGGAATATGAAAATCCCCAAATTTACTTATTTTATTTGTATTCACCTATTAAAATGCTTGCTTATTACTTAATATATCTAATGATGATAAAAGGAAAAGTAATGTTACATAATAATAATAATTAAAAAGAAAAAAAAGAAAAACAATGGTTTTCTATATTTTTTTTTTGGTAAGAAGGGAAGAAAAAAAACAAACAAACAAAAACCTAACCCGGGATCAGTCTAGGAAGACTGAGTTTTCTATATAATATATGATGAAAAGGAAGAGATTAAAATAAAATTAGAATTGGATAGAATGTCCAATAATCAAAATTAAAAAAGACAAATGTTTTAGATACCCATTGGCATATATAATTAAAAAATGGGGCTACATGAAAATATTCTTTCTACTTTTTTTTGAAACCATAATATTCTTTCTACTTAATTAGCAAAATTAGCTATATTATTATAGCTGAAAATGGAGCAAGTACATTATATATAAAGAAATATAATCAAATAATTTATTTTGTAGGTAATTAGTCAACCTCAAAGGTAACTACTTTTTGAAGAAATGGTATTTTATTTTAAAAATAAAAATAATAAAATAGTAGTAGTAGATTAGATTACTTGTAAATTAAATAAAATAAAATGACAAGGAAAAGCGACATCTGGCTAGTAATTAGTTATTGGGTCGCTACAATTATACCTTCCTCCTCCACCAGCTCCAGTCCAACAACTTTGTGTTTTGCTCCAATTGCACACTACTTTTCATTTTATGCACTAAAATACAATTTTCAATTTGACCAACCACAACATGGGAATCATCTCAATTAATTATATATATATTTTCAATTTGACAAAGTAATTTTTTTTCACCATTAATTAAATAATGGAGTGTAAAATACATTTAATGGTAAAAACATACAAAATAAGCATAACCTTTACTGTTTCTAGAATATGTTCTCGTGGATTGCTATATATTTAAATAGATAATAAAAAAATTCCCTAAACAAAATAGAAAACAATTCTCAATGATATGAAACTAATATCGAATCATATTCATTTAACATTTTTTCATTATAAATATATATACAGGGAAATAATAGAAAATAAGATATTGAATATATATATTATCGAGAAAATCAACATAATATTAACCAAGTGGATTCACATTTACAGAAATTACATCTAACAACCAACTAGACGGTTCTATAGCAAAAAAATTGCTAACATTGAAACAGGCGTGCCTAGCAACTAAATGAGCAGATATATTCGCTAAACAAGAAACAAAAGAAATTTAAAAGTGGGATTCAAAGCCAGAATAACTATGCAGTCCTGTAATAATGTACCGAATTCGGAAAGGTCTAAAACCATAAAATGAATTCCATTTACGACCATTTTTGCATCCGTTTCAAATGCAACATGAGTTAAAAAAAATGACTTGCCAACCAAACTCAACAATTCGGTACAAACTTGTTAACAATGTACCGAATTGACTTATCTTATGTTAAAAAATTATTAATAAATAGTATAGTATGAGTTTCAAGCTTTAATAATTAGGGTATTTATGTCTATTATTTATTATTAATGTTAGTTAATTATTGTATGATGTTGTTAGTAGAAGTTAGATGAATTCTTCTGAGACAACTATCATCAATTGTTAGAAAAACAAATAATTACTGTTAAGATATACATGGATAATATAAAAGAAAAACCCTAACATGGGTGGTTAATAACAATTTTACTCGTAATGTTATAAATGACGATACATTAGTAATTTTATTGAGTTTCAAATATCATTAAAAAAAAGACAGATATTTATTAAAAAAAATACATATATTCATTAATAATATTTGAAATTGGCTTAATTTACTAATGTTGGAAGTAGATCTATCCACGAGTCTGGATACTCGCTCCATCCGTGTTTCTTGGGACAAAGTTGGACAATGAAAAGTGATTTTATGGCTCAGCCCAATCTAGGTCCGTTAAAGCCCGTTTATTTTTTGGGCGGGCTCGGAAGTGATAAAAATAGCACGAGTCCGTTCAGCCCGACCTGCCTATTAATTAATAAATTTATATATTAAATATTTACTTTTAAAAATAAAATTTATTTTTTATAATGAAAAATTATGTATATCTTTCTCTGTAGGTTTATGGGTTTGAAATTTGATTTTTAAACTCGAATATAGCCGAATATGAACCCATCTAAAATATTAACAGATTTGCTAGACTCGTATTTTTACACAAAAACCCATTAGGCCCGTCCCAGTCTGACCTTGGATATTTATAGTTGGCAGCAAAGTTATACTCCCTTTGTTTCATATTACATGTCGTTTTAGAGGGTTGCATAGAAATTAAAGATATTAGAAAAAAAATTGTTGCCCCTTATTTATTGATTCCGCTATTTATTTATTCTATAATAAGTTCATTATTCTAATTAATTTTCATAAACTTATATTTTATAGCAGGAAAAAATATGATTTAACGTGTACTGATCATATAAAATGACATGTATAATGAAATAAAAAAAAGTCTCTAGAAATACATGTAATATGAAACGGATGTAGTATCATTTATAATATTAAAATAAAATTAGTCTTATTGTGCACATTTATTATATGTCCTTATATTTAAGGTTGATTGTAAAATGACTAAGTGTCCTATTCATATTTGTTGATACAAATAGACCTTAACCCATCTTTAAAATCATTTCCTTTCTCTCATTTCCATCAAAATTTAAAAAATCTTGACCACCTAGAGAGGGATAATTTCACTCCCACTCCCTCTCTCTCTCCCCCAAAAATGAAGAACAATACCAACAATAACACAAAACTTATCCTTCTTCACCCTTACATCCAAAAACAAGGAACCTCTAATCGTCTCTGGCTTCTCGCCTTCCTTTCCTTCTTCACCATCGCCTTTCTCGTAACCCTAATCTACACCCGCGAAACTTTACCCCCCAAAACCACCGCAACCGCCGCCGCAACCGCCGCCACAACCACCACAATCCCCACCAACACCCCGCTACCTACAACAGTAATCAACACTCTCCTCCATTACTCCTCAAGATCAAACGACAGTTACCACATGTCGTATTCCGAATTGAAACCCATCTCCGACGTTCTAAGAAAATGCTCATCTCCCTGTAATCTCCTCGTTTTCGGCTTAACTCACGAGACTCTTCTCTGGAAAGCTCTGAATCACAACGGCCGATCAGTATTCATCGAAGAAAACAGATACTACGCGGCGTATTACGAAGAATTACACCCCGAAATCGATGTTTTCGATGTTCAATACACCACAAAAATGGGGGAATTCAGAGATTTGATAACTTCAACACGAGATCAGATCAGTAACGAATGTAGACCGGTTCAGAATTTACTGTTTTCCGAATGTAAACTCGGGATTAATGATTTGCCGAATCATGTTTATGAAGTGGATTGGGATGTTATTCTGATAGATGGACCTCGGGGCGACGGAGCGGAGGGGCCGGGGAGAATGGCGCCGATATACACCGCCGGAGTTCTTGCTCGGAGCAAGAAAGGGGGGAATGGGAAGACGCATATATTTGTTCATGATTATTATAGAGAAGTGGAGAAAGTTTATGGGGACGAGTTTCTGTGTAGGGAGAATTTGGTGGAAGCGAATGATATGTTGGCTCATTTTGTGGTGGAGAAGATGGATGAGAAATGTTTTGAGTTCTGCCATAATCGGAGTTCGAAATCTAAATCGATTTCTTCGTAGTTGTGTAATTTCATGAACAATTGATGGTACATATAGTCCCTGTGGATCAAATGGTATAAAGGATGTGGTTATTTATGATCATTATTTGAAAGTTTTAAGGTTTTGTTTTTGTTGGATCCAAATTGGTGGGGGATGTATAAAAGTAATAATTCTTTTTTGGTAATGGAAAGAAGCTGTAATTTTGTGTAAATGGAAACTGCAATTACCTACGTTATAATTTTTTTTGTTAGTTTATCCAATTCTTCGGTACATTCAAGGCTAGTCAAGTACCATTAGATGAGTTCTTTTCTAGTTAAAGTTTTTTTTTGTTTGTATATACTAACAATTAAATTCAAGATCTCTAGTTTAAACGATTTAAAACTTGTAACCATTTAAAATAATCTTAATTGGTATAATTTTTTTATTTTTAATTTGTCTGATTAACTCGTTACATACTCTTAATCTTTAGGTTAAACATCTACCAATTAACTAGATTGATCTACTAATGGAAACTGCAATTACTTACGTTTATAGGTTTAAGATTAAAACCTTCTAGTCTGATTTCTATCCGTATCAATTATAAAAAAATTATTAATTTGTGAGTTTTTAACGTCACTTTTTTTTTTGGTAGAAACAGGAAAGAAAACAAACCAACACCGAGACAAAAGCTAACCTGGGATCAGCTTAGGAAAGATAACCCCAACTCTGTCCTCTAAAAGGAGAGAAGAAAGATAGATAGGAGGATCAGAAAGGGTGGAAACACCTAACATCCCCTCGTGCCCAGCCGCCGCCAAGCGATCCGCAATTCGATTTTGTTCTCTGTAGTTGTGGCTGAACTCTAAGGACTCAAAGGAGGAGCCAAGACTTCTTATTGCTTTGATAAGGTTCTGGCTACTAAGACAAAAAACATGATTATTAGAGATCATACTAATAGCCTCCATAGTATCAGACTCCACAGCAAGCCTTTTAATACTCAGATTTCTGGCAAGCTTGACTCCAGAAAGAATACCCCAAAGTTCCGCTGAAAAGGATGAGCCCAAACCCAGGTTATGGGTGAATCCAGACAACCAGGCACCTCTCGCGTCCCTGAACACGCCTCCAGCCGCGATCTTTCCATTGTTGAGACAGGAGCCATCCGTGTTCAACTTAACCACCCCATCCTTCGGCCTACACCACCCAACGAGTTGAACCTCTTTATTCTGGGTAGAATTGGCAAGGAGGTCCCCTTTGAAGCTCCCCGTAATGGTAAGGAGCTTTTTAGAGAAGAACTCGGGTAAGTTCTGAATAAAAATAGTCTTCTCACCAAAGATCTCTTTATTTCTCCACTTCCAAAGGTGGTGGCAGATAATAGCAAATAAAATGTCTCCCTGCTCCATGCTAGCCATTAACCTACCTTTAACCCCATTGGAGAACCAGTCATTCTCAGGGTAGGCAAAGAAGGAGGGGAGAATGTGGTGCAGAAGAACTTTCTGCCAAACCTCCTTACTCTTAGGGCAGTCCCTAAGGGCATGACACAAAGATTCAACTTGGCCTCTACATCTACTGCAAGCACCTGAATCCGCCAAGTGACGTCTATGTCTATCCGAATTAGTCAGCAACCTGTCCTTGACTCCAAGCCACAGGAAGTTCCTCATTCGGTAAGGGATTTTCAGAGCCCAAATGGATTTCCAAGTGTCCGAAAGAGGGTCGGATCTGTCAAGAGTAAAAGCTTCAAAGGTAGACTTGCAAGAGTAAGCTCCATTTTTTGTCAGGGCCCAGCAATGCCTATCCTTGTCCTCCTCAAGGTTACTAATCTTCACTCCCCTGATTCTGAGGAGAGAATCAAGGCTCAAGAAGGAATCAAACATAGACCAAATCCAGTCCCCATCAGAGTCCACCACATCGGCAATCCTCCAGTTGCGGAAATTGCTAGGCGGGGGAGAGCAGCAAACCTCTATAAGAGGTTTATCTCCGATCCAGGTGTCATACCAGAAGCTTATGGACTTACCATTACCCACCTCCAGGCCAACCCCCGTGCAGAACTCAGCAAACACAACACTAAGCCCTTTCCAAAGGAAAGAACAATTGCCAATCCTCTCTTTAGGGCCCCCAAAGATTTTGTCCTTTCGATACTTGCCACAAAGCAATCGAACCCAAAGAGAAGAAGGGTTCTGCCACATTCTCCAGAGGAGCTTCATCAACAAGACCTTATTGTTATCTTTAGCTTGTCTGATGCCAAGACCCCCCCTGCTTTTAGGCTGGCAGACCTCCTTCCAAGGGACTAGGTGAATCTTCCTACCCTCTCCAAACTCACCCCAAAGAAAACGCCGGTTGATTTTATCAAGCTCATTGAGAACCGGCTCAGGCAACTTACATGCTTGCATGATATGATTGGGAGCTGCGCAGTTGACAGACTGAATTAAGGTTAGACGGCCAGCCAAGGAAAGAGAATTGGCCTTCCAACTAGCACACAACCCATTAGTTTTGTCCAGAGTCTCCTTAAAGGAGGCTTTGGAAACTCTGTCACTATGAAGGGGGATCCCAAGATACTTTCCCAAGGATTGGGTAAGAGGGATACCCGAAAGATCGCTAAGCTTATTACATAGGCTTCTATCCATGTTCTTAGAGCAAAGCATCCGGGACTTGTGGACATTGATCTTCTGGCCAGAAGCAACGCAAAAGCACTCCAGGATATCCATGACCACACCAATTTGCTCCTCATTCCCTTCCACAAAGATCATCACATCGTCAGCGAAGAACAAGTGGGAAATAGGAGGGCAAAATCTGTTAATGGACACAGGATGGAGACTCCCCTTATTCACAGCTTCTTGAATTAGGTGAGCCAGCCTTTCCATTGCTATCACAAAAAGGAAAGGGCTCATAGGATCTCCTTGACGGATACCCCTAGAAGAAAAAAACTCATCAGACATATCTCCATTGATCAGAACCCGGAAAACAGGAGAAGACACGCAACCTTCAATCAAACTCCTCCGGTTCTCAGGAATACCAGCTTTACTTAAGCTATCCAAAAGAAAGCTCCAGTTTAAACGATCATAAGCTTTCTCCAGATCAAGCTTGAGAGCCACGATCCCTTTCTTACCCTTCCTCATTTTCATAGAATGGACCATCTCCTGGACAATTACCACATTGTCCATCATTTGCCTACCAGGAACAAAGCTACCTTGATTTTGGCTAATAATCTCAGGAAGGATCCGCCGGATCCTTTTTAACGTCACTTTTAATATTTGGATAAATTTTTAATTTTCTTTGTGAAAAATTATAATAATAATACATGTTTCATATATTGAAATCAAATTTGTATCTCTAGTATATCCAAAGCTTTAATTAGTTAGAAGTAGATATGTTCATGGATCCGGGTATTTACTCAGGCCCGTATGTCCTAGATCGGATTTGGACATGAAAATTTGCCTTTAGATTCAATCTGGTCTAGGCCCGTTAAAGCCCATTTATTTTTTGGGCGGATATGAAATTTATAAAAATAGCACGAGCTAGTCCAACCCGGACTATCTATTAATATTAATTAATAAATTTATATGTTTATATATTAATATTTATTTTTAAGTATAAATTTAATTTTTTATTATTAAAGATTATACATATATATTTAGGTGTGCTATAAGGGTTTAGGTGTGCTATAAGGGTTGGGTTTGAGATTTGATTTTTGAACCCGAACCCAGCACGTCCCGAATCCGTCTAAATTAACAGCAGATTGGATTAAGTATTTTTTAACAAAAGAGTGTTGGGCTGGGCCCGGCCTATTACAGATCTCAGAAGACTATCTATCTAAAAGATATCCGCGATTTTCGAATTAATAAATCCGATAAACTATATAAAAAAAATTGTATCTGGTCACTAAAACAGAAATGCCTATCTTATATATACATTTTCTTTTATCAATATTTTAATATTTTATGTACATTTTGGGTCCAATGGAAAAAGGGGAAAGAACTTGACATATGCACAGTAACTTAAGAAAAGTTTTCTGACCGAGACCGGAAGGGCACAGCCAGAGTCAGAGAAGCTCGTGGAGCAAAGGGGAAATGGCCACCGACTTCAAATCTATCCCTATAATCGGTATATGCACTGAATCGATATCCTGCTATCCTAACAATCTCAGTTTTCTCTTCATCTAATTTTAATAGGAATTGTGTGATTTGAAGTGTTTTTGTGAGTTTTGTAGATATCAGTTCTCTGGTTTCCAAGTGTGATGAACCAGATATGGCTCAAGATTCCACTGTATGTGAGGTTGTTAAACAATTGGACCAGGCTTGCAGAGAAGCAGGTTTCTTCTACGTGGTACAAATTCTCATCATCTTCGTTTCTATATTGTTATTGTTATAGATATTAATGCTAAACTGTTTATCAGTTATGATTTTCATATGCTTTCGGTGTGTAGTATGATTTGAATTTGTATGGATGAAGTGAAGAGAATACAATTAACTATCAGTACCATAGGGATAGTGAATTTGATTTTCTATCAGTGTTGACATTTGCTGGTCTGTTGTTGGTGAACTAATAATTATTTCCTTTTAAGATTCCATTGAAAGCTTGAAATGTTGTTTGTGTTCGCATGTTAAAAATGTGAACAGTCTTTCCTAGCTTTGACCAATGAATAGGAGCAAATACAGCTACTTCTTCTATCTACAATAGATGATGGTGATACTTTATATTTGGGAAAAGGTATAAAAATACTTTATCTCAGATTTTTTACCCTAATGTCGTAAATGGTACAATTAAGGGCCTAATATTAGTAAACTGGACCAATTCAGAGTTCTTTCCTCAGTCATAAATCCCGTTATTCCACTTCACCCGTGCGCCATGTAATAGTAAACGATCAAAGGCATAGTACACACGTGTGGTATCATGTGGGTCCCATTTTGTCCGGATTCTTATCATGTGTTTTCAATTGTACTATTTATGACATTCGGAATAAAATTGTTCTTGACTCACAACTATAACTGTATTTTTATGACTGTATTTTGTACCTTATTTATCCCTTTATATTTTTTTTGTTAAGTCTCTATTCTTATTTTTAAGTTTTGTTTTTGCTATTTCTCTATGTGGTTGATTAGAGGGGCCATGGTATACCTGATTCTCTCCTTAAAGAGGTGAAATATCTGGCTCATAAATACTTTGATCTTCCCTACGAGGAAAAACTGAAAATTAAGATGACTTCTGCTGCTGGCTACAGGTTTGCTCTTTAAGCAGATTCTAACTGACAGAAATGTGGATATACTATGTTCAAAGTTCAAACAATTAGCCTTTTGTTTCGATGCAGGGGATATCAAAAGGTTGGAGAAAATATAACCAAAGGCGTCCCTGACATTCATGAAGCTATTGATGTATGTTTTACTTCATTAATGCTATCATTTACATGATACTGTGAATGCCAAATTATCATTCTAACTGAGTTGCTCTTTTAATAAGGCTTTTCTGACTCTGGTTATAATCCTACATGTTTCTTTATCCCTCAGGTTCTTTGATTTCCTTTTTTTTTCTTCTTTTTACCTAGAAACCTAGTGTGGTTCTGGTTTTTGTTTATTGTAGTGTTATAAAGAAGTGACACCAGGGATGTACGGAGCTCTTGGAAAACCCATGGAAGGATGTAATCAATGGTATGCAGAAACTCAATGCGTTTATGGTTACTTTGCAATGTCAGTAGTTACTCATGCAAA
Source organism: Euphorbia lathyris (assembly GCF_963576675.1). Taxonomy (NCBI): domain Eukaryota; kingdom Viridiplantae; phylum Streptophyta; class Magnoliopsida; order Malpighiales; family Euphorbiaceae; genus Euphorbia; species Euphorbia lathyris. The sequence goes on along the minus strand of NC_088914.1, from coordinate 74,053,253 downwards.
ATATTGCATCCTGTTTCACTTTGTAGAGTTGATTGTCTCCATATAATATAAGATTGTTTAGTTCTTTGACCTTCAAAATCTCAATGAAGACTTTGCTGTCTGTTCTGAATTCGTATATTCCTCTTACATGGCAAAGCTAGCCCATGATAGAGAATTTCTATTAAATGTTGCAGAATAATACTAATGGTAAAATCGGTTTGCTGGTAAACAATATTTGGCCTTGTGCAACACCTTCCTGCTAAACTTTTTTAGAAAATCTTATGCTTTAGATTTTAGTTGGTCCTTAAAATGGCTGATTATTGTGATTCCTAACATGATTAAGAGTTTGCGCCTTAAGTTTTACCTCTTGGTCTAAGATTTGTTATTTGTGCATGTATTGTTGATCGTCTTGTTTCTCAACATTGTTCGATTTGAGGTTTTCATTTATCCTTGCTCCTTTTCACAGGCCAGTTAATCCACCAAATTTCAAATCACTGATGGAGGAATATATTGCTCTTTGCACAGGCATGCTTTCCGAAGTGTAGTTTTTTTTTGTCCCTCAAATGCTCATTTCAATTGACATTTTTTCTGTTTTGCAGACCTCTCAAGAAAGATTCTACGCGGAATCGCCTTAGCATTGGGTGGATCACCTGATGATTTGGAAGGTGGCATAGGGGGAGATCCATTTTGGGTGCTGCGCATTATTGGTTACCCAGATGTATCTAGTGTAAAAGGCCAAGATTCAAATGATAATGACATAGGATGGTAATGCATTCTACTTTTCTGTTTTTCACTTTTCACTTTTCACTTCTTCCCTGTTTTATTTCTTTACTTCTGATGTCTTGTTGCCAAATGATTGCAGTGGAGCTCACACCGATTACGGTAAACTTTATCAACCTTGAAGATATTTACTGCCTCATGAAGTCTAGTATATGAATCCTGATAATCCTATGAGTTGCTTAACAGGGTTGTTGACATTGGTTAATCAGGATGATGACATAACTGCACTTCAGGTAGAGACCTACTATTTTGATGCTCTGAATTTTAGGAAGAACTATCTTAAATGGCCGAGTCTCTGAATTGACTATACCTATCACTTGAAGGCGTTCTTTTACCTTCATTATTGAAATCACACATTATACATGCTAGAAACCTTTTGTTGATTTGGGTAGTCCGATAACTGGTGCTTGCATACATGTCCTCCTTCCATGTGTATGGCCACACTTTCGGCTGGAGGGTGTTACCATGCCTTTATACTGCATAGTTATAGATCGTATCAACTAATTATATCTCGGATCCATGAAGCTTTTATATAATTATTTTATAGCTTCTCTACATCCTCTATGGTCATAATCCCATCTAAGAAAGTGAGGGAGGTGTTTTCTGGTTTCATTTTCCGGTCCTGACCAACATGTGAAGTGATCTTTTATATACTCTGAAGTTTAGGCTGATGCAGAAGTGCACAACCTAACCATATAGATTATGAGCTTTTGATTTTTGTAAGGTTGTTGTGAAAAACTCCATGGAGGTTGTCCAAAGAGTTTTAACATTTTCTGCAAAAGCATCCAAAAAATGTCAAATGAGCACCCATAGATCACCAGAGATAACTCCAAGCACCCCTTTTCACTGAATTTTGAATTCATCACTGTCTTACACTACACCTTTGCAAAGTCAAATTGCAGTTCTACAAATTACTCGCCAGGTTCTGCATAATTTCTAAATTTACACGAGTTGTTTGAAGGTGAGAAATATGTCTGGCGAGTGGATACCTGCTCCGCCGATTCCTGGAACATTTGTATGCAACATTGGCGATATGTTAAAGGTAACTGCAACTGGCCTAAATGCAAATGTTTCATTCGGTTTCTAATGGATCATTCTGATAGATACAACAAACTACAGATTTGGTCAAACGGTTTGTATGATTCAACTCTGCATCGAGTCGTCAACAACTCTCCAAAATATCGTGTATGCGTAGCGTATTTCTATGAGGTAAGTCAATACTGTCAAAGATAATACATAAATAGTAATCTTAGACCTTACCTATCAGCTTAAGCTAATAGCTTCTTCTCTTGTGCATTTATATCCTGTCTTAACAGCCTAACTTTGATGCTGCCATAGAGCCTTCAGAATTTTGTGTAAAGAGGACAGGTGGTATCAGGAAATCTGGAAAAGCAGTTTATGGAGAACATTTAGTGAGCAAAGTTCAGACCAACTTCGTTTGATTTTTTCCCCCTTATTTTATTGTATATATTGATTTTTTTTTTCATTGAAAAATGGTGTACATTGAATAATAATCTGGAGTATAATGTGTTTCAGCAATAATGCTTATTTAGAATGTTAAAGCTGAAATAAACCTATAATTGTCTTGAATGGATCATGGCCTCACCTGAAGTAGAGAGTTTTGGTCTTAAACCCACAAAAAGTTTTTCTCTAGCTAAACTAGGAGTTAATCTCAGGGTTTCACGGACTAAATCCATAGGAATGATGACTTGTTAGATATTACGGAGGTTTAGTGAGCACCATGCCGAATCTCTCCACCATTTTCTTCTCTTCTACTTTGGCCAATATGAGTTCACCTGGTACTAGCAGCTTTATTGGGGAATTTCTCATCTCAATAGGAGCTTTCCAAAAAAATAGCTTAGTAGCCACATTAGCAGCGCTTGGGATGATTTTAGGCGTGGCCTATTCCCTTTGGCTATATAATCGTGTGGTTTCTGGAAATTTAAAAGCCGATTTCCTCCATAAATTCTCCGATTCAAATGGCAGAGAAGTTTCCATATTTGTACCTTTTCTTGTTGGAGGGACGACCGTCCGTTGAACTACCAAAGAAAAAAGGGTAAACCAATGTAATCATGACATTGTAGGTGCTTGCGATGGGACGGATGCGACTTCCCTCAGTTGGTTTGGGTGGCATAGCCCGCTGCGGAAGTCCCCCCTTTGATCCATTTCTTTAGTCTTTAGGGAGCCAAAGCTTGACTTTACTAATAAAATAAGTCTTGTGGAGGGGCGCTCACGTTTTTTGTCTGAGCCGTGCTGGGTGGGACCGAGAGAAAGAAAGGACGGGGGGCAACCATGCATGGTACTTCTCGACCGTGTCTCCGAGGGACAGTTGAACGAGCGACTCATGAATGCTGCCGGGTCGGACGAGCCAATAACTCGAACGCGTTTGGTCTGTTTTTTGAGCAAGAATCACAGCGTTACCTTACCTTCACCATGATACGGACTCCAAGTTCTTATGGCGGAGCACGAGGAGATTTATCATCAATATGATGATGGGAATGGAAACCAGAAGCACGACCGGGGTCTTCGTGGTCCAAGATAATTAAACCATCAGTAACAGTAACATAAGCATGAGACTTTTTGGTAGTACTCTAGCTAAACTAGGAGTTAATCTCAGGGTTTCACGGACTAAATCCATAGGAATGATGGAATCCTCATTGTTGAAGGTGTAAAACGTTAACAAAATTTCAAAAAGAAGATAATAAACTTAAAGAGGTAATTTGGGATCGAGTTAAAAGGGGTTCATGGCAAAACAGTGAATAATACAATGCAAGTAGGTATGTCATGTTTGTCTCCTTATTGAGCAAGTAAGCCACGTCCTTTTGGTGAGCACATCAATCTTGTCTCCTTGGTGAGCAAGTAATCAAGGGCTTGTCTAAGTTATCCGAGACCGAAGCCGAAAAGATGCCTTCTAGGAAGCTGAAACAACCTCACTGAAGAGTAACCGAAGCTAGGCATGTGGTGTTACCACTTCTCTGTTCGGGTTTGGATTTATCGAAGAGATGTCCTCATCACCTTCTTTTCTATGAAGGTAGATTTTAAAGATGTAAACAAAATTCTTCTAGAAAATAAATCATTTCCAATAAACTTGTCATACTTGTATAAAGGGATAGCGGTGAATTTTACTCCTCAAATTATTGGAAAAATTCAATTTTGCTCTTATTATACAAAATGATTCAATTTTTCTCTCACGTTAGAAGTTCTAGATCGAGAGTGATATGAGTTTACTGGGAATTGAGGAAAATATGGTAGTGGATAGGACGGAGTGGAGGGAGCGAATTTGTATCGCTGACACGACTTGATTTCACGGTTTTATATGATGGTTCATGTTAGTCGACCCCGAATCATTTCGGGACTAAGGCTTTGTTGTTGTTGTTAGAAGTTCTAGATCATTTTTACCATTTTTTATAAAACTTTGTTGCTAATTTTCATTGCATTAATTTAAAGAAAGATAAAATTGAATTAGTTTTTTTTTTTTTTTTTTATCAAGGCACTGAGAGTAAAATTGAACCAAGTTTCTAACATATGGATAAAAGTGAGCTATTTTGTAAGGATAAAATAGATTTTTATCTAATAAACTCGTGAGCAAATTTAACTCTAAATGACATGTTAGTGCACTTGTTAAAGTTAGCATTGTAATTCATAAGATAGTTAAGGGGTATTATGGTCATTGACCATGATTCTGTTAGAACCCGGTTGTTAGCTTTGGCGGGAACATCTGTTAACAGCTCATTCCATTTTTCCCTTGTATAAAAAGCATTTTTGCTGTTGTAATCTTTCAATCAATCAATATACAGAATCAATTTTTATTTCTTCATTAAGTTTTCATCGTTGAAAGGCAAAGCTCCTCGAATTATGATAGCCACACGATTCAAATATGATATCTCAAGTATCAATTTAGCCAAGTGTAAATAAATTTTTTTAATAGTTTATCTGATTTTTGGTCCGATGTTTGTTAGATATTTTTTAGGTGCATTTTTTCTTAATCAAAGCTTTCTGTGTATTTTATTTTGAGCTAGAGCCTTGCGGTTTAAAAACCTTTGATGTATTTATTGGGATACAAAAAAAAAAGTGCATGAAGCCTATTGTCAACAAGTGGACATGCAGTTTTATTACAAAACAAAAAGGACTTCTGTAGACACACAGACAATTAGTTTAATTTATTACAAAACAAAATAAGGATCAATTAATTGTTGAGGTAAAGTGGAATCTTAGGTCCAAGCTCCCTCACTTGATCCACTAAACCATATAGGAACTCAAAGTCGAGTGTAGATTGAGCATCAAGTTCCTCTCTTAACTTGGGATACATCTTCAACCACTCTCCCAACATCTTGGACACATGATCACGAATCATTCTCCAAGGAACTGGGAATTTTTCACAAAGTTTCAAATATTCCACTAACAAATCCACCTGATCCAGATTCCCTTCTCTAACATTTCCAACAGCCCATTCAGCTGTCCGAAACCCAGAAAAAAGAGCTGGATTCTGAAGCAGAGAATCAGCTGAAAGCACACCATCAACACCTGTCTCTTTCAGACACATCTCAATGTCATCCATGTGTCGTATGTTTCCATTGGCAAGAACTGGGATTCCGACAGCTTCTTTAACTGCTTTGATTGCTTTCCAATCAGCTCGGAACTTGTTAAAATCTTTCTCCACTCTGGTTCGGCCATGGACTGCTAAGAGAGAACAACCAGCTTGTTCTAGCATTTTAGCGTACTTGAGAGTGTCTTCTATGTCGGGGAATAGTCTGATTTTGCAAGAGACGGGAATGTTGAGGTTTAGAGCTAACTTTTGAACTAATGATTTGATAAGTGGAAGATTATCCATTAAGAAAGCTCCGTAATTTCCCTGCTTTGCACCCCTTAGCGGACACCTGTGCACAAAGTGCGGACGCATTAACAATGTTTTTTTATATAAAAAAATTAAAATATATTGTATACTGCTTAGAAGAGTTTTATAATCCCATGAGAAATTATAGTATGCTATAAGAGTTTCATGTAAATATATTATAACTGGTTATGGGCTGTGCTAGGTCGGATTCGGGCTGGGCTCAATCGGGCTATACACTAAAATCCTTTGTCCCTTTTAAAATTCGGGCTTGGGCTGGACTCAGCCTAATCACAAAACCTAAATCCCAAGCCCAGCCCAACCCGTCCTAACTTCTTTTGTAATAAACTTAATTATAAAATTTAATGTAAATTATATAATATCCTAACGGTGGGTTTCACCGAGTCAGTGACCAACTGAATTTGGCCCATCACCTTATGATCTAGGAGGAGTCAATCTTAAGCTTTATGATAATTTTACTCTTCATTGTAATTTTTAGAAGCTTAAATCAAAAGGTGATTGACCAAATTCACTTAGTTAGCCACTGACTAGATGAAAATTACCGGTATCCTAATACGTAAAATCGTGACTTTCTGTAAAATAAATATAACTATATAAATCTTAATAATAATCTGACGACTATATTACATATATGTTTATAATTCAAGCAAATCAAAACATAATCCACAAAAATTTAAAGATGAAAATGCCTAATCGTATTCTAACGATACAAATCATTCCTTTCTCAAACTCAAAGTGAAGCTTAATAAATTATTGACTTTCTCTTATTAATTTGTTTTTAAACTTAACAATTTATTGATTTACAATTAATTGTATATACATGAGTTTTGGGCCGGGTCGGGCTAATTTTGAGGTTTCATAATAAATCTCAAATCCAACCCATAAAAAACGGATCTGAATGGGTTGGACGGATGAACAGATCTAAAATATAGTACTAACTAAGAATGAATAAGATTGGATTGGATTAAAAAGAATACCCAAGGTTAATGTCTACATAATCACAAAAAGGCTCCACCATCTGCGCAGCTTTGAGTAATGTATCTGGATCATTCCCACAGAATTGGACTAACAGTGGCCGATCCTCCTGCATTTTTAATTATATTTGTTTCAAATAATCAATACATAAAAATATATTAAAAACTAGAGATTTTTTTAGGGAAGTAAGCATTCTGACAAATTGGTGCAACTTTTGCTGTAGATATCAGAATGAATGTAATTCCTTTTTAGAAACTGATTTACAAGCTCTATACACAAGATGTTTTAAACTGCAAAAAGAAAGGTTATTAGTTGAACCTTGGAAGTAGAGAATTCATGGGTTCGATAGTTGTGATCATTAGCAAAAAGATGGGAATCCAGCATAGGAGTATAAGCAGCCTGAGCACCATAGTTCCTGCAAAGCATTCTAAAAGGAAGCTCGGAACTGTCGACCATAGGAGCTACTATCAACTTGGGTCCACCCAATTTGGTCCAGTGCGCCCATGCTCGATCTTTCATGTCTAGAGTAGGAGATGCCATTAGAAGATATTATATTGAAGATGGAATTGATAGTCGTATTTATAGGTTCAACAACTTTAATTTTGATTGGAATTTATTTGATTAAGAAAGTTTTGGCGGTATGGAAAATGCCCATTTGTTTTCTTCCAATTTTGCTGGTGCAGGTGACGCCATAAATCATGCTGTCATGTAGTCGGTAAAGCTATGGTTCTTCAACATAACAATGAGTTAAGAGGAATGTTGCTTTCGCTTTTCACAGGAAAACAATAGATATTCTGTTCACATGTTCAACAGATTTTAACAATTAATTCATTTAATGTAGTAACGGTTGTGTTTACGATTCTACGGAGCAGAATCATAAATTGTGAATGGGTTCGATAAACTCTCTCCTAGCTGCAAACTAACTTAAAATACATACAACTAACTTATATAAAGAAATTTACGTATGTATAATCAAACAAAATACTTGAATTTACGTATGAAATTGAAGTTGGATCGCAAATGATGAGAAGTGAAGTGAAGTAACGTATAAGTGCACGTTAAGTGATAATATATATACTAAGTGTATTTCGGAAAAGTTAACTTTGAAAATATCTAATAGAGGTGTTGTAATGGATCTAAACATGTAAACGGACTCTCAATTGGATCGATTTTGTAATTTACTCATTATTAAATCCTAAAAACACTTTGGAGAATCTATATTAATGTTAAACCATGCATGGAGATAACCATTATAATGAATCTTGCTATTCTGGTACTACATCATTGTTATTTCCGTTCACTCGATTAACTTAATAAAATATATTTTGTAAGCTAACATAACCAAAAGAAATTATTTATTAGAAAAAGTACGTAGTTGCTGTAATATGTTGAGAAAATTACAATATAAATCATGTTAAATTATATATATTGTGAATTTTCCAAGAATTGGTATCCAAGTCTAGTTAATGTAGAGGCAAAGACAAGTAAAATGGGAGTTTAAAATGACACAAATTATTATATATATAGATAAGTAAAATGAAGAATTTCCTATGTGCGGCGAAGATGCATGATGCATCTATTACTGTCTGGAACAGATAGACCCGAAGGCAAGACAGATGCAAACTAGGGATTCAAGCATGAACAAATCTACTGCTTTATCCGATAATATGCCAAAGACAATGTGTATAATCACATTTTTGGCGAAATTCATGCACGAACATTATGGAACAAACTCGATGACCTATAGGCCTCAAAAATTAGAAATAAGAAATTATTTTATTTGACGAAATTGGTGTTAGCTCTCGGGATAGCTCTTTATTGAGGCAGTTGGCAGCCATGATACCAATCGTTCCTTCCACGTTCAATACCTTGACCTTAATGTCTTCCTACTGGAATCTTTCAACGTAGTGCTTAAGAGTTTTATTTTCTTGTTGGACAGGATAGTTGAGATCCTGCATGGTTTTGCTCTCGGGGATAGACGTTACGAAGTGGTCAACAAAGAGCCCGGACATCTACTTGAAGCTGGTGACCGTTTTCGTGCCGAGTTGCTCGTACTATTAGGAGACAACACCCTTTTAAGGAAGTGAGAATATGTGACACATTACAATGTCAGTTGCAGTATTAGTATTCGTAGCCCGCCTGAAGTTTTTTGATGTGAGCAGTGCAGTCCCCCATCATGTCATACTCTTTTATCATCGGATATTTGAACCTTATTGGCATGAGCTCGGTCATGATCCTCTTGCATAACGATATTTCTACCTCAATTATGTCGAGATGTTTCGAGTCGATCCTTGCTCTAGTGACTTTGCTTTTGAGTTTATCCAATTCTTTTTGGATTGCATCAAATTTGGCCTCAGAATCTTCACTTTTTACTGAGAGGTTCATTTCCTTGGGTGCCCATCGATCCTGAGTCTTGGGTTCGACTATCTTTTCCTAGATGATAGATCAAGACTCGAAAGATCTGTGTCGGGTCCTTCTATGGTTTGAGTTTGGGGTCCTCCTGTTCGGGGAGAGTCGTTTTCGTTCTCTTACTCGGGTCGATCTTTCGAGGTTACTCATTGGCATTCTTTGCCTTCCATGCAAGGGGAGTTCTGGATCTGCATCGTCTTATTGGGGAGTCTTCTCTTCCCCTTGACTGCGCGTCAGAGTCTTTATATCAATCTCTTAATGATCTGTCCTGCTGACAATGGTAACTAATAGGGGTCGAAAACCCCTATCTTTAGGTATGGTTTTTAGGATAGTTTTGATTAGTTTTCATTCAATATAAACGAGCAAATCTCGCACTTTTATGCATGTGCACGAGATTATTAGTTTTAGTATATGTTTTATTTACTTTAGTAGTTTCTAGCCGTTTTCTGATTGTTTTCAGGCAAAATATTGCCAAAATAGCACACAAGTGAACTATCACTTATTTATTTCAGCTAATTGATCCACCAAAGGTCACACCAAACAAAGTTTTTACTCAAATCTAACAACTTGTGGGTCGATTTAGCCTTTGGACTAATGTTATTTGGAGTTTATGTGTGTGTAGGTTAAAATAGGATCAATTTCGGGCAAAAATCGCGTCTCGGGGACCCCCAGACAGTCGTTCGGTGAGTTGGGCATGTCCAGACCACCAAACTGGCCATCAGAGGGCCAGCTCGGCGAGCAGCTCGACGAGCTGGCCACCAGAGAGAAGTGAGAGAGAAAATGTAGAGAGAGAAATGGGAGAGAGGGGTTGAAGGAAAAAGATGATGGTATTTTAGTAAATTTATAAAGAATAAGGCTATATTAGTCATTCCATAAAGAGTGGGTCCCACTTTTTTTAATTCTACAATAAAAAATACTGACGTGGCATAGTTGACCAGCGTTGACCGGTCACAAAAACCGGTTGTACAATTTAGTGGGAGGTCACCTGAAGTTCGTACGGTTTAGTGTGACAAAATTTTGGTTGTACACCAAAGTGTGATTTGGGGTAAAGGTTGTACACCACGTATGTAATTTACCCGAAGTCTTGACAATTCCACCAAGTTTCAACAGTGTGTCCATATGGCATGTGAGTCCCTTCCATTTCTGTTTCTCACTAAGTTGCTTACACTGCGTGTAGGTTAAGTGATACTTTGTGAGCAGGCTTTCAGCCTTCCTTCCATGTTCCCTTGAAGATGTCTTCATCATAAAATCAACAAAATACTTACATACAGGGTTTGGATCTTGAATGGATGTATGAAATTAAAGTTGGATTACAAATGATTTAAAGTGAAGTGAAGTATAACTGTCTACATAAAATGATAATATATATATTAAGAATATTTCGAAAAAGTTAACTTTGAATAATATTTAGTTGGGTAAGATTTGTTGTAAATAATAGATCTAAATATATAAATAGACTCTTAATTGGACCAATTTTATAATTTATCCATTATTAAATCCTAAAAACACCTTGGAGAATCTACATTAATGTTAAACCATGCATGGAGATAACCATTATGATGAACCTTGCTGGAAAAAAAATCTTCTGTCCCGAATTCTCTGTCCCCTTCTCTGTCCCCCATTCAATTTTTGACACGTGTCCCTTTTATCTTACTTTATTGCTACTAACTATGGTTAGATATACTTAACTTTGGTTAAAGTGTAGTTAAAGGGACACGTGTCAAAAATTGAATGGGGGACAGGGAAGGGGACAGGGAATTCGGGACAGAAGATTTTTTTCCGAACCTTGCTATTCTGGTACTACATCATTGTTATTTACGTTGACTAGATTAACTTAATAAAATATATTTTGTAAGCTAACATCAATCAAAAGAAATTATTTATCAGAAAAAGTATGTAGTTGATGCAATCTGTTGCGAAAATTACAATATAAATCATGTTAAATTATCATTATCATTTTTATTGACTATTTTTTATTGCTTTAATTTTTCTATTTATATATATTTTAAATTTTCCAAGAATTGGTATCAAATCTAGTCAACATGGAGGCAAAGACAAGCAAAATGGAGAGTTTAAATGACGCAAATTACCATAGCAAAACGAGAGATCTCCAATATGTGACGAAGATACATCTACTACTATCTGGACCAGATGGACCTGAAGGCGAGACAAATGTAGACTACGGATTCGAGCATGAACAAATCTGCTGCTTCATCCGATAATATGCCAAAGACAATGTGTATAATCACATTTCTGCCGAAATTCATACACAAACATTATGGAACAAACTCGAGGACATGTAGGCCTAAAAAATAAGAAATAAGAAATTAATTTATTTGACCAAATTAGTGTTAGCTCTCGGGGTAGCTCTTTATTGAGGCAGTTGGTGGTCATGATACCAACCATTCCTTCCACGTTCAGTACCTTGACCTAAATGGCTTCCTGCTTGAATCTTTCAACATAGTCCTTGAGAGTTTTATTTCTTATTAGACCGGATAGTTGAGATCATGCATGGTTTTTCTCTCAGGGATAGATGTTACTAAGTGCTCTGCAAATAGCTCTGGCATATGCTTGAAGCTGGTGACCATTTTCATGTTGAGCTGCTCGTACCATTAGGAGACAATGCCTTTTAAGGAAGTGGAGAATAGGTGACACATTACATTGTCAGTTGCAATAGTAGTATCTATAACGCCCCTGAAATTTTTAATGTGGGTAGTGTTGTCCCCCGTCCTGCCATACTCTTTTATCAGCGGATATTTAAACCCTCCTTGCATGGACTCGGTCATGATCCTCTTGCATAACGATATTTCTACCTCTATTATGTCGAGATGTTTCGAGTCGAACACTGCTCCAGTGATTGTGCTTTTGAGTTTATCCAATTCTTTTTGGATTGCATCAAATTTGGCCTCAGAATCCTCACTTTTTACTGAGACATTCATTTCCTTGGGCGCCCATCGATCTTGAGTCTTGGGTTCGACTATCTTTTCCTAGTTGATAGATCGAGACTCGGCGGATCTGTGTTAGGTCCTTCTATAGTTTGAGTCTGGGGTCCTCTTGTTCGGGGAGGGTCACTTTCGTTATCTTAAGCAGGTCGATCTTTCGAGGGACTACTCGTTGGCATTCTTTGCCTTCCATGCAAGGGGAGTTTTAGATCTGCATCGTCTAATTGGAGAGTCTTCTCTTCCCCTTGATTGGGTGCCAGAGTCCTTAAATCGATCTCTTAATGACCTGTCCTGCTAGGTAACTTCAGACATTATGAAGTCCAGTTGAGCAGTTGGTATTCTCAAGTATGTTTATGTACCTGATAGTTTCCTCTACTATCTACAGCTTCTCTTCAACTTTTATCATTTGGATGAAGTGTTCTTGTTGCATAACCCTGGCGAAATGGTGGACAGATCCCAGATTTTTTGCTAGTCGTTAGGGAGATTGCACCTAAGAGCCTTTGTTGTTGAACATCTAGGGCTTCTGTATCCTCCGCCATTTCTAGAGCTAGGTCTTGGTCGGCCTGAAACTGTCAACGTGCTTCTTCTTCCATCGCAATCTAAACTCCGGATGTAGGGCGTCCATTGGAGGATGAGAGTTGGACGGAACTTTATTCCACACTCACTGCACTAATTTGATGTGGTTGAATCATGCAAGTCCACTTGTAAACCTGCAAATGGACAGAAAGAAGATCAAGGGGATAATTGTTCGGCTAATCGGCTTCAATGCCTAAGTCAATTTGAGGTAAGACTTGAGGATAAACACAACAGTAAATCAAAACTAAAACGTAAGCTTAATGAATGAATGAATTAGTATAAATTAAATTGTGCTTACTCTATTTATATTGTGATCGAGCTGTAAAACACAGTTATGAGCTTAGAAGCGGGATGTGCTACGTTTCACTTGTTGATAAGTGAACGTGCGCCTGAATATCGGGGCTTGATATCCCTTAAGCCTACTAGGTATGTGATTCACGGGATCGGGCATGATTACTGTAACGGGTGAATCATTGACTAAGGTTTTTTAACGTTTCCCAGCCAAGGACTTTGATACGGAGTCGTATTGATTAGTTTGCTATGGTGGCGCCATGTGTTTTGTTTTTTCAGGTGATGGTTCGGATTTCATAAATTTCACGTGATGAGTTTATATTCACCTGATATCGAGGGGTATATCATTTCCTTTTTGAAAAAAAAAAATAGAAACAGATAGTGAAATTCAGAATCATTCATTTACTTTCTTCTTATATTTTTTTGAATTCCTTTCTGTTACCCTTACGCGAACGAAACACCCCTTTAATGGTAATACATACGAAAACATTAAACTCAAAATTACCCTTAAAGTCAGTTGTGAATACGCAACTCTTGAAAGCACATTATTCAATTATAACCACACTAGACATATAAAAGACATTTTCAATTTTTTTTTTTAAAAAAACACAATTTTAAATGTACATAAAAATGAATAAGGCACTTATAATATAAATGAGAATTTTTTAATCAAGATTGACATTAGTATCTATAGTAATTTCTTGTAGGTAGGGCTGTAAATGAGCTGAGGCGTTCATGGTTGGTTCGATAAAAGTTCGGCTCGGTTCGGCTCAATTTAGAAGCTCGATTCGTAAATACAATAAACGAGAACATGTTTCACGAGCTTGTCGCGAGCTAAGCTCGTGAACAAGATAAACGAGTCGGCTCGTGAGAAGCTCGTGAAGAATCGAGCTTCTAAACGAGCCGAGCTCAAACACAAATTTGAGCTCGAAGCTCGGTCCGAGCTCGTTAACATTATAACTAACCGAGTTTGAACAAGCCAAAGCTCAGCTTAACTCCGCTCCACTCTCACATGAGTTTGATTCTTGTTACTGTTGTTGAAATCCCCATAAATGGGGCAATATGTATGGTTACTATTGTTGAAATCCTCATAAGTGGAGCAATATATAAGTCATCCCGTTCGTCTCCATATGGCTTGAAGGTTTCCCTAGTCCTGAACCAGAGATATACCCCGCCTCACCTAAACTTCATAAATTTGAAAACATATTGAAAGATTTACAAAAAGAAAGGGTCTCAAGATGTTTTTCTTTCCCCAGTATCCTATCTAACCAAATATCCTATTAATTAGTCCCAAAAGTATGGAAGACCTTGACAATCTGTAAATATGGCTTGCTTATCGCTAGGTTGATGTTAGAATTGTTTCATGCAATATTTGACTTTATACCGTCATTAAACATCATTGTCTCATCTATCTCCTGACATGTATGTTCAGGTCTCAGCTTGGACAATAAGATCTATTAAACATAATCTAATCTCAGCAAAAATCATGCCTTCAATTTAATACAAATCAGTTGTATAATAATACAAAATGATCATCAATGGGGGATGCTACAATTTGAATGCTCTCTCCTTTCCTAACAACTACCCCCAAAAAATATGCAGTGTAATTCTGATCCACTAAAGTATAACAAATACCCTGTTTCCTGTATTATCTCATCTCTCCAGGGTTGCAAATATGGTTCAACTGCTGCCTACCTAGTATGAATTGCATAATCTAATTGCCCGAGCCATTAGCCGATACTTTTGATACATCAGGATCTGCATCCTTAAGGTAAAGAGGAATCCTCAACCCCAGTTCTCTCAGTTGATCCACTAAACCATAGAGGAATTCGAAGGTCAGTATAGATTGCGAATTAAGCTCCTCTCTTACATGAGGATGTATCCTGAACCACTCTCCCAACATTTTGTGCACATGAGACCGGATCATTCTCCACGGTACAGGATATTTTTCGCATAGTTTCAAATATTCCACTACTAGATCTGCCTGGTCCAGTAGTCCGTCTCTACTGCTTTTTTCATCACCAACTGCCCATTCAGCTGTCCGAAAACCAGCAAAAAGTGCTGGGTTCTCGAGGAGAGTCTCGGCGGAAAGCACCCCATCTGCACCGGTCTCTTTCAGGCAGCTCTCAACGTCATCCATGTGACGGATGTCCCCATTGGCAAGAACTGGGATTCGGACAGCATCTTTAACTGCTTTGATTGCCTTCCAATCAGCACGGATTTTCTTTCCATCTTTCTCATCTCTAGTTCGGCCATGAACAGCTAAAAGAGAACAGCCAGCTTCCTCCAGCATTCTCGCGTAATTCAGAGTGTCCTCTATTTTTGGAAATACTCGGATTTTGCAAGACACGGGAACATTAAGATTCAGAGCCAACTTTTCAACTAAAGATTTGACAAGAGGAAGATCATCCATTAAGAAAGCTCCATAGTATCCCCGCTTTGCAATACGTTGTGGACACCTGCACAAATGCCATTTTAACCAGTCATTTGATTTGCAAAAGGTTTTAGGTCCATAGCGGGATAATGCATACAAGTTTGACTTATCAGATAACTGAATATAAAAGGACCAATTCCATTCTCAAAGAAGAAATAGTGAAGGGAAAATAAAATCATAAATTAGCACCAATTCTTAACCAGAACCTAGTAGTATTTAAATTGCAAATTTATCACTCAACTTCACTCACAAAAACACTTTCCAACAGACATTTTATACCTTATATTCCAAACGAAAACCATTCATCAACTAATTTTATGATTCAAGACATGATGAGCTCCATGAATTTCAAAAATACTTTAAGATGCATAACTAGGATCGCATCATAATAAAATCGAATTCTCTAGCCCCTTCTGAAAATACAGCTTGGACACTGCTCAATATTTTAACCCACAAAGATTTGTTCAATAAACCAGTCACATAATAATTTGAGTTGGACCTGAACGAGATTCCTTTGGGTTACATCCTCTTCAGTGTAAAATGGAAAGAGAAAAGATTAGTTCCAGAGGAAAGTTCAGTGCATTTTAAAACTCACTAACTACACTGAAACCAAAAAATTATCCAAATTAATCAGAGAAGGAAAATAGAAATTGCATTCAAATATGGCAGGTGAACACAGTAATGGCAATTCCACCTGGGGGATGAATCGGGATAAATTTGAGCCAGAGCTCTAGATTAACATTTAGAAAATAAAGTTTCAGCTTCAAGATGATTGCTTAAAATATTACCCTAGGTTAATGTCGACATAATCACAATAAGGTTCCACCCTCTGTGCAGCGTCAAGCAAGGTATCTGGATCATTGGCACAAAATTGGACAAATAGCGGACGATCCTCCTGCAATTGTTCTCTTATTAAGATACTTCTTCAAAAATGAAAGAATCAACTATGATGCTTTGACCATGACATAAACTTCGCACAATACCAAAACTAGATTAATGCACACGAGAGAAGATTACATTTCGACCCACCCATCTGAAATCAAACATCTCATAATGGAAAAGGAATATAGAAGACATGTTCCAATAGTGCATTAGAATGAGCAGAAGTACCATATAGCATATAATTTTAGAAATGCTCCGATAGACCTTTATTACAAATATCAATGTAACATCTAGCTATGGAACCTTTTAACTCTTATTGCTAGAGCTCGTTAAGGGAGAACTCCATGATCTCTGAAGTGTTTTCTTTATTTTACTGCAGATTCTCCTTTTATAGAGAAGCAATACAAGCTTAACAAATAAATATATCAATTATCTAAAGGATAAATAAGAGATATATGCAACTAACAAGATAAATCTAATCTACAAATCCAATGTATTGAAAAGGAAATCTTATGTAGAAGCCTATCTTATTTAATTTACTTCAACTAGCTTTTATCCTAATCTTCTTTCTTCTTTTATGAAGATAAACTTTTACTATGAATAACTTAAAGCATTGTTCCATGAAGACCATGCAACGCGTGACCGCATGCCCAAAGGTTGTTTCGGCCAATGGACTGCTGGTGTATTTCTTAGGCAAGCAAGATACATCAAACAGGGCATATGTTTTGTTATCAAAGAGGCTCCAAGACTTATCAATTATTTTGACTGTGAGAACCGAAGAGGAGGACAACCAGCATGGTTAAATGATCCCTTTCCTACATTTCCTTATGCTGGCACTTGACTTCATCTTTCTACCAACACGAATATTTGTAGGGTCTATGCCGTTATAGCGTGAAAAATCTAGCTTTGAATACTTCGGGTCATATGCACCTTAATCTGCAGCATTAAGCTGACATTAGCCACTATTGCTATTATGAGTTTCTAGCTAGACAACCATCTACAGGTATTTGGCTTCATTGGCAAACCTGATCCTAGTGATACATGGCCATGAAAACTTCAAATTGTTGCAAGGTACGTAGATCTCCCATAACAACCCACACTGATACCAAGGTATTACAAATTTAGATCTAGGATCTAGTTACGGAACCCTGCACCTCTTATCGCTAGAGCCCACTAAGAGACAACTCCATTATCTCTTAAAGTTATAATTTGTAGAAATTGCATATTGTTGTTTCTTTTATTTCACTGCAGATTCTACTTTCGTAGAGCAATACAAGCTTAACAGATAAATACATGATTTATCTAAAGAGCAAATAAATGCTAATAAATCTAATCTAGAAGTTAATCTTATTGAAAGTAAAAATGATCTAGAAGTCTATCTTATCTAATCTAGATGAACTAGCTTTTATCGTAATCTTCTTTCTTCTCTTATGAAGATAAGCTTTTACTGCGAATAACTTTGAGCGTTTAACATACTTACAATTTCGTTCTTGTTAGATCCAGGGAGTAGGGGCAAAACCAGCTTCATTTTTTTAAAATTAAATACTATACATGTTAGTATTCTCATAAATGAGTACCAGACCCCTCAGGTTTTGATGTTGAGAAGGATTTGAAAAAAGCTAATGATATTGATTTTGAGCAAATTATTTCAAACCTACAATATTTGATAAAAGAAAAACCAAAACTATGAATGATAGCAAAAAAAGTACTTGCATATTCACATCAAACAAAAAAAATTAATGTAACGCCACTCGTAGTTAATCTGAACTTTCAGAAGGATAAATATAAGAACATCAAATTTCATTTAGTATTACAAATGAATTTGGACCCTGCAATATTTAACATGGAGGTGATTGATAGGAATTGAACAGCTATGTCAATGGCAGCAAGCTCCATTTCCATAAATAAATAAAAAACATTTTTGCTAAAAAGACGACCACATTCCATGTTTAGAAATGGAAATCTGCAAAGACATAAGTTCAACTTTCATGATAACCCATTTTATTTTAAGCCATAAAGAATCAACATCCATTAATGCAACACAAATACAAATGCAATTGAGTTCTCCAAAGTGCTAAATGGCCTCACTACGGAATGCTGCTTGAAATAAACAATCAAAACATAGCCGCAGTAAAACACACACAACATCGATTTATATGCAACATTGAAGTTTAGTTATCACCTTGCAAGTAGTGAATTCCTGGTTTCGATACTTCTCAGTCTGAGTAAAAATCCTGGAATGGAGCATAGGAGTATAAGCAGCATCAGCCCCATACTTTCTACAAAGCATTCGAAACGGAAGCTCTGAATTATCCACCATTGGAGCAACAATGAACTTTGGTCGACCCAATTTCGTCCAGTGGGCCCATGCCCGCTCTACCCTAGACTGAGACTCTCCAGTCAGGGGGAGGTTCGGCGAGCCCAAACAGGAGGAGGAGGACGCCGTATCTGGAAAAGAAGAAGAGTTGCAATCTTCTGTTTGTTTCTCTTGCTGTGAATTAGAGCAGAGAAGATCGTCGTCGAGGTCTAGAGGAGGAGTTTGGGTTAGGGACGATGCCATTAGAGGTTGTCGGAGGGAGGATAGTAGAGGTTGAAGATGAAGATTGTGAGGAGGATAACAGAGAGATCTCATGCTCGGACGGCGGAGAGCAAACCCATCACCGACGGGGGAGGGTTGAGGGTTTTGCGTTTTGCGGTACTGAAAGAAAAACAAAACGCAATTCTCAATGGGTTTAGGCTTCTTGGTTTTCAATTTCTGCACTTAATTCTTTTTGAATGGTTGGGCTTCTGGAAAGCTTAATGTCCAATTAGTTGCTAATCTATATCTTAAAATTCAATTAAATTCTTAATCCTTTTAAATTATTAATTACATCATCAACATATATATTAACGAGGCGTTTGCTATTCTACGGGAACAGTCTTGATCACATGCACCTTAATGAGCATTTAGAATTTGCTCATTCACCGTTAAATCTAGGCTTATTAGAATCCTAAGGTGGAGATTCAAAGCATCCTGAGGCTTAGATTTAATAAGCATATATCTTTTTTTTTTTTTTGTAGAAAGGAAAGAAAAAACAAACAAAAAACAGGCCAAGAACCTAACCCGAGATTAGCCTAGGAAAGGTAACCCCCACAACATCATCCAAAAGGAGAGAAGACAGGAACTCAGGAGGTGAAGAGAAGGTTGAGACTCCCAACATCCTCTCATGGCCCTCGGCTGCAAGACCGTCCGCCACCCGATTCTGCTCCCTGAAGACGTGGCAGAAGCTGATGGTATCAAAGGAAGAACAAACCCTTGTGATCCATTTGATTAAATTCTAGCTATTTAAACAGATAGCATTATTATCAGAGATCATTTTGACAGCTGTGAGGTTGTCGGATTCCACAAGCAGATTTTTCAAGCCCAGATTCTTAGCAAGCCTGAGGCCAGAAAAGATCCCCAAAGCTCCGCAGAAAAGGAAGAACCCATACCCAGATTCTGAGCAAACCCAGACACCCAACCACCACCAGCATCCCTCAGAACCCCTCCAGCAGCAATTTTACCGTCATTTAGACAAGAGCCATCAGTATTTAACTTCACCACCCCTTCACCAGGCCTACTCCAGCCAAGGAGATGAACAGCCTTCCTCTGGATAGACCTAGCTAAAATATCCTCTTTAAAGCTATCTGCAATAGTAAAAATCTTTTTAGAGAAGAAGTCAAACAAATTACGAATAACAACAATTTCTCCTCCAAAAATCTCATCATTCCTCCACTTCCAAATCTGGTGACAGACAACCGCAAAGAGGATAGCACCATGCTCCAGATCGGCCAACAACTTCCCACTAACACCATCCACAAACCAATCATGATCAGAATGGGACAAGAAAGCAAACAGCAACTGGTTAGGGAGAACTTTCCTCCACACATCTTTACTCCTAGCACAATCTCTAAGAGCATGGCAAATGATTTCCTCATGCCCTTTGCATCTACTACACGCACCAGACTCCACCAAATGACATCTTTTTCTATCAATATTTGTAAGCAACCTATTTTTGACACCAAGCCACAGGAAGCTCCTAATACGATACGGAATTTTCAAGGCCCAAATATTCTTCCAAATAACTGAGTGCGGAGCCTCCGAATTCTGATTGAAGGCCTCGAAAGCAGATTTACAAGAATAGTCACCGTTATTTGATAAAGACCAACAATGGCTATCCCCATCTTCCTCCATACAACTAATTTTCACTCCCCTAATTTTCAGGAGCGTTTCTAGACTGAGGTAAGAATCAAACCTCGACCAAATCCAATCACCCTCTGAATCCACAACATCAGCAATATTTAACGGTGAATGAGCAAATTCACTTGCTCATTAAGATGCATGTGAAAATTCCTATCTACGGGGATAGGTATAGGGATAAAAGCTAGGATAAGAATAGAGATAAAAAAAAATAAGGTATGAAAGTTTATTATCAAGTGTTTGATATGTAGGACAGTGATAAATATAAAATAATTCATTTTACTATATTATTGTAGTATCAACTTGGATTGAGATTAATTAAATTTAATCTATCAACCTAACTTGAGAAATATTTGGAACACTGTATTAAATTTTCAAAATACAAAAAATGAAATAACTAATATATTTAAGATGATGAGATTAAATTTAATTAATTTTATTCAACTTTGATACTACAATAATATATAGACAAACTTAGGTTTTTAAAAGTTCAAAGTTTAAAATTAACTTGAGAAATATTTGGAACACCTTACTAAATTTTCAAAACACAATAAATGGAATAAATAATAAAATTTGAGGGGCAAAATGAAGATGGAAGAGTCACAGAGTTTGAATCACGAGATGTCCTCTTTCTGGAAAACGAGTTTCCGAAATCAGGAGATGTCGACCAAGATAGCACTCTCTATGAGGAATTAGAGCCTAACAGACCTTTCGATTCCAGTGGGAGAATTTCTAAGGAACGTGGTAATGTTCAAATCCCTCAGGAATTCGAGGAATAATATCATGTCAATGTACCTCAAAATGTTTCTCTAGATTCGGATGAAAGTGAGTGTTATTCCCCATTATTATGACAATATGGAACTTAGTTCGAGTGGGAGCATATCGAATTATGATGCATTTTTTGTCAGGAGACTTTTTCTCGAAAGATACAAGGCTCACTTAGTCTCGAAAGGCCAATTATAGGGTCTCAAGATTAAGCGAAAGGCTGATAGTAGTCTCGAAAGATACAAGGCTCACTTAGTCTCCAAGGGCTATACACAACAAGAATGAATAGATGTTGAGGAGACTTTTTCTCCTGTTGTGTGATCTACTTCCATAAGGCTCATACTCGCAATTGTGGCATGTTTGGACCTGGAGCTATATCAAACAGATGTTAAGACTACCTTTCTCAATGGAGAATTGGAAGAAGAAATTTACATGCAACATCCTGTAGGTTTCATTCAAGAAGGCTGCAAACAAAAGGTTTGCAAATTGATCAAATTGGTCTATAGACTCAAACAGTCTTCAAAGCAATGGTATCTTCGTTTTCATAATTAGATGATCTCGAATGACTTCAATCAAATTCAAGAAGACCACTGTGTGTATACCAAGCGCTCCGAAAATAAGTTTATCATTGTATCATTATATGTCGATGATATCATAATTGCAGGAAACGATAAGACTTTTGTAAATCAAACCAACGTCTGGCTTAGTTCAAGTTTTGAGATGCAATATATGGGAGAAGCAGCATAAAAATCACAAAGGATTGCTCCAAGAAATTGTTGGCCTTATCTCAAGAGACTTATATCAACAAAGTTCTTGAGCAATTCAATACGCGAGATTGCAAACCCATGGATAGCCCGATGAGCAAAGATCATGTTCTAAGCTCAAAGATGTGCCCTAAAACACAACAAAAAAATCTAGAGATTTTGTGAATCACTTTCAGAGAAGGAGTTAAACTTTCAAGTATAGTAATAGTAGTAATTGAAAACATAAATACGGAAATTAATCGTAAGACATAGAAATAAGTTTGCCTCTAAATGGTCATTCAAGCTATCTCGCAATATATGATGTCGTGTTTTATCCTTCCGGACTCTTTCTGCTTAGAAATTCAGCGTATTATAAGTCATTTTTGGTGGGGAGGGAATGATGGAAAACGACCTCTATATTGGCTCTCTTGGGAAGCGATGTGTCAATCAAAAGAAAATGGTGGGTTGGGGTTTCGATGGCTCAAATCTTGTAATTTGGCTTTGGTAACTAAACAATGCTGGCATATCCTTAAATCTCCTGATTCTCTATGTGCCCGAGTGCTTAAAGCAAAATATTTTCCCAATTCTAGCTTCTCACATGCCCCAGCAAATACTAGGCCAATCTACTTTTGGCGTGGGATTCGAGAAGTGAGTTCATTACTGGAAGCGGGCCTAATTAATGTGGAGGATCAGAGATGGGAATCAAGTCCGAATATGGAAAGATAAGTTTTTTTCGGGGCTAAATGCGAAACACCCACTTGTTTGTCTAAAATCTGATGGGCCGATTCTGGTTAGGGATTTAATCCGAGAGGACAGCTGTGTCTGGAATAGCGAGAAATTGGCTGAACTTTTCACCGAAGAAGATCAGATTGAGATCAGAAAGCTTCGACTCAGTATAAGGAAAATGGCGGATGAATGTTACTAGGGATATACGAAACACGGATCTTATTCGGTAAAATCAGCATACTACCTTGAAAAGAATCAGCAAATCTCGCTATTGGGGAGGGCATCATCGTCGGCAAGTGATGCACCGAAGGTTTGGAAAAGGCTATGGGCGTTAAATATTCCCTTGAAGGTGCACCATTTCTTATGGCGATTTACACGCAATCTACTCCCCACGTTCACGCCATTGGCTAGACGGGGAATCAATTGCGCCTTAACATGTTGCCAATGTTTGTGTTCAGAGGAGAACGCGCTTCACGCATTGAAGTCGTGCCATAGATTGAAGCCTTACTGGAAATCAGCGGAGCTGCAACACAGAGTAGATAAATTCCAAGCAACTGACACCTTGAGATGGATACAGGTATGTCTTTTTAACCTCTCTGATACTGATTTTGAAAAGTTTGCTTGTTTGCTTTGGTGGCTTTGGTTTCGACGAAATCAGTTGGTTCACGATGAGAAGTGGATTGAAGACGATGTGCTAAAGCACAAAGCAATCGACTTTATGGTGGCATGGCAACTAAGTTCGAACGGTTCAAACCCTTGTTCACACCGAGTAGTCGCTTCTGATCCTTACAAGATTTGGTATCCACCCCCACGAGGTGTTACTAAAATCAATTGTGACGCCTCACTTGGGAAAAATTGCCTTATCGCAAGGATTGGTTTGATTGCTCGTGATGAAAAATGACTGATTTTAGCATCCGCTGGAATCCCTATTGAACCATGCAATTCAATGGAAGTCGCGGAATTACAAGCAATAATGGAGGGCCTTGTTTTTGCCAGAGATTGTTTTTTACTCATATCTATATTGAGTCGGACGCAAAAATAGTTGTGGATTCGTTAAATGGATTCCGTGACCCGCTGATTTCATTGGGCCATTTATACGAGGACGTCCAATTCTTTAGTTCGGGTTTTGCTTTGGTTTCTTTTAGCTTTACTCACAGGGAGGGTAATGTGTCGGCTCATAAATTGGCCGTGTGGGCTAAGAAGGTGGTTGTGCCGATGATTTTTAGGGAGGATTGCCCTGTAATTATTTGGGATTCGGTATGTAAGGATGCTACAAGGCTTTGATATATGATAATTATCCATTCTCAAAAAAAAAAAAGTTTGTCTCTAAAGAAAATGGATATTGAGAGTTTCATACATATTTCCTAGTTTTTAAGTTTTAACATTAAACTCACATATAGAAGATTGAAAGAATTCAAAAATTAATTATACAAATGCAAGAAAATTACGAGGCTGAGAGTTATGAAATTAAGCCTGCTTATTATGAAATTCATAACCTTGATTTTCCTTTTGATATAACTTTTTATATAAAAAAAAAAGATTAAAATTAGTGCACGTGCACGCATAAAACAAATAAAGGTCAAATATGATGAGATTTTGTGAATCACTTTAAGATAATAAGTTAATCTTTGAAGTATAAATACAGTAAAACCTCTATATTGAAATACACTTGGGATCAGACTATTTATATAACAATTGGGAGGTTACTACTAAATAGAGTTTGGTATAATAAAATTTCTCAACACATAAAATTTTAAATTTTTATCATAGGCATGTATGGTTTATATATAATGTATAACAATAGAAATTAATGGAACAAATTAAATATTTAAAATTTCACTTTAGAGTTTAGGTTTTCAATATATAGATAATTGGAAGAGTTTTATGGAAAAAATGTAAACATAAATAAGAATACTAAATATTTATAATTTCAAGTTGTAGTTTTTGTTTCCAACTCATAGATAATTTAAATAGTTTTTTTTTAATATTTTATAATTTAGTTTGAATTCTTAATATATATATATATAATTATATAATTATTACTATATAGAGGCATAGTTTTTAAAGGTGAGACTTGAAAAGTGCATAACAAATAAAGTTTGGAAGATTATTCCTATTTATAACTGGTCCAAATTGGGACCGAGTTTTTTTATAACAAAATAGAGGTTATTCCTATATAGAGTATTCATATATAGAGGTTTTACTGTAGTAGTAAATTGAAATATGGAAAATCATCTTATAACAAAGAAATAAGGTTATCTTTAAAGAAAATGGATACAAAGAGATTCGTACATATTTTCTAACTTTTAAGTGTTAACATTAAATTGACATATTAGGAAATACTATAAGAATTCAATAATTAATTAAAATACAAAAAAATATTTAGACTTCCGTGTTTGTTTGTTTGAAAATATTTTCTTGATTTTTCGATATTTGTTTGCTTAGAAAAATAAATCAACAGGAAATATTATTTTAGTCAATAGTAAAAAAATATAAAGAAAGTACAATTTTTAAAAGGGTAAAACATTTTTCTATCCATTTTTTTATAATCGTGACTCACTCATCAGCTTGTTTTTTTCCTCTTCGACACAACTATGACCCATACAATAAACATGTTGGGTAGCGGGCCAATTAGGTGTTAACCCATTTAACAATTTGTGAAAAAAACAAAAAAAATAGAAAAAAAAATGAAAATAGAAAAATGGTGTAAAAAATAAAAAAATGTGAAAAACAAAAAAAATGTGAAAACAGAAAAAACATGAAAAATGAAAAAACAGGAACATGTGAAAAACATTAAAATTGGTAAAAAATTGAAAGGGAAAATTATAAAACTGGGTCAAATGGGAGGCACATTTACATATTTAACCCATTTACTCATCCTACTACATATCTAGACTGATTTTGTGTGACTTTCCCATAATACCCTCAATATTTACGCGCATTTGTCTCCATTCCGTCTGACTTCGCATATTCGACCATATGTGAAGCATGCGAAGCTAATGTTTGGATTTACTTAATGAATTTAGTTCGCATATGCGAAGCCTGCGAAGCTAAAGTTTGTTTTGCTTGATGAATTTAGTTCGCATATGCGAATGCTGGATATGTTTTGAAGCTAATTCGCGAAGTGGTATTGATAACCCGCGAAGCCCAAAACCGGTTATACTCATTTCGCAAGCCCAGCCCATATTAAAGCCTCATGGGCTAAGATTGGACGGGACCCGAATGAAGGAAGCGGGCGCAGCGAGTAAACCGCCCCTAATTCCTAAACGGAGCGACAAGACTCCCACTCAGAACCACGTTCGTTGCCATGAAAACCACGAAAGGGACATGGCCTAAAAAGGGGGAACCGCCCTCAGAACGTGGCCCACTAAGGAGTAACCGCCCTCGGCGGTTACCCAAAAATACCTATAAAAGGCCTTAAGAATAAGGGAGGAGGTACGTTCACATTTTTTTCCCACAGAGCTATTGCTAAATTATAGACTCATTCTTACAAAAACTGACTTGATCGTCGGAGAGTTTTCCCGGAGATCCTGTCTCCGGTTTTTCTTTGCAGGTAACTCCGGCAAAGAACATCAAAGCGGATCCAGCAAGTTATCATTGGTGCGGTGAGCGTGGACATTTTTTACCAACATTTGGTTAAAGGTACATGAAGAACATGTCAGAACCATCACGAACGACCGGCGTTACCACTAGATCAACCAGTATGAACTCCAGGGGACCACGGACTACGAATTCGCAACCTGCAAGTACACAGCCTGTGGTGCCTAGCTCATCGGGTCCTTCGGGACAATTGAGTCCGTTATTGGAGGTCCAAGTGCAAACTGAGATGGAAATGTCCAATAGTGATTTCGTACAGATGGCTGGACAAGTCTTGACTTCGAACATGAGCCAGGCGGCTGGAGATCGAATGATTAATTTACTAACGGCCCTCGCCGAACACAATACCGCCGTGGCGGCTGCTCCTCAAGAACCTGTGGTTATCTCAATACAATCACCGACTATCCCTGTCATGTCGGCCCTCCCGCAGCCATCTCAGGCACCAAATCAAATGGGCCAGAGTAGTCGCACAAACCCACACAGCCACCCGAGCAACTACTCGCACCCAGATCTCATTACGACGATACATCCGACCTGGCAGCCATCCCAACCGTTGCCAGGAGTGCAAGGCACTCTTCTGCCACAGCAAGTGGAACCTTTTCCTCCCAGACATTCGGAGTTGATGACTCCTGGGCGAGAGCACACATGGAACTTTGATCCTATAACGGGACAACGGTTAGTCCCCCAACAGGCACACGTCTCAACACCGATGGGCGGATGGATGCCACCCAGAATTCACCAGCAGCGGATGGAAGAAGTCCGGCGAATACCCGATATTGACTTAGAAGATCAATTATGAAGCATGATGGAGCGAATGGGGTACTCGCCTAGGCCGAGAGCAGAGATCCAGAGCGATTCACCTTTTGCCCCTTCGTTACGGGAATTCATTCCAGATCATAGAATCAAAGCGCCTGCCATACCAAAATACTATGGGGATCCAAATTCTGACCCTGAGGCTCATGTCAGGAACTACAGAGAGTTAATGGATGTTACAGGGGCAAGCGAAAGCATAATTTGCAGGTTATTCTCGACAACTTTGGGCGGTGTGGCATCTGATTGGTTTCGATCTTTACCGGCAGAATCTATTCACAATTGGCAATAATATAGTCGGGATTTCTGTGCGAAGTTCGTGGGCTGTAAAGCAGCAGATGTGACAGATAAGCAGCTGAAGGAGATCAAACAGAGGAACTATAGTTCCCTACGGGAATTTGTTGTCGCCTTTAACGATATCCTGGTGCGATTGCAGAACCCAGATATCGTGAGTATTCGCAACATCATGGCGGATGGAACCACAGATTGGAGCATGCGGGAAGAAATCATCCGTAACAAACCACGCACTGTAGCCGAGCTCATGAAGATAGCAAAGGAATTCATGGAAGTGGATGATGTTAACAGGGAATATAGGGCCCAAACTCGGTGAGAAAGAGATGCCGCTAGAACCACTTCGGACAGTCGGCATCAGACCCAGTCCAAAAGTAATTTTGTTCGAAGAGGCGATCGTCCCTTTCAAGGTGGAGGATATCACACGCCACTAAACACGACTTGCCAGGAGGTGTTACTTTGGATCGAAAAGAGCCCCCTGAAGAAGGATGTGTGGTTCCCTGAGGTAAAAGGTCGAACCAGTTTGGGGCGACATCCTAACAAATATTGCAGGTTCCACAGGTTGAATGGCCATGACACAGATGATTGCTACGAACTGAAGAAGGAAATAGAAAAACTGATCGAGAGAGGCAAGCTGAGTCAATTTGTAAGAAAAGATACAGCTGATGAGAAAACAACGCTCTCGCATGAGGGAGAAACACGGCCAGAAAAGAAGCAGAAGAAAGGGGTGATAAATGTGATAGCAGGCGGAATCTACGAGCCTCCAACAAAAAGAACTCGCCGTGAACGGCGAAAGAGCAATACACATAGGGGGGATGCCCTCAATTACTCATTTGCGAGAATCACGGAGCCACATGCGGATGCCCTGGTGATCACAATGGCCGTTGAAGGATGGGACGTCAAACGGGTCCTTATCGACACAGGCAGTTCTTGCAATGTCATTACCCGGACAGCATTCAACAAGTTGGGAATCAACGACGAGCGGGTGGAACACACCTTCATGGATGTAACTGGTTTTGGGGGTCAATCCTCCCAAACAAGTGGGCAGGTGGTGTTGGAGGCAGAAATGGGCGATAAGAATCTAAAATGGCGAGGTGATTTAGAATTCGCAATTGTTGATCTCCCACTGGCCTACAACATAATTCTGGGACGGCCATTCCTATCGGAGAAGGAGTCGCTCATCTCAATGAAGCATTTAACGTTACATTTGCCAACACACCAAGGGCGAGTTATAGTTGAAGGTGATCAACTTGTATCTCAACAGGCCTATACATTATCACTTGAACCAAAACCGGAAGAGGAGGATAAAGTCGAAGAGAAGCTCCCGGCGGAAGCATTGGGAGAAACGGAACTATTCGCCATCTCGAATGACAAGAACGTGCGAATAGCGGCTGGACTCTCAGAGGAAACAAAGAAGGCCATTACCGAGGTATTGATCCAATGTGAGTCGACATTTGCCGACCCAAATGAAGTGTTAAAAGGAATAAGCCCAGACGTAGCAACCCATCGGTTGAATGTAGACAAAGGGGCAACCCCAGTGCGGCAAAAGAAGAGGGGACATGCTCCTGAGCGGCAAAAGGCGATTGAAAAAGCAGTGGCGGATTTGCTAAAGTCAGATGCAATTCGAGAAGTCACCTATCCGGAGTGGTTAGCCAATGTGGTGCTAGTCAAAAAGCCGAATGGAACGTACAGAATGTGCGTCGACTTCAAAGACTTGAACAAGGCATGTCTGAAAGATATGTATCCACTTCCTAACATTGATATATTGGTAGATGGAACTGCAGGATATGAAGCTTTATCATTCACCGATGTGAAATCCAGTTACCATCAGATACCCATGGAGAAGGCGGATGAAATCAAAACATCATTCATAACTCACCAGGCGACTTATTGCTTCAAGGTGATGCCCTTTGGATTGAAAAACGCGGGAGCAACATACCAGAGGATGATGAACAAGATATTTTCAGACAAATCCGGCGAGAACTTCTCGATCTATGTTGATGACATGATCATCAAAAGCAAGAAAATGCAAGACCACCCGCGGGATATCAAAGAAATCCTAGAAGTGTTGATCAAATATGGCCTCAAATTGAACCCAGAGAAATGCACATTCGGAGCAAGAGCGGGAAAGTTCCTGGGTTTCATTGTTAGCGGCAAAGGGGTTGAGGCGAATCCTGAGAAGGTTAAAGCAGTAATGGAGATGAAGACGCCAAGGAACATAAGGGAAGTACAGAGACTGAACGGGCGGTTGGTGGCATTAGGGCGATTCATATCATGCTCAGCTAGGCGATGTCTACCTTTCTACAATGCCATCAAAAAATCCAAGTCCTTTGAATGGACGCCGGATTGTCAAGAAGCATTTGAGGGGATAAAGCGATTACTATGTTATCCGCCCTTAATGAGCAGGCCGGAAGACGGAGAAGATTTGTTTCTTTATGTATCCGTCACCAGCATGGCGATATGCACTGTGATGGTGCGAGAAGAAGAAGGGCAACAATATCCAGTGTACTACGTGAGCAAAGTCCTGAAGGATGCAGAACTCCGGTATTCGAAGTTGGACAAAATGGCCCTCGCAGTGATAACCACGACGGCTAGATTGAAACCATACTTTCAGGTGCATACTATCATTGTGAGAACTGGCATCCCAGTGCGAAAGGTACTGCAGAAACCTGACGCATCCGGCCGGTTGATGGAATGGTCAATTCGCCTGGGCGAATTCGATATCCGCTATGAAGGAAGACCAGCACTAAAGAGCCAAGTGCTCGCCGACTTCGTGAACGAATTCACCTGGGATGATGATGAATGTCCAAAGGCACAAAAAGAAGAGTGGAGCATGTACACAAATGGGGCCTTATCTGCAGACGGAGCTGGGCTAGGAATCGTCATCAAAGGTCCGGAGGTTATCCGCCTGTGCTACGCAGCAAAATTAACTTTCAAAACTACCAATAATGCCGTAGAGTATGAAGCAATGATATGCGGATTGAAGTTGCTCAATGAACTCACCCCAGAAAGAGTGGTAATCTACAGCGATTCCAAACTCATGATAAACCAGATCACAAAAAATTATCTGGTGAAACAGGAGGAGCTCGTAAAATACCATCAGGTAGTCGGCCGATTGACACAAGAGTTAACGCACAAGGGAGTCGTTTGGGAGATGGTGCATGTTCCACGAGGCCAAAATACAAAAGCTGACGAATTAGCAAAGGCAGCGGCAAGTAGAGAACCATGGAGTCAAAAAGCATGCAGCTTGGAAATAAAATCGGCACCAGCATTCGAGGTTGATCAGATTATGATCATCGAGGAACTGGAAGACGATGAAGATTGGCGGATGCCAATCCATCAATATCTGGAGCAGGGAGATTTGCCGGTTGATAAGAGCTTAGCCAGAAAAATAATTGGGCAGTCGGTACGATACTCAATGCGGGATGGAACTTTGTATCGGAAATCATACACATGTCCATGGTTGAAATGCGTTAGTCGCAATGAAGGGGACTATGTGCTGCGAGAACTACACGAAGGAATTTGTGGCGCGCACGAAGCTTCGGCGGCATTGGCAAGAAAGGTCAAACTGCTGGGATACTACTGGCCCAAGGTGGTGGAAGATTCCCAGAAGATGGTTGCGGAATGTCACAACTGTCAAGTCCATGCGAATGAAAAGCATGTTCCCGGAGCTGAACAAATCACTATAATGACGGCGTGGCCATTCGCAACATGGGAAATTGATATAGTGGGCCCATTCCCAGAAACAACAAAGAAAAGGAAGTATTTGATAGTCGCAGTAGACCACTTCAGCAAATGGGTAGAAGCGGAGGCAGTAACCGCACAAACACCTGAGCGAATGATCGAGTTCTTACGAGAGAACATTATCATGCGATTTGGGATCCCGCAGAAGCTTATAACCGACAATGGCACCCAGTTCAACTGTGCCAAGTTCAAAACATACTGCGAAAGCATGGGAATCAAGAATCATTTTTCTTCTGTAAACCATCCCCAATCAAATGGTATGACAGAAGTTAACAACAGGGCCATGGTTCAAGGCATCAAGAAGCGGCTAGGTGACAAAAAAACAGGTTGGGCGGATGAGATACCCCATATGTTATGGGCATACAGAACCTCTGTAAAGGCAGCAACAGGCGAAACACCTTTCTCGCTAGTTTATGGAGCCGAAGCAGTCCTACCTGTTGAAATCAAGTCGCCCACAGATCGGACAATTTATTATTGCGACACACAAAATCCTATCAACATCAGAGATGCTTTGGATTCTATGGAGGAACGAAGAGAGAAAGCTTACATGCGAATGGCAATGTACCGCAATAGAATCAAGAAATACCATGACAGAAGAATGCGAAAAGTAATAATCAACGAAAACGACTTGGTCTTGAAAAAAGCGGATAAAATACAATCCAGAGATGGCAAAGGCAAGCTGGGCGTCAACTGGATCGGACCATACAAAGTATCCAAGAAGCTGGGACCAGCCACTTTTGAAATAGAAGAAATGAGCGGAAAGAAGCTCCCGCGCACCTGGAATCTAGAGAATCTACGCCTATATAGAAAGGCCGAGTAGTTCGAGGAAATGACGAGTACTCTTTTTCCTTTTATGAGTTTTTCCCACTGGGTTTTCTGATAAAAGGTTTTAATGAGGCTTCGATCCCACACAATTGGTGTATATATGTAATAAACTTTTTCTCGTCATCAATAAAAGTTATTACATTCACTCAGTATGTTACAACAAAACGCGGATTCCTTACAAAAAACACATAAATGTGTTGCCTCTTAAAGAAAGGCGGATGCATGATTACGCATCACTCGCAAAAAACCTTAGGGTTAAAATCAATAGCACATAAATGTGTTGCCTCTTAAAGAAAGGCGGATGCATGATTACGCATCACTCGTAAAAAACCTTAGGGTTAAAATAAAAAAACCTTAGGGTTAAAATCAAAAACACATAAACGTGTTGCCTGTTAAAGAAAGGCGGATGCATGATTACGCATCACTCGCAAAACCTTATGATCAAAACTTATGATTATTTTCGAAAGAAGAATTATAAGTTAAGGCATAAAATTAAGCGGATAAACGAGTACTCAAAATTGCAAAAAGGGTCTGGCCACCCTAGCTATGAAGAAACACAAATATAGGAGTCGGCAAAAAGACAAAGGGCACATATAAAGGGCAAAAAAGTGACAATCACACACATATGAAAACCAACAACCGAAAGAAAATATATATATCAGAGCGGTTTGTTACATGGTTTTTACATACAAAAGTCCAAATATAAGTTAAGCTACGCTACAGCTTCCTCTCCTTCGCCCCTAATGCCCTCCTGGACTGCGGTAACTCCCTCATCTCCTCCGGTAGGAGGATCTACTTCAAGCGAATCCTCGACCCTTGAATCGATAACCGCTTCAGTAACCTCTTCGGTGAGAGGTACATCTTGCACAGGTTGAGAAACGGCTTGGGGTGCCTCTCCTTCCGCGGGCTGAATAGGGATCTCGCAGCTAATCGGAGGATCCTGAAGACTCTTCCAATCTAAGAAGAGTACCTCATCCATATCAGCATCCTCGGCTTCCAGCTTATCCCACTCCCCAGTTAAATCCTTTTCAGGGATGGGAACTTTGGGGCGGTTAAGTACTAGACCCTGATGCCCGTGCTCATAAGCCGCATGAATCCGCTCCCCATACCAGTAGATGCGGGCGCCATCTTCAGCCAAAATCTCCTCAACCCTCTTCTTTTGGGCCTCCTTGAAAGCAGCTAGGTCATCGAGGGCTTTTTGCAGTTCATCGGACTTGGCCTGAAGGGATTTAAGGGCCTCCTCCTTCTCGCCCACGGCCTTCTGACAGGTGCCCTCTAGGACCTTCACCTTCCCTTGGACATCATCATAAAGCGACTTCTGAGTCGCCAATTCCGTACCAAGACTTTCCAACTCCTGGGCTCGCTCTGCATCCCTTCGGAGAATGCCCTCAGCGAAATTGATAATCTACATATAACACGTCTCACAAATAAAAATGGGCGAATAGAAATATGCGGTTACAATGAACACAAGATATTTGAAAGCGAAAGGACAAAGCAATAATATACCTCTACAGAACGCTTCTCGATCCCTTCCACAGCAGTAGGGAGCGATACTTGCTCGCGCACACGGGAGGCAGAGGGAAGTCGCCCGAGGACATTGCATATGGAAGATACAATATCCTTGCAAGAGAAGTTCATGGCCAGGCCGAAAGTCCAAGTCCACCATCCGCTAATATCGGGGATTGGCTGCAAGAGCATAAAGAAAAATATCAAGGAGTGGCAGATAGCTCATGAGGAAAAAGTAGCAATACGAGAGGGAGTAGATCAAGATACCTCGTGAATGGGGGTACTTCTCTTTCCTTTAGACGAGGCGGATACAGGTGCGCCGCCAACAGTAAGGGACACATAAGTGTTCTTCTTTTTAGAACGAGAAGACTCTGTATCCGCACTTATCTTCCGCTTTCTAGTTAAAGGAAGATCCTCGGAGGCAGAAGCAGGACCTTGTGAAGCGGAAGCCCTAACCGGGGAAGCCGCCCCAATAGAAGGAATCGTCCCTCCAGAAGGATCCGCCCCTACAACGGAAGCGGTTTCCGTCATCCGCTTCTTTCTTCTCGCCAGGGCTTTGGCCTCCCGATCTGTAGCGATTTGAGATAAAGGATCACCCCTGCAAAGGGTTAAAAGAAACCATCAACTTGGAAATAAAAAGTACCTTGCACAAAAACACGATAAGGAATATAGACAACGCGATCCCCCTCGCGGTATGCAATCGCTACTCGGCTCCTTAGCATATGAAAGGCCTGATTGTATGTCCATACAAAAGGTGGAGTGCTCTTCAGGAACTTGATAACGGCGGATTCTTCCTGGCTGGGATACCCGAAGTTCAAACTCTTTACGTTGGGTCGGCTCCAGCAATGAAGGAAGTTCAGGTTTTCCTCATTAAACTTGATAAAAAAAGTAAGATCGATCCCACTCGCGGATCTTGTTCAGCTTCTCGTCAAAACCATAGTATCCGCTCTGGCGGATGAAAGTGAAATACCCCGCCGAGCTTTTGAAATGGTGGAGCTTGGAGAAGATCTTGAGCGAAAAGGGAACCTCCAAACAATCCGCCAAAAATTTGTCCAGAGTCAAATCGGCCCAGCCGTTAGGATGCAGTTGCCCGGGCGCTATTCCATAACCGCCTAAGACGGAAGCAATCTCATCCGCCAGCGGATAAGTGAAGCCGCAGATAATCTGGGCCACGAAAACAGTGAAGTATCCCTTTGGGTAATCGCCCGGTCCCCTATCCTCTCCAGGAATGATCGTCTCGAGACCTCGGAGCCAGGGATAATGCTCCCGCAAATCATCGATTGTCTCTTGACAAACCAGACTTCCCGACCTGTCCTTCTTGGGTAACAAACGAGGGGTTGGGACAGGTGGCGGAATCAACTTTTTGGGGTCAAACAAGGAGCAAATGTGAAAAGAAAAACTTACATGAAAAAGACAACACAGTGAAGTGACGGGATTAAGAGGTCAACGCCGGAAAAGAAGTAACGGAATTAAAAGGTCGACGCTGGAGAAAACGAAAGAGGGGAAATGCACAAATTCAAAAACTTTGAAATAATCGGACAAAGACGAAGCGTCCCCTATAAAAAGACCCTAAAAGGGCTCTTGCTAGACCAAGGGGGAGGCATGTGATAACCCGCGAAGCCCAAAACGGGTTATACTCATTTCGCAAGCCCAGCCCATATTAAAGCCCCATGGGCTAAGATTGGACGGGACCCGAATGAAGGAAGCGGGCGCAGCGAGTAAACCGCCCCTAATTCCTAAATGGAGCGACAAGACTCCCACTCAGAACCACGTTCGTTGCCATGAAAACCACGAAAGGGACATGGCCTAAAAAGGGGGAACCGCCCTCAGAACGTGGCCCACTAAGGAGTAACCGTCCTCAGCGGTTACCCAAAAATACCTATAAAAGGCCTTAAGAATAAGGGAGGAGGTACGTTCACATTTTTTTCCCACAGAGCTATTGCTAAATTATAGACTCATTCTTACAAAAACTGACTTGATCGTCGGAGAGTTTTCCCGGAGATCCTGTCTCCGGTTTTTCTTTGCAGGTAACTCCGGCAAAGAACATCAAAGCGGATCCAGCAAGTTATCAGGTATATAACAAAAAATGACAAACAACAACAGATTCTAACATTAAAATCATAACATTATCAAAATTTACAACAAGATTGCCACAATAACAACATTCAAATCATAACATTATCAAAATTTACAACAAGATTGCCACAATGAACTCTACTAACGAATCATTTCAAAGTGAACCTAACTAATCCGGTACCAATCTTGAAACGAATGAGTAATCTTGGTGTGCACCATGTGACACAACCATCCTAAAAGGTCTGGACTTCCATTTCTCATCCCAGAAGATCTGGACTTCCAGACCTTTTAGGATGGATGTGTCTCACGGTGCACACCAAGATTACTCATCCGATTTAAAATTGGTACCGGATTAATAAGGTTCACTTTGAAGATTGGCACCATGGGATGGACGTGTCCCATGGTGCACCCCAAGATTGACACAACCTCTCCTAACCAACCACTTTAGGAGTGAATGTGTCAATCTTGGGGAAGTTCATCCCTATACAGGAAGGAAAATAATCTCCCCTACAACCCAGTACGCCGCCTTCCAGAAAGGGATGTTACGTATTCAACCATCTACAGAAAAAATTAATCGTGTTAGGCAGGGAAAAAGAGGATTTTGGATTCGTGAAATGAAGATTAGCGAAGCATGCGAATGTAAATGTGCAGGGAAAGAGGTGATTTTACTTCGCATATCGATGCTTTCGTGAAGTTTGCGAGGTCTGAAACGTGACTATCTACGTCGCATATCGATGCTTTCGTGAAGTCTGCGAGGTCTGAAACGTGAGGATCTATTCGCAGACTTCGCGAACTAATTGATTCGCGAGGTAGATCCATACGTTTCAGACTCTCATTTCGCAGATCTTCGTGAAATCATTGATTCACGAAGTAGATCATCACTTTCCCAGGCTCGTTCTCTTCGCAAAGCTTCGCGAAACCATAGATTGCGAAGTGAATTCATGAAAAAACGCAGAAAAAAAACAGATACTTACATTTTTCGCCCCTTTCACCCCCAAAAGCGACAATAACAATATGATAACATGGGAAGAACGAAGGAAATAATGTAGAAAAACTATTTCTTTGATGGTAACAAGAAGAAAGAAACCAAGCAATGAACAGGAAGATGAAAAACCATGGCTTCATTTTCTAGGGTTGGAAAGTTGCAGAATCAAGAAATGAAGAGAGAAAAAAGAGAAATTCATTGTGATTTTGACTAAATGGTGCAGATTTCGTGCAATTTAAAGGAAGAAAGGAAGATCAAAAGTCTTGAAATCATTAATGCAGGAGCAACTTTTCACATAACCAAGGAGATAGGAGGAGCGGCGGTTCGCGAGTGGTGGAAGTGGGAAGGTTAGGGGTATTATGGAAAAGTCACACAAAATCAGTCTAGATATGTAGTAGGTTGAGTAAATGGGTTAAATATGTAAATAGGCCTCCCATTTGACCCAGTTTTGTAATTTTCCCAAATTGAAAACTAGAAAAAAAAAAAGTAAAAATAGTAAAAACACAAAAAATATGAAAAATAAAAAAACATGAAAAACGACAAAAAAACAGAAAAAATATGAAAAATAAAAACGTGAAACGGTAATAAAAAAGAAAAATATGAAATGAAAATGAGAAAAACGAAAAAATGTGAAAAAAAACAAAAGAACATGAAAAATGGAAAAAATGGAAAAAGGTGAAAAAGTTGAAAAAAATGGTGAAATGGTAAAAACGAGAGAAAATGTGAAAACTATAAAATTTGTAAGAACGTGGAAAAAAATTAAAGAACAATGGAAAAACGTGAAAACAAGAAAAAATATGAAAAGCGTGAAAAAAAAACGAAAAAATGAGTTTTCCTTTTTTCATGTATGATGTTTTTATCTTTTTTCATGCTTTTACCGTTTTTCTGTTTTTGCATTTTCTTTCGTTTTGACACTTTTTTCGTCAATTTTCAAGTTTTTTTTTTCATATATCACCTTTTTATGTTTTTTTGTTTTACTGTTTTTTTTATCATTTTTCTGTTTTTTTACTTATTATAATACATAAATTTTAATTGAAAATAAAAATTATAAACAAATATAATATTATATATACGTTAAGCTA
Source organism: Euphorbia lathyris (assembly GCF_963576675.1). Lineage (NCBI taxonomy): Eukaryota > Viridiplantae > Streptophyta > Magnoliopsida > Malpighiales > Euphorbiaceae > Euphorbia > Euphorbia lathyris. Next base: position 74,015,764 of record NC_088914.1, on the reverse strand, counting down.
TTGTAGGAAAATATACTACCATGATGTAAACACGAGCTGTAAAATATTGTGGTGTCAACACTAGAAAATATTTTATTTTTTAATAAAAAAATTATTTTATCTAATACTTTCCATTACACATTATTTCCTTACAAACAAACGAGATTAGTTAATATTAGCTTGCTTTTCTAGCCTTAGCCGATAATTTTATTTCGATACATTCCAATAGTAGAAATAGATGTCAAATTTGGCATCTATTAATGTCAACGGCCGCAAGGCCAAAAAAAAATTGTAAGGAAAAGTTTCTTCTAATAACTAAATAAATATAGTGAACAATTTATTAGTATATGTGTTTATAGATATTATATTAAGTAGTCATGCGTTTTTAAAAATAATTATATAGTCCATACAATTTGTTTTCATCAAATTCTATCGTCGTTTTTTTTTTGTCAGAGTCAATGGTTGAAATAGGCTAAATAAAATTAAAAATGATAAAGTTTCCACTTATACTATTATAAAATAATAAAATATTTGTTTTTTCTATATTATGTTTCTATTAGCCTTTTCACATTATCATAACGTCTCCAATATATAATAATTAATTTATTAATTTTATATAATTATAGTACTTTAATTTATTGACTTAAAATGTTTTTCTTTAGGTTCAAGAGGTAAATATATAATTAAAGTTGAAAAGGGAAATAATATTTAAATTAAATTTAATCTTATTTAAATTAAAAAAATTCATCCTCCAATTGTACCTCAGACTATCCATCCTCCCTTTATAAGGGAAAATTATACAAGAGTTCAGGACTCCCAACTCACTACAAGGACCTCCCACACATTAATTGACACATGTACCATAATTCCACATCACTAATTAAAAATCTTAGTTTAATTTATGGTAATTTATTTATAGAAAAGTTACACACAACGGGGAAATCACGATATCCATTTCCTACCAACCACCGTTCTCCAATTTCCATCGTAACTAATCTCCACCAACATCCGACGTCCGTTACCGTTCTCCATTTCGGGATGAATGTGCTCTCTCTGTAACAACGCCTAACTTCTTGAGTTTGTGCTAGATCGTTCAATGTCTGCGACTCGACTTCAATAAATTATCCTCTGATGATTGCAGAAACAAGGAGGTTAGCTGCTTTTTTAACCGAAACCAACCAAGGAGGCTAGCTGTTTTCTTTTATCTGACCATCGTGGATAGACTCGGTATGAATTTCAGTTCTGATTTTATTATTTTCTAAAACACGTTTGTGAAATTGGATTTTTCTTCGTTGTGTTTGCGCAAGTGAAATTGGATTTTATCAACGTGATCTTGCTCCACTCTTTGAAATCTGTCACTTTCCATTAGAAGATAGGAAGTCCAGGTTCGTTTAAATGTGCAGAGTAATTTACTGTTGGTTTTTCTTTGGAGTTTCACGAATTAAAATCCATTGGGATGCAGTAATTTACTAGAAGTAGAGTTAGAGGACGGTGACGACCGGTACAGAGAACAGCAGCAATGGAGATTGAAACCAATGTATAAAGTACAGACCAGCTAGCGACGACCAGCAACCGAAAGTAGAGTTAGACGGTGGTGACGACCGGTAGACAGAGAATGACGGTACTGGAGATAGACAACGGAGACGACCGGTAGACAGAGAACAGCGGTAATGGAGATTGAAACCGATGGATGTTTTTTTAGAGTATCGTTCCCGTAAATAAATTAAACTAAGATTTTTAATTAGTGATGTGGAATTACAGTACATGTGTCAATTAATGTGTGGGGGGTCCTTGTAATGAGTTGGGAGTCCTGGACCCCTGTATAATTTCCCCTTTATAAGACCCGTGTTGAAACATGTGTGGTACCACTTCTGTAAACCTATCATATTGGTTCTTAAATCCCTAATTTTTTCGTTCTTCGGAAAAAAGTTTTCTCCAGTTTGAATCTCTTTGATTCTCACGTCGCTGGATCTAATGTTTCTTTGATTCGTTTAGTTGATGCATCCATTTTAATACTTCTGCTTTTCGTGACATGTGTTCTCTTCTTTTTCCTTTATTTAATTCTTATTTTGGTTTTTGTTAGGGTTTATGCATATATTAATTAAATCTCTACAATCTTGTAGGTTGAAGATGTAGTTATAAAATTAAAATCGAATGGGGAAGTAACAGTCAAATGGAATTGATGTTGATTTAAATTCAAATCTTTTTCAGTGGCCAATTGTGCCTCTCATCTATTCTCACACAGTTGGATCTGACGTTTCTTTGATTCGTTTCGTTGATGGCATCCATTTCAATACTTTTACTTTCTGTGACATGTTTTCTCTTCTTTTTCCTTTATTTAATTCTTATTTTGGTTTTTGTTAGGGTTGATGTATATGTTAATTAAATCTCTACAATATTGTAGGTTGAAGATGTAATTATAAAATTAAAATCGAATGGGAAAGTAATAGGCAAATGGAATTGATGTGCCTCTCATCTATTCTCACACCCCTGGATTTGATGTTTCTTTGATTTGTTTCGTTGATGGCATCCATTTCAATACTTTTACTTTTCGTGACAGGTTTATTTAATTCTTATTTTGGTTTTTGTTAGGGTTTATGCATTTGTTAATTAAATTTCTAGAATCTTATAATAGGTAGAAGATGTAATTATAAAATTGGTTTTTTTTTTATTTTTGTTACCTTACAAACTAAAATAAATTATGTATGTGGTTTAATAATTGGTTGTTACCAATTTGACATCTATTAGACAAGCTCTTATGTTGAATTTGAATATTAACTGTAGTGGATTTTTGAAAGGAAGACGAAGCTATACCGGACACAAGATTTCATAACCCTTATAAATAAAAAAATAACTTTATAACCACATATGGACTTTGTAGGACCCATTAGATTTTAACCCTTCAATTCAAGTAAGTAATTTTTATATTAAAATATGTGTAACTTATTAAACATTTTCTATAAGTATAAAGAAAGGAAGTATTCAGGGATGTAACTGGGGATGGGGACCAATATGATCCCCGTAGGTGGGTACGGGGTGGGGATAGGAAATGGTATCCCGTCCCGTGGGGATCCCCGTCCCCGTCCCCGTGAAGCCCCACCGGGGATCTCCGATTATAAGTGAAATGCAAAAACATTTACTTAAATTAAAATGTAGATATGGAGATTCAAACCTGTAATCAATTGAAACACTATCAAATGTCTTACCATCCGGACACGTTCCATTTTAGGTTAACTATTAATTATGTAAAATATATTAATTTATAATGTTGAAATATTTTCAAATAATTAAAATAAGATTCACAGATTTTACAACCCTAATTTCTTATCTCTTTCTTTTCGAGATACACAGTGTGCCTCGCCTCACTCGCCTCTCCATTCTTCTCTTCTGCTTCCTTTCTAGGTTTCTATCTCCTCCACACTCAATTCTACCGCCATCCGCCGCCACCACGTCGCACCACCACCTCGCCTCCATTCTTCTCTTCTGATTCCTTTCTAGGTTTCTATCTCCTCCACACACAACTCTACCGTTGTCCGCTGCCACCACGTTGCACCACCACCTCGCCTCCATTCTTCTCCTTTCTAGGTTTCTATCTCCTCCACACTCATCTCTGCCTCCTCCACCGTCGCCTCCACCTCTTCGCTTCTCCTACTCGGGTAAGTTTTCTAAACTCTGAAGTTTGATATTTGAAGTTCTAAACTCTGTATTTGGTGTCATAAAATAGATGATTTGTGTTTGGAATTAATTTATACATACTGCTATATATATATATGTCAATGTTAAGCATTGTCTTTCTATGTAATGGATTTAGCAATCAAGTTAAGAAATTTGTGCATTGTATTATTTGCTCAAAAGGGTTAAGAATTCATGTGAAGTACAGTAACTAAAAGTTATTGTGAATTTCTGTGGCTATTTTAGCTGATGGGATCACTGTTATTAAACGGTATGGGATTTGATTTACTGTACCCGGGGATTCCCCGTGGGGCGGGGACGGGGACCGTTTTTGTCCCCATTTAGCTGGCGGGGATGGGGACAGAAAATCCCCGTTTAGGCAGGGATGGGGATGGGAAATCAAATCCCCCCCATTTACATCCCTAGAAGTATTATGAAAAAATGTAACTAATAATAAATAAAATTGAGTTATAAATATATGTAATTAGATTTAACTTAGCAAAATAGAGGAGGATAATTTATTGTTTCGTAATCTTTTATTGCTTAGAAAACCTTCATTTTTGTGTGGTGGTTGTTTTTTTGCAGGGAAAAGAAAGTAAAGACAAAATAAACACCACAACAAATTAATCTGGGATTAGTCTAGGAAAGCTAACCCCCACAATATCTTCAGAAAACAAAGATAACAGGAAATCAGAAGGAGAATAGAAAATAGAGACGCCCAAAGCCCTCTCATGGCCCTCAGCAGCAAGCCGATCTGTCACCCGATTCTAGCAGAGGAGCATATCCTCATCTTGACTGCTTCGAGATTGTCTGACTCCACTAGCAACCTCCTAATCCCCATATCCTCTTCCACCCTAAGCTAGAAAAGATACCCCAGAGCTCAACAATAAAAGAGGAGCCCAAACCCAGATTCTGAGCAAAACCTGACAACCAAGCATCTCCTGCATCTCTCAATACACTGCCGGCATCAATTCTTATGTTCTCTTTACACGACCCATCAGTGTTCAACTTTACCATCCCTTCACCCGGTCTATCCCAGCCTATTAGATGAATAGTCGTCTTTGGGATAGAACTTACTAAACTATCAACATTGAAACTCTCAATTATTGAATTAACTTTTCTGAAGAAGAAATCCAACAAATTAGAAAGGACAACCGTTCCTTCTCCAAATACCTCAACATTCCTCCAATACTAAATTTGGTGGCTTTGTGTGGTTGTTGTTAATAACAACAAATTTTTTTCTAATATGATACGTCTTTGTATGAATCGCCATTAATTATGAATCATTAATACCCTATCTCTCCACGACTCAGAATCCCATCGCCGCCACCGTAAATCGACCCTCAGCCGCTGTGTCCGTCTGACCCCGACACCGTTCTTGTCTCTCTCTCAGCCGCATCTGGTCGTGGGAGTCTCGTCTCGTCCCTCCGGCGCGGTGGTGGTGCTCGTGAGCGGTGTTTGTTTTTCGCACAGGTCTTGTGCGCGTTTTGTGTTGCTGGTGCGAGAAAGCCTTGCGGTTTTCGTCCCTTCTTGCCGTTTTCGTCGGACTGGGGCTTTTGTCAACCCTGCCTAGGAGCTTCTGTGCGCCAATTTCCTCCACGGTTTCAGCGCAGGTCCTTTGCCTCTACCGGTTCCGGTAGTCGGGTTAGTGTTCTCTTCTGTTTCTCTTGGTTACCCCTGGACCTCTTTGGCCTCTGTGTTTTCTTGGTAGTTTTGTGGTTTGGATGTTTGGTTGTTTCTGCTTTCTTATTTTCTGCTGAGGTTGGGTCTGGTCTGTGCTTGGGCATTGAGCCTGTTGTTTCGCTGTGGGTTTGCTGTCTGCGTCTTGGGTGTTTTTAGCAGTTTGTGGGGGTTTTGGCTAGTGAGTGTCCTGCTGCTGGTTGGGGCTGAATTGCTATCTGATAGTTTTGTCTTCCTATTTTTGTCGGGGTTTCTCATGGCTGGTGTAACATCCCTAAAACCCTAACATATACATCTTCCCACATTCATATATGTTTTCATGATTGAATACATACATTTTAGATTCATCGCATTGTCATTAAAAGTTTCATATGCATAATGCGATTACCGTGCGATTAGTAGACGATTAGTGTATCGTTAAGATGTAACGATTGGTTAATTGAGTTAGGACTTAAATGAATGAATGAATGAATTCATATGTCCTAAATTGATTAAGTTACACTTTAGGAGGGCTGAATTTGAGGTTTTTGAGCAAGCACGAGGTGTCACCCCAATATTAAGACAAAATACACCTCTTCATTTGCCAAATGATGTGCACAACTCATTCTTTATCTATTCCAGCCACAATTTCGACCAAAGCTTCAGCAAAACCTTCCTTGTTCATACCCTAAACCTCTCCAAAGAAAAATCTTCCAATTTCTTCCATTTTCAAACCAAACAAGTCAAGTTAGGAAGCATACTAGGTGATAGACACAAGTTGAAGGTTAGTATGCTGTTTTAGCTTGTTTTCTATGAGTTTGAGATTCTGAAATACCTAGGTATTATCATAGGATTTGTTGTGGATGAGTTTTGATTGAGTTTGTTGAGTTTTGGTGTTGTTTGAATTGGTTTTAGGCTGTCCAAATGAAAGATATGTATCAAGTGCCCTAAACAGAAATCTAGGGTACTGCTTTCAGTCATTTTGGAGCATGTTTTTCATATTGATATTCTTCGAATTTGAAGATACATAAAGAATAACATAAGTTGTTATATGTGTTATGAAACCCTCTGTAAAATATGGGACTTTAATTCCATATATAGATGAAGAAAACCTAGATGGAACATGACTGCCTCGAAATTGAATATCATGTGAGGCAGCCATGTTGATGTAGCATTTTGAGGACCTTAGAATCATAATTTGAGAAAGGTTATTCATATAAAAGTGTTCCTAACTACTTGAAGTATATGTCTGTAAAAGGTTTTGGAAATCCATTGTGTTTAGTGTGAGATAGGTTGAGTGCATTATGGTAGATGCAAATCTGGATTGTCTGTTTCTTGGCTGGAAACAGGACAGAATCATTTTGCATGCCATATATTGTGTAGAAGTGATATTAAAGTGAATTTTGGATATGTTATACCCATATATGTCTAGTTTCAGTAGGTTCAAGAATCAGGGAATTTGGATTAATATAGAGAAAGTTATGGCAGAATGTGTGCAAGTAGGTCATGTGATGATCTAAGACAAAAGGATTAGATTGCATGAACTTTGTGGAGTTAGTGTCTTGTAAATCATATAGCATTCATTAGTTTATATTTTTATTAAGTTTATGTTAAGGCTAATTGTATAAATGTTATGTGACATTAGGAGGGCAAGGTGCAATTGAACACACACCCGATCGTGTTGAATAGATCGAACCAAGTGCGACGGTAAGCATATTGCTTATATATGTGTATGAATGTATTGTGCCTTGTAACTTGTTGAGTGTGAGATGTGGTTGAATCTGATGTGAATGATGTGGATAATGTTTGAGTGTTTGTGATACGTCATGATTGATAAGAAAGTGATATGATTGAGTATGTTGCAGTGTTATGAGTAAATACGGCATGTTGAGCCTTGTGCACATACTGGAACTGGATAATGGTTAGATTATAAATGAATATAAGCTTGCTTAAATGGATATGTGAAATGGTCCAAGTTGAGAGTGCTATCCGAATATTGTGAGCCGGAAGCACATGTGTTGAGATATATGAGAACGTGAGTTGAGTGTAACTCCTCCGTACAGATGATTGTATTCTGAATTTAGTGAGCCGTAATACAGATTGGGCCCAAGGACCATTTTAAATATATTGTCTAAGTATAGCAAGGCCTTACTTACTAAAATAAGTATTACTATAATAAGTGAAACAAGTGAATATCTTTCTATTGATAATTCTAACTTGGTACTGATGATATATTTTGATCTGTGTTCTTTACATTACTTTTGTATACATATATGCGTAATATGATTATTGAGTAGGCAGCTCACCCCTTGCCAACAGATTTTACAGGTTAGGAGGAGTTCTTCTTGCTTAAGGTCGCACCGGCAGTGTCAGTCCATTCTCATCTAGGCATTTTGGAGTCTTGTGATGTACTTTTGTTTTGTAAATCCTCTATGTAGGATAATGACTTAAACATGTATTGTAAATGCTTTCTCTTATGTATAATATGTAAAGTTTATATGAGATTGAAGTTTATATGATTGAGAATTGAAAGCATGTCTATAACTGATATTGTGTGAGATATCATGTGATCCAAGTGAGGGGGTTACATTTAGTGGTATCAGAGCGGGTCTACTTTCCTAGGGATTAGGTTGTGTATGACTTGTTTTGGATTCCTAGGTTAAGACCACATAATCATGTTTTCTTATTCTAAAGCATGTTGACATGGTCATGTTTCATGTAGGGTTATGGAGTCTGATGGTGAGAATGGACAATCCGGTAATGTGTCTAGTCATGGTTCAGTTGGTCATGTTCATGAGTCTGGGGGCTCAGAACATATAGGAGCTTCAGAACATGCAGGTTATCCTCAGGGTTACAACCAGTTTGAACAGATGAAGGGAATCTATTTGGCTCAAGGTCAGCCTCAGCCACGTGTTCAAGCTCGTCGAGATGCGCCAGTCTTTGATAAAAATTTTGAAAGGCTTAAAAAGATGGGCGCAACAGAGTTTGAGGGTAGTACATATCCTGATATAGCTGATAAATGGTGGGCCAAGATTGAAGATATACTTAAGAACACAGAATGTCGACTAGATTCAATGGTCAAATATGTTTCTAATCTTTTCACTGATGAAGCTTTAGAATGGTGGAGATCTATAAAAAGGACAAGAATTAGAACTGAAATAACATGGGATATTTTCAAGAAGTTGTTCACTAATAAGTACATGCCAATGATATACAAAGATAGGAAACAAACAGAGTTTTTGACCCTTATGCAGGAGGATATGTCTGTGGCTGAATACGAGCTTAAGTTTAACACTTTAGCCAAATATGCACCTGCAAATGTGGCTACAGAAGAAGCAAAATGTCGTAGGTTTGAACATGGTCTACACCCAGATGTTAGAATTGGGATTCATGCATATGAAACTAGCTTTAGATTGTTAGTAGAATCTGCACTCAGAGCTGAGGAAATTGTGAAAGATAGAAAACAACTTTTTGTAACCAAAAGGGCTAGATTTGATACAAAGGGCCAGTCTAGCAGGCCAACAAAGAGAGGTGGATTCTCAATTTCTTTGTAGAGGCTATTCTCAACAATTTAGAGGTGGTAGTAGTAGTATCCATCGTGGTGGGACTAGATCACGGGGCGGATTTGGAGATGTTTTGAGTAGTGCTCCATCTGTTGGTAGTAACAGATTTTCAGGTGGTCGGTTTAATAGTGGGTATAGAAGAGGAGCGAGGACAACATCTTTTCCAGCTTGTCAGACATGTGGATGGGTACACAGAGGTGAGTGTTGGGGACCTTCCCTGGTTTGTGTCAGATGTGGCCGATCTCACACAGGAGAGTGTTATGGTTCATTTAAGAAGGGTACATGTTTTGAGTGTGGAGAAACAGGCCATTATCGTAATGATTGTCCCTTATTAGTTGATAGAGGAGAGAGAGTTCAACCTCAATCTAATATAGGAGGTGGTGCAGCTGGAGTGGATAGAGGCAGAGGCAGAGGCAGAGGTCGAGGAGGAGGTAGAGGGGGTAGACATGATGCTCCTATGGGTGGACAGACACAAAATTTACCACGAAATAGAGCCTTCAATATGACGAGGGGTGAAGCTCAAATATCACCAGAGGTCATATCCGGTACAATTTCTATCCTTGATACCTTAGCTTTTGTTTTGATTGACCCTGGATCCACTCATTCATACATAACACCTGAGTTTATATTGAAAATAAATGGGAAGGTAGAACCATTAGGATATGATGTGGGAGTTATCCTACCAGTTGGGAATAATGTTATTGTAAATCAGGTTCTGAGAGATTGTCCTATAAAAGTGAGGGGAAGTGAGTTCCTTATAGATTTAGTAGTTATGGGGTTTAGAGAATTTGATATTATTTTGGGGATGGATTGGTTGTGTAAATATGAAGCTAAAGTGGATTGTTGTTCAAAGGAAGTTGTGTTACATTGTAATTCAGAATCAACTGTGTTATTTGTTGGGGAGAGAAAGGTTGTGCCGTCTTGTTTAATATCTGCAATTCAAGCAATCAGATGGATTAGAAATGGGTGTGAGGCATATTTAGCTCATGTTGTGGACACTAGGGAGGATGGAGGCAAATTGGAGAATATTCCAGTGGTGAGAGATTTTGCAGATGTATTCGTAGATGAACTACCAGGATTACCACCTCATAGGGAGATTGATTTTCCTATTGAGACCATGCCAGGAGTATCTCCTATATCAATTGCTCCATATAGAATGGCTCTAATAGAATTACAAGAATTGAAGAAACAAATAGAAGAACTACTTGAGAAGGGGTTTATACGACCCAGTACTTCACCGTGGGGAGCACCTGTATTATTTGTGAAGAAGAAAGATGGAAGTATGCGATTGTGTATTGATTACAGACAATTGAACAGAATGACAGTGAAAAACAAGTATCCATTGCCTCGGATTGATGATTTGCTAGATCAGCTTAGAGGAGCTCGTCATTTTTCAAAGATGGATCTAAGATCGGGCTATTGGCAGTTGAGAGTTGCAGAAGCTGACATACCTAAAACTGCTTTTCGTACAAGGTATGGTCATTTTGAGTTTCTTGTGATGCCTTTTGGCTTGACTAATGCTCCTGCAGCTTTCATGGCATTAATGAACAAGACTTTTCAGCCATATCTAGATAAGTTTGTTGTGGTGTTCATTGATGATATCCTAGTGTACTCAAGGACTGTGGGTGAGCATGAACAACATTTGAGAATTGTTTTGAAAATTTTACGAGATAATTAGATGTATGCAAAGCTGAGCAAATATGAATTTTGGATGGATGAAGTTATATTCCTTGGTCATGTGGTGTCAGGTGAAGGGGTTCAACCCGACCCTTCCAAAATTAAAGCTATTGATGAATGGGAACCGCCAAAGAACGTTACAGAGCTTAGGAGTTTTCTTGGGTTAGCTGGTTATTACAGGAGATTTGTAGAGGGGTTTTCTCTGATTGCAGGTCCATTAACTAAATTGCTGAGAAAGGGCATTGTATTCCAGTGGAATGATAAATGTCACCAAAGCTTTGAGGAACTAAAGAAGAGATTGACTTCTGCACCGGTGTTAGTGTTACCTTCTGAAGGTGGTGGCTTTGTTGTTTATACAGATGCCTCGGGACAAGGTTTGGGATGTGTTCTAATGCAAAATGGGAAAGTTATTGCATATGCTTCTAGGCAACTGAGACCTCATGAGATGAATTACCCCACACACGACTTAGAGTTGGCAGCAGTCATCCATGCATTGAAGGTATGGAGACATTATCTATATGGGGAGACATTTCAGATTCTCACTGATCACAAGAGTTTGAAGTACATCTTTACACAAAAGGAGTTGAACCTAAGACAAAGGAGATGGATTGAGCTATTAAAAGATTATGATTGTACAATAGATTACCATCCAGGAAAAGCTAATGTGGTTGCAGATGCTTTGAGTAGAAAGAGTGTTGATATTGTGGCTAGTATGAAGAGTTATAGTTTAAATTCACTAGTGGAGATGCAAGCCATGGATGTGCAGTTAGAAGTAAATGAAGTAACAGGTTTGATGGCTACACTACGGGTAAAACCAGATTTGAAAGAAAGGATCCAAGAAGCACAATGGCATGATCCTTATTTACAGAAAATGCGAGATCGTGTACAACAATGTAAGAGACCTGATATTTCTGTGGAAGATGATGGGACTATGATGATAGGTAGTCGATTATGTGTTCCAGATGTAGCAGATTTAAGATCAGAAATTCTACAGGAAGCACATAATTCTCCTTATGCTATGCACCCAGGAATGACAAAGATGTACCGAAATTTGAGACCTTTTTACTGGTGGCCTACAATGAAGAAAGATGTATCTACTTTTGTTTCCAAATGTTTGACATGTCAACAGGTTAAAGCTGAACATCAAGCTCCCGTGGGAAAACTAAAACCTTTAACCATACCAGAGTGGAAATGGGAGAGGATCACTATGGATTTTGTGATGGGATTACCAAGAACAAGGCGTAGACATGATAGTATATGGGTGATAGTGGATAGACTTACAAAATCAGCTCACTTTCTACCGGTTCAACAGACAGACTCGATGGATAAATTGGCTGGACTTTATGTGGAACAAATTGTGAGATTGCATGGAGTACCTATATCTATTGTTTCAGATCGTGATCCTAGATTTACATCTAGATTTTGGGGCAGTTTACAGCACTCCTTGGGAACAAAATTGCATTTCAGTACAGCTTTTCATCCATAGACAGATGGACAATCAGAAAGAACTATTCAGACCTTAGAGGATATGATGAGAGCTTGTGTTCTTAATTTCCAAGGTGAGTGGGATATACATTTACCTCTTATGGAGTTTGCTTATAATAATGGTTATCATTCGAGTATAGGCATGGCACCTTATGAGGCATTATATGAAAGACCGTGTAGAAGCCCTATATGTTGGGATGTTGAAGGAATGAGGCAATTAGAAGGACCTGAGTTAGTCCAGGAAACTGTTGAGAAGATCAATGTCATAAAGAAGTATTTAAAAGCTGCACAGGAACGTCAGAAAGCCTATGTGGATCAGCACCGAAGGGAGATGGAATATAAAGTTGGAGATAAAGTGTTTTTAAAAATATCCCCATGGAAAGGAATAGTTCATTTTGGTAGAAGAGGGAAGTTGAATCCAAGATACATCGGGCCTTATGAGATCATTGAGAGAGTTGGACCATTGGCTTATAGGTTAGCTTTACCACCAGAATTTTCTTTAATACATGATGTATTTCATGTGTCAGTATTAAGAAGATATAGATCAGACCCAAGTCATACGATTCCTGAACCTGAGATTGCAATAGTGAACACAGACTTGACTATTCGTGAGCAACCTTTAGAGATTTTGGGACGAGAAATGAAACGACTTCGAAACCGTGAAATTCCGGTGGTTAAGGTGAGATAGAGTCATAATCAAACACTTGATGAGGCAACTTGGGAGGTGGAAGAAAATATGAGGACACAATATCCTTACCTATTTGAAGCTTCTGGTAAGTGAATTTCGGGGACGAAATTCTTTAAGGGGGGAAGAACTGTAACATCCCTAAAACCCTAACATATACATCTTCCCACATTCATATATGTTTTCATGATTGAATACATACATTTTAGATTCATCGCATTTTCATTAGAAGTTTCATATGCATAATGCGATTACCGTGCGATTAGTAGACGATTAGTGTATCGTTAAGATGTAACGATTGGTTAATTGAGTTAGGACTTAAATGAATGAATGAATGAATTCATATGTCCTAAATTGATTAAGTTACACTTTAGGAGGGCTGAATTTGAGGTTTGTGAGCAAGCACGAGGTGTCACCCCAATATTAAGACAAAATACACCTCTTCATTTGCCAAATGATGTGCACAACTCATTCTTTATCTATTCTAGCCACAATTTCGACCAAAGCTTCAGCAAAACCTTCCTTGTTCATACCCTAAACCTCTCCAAAGAAAAATCTTCCAATTTCTTCCATTTTCAAACCAAACAAGTCAAGTTAGGAAGCATACTAGGTGATAGACACAAGTTGAAGGTTAGTATGCTGTTTTAGCTTGCTTTCTATGAGTTTGAGATTCTGAAATACCTAGGTATTATCATAGGATTTGTTGTGGATGAGTTTTGATTGAGTTTGTTGAGTTTTGGTGTTGTTTGAATTGGTTTTAGGCTGTCCAAATGAAAGATATGTATCAAGTGCCCTAAACAGAAATCTAGGGTACTGCTTTCAGTCATTTTGGAGCATGTTTTTCATATTGATATTCTTCGAATTTGAAGATACATAAAGAATAACATAAGTTTCTATATGTGTTATGAAACCCTCTGTAAAATATGGGACTTTAATTCCATATATAGATGAAGAAAACCTAGATGGAACATGACTGCCTCGAAATTGAATGTCATATGAGGCAGCCATGTTGATGTAGCATTTTGAGGACCTTAGAGTCATAATTTGAGAAAGGTTATTTATACAAAGGTGTTCCTAACTACTTGAAGTATATGTCTGTAAACGGTTTTGGCAATCCATTGTGTTTAGTGTGAGATAGGTTGAGTGCATTATGGTAGATGCAAATCTGGATAGTCTGTTTCTTGGCTGGAAACAGGACAGAATCATTTTGCATGCCATATATTGTGTAGAAGTGATATTAAAGTGAATTTTGGATATGTTATACCCATATATGTCTAGTTTCAGCAGGTTCAAGAATCAGGGCATTTGGATTAATATAGATAAAGTTATGGCAGAATGTGTGCAAATAGGTCATGTGATGATCTAAGACAAAAGGATTAGATTGCATGAACTTTGTGGAGTTAGTGTCTTGTAAATCATATAGCATTCATTAGTTTATATTTTTATTAAGTTTATTTTAAGGCTAATTGTATAAATGTTATGTGACATTAGGAGGGCAAGGTGCAATTGAACGCACACCCGATCGTGTTGAATAGATCGAACCAAGTGCGACGGTAAGCATATTGCTTATATATGTGTATGAATGTATTGTGCCTTGTAAATTGTTGAGTGTGAGATGTGGTTGAATCTGATGTGAATGATGTGGATAATGTTTGAGTGTTTGTGATATGTCATGATTGATAAGAAAGTGATATGATTGAGTATGTTGCAGTGTTATGAGTAAATACGGCATGTTGAGCCTTGTGCACATACTGGAACTGGATAATGGTTAGATTATAAATGAATATAAGCTTGCTTAGATAGATATGTGAAATGGTCCAAGTTGAGAGTGTTATCCGAATATTGTGAGTCGGAAGCACATGTGTTGAGATATATGAGAACGTGAGTTGAGTGTAACTCCTCTGTACAGATGATTGTATTCCGAATTTAGTGAGCCGGAATACAGATTGGGCCCAAGGACCATTTTAAATATATTGTCTAAGTATAGCAAGGCCTTACTTACTAAAATAAGTATTACTATAATAAGTGAAACAAGTGAATATCTTTCTATTGATAATTCTAACTTGGTACTGATGATATATTTTGATCTGTGTTCTTTACATTACTTTTGTATACATATATGCGTAATATGATTATTGAGTAGGCAGCTCACCCCTTGCCAACAGATTTTACAGGTTAGGAGGAGTTCTTCTTGCTTAAGGTCGCACCGGCAGTGTCAGTCCATTCTCATCTAGGCATTTTGGAGTCTTGTGATGTACTTTTGTTTTGTAAATCCTCTATGTAGGATAATGACTTAAATGTGTATTGTAAATGCTTTCTCTTATGTATAATATGTAAAGTTTATATGAGATTGAAGTTTATATGATTGAGAATTGAAAGCATGTCTATACCTGATATTGTGTGAGATATCATGTGATCCAAGTGAGGGGGTTACAGCTGGTGTGGAGAATGCCATAGGCAACTTTTCCTTGTCGGATGGGGAGGAGGAAGCCCTTGACCTTAGTCGGCCTTCTTCTAACCCTATTGCTAAAAATGGAGGTCTAACCTTGATTGGTAGGTTCCTAACAGAGCGCTCTATTAATACTGTAGCCATGAAGGCTAGAATGGCCACAATTTGGAGACCAGGCAGGGGAGTGGCTATCTCTGAGCTCTTAAATAATAAATATGTCTTTGAATTTTATCATGCTATTGATTTGGCCCGTGTTTTGGAAGGGGGCCCTTGGTCTTTTGATAATCACTTGCTTGTAGTTTCTCTCTGGAAAGACGAACAGTCACCTGACTTGGTTGATCTGTATGTTGCTGACTTTTGGGTCCAGATTTATGATTTGCCTATTGGGTCTATGTCGGAGGGGGTGGGTAGACAGATTGGAGACTTTATTGGTAAATTCCAGGCTTATGATATTAATAACAACACTGGGTTACGTAGATAATTCATGAGGTTAAGAGTCTCTATTGATGTGAGGAGGCCGCTGAAAAGGATGAAGAAAATCCGGAAGGGGAAGGAGGATTGGGCTTATATATCGTTCAAATATGAGAGGTTGGGCGCGTTCTGCTATATATGTGGGCTATTGGGGCATACTGACAGATTTTGTGATAAAATCTTTACCTTAAAGCCTGAGGAGATCACTAGGGAGTGGGGGGATTGGCTGAAGGCCCCTGTTCGCAGGGGCGGGGATGTACTAAGTGTGAAGTGGCTGAGAGAGCCGGGTAGTCAGGCTATGGATTTCAACTTTGGCTGTGGGCCTTCATTGGGAAACACTGTTAAAACTCTCAAAGTAGGGCAGTCGAGTGGGGGTAAGGAAGCCGGGAAGGAGAATGTCCCTATGGGACAAGAGGGGGCAAAGCTGAAGGGAAAATTGGATGTGGGGAAAGGGAATCCACATATACAGCTAGTACAGGAAGGGGAAATAGTGAATATGGCAGTGGATAGTGATGATGAGGGCCTTGAATTGGCAGATGATCGTAAGCGTAGGCGGGCAGGTCCGGATTCGATCTCAGTTCAGGCTGTTGTGAATAAGCTGCAGGGGAACGGGTCTGATCAGGTCCTTAATAATCCGAAGGAGATAGTTTCTACGAGCCTTTCTGATTCTACTCTTTCTAATGACACCAAAATGGCGCGGTCTGCAAAACAGGCCCGTCGAGGATTATGAATTGTCTAAGCTGGAACTGCTGGGGATTGGGGAATACCCAGGCAGTTCGGTCCCTTGGTGAGCTTGTCAAGACAAGTAAGCCGGATTTGGTTTTCCTGATTGAAACTTTGGTTACTGATTCTTGTATTGATGGTCTGAAGAGGAAGCTTGGTTTTGAAGGTCACTTTACAGTTGACTGTAGAGGCAGAAGCGGGGGAATTGCCCTAATGTGGAGGAATTCTGATATGGTTTCGGTGGTTTCGTTCTTTGATCACCACATTGAAGTTCAAATGCATGATGCTGAGAAGGGGGATTGGAGGCTGGTAGGTTTCTATGGTCACTCTAACCGAGCCAATCATATATGGTCTTGGAGGCTCTTGACTCAATTGTGTTCTTGTTCGATTCTTCCCCTCCTGATTATCGGGGACTTTAATTGTATTCTTTCTGATTCTGAGAAGGTTGGGGGCCTAGGCTACCCTCAAGGGCTGATGCGCCGGTTCTAAGAGGCGGTGGAAGAGAACCTGCTGATTGATCTCCCTACACAGGGAAGTCAATTCACGTGGGAGAGGAGTCGGGGCTCTAGACTGTGGGTCAGGGAGAGATTGGATAGGGCTATGGTCACTAGTGCTTGGGCGGATAGATTTCCTGCTAATCGGCTTCATACTCTGATCGCAGCTTACTCTGATCATGCACCCATTTTTTTGGAGTTTGATAATTCGGTTAGCAATGGGAGGTGTAGTCAGTTTTAGTTTGAACAAGAATGGTTGTCAGACCCTGAGTTCAAGGTGTTGGTGAGGACCTGTTGGCTTAGTAATAGCTGTCATAATCTCTCTGCAAAGTTGGCAGCCTGTGCCAGCAGCATGGAACAATGGGGAAAGAAGTACCGGTTGAGGTTTAGAAGGCAAATTGAGGGCTATAAGAGGAGGCTGGCTAGTCTTGTGGATAGTAGTGCTCCGGCTGATGTGGTCAGTTTCCTTCAGGCTAAGAGTGAATTGAATGCCCTACTTGACTCTGAAGCTATACATTGGCAACAAAGGGCTAAGAACTTCTGGCTGTAGGAAGGTGACCAAAATACTAAGTTTTTCCATGCCTGTGTCAAAGCTAGAAAGCAGAGAAATACCATTCGCCACCTTAAGGATGCAAACGGCCTGATAGTAGAAGGAGTGGATGATATGGGGATTATTGCCAATACTTATTTCTCTGATCTGTTTGCTGGCCCCACTAGTCCTTGTTATGATGCTGTGAGTACCCTTGTCCCTCTTGTTACGCCTGAAATGCAGGCTGATCTGTGCTCCCCTTTTACTTTTGAGGAATTCAAGATTGCTATGTTTCAAATGCACCCTGACAAATCCCCTGGTCCTGATGGGTTAAATCCGGGTTTCTTCCAACATTTTTGGGACCTCATTGGCCCCGAGATTGTTAATGCATGTAAGGGTTATTTGGCCTGCAAGGAATTTCCCCCGCACCTAAATGACACAATAATTATTCTTATCCCCAAAATTGATAGGCCTGAGTGTATGAAGGATTTTCGCCCTATCTCCCTGTGCAATGTGCTTTACAAATGGATTGCCAAAGTCCTAGCTAATAGGCTAAAGCTTGTATTACCTTTCTTGGTATCTGAGACCCAATCTGCTTTTGTCCCTGGCAGGGCTATCTCTGACAGCATTATGGTGGCCTTTGAGTCATTACACTTTATGAAAAGAAAGAATAGGGGTAGAATTGGTGAGGTTGCTTTGAAGTTAGATATTAGCAAGGCCTATGATAGGGTTGATTGGACTTTCCTGAAACTTGTTATGCAAAAATTAGGCTTCCCTGAGCTGTGGATTGATTGGATAATGTTGTACATTTCGACTGTGGAATATTCTATGTCGCTGAATGGGTCTTTTATGGGCCCGATTACTCCTGGTAGGGGCCTGAGATAAGGCGATCCCCTATCGCCGTACTTATTTATACTGTGCGCTTAAGTCTTATCTAAACTGATTACAAGGGCAGTGGATGAGGGTTCCATTCACGGGTGCCTCATTTCTTGGGGTGCACCAACAATTTCACACTTGTTTTTTGTAGATGACAGTTTCATGTTTTTCAGGGCCTCTATGGATGAGTGTAGTAAGGTTGGGATGATTCTTTCTGAGTATGAGGCAGCATCTGGTCAGGCTATCAACCTGCAAAAATCTGGGATTTTCTTTAGTCCGAATGTTGGCCTGGATCTTCGAAATGAGGTATGTAATTCCCTTCAAGTCTTTCACCCTCTGGACACCGGACGCTACTTGGGCCTCCCTTCATTAATTGGGAAGTCCAAAGTGGCGATTTTTAGTTTCCTTAAAGATAGACTCAGGAAGAGGTTGAGTGCATGGTCCTTTAGATTTCTTTCTGCTGCGGGTAAGGAAGTCCTAATTAAGGCGGTTGCCCAGGCTCTGCCAACTTTTTGCATGAGTGTTTTTAAACTGCCCAAATCTCTTTGCCTGGATTTAGAGAAAATAATGAATTCGTTTTGGTGGCGTATGAAATCAGGAGGTAGGAGATCGATTCATTAGCAGAGCTGGGACAGGCTTTGCAGGGATAAGAGAGAGGGAGGTTTGGGTTTTAGGAGCCTCCAGAAATTCAATCTTGCCTTACTAGGCAAACAGGCCTGGAAGTTGATGGTTACTCCAAATTCTTTAGTGGGTAGAATGTTCAAAGCTAAATATTTCCCTAGAGACCCATTTCTTTCCTCCAAATTAGGCAATAATCCTAGTTTTGTTTGAGGGAGTGTTTGGAGAGCAATTGAGGTTCTGAGATTGGGGGTTCGTTGGAGAATTGGGGATGGGAAGCCAATTCATGTGTGGAAAGATCCATGGGCAAATACTGTGGCTCCATCTATGGTCCAGGGTGATGCTGTTATGCAGCAGGATGACACAAAAGTGGCCGACCTGTTTATTCAAGGCAGGAAAATCTGGGACAGAGGGAAGGTGGAGGATTTGTTGACTGAGGCAGATGCCAGAATTGTGTGTAGGATGTTGTTGCCTATCAGAGAAGTTGAAGATGGACCAATGTGGAACTTTACCAAAAATGGCATGTACACAAGTAAATCAGGGTATAGAGCTCTTTGTGATGGTTATGGTGGAGCGAATCAGGAGGATGGGTGGAGTAGAATTTGGAAGATGCACGTGCCTCCGAGGGTTAGAATGTTTGTTTGGAAGCTGGCCTCGGGTTGTGTGGCAACTAGGCATAGATTGGCAGGGAGGGGGCTGTCAATTCCAACGCAGTGCCCCTTCTGTCATTCTGACACTGAACATGACCATCACCTCTTTGTGGATTGCGTATACGCTCAAGAATGTTGGAACCTGTCCGGGATCAATACGGATGTATTCCAACCTGATTATCTAACGGGTTCTATTTTGCAGGTACTCTTGTCCAATGATCAAGACATCATAACCAAGGTGGCAATGACGCTTTGGGCTATTTGGAACCAAAGGAATCAAATAGTCTAGGAGAGCAAAGTCCAATTACCAGAAACGGCAGTCTCTCTTGCGAATAACTACCTTGTTGCTTGGCGCCAGGCCCAGTTAAAGATCCTTCCTGTTGCTGCCCGTCATCCGCCCACGTCCACAGCAACCCACGCCGATGCAGTCAATGCACAAAATCATCCGAGCACAACATCTCAGGCGAATGCCGCGACCCCTGCCCGTCCTACTACGCAGCGCCGGCCACCCGCCGCCATTAACGTCGACGCAAGTGCAATGGATGCCCCTGCTACCCGTCGACACCAGCACACGATGCGGTTGACAACGATACAGGTACGACATACCAGTTGGTCTCGCCCCCCTCTTGGTTTTGTCAAATGCAATTGTGATGCGGCTTCTTTTAAAGCTGGGTCTCGAAGTGGGGTGGGAGCTTTACTTAGATCCTCTGATGGATCCTTTATGGCTTGTCGTAGCCGCCTAGTCCCATTTATTGATGATACCAGGGAAGCTGAAGCTTTAGCTCTACGAGAGGCATTACTTTGGTGTGCCTATCTTAATTGTATTATTAATGTGTTGTTTGAAAGTGACTCGCTGATTGTGGTTAATAGTGTCAATTCGGCTGATCTAGACTTGTCAGTTTATGGGTCTGTTATCTAGGATTGTAAGTCTTTGTTAAGTTGTCGACACGATTATAAAGTGTCTTTTTCTCCACGCCTAGCGAACAGGGGAGCTCATGTCGTTGCACGACATGTCCTGTCCAATGCTAGCGAGTTTGTTTCTTTTTCTGCTCCGGTTTGGTTGCAAGAAACTATTGTTGCTGATTCAGTTTAAGGAATGAATATCATTTTGACCTCAAAAAAAAAAAATATGAATCATTAATTGTGACTAAATATAAATTCATCATTTTTGTAAAAGACGTAGAAAAGAATTTTAATGCTTATATAGTGATTGGCTAATTTCTAAAGCTGGTAAATAAATGAGGTTATTCGTTTTTTTTTTCAAATCAAACATTATTTTATTAACTCAAGAAAATCCTGATACTTAATTTCTTTATCAAAGCCTATTATTAAATTACTTAGTACATTAGATTAGCCAATATCATAATTTAAAATGGTTTAATATCTCATAAAAAGTGATATATATGTGTGTTTTCTTTTACAATTATGAGTATATATGTAACATTTCTGTGATCTATGCAGCATTCAAACACATGATTGTTATATGGTTCATTATATAGTACATTTGTTTTTTTTTTTACAATTATAAGTATATATGTAACATTTTTGTGATCTATGCAGCAATCACACACATGCATTCTTGGACTAATGCAGTGAACAACAATGTTTTATGGATATAATTTACATGCTCAATATTACTTGCCCCATTCTCATGGCCAGTTTGGACAATTCTTAGTTGCTCCAATTTCTCTACATCAACTTGAGTGAGGGGTGGAGCCAGCCCAGGGCTCGGGACCCCCGGCTCCACCCTGGAGTAAAATAGGTTCGGTAGTTGATAGCGCCTCCTAATTATAGTATATTAATGTGTGTTTGTAGTGTTATAATAGTATGTTGAGATGGTTGAGTTTGTTAAGAGACTTGTTTTGTTGTAAAGGGCCATGAGTTCAAACCCCCCGGACGTCATTTTTTTGCTATTATTTATCTAATTGATTTACACTTTTCACTTTGGCCAAAATGAAGCAGTTTTATCATGTTGGAGTTATGCCAAGTGGGATGACACACTTGCTAGCTTCACGTGCATGGTCAGACATTCCATGTCATTCGAACTCCATCAATTCCCTCCGGATCTTTGTTGGCCATCTTCGACCTGGCTGGTTACGGTTGGATTTTTCGAATTAAGAATAAATAAGAAGAAGATGAGGAGAAGGATAGAGTTAAAGAAGGAAGTCTGAAATTGGAAATTGTTTCTGTTGGTTTGAAAGATTGAATGGTGGAGGAAGAGGCGACCCTTTGTAGAAAGCGAGGAAAGAGGGGTCAGTACAAAAGGTGAGAGAGGTTAGAGCAACTCTAGTGGTTGGAGGGTTGCACACCCTCCAACCACTCATCCTCACCAATTTCTAACAACTCTCTCAACAAAACAACTCCAAAAAAAATCTTCTCTAATGGTTAGTCACAATCACGAGTCCCACACGTCATATAATATTTAATTTTCATTACTTTTATTCAATTAACCTATTTTATAATAATAATAAAATTAATTAATAAATTAGTATTAATTAAATAAAAATATACCAATATTTAATATTAATCGAATAAATTTATATAATTTGAATAATTTATTTAATTGGATTTAAAAATTAATAGGTAAAAATAATTTATTTTCTCTGAATTTTAATCGATTTTAGTAATTAACAAAAGTGCATTATGTTAAGGAAACATACATCTGAAAAAACGAACAAGGTAAATGCATTAAATTAAAAGGAAAACATGATTGAAAGAGTAAAATTTTCCGACGTTCAAGTAGTAATGTCGGGGATTCCGAAACGTTCCCAAATATGCTCAACTAGATCCAATTTTAGTTTACCGTGCATGTTTCTATCGCGGATTTGTAAATCCCTTGCGAGATAAGTAGCAAAATCCGGAACAGACCCATGTTGAATGTCATCAGAAACTATTTTGTATTAATAATATAATTAATTATGAATTAATATTTAATTAATAAAAATATTTATTAATTTAACAAATGTTAATAATTTAATTGAGTAAATATTACTTTGTTCAAAGTTTAATTTTAACATTTAGTTCAGTTAAGTTAAAAGAATGATAAAATGTATAAAACATTTTGTGAGAATGAAATATATATTTGGTGATTTTTTTTTTTTTTTGGGGGCAAAAACTCAAATAGATTAACGGGAAGAATTTGCATCTTCCAAAACAAATATTAGTTTGTGCAACAAAGAAAGTGGCGGGGGCCACACAAATTCAATCCTGGGGAGTCGCCCAATTGGGCGACCTGCTTACTGCTGGAGAGGTTTTTTTCTCTCTCTAGTGGTTAGCCACTCCTGGAAAATTTTAGATTGGTCCTTTTTGGTACTATTAGGGTTGCTCTTAGAGAGGGATAAGGTTTTATGTAGGAGTTTTGATGGATTTTGTGATGGTGTTTTTTTTTACTGTTTTTTCATGTTTTAATTTTTTTTTTCATTTTATGTTCGCATTTTTACTGTTTTTCAGAGATTTTTTTTTTGTTTTTATAGTTTTCTTATTGTCGGTGTTTTTCACTTCCATCAGTTTTCATGTTGTTTTAGGATTTTTTTTTCTAAGTTTTTATCAAATTTTATATTTTTAATATTTTTTTGTTTTTTCATATTAATTTTTTTTATCAAATTTCATATTTTTATATTTTTCACATTTTATCTGTCTTTTATATTTTTTCATGTTTTTGTGTTGTTTTCATGTTTTACCGTTAATAAATGCCACCACAAAATCCATCAAAACTCCCGCACCTAACCTTATGTCTCTTCTGCTATCTCTCACTTTTTCCGATGACCCCTCTCTCCCTGCTTTCTCAAAGGTCGCCCCTTCCTCCGCTATTCAATCTTCCAAACCAGCAAAAACAATTTCCGATTTGTAGACTTCCTTCTTCAATTCGGAAAAAAATCTGCTGTCCCCAAATATCTGTCCCTCTACCTGTCTCCCATTTAATTTTTGACATGTGTCCATTCCTAATCAGTTATTTACACTTTTAACAGCGTTAATTCTAATCTCAAACTTTGAAATCGTCTTCTCTTTCAGCTTCTCTGGTTTTCCCAAATTCTTTGCAATCTTCTCTGGTTTGTTTTACAAACCACTGATCTTGGATTAATAGAGTTCTTTCTCTTCGTATCTAATAATAGAGTTCTTCTTCCATTGTGATGCCTTCCAATTCCGATATTGCAAGTGTTATTGTTGAGGTATCCTTTTCTTCTAGTTTTGTAATTTTTCAATCTCTGTTTTATTCCAACACATCAACCATTCATCACGATAACAAATTATGATTTCCTATCATCGATTTTGTCTTCCAATTCCGATCACTAATAACAAATTATACAAGGTTAAAGCTAGAATTCTTAGAAAGTAGTTGCATCAAAAATTCAAAGTTAACTATGTGATAGAGTCTGCCTAGCATTCATGGAAGGTGAACTTATGTGCCATTAACAGCGAAAAGGAAACAATAAGGGAGAGAAGCACTAGTTTAGAGATTTTTGGAGCATAGGAAGTGTCGTGGGAAAAATGATTTATGGGTAAAGATGAATGTTGCTCCAAGCTAGAGTAAATTACACTAATGGTACCTAAACTTTACCCTAATTCACACTTTGGTACCTAGATTATATTTTGTCTCAAAAATATACCCGAAGTAACAATGACCGGACAATTAAGTATATTTTACCGGTTAATGGCCGGTCAATGCGATTTTGACGAGTAAATTACACTAATGGTACCTGAACTTTATCCGAATTCACATTTTGGTACCTAGATTTATTTTGTCGAAAAAATACACTTCAAGTAAAGGTGACTCAATATTTTAGTATATTTGACCGATCACTATTTTAAATTAAAAATTGAGACCAATCATACACTCAATTAACATAAAATTATAATAATGTCATTTAGCTCATAAATGACAATATTTTAATTTTATGTTAATTGAGTATATGGTGAGTCTCAATGTTTAGTTCATATTACCCGGTCACTAACCGATCAAATAAACTAAACCTTTCAGTCACCTTTACTTGTGTTATGTTTTTAGGATAAAATAAAATCCAGGTACCGAAGTGTGAATTATGGTAAAGTCCGGGTACCATTAATGTAATTAACTCATGAAACTCGCGTTGACCGGTCATAACCGGTAAAAATATACTAAATTGTATGGTCATCGTTACTTCATGTATATTTTTGGGACAAAATGTAATCTAGGTACCAAAGTGTAAACTATGTAAAGTCCAGGTACCATTTGTGTAGTTTACTCCTCCAAGCTAAGATATTGTCCTTGTCAAGCACTAGGAAAGTACTGTCTAATAAGATGTTAATTCCAATAGTTTAGGAATAAAGTTATGAATTTGCAAGCTATGAGATCATCAGTAGTGTTTGTAGCAGAGTGAAATTTCTTTTCTAGAGCAGGGCCTTGAAAATTTCTTGTCTACATCAGCTTCAAGTTGATCCCTCCTTAATATTTGGAGTTGAGGAATCAGTACGGTTCACATAGAGGTTGGTTAGCTTGATATCAAGTATCTTCTGTTCCAACCATTAGAAAAAATGCCAGTGGAAAATTATATTCATGCCTCGTACATTAAATTATTTATTTATCTTAATTCTTAATGGTGTGATGGAAGTATTTAATAAACTTCTGTCTATGAAACAGATTTATCTGGTGTTATAATTTGAATTTTCCAAGTAAAAATGGCAGAAGATCAAGTTAAACAAGGGACTAGTTTCAAGCATTGCTTCTAGCAAGGTCTAACATGCTAAGAATGGAGATGCAATATGTGGAACAAACCGACATCATCAAATGCCAAGGCAAAAGCAACATACAAAATATTGAAACTAAAAAAAGACAAAAAGTTTTGTGTTATAGCAATTTGGTCTTTCAGCTGTTTCTAGACCTTGTGTATTGTAGCAACAAGCATTGGAGAGAAATGAAGTTTAATTCACTGATGATTCCTTTTCCAGAATTGTAAAAAAAATTTACAATGTTTGTGACTAAAAGAATTATAAATCCAAAAGATTAACCTATTTAAATATACTGAGAAAGCCACTTGAATTCATCTCCATATCTCATTTTGCTGACAATGTTGTACATGAACACCTCAAGAATTCCTTCTCCCGATTGTAAAGTTAGTGAGGCCAATTGGTATATCAGCTCATCCTCAACTGCTTTCAAACCCTTGTTTGTACCCACTTCTGCAGCTGCTGAAATTTACCACTTGAATCATTACAACCATTTTCTAAAGGCAAACACTTGAGCATCTGACTTTATTGGCACAAAACAAGCCTTTTGCCAATTAGACATTCAGCCCCATGGGAGAGGAGAGCATCCAATTCTTTTTCTTAACAGACCTCTCTTTGTCAAAGGAATAAACCAAGTATACACCACAACATCCACCTTCATTACAATCCAAAAGATTAACACAATATCAATAATTCTAGGCATTATCAATATTTCATGCTACACATATGGAGCATGAAGATGAACCTGAATCAAATAAAATGAAAAATTTAGAGGTAATTCAAACATTCTAATCACTTATATCATTTTTTCCAAGCTCTGAGATTAGTTTCAATTTGGAATATGGGATGATTCTAACAATATTGACAATAATCCAAATCACCTGAATTCAAACTTTAAAATTAATTTCAATTTTAATTTCCTTTCATAATCAGCCTTTTCAATGAATTCATGCATGCTTGAGTTGAGTAATTAGACTTTGTTGTTGTTAGACTCTAAGAAGTTGAGTTCTATATTGTTGTTGTTAGACGTTAAGAACAACCAAGTTCAAACCTTTGCAGGTATTGAAAATTAACCAGTTAACTTTGAATTCAACAAAGAAAGAAATTGGAATTGATGATAGAATGAGCCAGAAATTGGAAGGGAAGAATCAATTGGAAGACAATGATGAGAATGAGGTTAATGGAGACCGAGAAAGAACGATGTACAGAAAAAGGGAGAGACTTGTACAAAATCGATGCTTGAACTTCTGTCTGTGGAAGGAAGTTAAGATCACAATCCTAAATTCAGAATCAAAAGAAATCGCAATTGGAAGGGGAAGAGTTATGTTTATGGATGGAAAGAAAAAAATGAAGCAGAAAAGTGTTGCTGCTCAACGGAGGAGGAAGGAAGTACTGGATTAGAGTTAATTAACGTCAACAAATTGGAATTAGATTTAATTACTGATTAGGATGAAATTGACACATGTAACAAAATAGATGGGGGACAGGGAAGGCGACACCTATAATGGGACAGCAGATTTTCATCCTTTCAATTCTATATATCCTCCTCCTCCTCATTCTTCTTCTTATTCATTCCTATTTGGAAAAATCCAACCATAATCAACCATGTCGGAGATGGCCAACACAGATCCGGAGGGAATTGATGGAGTTCGAATGACATGGAATGTCTGACCCCGCACTAAAGTTGAAGCTAGCAAGTCCGGCATCCCGCTTACGACCTCGATCTCTCCGATTCACCATCATCATCCTGATATTCCTAAGATTTCTTACTCTCCTGTCCCCTGTAAACCTTGCTCCGCCGCTCTCAATTTCTTCGGTCACTGTCCAATCGATTCATCTTGTTTCAATTCTCAATAGTAGTTTTATTTTTGGATAATCTGTTTACTGTTTGATCGTGCTACTTCAAATGGAAACAAAGACTAGTGTGACTAGGAGTTTATGGATTATGAGTTGTTTAATTCATTTGCTTCATGTTTTGGGAATTAAAACATGAGGTAAGTGATTTAAATGAGCATTAAACGTGGCTCGTGGAAGAGTTTGTGATTGAGAAATAGTAAATTGATTTTGAGCCATAGAGAAACTGTGGGTATTAAAGTCCGACAGAGGACACTAAATGGGACGAAAATCAGAAATATGATTAGGGTTTTGTGGTGAACGGGACAAAAATCATGAAACAAAGATGCAAGAATCGGTTTGGTTACAAAGGGTTCGAGACCTCGAATATAGAGAGGTTGAGACTGATGAGGATCGACTAGATTTTCATAATAGGGTGTTCAAACTGAGTCCACTCCTATCGCCATTCCACCACCAACTATCCTCAACATCTGGAATCTGTTGAATTAAATTGCACTAGTACAAAATACTCTTTAACGACCGTTTTTTTCATTTGCAACCGACGTCAATGATCTAGTCATTGGGGTCGGTTATGTAAGCAACCGACTCTAGTGACATATATGGGGTCGTTTGTTAGCATTCAACCGACCCCAATACAAAATCATTGAGTTCGGTTATGCAAGAAGCTTATCGTAATGACATTTATAAGATCTATTGTTAGCATTCAACCGACCCAATACAAGGTCATTAAGGTCGGTTATAAAAGCAACCGACCCCAATGACATCTATAGGATTCGTTGTTAGCATCCAACAGACCCTAATGAGTTTGTTGACAACTGTATAAGTTGACAACTCAGCTCGGCTTAACTCAGCTCGGCTCAACTCAGCTCGGCACAGCTCAGCTCAGCACAGCTCAACTTAGTTTTTGTACTCTGCTATATAAGCTGTATTTCTCTTCAATAATATTCATTTTGGTTTTATCCATTTTCATTCTCTCAAATAATTCAATATGGTATCAGAGCAAAAGGTTGAGGAATTCATGCTTTTTCAATGGTAAAGCATTCATATTCCTATCTACGTGCATTACAGACAGAATTCGAAGATGAGAGACTTGAAGATGATTTCTCTGATTCATCAGTAGAATCGACCGAAGGAAATCAAGACGATCAATCCGATTCTTCAGTAGAATCGATCGAAGAAAATCAAGACGATCAATCTGATTCTTCAGTAGAATCGATCGAAGAAAATCCAACAGCATCACATCAGAGATTCGAGATGAGTCAAATTCCAGATCCGTTTCGATCAACACTACAAACAGAAAATCCTGGTTTGATTCTGGTTCCTACGCTTCTCAACACTAGGAATTACATCTCATGGAGTTATGCGATGATTCGAGCTCTTCGAGCTAAGCGAAAACTTGATTACATCTTAAAGGAAGATTTCGAACCAAAGGAAGATACGCCGGAGCATATTCGCTGGGAAGAAGAAGACAGCCTTGTGTCCTCCTGGATCTGCAATTGTATTTCAAAGGAGTTTGCTGAAGGTTTTCTCTACACTACTTCTGCATATACTTTGTGGAAAAATATCAAACAACGCTTCGGTGCGAACAATGGAATCCTCTTTTTCCGTCTGAAACAAGAGGTAAATAGTATTATTCAAGGTTCAATGTCAGTCACTTCTTATTTCACAAAGCAAAGGAAAGTCTGGGATGAAATGGCAACTTTGAGGCCTATTCCTTCTTGTAGTTGTGGAGTTCAGAAGTACTGTAACGAAGATCAATTGATGCTGTTTCTTGGTGGCTTAAATAATGAGTTTGAGCATGTTAAGAATCAGATCTTGTTGATCGATCCTTATCCAGAGTTAAGTACAACTTTCTCTATGGTTCTACGTGTTGAGAAACAAACTGACTCAGAGAACACAGTAGAATTTTCTACTCCAACTGTTAATGCAGTTCATACTCGCAATGTTGATTCTCTTAAGAAGAAAAATGCTCTTGTGAAGGCAGATAAGCAATGTTCACATTGCAAGAAAGGAGGTCATGTCAAGGAAGAATGCTTCAAAATTGTTGGCTATCCGGAATGGTTTAAGTCGAACTATAAAGGAAAGAAGCCTCAAGCAGCTTGTGTAGCCTATGAGATTGATTCTCCATGTGAAGTGCAAAATGACAAACTCACTGAAGGCTCTTCTTCAGGAATATTTGATAAAGGATTCTCTGAGATGATGCAGAGGGAAATGCACAAATATTTCAGCGGCAAAGGCACGGGAGGCACGGGAGCCACTGGAACTGATTTCTCTGCTTTTGCTAAGGAAGATTGCAGTGGTATTGTACACTTTCATGCTCTCTCAATTAATTCTAATGCTGTTAAAACTAGTGATAACCAAATATGGATAGTTGATTCTGGAGCTAGTGCTCACATGTGCAACAACAAAAATTTGTTTTCTAGCATTCAGAGCCTAAGAATGCCTAGAAAAGTTTATTTGCCAGATGGATCAACACAAGCTGTTACACATTTTGGAGTTGTTGATATCAACTCACAATTACAGCTAAAGAATGTGTTGTACATTCCTACCTTTCAGTATAATTTACTGTCAGTAGGAAAAATAGTTGAAGAGAATCAACTATGTGCTAAATTCCTTGTTGGAAAAT
The DNA here is from genome assembly GCF_963576675.1 of Euphorbia lathyris. Classification (NCBI taxonomy): domain Eukaryota; kingdom Viridiplantae; phylum Streptophyta; class Magnoliopsida; order Malpighiales; family Euphorbiaceae; genus Euphorbia; species Euphorbia lathyris. The sequence continues at coordinate 73,986,051 of NC_088914.1, read as the reverse complement.
GTGTATTGCAGGCCCTGGATTCTGATTTGGTCATAGCTATTGGAGAACAAACAGGTGGCTTATACCAACTACAACAATTGGGAGTAGCTAGTAAGAAAGATATTTCTCATAGCTTTATTACTAATGTTGTTTTACAAAATAATGATGAAAATGATATGGTGCTTTGGCACAATAGACTAGGTCATATTTCATCTAGCAAAATAGCTCATATCAAAGATTTGTCATGTAAACAAACTGATCTTGTTTGTGATGCTTGCCACAAGGCTAAACATCATAGATTTTCTTTTTCTAAGAGTGAAATAAAATCTGTAAAGTCTTTTGAACTCTTACATCTAGATGTCTGGGGTCCCTACAAACAAACATCTATCACAGGAGCTAGATATATGCTGACAATTGTGGATGATTACTCTAGAATTACATGGATCTTTTTGTTTGCTAACAAAGATCAAGTTCCTTCATTAATTCAAAGATTTTTACATCTGGTCAAGACACAATTTGATGCTGCAGTTTGCACCATACGAACAGATAATGGCACAGAATTTACTGGTCAACAAACTCAACAAATATTGCAGAATTTTGGTGTTGTTCATCAAATATCTTGCATTAACACCCCGCAACAGAATGGTGTGGTGGAACGGAAGCATAGATTTTTAGCTGAAACTGCTAGATCCTTGCTTTTCCAGGCAGGTTTGTCAAACAAGTTTTGGGGAGAGGCTATGTTGCATGCAACCTACCTTATCAATCTTATGCCGACTAAAGTCCTGAATTGGCAAAGTCCTTATAGCAAATTTTATGATAAGGATCCTAATTACAAAGATCTCAAGAGTTTTGGTTGTCTCTGTTATATTACAGATACACAAACTCATAAGGATAAATTTGCAGCTCGATCCTATAAGGGTTTATATTTAGGATTCTCACCTGATCAAAAGGGTAGTAAGGTGTATAACTTGGAAACACATAAGATTGGAGTTTCTCGTGATGTTAAGTTCTATGAATCCATGTTTCCTGGAGATAATACCAGGAATCAGATAGCAGATGCCTTTATTCCTCCTTCTGAAACCGCTGTCTTACCTTCAGATATCTCTTTTGCACCTATACATTTACCCCCCACTACTTCACCTACCAATACACCCTCAGTTAATGTCTCTGAAAATTCACATGCTCCTTCCTCTCCAACAACAATGCAAACTCTGACACCCACAAATGATACTCCTCCTACTTTTCCTGTTTCTGCAGAACCACCAACACCTGTAATATCACCTGTAAGACACACAACCAGAATTTCTAAACCTCCAGCTTGGATGCAGGATTTTGTTGTCAATCATGTTGACCAATCTTTGATTTGTACTGATGATCATTCATCCTACTTGGCAGAGATCATCAAAGTCAAGGAACCAAACACTTTTGCAGAGGCCAATGCTCATCCTGCATGGCAGGAAGCAATGAAAAAGGAGTTGCAAGCTTTAGAGGATAATGAAACTTGGATTCTAACTAAGTTACCTAAGGGCAAACAGACTGTTACTTCAAGGTGGATTTTCAGAGTTAAATACAATGTTGATGGAAGTGTTGAAAGGTATAAAGCAAGGTTGGTGGCCAGGGGTTTTGATCAGAAATTTGGTGTTGATTATACAGAGATTTTTTCTCCAGTTACAAAGACAGTGACAGTAAGATTGTTCATTGCTGTAGCTGCTGCAAATGGTTTGCCAATAGAGCAAGTGGACGTGAACAATGCTTATCTTCATGGTTATGTAGATGAAGATATATATATGGCTCCACCAGCAGGTTACACAAATGCACAACCAGGTCAAGTCTGTAAATTGACTAAATCCTTATACGGGCTGAAGCAAGCAGGCAGACAATGGTATAAGGCTTTTACTTCTGTTTTGAAGAATTTGGGCTTCACTAAATCCATACATGATTATTGTTTATTCACTAGACAATCAAATGGACATTTTACTGCCATTATCATCTATGTGGATGATATGCTGCTGACAGGTTCTTCACAGCAACAAATAGAAGAAATTAAAGCTGCTTTACACCAGGAATTTACCATTAAAGATCTTGGTACTGCCAAGTATTTTCTTGGAGTGGAGTTACACAGGTCTGAAGATGGCATTTTGCTTTCACAAAGCAAATATATTACCGACTTGCTGATTGATACTAGTTTAGAGAACTGTACATCTGTTTCCAGTCCTCTTCCAAGTGGAATACAATTAGATGATCCAGATGCTAATACTTCATCTCCTGCAATTCATGATATTAACAAATACAGGAGGATCATTGGCAGGCTTTTGTACTTAGGATTCACTCGTCCTGACTTGGCTTTCATTACACAACAACTTAGTCAATATATGAATGCTCCTACAGAGATGCATTGGGATGCAGCTATTCATGTGCTTAAGTATCTAAAAGGCACAAAACAGTTAGGCTTGTTTTATTCAGCTCAGAATACTTTTGTTTTGTCTGCTTTCTGTGATTCAGATTGGGGCAGGTGTCAAACTACAAGACGTTCAGTGACTGGGTATTGTATTTTGCTCGGTAATAGTCTCATTTCATGGAAGTCCAAGAAACAACCTACAGTGAGCAAGTCCTCAGCTGAGGCTGAATATCGAGCCATGGCAACTACAACTTGTGAGTTAAAATGGCTTAGTTACCTGCTACCAGAAATTCAGATTTCTGTAAGCCTACCTATTCAACTTCGATGTGACAATCAAGCTGCTATTGCCATAGCTGCTAACCCAGTATTCCACGAAAAGGTTAAACATATTGACATTGATTGCCATATAGTGCGGGAGCTTTTGCAACAAGGATTTATCTCCACACCCTATGTACCTTCACATGAGCAGTTAGCAGACTTGTTAATTAAGAACCTTACTGGTGCTCAAATGCATACAGCTTTATCCAAGTTAGGTTTGATGATATATGCTCACCCAACTTGAGGGGCGGGTGTTGACAGCTGTATAAGTTGACAACTCAGCTCGGCTTAACTCAGCTCGGCTCAACTCAGCTCGGCACAACTCAGCTTAGTTTTTGTACTCTGCTATATAAGCTGTATTTCTCTTCAATAATATTCATTTTGGTTTTATCCATTTTCATTCTCTCAAATAATTCAATAGAGTTTGGTTTGTAAATTTATGGATTAAAAAGAGTTACTACAAAATATTATAATCGGAAAAAATTACTTTGCTTATCTTGAAAAGAAATACCATCAATTGGTGCAGTAAAAAAACAATATTATCATATTAAAATGAAAACAAAGCAGCAGAGATACTGTCTTGCCTAGTATTTTAACCTTAGGTTCCACATTCCTACATTGTCTAGTGGAATATAAATAGCACTCCATGATTTGGGATATATATATCAATATCAGAAGCTAGGGGGAAGTTACATGCCATGTCTGTCTTTAACACATTTTATTATTTTAGTAGTTCATCTACTTCAATTTGAACTATTGTATATTTAATTTTTTACAATATAACCTTCGATTGAGACTTGACAATAACACAAATTGTTAAAAATCCAATTAGTACAAAAGCCAATCTTGGATTATTGGGGTGTAAAAATAAGCCCAAACCGTATAGGCTTGTCTTTTTTTTTTTTTTTTCCTCAGCCAGGGTCAAACGGCATCATTTTGGGCATGAATAGGGTAAAAAAAGCAGTTGGGACCAAAACAACTAGACTGGGGAACAAAAACAAAAAGTTCAGCCTAATCCAGAAGGAGTTAGGCTTCTTCTTCTTCATCCAGAAGTTCAGCCTGAGTATGGTATAATGAAATCGTCAATGCAGACTAGACCTGTCCACGGGCCCGGGTACCCATCCGGCCCGCCCAGGCCTGTGTCCCTTGGACCGGGCTTGGACAATAAAACTTGTTCATAGGCTCAGGCCCACTAAAGCCCGCATATTTTTGAGACGGGCTTGGGACTAATAAAAATAACACGGCCCGGCTCAGCCCGTCCCGTCTCTTAATATTAATTAATAAATATATATTTATATATTAAAAATTTATTTTTAAATATAATATTTAGTTTTTATAATTAATAATTTTATATTTATATTTAGGTGGGCTTATATTGGTTGGACTTGGGATTTGATTTTCAAGCCCGAGCCCAGCCCGACCCATGGACAGACCAAAAATCGGCATAAGTTATATCCAAAGTTGGAAATGACACTAAATATGGGGCAATAGAAAACTGAGTTACGTACCACCTCATTTAAAAATGATTAGTGTAAAATGAAGATGATATGGCTTCAACTGTACACTCTTCATTGATGAATCAGTAAATATAAAGAGAAGATAGAAAGAGGTTACAACAGATTGATCTCTTAAGATATAAGAGATTTGAACGATTCAAATATATCTACATCTATCATATATTAACAAATAATTAGCTAATTTGATCTTTACGATACCGTCCCTCATCAGCCTCCGTCAATTTGTAGGTGGTCGAACCTGCAGATTGTCAGGCAATTGAAGAAACTGAGCCTTGGACAAGGGCTTGGTAAAAACATCAGCAGTCTGATCCAAAGTTGAAATGTAACACACCTAAAGTTCATTCTTAGCTACTTTGTCCCTCACAAAATGAAAATCTATCTCGAGATGTTTCGACCGGTCATGAAAAATTGGATTAACGATGACATAGGTTCGTTGATTCTAAGACATCATTATTTTCACCAGATTTTTATTAAATAGTCCATATTTTTTATTGGGTATTTACCATAAATTTTACATTTAGAACTTCAATTCGGTGTATGGTTTTTTTAAATTTGCCTGATTTCTTCGTTTGAGGTTTGTCTGTCAACCTTTAAATGCATCATCTTCTAATTAAAACTTTATGTGTGTACACATTCGAACTTAGTACATATCTACATATGCCTTATTTTTTAAAGGCCCCCAAATTGTCACGCCACAATATTGGAGCTTTATTGCAACTGAAACCGATTTCTTTAAGTAAGATTCGCAACCATATAATTTTGGAAGTAAGGGAAGCCAATGCTCGATATTCGATGTCACGCTTACTTAAAATGTTTCCAATCCATAAGAGAACTTGCTTCTTGGATGTGTTCAACGGAGACCATAATGACAATCGCCATTTTCTAGCCTTTTGGGTTTTCTTGAGGATTCGCTTCAAGAATTGTATCATATTCTCTTTATCACTCCTCTCTACACGTCAGTCCTCAAACCTAGTTTCATTCAATTTGACAAACGTCTTCGCCCTTTCCATCAGTTGGGTTAGATACATGAGGTTTCTCAAGAAAACATCCTCTCTTAGTCACTAACACATCGTGTTTTGAGTCATGGACTCCAAAGCTACTACAAAATCTACTTTCCATGTGTTCAAGTAGGTCTCGTTGAACTTATCCACGTAATCCCTCAAGGATTTGCGTAGTTTTTATGGAGGTTATACAACATCCGACATGCGTTGGTTGGGGTATGGACGCCATAAACTTGGTACATAACTCATTATTCAGCTTCTCCAAGCGTGTATCTCTATTACATCCAAGGATTGAAAACAATACGAGACGGGTCCAATCAATGTGGTCGAAAAGATCTGGCACATCGATGCCTTATTGGCACCACATATATCCATTATCTACTTGTAGTTTCTCACATGAACGTTGGGATCCATATCCTTTTTATACTTTGGAAAGTGATATCTTGTGAAAAGATTCTTGATCGGAGCCCTTCCCTGTGAGGCACCGTTGGAATCGGCCGGGGACACTCTGATGCCTAAGTCAGTAAACTTCTCAAGAGAATAATCTGTAATGACAAAGTAGAGTTGAGAATAGTGTGTAAGTGTACCTTTGATCCCAGGAAGCTGTGGTATTTATATGTAATTCTGTAACAATCGCATTAATCCTCTTTATTGTCCTTGAATGTGGGTTTTGATGTTACTTTAGTTATACTTGATGGTTTAAGTATTAATGGAGTTATTAGTATCATCAATGTCGGAGGTTTCTCCTTGATAATGGTTTAGAGACCTTTGGATGGACCTGTCTCAAGAAACCTCCTTATATTCACCTGACTGATACTGATCTCTTTATTGATGGCTATTAATTGTCATTTACTTATATTTATTTCCTTCATGGATGGTTATAAGTGCGCCTTTTGGTATTCTTTAGAACCGTCAAGGTGTATGTATGCTCTCCTTGAGAACTATGGCGTGTCTCCATTACTTGCTCTTATTGGGCGTATCTTGCTATGGCGTGTCTCGTCATGGTCCATACGGCGTGACATAATGCTAGAGACTCCTTTCTTTTTCTTCATTATTTGCATATTCACCCTGCATTAATTATCATTAATTCTACTTTTATAAGGAATAATTCGGGTTGTTATCAGAAAGGTTGGTGGTTTGAACTTTATGTCCCTTGGCGAGTTGAGTATATGTGCTGTGAATACGTTGTTGGTCCCGTGTAACGTGATAGTATTAGTTCCAATGGGGGGTTAGGAACTAATTAAACTTTTTGCTTTAAAGGATGACTTAATTTAATTTTAATACTTTTACTCAGTTTCTAGGTCAGCGCCGCTGAGTGTGTTTTGAGACAGTTTTAGTCAATTTACTAACTAGAGCTGTTTCAGTTGTGAGTTGGGAGGCAACACTTAAGTCGATTTCCAACTCAGCACTCAGATTACTCAGCTTCAGCGTGTACAGATTATTTTACTGAGCAATGTTAAGAAAGCAACACATACATAAATATATCAAGAGAAAGGGTTAGAAGTTACTCAGCAGACTTATCCTGGTTCGGCCTCTCCGTCTATGTCTAGTCCCCGGAATCCTTCCGAGCTTTTTCAATCCTCTACTGAGCTCTTTAAAGGTAGAGCACAAACCTTTTACAATAGCAACTGAGTATGCAAGAGTACCGTCATCTATTCGTCTACTCAATCATATCAACCACTGAATACTATAACCGAGTACTCAGCCTCTCTCTACCACTGAGTACTATAACCGAGTACTCAGCTTTTCTAACCTTTTACAAATGATACAAGATTTGTTCTCACTTAGTGAAGAACACTTTAGATGAATAAAATCACTCTAGACTTTTACACAATGATTGGAATTGGTGTAAGAAACTTGCTTTTTCTTTTTGACAAAGCTTCTAATTTGTATTCACTCAATAGAAAAGATTTGCTTCTGTCTTATGTGTTGTTGTAATTTGATCCAAGTGATGCATTGGCCTTTTATAGTGATCTTTGAGGCGCCAATGATTTAAATTCTGATATAGTCGTTGTGGGGAAACGATCTTAATTCGTCACCACTTGGTCAGCACTCAGTGCTGCAGGCCAATCCTGTCTTCTGTTTTTCCCAGGAGCCAGGTTTGCCAGATACGTCTTCTTGCGCTAGGTTTGTCTTCTTGCGCTAGGTTTGTCTTCTAGTAAATATCAGATAGTCCATGCTTCTCGAAAAGGTCCTTCCGACAACTTTTTGAGTCTTATGAATTTTTCTCAGAATACGACAGATTTTGTCTTCAACGCTGATTACCATTGAAGCTGACCTAACGAACACTCAGCTTGACGTAACAGCTTTGACTTCAAGCTTTTCTATAGAAGACATTTCTTTTCTTAAAGCTGAGTTGCATTCTTACTCAGCTCTGGCTGTGAGAGTTGCTTCTGCTGACTTCGTATAGATTTTCAATTCCTGTTCTTGTTATTTAACTTACTCAACATTGAACAAACTCATTAGTACAATTAAATCAAAGCACTTAAATTTAATTGTTTAATCATGGGATTATCTTAAATAATTTTATCGAATCAAAATCATGTGGAAAGGTGTTTCAACATACGCGTCAACAGCAGTTGCTTCATGAGGACTCAATATCTTTCTAGAGTTGATGATATTGCTTTATTGAACTCATTATGTTGAGCATTAATTGTTGAGTTGGTTTGAGCGACAGGCCGTTAGGATGGGATAAATCCTTGAGATGATCATGTTCCATACTCTGCATAAGGATAATAACTAAGTGGAAACTTATTTAGGACCCATTGGATATCCAACATATAGAGAATAAATGTAGGTCTTATAGGATGTGGACCTTGAAACTGACTCTCCATCTGTTGTTGATCTCCCAAAGGTGCTTGTTGTTGTATCGTAGGTCCCGTTTTTGCAATGGTGGCCTCAGAGGTTGCATGAGTCAATGTGTTTAGTTGTCCTCCTAATACCAAAGTGGAATGAGGATCGACATATCCTCCATTTAGAGCAGTGACGTGTTCTCAATTCATACCTCGTAATACGCCTCTAGATGTATCTGAGAACATATTTCTAGGGTTCAACCTAATTCTAGTCATGCTACCCCAAGTTGGGGTCTGGAATGGTTACTACCGGTGGGGCCATAATACTCACAAATATATGATGAGGTTAGTTTCTGCTTCCTAACTGTCTGGCTATTTTGTTGGCTCATGTCGAAAGCTAGGGGTGCACATGGTCGGTTAACCAGTCGATTAATAAAAACCATTAACCAGTCTATTTTATTCGGTTAACCATATTTCGGTTAATATAAACTTCGGTCGGTTAACCTATATTTCGGTCGGTTAACCATTAGTGACTTTTTGTAGCAAATATCACTTTACATCTTTAATTATTCATTTTAAAATAAATATATAATTATTTAAATATTAAATAAAAATATGTAACTTCAAATTTAATTAACAAAATTGCCAAAACAAATAAGTTTTAAGTTATTTTGATATTTTTAACTTAAAAATTAAATATAAATCTATATTTATAGATTGATAATTAAATTTCTACATATATTTATACTAGTTTTATGTGTATTAATACATAATCGGTTTATTTTTCGGTTTCGGTTAACCATCGGTTTTTAAAATAAAAACCGTAAACTAGTCCATCGGTTACGGTTAACCTATTTTTCGGTTTGGTTTCGGTTTCGAAAATCGGTTTTTCGGTTTTCCGGTTAGTTTTGTGCAGCCCTATCGAAAGCAACCGTTTATAGAAATTTATCGATCGACTTTGTTTGCATGGCAACTAGTGTTTTATTGTTGATGATCTCATTGGTGACCTTTTCTTTGCCAGATACACTAACAATCATCGTCATTTCAAGAGCTGATAAAAAAAAAAAGTCATGGTTATCTCCCAGCTCCATGCTCACCGCATCAATGATAAATATGGTAGATTTCCGGTGGCCAGATCTCTGATTCTTCCTCAAAGTCTGATTGCTTTTTACAAAATAAGAGAGATGTTGGTGGCTTGTGGAGGACTCTCTAATACCTAAATCATTATGTTTCTTAAGAACAAATAGAGCAACTAGACTAGCAAAAGTATGTAAGAGTCGTATGAGCCTCACCTTAGGGTTAGATATTACTTACTATATTCTCTATTCATGTTAGACTTCGCCTACCATATTCTCTATTTCGGAATTAATTCATATTTTAAGAATATAAAGTTACCAAATGTATACAACACCTCTCTAGAAATCCTTGAGTACATAGAACTTCCAAAACGTAATGTTGTTTCTAGTAACGAATCTAGATCCTTAAATATTCAAATTCGGTTAATCCGACCCAACCTTCCTTAAATGTAATTGGAAAGTTACTTATTAAATCTCTATAGAGAGAAAGGATAAGATAAATATAGTTTAAAGGCAAAAAGCATCCTGAGGCCCCTGATCTTTCATTGTTTGGTACATTAAGCCCTCGATCTTTTATTTAGACACATTAAGCCCCTGATCTTTCACCATTTGGTGCATTAAGCCTTCAATCTTTCATTTAGACACATTGAGCCCTTGATCTTTCATCTATGGGTGTATTAGGTCCTTCCATAAATCAATTAATATATATAGGTTTATTAAGGGCATGTTTGGTTAGGTTTATATAACTGCAGCGTTTCGCATTTTCTCTGGACGCTGCAACATTTTGGAGCTTTTCACGAAAAGCTCTTTTCATGAACAGTTGTTTGTAGTTACTTGTTATTGATAAAATTACCCTTCTTATTTCCACAAAATGTGCTTCAATTTTAACATTATTTTTATTTTTAGAACATAATTATCGAAAAACAAGGTTTTAATGTGTTCAATAAATTTTTTATTTTTTATTTAAATTATTTTTATTAATTTGTATAATATATTTTTTATTTTAGAATTTGTTATTTTTAGAACATCATTTGTTGTCACACCAAACATGCCCTTAATAAACCTATATATTAATTGATTTATGGAAGGACCTAATACACCCATATATGAAAGATCAAGGGCTCAATGTGTCTAAATGAAAGATCGATGGCTTAATGCACCAAATGGTAAAAAATCAGGGGCTCAATGTGTCTAAATAAAAGATCGAGGGCTTAATGCACCAAACAATGAAAGATCAGGAGCCTCAGGATGCTTTTTGCGTAGTTTAAACTTTAATTTGTTGAAGAATCTATAAATACGCGTGAAGTGCCATATAAATCATGATGCTGCCCTCAATAATGCCCTTTGGCTTACCAATTGGACTTCCCTTTTTTCTCAATTTACTATTATTAGACACAAATGCCAGCCATCAGACAAAATCTATAACAAATTACTAGAATATTAGTTTTTTTATTAGGTATGAGTAAAAAAAAATCCATTTTTTCTTCTATGTTAGTCAATAAAAATTTAATATTATTTCATTAAAAATGTGTATATTTTAAATCAGTAGTACAATAAAGAATTCGACCAGATAAATTGAATATGACATGTTCATAAATTGACTAAAAAAAATCCTTCTATATTAGTCAATAGAAAATATTTTTCTAACAAAAATAGAATATGTAATATTATTTTATTAAATATATATATATTTTAACCGTTACATACAAGGAATTCCAACATCTGTATTAGTCATTACTAATATGATAGGTGGATTTTACTAAGACATGTTGGATTGATTTACCTTACAAATATGACTCAATGAATTCTTTTTTTGCGAATGTCTACCGCTAAATTTATAAAATCACCGATTAAGATTGGTTTGAGTGGTTAAGGGTCTCAAATCGTTTAAACTAGATCTAGAGTTCAAGTCTCAGCATATGCAGAAAGTTTTAATTGAAATGTGATCCATCTAAAGGATACCTAACGACCCTCGAACTGAAAAATTGGACAAATTATACAAAGTATATATATATATATATATATATATATATATATATATATATATATATATATATATAATCACACTTTCTTTAAGATTATGGTTTAAATTTGTCTATGTAATTTTTTTTTAAATGTAGATTTATTCTTAATGTATGAAATAATAAGAATTTATCCCTAACATTTTTAAGTAAGGTACTGTTTGATAAAACTGAAATCTAAGTGCTGAAAAAATAAGTACTGAATTTTAAGTGATGAATATTATAAGTGGTGAAAGTATTAACGATGTAACTGTTTGATAAATACTAAAAATAAGTGTTGAATATAAAAATATTAGTTATAATGTTTAACTTAAAATATTAAGCTAAATATTTTGACTTATCAAAATAAATGATTTTTAACTTAATTAACTAATTTAAGTGATGGAGAAATAACTCTTACTAAACACACTTAAATTAAATAAGTGTTTAATATTTTAATTTAAGTGAAAAATAATGTTATTAAACAAGGCCTAAAACTAATTTTACCATTACCTAATAAAAAATTTAACGGATTGATTTGATAATTAATTATCATATCGGACATATATTGATTCTTAATGACATAGCACTTTTAAAAAAAATGTAATCAAGTACATTTAGTTTTTGTTTGTTTTTTTTCATGTTATTATAACTGTATTAATAATATAACAAACATTTTTAATATAATTGATCCTTGGAATATTTGAGGTGATAGTTAAAATAACAATTAAATTAATACATTCAAATTTTTCATTACATGGAAGTAAACTTGATGTTGTTGGATATTTTATGGATAAATTTTTATTATTTCATATGGGCAAATGATATATACAATCTAACTACTGTATATTTTTTTTTGGTAGAAAAGGAAAGGAAAGCAAAGCAAAACAAGCAACTATACCGGGATTAGCCTAGGAAAGCTAACCCCAATCCTATCCTCTAAAAGAAGAGGAGAAAGAGCGATAGGGGGAACGGTAAGGGTAGAAACACCTAACACCCCCTCATGGCCTGCCGCCGCCAAGTGATCTGCAACACGGTTCTACTCCCGGAAAATGTGGCTGAACTCAAGGATATCAAATGAGGGGCTAAGCCTCTTAATAGCTTTAATAAGGTTGCGGCTATGAAGACCCATGACATGACTACCCAAAATCATATTGATGGTCTCCAAGTTATCTGACTCCACAGAAAGCCTCTTAACACCCAGCCTAATCGCCAGCTGGATCCCAGAGAGAATGCCCCAGAGCTCCGCAGAGAAGGAAGAACCCAAACCCAAATTCTGGGTAAACCCAGAAAGCCAGGCGCCTCCCGCATCCCTAAGAACACCTCCGGCAGCAATCTTACCATTACTGAGGCAGGAACCATCAGTATTCAGCTTCACAAGCCCCTCTCTCGGCCTGCTCCAGCTCACGAGGTGGACATCACTACTCGGGGAAGATCTGGCAAGGGACTCACCTTTGAAACTATCAATAATAGAGGAGAGTTTCTTCAAGAAGAACTCAGTTAAGTTAGGCAAAAGCACAGCTTTATTATCAAAAATCTCCTCGTTCCTCCATTTCCACACTTGATGACAGATAATGGCAAAGAAAATGTCCTCATGCTCCATATAAGACAATAACTTTCCCCTAATACCATCTGAGAACCAGTCGTTCACAGAATGAGACATGAAGGAAGAGAAGGTATGATGAGGGAGAATTTTCTTCCAAACCTCTTCACTCTTAGGGCAATCCCTAAGAGCGTGGCACAACGATTCAACAAGGCCTCTACATCTACCGCAAGCTCCAGAGGTCGCCAAATGCCTTCTGTATCTATCAGAGTTAGTAAGTAATCTGTCTTTAACGCCCGACCACAGGAAGCTCCTCATGCGGTAGGGGATTTTAAGGGACCAAATGGTCTTCCAAATATCCGAGGGATTATCAGTCCTGTTAAGGGAAAAAGCTTCAAAGGCAGAATTTTCAATAAAATATAGAATTTTAATTTTAAATAAATATTTATTTATTTATTTATATTGAAAATATAAAAATATATTATGATAAATGCATTTAAGTATTGAAGTATCAACAAATTTTATGCATTGAAAAACAAAATTAACATTAATAATAAGATTTTTCAGATTTTTATTTACAGTCCTTAGGGACTGTTTGGTATGACTTAATGCAATGTAATGTAATCAAAGTTGTAATGTAATCAAACTTGTAATGTAATGGAATGGGATAGTGATTCCATTACTATGTTTGGTTGATAAATTAAAAAAAATATTATGAAATGTAATTACCATTACAATACAGTTAAACCTCGATAAATGAATGTTCGATAAAGTAATAACCTCGTTTATATAATAAATTCTTTCGGTCCCAACTTGGGCCAATGGACTAAAGTAATAACCTCGCTAAATGCATTAAGTAATAAAACTATTTAAATCCTTAAAGGCCTACTGAAAATATAAATTAATAATTATTGAATTATATATATATATATATATATATATATATATATATATATATATATATATATATACACCAAAATCTTTCAATCAATCAACTAGAAATCATTTCTTCTGAAAAAATGCATCTATAGTTGATTGCTTTTTCTTTCCACCTAAACTAAAATGAACAACATCCTTATTTTAATAGTGCAAACACAACTTCTGGTATATTTTGTTCATATTGTAGCAAGTAGTTGTTTAAGGTCTCTAGGTTCAAGTAATACTTTAATTGATGTCTTTTGATTTTTCTTACCACGTACAATGTATGCATTTTACAATGAAAAATTATCTATAAACTAATAAATATTGATTTATCGATAAATGAATAATTTATTCATTTATCGATAAATAAATAATCTCGCTTAATGAATATTTTTTTCCGGTCCCAAGGATGTGCATTTATCGAGGTTTTACTGTACTTATATTTGTTTAGTTAAATATAATCATAAAATTTTATTTACACAATTAAAATCAACTAAAAATATACAAACGTGAAAAATAAGAAAAACACGAAAAATATGAATTGTAAGTCCCTTTTTTTGTGTTTTCTCGTTATTCGTGTTTTTGCGTTTTTCGGGTTTTTCATTTTTTCGTGTTTTTCAACTTTCATGTTTTTTTTCCATTTTGCGTGTTTTTCTAGTTTTTTGTTTTATCATTTAAATTCTTATGCATAATAAATATTAATAATAAAAATACAAGAGTTAGTTGTAATGGTGATTCATGCATATTTTATATGTAATGGTCATTACATCAATTTATAAAGAACAAATGAATGATGTATTTGTGATTCCATTACAACAAAAGTGATGTGGTTAATCCAAACATGGTAATACCTCTCTATTGTAATGGGCATTCCATTACAACATTCATTACGGCGTACCAAACAAGGTCTTAGGGTGTAAATGTCGGAACCTTTCATATCTTAAGAGTAATTTTACATATTTATAATAAGCTATAAATTATTGGCCTAATACACAAATAACCCCTGAACTTGTCCAAATGTTGCAACTGCCCCCTCCAACTTTCAATTGTAACAACTTACCCCTCAAACTTGTCCAATTGTAAAACATAACCTTCAAACTTGTAAAATTGTAAAACAGAACCCCAAATTGCTGACACGAACTGCAATTGAAGACACACGTGAAATACAAAAGCTGCAAACGCTCGTGGAATGTGATAATCAGATATTTGGACCCAAAAAAATCAGTATTTAAGTAACCAAATCCTCAATTCTTCAACTTATTCTTCAACTTCTTCTTCTTTTTGTTATTTCTATTCGTTTTTTAGTGATTTCTTGATTCAAAGTTTTGGGATATTATGAGGGTGAAAATGTGTTTATGGCGGAGAAATAGCTCAATTGAAGATTTCATGGCGTGATACGAATCCGGGAGAACGTTTTTACGGTTGCTTCAAGTACGGGGTAAAAAAATAATCTCAATTCAAGGTTATGTTTTATAATTGGACAAGTTTGAGGGGTTATATTTTACAATTGGATAAGTTTGAGGGGTAAATTGTTACAATTGAAAGTTGAGGGGGGAAATTACAACATTTGGACAAGTTTATGGGGTTATTTGTGTATTAGGCCTAAATTATTTATAAAATAAGTTTAAATATAATTAATATTCATAAGTTGGAAAATGTAAAACCTTAAAAGAAGTGGAGACTGGAGGTGTTTTTAAGGGCAATATCATACTTAATACACGTCACTAGCATTGACAAGGATGGATGAATTCAATTTGGGGGACCATTTTAGTACAGTAACGTTGACGTTGTGCAAAGGCAAAGCAATCTGACAACATATTATTATTATTATTATTTATTATTATTATTAAAATTAATTAATTATTATTACTATTTTTTTTAATTATTATTACTATTTTTTTAATCAATTATTATTACTATTAAAAACGCATTATATACCAATTAAATTAATTTGTATTAAATTGTCTCGTTAGATATCTCGAATCCAAATTTTAATGTATATAAAATGTATCGTTATCAAACAATCAGAAAAATTATAAAAAATTAGAATAGTACTATGATAATTTTTAGGGTAATTAATTTATCAGTCATTATATTTTGATAAAACACACTATTTAGTTTCTGTATTTTCAAAAATACATGGTAAGATCTCTAACATTTTTCTCAGTGAACTGTTTAGTCATTCCGTCTGTTTGTTAGATTTTTTACCGTTTATGACTTCGGAAATGACTAAATTACCTTTACTATTTACCTTCAAACTTCAGAGGAAATCCAATTTAGAAGAATAAGCTATTTGTATGGAGAACAAGAAAAAGAACAGACATAATGCTTATGAATTTGAACGATTAAGAAGAAAATGAAGAAGAAAAACACTCGAAGTTGATTTCAGATGCATTAGAGTTTAAAAGAAAGGAAAATAAAGGAAAAGAAGAACGCAAATCCAAATTGACTAACAGAATCTTCATGAAAGTCTAACGGTAGGGACTAAACAGTTCACCGAGAAAAACGTTATGGACTTTACCGTATGTTTTTGAAAATACAGGAATTAAACAGTATGATTTGTCAAAATATAGGGACTAATAAATTAATTACCCTAATTTTTATTTTATTTGGATTAAACTCTTAAAAATAAAATTTTGTTAAATAGAAAAGAATTAAAACAAAGTTCATATATAAAACAACATGTTAGTTTTCAATTCAAAATGAGTTAAATATTATACTTTAAGAGTAAGGAATGTTTGTTTATCCACTTTTGTTTCTATGGTGTTTTCCTTTTCATTTTAAAATTGAGAGTTTGAAATGATCAGTTAAAATTCTCATATTTGTGTTATATATATATATATATGAAATAAAATTAGGAAATCTATGCTTTTTGAAAAATAATTTTTTCTAACAAGGGTAATTAATTTATTAGTCCTTATATTTTGACAAAACACATTGTTTAGTCCTTGTATTTTCAAAAACACATGATAAGGTCCCTAACCTTTTTCTCAGTGAACTGTTTAGTCTTTCCGTCTGTTTGTTAGATTTTTTACAGTTTATGACTTCGGAAATGACTAAATTACCCTTTATTATTTACCTTCAAACTTTGGAAGAGGAAATCCAATTTAGAAGAAGAAGTTATTTGTATGGAGAACAAGAAAAAGAACATACCCAATGTTTACGAATTTGAACGATTAAGAAGAAAATCAAGAAGAAGAACACTCAAAGTTGATTTCAGATGCATTAGAATTTAAAGAAAAGGAAAAGAAGAACGCAAATCCAAATTGACTAACAAAATCTTCATGAAAGTCTAATGGCAGGGACTAAACACTTAATCGAGAAAAACGTTAGGGACTAAATAGTTCACTGAGAAAAATGTTAGAGATCTTACCATGTGTTTTTGAAAATACAGGGATTAAACAATATGTTTTGTCAAAATATAGAGACTAATAAATTAATTACCCTAAATAAAAATAGTAAATAAAAATAGCAGCAACAAACAACAGACCGAAACAGTAAAACAGCATGTATAAGTTTATTCTTTTTAATTTTAATACGATTGATTGTAGCTTAGCTAAGGCTAGGCTAAGGTATTGGACCAATTATTTGAAAACATTGGATTGTAGGCAGGGCCCTACATAATTTATCAATTCTTCCATTCCAACCACCCATTTTGACTTTTGCCATTTTGCTTTCCCATTTTAATTACTCTTTCTCCTTCTACCTATAATCCTTTTCTACATTACTACACCTTTTTTTTCAGTTTTATTTCAAAGAATCATTGATTCGTTTGCTTTCAACTACAACAAGTCATTTTTACAATAATGTAACTTTAGTTGCTGTTTTAAAAAATAAATATTAAATTTTAAGTATTGAATATTATAAGTACTAAAAATATTAATAATATTACTGTTTGATCGCAAAAAGTAAATATTGAATACAAAAATATTGATAATACTTAAATATTTTAACTTATCAAAATAAATCGTTTTTCATTTAATAGAATAATTTGAGTGGTTAAAATTGTAGTTATTAAACATACTTAAAATAAATAAGTGATGAAGTTATTCAATTAAGTGATTTTTTTTATTTATCAAACATGTTGGTTATTCAAAATTTTGTAATAATTAATTTAAAGGATAAGATTAGAAAAAAAAATCTGAATAGAATCATTAATTAAGTTATTTCACTCCAACCGTTAATTGTGTTCCTAGTATCATTTACTAGGAACACATCAAATAATGTTTACCCAGGTACTTTATAAGCCAAATACCTTATCAGCTCGCTAAACTTGTCCAAAATAGTATATTGGTTTCCTAAATTTTGCAAGTATCTCACCAGCTCCCTAAACTTGCTTATTTCATATCACTGTCTCCCTAAATTTGTCCATAAAAGTATATTAGTTCCCCGAACATTGCAAGTGTTTCACCAACTCCCTAAACTTGCTTATACTGTAACAACTAAATACAAAAACTTATTAAATAAGCAAGTTTAAGGAGCTGGTGAGACACTTGAAAAGTTTAGAGAGTCAATCTATTATTTTGGACAAATTTAGGAACTGATGATGTATTAGGCCTACTTTATAAGTCATTCTAAGAATTATTATTTTTTTCAAAATAAATGTCAATTGAAATTTAGGAATTTTTTTCCATATTTACACTGCACATAATTACAAACCGCTTAAAAAAACTGTTAATCACTTATTGATGAATTCATTTATTAGTATTTTTATTATGATACATGATTATGGAAAAATGAAGAGATTTTGTTCTTTTACCGTATTTAATTCAAGGTAATTGTTTCATCTTACAATTATGATGATACGATTTTATCAGTATACTAGCAAATCTAAACCATCATAATTTTTTTTAATAAATTATAATCACTCACAGCTTAATGTCGACACGAATTTATAATAATTTATTTTAGTATATTCACTATTTATATATTCTCACCTATTTTGCATGTTACACTTACTAACAACCAACTCCAAATGCTACTTTGATTACTTAAAACTACTCCACTTTGTTTTTTTAAAAAAAAAAATAGTAATCCAGTTTAGTAGTCAGTATACCAACAAAAATTAGGATATTTACTTTATTTTCAATCACACACAAATCAATAATGACCTACATTGAGAACGGCCGTCCAACTGCACTATTTGTTATGGTCAACCCGTCTCCTACACGACACGTTCTTCTACCTTTCTCTTTTTCCCATTGTTTGACCCACTCTTTTCTTTTCTTTGCTTTTGTCTTTCCTCTTTCTTTTTTTACTACTATTCTAATCACTACATCATTGCCCATCCAGATTCAATATATCAAAGCTAACCATTTTTTTTTATAAAATTAAAAAAATAATGAAAATAAAGAACAGAATTCCTACTTTACTTTACTTCATATCTAATTATACCAAATCCCACCATCATCCTTTTTTTTTTTTTAAACAATTGGGTTGGGTTCTCACAGTTTTTCAATTGAAAATCTAATCAAGGAATCCAAAATATTTTACAGGGAAAAAGGAAATGAAATTGAAGCAGCCCCCCACTGATTTAATCTCCTTTGAGATTACCTCACTGTGTTTGTTCTTCTTCCGCTCTCAGCCAAACACACCAAAGCCATTAATCTACTTAAATGTTTCAACTAATTTTGTTACAGTTTCAGCTCTGTTTGGCTCTGAACATGACGATGATGATTGATTAAATTGAGTTAATTATTAAAATCTATGATGATTCTAAGATATGGTTACTTGGCTCTGCAACTGCGAGACTGTGATTATGCTCTGCTTCATATGTAACTATAAGCATTGATGGATCATCTAAGGCTCTTTCTACATGCTTCCGAGCTGGACATCCTCTCACACTGCTGCACTTGTAGTATCCTCTGTTTATCAAACGATTTCAATCAATATCTCAACAATCAATTTAATTACCATTCAAATCAAGAACATTAAAGGAAAAATAAATAAATTAATCAATCATCTTCTACCTTGGATGTGGAGATCCTTTAATTGGTTTCTGTCCATATTTTCTCCATGAATAATCATCTGGTGGAATATCAGCCATCTTCAAGCTAATTGCTGGAACCCTCACTACTCTCTTCATTCTCAACTTTTTGCTACATGAAATTAAAAACTAAATCAACACCTCTACTAATAAATTGAAGGAGAATAACATTATTTTAAATGAAAAGAGAGCTACCTCTTCTTGGAGCAATGGCACCGACCGGAAGATCCACCGCACTTGCCGGAACCCAAATTTTCAGAGCTGCACTTCCGCTTCAGTGAAGAAGTAGTAGACAGAGGAGGTTTCCCGACGGAGGAAACCTGAGAGAGATTTGTAATCTGAAACGCCGACGATGACGATGGCTGCTTGCTATCATTCGTATCTCCAGTTAACGAAGATATGAATGAATTCGCAGCGGAGGAGTAAGAAAAATTAATCGTTGTAGCTGATTCTTTCCTGTCACTAATCACTCCATTATTCTTCGGAAAAGAGTAATCGGGATAATGATTAAGAACTGGAGGCGGCGGTGGAGGAGGAGGAATCTGCTGGATCGGCGTAGCATAATAAACCTTAGTTTCAACCGCTTGATTTTCTTGACTAAATTGAGAAGCGGCAGCGACGGCGGCGGAGGATGAAGAGGTTAAAGGAGAAGCGACCGGAGCTCTGCGAAATCGAGCATGGCCAGTTCTAGTACGGCCTAGAAGGGAAATAACTTTTTTGAATTTAGAAACGGCGACATCAGCAACAGCTTGACAGTCCAAATCAATATCGAGAGAAGATCTGGAATTAAAAGCAGGCGGCGGAGAGGAAGAAGAAGAAGAATGATTAGAATGTTGAAGATTTGGTTGAGAAAGCAATCTGATAAGCTTATTGACACTCTCTAGACCAGATGCAGCTTCTTGGACAGCGTTTTCTTCCATTTTGGATACAAAACTATCATTCCTAAAGCCCATCATGAGCTCCACAGCCATGGCTAGAGGAAGAAGAAGATCCAAAGAGGGAAAGAAAAGAGGGTGAAAGGTAAAAGACGACAAGTGGGCTGCTCATAAAGAGAAGTGAAGGGTCGTCTCGTCTCAGTCTGGTCAACATTATGCCATCGGTTACACAACCCTATGGGTCCAAAGTAGTAATAATTTATTATACTAACTATTAGGTCACTGACATGTGCCTCTAGCATTGCCGTCAAATATACCGTCAATCACTTAATTACCTGTAGCTCAGTTTGGTGGTAATTTTTTTTATTACTCGCAATATATACTAATAAATAAAAGCTAAGATGTTCTACACTTAATTCAACTCAAGCACTATATAAAATTAAATTTAAAGTTATTTAATTAATCCTCTAACTTTAATAATGGTCTAAACTTATACAATAGTAGAATAAATTTAGTTAAAATGATGCGAGTTCAATTTATTCTTCTCTTATATTATCATTAGTAATAGATAATTAATTATTAAGCAAATTAATGAGATTAATAAAACATTTTTAAAGTTATTGAACTACTATTTATTAAATTAGTAGATGATAGTTGATAACAACATTTTTTTTTCTCCGGTGATTTTGCTAATGGCTCTGCTATTTAGTTCAGTTATAGGCACTCGGATTATAAAATTAGTAATATCATGAGAGAATAAAAAGTATTGAAAATAGAAGAATATTATTAACTTATTCGTAATATATCCTAATTGGAGTATATATACTCTTTTGCAACTCTCTTGCTCTAATTGAATTTAATGGTTATCAATCTTTCATTAATTATCTTAATCACGTATTAATTATCATTAATCTTGTATTAATTATCATTAATTAGTATTAATCATTCTTATCAATTTATTATTATTTTTATTACTTTTTCATTATTCTTCCTTCTAAAATTCATAACGATTGATGACAATTCAGGTCCATCCTACCGTATGTTTAACTTCAACAATAAATGAGGTTGTCCTCAAATCCACACAGTTTGGTCCAGAAGCTATTATAACAAATCAATAAATTAAGGGCATGTTTGTTTTATCTATTGTTTGTTGTTGCTGTTTGCTGTTATGAATTGTTGTTTGATGTTGCTAGTTGCAATTTGCTGTTACGGTTTGCTGTTTACTGTTGGAAAATGGTGTTTTTCCAAAAAAACAGAGATTTTTTGTTTTTGTAAAAGGTTGCTTTTCAGGTATAAAAAGCAAACAGAAAGTTACTAACCAAACATCTAATACTGTTTTTCAAGTGTAAAAGGCAAACACGAATGTCACTAACCAAACACCTACCACTTTCCATTTCGAATTGAAAAGGCAAATAGAAACACGAAAAGAAAGATCCAAACACCTCCTAAACAAAAAAAAAATTAAACTGATAATTATGATCCGATTTTATATTAATATATCTGATCGACGCATATAAGATTCTTTGAGAACTTAAATTAACATAATAATGTGAACATCAATCACGTAAATGAAATTCAATGAATTGATTAAATGAAAGGAATAATTGAAGACAAAAGTCGTAGTTTGAGAATAATTAATTAAAATAGGAGAAATTAAAGTCGTATTAATAGTATTAAAAAAATTTGGAGATATTGCATTGTGGGGACCATAGAGGTTAATTTGGTCAAAACGAACGCTGGGAGACATAGGATAGATCAAGTCAAAGCATCTTCTTTTAATTTAGCCATCTGATTTATAGAAAAAACGAGGCGGGTCACTTCCAGCATGATATAGTTGACTTTATTTTCTTTGCAAGATGAGTATTTATTATTTATTTATTTGTTTTGCATTTTGTGTCTAGCAAAATTTCATTGTCTTATTCGTACCCTTTCCCATTTTCTATTTTCTTGACTGTATGCCGTATAAATGGACTTTTTTTTATTGTTTTTATTATTATTATTTTTTCATATAAATATATTAATCTGACCATGGTATAAGTCCTTCTGTCATATAGTTTGGATTTTTCTTTTTATTTTTTTCATTCATTTCTTTTGAAAACTAAGTCAATTCGTTTGAAAATTGGACTATTAATTCATATTGCTTAACCTTTTTATTTATTTTTCTAATTTAAAATTAATCATTTTGATTGAATGCGTCAAAACCCTCAATGAAGTATTACATTGATGTTCTTTATGGTTTTACTGGGTCAATTTGTGTTTATTAATTTTAGTGCATTTGTTTCTATTTTAAATAGCTAATATTTTAGCTATGGTGATTAGGACCGTTTATTTCACCTACTGTTTGTTTGTTGTTACTGTTTGCTATTGGAAAATACTGCTTTTCCAAAAAACATAGATTTCCTACTTTTGTAAAATGATATTTTTTTTATGAACAAAATGATACTTTTTAAGTGTAAAAGACAAAGAAGTCACTAACCAAACACTTAAAACTCTCCATTTTGAAATGAAAAGATAAACATGAGCATGAAAATTAGCAACCAAACACCTCCTAAAATAAGTATAGTTATAATCATTCATTTGTTTAGGCTTTTTTTTATTATTATAAATAGACTTATTTTTCCACCTTAGCCTATGATGTTCATCCATCTAGGGGTGAGCCAGTCCAAAAACCGATGATAGAACCGATAACCGAACCGAAATTTTTATTTAGTTCGGTTATTTTAATATTTTAGTTCGGTTCAGTTGTTAGATTTTTATTGTTCGGTATTCGGTTATCGGTTCGGTTATTCTAAAAAAAATCGGTCTAACCGAAAACCGAACCAAATTTAGGTTTAATTTAAAAAAAAAAAATTTACTTATTTATTTATTCTTCCTATTTTAATTTGTAAAAAAATCTAAAATTTTAGTTTTAAACATTATTGAATTAATTTGTAATATACGAGATATTTGGTTAATTGATTTTGAAATTGCAAATTCCAAATTAATGAAGCTAAAATTTCATAATATATAACATTTTAAACACTTCAATTAAAAATATAAAAATTTCGGTTATTTGGTTGGTAATCGAACCGAAAATTTTCGATTCGGCCAACTTCGGTTCTTTTAGTTATTTGGTACGGTTCAGTTTTTAAAAATGTACAAATATCAGTTTGGTTAGTAACCGAACCAAACCGATGCTCACCCCTACATCCACCTTAGCCTTTAGCTTGCTATTTCGCTCTTCGATGCTTTGTTTCACCTCTTGGTGCATTTGGTGGTAGTCATTGGCAAGGTTATGAGCTATTATAATCTTCTTTTCTCCCTTCGAAACATCCCCAATATCAAGAATGTGGTTCAGGTTCTTGGTATACACAACATCGAAAGGCGATCTCCCCATGTTTGAGTTCACGACCCCATTATAAAGCAAACTCCGCTTGAGCCAACACGAAGTCCCACATTCTCGGTTTATCCATACACTTGCTTCTCAAAAAATTGCCCAATGTCCCATTTCCGTTTTCCCATCGGGCTGTGGATGTCTGGTGGTACTAAACTTTAAAATAGTGTCGAAAAGAGCTCATAGAGTATGCCAGAAATGGCTTATGAATTTCGTATCTCGATGTGAGCGTGGACTTTTACTAACCCTAATGATGAGATTATATTACATGTGTGCCGTTTATGTAGGTGGACTCTACGTCATATTATAGGGAACTCGAGTCAGGACCCGAACCTTATCTCTTGTTTTATAAAATCAATTTGGTTTAACTTTATTGGTTTTTAAAAGATAAAACGTTATTTTTGCCATGTCAGTAGCCGATCGGCTACGTATAACGATTTTCAGCAGTTGTAAATTCGAATTATGGCAGTTTCCCACCCAAATTTCGAACAAAATGGGCAGAAACTGTTAGATACAGGGGGAACAGTTCTTGAAGAAGAAAAGAAGAAACAACAGAAGAGAAAGAGAGAAAAGAGGGTTTTTGGATTGAAATCATTTGATTTTGAGGGTTAAACACCAAATCTAAACACAAAACACGAGTTAATGCAGAAGAATTGAATTCAATACAGTCCATTCCCTGTATCTTAAGTTTCTAAAGTCACTGTAAACTTCCATAAACCATTTTTCAGTTTTAAATCCTGTTATATCTGCAACAATTCAATTTTAAACTAATATGGAATCACTTTTCTGATTTTCTGGGTTTTTTTGATCAACAATACACCGGGTTTGGGTTATAGTTTGAGTCACTAGATTTCATGTTCGCGGGTCTACCATATACAAAACTGGATTATAGCTCTAAAGGTATATTCTGAAGGGTTTTAAAACCCTTCACTTTTAGTTTGCAATATGTTTATTTCGTTTAATTTATGTTTCAACTTTTCTACCATTGTCGTATTCACTGAAGCAGATTCTGTTGTCTACAACAAGAAGCTGATCGGCTACATATGAAGCTGATCGGTGATAGAGCAGATTGGTGGTTTTCCGCAAGTATACGGTTTGCACGTTTAAGTAATAAAAGATATTGATCCCACAGAGAACGCAATTGATACTTAACTTATATTGTTTCTTTATTCATTTTCTCGAGGTTTATAGAAAATTGATATTTGTGAAATATTTTTTAATTCTAATTACAGAAATTAAATCTAAACTACAACTTATTCCAAAGTTAATTCAAGATAAGCCAAAAACATAACTTTAAACTTTGCTTTGTTTAAAATAAATGTAATAAATTACCAATTGATTCAATTAGAGGAGTTAAACCGTTATCAATCTTTTCTTTCGATCTTAGATTGAAAACATTAATCAAATTTGATATCTAAACCCGATTACTCGAATTACCGCAATGACCAAATCTAAATCCGAATTTACTTAAGTGTTCAATAAAGTTTGCATGTTCGAATACTAATTTTCTTTCTAACATCTTTACATGTAAACGCCAATTAATAATACTTAAAGAATATTGTTAAAACAAACTTTAAGTTAAACAAAGTGAAAATGGAATTAAATTAAAGATATATTATTATTATGAGTCATAAACATCACAAGTTTAACAAAGAAGAACTTTATTGAAATGCATAAAAACAAAGTAAGAATTCCAAATTGTCAATCCTTTACTCTACTTTGTAGGTTCGTCACGCCTTGGTTCGCCTTCAATTCTGGATCTTCTGTTGAGTCTTCGAAAAAGAAATCTCTCGATCAACTTCGAAGCATAAACGTAACTTGGATAAGCCTAACTCTAAGTACAATAAATAGTACTAGAAATCCCAATGTATGTAATAAAATGTAGTCACTACTCTCTTCTTTCTACGGAATTTTCTTCCTTTTATAATCTCCAAAATGTCTGCTGGAGAGGCAAGTCAGTTGGTGAAGAGTAGCCTCGATCCGGATGAAAAGATACGTCGATTGGATGAAGATAAGGATGGAAAAGTGCATGAACTGCAGCTGACGCGTCCGAGAATGGAGAATTCTCGTCCGAGACATGCTAGGGAGAGGAGGGAAAGTGCGAGCTTCCTTTGCCAGCGCATCTCTATCGAGATTTTGGCATTCTCGTCCGCGACAGAGATTATGTTTTCTTCTTGGAGAATTGTTTCAACCTCTCGGACGCGGTTTCCAGTTCTCGGACGTGACACTTCTTGCAAGCTTGCTATCTCGCCCAATTTTAATCCATTTTTGCTCCGACTTAGCTTTTTCCAAATAATTAATACCCTGCAAACAAAACTCAAATACCCACGTGAAATCTTTCCAAAATAAAGTAAATAACACCCAAATTACACAAAAACAAACATAATTATGCATGCTAAAGTAAGTACATTTTGGACTTATTAGGATGCACTAAGCGTCGTCCTTAAAAGTGGTAAGTGACGGTGAAATATAAAAACAGAATCCCATTTGCCGAAATTCCTAAAAACATGAAAGGGTAATCGGGGCTACTCACACTCGATCCGACACAATGCTCTTAAGAACACCGTGCAACTTTACCACCTCTTAGAAGAACAACTTGGCGATAGTTGTGGCATCATTCGTTTTCCGATTTGGAATGAAATGTGCCATTTTAGAAAATCAACCCACTACCACAAAGATGGAGTTCATACCCCGTTGGGTTCTTGGCAACCCAAATACAAAATCCATCGATAGATCCTCCCATACAGATTCCAGAATCGGTAATGGCATGAGCAACCCCGCATTGGTAACATGTCCCTTTGACGATTGGCATTTCCGACAACGTTCTACAATGTAGGTTATATCCCTCCTTAGCTTAGGCCAGAAATAGCGGGAACTCACGGCTCCAAAGGTTTTATCTCGCCCAAAGTGTCCCCTTAAGGTTCCTCCATAAAGATCCGAGATCACTCTTTCTTGGATGGACGTGCAATGTAGACACAACTGATTACCCATCATAAGATAGCTGATGTGTTTTTTTTATGTATACATGCATGTGAATGCAAGTTCACCTTAATCGTGTATCAAGTAATAAAAGTGAAAGTAGAGTATCGTTTCCACGAGGATGGTGATTATAAGTACTAATCTTTTTGCTTGCTATCTATTATTTAAACAATCGAAAGGTGGAGTTTGTTGGATAATGATAGGGGTCAAAACCTCCTATATTTTAGTACGGTTTTAGGAATTATTTTGTATCTTTTATTGTCTGTTTAGTTACTTTACTAGTAATTTATCATTGTTTTATTAATTTTAGGTTTTTAATTACTTTTTTAGCATTTTATTAAATGTTCCTAACGTTTGTCAAGTATATTGTCACTTTTAATAAATTAATCTTCTATATGTTATTTTGAGCTTAATATATACCCAAAATTAAGAAATTAACCTACCAAAAATACATCAAATTTGACTTGGTAATTAAAAGGGATTTTTGGTAGAATTAATTAATTTTGGATGAATTATCTAAATAATATTGTATAAGATTATGTGTAGATTTTTAGAGATAAATGTGGAGATTTTTAAGGTCCGGAATCAGGAACCTTTCTCACCAGATTCATTGGACTCAGTATTTCTCATCAGATTCATTGAACCTACTCAAGAGTTCAAATTCAAACAAAAATCCTGCAGAATATTTTGACAGATTTTTAGGAATTATCTTCAGTTTCTTTTTATATTTAAATAATTGGGTTTTCCATTCCTAAAGATTAATTAGTTTTCATTAGATAAGTTTTGAGAGTCAGTTTTTCATTAGAATAGTTTTTCATTAATTAGATTTCATAATAAGTATTTTTTATTAATTAATTTCCATTAATTAGTTTTTAGAAAATCTTTTGCTTGTGTAATTTCACCCCCTACCTTGAGAATCCTATTTTCCTTTTGTTTGTCATTGAAGAACTCCACCTCCAAGCTACAAAGGATTCGCAAGGTTTCATCTTTTAGTCATAAGAAGACGACTGCTTGGTCGATAGGTTCCCTGGAAATGATTTCTATTCTCTTTTATTTATTGTTTGCTTTAAATCTTTCCTATGTATCCTAGGTTGATTATATCATGTGACAATATTTCTCCATCCTTAATATAATTTTCAATATTGATTTCTCAATTGATTGTTATTTACTTCTGCTTATGCTTTGTCTAATTGGTTTAAATCATTCAATAATCCAAATATAATTTAGGATCATATTACGAGTCGAATTTTATTATCCCTAATCGAAGAACCTATGAAATTGACAACCTTATAGTTGGTAAGACCCAAATTCCCGAACCTTAGAGCTAGCTCGACCTGTAACAAAGGAATAAGGGGCTAGGAACCCTAGAAGGATAAGTAGGTTTAATCGTCTTAGACCTAAGCAACTCGTATTAGATTATCAATTAATTGTTAAATTAGGTTGAAATTAGCATTATCGTATCATTCCATTCACTTTCTGGTTTAATTGTCTTGCTTAAGATCACTTAGGAGTATGATTAACTTAGATAAAACCACTCAATCACACCCCATATCGCCTATATAACATTAGAAGCCTAGTAGTTTGGTACTTGCTGTTGTGCGGAATTAATGAAAGATAAAATAATAAAAAATCGAAAAACACAGATTTACGTGGTTCACCAACGTTGTGTTGGCTAGTCCACGGGCAGAAGGAGAATATTATTATTAGGAGGCGAAAAATCATATTACAATGATTAGGTTTACATAATGGGGTATTTATAATACCCAATCTAACCTAATCCCACTAGGAACCCATGATCCCAATCCAACTAGGAACCCATGATCCTAATCCAACTAGGAATCCAAAACCCAATACTACTTCGAATAGGCAACAGGATATACTGATTCAAGGCATTACGACAAATCTCCACCTTGACTTGAATCCTCCTGAAAACATAACAGATGCACCCATGATAGTGCCAGATGAACAGACATCTCCCTCTTGTAATAGACACAACAATCATATGGGCTCCTGGTGTAGCCCATCTGCATCATGTAGCTGTCAAACCTCTTATACCATTGCCTGGGAGACTGCTTAAGTCCATACAAGGACTTCTTCAACTTGCAAACATAATTATCCTTTCCAGGAATCTGGAAACCATCTAGTTGGGTCATGTAGATCTCTTCCTCCAAATCTCCATGTAGAAAGGCTGTCTTTACATCAAGTTGCTCAAGCTCCAAATCTTGATGTGTAACTATAGCTAGCAACACTCTAATAGAGGTGTGTCTGACTACTGGTGAGAATATTTCATTATAATCCACTCCCTCTCTTTGATTGAAACCTCTAGCAACAACTCAAGCCTTATACTTGACTCCCTCTACAGGTGATATCCCTTCCTTCATCTTGAGAACCCACTTGCAAGTAATAATCTTTCTCCCTGGAGGTGGTATGACTAAATCCCATGTTTGATTCTTATGAAGGGACTCCATCTCATCTCCCATACCAGCAAGTCATTTCTCAGAATCGGCGCCTGAAACAGCTTCCTAGTAAGTTGATGGTTCACGAGTGTCCACCTCTTCAGCAACCTGTAGTGCATAGCCCACCATGTCCTCATACCTCTTAGGTGGCCTAACTCCAACCCTCCTTGGTCGATCTTGAGCTAAGCTACGATGTGTAGCTTCAGATGGTTGAGAAACTGATGGTGTAGATTCTGGTAGCTCTATTTCTGCTTCTAACTCTTGTTCCTTCAAACCACTCTCACTCTATATGACCTGAAACTCCACCTGTTTATCAATGCTATCAGTTTCTGTTGCAGTTGTAGGCTTCACAATGGGTCTAAGCACAAATTTTTCGTCAAAGACTACATTTCTGCTCAAAATGACCCTTTTCTCTTGTGGAGACTAGATCCTGAAGCCTTTAACTCCATCTCCATAGCCTACGAACACTCCCTTCTTGGCTCTTGGCTCTAGCTTACCCTCATTAACATGATAGTAAACTGTGCACCCAAAAGCTTTCAAAATTGAGTAGTCAGCAACCTTTCCTGACCACATTTCTGTAGGCGTCTTGAGCTGTATACCGGTGTGTGGTCCGCGGTTAATCAGATAACATGTTGTGTTCACCGCTTCAGCCCAGAATCTTCTATCTAACCCAGCATTAGAGAGCATGCACCTCACCCTCTCTAGTAATGTCTGGTTCATTCGTTCAGCTACACCATTCTGTTGCGGTGTATTCCTGACTGTGTGATGCCGAGCAATCCCTTCATCCTTACAAAACTGGTCAAACTCAGATGAGTAGAATTCCAGACCATTATCAGTTCGCAGCCTCTTTATCTTCTTTCCTGTTTGGTTTTCCACCAATGCTTTCCACTGCTTGAAATTCTTGAAAGCTTCACTTTTATGCTTCATCATGATGACCCAAGTCATCCTTGAATAATCATCAATTAGAGACATAAAATATATGTGACCTCCTAAAGACTCAACTCGAGATGGACCTTAACAATCAGAGTGGATGTAATCAAGTGTGTCTTTTGTTATGTGAATAGCTTTGGGAAACTTGCTGCGATGTAGTTTCCCAAAGACACAATGTTCACAAAGGTCCAGACTCTTGACCTTCTGACCATTAAGAAGATCATCCTTTGATAGAATCTACATCCCTCTTTCGCCCCAGTCTGGACTTTGAGTCTTTACTGAAAGCGCAAGTCATAGCCAAGGGTATACAGTGTTCTCGAAAGCAACTATATAATGATCTTTCAATACGGTGTGTTACGATTTATTATATGAATTGTGGAGGATCCGTTCTCTTGTTTCAGAAGCTGAGGTAAAGAGCTTATAAGACCAGTATTTTCCGAGGTTAAGAGCTTACTGTTCCTTCCTTTCAGAGCTTAGAAGACCGGTATTAGAGTTCTATTTTCTTTTCAAGCTGTAAGTAGAAAACTTTCCCCTCCTCATTTCTCTATTAGCTAGCTTTTCAAGCTGCTCTAACCCTTCTTTCTATTCGTTTACACAAATCTGTGTTAGTTGGGATTGCATTTTCTACCTATCTTTTTTCTGCGATTCGGCATCTTTTCTGGTTTACCGAGCCAAAACCTATCTTTTTCTACAATTCAGAATCCTTCTTCTTCTGGTTCAAATCACGTGTGAAACCCCTCTTTATTCCTCGCTTTGCTCTTCCCCTTCCTTGGGGCTTGCTTTCTTTCCCGATTCTGTCTTTGTTTCGCGAGTTACTTATATAGAAGACGAAGTCAAAACTGAATTCCTTAGCTTAAGCTTAGGCCCAAGCCCTATTTATCTAGTTCCCTTGCTCTACTTTCTATATTCAATATCTACAGTAAACTAATAAACTTAACCAACCTATTCTCTTGCGGAAAGAAAAGTTCTTTAAGGTTGACCTATCTTTTTCGGTGATTAGAAACCTATTTTTCTACCTATCCTTTCTGCGATTCGAAACCTATCTTTTATCTCATTTGTGTGAACCTAACTAGGGATCGGGGGGGCATAGCACAATTCTTCTTGGAGGAGGTTTGGTTTGCCCAGGTAACTGATCCCGCCATAATGTAGTCCTACCTATTAAAGCATCGGCAACCGAAGTTGAGCATACGTACGACGATCTTCATGCGTGAATAGCCGGAAGGAAAGAAAGGGCGGTATATGATAATGAAAAAAAAGGGCGCCGCGTCTGGACAGGAGGGTGGAATAGATGAGCGAAAGGTGCCATGGAGTGAGGAATATCCCGAGTCTCATGTAAGACAACTAAATGCACCTCGAGGTGCTGCCGTGCCGAGAAAGTGGGAGGACCCTCTCGAGCACAGGATAGGCAATTGAGAGATAGAGCTAGCCTATTCGTTATAGGGAATCAATGCTCCGGGCCGAATATAGCTTACCTCCGGCACCTGGCTTTCTCCGGCGCATATTAAAAAGCCCCAAAACTAGCTATCTTATAGCAGACAACTAACGCAAGCCTACTCAACTAATCTCATAAGTAAAGGCCTGTTCGCATCGCAACTAATAGAAAAAACAACTACTAAACTATACTAGTAGTTGAGTGCTCCTTGTTGTTCGGATCTTGTCCCCTGACACTGGCATGTTCCCTACTGACTCGCAGTATCACTGGGCTTATCCGTCCTACCTTTGGATAAGAACTTCCTTAATCCAGCTTAATCCAGACGCTGTCCTCCCTGCCCTATTTATTACATCCTAGCTCGGATTAAAAACCTTACCTCCTCTCCTAGGGTTACTCTGTCCTTTGGCTGCCGATTTAGTGTGTGTTCCATGGCCGGCTTCCTCTATTCGTCGACTGTAAATCAGTTACCACCCCTTGACCGGGTATCCCAAGACGACCCAGGCACTAATTTGAGATTAGTGGGATCCCCTATGTGATTTACCGGCCTAGCTATCCGGTCATCTATTAGCCTTATCCTGGTCGTTAACTCTTCGCGCCGCTGCAACCTAGGGATCACCAGGCAGCTCTTTCGCTCTATAGGGATCGGGGGGGGCATAACACAATTCTTCTTGGAGGAGGTTTGGTTTGCCCAGGTAACTGATCCCGCCATAATGTAGTCCTACCTATTAAAGCATCGGCAACCGAAGTCGAGCATACATACGACGATCTTCATGCGTGAATAGCCGGAAGGAAAGAAAGGGTGGTAGATGATAATGAAAAAAGTGGATTTTTTCTTGATGGTTTCTTCTTGATTAGGAACAGTTTGTTCCTGCTCTCCTTCCGTTTCTTCGGATGGTCCTGCACACTCAGCGTTTTCATCAGTAAATGCAGTTGGTTGAGTTTGCTTACCAGATCTCAGAGTGATGGCCATGACATCGCCCTTTGGGTTTGGCTCCGTGTTGCTTGGCATTATTCCCTTTCCTTTTGACGTAGATGCAGCTAATTGATGGACTTGTGTTTCCAGATTTTTAATTGACGCTTGTGTCTGCTTCATGAACTGCATCATCATCGTCTTCATGTCTGGCTCTACATCTTCTTTTGGCGGAACAGGTTGTTTATAATGCTGCTGAGGTTGCCTCTGGTAGTATCCTCCTTGCTGTTGTTGATACCTTGGTTGTTCCTGCTGATTAGGTTGGCCTGTCCATCCGAAATTTAGATGATTTCTTGTGGCTGGGTTATACGTGTTAGAATATGGGTTCGGTGGATTCCTCTGATTATACCCTGCATAATCACATTCTGCCTGTGCACCCTTCCCTTGCTTGACTCCGGGACAGTTTATGTTAAAATGAAGCCCTCCACAAAAATCACAAATGTCATTGAATGGTGGTTCGTTGTGGATCAAAGACACATTTATCTTGCCGAGCTGTCTCGCAAGTTGTTCTACCTGGCTTGTCAATTTTGACACAACATCATCATTTCTCGCTCTTTTTCCTTCACTTCTGGCGGAGTGCCAGTTATAACTCGTGCTTACTACTCTCTCAATAAGGTCGTACAAGGCTTGTGGTTCCAGATCTTCGGGGTTTCCATTGGCAATGGATTCGATCTAAATCTTATAAATGTTGGTTACCCCATTGTAAAAGTTCTGCATCTGCATCCACATGGGGATGCCATGATTGAGTACTCTCCTTAGTAGTTCCTTGTACCTTTCCCATGCCTCGGCTAAGGATTCGTCCTCTTCTTGTATGAAATGGGAAACCTCGTTTCTGAGTTTGATGGCCTGTGTTGGTGGAAAATATTTCATTAAGAATGCGCTGGCCATTTCTTCCCAAGTGGTGATCGTTCCTGGTTGCAAGTTTTTTAACCAGTTCTTCGCTTTATCTTTTAGAGAAAAAGGGAACAGCTTTAGTCTGATCACGTCGTTAGAGACGCCACGGTTTGATCTGAAAGTGCTGCATAGTGTGATAAACTCAAGGATATGCCCATTTGGATCTTCCGACTGGTATCTATTGAACTGTACTACTGCCTGCAACATTTGTATCATAGATGCTTTCACCTCAAACATGTTGTTCCCTTCGTTGGGCAACGATGCACGATAATGTCCTTCCGTGGTTGGTCTCGAATAATCTCTGATTCTCATGACAAGAGGGTTGTTATTCTCCCCCTCTTCTTCAGGATTTGGCTGCACAACTTGTTCGGGTGGTACCCTACCAGCCATTCTTCTTTCTCTTTGTCGCTCTCTTTGTCTCGCACGTTGAGCTCCCGCTTGGTTTTGTCTACACATTCTCTCTAATTCGAGATCGATAGGAAAAACAGGAGGTCCAGCTCTTCACATAAACAGATAAAGAACTTCTTTTGCCTGCAGGTCTTAGCAAACAGATTAAAGAACACCTTGTTTCTCAGAAATTTTTAGATAAATTTTGTTGCACTAAGGTATACTACAACCGTAGGCGTCCCTAAGGTTGGTTCTTTCTTGCATTACGATCGAAACAGCATTTCAATGAAGAAAACCCTTGATACAACCTCCTGACATCTCTGTTTCGGGGTTGAATGCTTGACAAATAGTTCCGTGAAGATGAAAGCAGTTTCCTATCATGCATCTAACACTAACATACATGCATTTAGCAATGGAGTTAAAGATTTATCAAACACATCATAATATATCAACATTCATTCATAAATAAGATAATAGAAGACTTACATAACCGGCCCTAACTGGCCAAACCCATTCAAAATGACTACTCACTTATAATGCAGAGTGAACAGCCTGAGTTAATTCCACAGATCTCCATTGATGGAGTCATCTTCCTTAAAGAGCTTCGCCTCTCTCCAAGAAGCCAAAATTCTAGTTAAAATGATTATCCAAAGTCAAAAGTCTCTTTTCCTTCCCTCCACTATATCTATATAAAGGAAGAAAAACGAACCGTACCACAAAATATTACAAAAAGATTGTTTTTCTACAGCTACATTACTAGGAAATGATTAATTATATTTTGACCCTTGAACACTCAAAGGGTGATCCATCTTGTAATCTTGTTGCTTTTCTGCCTTTCCTTCGTATGCTGTAACTGCCACGCCGCTCCTGCCACTTGTCCAGTCGCTATCCGTCATCAGGTACGCAGCGGAGATCCGCTGGATCAAAGGTTGCTCGACTCCTCAAGGTTTGTTGCAAAACAGGCTGTGTAGTAGCCCTTTTTTAATTAATCAATACAAATCTTCATGAAACACTTATAAGTCCTTTTATTTGGGAATATTTCACCTAAAATACTCACAAATTGTTATTAACACGCTGTTTAATTGCAGTCATATTCATGCCTAACAGTCTCGTGCACAAAAAATGCTATCAAAATCGTTGTTTTGCATAGTGATTAGTAGCAACGATATATTTGGTTACTCCAACTCCTTTGACCTTAACAAGGTCACCTCTCAACAAATGTAGATTCCATGACTCTTACGCTCAAACAGCTCATTACGGGCAAAAAAAAAAAACATAAAGTAGTGAGAAATTTCATTATTCTCATTTTAGTGAATTTAACCTTTAATTTTTTTTAGTTATATTAAACTCTTAACCATCAGAAAAACTAATTTGGCGCTTAAAATTCAATTTTGCACATAAGATTCGGTTAACAGAACAATATTTATTTTATATGTTTGTACTTTTAACAGGTCAAATTTTGTTTTGAATTGTAAAAAAACAATTTTATATTAAGATAAATAAATAATGCTCTTTTGTGTGAATTAGTTGTTCAGATTAACTAATTTGACAAATAATAATTTAATATGATATGTTAGAATAAAACATCACAAGACCCTTGTGGTGTTTTTTTTTCTCAATGCATCACCACATCAGATTACTTTAAACATATTCATATGGTCAATATATCATTTTAACCAAATTCAATAAGCTAGCGTAACACTTTGTAAACTCAATGGGCCAAGTGCAAAGGGTCCGTGATATATTGAGAGCTTATTGAATTTGGTTAAAGTGATATATTGACCATATAAATATGTTTAAAGTGATCTGTTAGCGCTTTAAACTTGCTTATAGTGATGTATTGATTTCCAAACTTGTTAAAAGTGATATACATTTCAATTTGTTCAAATCTTTTCTTATCACGCAGATTTAGGAGTTAATAATAGACCTATTCACGGTCCGGGTACCCGTCTAGCCTTTCCAGGCTCGTGTCCTTTAGATAGGGCTTAGCAAGGAAACTTGACCTTAACTTTAAGTCCGCTAAAGTGAGTCTATTTTTTAGTAGGTTTGAGATTTATGTTAATTGAAATTCGTCCCTAAACCTAAACATTTCTGTTATTATCTAATCCATCCAATTAGTAATTTGTCTATTTGAGTTACGTTCTTATTTTCTTGGCTATATTTCGAAACTTAAGTTGATAGATAAATATATACAAATTTAACGATAAAAAATTAGTCGGACGATTCGATAACTCGGTATATGCTTTTTTCCTATTTCAATGCCCTCTAAGGGCTCTCGACATATAAATTTTATTAAGAAAATTATTTTGGCCCCCATTTGGCCTGGGCAGGTGACTCACACCGCCTGCCCTAACGGCGAGAGGGTGACGGACACTGCCTACCCTAGGGGACGGGCGGGTAGTTCATCCGTGTTGTCCAGCCACGAATGTTGTTCGGGTTTTTGATTTTGGAAGGAATTAGAGAGAGAATTTCAGTTTTTCAATGAAAAAATGAAAAGGGCAAACAAGTCAGAGAGGGGGCGGTGATAAGTAATTTAGGAGCGACGTTTAGCAGTCCACTAAAAAATGTCATTTCAATTTAATAATACATTAAAAATATTCCTTATTATAATTCCTTATTATATTTACACTTTATAAAACAGAAAAATGGATTTTGAAAATGAGAGTCCGTGTATGTTATAGACGTAGATCCAAACCAAAACAAATACATTCAAGATTTTGTCTCGAATCAATAAATTAGCTTAAATTAATATGAAAATATTATTTGAGTTTATAACTAATATATTTAAAATACTTCTTATTAAAATCCATGTTTCAATTTACATATATGTGATATATGAAAGATTGAATTGGAATTTAATTTGATAAATATAGAGCTACCAATCCGGAATCTAATTGGACCAAATAATAAACAGAGCTACCTAGGCTCAATCCAATCCGGAGTCTAATTGGACTGAATAATAAACAGAGCTACTTGCAGCTAGCTAGGCCTAACAACTGATGGACATGCCACATCAAAAAATATAGCTAGGCCTAACATGCTGCTTCAAAACTCCCTCAATATGTCAATCATGCAGCAAACACATTTACAAGGAGACCCCTTAACTAAATCAGATTGACAACCTCAAAACATTTAGGCCTACAAAGAAACATGGAACCAATATCCTCTAATGCCTCAAGATCCTCTTCAACGAGCAAAAGCTCGATTTTGGGCTAAATTAGGTGATGATAAGGTATTATTGTATAGTGTTACATTATATAAATATAGTAAAAACTGACAATTCTAATTAATTTAATCTCTCTTCCCTTTTGTAGGTGTTACAATCAATAGATTTGGAGTCCTGGTGAAGGAAAAGACCAAGAAGAAGCAATATCAGAAGCAATGGACAACCTGAAGCAGTTGGAAGAAGAACTAGAAGGAAAGAAATTCTTTGGAGGAGATAAAGTTGGAGCATTGGATCTTGCTTTGGGTTGGATTGCTTATTATGTTGCTGTTTTTGAGGAGGTAATTGGCCTAAAACACATACACCAACAAAACTTGCCATTGCTCACACAATGGATTCATGAATTTGGAAATTTGGGTGTAATCAAAGAATCATGGCCTCCTTTTGACAAATTGGTTTCTAAGTTTGCTACCTTCAGGGACTCTCACATTTCAAAACAATGGATTCATGAATTCTGGATAGGAGCTTCCTAACACCTGTTCGCTTGTTTTCACTGGAGCGATCGTCGTTCGGAGGCTTGGAAGACCAGTTCGTACCATGGGCAGATTGTAGACAGATTTGTGACTTCTTTGAGGTTCTTCTTTTCTTTTGTGTTGTGATTGATTCCATACTTCTTGAGGGAAAATTCCAAGATTCTATTTTGATTGTGTATGCCTCTAGTGTTATCTAGAGATGAACTTGTGTATTGCCCTTTATTATTTGATATAGTAGAAGGTTTAAGCGGATTACGATCCCTGTGGTTTTTACTCCTTACATTGAGAAGGTTTTCCACATAAAAATCGTGCTTGTTCATTGTTTTGTGTGGCTGCCATTTTTACTACCGTTGTTGCTTCGTTGTGTTAGGTTGATACTCTACCAATTAGTTTCCTCATAGATTCATTCAAGTTGGGAAATGATTAATAACGAAGGTTAATTACGCACTATTGTTGTTACCGTTGTTAGTCCGTTTTCCCCCATCATGTTTGTAATACATGTATCAATAAAAAAAATTGACAATTCCTTTCCAAATGAAAAACCAAAACATTTACACTAACATAAAAATCGAAATGACCTGACTAGAGAAACTTTAGTTGACCATATGAAATCACACTCCTTGAGACGTCATTATGTTAGATTCAAGGTGAGAGGTCATCCAGTTAGTTAAAAAGTGTAATTTACTGTAAAATTACGCGAGTTCCATTGAACTTTTATTTTAATCCATAAATCCAAATTTAGAGAGTTTTATGTTGGATTTTAAAGTTTAAGAGTTGTTATGTTATTAAATCCAAAGTTGTAGAAAACAAATTAGATTGAATTAGTGGTGAATATATGATTGGTCGATTGGGGGCTGGTTGCGCACGTACGTGTATAAATTTTTTTTTAATGGAACTTGCTTTATTAAAAAAAAGGGATAAAATTAAAAAGATTTAACAAACAAAAAGAAAATTAAAAAAAAAACTAGAAATTAGGATTTGAGATGTGCTAACATGCAAGACAAGTTGAAATTTTGATTTAAAAACCTAACATATAAACAAATTTGGATTTAGGAATCACTTAATACTTTTTGGACCATCTAGGGGCGCTAAAGCATTAAGTTATTACTATTTCTTGGAAACATGCTGCCGGTACTGTCTCTAATGGCCAAATTATTAATATTTTTTGAACCATCTAGGGGCGCTAAAGCAGCAAGTTATTACTATTTCTTGAAGATATGCTGCCAGTACTGGCCCTAATGACCAAATTATCAAATACTCAGTCAAAATTGTAACTCAAGTACTCAATTTATCAAATATCTAATAAAATGACTCTTTTGGTATTCTAATCCTTAAATTTTTATGGAAGATAGAAGGGGCCGAAACTACCTAGATCATTATAATTCTGGTCGTCGGCCCCTCCTGTATAAGCTCCTGAGTTGAATTGAAGCAAGATGAGATTAGATAGCTTATCATCACCGAATTTTGCCAAAAACAGGGCCCTTGCTCGGTCATGAGGATGGTGAGGCAGCAGTGGATATTGGTCCTTCCATTTCGCATCCAGATATTCAAGAATCAAAAGAGATTCAGAGATGGGTTTTCCATTATGAACAAGAACAGGTACTTTCTTGTATACAAAGAATATTATGTTAGTCCCTGTTCAAACAAATAGGTCTATATCATAGTCGGGGACGGAACAATGCGAGGGGCTGTGAAGATATTGGAAGAAATTCAACGCAGAAAGCTAAACATCGGAGTTACTGGACTTCCAAAAACAGTTGACAACAATATAGGCATCATAGACAAATCATTTGGATTCCAAACAGCCGTTGAAATGGCTCAACAAGCAATCAGTTACCAAGTTCTAACCTCACAAAAAGATACGAACTTATAGGTGACCTCCCAAATTACACATGCTCGTTAAGCTGCATGTGATCAATACTGTAGCTACTAAATATCGTCATCTCTTGCGCATTATGGGCCATAACAAATTAAAATAAACAAAGGAAAAAAGTAGTGACAATAATGAAATCAACATCTGTCTATAAATGGCAGTGAATTTTTGAGATGAAAACACACACAAAATGGGAGAAAAAGTAAAGGTTTTCAGGACATGGTCGAGTCCATTTCCACTAAGAGTAATTTGGGCACTGAAATTGAAAGGAATAGAGTATGATACAATATTTGAAGATCTCTCAAACAAGAGCTCTATGCTTCAGCAATACAATCCTGTTTACAAGAAAGTCCCAGTTCTTGTTCATCATGGAAACCCCATTTGTGAATCACTTGTTATTCTCGAATATGTCGATGAAACATGGAACCAATATCCTCTAATGCCTCAAGATCCTCTTCACCGAGCCAAAGTTCGATTTTGGGCTAAATTTGGTGATGATAAGGTAAAGCCACTTTTCGAAAAGGTATTATTGTATAGTGTTACATGATATAAATATAGTAAAAATTGATAATTCTAATTAATTTAATCTCTTCCCTTTTGTAGGTGTTACAATCAATGGCATTTGGAGTCCTGGTGAAGGAAGGAAAAGAGCAAGAAGAAGCAATATCAGAAGCAATGGATAATTTGAAGAAGTTGGAAGAACTAGAAGGAAAGAAATACTTTGGAGGAGAAAAAGTTGGAGCATTGGATCTTGCTGTGGGTTGGATTGCTTATTATGTTGGTGTTTTTGAGGAGGTAATTGGCCTTAAACTCATAGACCAACAAAACTTGCCATTGCTCACACAATGGATTCATGAATTTGGAAATTTGGGTGTGATGAGCCGCGAAGCCAAACCGGGCCGAATCATAAACACGGGCCCAACCTATACTTAGGCCCATGGTTCAAGATCAAATGGGCTCCTAATAAAGGAAGCGGGTAAAGCGGATAACCGCCCCGAAATCCTAACAGGGCATTAAACCTCCCACTCAAACAAACGAAACCACGTTGGTGGCCACGTAAGGGACGTGGCACAGAAAGAGTAACCGCCCTCGGCGGTTACCTAGAGATACTTATAAAAGGGACATGAAAGCAAATGTGGAGGTATGTTGACATTTTTCCCTCAATACTATTATCAATCTACTAGCCTTCCACATAAAACTGACTTGATTGTCGGAGAGTTTTCCCGGAGATCCTGTCTCCGGTTTTGTTTTGCAGGTAACTACGACGAGGACCATCGAATTAAATCCGACAAGTTATCATTGGTGCGGTGAGCGTGGACCTTTTTTACCAATATATGGGTAAAGGTACACAAAGAACATGTCAGAACCATCACGAACGACCGGAGTTACAACCAGATCAACTAGTATGAACTCAAGAGGTCCGCGGACTGTGAATTCGCAGCCTACGAGTACACAGCCTGTGGTACCTAGCTCGTCGAATCCTTCGGGACAGTTGAGTCCATTATTGGAGGTCCAGGTGCAAACTGAAAGGGAGATGTCCAATAGCGATTTCATACAGATGGCAGGACAAGTCTTGGCTTCGAATATGAGCCAAGCAGCTGGAGATCGAGTGATTAGTTTGTTAACTGCAATCGCTGATCACAATACCGCCGTAGCGGCTGCTCCTCAAGAACCCGGTGTCATCTCGACACAATCACCGACTATTCCTGCCATATCTGCGCTTCCGCAATCATCTCGAGAGACAAATCGGATGGGTCAGAGTAGTCGCATGAACCCACACAGCCATCCAGGCAACTACTCGCACCAAGATCCTATTATGACGATCCATCCGACCTGGCAAACATCCCAGCCGATGTCAGGAATGCAAGGAATTCTTCCTCTACAACAAACGGAGCCCTTTGTCCACAGACATTCAGAGTTGATGATGTCTGGAATGAATATGTCTGGGCGGGAGCACACTTGGAACTTTGATCCTATAACTGGACAGCGGTTAGACCCACAGCGAGAACAAATGTCGACACAGTATGGCAGGTGGATGTCACCCAGAATTCACCAGCAGCGGATGGAAGAAGTTCGACGGGAACCCAATACTGAATTGGAAGATCAACTGCGAAGCATGATGGAGCGAATGGGGTACACGCCTAGGGCGAGAGCAGTGGTGCAGAGTGATTCGCCTTTTGCCCCATCGTTGCGGGAGTTTATTCCAGATCACAGAATAAAAGCGCCGGCGATACCTAAATACTATGGGGATCCAAATTCTGACCCTGAGGCACATGTCAGAAACTATAGGGAGTTGATGGATGTTGCAGGAGCCAGCGAAAGCATAATTTGCCGATTGTTCTCGACCACTTTGGGCGGTGCAGCATCCGATTGGTTTCGGTCTCTACCTACTGAATCTATTCACAACTGGACTCAATACAGTCGTGATTTCTGTGCAAAGTTCATGGGCTGTAAAGCAGCAGATGTGACGGATAGACAGCTGAAAGAGATCAAACAGAGAAATTACAATTCCCTAAGGGAATTTGTTGTAGCCTTCAATGATATTCTGGTGCGGCTACAGAACCCGGATATCGTGAGCATCCGCAATATAATGGCGGATGGAACCACAGATTGGAGCATGCGGGAGGAAATCATCCGCAACAAGCCACGCACAGTGGCCGAACTCATGAAGATAGCAAAGGAGTTCATGGAAGTGGATGATGTCAACAGGGAACATAGAGCTCAAACCCGGCGAGAAAGAGATGCCACTAGATCCGCTTCGGACAATCGGCGCCATCAAAATCAAACCCAGTCCAAGGGTAATTTTGTTCGGAAGGGCGATCGCTCCTTCCAGGGAGGAGGATATCAAACGCCATTGAATACGACTCGCCATGAGGTGTTACTGTGGATTGAAAAGAACCCCCTGAAGAAAGATGTGCAGTTTCCTGAGACGAAAGGTCGAACTAGTTTGGGGCGATATCCTAACAAATATTGCAGGTTCCACAGATTGAACGGCCATGACACGAATGATTGCTACGAACTGAAGAGGGAGATTGAAAAGCTGATTGAGAGAGGCAAACTGAGTCAATTCGTTAGAAAAGAAACGATGGATGAAAAGGTAACACTTCCGCGTGAGGTAGAAGTAAGACCAGAAAAGAAGCAGAAAAAAGGAGTGATTAACGTGATAGCAGGCGGGATCTATGAGCCTCCAACAAAAAGGGCTCGCCGTGAACAGCGAAAAAGCAACACGAGTAGGGAGGATGCCCTCAATTACTCATTTGCACGAATCACGGAGCCGCATGCAGATGCGTTGGTGATTACGGTGGCCATTGAAGGATGGGACGTTAAGCGGGTCCTTATCGATACAGGCAGTTCTTGCAATGTTATTACTCGAACTGCATTCAACAAATTGGGAATTAACGACGAGCGAGTAGAACATACGTTCATGGATGTAACTGGTTTTGGAGGTCAATCATCTCAAACAAGTGGACAGGTGGTGTTGGAGATAGAAATGGGTGATAAAAATCTAAAATGGCGAGGTGATCTGGAGTTCGCAATTGTTGATCTCCCATTGGCTTATAATATAATCCTGGGGCGTCCGTTCCTATCGGAAATGGAGTTGCTCATTTCAATGAGGCATTTGACGTTGCATTTGCCAACACACCAAGGGCGAGTCGTTGTTGAGGGAGATCAACTTATATCTCAACAAGCTTATACATTGTCACTTGAACCAAAGCCAGATGAAGAGGATAAAGTTGATGAGAAGTTGCCGGCTGAAGCGTTAGGAGAAACAGAACTATTCGCCATCTCCAATGACAAGAATGTACGGATAGCGGCAGGACTTCCAGAGGAAACGAAGAAAGCCATTACTGATGTGTTGATCCAGTGCGAGTCGGCATTCGCCGCTCCAAATGAAGTGCTGAAGGGGATAAGCCCAGAAATAGCGACACATCGTTTGAATGTGGACAAAAGTGCAACCCCAGTACGACAGAAAAAGAGAGGACATGCTCCAGAGAGGCAGAAGGCGATTGAAAAAGCAGTGGCGGATTTGCTAAAATCAGATGCAATTCGAGAAGTCACCTATCCGGAGTGGCTAGCCAATGTGGTGCTAGTCAAAAAGCCAAATGGAACGTACAGGATGTGCGTAGACTTCAAAGATCTGAATAAAGCTTGTCCGAAGGATATGTATCCGCTACCTAACATTGATATATTGGTAGATGGGACTGCAGGATTTGAAGCTTTATCGTTCACCGATGTGAAATCCAGTTACCACCAGATCCCAATGGAGAAGGCGGATGAGATCAAGACGTCATTCATAACTCATCAGGCAACTTATTGCTTCAAGGTGATGCCCTTTGGACTGAAAAATGCTGGAGCAACCTATCAACGGATGATGAACAAAATATTTTCAGACAAATCCGGCGAGAACTTCTCGATCTATGTAGATGACATGATCATTAAAAGCAAGAAGATGCAAGACCACCCGCAGGATATTAAAGAAATCCTGGAAGTGCTGATCAAATATGGC
This sequence comes from Euphorbia lathyris, assembly GCF_963576675.1. Lineage (NCBI taxonomy): Eukaryota > Viridiplantae > Streptophyta > Magnoliopsida > Malpighiales > Euphorbiaceae > Euphorbia > Euphorbia lathyris. The sequence goes on along the minus strand of NC_088914.1, from coordinate 73,942,148 downwards.
CTCAAATTGAACCCAGAGAAATGCACGTTTGGAGCAAGAGCAGGGAAGTTCTTGGGTTTCATTGTTAGTGGCAAGGGAGTTGAGGCGAATCCTGAGAAGGTTAAAGTAGTGATGGAGATGAAGACACCGAGGAATATAAGAGAAGTACAACGACTCAATGGGCGGTTGGTGGCATTAGGGCGGTTCATATCATGCTCGGCTAGAAGATGTCTACCTTTCTACAATGCCATCAAAAAATCTAAGTCCTTTGAATGGACACCAGATTGTCAAGAAGCATTCGAGGGGATAAAACGACTACTATGTTATCCGCCCTTAATGAGCAGGCCAGAGGATGGAGAAGATTTATTTCTTTATGTATCCGTCACCAGCACGACGATATGCACCATAATGGTACGGGAAGAAGAAGGGCAACAATATCCGGTGTACTACGTGAGTAAAGTCTTGAAGGACGCAGAACTTCGATATTCGAGGTTAGACAAAATGGCCCTCGCGGTGATAACCACGGCGGCTAGGTTAAAGCCATACTTTCAGGCGCATACTATCATTGTGAGAACTGGAATTCCAATGCGAAAGGTATTACAGAAACCTGACGCATCCGGCCGATTAATGGAGTGGTCAATTCGCTTGGGAGAGTTCGATATTCGCTACGAAGGAAGACCAGCTCTAAAAAGTCAGGTACTTGCCGATTTCGTGAATGAGTTCACATGGGATGAAAACGAATGTCCAAAGGCACAAAAAGAAGAGTGGAGTATGTTCACAGATGGGGCATTATCCGCAGATGGAGCTGGACTAGGAGTCGCCATTAAGGGTCCGGATGTTATTCGCCTGTACTATGCGGCACGGTTAACATTCAAAACTACCAACAATGCCGCGGAGTATAAAGCAATGATATGCGGATTGAAGTTGCTTAATGAACTTATGCCGGAAAGAGTGGTAATCTATAGCGACTCTAAACTTATGATAAATCAGATCACAAAAAATTATCTAGTGAAACAGGAGGATCTGGTCAAGTACCATCAGGTTGTCGGCAGATTGACGCAGGAGTTAACACATAAAGGAGTCGTCTGGGAGATGGTGCATGTTCCAAGAGGCCAGAACATAAAGGCTGATGAGTTGGCAAAGGCAGCAGCGAGTAGAGACCCATGGAGTCAAAAGGCATGTAATTTGGAAATAAGGTCGTCACCAACATTCGAAGCCGATCAGATTATGGTCATCGAAGAGCTAGAAGACGATGAAGATTGGCGGATGCCCATCCGTCACTATCTAGAACATGGAGATTTGCCGGTTGATAAAAGTTTAGCTAAAAAGCTACTCGGACAGTCAGCAAGATACTCAATTCGGGATGGAACTTTATACCGAAAATCATATACATGTCCATGGTTGAAATGTATTAGCCGCAATGAAGGAGACTACGTGCTGCGAGAACTCCATGAAGGAATTTGTGGCGCACATGAAGCATCCGTGGCGTTGGCAAGAAAGGTCAAGTTGATGGGTTATTATTGGCCAAAGGTGGTGGAGGATTCCCAGAAGATGGTAGCGGAATGTCACAGCTGTCAAATCCATGCAAATGAAAAGCATGTTCCCGGAGCCGAACAAGTCACTATAATGACGGCGTGGCCATTCGCGACATGGGGAATCGATATAGTAGGTCCGTTCCCAGAAACAACAAAGAAACGGAAGTACTTGATAGTCGCAGTTGACCACTTCAGCAAATGGGTAGAAGCGGAGGCAGTAACCGCTCAAACACCTGAGCGAATGATCGAGTTCTTACGAGAGAACATTATCATGCGGTTTGGAATCCCACAAACGCTTATAACCGACAATGGCACCCAGTTCAACTGTGTCAAGTTCAAAGCATATTGCGAAAGCATGGGGATCAAGAATCATTTTTCTTCCGTAAATCATCCCCAGTCGAATGGTATGACAGAGGTTACCAACAGGGCCATGATTCAGGGAATCAAGAAGCGACTAGGTGATAAGAAAACAGGTTGGGCGGACGAGATACCTCATATGTTATGGGCATACAGAACCTCTGTAAAAGCAGCAACAGGCGAAACACCTTTCTCGCTGGTTTATGGAGCCGAAGCAGTCCTACCTGTTGAAATCAAGTCGCCTACAGATCGGGTAATTTATTACAGCGACACCCAAAATCCTATCAACATTAGAGATGCATTGGATTCTGTTGAAGAACGAAGGGAAAAAGCTTACATGCGAATGGCAGTATATCGCAATAGAATCAAGAAGTATCATGACAGAAGGGTGCGAAAGGTGATAATCAATGAGAGCGACTTAGTCTTGAAAAAAGCAGATAAAATACAGTCCAGAGAAGGCAAAGGAAAATTGGGCGTCAACTGGATCGAGCCTTACAGGGTATCCAAAAAGTTGGGACCATCAACTTTTGAAATAGAAGAAATGGGCGGCAAAAAGCTCCCGCGCACCTGGAATCTAGAGAATCTACGCCTATATAAACGGGCCGAGTAGTTCAGGGAAATGACGAGTACTCTTTTTCCTTTTATGAGTTTTTTCCACTGGGTTTTCTGATAAAAGGTTTTAATGAGGCTTTGATCCCACACAGTTTAGGTACCCATGTAACAAGAAGTCTTTTTTCTTTATCAATAAAGAGGTTCATTGGTTACAATTATTCACTATGCTACGGCTGAATGCAGGTCCTTTTCAAACTGCTAATACAAACACATAAATGTGTTGCCTACAAAAGAAAGGCGGATGCATGATTACGCATCATTCGCAAAACCTTATGGTTAACATTAAAACACATAAATGTGTTGCCTACAAAAGAAAGGCGGATGCATGATTACGCATCATTCGTAAAACCTTATGGTTAACCTTATGATTATTTGAAAAATTATAAGGCATAAAATTAAGCGAATAAATGAGTACTCAAAAAATTGCAAAAAGGGTCTGGCCACCCTAATGAAAACAAAACTAAATACGAAAAATTACAAGTATGAAGTCGGCAAGAAGCAAGGGTCGCATACGAAAATAAACGACATTAAAGCGAAGAAGAATAAAACAATAATTGCGCATATATGTAAAGTGGCGGCAAAGTCGCTCGGTTGATATATATACTGGCAGTTTGTTACATACAACAGTTCGGATATAAATAAAATTATACTACAGTTTCTTCTCCTTCGCCTCTATTGCCCCCTTCGCCTTCAGCGGCTCCTTCATCCTCTCCTGTGGGGTGATCTGCTTCAAGCGAATCCCCAACAGTCAAATCAGTAACCGCATCAGAGCGAGGTACCTCTTGTTCAACGTGAGAAACATCTTGTGGTACCCCTCCTTCTACGTTCTGATTTGGGATCTCACAGCTAATTGGAGAGTCATGAAAACTCTGCCAATCTAGGAGAAGTACCTCATCCATATCGGCATCCTCGGCCTCCAACTTGTCCCATTTTTCAGCTAAATCCTTTTCAGGAATGGGAACCTTGGGGCGATTAAGTACATGATCTGGATGTCCATGCTTATAAGCCGCATGAATCCGCTCTCCATACCAATAGATGCGAGCACCATCTTCAGCGGTGATCTCCTCGGCCCTCCTCTTTTGCATCTCCAAAGCTTCCTTGGACGAATTCAGATCATCAATAACCTTCTGAAGCTCATCGGACTTAGCCTGGAGGGATTTGAGAGCTTCCTCCTTCTCGCTGATGGCCTTCTGACAAGCACCTTCAAGGGCCTTTACTTTGCCTTGGACATCATCAAAAAGCGACTTTTGAGTCGCCAATTCAGTGCCAAGGCTTTCCAGCTCTCTAGCTCGTTCAGCATCCCTGCAGAGAGCACCCTCCGTGAAATTGATAATCTGCATATAGGGCGATACATGAATAAAAAGAGCGAATGGAGACATGCATTTGAGGGATGGAACATGAGTAGAAAGCAATATACCTCTATAGCACGCTTCTCAATCCCCTCCATGGCGGTCGGAAGCGGCACCTGTTCGCGCACACGAGAAGCGGAGGGAAGTCGCCCAAGGACATTGCATATAGAAGAAACAATGTCCCTACAGGAAAAGCTCATGGCTTTACCAAAGGTTTTGGTCCACCATCCGCTGATATCAGGAATCGGCTATGGATACACAAGGAGAAGGGTCAGGAGAACAGCGAAAACTGATAAGAGAAAAAAAATAACGCAAGAAGAGCGAATAAATTATGATACCTCATGAAATGGGGTACCGCCCTTGGCTTTGGATGGAGTGGATGTAGATGTACCACCGACAGGCAAGGATACGGAGGTATTCTTCTTCCTAGGGCGAGAAGACTCCACATCCACATTACTCTTCCGCTTCCTATTTAAGGGAAGCTCCTCAGAAACAGAAGCGGGGCCCTGTGAAACGGAAGCAATTGTGGGGGAAGCCGCCTCAAAAGAAGTCGCCCCCACAGGAGAATTCGCCCCTACAACAGAAGTTGTTCCTGCCATCCGCTTCTTCCTTCTCGCCAGGGCTTTCGCTTCCCGATCTGCAGCGAGTTGAGATAAAGGATCACCCCTGCAAAGGGTTAAAAGAAATCATCAACTTGGAAATAAGTTAATAGTACCTTGTACAAAAACGCGATAAGGGATATAGACAACGTGATCTCCCTCGCGGTAGGCAATCGCTACTCGGCTTCTTAGCATATGGAACGCCTGATCATATGTCCATACAAAAGGAGGGGTACTCTTCAAAAACTTTATAATAGCGGATTCTTCCTGGCTAGGGTAACCAAAGTTCAAACTCTTTACATTGGGTCGGCCCCAGCAGCGAAGAAAGTTTGGATTCCCTTCATGGAAGTTAATGAAGAAATAGGACTTATCCCACTCACGGATTTTGTTCGACTTCTCATCAAAGCCGTAGTAACCGCTCTGTCGGATGAAAGTAAAGTACTCCCTCAAACTCTTGAAATGATGAAGCTTAGAGAAAATCTTGAGCGAGAGGGGAACCTCCAGACAATCCGCCAGAAACTTATCTAGGGTTAAGTCGGCCCATCCATTGGGATGCAGTTGTCCAGGTGCGATTCCATAACCACCAAGGATGGAAGCAATCTCATCCGCCAGCGGATAAGTGAAACCGGAGATAATCTGGGCGACAAAAATGGTAAAGTACCCCTTTGGGTAGTCACCAGGCCCTCTATTTTCCCCGGGAATGCTTGTCTCCAGGCCTTGAAGCCAAGGATACTGCTCCCGCAAGTCGTCAATCATCTCGCGGCAAACTAAGCTTCCGGACCTATCCTTTTTCGGTAATAAACGGGGAGTTGGGACAAGTGGTGGAATCAACTTCTTGGGGTCGAAACCTAGGCCCTCATCAGTTGTATTCGCCAAATGGAGAAAATCGGCGGGATGAGAGTCTGACCTAGGGGAGCTAGTTGAAACTTCATCAACCATCTCCTCGACCTCGTGAGACACCTCGCGATCGTAATTTTCATCGAAAGGTGCAAAATCAAGTTCAGGGTTCGACATATCAGGAGGAGAACGAACAGAAATAAGAAATAGTTGAACGAGCTGCAAGTTACAGAAGGGGAAAACTTACATGTGAGAAAGAATACAGAGAAGAACGAACGCAAAGATGTTGACGCCGGAGAGGAAATGACGGAGAACGAAGGAACCACTTTCGAATTTTGAATATCCAGACAAAGATGAAGAGTTGCCTATAACATATGAAAAGACCCTAAAGGGCTCTTGCCAAACTAAGGGGGAAGCATGTGATGAGCCGCGAAGCCAAACCGGGCCGAATCATAAACACGGGCCCAACCTATACTTAGGCCCATGGTTCAAGATCAAATGGGCTCCTAATAAAGGAAGCGGGTAAAGCGGATAACCACCCCGAAATCCTAACAGGGCATTAAACCTCCCACTCAAACAAACGAAACCACGTTGGTGGCCACGTAAGGGACGTGGCATAAAAAGAGTAACCGCCCTCGGCGGTTACCTAGAGATACTTATAAAAGGGACATGAAAGCAAATGTGGAGGTATGTTGACATTTTTCCCTCAATACTATTATCAATCTACTAGCCTTTCACATAAAACTGACTTGATCGTCGGAGAGTTTTCCCGGAGATCCTGTCTCCGGTTTTGTTTTGCAGGTAACTACGACGAGGACCATCGAATTAAATCCGACAAGTTATCAGGGTGTAATAAAAGAATCATGGCCTCCTTTTGACAAATTGGTTTCTAAGTTTGCTGCCTTGAGGGACTCTCACATTTCAAAACCAACAGCTAAATGATCAACATTTCTACAATGGTTCAGTACCAAACTTTGAACCATTCAGTATATTAGCACTTCAAGGAGTTCACTTGGCATCTTATGAATTGGTCAAGGATCAAAAATTCAATTTTATTTGTGGAATTTCTTCATTTTAACATCTATCATATAATAATTTTACGATGATTCAACAATCAATTTCCAACTGGGATGCCTAACTACTAAACTTGCTCGGTTTCAACTCGTAATAATAATAAAAAAAGAGTTTAACAATACGATGAAGCATAAACTAGAAACTTCATCAATATACGGACAAATAACAAGGATGGTAATAAACAGAGCTACTTCGAGCTAGCTAGGCCTAACATGCTACCTCAGAACATCCATCCATCATTTTGTATTTAGACTCCCTCTGTATGTCAATCATGCAGTAATCACATTTATTAAGGAGGGCCCCTTAACTACATCACATTGACAACCTCAAAACATTTAGGCCTAGAAAGGATACTTATCTTAAATCTTGAGTTGAAGTTGAACCTACATAGAAATCCTAAACCATGGAAGAAGTATTAGACTAGGATATACCATTTTTACAAAATTACACATTCTCACTACAACATGTCTCTATTCTAGTTACCAAGCAAAACAAGTATGTAGAAAAGAACAGAACAACATATTCAAATAATACAGAACCAATATTACCAATAGATACCTATAATCAATAGTTCTAAACCCCGAAGAAGCTCAACTCAAAATAGACAGCCAAGAACCCACGTTGCCATGCTTTTGATGACTCTTTTGAAATCCTTGGTGGTGTTGTTACTCATGATGGAAGTTCAAGCACACATGTAGTCACTGGAAAAGTCAGAATTGTGTCATTGGATCAAATGCATCATCAAAAAACTTATAATCCATATCAGATAACTTATCTCTTTCTCTGAAATGTGTCATTGGATAAAATACTTCAACATATAAAGATTTTAAGGACTCACACAACCTAACAGCATATCCACACCATGAATAAAAAAAGCAACCTCTGACGCCTCAACAATCACTTCTTGGTACTCAGATTCTTGTTCATTGCTTTCATCAGCTTCATTATTATATCCTTGTTCAATAAACTCATCACATTCAACTATTTCATCATCTGGACCTCCTTCAATTGCTATAGCATCTACAAAAGTAGCGCCCTCCACCATCAGGTTGTTATCAACCGAGCTGTCCTCAAGCAATATGGTGAAGTTAGCTCTATGTCCGCCTAGAGCTTGGTACGAGTGGAAGATTTTGTTGCAATTTGTACACTCAGAAACAGATTGTTCTGTTTCTTTTTTGAATCCTGAATTCTTCTTTTTTGAAAACTCAGAAACAGATTGTTCTGTTTTATCAGAAGATTCAGCAACAGAATCCCCACAAACATCTCTAGAAAGCATCATCAGAGAAATAGCAACTTCTTCTTGTTCTTGCTCAATTTCAGTAACAGAAGAAGAAGATGAATTGGCAGTATTAGTACCCATGATTTTCCTTGTCCGCCTATGTGATCTCTTCTTCTTCTGATTGGGAGCAGCAGTTTCATTATCAGATTGTTGGCTATCCATAATACTTGTCCATGAATCCTGCTCTTCATTATCTTCATGTTCTTGTTCTTCCATGATCAATGATTTCTCTTTTTCAGTTGAATGAAACTTCATATGACCAAAGAGAGCTTTCCAAGATTGGAAACTGGTTACCAGATTATGAATATAAGATAACCATTGCCTTCTGCCATATGAGAACCGTTTATAAACTTGCAAAGGTTTGGGTTGCTTTGGATCCATAACAATTACTGGATCTAAATTTAGCCTTCATTTCCATGGAGTTTTGAGGCTATAATTATTTTATTTAAATGTCTCTCAATTTTTAGTTTTAATACAATAATTTTATTTTTATTTATTTATAAATCTAAATAATAGAATTAATTCTCTCCTCCACATATTTTACATAGAAGATAAGAAGAACCACTTTTCTAAATTGGAATATAGCCCTTTTACTTTTACAACTTATTATAAACCCAAGCTTCACTAATATGAAAAAAAAGCCCAGTTTTGTTATTGGATCAATGAAATTGTATCAATGTATAAAAATAATCGAAAACTATGGAATTCATTGAATTATAAATTGTTATCGGAGATGAATTTCTGTGAGCATTTAATAGATGCAGTGATCTGCTTAATTTTTTAGATACATTTGCCTTCATTTTTAATAAAATCCAATTACTTTTTAGCTGTGTCTAGTATATCAATTTTTGGGGTGCAACACTAACCGTGACAGTTAATAGAGGATGGCAGAAAATCGACAGAGGCGGCATATCGCCGAGATAGATGGTGATGACGCAACAGTGGACAATGATACATGCATCAAGCAAACTTTGTTTTTCAAGACGAATGCAAATACAACACCCTTAGTTTGAAATTACTAGGTCACCTGAAACCACCCTTTCCAAAGTGGATTCGGGATTGGGGGGCACAATGGCAGCTTTGTGCGCCCCTCCCTCCCCTCCGACTCTAGCTATATGCTACAACTAAGGCGGGTACAACTACAATCACTGCACACAATGAGGTGGAAATAGCGTCATCACTCAGATGAGAAAACTTCCATATCTATATAGAACATTCACGTCAAGGAGAAGTGACCTGCTTTCTGATTCTGGTAGACCGCCTAACTGGAGTAAGAAACTCTTCCTCTGCATTTCCCTACATAACCACAAACAATTAATCATTAAACTTAGTTCCTGTACATGGTTTATAATTATTATAGCAGAATAATAATAAAAATGCATACATACACGTTTGATTTGGACTTTTTGGTATGTAGTGAAACTTCCATAAGAAGATGATCCCATTGAACAATCTGATGAAGCCATGGATTCTCTCCTTGTATTGCTTCTAGACCTTCTCCCTTGGCTCTGAGCTTCACTTGACCCCCTCCATTCTTCCTTGCTATAATATGAGCTGTAGCGGGAACTGCTCATTTCTGATGGGCAACACGACTTTTCAAGCTTATGAACATCCGTCTGCTGAAATGTGTTTGCTGCAGTTGGTGGTGCCGTGGATGTTCGATTCTTCATAAAAATGAAAGCAATAACAGCAAGTAGAGTTGAAACAGTCAAGGAGACTGCCTGTCCGAAAAATAGGTTCTTAATCCTATCAACTGTCCTGTCCACTGATCCCGTTCTCTGTGTCTCCATTGTTAGAGCATCTGAATCTGAGCTTTTCTTGGAAGGTGACGAAGAACAATTGCAAGTTCTGATGGATATTTTACATAAATTCTGCTCAGCATCAGGCCAAAAACTGAACGGTTCCAAGAATATGTCAAGGAGCCTATGTAATCGGTTAAGCCTGTCCTGCGGCATCCCACTGACATCTTCATTAGGGAATTACCTAGGCGTTCCCCTCATAAGTGATCGGGTGACCAAATCTACCTTCAAGAACCTCACTGAATCAGTCCACTCGAAGCTTGCTACATGGAAAGTAAATTCCCTCTCTCTTGCAGGTCGTATGACACTGATCCAGTCAATCACAGGTACGACTCCTAACCACCTCATGCAAACTAATAAGCTCCCCAACTCGGTCAATGAGGAACTAGACAAGATTAATCGTCATTTCCTATGGGGAGGCTCGACAAACGCACGGAAGCTCCATATCATACCGTGGGAAACAGTCTGCCAACCTAGAGATAGAGGGGGTACGAGCATTAGAAAGTCGGAAGACATTAACAGAGCTCTTCTTATGAAGTTAATTTGGAGGATTTGGAGAGAACCTACCGCTCTTTGGGTCCGGTTAATCCATGGTAAATATTTTAGGGATGAGATCTTCAGAGGCACTAAGGGCAGGGTGAAACAATGCTCCTTCCTTTGGAAAAGCATCCATTCGGTGTTTTCTGATTTCTGTGGTGGTGTGGCTTGGACAATGGGTAATGGAAAGGACATCCTCTTCTGGACCGACAAGTGGCTAGATGGTATTCGGCTGATAGATGTCTGCTCAACTAATCCCCCGAACCAATACCTCACCTGGAAAGTAGCAGACGTTGTTGACGAGGCAGGCATCTGGAATTGGGGGATCTTGGAACAATTCTTTGATACACCATGACTCCTGCGTATGAGGAATATAGTGGTAAGTTCTGAGGCTAGTGACCGGGACTCTCGTTGTTGGGGTTTAACTGCCAACGGCCAGTTCACTTGTAAATCAGCCTACCAATTGATAACAACTACTGAAGATCAAACCAGTGATAGCATATGGAAGTCTGTGTGGGCCACAAGGGTGCCTCAAAGAATTCGTAGTTTCGTATGGTTGTGCACTCATGACAGACTGCGGACGAATATGGAAAGAAAAATACGACACTTGACCCAAGCTGAAGGTTGCAATAGATGTAACACAAGTGCTGAATCACTAACCCATGTCCTAAGGGATTGCGGGATTAGCCAAGGCACTTGGAAGTGGCTCATCCCACCATGGATGCAGCAGAGGTTCTTCAACGTCAACAGGGAAGACTGGTTTAGATGGTGTATCATGGATGAGTATATGAAAAAGATGGATAATTGGGTGATTACCTTCCTAATGGCATGCTGGTATATGTGGCGATGGAGGAACTGGGTAGTTCTGCAGACCGGCGACAAAGTCCCTCTTGATACAGCTGGAATTATCTCTAATTCTGTCCTCAACTATGTGAACAATTGGGAGATTTGGAATGTCGGACCGTGTGGGAAACTAAGATCTGAGACTCTTCTTGGATGGAGTAAACCGAAGGGAGGCTGGATTAAGCTTAATACAGATGGCTCAAGACACATTGATGGGATGATCACGACAGGTGGTGTATTCCGGGATGCTGCTGGAGCATGGGTTGCTGGCTTTGTGCAAAAAATAGGAATTGGCTCCTCTTTTGATGCAGAATTATGGGGAATATTTATGGGGATTCATTATGCTAAGGCATTAAACATTCCTTTACTGGAAGTGGAGTCAGATAATGCAGAGGTTGTTTCAGCAATTAGGAGAACTGAGGACTTAAGCCTGCGGAACAACATTCTGCTGAGGAAAGTAAAGAGCTGCATAAATGATTTCCAGCAAATCTCCTTCACACACATCTACCGGGAACAAAATAGAGTTGCAGATGGACTCGCTAATCTCGCCCATACCTTTCCGATCGGAGTGACGAAATGTGTAACGCCTCCTGGTCATATTTCTCCAATAATGTTAGATGATTTGGTAGGAGTGTCCTTTCCTAGGTCCATTCCTGGTTAATCTGTTTTTTGCTGGTTTGTTTTTCTTTTTGTTTCTTTCTGCTGTTCTTTTTTTTTTGCTGTGTAAGTTCTTATTCAATCAAAAAAAAAAATATTATCGGAGATGAATTTCTATGAGCATTTAATAGATGCAGTGATTTGCTTAATTTTTTAGATACATTTGCCTTCATTTTTAATAAAATCCAATTACTTTTTAGCTGTGTCTAGTATATCAATTTTTGGGGTGCAACACTAACCGTGACAGTTGATAGAGGATGGCAGAAAATCGACAGAGGCGGCATATCACCGAGATAGATGGTGATGACGCAACAGTGGACAATGATACATGCATCAAGCAAACTTTGTTTTTCAAGACGAATGCAAATACAACACCCTTAGTTTGTAATTACTAGGTCACCTGAAACCACCCTTTCCAAAGTGGATTCGGGATTGGGGGGCACAATGGCAGCTTTGTGCGCCCCTCCCTCCCCTCCGACTCTAGCTACATGCGCCAAAAACTTGATGCTCGTAAAGTATATAGCATTTAATAGGACAAGTGTATCCTATCGCAATAAGTAATATTGTGCTAAGCACGAGATCGAACCACAAAGACTATTCGTTACAACTAGTGAATCTACCTAGAATGATCTAATTGTTTAGAGGGTTGGATAAAGATTTGGTTTTTTAACAACTAACTAATTGAATTAAAGGAAATAAACATAACAAAATAAAGTGAACAATTGACAGGGTAGAAGGTGAATTGACGGATGGCACAATATAGGTTGAGGATTCCTTTGATTAAATCCTATGTATGGGTTTAGGGAGTTCAGATTTGTGTTTTACCAATGATTGAAGGTAATTGTCCTAAGTGAAAGACTAATTTGTACGGGATTTGTCCTTCCTATTCACATGCATTCGGGTGACGGCTTGATTAGGCATATACCCTAGGTCATGCAAAGCATTAGGTTTATTGACAACTAAGGCTAAAGCCGTAGCCCAGCCACAAAGCCTCATTCCTAGTGGTCTCTAGCGAAGTCAGGTTAATACAAATTCAGTATAGATGATTCCGTGGTCAGGTTCTCATCTATCTATAATCCTATTTAATGTCAGGGTCACAGGCATTAGGCACATTATATACATAAACAGGCCAGTTGATCATTATCAATGTTCATTCTAGCATAAATCCTGTTCCTAACAATACCTAGGCATTAAGCATGCATAAACTGATCAATCAAAGGTCCTAGATCCCTAATCATACATATTCATACAATCAATTTCATCCCCATCCCAAATTGGATGGGGATCAGTTCATAGACAAACCAATCATAGAAATAGGAATAATGGAAAAGAGCTTCAATTAATATAAAGGAAAAGATAAAAGGGTAAGAGAGAAGAAATCTAGAACCCGTTTGTCTGATTCAATTACAAAGTAGAAGATCAAGCGCTTCCCCCATCAATCGTTCTTGAAAAGACAAAATAAAACTGAAATAAACCTAACCTAGAAAGCAGGAAATCTAATCTAAAAACTAAAAATCTACATAATGGAGGAGAGAAAGCCCTAGCGGCTCTCTGATTTATTCAATGGCTAACCCCCCCCCTGAAAGATTAGGATTAGCTCCCTATTTATAGAGTTAGGGAGAAACCCTAATGCAACCGGGGGCAAAACAGACATTTACAAAAGTGTTTTTAATGGGCTTTAGGGCCCAAATCCGTGCATTCCAACAAGGGGGAAGGTGCTGGTGCGCCTTTCCCCGCCTCGTCTCGCCGAGACAAGGAGTGTCTCGACGAGACGAGGGCCTGTCTCGACGAGACAGGTATTGTCTCGACGAGACAGGTCCTAATTGGTGCTATTTTACTCCGGTTTTTATCTATTTAGGTCCCTGGGCTTCCGAAAAGTGCTCTAATGGTCCCTAAAGAATCCCAAGAGTGCCCTGATGGTCCCTGAATGATCCGAAAATGCTCCAATAGGCTTGGGTCTGGTTCGGAAATGCATGAAAGGTCCCTGAAAATCCCTGAAAACACCGAAAATGCCATAAATAAAGGAAAATACTAAATTTAACTAAACACTAACAAATTAATACAAAAACTTAACTAGAAGCTAATAAAAACAATCTAAATTAATCCTAAAAACACTATATAAATGGGAGCTATCAGCTTTGTGCAAAAAATAGGAATTGGCTCCTCTTTTGATGCAGAATTATGGGGAATATTTACGGGGATTCATTATGCTAAGGCATTAAACATTCCTTTACTGGAAGTGGAGTCAGATAATGCAGAGGTTGTTTCAGCAATTAGGAGAACTGAGGACTTAAGCCTGCGGAACAACATTCTGCTGAGGAAAGTAAAGAGCTACATAAATGATTTCCAGCAAATCTCCTTCACACACATCTACCGGGAACAAAATAGAGTTGCAGATGGACTCGCTAATCTCGCCCATACCTTTCCGATCGGAGTGATGAAATGTGTAACGCCTCCTGGTCATATTTCTCCAATAATGTTAGATGATTTGGTAGGAGTGTCCTTTCCTAGGTCTATTCCTGGTTAATCTGGTTTTTGCTGGTTTGTTTTTCTTTTTTTTTTCTTTCTGCTGTTCTTTTTTTTTTTTGCTGTGTAAGTTCTTATTCAATCAAAAAAAAAAAAATTGTTATCGGAGATGAATTTCTATGAGCATTTAATAGATGCAGTGATCTGCTTAATTTTTTAGATACATTTGCCTTCATTTTTAATAAAATCCAATTACTTTTTAGCTGTGTCTAGTATATCAATTTTTGGGGTGCAACACTAACCGTGACAGTTGATAGAGGATGGCAGAAAATCGACAGAGGCGGCATATCACCGAGATAGATGGTGATGACGCAACAGTGCACAATGATACATGCATCAAGCAAACTTTGTTTTTCAAGACGAATGCAAATACAACACCCTTAGTTTGTAATTACTAGGTCACCTGAAACCACCCTTTCCAAAGTGGATTCGGGATTGGGGGGCACAATGGCAGCTTTGTGCGCCCCTCCCTCCCCTCCGACTCTAGCTACATGCTACAACTAAGGCGGGTACAACTACAATCACTGCACACAATGAGGTGGAAATAGCGTCATCACTCAGATGAGAAAACTTCCATATCTATATAGAACATTCACGTCAAGGAGAAGTGACCTGCTTTCTGATTCTGGTAGACCGCCTAACTGGAGTAAGAAACTCTTCCTCTGTATTTCCCTACATAACCACAAACAATTAATCATTAAACTTAGTTCCTGTACATGGTTTATAATTATTATACCAGAATAATAATAAAAATGCATACATACACGTTTGATTTGGACTTTTTGGTATGTAGTGAAACTTCCATAAGAAGATGATCCCATTGAACAATCTGATGAAGCCATGGATTCTCTCCTTGTATTGCTTCTAGACCTTCTCCCCTGGCTCTGAGCTTCACTCGACCCCCACCATTCTTCCTTGCTATAATATGAGCTGTAGCGGGAGCTGCTCATTTCTGATGGGCAACACGACTCTTCAAGCTTATGAACATCCGTCTGCTGAAATGTGTTTGCTGCAGTTGGTGGTGCCATGGATGTTCGATTCTTCATAAAAATGAAAGCAATAACAGCAAGTAGAGTTGAAACAGTCAAGGAGACTGCCTGTCCTAAAAATAGGTTCTTAATCCTATCAACTGTCCTGTCCACTGATCCCGTTCTCTGTGTCTCCATTGTTAGAGCATCTAAATCTGAGTTTTCTGTTTCAAAATCAGCCATTGTAGACTCAGTTTCAACGGGACTAATGTTGAGCGATTTCCGCAAGTGCACGGTATACGCTTGTAGTAATAAAAGATATCGAACCCACAGGGAACGCTTTTTAACTAAAACTTTATTTAATTCGGTTTAATCACGTGTTTAGGTTTAATAAAAGAAATACGTTTAGTTGATGGAATAGGTTTTGGTAAATTAGGATTAGATAGAAGGATTATATCGAGTTTAGAGAACAATTCCGTTTTGGAATTTTGATTACAAAACAGATACTTCCGTAATTGGAATAAAATAGATCTTATTTTCATAAAGCAAAGTAAACAACTTTAACTTTGTGAGATTATGGACATGTAACAATATAGCGATTTACTCAATTAAATGGCTTCGAACCATAGAAATCCCCCTGGCGTTGAGATGATTCCTACCTTAATCAAACTAGTGTTTTATTTCTGATAAGCCGCGATCAGCGATCATGTCATCCATAAAAACTAAATTTGTTAAGTGTTCAACAAAGTTCTTATATGAATAAGATGGAATAGAACGTTTTAATAAAAACACCAATTTATCATTTTGAAAATCATTTTGTCAGAACAATATCAAAATAACAAACAGTAAGAATATATTGAATAAATAAGTATATCATTAATGAAATGTGAATTTTCACAAGTTAACAGAGAAGTAGAAACTTGGATAGCATTGCAACGAAAACTTTGAGATCCGGGTTGTCAGTCTTTCTCTCAAACTCCGTAGGTTCGTCAAACCTCATGCGCTTCAGCCGTCAATTCTTCTCGCTGGATCTTCGGAATAGAGACTGGTCTCGTCCACTATCAGAATGAAAACTAAACTAATACTGTGTTTATAACTAATCTAAATACAATTCGTGTACAACACGATTGTTTACAGAAATGAAATCTAACTTTCTGATTCTTTTCTGAATCAGAAACTCAACATAACAACTTTCTTCTCTAATTTCTCTAACTTTTCCAACCTAACCAACCTTGATTTCTGAAATGGATCACTTATTTATAGTTGTTGAAGGGTTGTAAATGACGGGTCGTGTCTGCTGGTGAAGGGTCGCTTTTATCCGAACGAACAGACGCGTTTTTCCAATTTCGAACATGTGTTTAGTGTGCAGGGAGGTTCGCTGTCGCGACTGAGATTCTGAAAATCTCAATCACGACAGGGGGTATAGGGGCGAGCTTAAAAACTTAATTTTCCCCCGATCTGCCCCCGCAAGTCGCGACTGAGATTTTGAGAATCTCAGTCGCGACAGAGAGATGTTCTCCCTGGCGTTCGAATTCTTTTCGTCCTTCTCGAGCGTTCTTCTGACTGATATGCATTCTCGGTACGTTTTTTAGGTTTTTCCTCCATTTTAGCTCCGTTTTAGCTCCGTTTTTGTTCCTATTTGGATTTTACCAAATATTTAGGTAACTTGCATCAAAGAAGTAAATAAAGACGTAAAAGTATTCCAAATGAATATAATTAGCATGATTTTAATGTAAATTTAACGTATTTATATATGATATTTTAGGTATATTTTGGGCTTAACAAACTCCCACACTTAAGCTTTTGCTAGTCCCGAGCAAAATTTCACTGAATTTATTCTTTAATCAACCTCCTTATAAATAGAACATATATCCATATATTCCTTTTTAAATTAGTTAAACCGAAAGATAAACTCTTCATGGTATATTTATACGCAAAGTATCAAACTAGCTAATGTAAAAGAGATATATTACTCGTCTTGTATTTCAATTTTTATATTGAAGTATTCGGGACGGTGTAAGCACGCATGTTTCCGAATCTTTCGTCTCAAGGCATTTCTAAGCACAAAATTTCCTTTTCCCAAACCTAAACTATTACAAATATAGATTTATTAAGGACTTAGGTTTAATATATTTGCTTAGTTACGCCCAAGATAAGGGTGGTCTCGATCGTAACTTTATACGCATTTTATTTGCTTTCGTGTTCGTTTAAGAGGTACCGACCATGCCATGGGTGGACGCAATCGTTACTTAAAACTTTAAACACGTTTAATTTTGCTTTAATAATTTTTTTTTCTTTTTTTTTAACGTCCCTTTCATACCTCGACCGTGATAAGGGTGGTCGCAATCGTGGCCAAAAGTAAACGGTACTTAATGTTCTTCCCTTTCATACCTCGATTGTGATAAGGTTGGTCTCAATCGTGGCCAAAAGTTAAGAATACGACTACTTGATTTAATTAACATGAAAATAAAATTTGGGAAAGAAAAATAGCACATTCATCCTATATTGACTTGAAATTCAACATGTATTATGGCTAAAGTTTCCTTAAAAACTTCAATTGGTTTTTAATGTAAGACGAAAAATAATATCGAGCTAAAAAGCTAAAGTTGTTAGTTCGATTTAATGCTTATAAACCTAATTGAAAATTGAAAATAAGATTTATATTTATCATGAATTCATGATATAAAGTTGAGATTTGAAACTAAAGAAATTTTACTTATATACATTTACTCGAGACGTTTTTGATAAAATCGTATCGGAGATTTGTAAAAATATTTGTAAAAATATAGCCCGTATAGAAATATTATTTCTATCAATAATGATAACCTTAAAATATGCTTAACATTATTTTTAAAATTAAAGTGTTAAAAACATATGAAATATATACTTTAACAAAAATTATATGTTTATGAAAAATTGCTATTAATTTTTGAAAAGTGTTGCACTATATTAAAAAATGTTGCATTTGTTTTTGAAAATGTTGCATTTTACTTTACTTAAAATTGAATAACAATATGCATTTATACTTAAATAAATAGCATTCATTCTTATTCGTTGCATTCATTCGTACTTAAAAAATAAAATGAATATGAAATACCTCCTCCCACACTTAATTTGGACCATGTCCTCATTGGTGCAAAAAGCGATAAAGAGAAATGAAAAATAGTACGAAATAAATCATACGAATTAGAAATGAAAAATATAGTACCATAACATTCAAACATAATAATAAAGAGAATTGTACCAAACATAATTAAAAATATTGTACCAATTTGAATAAGACATAATAATAATAACGAAAATGAGTTAAAGAGAGAAACGATAAAACCTATCAAGGTGATGGTGGTGGAGAAGGCGTAGTCTCAACTCCTTGGCGTCGGAAGAAAGAGAGCATCCGGCGACGAGTAGATTTGTGCGCACGACTCAACGTAGTGATCCTTGAACTCATTTCGGCATTATTGGCAACGACTTCATCTAACCGCAAATTCATGTGACGGTTATGCTCGTTCATTTGTGTCAAAACACATTGCCATCCAACTTGTTCTTCTTCATTTGGTTCCACATTTGCTTGCTCGGTGGCATTAACATCAACGTTCTCCTCCTCCGCTTCCTCGTCAAATTCCTCTTCATCCTCCTCATCATCATCTTGGGCACCTAAACCTTGAGAACCCGAGGCTTCACTACCCATGGTAGCAAAAACACGTCTTGTGCGATCCGCATAAGATATAAAAGCGGGGGGTCCCATTTTCTTCAATAAATTGGCTCTTTGAAGCGCCGTGAGATCCAATGAAGGTAAACCAACATGAGACATATTTTGATAATCCGCTAATTCACCTCGAGCGCCCAATACAATGCCGGTAATTAAATTACCCATAGGCACTTGCTTATTGCGGGACTTGGAAGCTCGAACTAAATTAGTAAATATCATCTCAATACTATCAATTGTCAAACCCTTAAAAATAGCATCAAACACAATCAAATCACGAACTTGCACTTTTGAACTTTCAACCCGACCAAATAAGGAGAATGATAAAAACTTGTGAAAGAAGAATAGACAATCATCCTTAATTAGCTTACTAGAGGTGTTCTTTGGACTAAAAACATCTAAACCGGTTAAAGTATTCCAAACCGTGTGTGAATCAAAAGGCTTTGGCTTTGAATAAAAATTTCGAGTAGGAAAACCAAACCAACGGTTCATGGTCGCATACCCAATATCATAACGGACTCCATAACTCCGAAAAGAGATAACTCCTTTCTTCTTGTCATAGGTGAGAGTAACCGTGTCGGTGTCAAGAAAAGGCATATCGACGAAATCTATTTGGACATTATAGAATCGGCGATATTTGCGTCCTTCGGCTTCCGACGTAATATCGAATGGTGCGTCATATTGAACCCGTAATCTATTGATCTCGGTGGCCTTGGCTTTGTTTGCAACAGTCTTTTGTCTAGGCATATTTTGTGTTTCTGAAATTTGGGTGAAATAGATGAAAATAATATGAAAGAATGAAGGTTAGAATAAAAGATAATGGTGGTGAATTGGGGAAGAAGAAGATGAATAGGGTAAATATTTATGGGGAAGATGAGTGAATCTTGTTATTGGGAAGAGAAAAGATGATTGATTGGTGTAAAAATAGGTGATATAAATAGGTGTAAGTAATAGGTATTGATTAGGATAGTTGAATAGGTAGTAATTAGAGTAGGAATAGGAAAAGATGGCCAAATTTCACCCAATCCCGCACCTACATGTCGCAAGTCGCGATTGAGATTTTCAAAATCTGTGAAAATCTCAGTCGCGACAACAAGTAGGGAAGAGGCGAAATTTTGCCTAAAAAAATTCTTCCTTCGATGTCTCAACTGAGAATTCGAAATCTCAACTGAGATTCTGAAAAATCTGGGTAAAATTGGGACTGTTTTTGATGATTTTAACACTTCTAAACCAATTCCTCTTAAAATTAAGTACCAAAAATGTGAACATTAATCCCTGAAACTGAGATAAACAAAACTGAAACATTAAATTAAAGGAAAACCAAAGGTTGTTCCTTAAAATAAAAGAAATAAACCAAGGAATCAATGCACTTTTATTTATCATTATAAACAATACCATAATATACATTTATATAGAAACATTATAAAAACATAATTTACAAACAATCACTCATATATATATTAAAAATAATAAACAGAAACACATAAAATATATATCCCTAACTAGATGACAGACGACGTGCATTGGCCCTGTTAATCTTCGTTTGAACGAAGACTTGCCTCTCTGGTGCAGAAAGGAATGTGGGACCAGAACAAAAAACTCGTTTGAGAAGTCCCTCGTTCTCCAAGAACTCGTAGTCTAAAATAGGGAATGGTTCTGTATCAGTCCAAGGAACAGAAATGGTTCCCTTGGCTCCTAAAATTATTCCACATATGATGTTGGCGAACCCAATCTTCCGTTTCTTCGAACGGGAAGCGGCAAGTAACCCCTCCATTAAAATCTTCGAGGAGTTCACTGAGTTGCCTTGAAAAATGTCGCCCAACAATATTGCTACTGACTCGACCAAAAAGGCTGTGACAGAGGAACTTATGCAGATACAGCATGGAATTAGAATTAATGGATTTGTTAAAGGCAAGACGTGGATTGAATCGCCAAAATCCTGTTAGCATCCTCCATATGTCTCTAGAAGTCATATCCCTTCCAGGATGGTGTTGAGTTGTGTCTCGGGGTGGAAATCCAAACCAATTATGAAGTTCTGGATACCCAAAAGTGAATACCTCCCCCTCACAACGAAAACTGAGACGAACACGTCTCTTGTTGACGAATCGAACTGTGGAGAAAAATTCCAGAACCCAATTTCCAATAATAGTAAATTTCATAGAAACAAATTTGGACCAACCCAAATTAGTCAGATAGCGATCAATGTCTTCGCTTATCCCGAGTTCCTCGTTCAGAAACTCGTCCAGATACATCATGCCAAAGAACTGAGCATATCTGAATTGCAGAAAGCGTTTCCCCTCATCATGGTTATAAATGGGAAACCATGCACCATATCTATCAGAGATATCAACTCTCCCTTTTTAGAAGAAGTGTGTTTTTGAACATTTTTCAAAGACTTAGTCATGTCTGTGATAGAAAAGAAAAATGAAGTCTGTAGGATTTGAGAATTTGAGAAAGAAATTTAGAAAGATGAAGTGAAAATGGAAGAAGTCTGATCCTACAGGAATATATAAGAACTATAAGTGAAAGGTGGTGTCTGTTAGAAAGAAATAGGTGTCAAAGTGATACCTCTTCGATTTAACTGACAGAAAATTTTGAAGAAAGAAGACTGTAATCCCTTACAGCTATTTCAAATGTAAAAAGACAGAAAATTTCTCAACTGAGATTTTCGGAAACTCAACTGAGATTTCCAAATCCTGGAACATAGAAAATCTCAAATGAGATTTCTGCATGTATAATTTCTCAATAACACTTAACACTTAATGAAAATTTCATAACATGACTAAATTAAAATTTTAATGTGAACAAAACTCATTTGTACTTAATGATAAATATATATAAAAATAAAAAATTAAAGTAAATAAATTAAATAAATAAATAAAACAAATAAATTAAAAAGAAAAGAATAAATTAAAAAGAAGAAGAATAATAATTATAAATATAAAATAAATAATAAAATAAAAAAAAACTATAAATTAAAAACATGAAAATCAAAGAAATTAATTTTTATAAAATTTATCCACGGATTCAATTGCTTGAATAGGAACTCCGTCGAAATAAATTTTGCAACGATTACCATTGACCTTAAATCGGTCACCATTAGACTTTTCTAGCTCCAATGTTCCGTAATCAAATGTTTGAACAACCAAAAATGGTCCAGCCCATCTAGATTTTAGTTTACCTGAAAATAATTTTAATCTAGAATTAAAAAGTAAGACCTTATCTCCAACATTAAAGTTTTTAATTTTGATTTTGGCATCATGCTACTTTTTAATTTTCTCCTTATAAATGCTTGCATTTTCGTAGGAAAAATAGCGTAATTCATCCAACTCGTTTAAGTCAAACAAACGCTTTTTCCCTGCGCTTTGCAAATCATAATTAAGGGTTTTTATAGCCCAATATGCTTTATGTTCTAATTCAACCGGCAAATGACAAGCTTTACCATAGACTAATCTATAAGGTGTCATCCCGATAGGTGTTTTAAATACAGTACGGTATGCCCATAATGCATCGTCAAGTTTATGTGCCCAGTCTCTTCTAGAAGACGAAACTGTTTTCTCAAGTATCCATTTGATTTCTCTATTTGAAATTTCTTCTTGACCATTCGTTTGAGGATGGTACGGTGTAGAGATACGATGGTGTACTCCGTATTTTTTCATAAGTAACTCAAAAGCTCTATTTACGAAATGAGTACCACCGTCGCTTACCATAACCCTAGGAACTCCAAATCGACAGAATATTGAATTTAAAAACTTAACAACTACTTTAGAATCATTTGTCGGGGTTGCAATTGCTTCAACCCACTTTGAAACATAATCTACGGCTACTAATATATAATTTTTGCCAAAAGAAGGAGGAAAAGGACCCATGAAATCAATTCCCCATACGTCGAAGATTTCAACTTCCAATATGTTCTTAAGAGGCATCTCATCTTTCCTTCCTATATTCCCCGTTCTTTGACATTTATCACAGCGGATAATAAATGAACGGACATCTTTAAACAGAGTAGGCCAAAAGAATCCGCATTCAAGTATTCTAGCTGCTGTTTTGCTTACGCTATTATGACCTCCGTAAGCGCTAGCATGACATTCTAACATTATAGAGTCATATTCAAACTCACTAACACATCTCCTAAATATTCCATCGCCGCATGTTTTGAACAAGAATGGATCTTCCCAAAAATATTTCTTAACTTCTGAAAAGAATTTCTTCTTTTGCTGAGAAGTCAATCCATCTGGCACAACATGTGCGGCTAAGTAATTGGCTATATCCGCATACCATGGAGTTATGACACTTTGTAATTGCATGAGATGTTCATCGGGGAAATCATCTCGAATACCTGATGTTTCACCGATGGGACCGTTTTCATCCTCAAGTCTTGATAGATGATCGGCGACCAGGTTTTCAACTCCCTTTTTGTCTTTAATCTCAATGTCAAATTCTTGCAATAGTAAAACCCATCTAATAAGACGTGGTTTTGCATCTTTCTTAGCAAATAAATATCGTAAAGCTACATGATCAGTATAAATGATAACTTTGGATCCTAACAAATAAGATCGGAATTTATCACATGCAAAAACTACTGCTAACATTTCTTTTTCAGTTGTGGTGTAATTTAGTTGTGCACCAGACAATGTGTGACTCGCATAATATATAACATGAAGTTTCTTATCCTTCCTTTGACCTAATACACATCCTACAGCTAAGTCACTCGCATCACACATAATTTCGAAAGGTAGATTCCAATCGGTTTCGATATTATAGGTGTACTGACTAAAGCCGTTTTCAAAGTATTGAAAGCTTGTAAACAATCTTTATTAAAATCAAAAGTTGAATCCTTCATAAGCAAATTAGTAAGTGGTTTGGAGATTACAGAAAAGTTCTTTATAAACCGTCTGTAAAAACCTGCATGACCTAAAAATGATCTTACTCCCTTAACAGTGGTTGGTGGGGGTAATTTTTCTATAACTGAAGTCTTTGCTCTGTCCACTTCTAAACCTTTTTCAGAAATCTTATGACCTAAAACAATTCATTCGTCTACCATGAAATGACATTTTTCCCAATTTAATACTAAATTCGTTTCTTCACATCTAGACAATACTTTATCTAAGTTCTGTAAACATGCATCGAAAGAATCTCCATAAACTGAAAAATCATCCATGAAAACTTCCATTATGTCTTCAATGAAGTCATTAAATATTGCTGTCATACATCGTTGAAAAGTTGCTGGTTCATTACATAGACCAAAAGGCATTCTCCTATATGCAAATGTTCCATAAGGACATGTGAAGGTTGTTTTGTCTTGGTCATCCGGGTAAATGTAAATTTGAAAGAATCCGGAATAACCGTCTAGGAAACAGTAAAATGCATGACCGGCTATCCTTTCGATCATTTGATCAATGAAAGGTAGAGGGAAATGATCTTTCCTGGTTGCTTTATTTAGGTTTCTATAGTCTATACAAACCCACCAACCGGTGGTGGTTCGTGTAGGTATCAGTTCACCTTCATCATTTCTTACAACAGTTATGCCTCCCTTTTTAGGTACACAATGGATTGGACTAACCCATTCACTATCCGAGATCGGATAAATGATTCCATTGTCTAAAAGTTTAGTAATCTCATTTTTGACTACTTCTTTCATGTTCGAATTTAAGCGTCTTTGCCTATCCGCTTTAGGTGGCTTATCCTCTTCTAAGTGAATTCTATGTATTACTATACTAGGATTAATTCCTTTTAGGTCTGAAATTTGCCATCCCATACTTCCTATCCTATTTCTAACAACATCTTTCAATTTTTCTTCTTGATCGCTTGTTAATTTGTTAGAAATAATTATAGGTAGAGAATCGCCTTCGCCTAAGAAAGCGTACCTCAAATGACTGGGTAACTCTTTAAATTCTAATTTAGGGGGTGTTACAATTGAAGGCGGAACTGGTCCATCTTCTCGAATCAAAGGCTCTGGGTCCTTATCGTCTAATTCCTCATCTATTATAGGTTCAATTATTTCTTCACTTTGAATTACATCATTGACACATTCTTCGACTAAATCAAGTTTCATACAAGCGAATTCCTCCATAGGGTATTTCATCGCTTTGTTCATGTTAAACTCGACCTTATCTTCTCCTATCCTTAAAACTACCTTCCCTTCCGACACATCAACTAGAGCGCGTCCCGTGTTCATAAACGGTCTTCCAAAAATTAAAGGGCAATTTACATCATATGCAAAGTCTAATATAACAAAATCGGTAGGAAAAATAAATTTATCGACTTTGACTAAAACATCTTCAATTATACCATATGGCCTTTTAGTGGTTTGATCCGCTAATTGCAAAACCATATTGGTACGTTTGATATCTTCTTCTAAACCTAACTTGTTAAAAATAGACAATGACATTAAGTTTATACTTGCTCCTAAATCACAAAGACAACTTGGGAATTCAATATCTCCCAACTTACACAGAATAGTAAAACATCCGGGATCCTTGAGTTTAGTGGGCAAATTACTTGATACTATTGAACTACAGTCTTCAGTTAACGAAATGGATGAAATTCATTCCCAACTGATTTTCTTCGAAATCAAATCCTTTAAAAACTTACCATAGTTAGGAATTTGTGTGATTGCATCCATAAATGTCAAATTGATGTGCAAATTTTTAAGTTTATCCAAAAACGTTAGAAGTTGTTTATCATAGTCCTTATTTCGGACTTTGTGTGGACCTGCGTCAGATGGTGAAATTTTTGTGTTTAAGATATCCTCTTTGGACTTTGGTAAATCATTTCCTGATAATGTTGCATCTTTGGGCATTTCAGGCCCTTGATAATTTTTCCCTGAACGAAGAGTAATAGCCTTCACCTGCTCTTTCGGATTTTCTTCCGTATTGCTGGGAAGACTTCCCTCTTTTCGGGATGGAATTGATTTAGCAAGTTGACCAATTTGAATCTCCAAATTATGGATGCTAGATGAGTGGTTTTTAATAAGCTGATCGAATTTATTTTCGATCCGTTTAAAACCATCGTCGTGATTACTTATTTTTCCACTGATAGCATCTATAAACTTGTCGATTTTAGAAGATAAAGTGCTAATCGTATCTCTTGACTGATTTTGATAATTAGTGGTACGATTTTGATTAGCACTTGTATTATTGTTATTGTTATCTTTCCAGTTAAAGTTAGGATGATTCCTCCATCCAGCATTATAAGTATTAGAATAAGGATTATTAGTTTGGTTTTGCCCTTGGACAAAATTTACCTGTTCGATCTCACTCATATTTTCGTAATCCACATCCGTTTGGATTGGATTACCATTGGTATCGCGCGGTGCCATAAATTGGTCAATTTTGTGCGATAAAGCAGAAAATTGGGCTTGTAGCATTGCGACTGGATCAAGTTCAACTATACCTTTAACTGATGATGTGGTTGAGGATGATGGTTTTGCCACCGACATATGTCCACGTTCCGCGGGCCACATACTGCTGTTGATTGCCATTTCCTCCAAAAGTTCTCTCGCTTGGGCTGATGTTTTCTTCATAAATAGCCCTCCCGACATAGCATCTAATGAACCCCTAGTTGTAGGATTTAGTCCATTGTAAAATGTTTGCATTAAAAGTTCAGCGGATAATTGGTGGTGTGGGCATAAACGTTGAAGTTCTTTAAAACGTTCCCAAGTTTCATAAAGGGTCTCATTATCGTTTTGAGAAAAAGATGTTAACTCCTTTATGACTCTTGCGGTTTTTGCTAAAGGAAAATATTTAGATAAAAACGCTTGGGCTAATTGTTCCCAAGTGGCAAAAGTTGCGACTGGTATAGAAGTTAACCATTCTTTGGCTCGATCCTTCAAAGTGAAAGGAAAGAGGCGAAGTTTGATTGCTTCTGCAGTCACATCTGGAATTTTAAAAGTGTCACAAATTTCTAGGAAATTTGTTAAGTGGGTGTTAGGATTTTCGTTAGGTAACCCGTAAAATGTTACATTATTTTGCAACATATTAAGCAAAGCTGGCTTAATTTCAAATTGATTTGCGGTGATTCTGGGTCTAACGATACTATTGGTTACACCGACCACACCTGGCCTAGCGTATTCCATAAGTGTTGGTGGGTCTGCCATTTTTTCTGGCTCGGTATGTGTTTTTACTGGGGTCTTATTTTTGTTTTTCTTATTTTTCTTGTTCTTCCTAATGGTTTTCTCAATTTCTGGGTCTATAGGGTCTGATACAATGCCTGAACTTCGAGAACTGCGCATAAACCTGAAATCTTGCACGAACCGAAACTACCTACAAAACAGAATTTTGAAAAATAAATAAATTAGTAAATGAAAACTATTAAATTATAAAAGTTAAAATAAGTATGTTTAAACCTAGATTCGAAATAAAACACGAAAAATTTAAAATTTTGTAAAAAATTTTGGCGTTCCCCGGCAACGGCGCCAAAAAACTTGTTGAGCGATTTCCGCAAGTGCACGGTATACGCTTGTAGTAATAAAAGATATCGAACCCACAGGGAACGCTTTTTAACTAAAACTTTATTTAATTCGGTTTAATCACGTGTTTAGGTTTAATAAAAGAAATACGTTTAGTTAATGGAATAGGTTTTGGTAAATTAGGATTAGATAGAAGGATTATATCGAGTTTAGAGAACAATTCCGTTTTGGAATTTTGATTACAAAACAGATACTTCCGTAATTGGAATAAAATAGATCTTATTTTCATAAAGCAAAGTAAACAACTTTAACTTTGTGAGATTATGGACATGTAACAATATAGCGATTTACTCAATTAAATGGCTTCGAACCATAGAAATCCCCCTGGCGTTGAGATGATTCCTACCTTAATCAAACTAGTGTTTTATTTCTGATAAGCCGCGATCAGCGATCATGTCATCCATAAAAACTAAATTTGTTAAGTGTTCAACAAAGTTCTTATATGAATAAGATGGAATAGAACGTTTTAATAAAAACACCAATTTATCATTTTGAAAATCATTTTGTCAGAACAATATCAAAATAACAAACAGTAAGAATATATTGAATAAATAAGTATATCATTAATGAAATGTGAATTTTCACAAGTTAACAGAGAAGTAGAAACTTGGATAGCATTGCAACGAAAACTTTGAGATCCGGGTTGTCAGTCTTTCTCTCAAATTCCGTAGGTTCGTCAAACCTCATGCGCTTCAGCCGTCAATTCTTCTCGCTGGATCTTCGGAATAGAGACTGGTCTCGTCCACTATCAGAATGAAAACTAAACTAATACTATGTTTATAACTAATCTAAATACAATTCGTGTACAACACGATTGTTTACAGAAATGAAATCTAACTTTCTGATTCTTTTCTGAATCAGAAACTCAACATAACAACTTTCTTCTCTAATTTCTCTAACTTTTCCAACCTAACCAACCTTGATTTCTGAAATGGATCACTTATTTATAGTTGTTGAAGGGTTGTAAATGACGGGTCGTGTCTGCTGGTGAAGGGTCGCTTTTATCCGAACGAACAGACGCGTTTTTCCGATTTCGAACATGTGTTTAGTGTGCAGGGAGGTTCACTGTCGCGACTGAGATTCTGAAAATCTCAATCGCGATAGGGGGTATAGGGGCGAGCTTGAAAACTTCATTTTCCCCCGATCTGGCCTCTGCAAGTCGCGACTGAGATTTTGAGAATCTCAGTCGCGACAGAGAGATGTTCTCCCTGGCGTTCGACTGCTTTTCGTCCTTCTCGAGCGTTCTTCTGACTGATATGCATTCTCGGTACGTTTTTTAGGTTTTCCTCCATTTTAGCTCCGTTTTAGCTCCGTTTTTGCTCCTATTTGGATTTTACCAAATATTTAGGTACCTTGCATCAAAGAAGTAAATAAAGACGTAAAAGTATTCCAAATGAATATAATTAGCATGATTTTAATGTAAATTTAACGTATTTATATATATATGATATTTTAGGTATATTTTGGGCTTAACAACTAACAACAAATTCAGCTACAGGTTGCTGGGGATTGGCCTCATCAGTAGTCATCGTCGTCGTCATACTTACTTCATCTGATTCAGGAACAATAACAATCCCTGACGCTTCAACAACGCTATAAGGTACCACTCTTGCTTCTTGGTACTCAGATCCTTGATCCTTGTCATCTGAAACTTCCTCACTGCTTTCATCAGTTTCACTATTATATCCTCCTTCTACATCTTCTTCAATAAGCTCACCACATTCAACTATCTCTTCATCTTCAATTTCTGGACCACCTTCATCTTTCTCATGGGCTTCAATTGGTGTAGCATCTACTTCTCCTTTTTCTTTATGCATGAATTCTGCTACAAAAGTACTGTGCTCCCCCATCAGGTAGTTATCAATTGAGCATTCCTCAAGCAAGATGTTAGCAAACTGCAAGCGACCAGGTTTGTGCCAGATTATGAATATAAGGCAATGATTCATATAACCATTGACTGAACTTCTGAGCTAGGCCTTCTAAGTTCTCTCTGGTAAACTGTGAAATC
Organism: Euphorbia lathyris; assembly: GCF_963576675.1. Classification (NCBI taxonomy): domain Eukaryota; kingdom Viridiplantae; phylum Streptophyta; class Magnoliopsida; order Malpighiales; family Euphorbiaceae; genus Euphorbia; species Euphorbia lathyris. Next base: position 73,913,013 of record NC_088914.1, on the reverse strand, counting down.
TCAGGTGGTACATACAGATTAGGGAAGTTTAGATTATTAAGCACAGAAGGGTCCATGATTGGTGAGTTACTAACTGAGGCCCATAATCCGGCTAGAGCCAGAACAAATAGCAAAGCAGTGAACTTAGGTCTCGCTAGGAGATGTCTCTTTGACACCTTTCTTCCTTCAATATCCCCCTCTAATGTGGCGATTGAATTTGGTTCAGATTCTTCCTCCTCTTCCTCTTCTACCGCAGCTGCAGTTTCTGAAAATGAACCCCAACCATCTCCCACAGAGTCAAGATCTACAGCAAGTGGTGCCAAAGCAGGACTTGGCAAGGGGATATTAGAAGCCATTGGACTAAAAATGAAACTTTGGTAGAGATTTACAAAATCATCAACCGCAGCTGCAGTCTCTGAAAATAAATCACAACCATCTGTAACGGAGTCAAGATCTTCATAACTGGTCATGATTTCCTCTTCCTTATCCTCCAAATATGTGACTGTTGGATTAAATGAGACCTCCTTCTTCTTGTTCAAACCTTTTTCGGGCTTGAAGTCTGAATCTTCATTTAAAGCTTCAATTCTATTAACAGATGTGCGAACTGACTCATTCCTCTTCAGGAGTTTCTTCCTTGGAGCTGCATTGATTTTCGAGGCTGCAGAAATTGTTGGAGATTTGAAGTGCTTTGTGCCCTTCAAAGAGGAAGGGGGTGGTGATTTAACATTGACATCTTTACTGCTTTCCTTGTTCTCACTGTCAATTGAGTTTCTCAGCGGATAATCTGCTAGTCAAGAGAAGAACAACGAGTAAGAAAGTATGGAAAACAATAAACTCTTGTATTATCGCTTGAACATTAACGTGATTGTACACCAGTATATATACACAATACACAGAAAAGTTCTAGTTGCTATGCACAATATAAATCCTAACGATATTAACTACTGCAAGTGGCGATAGGATTAGTAAATAAAATTGAGAGGGAGTGTGCAGCAAATTGAGAGAGGGCAAAGAGTGATTCAGTTGCAAAATATTCGTAAAAGTCTCAGCTAAAAATAAACTTTGTTCAATTAAGTCTTTCATATTCAACAAAAGATCCATTCTGTACATCACCATAAAATTTTGTCTTGATAATAGCTTCTACCAAAATAACAGAGCAAGACCAAAATAACAGAGCAAGGAAGGGGGAAACTTTATTTCTAAAACATAGCCAGAAAAAATGGAAAAACAAAACTAGGTAACATAGCAGCAATGGAAAAAAGATAATACATTTTGTAAAATTTCCTCTCTCGCTCTTCATGATAAAAAAAAACAACACATGGACATCTGATGATTTCGCAGACTATCTGAAATCATGATCTATCCGAAACAGATAAAGAAACGAAATCTAAATTCAATTCAGGACACTTTTTGTGACTTTCTCCAAGTTTCTCATCGATCAAACAATTAAACAATCGATAATTTAAAAGAAAAACAGAAAAGCGACGGAAGGAAGAAAAGGAAGGAGAAAAAACCTGAAGGACTATTAACAGGAGTGTTAGGGTTAAACCCAGATCATGGGTTTGGAACAATCGAAGGGTGTTTCTTAGCAAAAGGATTGCCGGTGAAACTTCGTCTCATCGGGTTACTGATCTCAGAATGTCTTGGAGTAGTTGGCTTGCTCGGTGACGGCGATGAAGAAGAAATGCTCTTGCTTTGAGGTGCAGCCATGATAGCGAGAGTTTCTTTCTTTGAATGGAAACAAAATCAAATAGATTTTGAATTAACAGAATTGGAGGGATTTAGAATCGGGAGAGAGTTTGATAGGAGTGAGGAGTGGAAATAGCATTCGCCAATGGCTAGTTTTGGAAAGGAATTCGTAGATTTTAATGCGTAAGTTCTGACCGTTGAATGAGAATATTTTGAAAGAGTAATTTGGGGAAAGAATTGTAGCCTTTAGATTTATTTATTTTTGTTTTAATTTATGGTAAGATTTGTCTTCTTTATTTTGAAAAAATAATTAAAATGATAAAGGTCATACTAAACTCTAATGTTTTTGGAAAGGGCAGATTTAATAAAACCTATGGAATTATATAAATTTAATTTTAATATTTTTAAATATGATTAATTTTGGTTTTATGTACTAAAATTTTGAAAAAGCAAGTTTGATTTTTATTTAATTACTAGATTGAATCTATCAAAAAAATTTATCGATGAACCAATTTCGTAAAAAAAAATTGTTAATTATTTATAATTATATTAGTAATACATTATTGTTTCAAAAAAAGGTAATACATTAAACATTTTAAATATTTAGAAAAAATATATAATTAATTTATATGTAGCATATTTTAAAGTATACATTATGTTTAGTATAGGCTCATCCAAACATACATATAAAATAGATGGAATTTGAAATTTATTTTAAAAAACCTAACTCAACCTAGTCTGCCATTATATATAATATCTAATATATTATAAATAAAATTTTAAACACACCTCATATCTCACAATGTACATGCATTATATATTATGAGTAAGTAAGACTGAACAAAAAGTCCAAAAACCAAAAACTGAACCGATAAACAAACTGAAATTTTTATTTGCTTTGGTTATTTTAAAATTCTGGTTTAATTTGGTTTTCAATTCTATTTTATTTGGTATGTAGTTATTTGTCACACCCGACCCTAAACGACCTCAATCGGCATCGGGCGTGAAATAGAAAGATAATAATCAATACTTAGGAGTCTCCAATTTATCCACATATCATTATATTACAATTGCAATACCAACGTTCTAACCATAATTCTGACAATAAGCATCCAACTTCCAAACCTCGCCTAATCGGGCGGTAACCTTCTCTCTCTATCATGTACTTTCTCACCTAAAAACATTAAAACATTTTAAAACGTGAGACAAAAATCTTAGTAAGAAACTATCAGCCATAAAAACCAACTTTATTTAACATAACTACATATATACCTTTAGAAAGGGATTTAATCAAAACCTTATAAAATATACTCAAAACCAAAGTTCATAATATAGTTAAAGTAGTAAACCAAAAACCAAAAATATATAATCTTATAGTTCGGTTATTTTGTAAAAAAATTGGTTTAACCGAAACCGAACCAAAATTATTTATAAATATAAAAACTATAATTTTAATTTTTACTTATATTATTATATTATGTATGTGCTGAAGTTTAAGTTAAATTGTACATAAAGATAAAGCCCATACAAATAAATAAACAAGGGCACCCCATATAAGCCCAATTATTTCGTAAAAATCTACCTAATTATTAACCAAAGCCCAATTTTTGATACTTATTAATTAATTAATTTGTACAAATTGAGTAGACTTGGCAATGGGAAGGGGATATCGAAAACCGCGAGTATCCGAACCAATGGGGAATAACCGTAAAATTGCAGATAGAGATGGGGATAGGGATAGGGACAGGGAATTTTTTTTCCCAAAACCTAAATGGGGATGGGGATTGTTATATCCGTCATGTGGGATTCCCGCTCCGTTACCGTGTAAATTTCCGTAGGTATTCCCAAATAAAATTATTAATTTTAATTGCTAACCCTTATTTTTATATCAATGTATCATAATAAATTAGTAAATTTTTATATAAAAAAATATATACAGGAACAATATAACCCGCAGTTGCTGCTGGTTACATTATCTGTAACCAACATTTGATGGTTACTCTTTAATGTAACCAGTACAATATTAAATGTTTTTTGTTATTTTTTTAAATTTTATACTTAAATTTTTATATATATGAAAATAAATTTTATCAAATTATTGAGCATGAGGATTCTCCGAAACCGTATGAGGAGGGGATGGGGAAGAAAAAATTCCCGAATCATTTAATGGGGATTTCTCGAAACCGTCCCGTAAACATTTGGGGACAGAGTGATAAATGCATACTCATCCCCGCCCCGCAGCGTTGCCATCCTAAAATTGAGAAACCCTGGTATATATATTCATTATATTTATACACTTCCTTCTTCATTTGTGTGGCCGACAACATATATATTTCTTTTGTTATCTTTAGGGGGGCAATAGGGCGGGGTAAAATCGAAAACCGGGGGGATCCGAACCGACGGGGTTGAGGAAAACCGAAATTTTTTGGTGCGAGGCTGGGGGCGGAGGAAATTTTAGCCCCGAACATTAAAATTGGACGGGGTGGGTGTTACTATCTCCGAACCGCGGGAATCCGCTCCCGAAAAACTGCCCGCAAAATCTCCAAAAAAATCCCTGTAAAGTAAAATATTATATATATTTAAGATAATTTATAGGGAAAAGTACAAAAATAAGTTACACCTGTTTTCAATCGCAACCTATGTGGTTTAAAAGTTTTCAAAATGGTACCATGTACTTCAATCCGTTAGCAAATATAGGCATTTCTGTCTAACGGTGTTAAAAATACTGAGGTGGCAGTCAAATCAAAAAATTATAGGGATAATTTTGTCCTTTCATACATACTATATTTTCTATTTTATTATATTTTTAAAATTTTAAACCTTACCAATAAACAACGAACACCTCATTCTTTTACATTTCTCCCACGTCTCTCTCAAATCCGTCTTCATCTTCTACCTTGTTACTCTAATGGTAGAAGAAATTTGAGAAAAAAATTGAACAAGCTCACAACTTCCTTTCCACCCACTCTTCTTCCAACTTATCAAAGTAATTCTTGCATGGGCCTCTTTCTCTGCAGTGCTTCCAAAGGGTCATGTTCTCGAATTGAAAATCCTCCCAATCATCCAGATAAACCGGTGATCGGAAGCCTCAAATCCGGAGGCAATCTCTTGGAGTTGTTGAGGAGCCATCCGAGCCAAAATTCAAGTAAAGAACAGAACCGGTTTTTTTTACCGTCAAGCCAATTGAGAATATTTTGTTCATTTACAGTGGTTTTTTGGCCTCTTTCAGCTTTATTTTCGATGTTCTGATTACACGGAGAAACAGGTCCGAATTTTTGTAAAATAATCGACATAAGCAGGTTCTAATTTGTGAAAACTGTTGATTATAACTTCCACGTTTTTGTCGTCTGGTTTGTGGATTTTTCTATGGGATCCGCCATTGTTGTGTCTGGCAAAGCTTGGAAGTTGAGATTGGGTTAATTCTATTCTTTTGAGAATTCTGGGGAAGACTAAAGGCTCGTAATCGGATTCTATCTGTAGGTAAAAAGAAAGTAATTTGTTCTTAATTAGAGAAAAAAACTACAGCAATAATAATGAAACAAATAAGAAAAAGGAAATGGTAGAAGACCAAGGTAACAAGGTAGAAGACGATCAGTTTGGGAGAGATGGGGGAGAAGGGAAAAGACGAGGTGTCAGTTGTGTATTGGGTTAGATTTAAAATTTTAAAAATATAATATATTAGAAACTATTGTATATATGAAAAGACAAAATTACCCCTCAAACCTTTTGACTTTGACTGCCACCTCAGCATTTTTAACATTGTTAGAAAGAAATGTCTATGTTTACTAACGGATTGAAGTACATGTACCATTTTGAAAACTTTTAAACCACATAGTTGTGATTGAAAATAGGTGTAACCACAAGGTTTATTTTTATACTTTTCCCTAATTTATATACTTTAATTAGAAATTATTTTCAATTAAAAGTAAGAAATCTATCTTAATAAAATTTGATTTTCATTTGAATCAGTAACAATTGGTTTATACCAACCTGTTAGTATAAACCATTAATACTTGTTTATACCAGTCTGTTGGTATAAACCAGTATGACGTTTATACTAAAATTAATATTAAATTGTTAATTTTATATAAATTTTTAAATTTTATTTGGGAATTCTCTGTTACCTGTGGGGAACCGTGCGAACGGGTGTGGGTGCCAAAAAATCTCTGAATACTTTTTTGGGAATTCTCCGAAAAAATTAGGGGCGGAAGGGGGATGCAAACACCCCCCCCCCCCCCCCCCCATTGCCACCCTAGTTATCTTCTTCCCTTCCATTCCGTCCATAGAGCTGTTGCCACTTACTTAGCCTTGTTTACTACAAATCGCAAGTTTCTCCTCAGTCGGTTCGTCTGGTTCATCGTATCTTATTTACTGCAAATCCAAAGTTTCTCCTCCATCGGTTTGTCAGTTTCATTTTATTTACTGCAAATCAAAATTTTCTCGTCTGATTTTCCGATTGATAATTAATTAATTCAGTCTCGTGAGTGGCTATTGTTTCATTGGACTTGGTGAATCAATTTTTCAGTCAAACAATACTTGTAGTTTAGTTAATTTGCAAAATAAAATATTGTAATTTGCGCAATTGGCTAAATTCGTCTCTTTATTGCTCCAAATCGCTTTTTTTAATAGTCAGGGTAAATTACACACATGGCCATTGAACTTTACCTATTTTCACATTATGGCCACTGAACTTCATTTTTTCCTGGTATGGCCACTGAACTTTACACTTTTTAACACTGGTAAGCACTTAACGCCTCAAAACGACTATTGGCGGCTAAAAATAAAAAAATTCAAAGCGTTAATGATATTCTAAGGAACTTTAGTTCTTGAAAGTTTTCGTTTTGAAGTGATTTAGGTGTTGTTTGGTTAGGAGAGAGAAAGTGAATTTTTAGAGAGAGAAAAATCCAAAAAATGTGATTTTCAAAAATAAAAAATGTGGTTTCATGGTAAATGTCGTTCTGAACAACTTTAATTCTTGAATATTTTCATTTTAAGGTCATTAACGATCGTTAACAGTTATTTTGAGAAGTTAGTTAAAATTGAGTGGTCACCGGTGTTAAAAAATGTAAAATTGAGTGGTCATACCGAGAAGAAATGAAGTTGAGTGACCATAATATGAAAATGGGTAAAGTTCAATGGCCATGTGTGTAATTTACCCTAAATAGTCACTATAATATTTTTTATGCGAAATGACTAAGTGTGTGAACTACATAAAATATAGAGTTGAGGTTTGAAAAAAAAAAAAAATTTTAAACTATAGAACTATTTTACAAATCCACTAAACCACACAGTTTATTTTTATAAATTTCTCTTTATTTTTTCGATCTATATGTTATTAAACTGGTATAAAACTAATCTGTATTTTATTGATACATTACAATTAAATATTGGTTGTTACTATATATTACACTTACTATTTTATTTATTTACGGTAGGGATAAAATATAAAAATACCCTTAACATTTATATCCAAAAATAATTTTATCTTTAACGTCTAAAATTGTAAAACTTTACCCTTGACGTTAGCAACCAATAACAGTTTTACCCTCTAATATTGGCAAGTTGTATCAATTTCAGATATCATTATACAACACAAAAATTTGTTCCTTATTTCATATTTTGTGTGATTTAATAATAGATTTAAAGATTAATATTTTTAAATTTGGTGTAATATTTGAATTTTTTTGTCCAACTAGTACGAAATAAAATATATATTTTTATTTTTATCTTTTGAATTTTGTCACGTCTAATACTATGTTTGTGATCTATTACTAATTAGTGATAAAATGGTGCATATGTATGAAGTGTAGACAATAAGATTAATGACTGAGATGACAATTTGATGAATTATTTCTCAATTTGACCCAACTTATCCACGTTAAAAGTAAAATTACTCTTGATTGCTAATGTTAAGAATAAAATTACACAATTTTATATGTTAAAAGTAAATTTGCTCTTTATTACAAACGTATATCTCTTTACAATAATATTAATTTAATTGGTTTTTGGTGCATTAATTAATTATTTTTTTTGGAAGGGAAATTAATTAAATTTTAAGTTGTTGCATTTATTACTCATCATCATAATTTAATTTAGTTTTTTTAACAGAGTAATTTATTTATTTTTAATTTTTTTTCTAATATAAAATTATTAAAAATAAGTTTTTATATAAAAAGAGTGTGAATTGCGTGTGGACATAGTAATTTTTTATGGCAAGTTCGATTAGGTCGAATCCGACCTAACTCAAACATGTCTACTTTCAGTTGAAATATATGACAATACAAACAAATTTGATTTTTTAGAGTGGAAGCGGAAAAGTTGATTTCCATATCTCATTACCTATTACACTTTATTTAATCCACGATTAGCAAAGAAAGTATTATTCTCATCCTTATTCCATATCAAGATTTCATTAAACTAAATACTTCTTTAGGACATTTTCAATAGGGGAGAGTCTAAAAGGTGGACTGATATTTACCGCTCCTAAATTACTTATCATCGTTTTCTGTTTAACACTTTTACCCTTTTCATTTTTTCAACTTAAAAACTGAAATTTTCTCTAATTCCTTCGAAAATCAAAAACCCGAACAACATTCATGATTCGACCACACAGTAAAGAAAAAGGACCAATGATCAATGTTATCAGAACCGGACCGGATATCAAACCGGATTTATAATTGGGTCAAGGGTCACTTGGTTCAACCAAATGACACGGATTGGTTGGACCGAACAACGTAATAAATAATTAAATAAATATATTATATTATATAGTATAATTTAAAATTATATATTCATATTCATAAACCAATAATCTCATATATTAATTAGATATACAAAATCTAAAATTATATATCCATAGTCAATGTGAGTGTATATCTAGAATAATCTTTTAAAGTCCACGTCTACATTAAATGGCCCATCCCTCTTCTTTGCTTTTTCTATTTTATTAGAAATTGAATGACCCATCCCTTTCTTTAGGTGGGTTGCTATTTATCGCCCCATTTTTCCTACTTACCACCTCAATTTGGACAATTTTACTTTTTTAATAAAAAAAAATTGAGGCACCCGCCTAGACAATGGTTTGGGAGGATGAAACACCCGCCCATCCAATGGCTTGGGCGGGTGAAACACCTGCCCATCCAATGGCGTGGGCGGATATAGCATCTGCCCAAGCCATTGGATGGGCGGGTCAGCCACCCGCCTAGAACAAAATTGAATCTATGCACAAATGTAATATTTTTAATGACGGAAAATGTTAAATCGTTCAATTTTTTGTGACGAAAAATATAAAATTCTCTAATTTTTTGTGACGAAAAATACAAAATCGTCACGAAAAATATGCATTATGTTCATGATTTTTTTTGAAAAAAAGGGTGTTGTTCGGGGTTCGCGTTGTCACATATCAATTATTTTCATAATTTTAATTATTGTTGTTCGGGTTCGTGATTTTGGAGAGAGAATTTTTAGTTTTTGATCAAAATTCTGAAAAAGGGCAAAAAAGTCTAAATGAAGGCGGTAAGTAGGAAAAATGGGGCGGTAAATAGCAACATCCTTCTGTTTTGTTTGTAAGGCCTAATACACAAATAACCCTCTGAACTTGTCCAAATGTTGCAACTGCCCCCCTCAACTTTCAATTGTAACAACTTACCCCTTAAACTTGTCCAACTGTAAAACATAACCCCAAATTGGGAATTTTTTTACCCTGTATTTGAAGCAACCGTAAAAAAGTTTTCCCGGATTCGTATCACGCCAAAGATCTGATTATCATACTCCACGAGCGTTGCAGATTTTGTATTTCACATGTTTCTTCAATTGCAGTTCATGTCAGTAATTTGGGGTTGTGTTTTACAATTGGACAAGTTTAAGGGGTAAGTTGTTACAATTGGACAAGTTTGAGGAGTAAGTTGTTACCAATTGAAAGTTGGAGGGGGCAGTTGCAACATTTGGACAAGTTCAGGGGGTTATTTGTGTATTAGGCTTTTTTGTAATAAAGGAAACACAAACAACAGCAACAAAGGAAAGAAAAAAACTAGCAAACACCAAAAGAAAAAAACCAGCAAACATCAAGGCTACATTAAGTAGCAACCATTCGGGGAACAGCAGTTCCTTTGTAATCTTCCGATAGAACACGGGCCATGTCCGGCGGGGGATGACAAATTCTGGTAACCCCAATCACGCAGGTAGCCGCTTTAGTCGCCAGAAAATCTGCGCAACGGTTCATCTCGCGAAAAATTCTGAAGTTGGGGGTGAGAAAGAGTTTCCTTTGAAGCTACCCGCTTCCGGGAGTCCTTGGGGTAGAGCGGAGGAGGAAGCTGCTTCATTGGTCGCTTCTCTAGGAGTTGGTTGATTTACCAAAACTCTTTACCCCGCACTATCTGCTTCTTTTTCCAGAGTAAGAAGCAGAGTTGAAAACTGACCTCCAGTTCCAATTATCAGACCCTGGATCTTGAATTTTCTCAGTAAGAAAAAAATCCTTCTATTCTTCTCGGGTAACCTTCTGTTCTTCATGTCCGGTGCTTCACTAGTTCATCCCGTGATGGAATCGATACCAGTGCTCCCATAGAGAAAGAAATAATGGTAAGATCAATAACATTGGATATAAGACAGATAAGAGCCGGGTTGCTATCTGTGAAATCGAATATGACTCTGTTACAGGTGCATAAGTAAGGTAGCCCTACTAAGAATATAAAAAAAAGTAAAGTGGTTGGTTTACATGAGAAGAAAAGACGATGTCCCGTAAGACCTTGCTCCTTTCTTAACAGCTATGTATAACTACCGGTTTCGCTTTCATTTTCATATACCTGAAAAGTTTTAATATCTTAACTTAATCTTCTTCTTATTCTTTCCCCAACGATGAGCTACTAAAAGCGACGGTTATGTAACTAATAACAATAAGAAGTTACTGCTTCGCAAAGATCTTTAGTAACCCATACGGCCCGAAGGGAATCCCTCACCTCCTATTTTGTATATAGAAAGAAATGAAAAGAAAAAAGCAAGCCGTAGGATAGTTTGAACTAAAGGCTGTAAGTTCATACTTCTTATTCCTTAGAGACGAAATAAGGTCCTTTGAAGGATTGGAAGTTACTATCGAGAGGACCTGTACGTTATCATCCAAGAAGAATAATTAGAAATACACAGAAGAAACCAGGAAGGGTTACATAACAACTATGGATTGACATACGTGCCATTAATGGCTAGAAGCCACCCTGGGTTCTCATTTTACAACTTATTCAAGTCATCAATTATGTCTCCTGGAGTTTCAACAAGGGGATCCATTGTTGGTCAGTTTTCTGGTTGTTGAAGGTATGATTCTGAATTATGATGCATATATTTATAGTGATATATTTGTGGTAAGTGAAAGGCCGTGAAAGGGGAAGGGTCACATAATTACTACTGAGTTTAGGGTTGTGTGTAATATTAATGACCTGCTTGCTTTTGCAGATACCAAGAACTTTGGGATTATAGGCCTAATTATTACTCCAAGATATGGATTGACTTATGGAAGATTGGTTATTTTTTTTTGTGTTTTAATTCATAAATGTATTGGTTATTCAAGATATGGATTGGCGTTAGGCACAAATGTAAACATATTATGAGTATTGGTCTCTAATAAAATTAAAACCATTGATATACAGAATTTAATCTTCATATATTAGAATGTTTCTGTATTCAGGTATAAAAACCAGAAATTCAAACGAAGAAGAAGGCATAAAGTGACATTTTAATTTTTAAAAATGTCATCTAAACAGCAATAAAAAGACATTAAAATTAATGTTTTTGCCACATGAAAAAAATCCTTTGACATGATTGATTAAGACGTGTGACATCTAAACAGGCTATAACGGCATAAATTATTATACGAACTCTCGCTCATAATAGTCAAGTTCATCATCGTTAAGTAGCTCAATTTCGAAGTTTCCTTCTCCACCAATCTCCTTTCGTAGCTCATCTTCTTCTTGACCATACGGAATTTCACTTCCCTCTCCATCCTCGATCCGTTCTCTCCCATGACCTATCGTTCCTATTGGCTTCTTTCCATAGTTCAAGCCGACTATCCCACGTGCTAAGCCGCTTGACTCAAAAGACATACTACCACCCAACATGGTAGAACCACCAACATCTCTCCCATCACCATAGCCATCAACCTCTACACATAATGTGATTTCCTCATGCTCCGCCAAGAGATTAACAAGCCCAAGGTCACTCTCCGCTTCCTCAAGAATAACACCCCCACTTTCCTCACACACACAAGTAATGTTAGGCTCAAGGGGCATTTTATCAAACACATGAGGAGCATCCCTTGCAACATGGGTTTCCCCAACATCCTCACCTACTAAAAACCTCTCCTCCTCATCCACAAACACATTTAAATCCTCATTCACAAATTCACTATCAACAACCCCACAATGAGAATTTAAATCTACTTTATCATCACAAGCAACATCACAAACAACCACATCCTCAATAATAGTAGGCATACCCACAACTTCCATATCAAGAATTGAAAGCTTTGGATTTACCTCTTCAATATGTAAAGGAGACAAGATTGGTGATGAATCTTTAGGAGGTAAAGTAGTGGTTGCCCTTTGGAGCCTCCTCATCTCTCCATGCTCCAAGTCCTCCCTTATCTTTCTTAGTAATTTTTCACATAGGAGCTCTGTCTTCCTCAGCCCGACTCTAAGACGTTCCTTTAAAGCTGGTGATAAACTCGGTTGAACCATAGTCGAAAGAAGTCTCCGTTCAAGGAAAATGATCGGCTCTGATACCAACTGATACAGATCGGTTTTATCTGAAATAGTGACGTGTTAGTTTTAATCGTAAACTAACAAAGAATACCAACTTCTCTAGCTAAACTAGAAGGAGTGAATCCCAATTCATGGACTAAATCCATAGGAATAGTGAAATCCCCATTGTTGAAGGTGAAAACCTTAACAAACTTCACAAGGAAGAAGATATAATATTGATTTGATAAAAGTTAACCTATTACAAAGAGAAAGAGATGAATTTATATCATCTCAAAAACCTAATTGCCAAATTACAAAAAGGGTAAATTACCTAACTAATTAGAATACAAAGCTAAAGGGTAAATTGGGTTAATGGTAAAGGGGTGGCATGGTTGTAAATAAGGAGTGGTAGAGTTGTAAATAGGGAGTGGCAAAGGTGTAATTAAGGAGTGGTCCCAAGCATGAAGAACTTGGGGAGGAAGTATTCTTCAGGTGAGGTTACGCCCCGCGTAACCCTTCTCACGCCCCGCGTGAATGCATCTCTGAGCTTGAAGGTTCTCGAAGGTGGTCTTCACGCTCCGCGCCCTTCGGGATACGCCCCGCGTATATGCCGTCCTGAAACTGGTTCTCCCTGAAGGCTTGATCCACACTCCGCGTACTAGAAAACACGTCCCGCATGGACTGCCCGAGTGACCCCCTTCTCGCGTGGTTTCTTCCCTTCTCTCGGCTCCGGATTCACGCTCCGTGTGTCCTCTCTCACGCCCCGCGTTCAGGGACAAGATGCCCTCATCAAACTGTTTAATAATTCAAATATGTGAATGTCAAAACTGTTGAATATAACAAAAATTAAAAACTAAATAATGTATTATTAAAATACGAGCTATTTCGCCTACTGGGGATGTGGGAACCCAATTTCATAACATTTTTTATTATTGGGGCTGGATCTTCTCTAAACCGGTGGAGCTGATTGAGCTTGTAGCGGTTTTATGGTGGATTATTTGGTGTTATAGAAATGATATTGTGTGGAATCAGAAGGATTCACAAGCCTCGATCCTGTTCCATTCGGCTGGCTCCTTTCTACAGGCCTGGAAGAAAGCGCAGGCGTCGGTTTCTTCTTCAGGTAGTTCGGCTGTGCCTAGCCCTTTGGTGTGGCAGCGTCCTCCAACAGGCTTCCTAAAACTGAATGTGGATGGTGCGTCTTTTGCGAATGAGAATGTGGCTGGGTTTGGGTGTATCGTTCGGGATGAGTTGGGCCGGTTTATTGCGGCTAAAAATGGAACCTTGCAGTTTTATCAAGATGCATCGTTCATTGAAGCGCTATCGGTCCGTGAAGCTCTCAGTTGGATAAAAGACCGCGGATGGAAGGATGTAATCATAGAGTCAGATTCTTTGATCGTGGTTCAGTCTATGGCCCGCCCGTTAGAGGTTTCATCTCCTTTTAACGCCTTAGCCAAGGATTGTCATTTTTTATTGAAAGAGCTTTTTAATTGCTCTATTCGTTTTGTATGTCGTTCTGCAAACTCTGTTGCTCATTTGTTAGCTAGAAGTAGTATTTTACCTTTACATCGGGGTGAGTGGTTTTCTGTACCCCCTGATTTTATTTGTAATATGCTTCTTCTTGATTCTTAATATATGCTTCATTGGTTGTCAAAAAAAAATACGAGGATTAAATAACATGTTAGGTAAAAATATAGGAACTAATAAATTACTTACCCAAATGTCTAATATGGACATGTTTTAAATTAATCAACAAACAAATTATAAAAATAAAAATGGTAATACATAAATTAATAAAAATAATCTAAATAAATAAATAAATAATTAACAATAATTATTTACCGAACGAAGTAAAACCTTATTGTTTCGGTAATAATATTATAGAAATAAAAATAAACATTAAATGAGAAATTTCTGGAAATAAAAAACAATAATTTTATCGATTCAAATAAATACAAACAGTTGTTCACTAAAAGCTCCATATAAAGCTGTTGTTTCTATAAAAAAATGTTAAATGTTATTGTTGTATGAATCTAACCAAACACTATATTTCATGCGGTTTAAAATGAAATGTTAAACGTTAAATATTTATATGAAAAGTTAAAACAAACACTCCCTAAATTAAAAATAATTCAAAATAGAGTTTTAGATATAAAGAAATTAGTTATAAAAATAGTATGAATGATTATAAACTAATAAAAAAAATTATGCATAAATATTATTAAGATTAAAATATTATTTTTAGTGAGTAAAAAAAAAGGAAGTACCCCTAAAAATTTTACATTTCACTACTTTTTGAAGACATAGTATTCTAAAAATATGTTTGTATATAATTTTATAAATATGAATTTTTTTAACTTTTAAATATATTATATAAATATGAATATGAAAGTGGCTGAACTTTGTTAACCTGACGAGAGCAGTCACAAATTAGTCACAGCCGTGAAGTGCTTGGCTGCCTAAACATTGACCACCGAATGCTATCATATCATAATTTTATTTTATTTTTTTTATTTTTTTTATTTTTTATAAAAAAACATACTTCATTTTATAGATACAAAAACATCAAGTACAATAAGAAAAGTAAGGAATAAAACCTTACACAAGTAAAGGCCATGCCTATTACAAAATCCATAAAGGTAAAAAAACGACTACAACGAGCAAAATAAACCATTAAAGGTACAAATAAAACAAACAATAGATGAAATATTTCTTCAAACACCAAATTTGCAGAAAAACACCTGTAATCCCACCTTCAGTATTTAAACTCTTCTGAATCTTCGGATCTAAGTCCTTTCTTTTGCAATCACGTAGATGTAGTGATCTACGTATAATATCTACCATTTCTGCTCTTGCTAAAACAGAAAAAAGTTGCCAATGAAAAGATAACAAACAACAGATGCAATTCAAGCGGAATAAGAGATTTGGTGAAATATACGCAATTCAACTATAATTTATTGAACAAAGAAGAAGAAAATAAAATAATAAAACGGTACAAGGAGGAAAAAGGAAGACAATCTTCCTTCTCCCTTCTTAAATAGGAAATTACAATTTGAAAAAGAAGAAAAATCAAATAAATAAGAATATTAATGGATGAAATTGGTGAAAAATTGATAAAAATTGAAGAGAAAGGGAAGGAGTAGTTAGAAAAGTTTTGGAGAGGGAGAGAAGAAAACGGTTCCTGCTCTCTTATCATAATTAAATTATACTATAGTAGTATTATATATGTCCGACCACTCCCTATTTGCTTACACTTTTTCCTCCACTTACCTTAAAAAAATATATTATAAAAAGAATATCTGCATTTTTAGTTCTTTAACATGTGATATTTAGGTGCTGTCGGATAAAATTATGTTAGAAAAAATAAATATTGAATTTTAAATATTGAATATTATAAATATTAAAAAATATAATTATTATAAAAATATTAGTTAATAATATTTAATTTAAAATATTAAGTTATTAATTAATTTAAGTGGTGAAGAAAGGAAAATCCTTCCATATCCGGATGTGATTCGAACCTATGACCTCCCAAGGCATAGGTAAGCTCTCAACCACTAGGCTAAGAGCTTCACCACTAAATTAAATAAGTACTTAAAATTTTAATTTAAGTGATTAAGTAGGTTATTAAATAAGACCTTAGTTTTTTAATATGTGGTAAAATTACATTTATGGACACTCATTTTTACGGTACCATATTAAACTTTAAAACGTAATATAAAAATTAATCAACTTTATATTTTCTAATATTATAATCATTAAATTTCAATTACAATACGTCTTAAAATGACCATTGCCGATCTTAAAGTGAAAGCGTCCAAAAATTAAAATTGTTTAGAACTTATAGAATCACGATTTGTATTTTTCAAAATCACTATTACCAAAACTTTCTCTTTTTAAACATTCATTTTCTCTCTTCTAATCAAATAACATTAAAACGATAAGTAGAAGAATTAAAGTTTCTTAGAATATCATCAATTCTTGATTTTTTTTTATTTTAAGATCATTAACGGTAATTTTGAAACATTAATTGAAATTTAGCGTCCATAATATTAAAAAGTATAAAATTGAGCTATTTTTAATGTTATCTGCGATAAAATTCAATGGTCATTCGTGTAATTTACCCTTTTTAATATAAATTAATGATTGTTTAACGACAAAGATTGGTGTTTAGAAAAAACACAATGGAGATTTAATTAACATCTTAATTCAGTACTCACTTTGTTATATAGTATTCACTTTAAACCGTAATCTAAATTTTATTTATTTGTCGCTTTTAAACTTTCAATTTTTTTTTCTAAGTTTAGAAGTTTAGAATTGTGAAAGTGTTTTGAAATTTAGAAAATATATTAAATTCATTGTTTAGAGTAATCGAATTTAAGTCTATGCATTAAACAATTTTGAGTTTTTCTAAACCATTCTAAATTCAAGATAAAATAATTGCTTCTTTTTTTTCAAGGAAAAGGAAAACCTTATTGAGAATGCTCAAGCAAACTGTTACAAAAAAAAAAACGAGGGGAGCATAATCCCACAATCTACAACCAGACTTTAGAACCGGCAGCTCTCGCTAGAGTATGTGCTACACGATTCGTTGATCGACTAACAAAATTGATATGACAATTAATGATATCCGCACAAAAGGATTTACAATCAGAGATAATAAAACCAAACACAAAATCTATCTCATATCTATTATGAAAAACATTAACAAATGTTTGAGAATCAGATTTCACGATAATATCTTTACAATTGTGCTCTTTCAACTAACTCAACGCTTCATGCACACTACGACACTCAATAATAAGGAGGGGGGTCTAAATAACACGATAAAAGCCCAATTGGTGCAACGATCAGTTTACTAGAATGATCTCCGATAACGAAACCAAAACTAGCGGTGTCTTGAGAAGGGAAAATCGCAACATCGATATTACACTTTAACATATTAGGCAAAGACGGAGACCATTTAGCAACTAGATGGGTAGTCGGAGAAGACGGACTGACATACGTCGAACATAACTGAGCTTAATTCTAGCTCGAAAATACAGCATTAGCTTGAATAAAAATCAACATGGGGAATTCTTACTGTTCCAAACCATATTATTTCGATAAGACTAGATGCTCTATGAAATCATATCTGCTAAGGATATTAAGTTAAGAGTTTTTAGAACTAACAGTATAAGCCTAGAAATCGTGAAAGGAGCTGAATGAGCCGCTAACATCTCCAATCTCCGAAAAACTCCAAATTTGATGAGCTTTAATACAACCAACGAGCCATTGTTCCCTCCTTTCTCGCCCTGCAAGAACACGTTCAGCTTGAGAATCAAGATGCAATGATGAGTGACTCCTAGAACTTCGGTTCTTAGAAATCCAAACAATTATATCAACCTTTTCAAATTGTAAACTAATTATAAACAAAAATAGTCCCCGGCAACGGTGCCAAAAACTTGATGCTCGTAAAATATATAGCAGTTAATAGGACAAGTGTATCCTATCGCAACAAGTAATAAAGTGCTAAGCACGAGATCGAACACAGGGACTATTTATCTTAACTAGTAGACCTAAGTAAGCCAATGTAATTGTTCAGAAGGTTGAATAAATTTGTTGTGTGATTTTGTAAGTAAAATATTAAAAATAAAGAATATGAATGATTAACAAGAGAGAATGAGAATTAATAGATGAAATAACCTAAGATGGAGATTCCTTTGATTGGATCCTATGTATAGTTTGGGGACGTTTGGGTTTATATCTTGACGATAATTGACGGTAATCACCTAGTTAACAACATGAAGATGGCCAGTCTCATGTAGTCTATTCACATGCATTCGGTTAATGACTTGATTAGGCATATAACCTAGGTCGTGCAAAGCATTAGGTTTTATGGTGATTAAGGCTAAAGTCGTAGCCCAGCCATAAGACCGCACTCCTAGTGGTCTCTAGCGAGGTCAGATTATACAAGTTCGGATTAGATAGTCTCCTTGGTCAGGTGTCTATCTATCTATGATCCTATATTTATCAGGTTCAAGGCATTAAGGTCCCACATAAATGAATATCAGGCTAGTTGATCATCATCGAATCTCATTCTAGCAATCATCCTATCCCTGGTAAATCTAAGACATTAAGCATGCATAGTCTGATCAATTGAAGACAATTACATAAACCCTAAGTCCCTAATTATACATAGTTTACACAATCAATCTCATCCTCATCCCAGATTGGATGGGAATTAGTTCATAAACAAACCAATCACAAGATTACAGCACAAAATATCAACAAAAATCATTCTTAAATCAATAGAATAGCAAAAGTATAAGACAGAAAGGGAGATAGAATTCTAAAACCCGGTTTTGTCTGATCGGATTACAAAAGATTGAGAGAACCTCTCCCTGTTAACGATCCTTCGCAAAGAAAACTGAATTCTAAAATGGAACTAAGCTACAAAGAGAAAAACTGTAAAAAGGAGAAAAGAAAAGGAAAAAAGATCCCCAAAATAAAAGATTGAAGTCCTATTTATAGTGCTCAGCACCCTCGGGAGTATTTTTGACCTTAATGCATAGTCCCCAAAAATAGTGAGAACTTGAGCCTGCAATTGCATTTAAATATGCATTGATAATTTTTTTCGAGTGGGCCAGCACTTACTATCTTTAGGAAGAATTTGCTTGGGTATGCCCTGTTGAAATGGAAATTCTTTTTGACAAACATAGGAGGAAAAAGGCATTTAGATCCCAAATTCACTACACAAAAAGCCTACCTGTGCATTGCACTCACGCTTTTAGGATAACCAACTTGTGCCTTAACCTGTTCTTTCTTAAACACACACCACTCAAAGGAACCCATTCCCTTCACTAATATCCCAAAACACCTTGAATCTGTCTCATGCCTCAAAACAAGCTGTTCGAGTTAAATACATTTTCAAGAAAATATGAGTGTATGAAGATAAAAATTGCTAAAATAATGACATTTGAGGGATGATGCTGAAGTAAGGATAGATAAAAACTCTGTGAAATAAAATGTTTGGATGGTTGTCTTTTGTGTGTTTAAAGAATAGTCTGGCCAATGTTATGAAACAGGCCGTGTAGAGTGGTTAGGTTAAGAATAGAATTGCTCATATGTTGAGAACTGGGTATATTTAAATATCGTTGCATGTAGACAAAATTCTTACACCTAAATAGCTACTCACTTCCATACTTTAGCCTTAGCCTAACATTACAACCTATGTCAAGACCTTTGGACTATGTTTGGAAATTTTTTGATCCATAGACATAGGACCAAAAAGCAAACTCATACCCTAATGGTGTATTTACTGAGCTGAGGAGTGAAGTTTCATTTCATTTCCCTATGGCAAATAAGTGCCATACGTGAGCGAGTGAAAAATTCCATTCCTTGGTGAGGCATGACAGGCAAACATGTTTTTCCATGTGAAAATTGAGGTCTAATTTTAAGCTTTAAGGAATTTCTCGAGTAGGGTACACAATCTAACAGTGGTAACATCATCAAAAGATCATGACTTGCACATATGCTGTCGATATCTCATCAGGACAAAACGATTACTATCATCCTCTCCTTTCTCTGAAACACTCAAAAATCCTGTTTCCTAACTCTTTTTCCTTTGATTAACTTGTTTTCTATCTGTTGTTTACTTGAGGACAAGCAAAGATTCAATTTGGGGGTATTTGTTAGGCATGAAGTTGACTACATTTTAACGTATTAATTATAATAAATTAAGGGTGTTTTTATGTTTTATTACAAGAAAGGTCTTATAAGTGCTTTTGTGCAGATAAGGAAAGTTTAAGCCGAACAGACTGGAAGCAGCCTGTTTCGCACATGCCAAGAGGAGATTGAGCCATTCTTTAATCCAGCGGTCAAACGCCGGAACTTCTGATGATGGACAGCGACAAGACGGGAAGTAGGTATGGCAGTAGCTGCAGGCAGAAAGGCGGATAAGTGCAATCAGGAAGCAACAAGATGAAAGGAAAGCTCGACCCTTGAGTGTTCAAGGGTCAAAAGGATCTTCACTACTTGTAGCATTTTGAATTTATGAACAATTGACTTGGGATTGTAATATTTTGATCGGATACTTTTGGTACCGTATTGACCCTGGCCTTTCCTATAAATAGATAGAGTAAGGAAAGGAAAGGGATCACATCTTTTGTTAAGTAAAAATATAGACTTTTGGACCGAAAGGAAGGCCGGAAGAAAGAAAGCTCCATAGATGGAGTTTCACAACTTTGAACCAGCAGATTGCTCACTCGCCAGTATGAGTGAGTAGTCCTTTTGAATAGGCTCGGCCAGTTTGGGCCGGTGATGTAAGTTTCTTAAGTCTATTAATGAATGAATGGTGTTCTTCTATGAAGTGTTTGATGAGGCTTTACATTTCAGTACTTATGCATATATGCTTCTGTTAGATGAATGATAGGACACTGCTTTCATCTTCACCGAACTCTCTATCAAACATCCATCCCCGAACCAGACATGTTAGGTGGTTGTATCAAGGATTTTCTCATTTGAAACGCTGCTTCAATCTTAATCCAAGAAAGAACAAACCTTTAGGACACTGTTGGTTTTAGTAAGTCTTAGAATCTTAAGAACACACGAGAGTTGACTTAAGTGAGCATTAAAGCAGAAACCTTGACTTCATTTGCATCATTCATGACTGATTAGGCTGTTTAGGAACTTAAGATAACCTGTTCTGCTGTGCTTAGCCTGTTCTACTTTTCATTTATCATCATCAAGTAGTCATTTTTCTATACTTAGAAGTAGTACGTAGAGCTGTTACCAACAAATCTCAACAAACATCAATATAAAGAAGTCACATTTAACGAACACCTTGTTCAACAACGTTTTTCTAGTAAGTTTTGGTCCTCAATCCCTGTGGAGACGATACTTGACTTATCACTTTATTACTTGTATCTAGTGCACTTGCTAGAGTCTATTCTGAGGACAACAATAACAAAGTCTTTTACTTAAAATTAATTGTATTTCTTAATTAGTATGCATTAACCTTAAAAGATATGTATTATAGACCAGGGAGAGTAATTAATTATGTAAGTTAGGCTTTTATGTAATTTGTTCTTTAGGGTTTTGAGATGATATAAATTCATCTCTTTCTTTTGTAATGAATTAACTTTTTATCAATACAATTTTATCATCTTCTTTATGAAGTTTTTGTTAAGGTTTTAACCTTCAACAATGAGAGATTTCATTATTCCTACGGTTTAGTCCGTAGAATCCTGGATTCACTCCTTCAAGTTTAGTTTGAAAAGAACCTCTTTGTTAGTTTAAGATTAAAACTAACTCGTCCCGAAAACCGATTCATATCACCCTCAATCTTTTTTTTCATACTATTTTATTGGATAAATATTTTTATGATTAATGATAAACATTAAATTGATTATTTTGTTGAGTAAAAATTATTAATTTTATATTAATTGAATGAATATATAGTTTTTATGACAATGAGTCGTAAGGGTGTAAACGAGCATTGGAAGTTCACAAACTAATTCGAGCTTGGTTCGGTGAAAGCTCGACTCGAGTTCGAGATCGGCTCGAGCACTAACAAGCTGAGTCCAAGCTTCCTTAGGTTCGGTTCGAAAGCTCAAACTCGATTATTTTTAATTAATATATATTTAATATATTTTTCATTGGTCATTATTAGTTTTAATCACAATTCACAACTCAAATAAGATTTAATCCATAAAAAAATGACACAAAAAGCTTAGACATTTGGGTCTTTAGCTAGACAATTAGATTTTGATAATGAACAAAATACATTACAAACTTTAATATATATTTCATTGTTTGAAATTTTTCTCCGAGTTTGTGTTTTCCGACCACAAGTAGCATCTACTATTCTGAAATCTTGACAATAACATGATTGTTTTTCTTTATAAATATTTTAAACTCATATGAAGTATGTTATAAGGTTTTTTGTTTTCTATTAAAACTCGTCAGAAGCTCGATAAAAGCTCGGCTCGGTCAAAGCTCGATCAGATTCGGTCAAAACTCGGCTCGTTTACACTCTAAAATTAGAAATAACAAATTATCTAGTGGTATTATTCTATATAATTAAAAGAGAACTCAGTAAAATCAAATCAATTTCAATTCAACCTAATCCCAATTATATCCTCACATTTTAAAAAATTTACAACTAAACCTGTCACAATTCAAAACCACGTAGTTGAATTCAAACATCTCATAACTTTTCCTTTATATTGGCAAAAAAATATCATTAAGCCCTTGAACTTTCATTTTTTGGTTTATTAAGCTATTGATCTTTTATTTGGATACATTAAACCCCTGATCATTTACTTTTTGTCTCATTAAACCCTTGATGGCCAAAAATAATAATTTTGAACATAAAATTCGGTTAACATACTGTTATTCATTCCACCTGTATTCTAAATTTGTATTTTTTTCACTGTTTGAAATCATTTTTGGATTGTAATGTGGCTATAGAAAAACTGTAAAAACCTTATTTCAAACTGTAAAAAATATTTTTTTTAAAAATTTCAAATACATATGAAGTTAATAACACCTTTTTAACAGAATTAGATGTTCAAAACTTCCCAATTCACAGTTCATCTGCAAATCGGTGAGGATGAATAAGCATAACGATCCAACAATGGATTTAAGCACAGATGATATTGATTTATCTTTGTCAAATTTGTTTTGATTGAATCAATTGGATTAAAATAAGTGTACAATGAGTTAAAGATGAGATGAAAATAATTGATTGCTTTCCAATTTAACTAGGCCAACTATAGTGGAAGATTAATTTATGGGTAATTAATTTATTAGTCCCTATATTTTGACAAAACACACTGTTTAGTCCCTGTATTTTCAAAAACACATGGTAAGGTCCCTAACCTTTTTCTCAGTGAACTGTTTAGTCCTTCCGTCTGTTTGTTACATTTTTTACCGTTTATGACTTCGGAAATGACTAAATTACCCTTTACTATTTACCTTCAAACTTCAGAAGAGTAATCCAATTTAGAAGAAGAAGCTAATTGCATGGAGAACAATAAAAAGAACAGACTCAACGCTTACGAATTTGAACGATTAAGAAGAAAATTAAGAACAAGAACACTCAAAGTTGATTTCAGATGCATTAGAGTTTAAAGGAAAGCAAAATAAAGGAAAAGAAGAACACAAATCCAAATTGACTAACAGAATCTTCATGAGAGTCTAACGGCAGGGACTAAACAGTTCACCAAGAAAAACATTAGGGACTAAATAATTCACCGAGAAAAACATTAGGGACTTTAGTGTGTGTTTTTAAAAATACAGGGACTAAACAGTGTGTTTTGTCAAAATATAGGGACTAATAAATTAATTACCCTTAATTTATCTCTATTTGTTATTCAAATTTGAAGTTTACCTACTCTCTCGCCATATTACAAATTGAATATTCTTCTTATTGAGTTATGTTTGTAGTTCCAAAGCATCATCTCATATTGTGCATAAGACTTTTAAAGATGTCTTCAAATGGAACTATATATTAGGTTTGATGATAATTTTTACAACTATTATATTTAGCAATCATGTTTCTGAATTTTTAATATGATATATTCCTGTATAATTCTTTATCTCTTTGAAATATCCGAAGCAATGCGAGGGAATCGTTCTAGTATTATTTAAAGGGAAAAGTATAAAAATAAACCTTGTAGTTTGGTCCATTTTCGAACTGCACCCATGTGGTTTAAAAGTTTGCAAAATGGTACCATGTACTTCATTCCGTTAGCAAACATAGACATTTCCGTCTAACGGTGTTAAAAATGATGAGGTGACAGTGAAAGTCAAAAAGTAAAAGGGGCATTTTTGTCATTTTATTTATTTTCAATTTTATTATATTTTTAGATTTTAAAATTTATCCAATCCTTACCCGACACTTCACCTCTCCTCTTTCTCTCAGCTCTCTCCTATCCATGTCTTCTTCTACCTTGCGTTCCTCCATAGTTCAAGTTTCCAACAGTAATTTCAAAGGAAGAGAATGAGTTTTCAGGTTGAATAGCCTTTGCAGATAAAACGCCTCCATGGCAGCAAATAAATTCATATTCATTTTCACCAGATCGGGAAATAAAAATAGAACAATATATCGACCTTTGGGTTTCAACAGATTCAGATTCGTTTTTGTTTTTTATTTTCAACATTTGGGCTTCAGCAGTAGATCGACTTTTGGGTTTCAATATTTTTTCCAGATTTAGATTCGTTTTTGTTTTTGTTTTTTTCCAGACTGAATTTCAACTGTAACTGATTCGATTTTTAGGTCAGGTCCGAGTTCATCTGCTGCAGCAACTGCCATTGTTGATCGATTTACAACTGCCATTGTTCTCTTTAAAACACAGACAGAGGGCGGGATGAATGGGAAGAGGGTCAGATAAGAGAGCGTGAGGTGTCATTGAGTGATTTCTGAAGTCTAATTGATAAAATGCACCAGCCATTGACCATAGTGAAAAATTAATTGCAGCAAAAGACAGCATCCCTAGAGATGATTACTGACCTTGTATCCATCATCTGTCCATGTGATGATGTCAAAGGTAACTGTAATTTCTCCATTGGGATCCAAAGTATCATAGCACTCTGCAAATCATATGCTATTAGAAAAGCAAGTAAGAATCGATTTGAAAAACTATGAAAAAGTTGCAGTAAAAACCTGATAAATATGTAGAAGTCAAAAAGTTGCAGTAAAAACCTGATAAATATGTAGAAGAAGACGATGGATAGGGGAGAGCTGAGAGAAAGAGGAGAGATGAAGTGTCGGGTAGGGATTGGATAAATTTTAAAATCTAAAAGTATAATAAAATTGAAAATAAATAAAATGACAGCCTTTTACTTTTTGACTTTGACTGCCACCTCATCATTTTTAACACCGTTAGACAGAAATGTCTATATTTACTAACAGAATGAAGTACATGGTACCATTTTGCAAACTTTTAAACCACATGGATGCAGTTCAAAAATGGGCCAAACCACAAGATTTATTTTTATATTTTCGTTGTTACTTTTGTTTGGATGGGAGTGGTAACTAACAAACTTACTTTGCTATAAATGCTCTACAATGTATTAAGGAAAAAAAAAA
Organism: Euphorbia lathyris; assembly: GCF_963576675.1. Taxonomy (NCBI): domain Eukaryota; kingdom Viridiplantae; phylum Streptophyta; class Magnoliopsida; order Malpighiales; family Euphorbiaceae; genus Euphorbia; species Euphorbia lathyris. The sequence continues at coordinate 73,887,549 of NC_088914.1, read as the reverse complement.
AAAAAAAAAAATCAACTACTTGATAAGATGTCTACCTAGAACCTAATACTTTCCAAATTCAGATTGCATGCCTTCTCAACTTATTTTTCTTATGAATTTGGAAGTTGTGGAGATTACTTAATGTGAGTACAGAAAACGTGGGAAAACACCAACGGATGCCTGATGGACTTGTGCCTCTTTAAATTGGGCTGGGCCTAAATAGTTTTCATGCACGATTCTATTACAATTATATTGTAAGTTTGGTTTTTTTAGGCCTAATATATATTGTCGGGTCAAAATACATGAATATCATAATTAAATACAAAATTACGACTAAGTCATATCACCAAACTTAATTCTTAATATGTCATTATTCTCTATATATTATGATTTTAGATCATAATTTACAAAATTTAGACTCAAATTCATAAATCATAAACCCTAGAAAATATATTCTAGACTTCTAATTTATAAATTCTAATCCTTAAAATATATTAAAAGCTCCGATTTTACTAGTTTGACATAATCCAAAATTATGACTTGACATAGTTATAAATAGGTTTTAAAAGATGAATTTCTGTGTAATTTTCCCTATATTGTTGTATGTATTTGGCTCAAACTTGCAACCCGCTCCTGAACTTTCAAAATTTTAAATTAACTTTTTTTTTATCTAATTACATTCAATAATCTTCTATTTCACAATAGAATAGAATTTATTGGATGTAGAAATTAGGAGACACGCTTCGCCATATATTAGTAAGAAATTTTCAAATAGACAAATAATTAGGAATTTTAAAAATTCAAGAGACAATTGAAGTTTTGAGGTTATTGAATGTAATTTTATTAGAAGAATAAAAATAGAAGGTGATTGAATACAATTGAATAAAAATATAAGGTAACTTAATGAATTAGACAAAAATATGAGATCATTTGAAAGTTTTAAAAGTTAAGGAGAGCTGTTGATTTTTTTTTTTTGCCATTTACAGGAACAAATGCATTAAACCCTTTTGTTATGTAGAAGTTATTACCGTTTGTTTTAGTTGTTCTTGTTTATTGTTTGTTGCTGTTGCTAGCTATTTGTTGTTGATATTTACTGTTATTGTTACTGTTAGATGATTGATTATTAATGGTTGGTAAACTTATTATTAACTATCATTACTATGTTAAATGACTATAATAAATGTGTTTTAACTTTAATATATATATATATAATTCCAAAATTATTCTTTTCAAAAAGAATTCCAAAATTATTAAAAATAATCAAAATAATGTGTGCATGAAATAAACTTTGTCTAAAAACTTATATCTTAAAATGAATATTCTCTAAAACTTGGCTACCTCAATTATATTTAACAATATAATCATCTTTAATGATCATAATAATTACAAATTTGGTAACATTAGTTCATTGCATTCACATTTCCAAACCTGCACTTTACAAAACCAAACCCCAAATAAATAATGGGTGTTGTTAAACCCAGCCCTAATTTCCCACCCCTAGCCCCATGAAATGACCAAACTATCTTTATTAGTTTTGGTCTTTGGAAAAAATTTTTTTTTCTCTCTACGAAACACAGGCGTGTGGCTATCACATGCCTCACCACGTGGTGAGGCGTGATAGTCACATGCCTCACCATGTGGTGAGGCGTGACAGCCACATGCCTCACCACGTGGTGGGGCATGTGAACATCACGCCTCACCACGTGGTGAGGCATGTGGCGCCTCACCACGTGGTGAGGCGTGATGTTCACATGCCCCACCACGTAGTATTTTTTTTTTCAATTTTCAATTTTAATTATTATTATTCTAAAAAATTATAATTATTCTAAAAAATTCTAAATATTATAATTATTAACATTATTTGAATTATAATTATTAACATTGTAATTAAATAATGTGAGGCGTGATGTTCACATTCCCACGTGTGAATTTTTTTTTCCAATTTTACATTTTAATTATTATTATTCTAAACAATTATAAATATTATAATTATTCTAAAATTTTTTAAATATTATAATTATTAACATTATAATTAAATAATATACATTAAGTATCAAACATGTGTTAAAATGTGTTAAAAACAATAAGTTCTAAAGAATTCTAAATATTAACAAATTACAACAAGTCAAATCGTCCGGTTCCATTCCTCAATGAATCGATATGTGATAGATTTAAGAAAGACTGTTCACATGCTCACGTGTGAATTTATTTTTCTAATTTTATAATTTAATTATTATTATTCCATGGAACCGGACGAATTGACTTGTTGTAATTTTTTAATATTTAGAATTGTTTAGAACTTATTGTTTTTAGGGTTAAGGTGCAAAAATACTCTTAACGTTTTGGGTCAGGAGCAATTTTACCCCTAACGTCTAAAATGGTACAATTTTATCCCTAATGTTGGAAGCCAAGAGCAATTTTACCAGTATTTTATCAAACTATTTTCTCGGTCATGAATCTTGTCATCTACATTTCACACATGCGTTATTTTATCAGTAACAAATCACAAACATATGTTGGGATGTGAAAAAATAAAAGAAAAAAATATTAAAAATATACTGTCTTTTATACGAATTAAAGTAAAAAATTTAAAAAATTCACCGAATTTATAAATATTAATCTCCAAATAATATTTACAATTTGTTAGAATAATTATAGTATTTATAATTGTTTAGAATAATAATAATTAAAATGTAAAATTAGAAAAAAAAAGTATCCCTAATGTTGGAAGCCAAGAGCAATTTTACCCCTAACGTTGATAAATTGGGTCAATTTGAGAAATAATTCATCAAACTATTTTCTCGGTCATGAATCTTGTCATCTACACTTCACACATGCGTTATTTTATCACTAACAAATCACAAACATATGTTGGGATGTGAAAGAAATAAGAAAAAATATTAAAAATATACTGTCTTTTGTACGAATTAGAGTAAAAAATTTAAAAAATTCACCGAATTTATAAATATTAATCTCAAAATAATATTTACAATTTGTTAGAATAATTATAGTATTTATAATTGTTTAGAATAATAATAATTAAAATATAAAATTAGAAAAAAAAATATTCTCACGTAGGCATGTGAAGAATATGCCTCCACCACAGGTGGGGCGTATGAACATCACGCCCCACCATAGGTGGAGGCATATTGTTCATATGCCTCCACCTATGGTGGGGCGTGATGTTCATACGCCCCACCTGTGGTGGAGGCATATTCTTCACATGCCCGACATCGAAAATTTGATTTTTAAAAAATCATTCGATTTTACTTATAACAATCGTAAATAAAACATATTTTTGAACAAAATTATGTATCATTAGTCATTTCTCATGTTTTTTCTTTACCAAATTAGTCCGGATTAGATTTTGGAGAGTTTTGTGTTTTTGAGAGGATTTGAAAATTTGAGAAGATGAGTAAATTTGTTGAAAGGGTAATTTCGTCTTTTCATGGGGCTAGGGGTGGGAAATGGTGGCTAGATTTAGTAATCCACTAAATAATTCAAAGAATGCATTGAGCTTCCTGAATTTGGGTCCACTTTCCATTATATATATAATAATGCCACCAATTAATTGATATTAACAGCGCATGTTGAGTGAAAAGAAAGGGTAATATCTTTCCTCTCATCTTCTGCCGAAAACTGCTTTCTTCTTCATCATAACTGCTTTCTTTCTCTTCTCTTCCATTTTGTAGCGCGACCTTGTTTCTTCACCAAATTCATCAATCGATTGTTGTTGTTAATTGAGTATTCTTCTCTTTCGAGTTGTAGTTTTTATTTCAGAAGGAAAAAGGAAGATTGTCTTCCTTTTTCCTCCTTACACCGTTCTGTTTTTTTCTTCTTCTTTTCTTTGTTCTATAATTTTTTTGTTTTTGGATTTCATATATTTTACCAGATCTTTTAATCCGTTTGAATTGCATCTGTTGTTTATTATATTTTTTATTCGTAATGTTTTCTGATTTAGCAAAGAGCAGAAATGATAGATCTTATATGTAGATCACTGCATCTACGTGGTTGCAAAAGAAAGGACTTCGATCCAAAAATTCGAAAGAGTTTAAATGATGAAGATTGGATTCCAGATGCTTCTCTATGAATTTGGAGTTTCAAGAAGTATATGTATATGTTTGTGTTATTAGTACCTGTAATGGTTTGTTTTGCTCTTTGTAGTCGTTTTCTTACCTATATGGATTTTGCTTTAGGCATAGCCTCGTGTAAGGTTTTATTCCTTACTTTTCTTGTTGTACTTGCAATTTTCTTATCAATGAAATGATGTACTCATTTTCATCAAAAAAAAAAAAAACAGCGCATAAGACAATTGGTGGCTCGCTTCAATTGAATAATTAGGCTTAAGACCTGGACATCCCGCCTAGGTCCAGGTCCATTTAGTCGGACTTGAACACATGAAAATGCTGTTAGATCCGGTCCGACCCAAGCCCGTACAAGCCTGCTAAAAACTGGATGGACTTGGGCTTTACTAATTTTACATCGAGCTAGCCTAGTCCGGCCCTTCCCGATATACTATATAATATATATTTATATAAATTATATAAATATAAATTATAATATATTTTTATAAACCTAAATTATATTATGATAAATATAAATTCTTAAAGTTTTGTGCTATAATTGTGTTAAAAGAATTCATACTTCCAGCAAAAAAAAAAAAAAACGATGTGATCTTTATAGTATGCTTTTTTTGGTTTAATTGTTTTTTGGATTCAATTAGTAATTTTATGACTTTGATTTTTTTTTTTTAATACACAGATGGGTTTGGACGGGCGGGTTTGGTGTTCAGATCTTAGGCCCGAGCCCGAGTCCGACTAAATTTTTTGCGGGTTGGGATGGGCTTGTTAGGCAAGTTCAGAGGGTTATCAGAACACTTTGAAAATTTAAGGGATCAATCAAACTTTTTGAACAAATTCAGAAGGCAAATGATGAATTAAACTGAATATCTACAACCATTTTTTGAGGTAATTTTTATATATTAAGAATCAGAGAAAGAAAAAACGTGATGCACATCTAAATAGTTGATGCAACAAGTTAAAGCTGAGGTAGATCACACTTTTACTATTCAAAAATTTAGGTCGTGCTAAATATTTTTTAGGTGTGGATTGGCTAGATCATATTCTGGAATTATTTTAACTCAGTAAAATTACATCACTAATATGCTATAAAACACACATATGCTTGATGCAAAGTCAGCCAGCAGTCCATTCCCCTTTGGTTTACAGTTCAATGATGCTTCTGTTATTTTTACTGAACCAAAACCGTATAGGCGATTAGTAGGCATGTTTCTTTATCTTGGATTCAACTCGCCCTAACATTGCCTATGTCACTCAACAACTCAGCCAAAACATGAATTTCACCATCTATTGTGCATATGCAAATTACACAACATGTGTTGCGATATGTTAAGGGGACTATTCTATTCAGCAAACAACGATTTCTAATTAACTGCTTTTTGTGATTCAAATTGGGGAAGATGTAAAATCACTTCGTCAGTCTATTACAAGATATTGTGTCAAGCTTGGGGGACCTTTGATGAGCTGAAAATCGAAGAAGTAAGACACAGTTACCAAATCCTTCACATAAGCTGAATATCGAGTCATGGCAACTACTGCATGTGAAATAAAGTGGCTAACTTATCTTTTATATGAGTTTCAACTATCAATTTCCTTGCATATACCCCTACACTATGATAATCAATATATGATATACATTGCTTCAAATCATGTCTTCCATGAGTAGATAAAATATATAGCTATTGATTATCATATAGTGAGGGAATATTGGAGTCTTAGTTCATCTCCCCACCATATGTTGCATCACAATCACAATTAGTTGATATTTTCACAAAACCATTGAGCTCAAATCAAATGTGGTGTAGCTTAACCAAGTTGGAACTGATTCAATTGGCGTCTCCAACTTGAGGAGGGGGTGTTTGAATGATTTGAAATGTATTAGTTTGTTATCTGAACAATGCGTTTAGCTTAATGGCAGTGTTAGTTCATTTATTCAAATTAGTAAAAATATAAGCTTTTTCTACATTTTGATTTCAAATTGGAATAAGATGATATTTTCTTTCCGATAAACTTCTTTCATTTTCAGTAGCTTTTAAGGTATTCGTTGTGCCACAGTCCTTCGTGAAAAACTTGATCTTTGTCTTCTTGGACAAAAAATCAGATAGAAACCTCTCCCCCCCTATATCTTTGATATTGAAGTTTTTGTTTAGTTTCCACACATACTATAAAGATTGGGACATCACACAGAGGTTTAGAAGCTTATTGGGCATTACACGACCAATAAGACAATTTTTCCTTTAGGAACTCTCAGATTAACAGTTACATCCTCAATTTCATTGAGGTATTGAATCGTGCCAATCTAACCTTTAGCTCTTCAGGGGCCATGGAAACCATGTTAAGTGTGAGCGAAAGAAGAAAGTTAAGAGAACTGGGAGAGAATACCACAGGGTCAAAAATACCATAGGAGCGAAGACACGATACAGTAAAACCTCTGTATAGGAATACTCTATATAGGAATAACCTCTATTTTATTATAAAAAAACTCGATGCCAACTTGGTAATAACCTCTATTACCAAACTCTATTTAGTAATAACATCCCAATTGTTATACAAATAGTCCGGTCCTAAGTGTATTCCTATATAGAGGTTTTACTGTACATGCCTAGAAGAAAGAAGTAGGCACTAGAAGGAAAGAAAAGAGTACACACATTACTAAAATATCCTAGTAACTCTCTTCGTTTTCGATGTGAAATTTATTTTATTCCTTCTCATATCGTCATCTTTAAGATCGTTTTTTGCTTATCCCTTCTACCTTAACGTATCGACTATTATCAAATATACTGTGGTTAGAATGCCAAACTCACTAACTTCTTGGAGTTCAAGTTCTATGTGCTAATTTATCTATTCTAGTATGAAAGTTGAATGTTTAGTTTTCTTTTTGTTTTGTTGTCTTTCCTTCTTAAATAATAAATAAATAAATAAGTGAGAAAAAGTAGTTAGATTATTACAATTACTGATTCTAATTAAAAGAACAACGATAGATTTATTTTATTTTGTGTCTTCACAAATAAGGGTGAATAGATTGGGACATTCTTAAGACAATTAACCAAATTTAGGTGACATTTGGCTAATCATTTTACCAACCCAACTAACCACCATCTTTATCTTCTTCACACTCCATCTCTATTTGAATTAAAATAAAGCATTTATTTTTGTATTTTTATTTTAAAAATTTATCATGCCCCCATCTGCTAAAACTTGACTTCTATTATTATATACATAACAATTTCTGTTTGGTGCAATATTTTTCAGGTAATTTTTAAGCAACACGAGATCAATGTGGATTAACTAATGATGGTTCCATTCAAATAAAAAAATCATTTGAAAGTGAACTCTTCTCATAATGTCACTTTCTCAATTAGGCAACTCTTTTTCTTAAAACCACCAACCATTTTAGCATTTGTTTCTGTTTTGTTTGTGCAATTAAATGGTATGTACAATCCCTAATTAGAAAAATGGCATATACAATGACAGAGCGTTTGATATTCTATTGGGATAGGGATAAAGATAAAGGTTGAGATAAGGACAATGATAAATAGTTGGGATAAGGATAAGAATATAATAGTCGAGAATTATTATTCAATGTTTGGTACGTGGGATATGGATAGGGATAAAATAATACATTTTACTATTTTAACCTTATTTAAACTGCATAACATTAATTTGAAGGATAAGATGGACTTTTCCATCCTATTAAAATCGCAGGAGCTTATCCCGCCTCCTTATACCACCCCCTCCAGGGTATAGGATTTGAGGGATAAGAGGCTTATCCCTCGTCTGTCTCACTCGTCTATCTCCTAAACAAACACGGGATAACTTATCTCGTGCTTTTTATCCCTATCCCACCTCATCTATCCCTCCTAACAAACACCCCGTGAGATTAAATTTCCATATATAAATTTCTTTACTATTATATATAAATGAACCGTCCGGTGGCATAGGTTAAGGTATAATTAATACCTCTTAATATTTAGTTTTTTTTAGGTAATCATATACTATTAATAAAGGCAAAAAGCATAATTAAGTCCTTGAATTTTACCTGTTTTAAGGATCAAACCTATAATCAATTATTTTTCCACATTGAGTCATTGATTATTGATTTTGTTATGGATTTGACCCTTATTTAAATTTTTCGTCGAGTTTAGGAGTTGAAAAGATCGATTTGGCGATTCTAATGTTGAAAATCACAAGCCAAATTCTAATTTCGTTTTAGTTTTTAATTTTTATCTCTCATAGTCAAGGAATTCTTATTTTTATTTGTTCATGTCATCAAGCCGAGTCGCCCTAACGATGTATACAGTCCAAACTCGACGAAAAAGTTAAATAAGGGTCCAATATAGAATCAATGATTAAGGGCTCAATGTGGAAAAATAAATGATCAGAGGCTTAATCCTTAAAAAAGCCAAAGTTCTGAGATTTAATTATGCTTTTTGCCATTAATAAAACATAATTAATATTTTCACATAAAAATAATAAACATTATACTCATTTGGTAATTTTGCAGAAAATTGTATTATCTTAAAGGTAATTTTACCCAAAATTTTCAGTTTCATGCATTAGGATGGAGGAGGAAGAGGTTGTAAGTGAAAGAAATAAAAAAATAAAGTGACTGTTATGAGGAAAAAAATGGTTAAGTTTGGGAAGCGCATATGCATTATTTTTTTTAAAGCAATAAACATGTGGCACAGGTTAGATTTGCCGATAAACGAAAAGACATTATCATATTTTTCATGATTAGCAAATGTGTTAATTGAAGTGAAGAATGATTTCAACCAAAATTTAAGTTAATGAAGTAGTTTTCGGGTTAATTAAAAAAAAGGAAAATTATAAAACTGGGTCAAATGGGAGGCCCATTTACATATTAAACCCATTTACTAATTCTACTACATATCTAGACTGATTTTGTGCGACTTTCCAAAAATACCCTCAATATTTACGCGGAGCTCGCCCCATCCCGTCTGACTTCGCATATTCACCCATATGCGAAGCCTGCGAAGTTAATGTTTTAATTTACTTAATGAATTTAGTTCGCATATGCGAAGCCTGCGAAGCTGAAATTTGTTTTGCTTGATGAATTTAGTTCGCATATGCGAATGCTGGATATGATTTGAAGCTAATACGCGAAGTGGTATATAACAAAAATTGGCAAACAACAACGGATTCGAACATTAAAATCATAACATTATCAAAATTTACAACAAGATTGCCACAATAACAACATTCAAATCATAACATTATCAAAATTTACAACAAGACTGCCACAATGAACTCTACTAACTAATCATTTCAAAGTGAAACTAACTAATCCGGTACCAATTTTAAAACGAATGAGTAATCTTGGTGTGCACCATGTGACACATCCATCCCAAAAGGTCTGGACGTGTCGCACGGTGCACACCAAGATTACGCATCCGCTTCAAAATTGGCACCAGATTAAGGCCCTGTTCTTTATTACTTAATTTCAGTAACAATCAGTTCAGTTCAGTTCAGTTCAGTTCAGTAGTAATCAGTTCAGTTCAGTTCAGTTCAGTTCAGTATTCAGTTTCAGTATTCAATAATTTATCATTATTTATTATAATTATTATATATTATTATTATTTATATATAATTTATTATTATTATCATTATTTATTTATAATTTCAGTAATTTATTATAATTATTATAATTATATTTATATATAATTTATGCTTTGTCATTATATATATTATCATTATTTATTATAATTATAATTATTTGGTGCAACTTATTTACAAATTTTGCGAAAAGTAAATAAATATTATATTAATACATTTACATTACAATGCTCTAAAAAATTAACTGGCTCAACTACCTTAATATCTCAAATAGTGCAATTTTATCCCTAATATTAGAAGCCAATAGCAATTTTACCCTTAACATTGATAAATTGAGTCAAGATTTTGTATTCATATGAAAATTCATATTTAGACGTTAGGAGTAAAATAACCCCGGACCCAAAACGTTAAAGGTATTTTTGTACCTTAATACTTAATTGTAATAAAAAGTTAAGAGTGTGTATTCATATAAAAATTTGTATTTAATTTCATAGGCTTTAAATTATATATAAATTTGTGTTTGTATGTAATTTATATTTTTAATTTAAATTAGACTCATTTTTATTTAATGTCATAGGATTTTATCGAGCCTAGATTTTATTTGATATTTAATTTAGTTTAATCTTTAATAATATGTTTATTTATTATTGATATTATTTTTTTTGGTAGAAATAATAATAATAATAATATTATTATTATTATTATTATAAGCTTATTAATGTCCAATATTATCATTAAATTATTTTAAAGTCTAATATCATCATTATTGTTACGTTCGATTAAATTCGGTTAAGTTCGGTATCATTCAGTTAAGTTCAGTAGCATTCAGTTAAATTCAGTTCAGTTCAGTATTCAGTATCATTCAGTTCAGTTCAGTTCAGTTCAGTTCAGTTCAGTTCAGTAGCATTCAGTTCAGTTCAGTTGTTTTCAGTAATAAAGAACAGAGCCTAAGTTAGGTCCACTTTGAAGATTGGCACCATAGGATGGACGTGTCCCATGGTGCACCCCGAGATTGACACAACCTCTCCTAACGAATCATTTCAGGAGTGAATGTGTCAATCTTGGGGAAGTTCATCCCTATACAGGAAGGAAAATCATCTCCCCTGCAGCCCAGTACGCCGCCTTCCAGAAAGGGATGTTACGTATTCAACCATCTACAGAAAAAATTAACCGTGTTAGTTAGGAAAAAAGACGATTTTGGCTTCGCAAAATGAAAATTAGCGAAGCATGAGAATGTAAATGTGCAGGGGAAGAGGTGATTTTACTTCGCATATCAATTTTTTCGCGAAGTCTGCGAGGTCTGAAATGTGACTATCTACGTCGCATATCGCTGCTTTCGCGAAGTCTGCGAGGTCTGAAACGTGAGGATCTATTCGCAGAATTCGCGAACTAATTGATTCGCGAGGTAGATCCATAAGTTTCAGACTCTTTCTCTTCGCAGAACTTCGCGAAATCATCAATTCACGAAGTAGATCATCACTTTCCAGGCTCGTTCTCTTCGCAAAGCTTAGCGAAACCATCGATTGCGAAGTGAATTCATGAAAAAACGCAGAAAAAACAAACAGATACTTACATTTTTCGTCCCTTTCACCCCCAAAAGCGACAATAACAATATGATAACATGGGAAGAACGAAGAAAATAACGTAGAAAAACCATTTCTTTGATGGTAACAAGAAGAAAGAAACCAAGCAACGAACAGGAAGATGAAAAACCATTTACTCGTTTTCTAGGGTTGGGAAGTTGCAGAATCAAAAGATGAAGAGATGAAAAAGAGAAATTCATTATGATTTTGACTAAATGGTGCAGATTTCGTGCAATTTAAAGGAAGAAAGGAAGATCAAAAATCTTGAAATCATTAATGCCGGAGCAACTTTTCGCATAACCAAAGAGATAGAGGGAGCGACAATTCGCAAGTGGTGGAAGTGGGAAGGTCAGGGGTATTTTTGGAAAGTCACACAAAATCAGTCTAGATATGTAGTAGAATTAGTAAATGAGTTTAATATGTAAATGGGCCTCCCATTTGACCCAGTTTTGTAATTTTCCCTTAAAAAAGCTCTTTTTTGTTTCACTAATTTACAGATAACATCCTGTAGTTAATTGTTTGTCAAAATGAGGACGCTATTTTGTACCTTAGCAAATCAGAAAATTTTAACCGTAAAAGAAGGGAAAATTATAAAACTGGGTCAAATGGGAGGCCCATTTACATATTTAACCCATTTACTAATCCTACTACATATCTAGACTGATTTTGTGTGACTTTCCCATAATACTCCTAACCTTCCCACTTCCACCACTCGCGAATCGCCGCTCCCCCTATCTCTTTGGTTATGCGAAAAGTTGCTCCTGCATTAATGATTTCAAGACTTTTGATCTTCCTTTCTTCCTTTAAATTGCACGAAATCTGCATCATTTAGTCAAAATCACAATGAATTTCTCTTTTTCCTCTCTTCATCTCTTGATTCTGCAACTTCCCAACCCTAGAAAACGAAGCCATGGTTTTTCATCTTCCTGTTCGTTGCTTGGTTTCTTTCTTCTTGTTACCGTCAAAAAAATGGTTTTTCTACGTTATTTCCTTCGTTCTTCCCATGTTATCTTCGTTGCTTGGTTTCTTTCTTCTTGTTACCGTCAAAGAAATGGTTTTCTACGTTATTTCCTTCGTTCTTCCCATGTTATCATATTGTTATTGTCGCTTTTGGGGGTGAAAGGGGCGAAAAATGAAGGTATCTGTTTTTTTTTCTGCATTTTTTTCATGAATTCACTTCGCAATCGATGGTTTCGCTAAGCTTTGCGAAGAGAATGAGCCTGGAAAGTGACAATCTACTTCGTTAATCGTTGATTTCGCGAAGATATGCGAAGAGAAAGCGTCTGAAACGTATGGATCTACCTCGCGAATCTATTAGTTCGCGAAGTCTGCGAATAGATCCTCACGTTTCAGACCTCGCAGACTTCGCGAAAGCATCGATATGCGACGTAGATAGTCATGTTTCTGACCTCGCAGACTTCGCGAAAGCATCGATAAGCGAAGTAAAACCCTGCATATTTACATTCGCATGCTTCGCTAATCTTCATTTCGCGAAGCCAAAATCGTCTTTTTCCCTGCCTAACACGATTAATTTTTTCTGTAGATGGTTGAATACGTAATATCCCTTTTTGGAAGGCGGCGTACAGGACTGCAGGGGAGATGATTTTTCTTCCTGTATAGGGATGAACTTCCCCAAGACTGACACATTCACTCCTAAAGTGGTTGGTTAGGAGAGGTTTTGTCAATCTTGGGGTGCACCATGGGACACGTCCATCCCGTGGTGCCAATCTTCAAAGTGGACCTAACTTAGTCCGGTACCAATCTTGAATCGGATGAGTAATCTTGGTGTGCACCGTGGGACACGTCCATCCCAAAAGGTCTGAAAGTCCAGACCTTTTGGGATGGATGTGTCTCACAGTGTCCACCAAGATTACTCATCCGTTTCAAGATTGGTACCGGATTAGTTAGGTTCATTTTGAAATGATTCGTTAGGAGAGTTCATTGTGGCAATCTTGTTGTAAATTTTGATAATGTTATGATTTGAATGTTGTTATTGTGGCAATCTTGTTGTAAATTTTGATAATGTTATGATTTGAATGTTGTTATTGTGGCAATCTTCTTGTAAATTTTGATAATGTTATGATTTTAATGTTAGAATCCGTTGTTGTTTGCCATTTTTTGTTATATACCACTTCGCGAATTAGCTTCAAGTCATATCCAGCATTCGCATATGCGAACTAAATTCATCAAGCAAAACAAATTTCAGCTTCGCAGGCTTCGCATATGCGAACTAAATTCATTAAGTAAATCCAAACGTCAGCTTCGCAGGCTTCGCATATGGTCGAATATGCGAAATCAGACGGGATAGAGCGAGTCGCGCATAAATATTGAGGGTATTATGGGAAAGTCACATAAAATTAGTCTAGATATGTAGTAGGATTAGTAAATGGGTTAAATATATAAATGTGCCTCCCATTTGACCCAGTTTTATAATTTTCCTGTAAAAGAATGATGACAAGAATGACCATGTAGCAAAGAGTAATTTTATAAAAATAATAATAATAATTCCCTTTGACTTTTTAAGGGTCAAAAATGTTTTTTTTTAGTTTTTTAATTTTCCATCCTTTCTCTCTCATTCTTTCTTCATCTTCCTTCCCACTAGTAAATACATGTTTGATCTGTTAGGAGAGCCAATTTTATACGTACATGCATACTTTTTCTCCGCTAAATCAAACATACTCAAAACTTTTCGTATATATACGTGTTATTATCTAAGTAGGGCTGTGAATGAGCCGAGCCGCTCATGAGCGGTTTGGTGTTCGACTCCATAAAAGCAAGATCGTCTTTCGCTCGATTTATAAATAAGTCGAGCTTGAGCATAGTAAAGCTCGACTTAGACGCTCGCGGGCATGCTCGATTATAGGTTCATGAACAAGCTCATGAGCAAGCTCGATTATTGTTGGAATTGAGCATTTAATGAAGGTTTATACTATGTAATATAGGATGTAATGCATGACAGTTTTTTCTTATGTTTGTAATATTTGTTTAGTATTTGTTAACTAATCTGTTAGTTAACAAACTTATTTTCCCCTTCTCTTAGCCTATATAAAGGCTATTCCAACCTCTATTTTGACATCGATTAATAAGCTTCATTCTAAGATATTTTATTAGTTTATCACTTTGTGAATTTGAACATGTTATCATAACTTTAATGTATTTAGGACATTTCTTTCATGGTGAAAAGACAGAAAAGCTACGCCGAAATTGTTGATCAATCCAACAGATCTGAAGAAGAAGAAGATCAAGACTCACTGGAAATCAAAGCTAATTCACTAGAAATTGAAGATAGTTCAACGGCGCAAAGCACAATCTTGTTTTGACAAAAACAAACCACATGGTGTCATCTAGGGCTGGACACAGTTCGGTCCAAGTCGGAGATTCATGAATCTCCAGTATTAGATTGAAATTCAGAGATTAATAAAAGGAAATCTCCAGGATTGGATTAAAAGAATAAATCTCCAAAATTGAATTGTCCCAAAATTCCAGTCCAGTCCAGTTCGGGGATTCGGAGATTCGGTTCCGGTCTAATCTAATATAACTTTTCGATGATGCGGATAAATATCTAATATTTTATGTCCTAAAAAATAAATTAAAAATTTAATTTATAAAATAATAAAATATAGAATTTTATTATCTTACATAACTTGAAATAAATAATATTTTTTTAGGAAGTAAACAATATTCATTAAAAGTTACAGTAGGCAACAAAGCTAAAAAAACCCACAAAAATCAAAGTTACAAAATAACAAATCAATAAAAACAAACAACCTTTAATTCCAAAAAGACAACACTTCATTAACAAAATATGATCAGACCACAATCTCTTAATCATCCCAATTTGTAATTGAAGCTTCTTAATACAACAAATTCCACGTTTTCCAAAGGAAATGCAGTAAAAGCAAAACATCAACTTGAACATATAAAATTTACCATATTAGTGAATCAACAAATGTTAAATTAATTAGCTTTCACTTCAATAAAATTAATCAACACACTAGCAAAAAATAAAAAGGAAAAAAATATGCTTAGCAAAGTGCATTTGTTTCACTTAAAAAACCTTAGATGTCCAATTGAAATATGGATAAAAGAGACGATGCAACTTTAGGACCAGAACTAATTTCTACAAATTAAATAACATTTATATAGTTAGTATTCATAAACATTTAATTAAAATAAAACTATGAAATATAATTGCTAAGTAAATATTACCTTCTTCAATAGCTTCAAGATCTTCAACTTCTTCTTCATGCTTGAAAGCTTGAGTTGAAATTTTCAACCAATCTTGACAACAAATCAATACCGCAGCTGTAGCAGGAGTTAAAGAACTCCTAAATTGATCCAAAGTTCTACCACTTGTGCTAAATGTAGATTTAGAAGCCACAGTTGAGCATTGAATTGCAAAAACATCTTTTACAATCTTGGATAAAGCATGATATCTTATAGCATTAACCTTCCACCACAATAGAAGGTCAAACTCAATTACATATTTTTCAGGTGCCTCATTGACATATCTTTCTCATTCTCCCTCAATTGACATATCTTTATCAATATTCAAAAAATAATCATCAATATCATCATCAATGTCATCATCCGCTTCATCCAAACTAGAAGAATGTGCTCCAAGATTCACATTTTCTTGCATATTTTGCACTATATACTCACTTAACAATGCAATAATAATATTTGTGACTTGTGCCACCAACTCATTAGCATATTCTCACTATAAAATTCAGTGTACTTAGCCATCAAGTACTTAATTTTATACCTTGGGTCAAAAACCACCTATATAAAAAGCATCACATTCATTGTGTCAATAGAACCCCGATACTTATCAAAATTTTCTCTCATTTGAGTTCCCATGTATTTTAAGGAAGAATTTTTACTGTTTTGACATAATGTAATATTCTTGAGAATTTTCATTACATCGGGAAAATAAAGGCTAGAGGTAGGATATGATGAACCTGAGAATTTACAAGTTATATCATAAAATCTTTTCAAAACCCTACAAAGATTCTTAATACTCAACCAATCACTCTCAACAAGAATATCATTCACAAAATCCTCTGCATATTTCTTATCAAGATCTTCTAACTTGTCAAATGTCTTTTGATATCCTAATGCAACATCTAACATCAAATAAGTGATATTCCACCTAATGGGACAATCATAGCATAATGCTCTTGTATACTTAATACCCGACGACACACAACAACGTTTAAATATAGCCAATCTTTGTGGGCTATTTCGGATATATCTAACCATAACTCTAATTCTTTTGATTGAACCATCCACTAGTTTAAGACCATATTTGACAATTAGATTAAGAATGTGAGAACAACACCTCATATGAAAAAACACTCCATCCAACACAAGTGCATTCTTTTTTACTAATCTTTTCTTCAATTGTTCAATAGCAACATCATTTGCTAAAACATTGTCAACAGTAATGCACATGTCCCTAGTCAACCCCCACTCATCCATGCAAGAACTAATAGAATTAGCAAGATAAACCCCTTTATGACTATTTTATTTTTCATCTTTTCATGCTGACAATAAAATATTTACAGGAAACAAGTCAGATAACCATATATATTTCATGTTTTTATATATATAAAAATTAAAGCATAATTTTTTAAAAACAAATTGGTTAACCAGCTTTATAAGACAAATCAAACAAAAATTCTAATCTGATTATATTGCCTTCATCCATTGATATGTAAATACAAACCATATATTAAATTAAAACTAGTTCAGCACAAAACAATATGAAACTTTTATTCTAAAGACAAAAATCATGGCCTGACATGAAACAAACAAATAAGAAAAACAATAAAAAATAGCAAAACTAAAATTTTCCTACTGCATAAACACATGGTTTTGAGAACCGAATCGGACCGGCCAGTTCAACTCGGTTCGACCGAAACCGGTCATCATTTCGGACCGGAGGTGGTTCGGTTTTTAAATGCTTGAAAACCGGCCAGAACCATCTAACTCGGTCAGTTGAACCGTGACACATCTGAATCGGTCGCGGTTAACCGGACTGGTCAGGTTACATTTTATACTCAATAAAAAAAATTTGCTTTTCCATGGATTCGAACATAGGACATTTGAATAAGAAATGACTGCTTAACCACTAGACCACTTATTAACTTATGTTTAATCTTAACAATATAAATATATATAATCATTATAAAAAGTAAATATTTAAAATATTATTTATTATTATTATTTTTATATTTCTTTTTTTTATCAAATTTTTTATATTTCTATAAATATTATACAAACATTATATCAATTCAATACTCATAATATTTTATTAATATTTAAATATTTCATAAAATAAAATTTAAAACTCCAAAAAATTATTATTATACTTATGTGTTATGTTAATAATAATACTAATTATTTAGTTTTAAAAAATATGTAATTTAAATTTTTTAGTCTTTTTATAAATTGCATTTTTATTATATTTTTAATTCATGATTGGATTTATAAATTTATTTATATAATTTTTATAAGTTAAAATATGGATAAAATATTATTTTTTATATAATTTTTTAAATACCGGTTGAACCTCGGTTAAACCTTGATTGAACCTCTAACCCTTGACCCTTTGTCCTTTCCAGTTCTTTGATCGGTCCGGTTTTGATACATAAAGTTACTTGAAATTTTAAAACAGCAAAACTAAAATTGTATAAACGAAAACTCAGTGGCTTACCTAAATACCGGCGCTATTGTTGATGTGGTTTACCTAAATACCGGTGGTACTGTTGAGAGGACGGAGCAGAGGCACACACAGTGGCATCACTTGAGCAATTCCAAATGTAGGACAAACGCAGGTGGAATGAACGGAAACGCAGGTGGAATGAACGGAAACGCAGCATAAACGCAGATGGAGTGGAGGAGTAGATGTAGCGGTTGTGTTTGTAAACATAAACGAGATTTAGAGTTGATGTAGGGCAAGAGTTTTCTTTAGGTTATTATTTAGTTTGTAAATTTCAATATTACTCCTGCTATACATATTCTTTTATTTATCATAAAAGCCCCTTTACATCTACTAGTTTATTTTGATATTTCTATATAAAAATAATACTTATAAATTAAAATTAATAATTTTATTTGGGGATCCATTATTAAAATATAAACTTATTATTGCTAAACTTTCGGTTATTTCAGTCTAGTTCGATCCAATTCAATCCAATTCGGTTATCGGTCCGGTCCTAGATAAATTTCGGTCCAGTTCTTTGACGAAAAGTCAACGGTCCAATCCAGTTCGGTTCTCTAAAAAAGTCAACGGTCCGGTCAAATTCCAGAGTTTTTTCCTCGGATATTCGATCCGGTCCAGTATCTCCAGGATCTGCGCCCAGTCCTAGTGTCATCTGCAAATCAGTGAAAACCACAAAGTTTTTTTTTTTGGAATTAACCCTGTACAATTTCTTTCATACGCCCGCATACGAATGCTCTCTAAACTTGAAGCTTGTACAACACATGCTCATTCTACAATGTATTGAAATTCTACCAATAAATGAGATTGTGAGAATTTCAACCTTCGAACCCTCGATCTCTTGATATAAGATGCTCTCATGGCATATCAAATAACCAATTAAGCCAAAAGGCTAAGCTATAGGACTACTTGTCGTGTCTAAATTTTTTATCTGTTATATCGATGGTATTTTCGTATATTCATAGATGATATTTTGTTTAAATTTTAGTAAGTTGGATCCTAAACTCGTCTTTTGGAGCCTCGTCGGAATCTATAAAACAAAGGAGTTATCGACTACTTGACATAAGCACTCTGATGCCTTTTAATCAGTTTTGATCTCAGTTTAAGAAAAGGAGAAAGAAGGTTAGGGTTTTCAACATATCTGAGACATTTCCATAAACCTTGTATTTATAGATAACATGTATGCTAAAAGGGAAGGATATTTCACGCTCTACCACAAGATAAGGTATCATCAATCAGAATTTCATGGTACAAATCTAAAAGGGTCTCAAGAAGTTTTCAATCAGATATATTCTTCTTTAGTGAGTTGTATTGAAATGACATTTGGAATTTTGAAGGAAGAATGGTAAATATTAAAGAAAGTGTCCAAATACTCGTTACAAAATCAAAATAGAATAGTTTGTGCTGCATTTTCACTCCATAACTACATAAGATTAAGTAAAGTTCATGATCCAACATTTATGATCATAGATGAAGATCCTACTTTTATTTCTCTAAAAGTATTTTTGGATGCCGAATGTAGTTCCACATAAGCAGTGGCGGAGCCATGAATTGACAGTGGGGGTGGGGGGGGGGGGGGGGCTAATTTTAGTCCGATTGTTGGGAGTAAGTTTTCGAAGTCCAACCCGTTAGGGCTGGACAATTGTTTTTTAATATTTTTCATAACATTTAATTTAGAAATTAAGTTAATTGAGTCTCAAAAGTAAGAAGTTGATTTTTTTATGGATGATAAATTCTTAAAAAAAGAGATATAATAAAAATAAGTTCAAATAAAATAATAAAGAGTCCAATTGAAAAAATAAAGTTCAAATAAAACAAAAAAAAGAGTTTGATGTGGTTTGAACCGATGACCTCTCAATCATAAAATAAAACTTTCAACCAACTTGACCACTTTAAACTATTGAAATAATACTACATAGGTTAAATATATATCAATATTAAGGGGGCTACACGAGATAAAACTAATGATACTTAAGGGCGGAGCCGGTGGCCAGGGGGGTTGCCCCCACCCCCCCTCCACCCGGACTCTGGGCTGGCTCCGCCCCTGCACACAAGAAATTCAACATATGAGTACTGATGAAATGACAAAAGTCCGCAATGACATTACTATTAGTTTGATTATGAGTAGACAACGCCATCATGCATCTTAAAATATTTGTTTTACTTGTATGAATAGGCTTATGTTTTCTATTTTTTCTTTAATTTTTATGTATTAGTAAAAATCTAAAAATAATTTTCATTATTTTAAATATTATTTTTTGTATTATTAAAGATATAAGTTGTATCATGTGTATATACCATTTTTTAAGAGGTGATTAAGAATATTGATTATTAAAAAAATAAAATAATAGTCATGAAATACTAATGTCTTTATTTATCATTTTATACAAAAACTATTAGCAATCAGCTAAATTTTACGAAACAGGTTTACACTAACAGTTAGTTAAATCAGCTAAATAAAAAGGTAAACAACTACTACTACTAATGTAATCAGTTTACAACTAAATTCTATTTGCCAAACAAGGCATATAAATCATACCTATTTAAGCAATTTATTTCTCAACTAAAATTTGCCAGGTATAAATACTTAAAAAAGTGTACTTCTATATTAATTATAAGGAAAAGTATAAAAATAAACTTTGTAGTTTCTGTTAAATGTGATTCAACCAAAAACAAAATGAACATAGAAAATATAGGAATAATAAAAAAAAGTAAATAATAAAGTTTAGACAAATCCGAGGTCTATATTAGCAGTCTACTTAAGATAGATTTCGTCTCTATTGATGATCATTTTTCAGGATACATCATATTACACAAGCGAACTCTTACCGAGTGTAAATTCGTTATCACCGGAGCAGGAAAAATAACAACGTACAGCGAGCAAAAATATTTCAGAGAGTAATTTTTTCAAAGTCTGTCAAATTTGACAACTCCATCCTGTATATATAGTACTTGAATGGACATGTCTGTTCTCGAATGAACACGATTGTTCGTAAACGAATATGACTGTTCACGAACTGACACGACTATTCATGAACGAACACAACTGTTCATGAAAGAAGACGACTACTCATCAAGAGAGGTGTCTATTGGAATTTATACTAATTTCATTCGTATATATAAAATTTTTAACAGTTTCTGACATTTCAGCTAAGTTTTACGAAACATGTTTACATTAACAGTTAATTAATTCAACTAAATAAAAAGGTAAACAACTACTACTAATGTAAGCTAACAACTAAACTCTACTTGCCAAACAAGGCATATAAATCATACCTATTTAAGCAATTTATTTCTCAACTAAAATTTGCAAGGTATAAATACTTAAAATTTTAGGGTTTTTCAACCAATCTTGTCATAAAAAATGAAAAGTGTACTTCTATATTAATTATAAGGAAAAATATAAAAATAAACTTTGTAGTTTCTGTTAAATGTGATTCAACCAACAACAAAACGAACATAGAAAATATACGAATAATAAAAACAAAAAATTAAAGAATAGAGTTTAGACAAATCTAAAGCCTGTATTAGCCGTCTCCTTAAGATAGATTTCATCGCTTTTAATGATCGTCTCCCAGGATACAACATATTACACAAGCGAACTCTTACCGAATGTAAATTTGTTATCACCTGAGCAGGAAAAACAACAACGTACTACGAGCAGAAATATTTTAGAGAGTAATTTTTTCAAAGTCTATCAAATTTGACAACTCCATCTTGTATATATTGTACTTGAATGGATATGTCTGTTCTCGAATGAACACGACTGTTCGTGAACAAACACGACTGTTCACGAACTGATACGATATTTCAAAACTTGATAAACAGTGATCTTGAAGTTCATTATGTTATTAAAGACATTCCATACTGACTGGCAGTTTTGAAAAAACAGAAACATTTGTTGGTGAGCTGCTATTTACCGCAATATTTTTTCCACCTACCGCACTTTTTTGACAATTTTGCCCTTCTCATAATTTAACTCAAAAAATCAAAACTCTTAAATCCTTTCTAGCTTTTTGGATTTTTAAAAAACTCGACCTAAAACGACATGCCGCCAAAGGCATGAGCGGGTAAAGGCTTCATGAATGCTCCCGTAAGGTTTTTTTTAAAAAAATTACTCCGAAATCACGGGTTCCGCCTCCGAAACGGAGGCGGAATCCGTATGAATTTAGCCTAAATGGACGGGACGTGCCGTTTCCACCACGGGTGGAATGGACGAACTGCCCGTTCCACCCGTGGTGGAAATGGCACGCGCCGTTCGTTCCACCGTACGGTGGAACGAACGGCGCTCCCGTTCCACCGTACGGTGGAACGAACGGCATGCTCGTTCCACCGTACGGTGGAACGGGAGCGCCGTTCGTTCCACCGTAAGGTGGAACGGTGCGCGCTGCCCGTTTAGGCCAAATCCATTTTAAAAAAAATTCAAAAAGAGAGAAAAAAAAGTTTTGGTTTTTGAGAAAAAATTATGAAAAGGGCATAAATGTCAAAAAGAGTGCGGTAGGTGGAAAAAATATTCGGTAAATAGCATTACCCATAATCAGAGTTATTTTTGTATTTTTAAAAATCAAGTCAATCACACATTCTTATTAGCTAATAATATTCTTTCGTCTCACGTAAGTCTCTGCATTATATACAACTTTCTCTCCTCAATCTCTTTTTTCTCTCTCCAATCTCTCGGTTCTCTCTTATGAGGTTTCATTTTCTCTCCTTCCAATCTCTCATTTTGTTACAATTGCATAAGAAGAATTAGGCAAGAAAGAAACTACTAGTAGCATGTCTAGTATGGGGTCTTTGGCAAGTCCACCAACAATACGGCTTCAAACATGGACAATGATAGAAAGATAAAATTATCTTTACAATCACTTGACTTTCATTGTAACGTTAATGGTGTTAATATTTTGAATTTTAAAATACATGCTTATGTTTTAAAATATGAAACTGTATTTAAAAATGATAGAATAGAAACTACATAATTTATTTTTATACTTTCTCTTTAGGTTAATTATAGTAAGAGAAAGCACCGACGTACTGCTGCTGCGCTAGGAGGCAACTTCTGTTTGGGTTTTCCAACACCATCATCCAAATTACAAAGCTTTTTTTAGTACAAAGAAAGCGTGTGTATAATTATAATTAATTTTTAGTGAGTTAATTGAGTGCACTAAATTTTAAAAACAAAATATGAAAGCTAAAACTACACCATAACTGTTGTTTCTAAAATAAAAAATCTTACACTCTATACTGATTTTGATTAATCTAATTTTCGATTAGGTTTCCTGATGAAGTGGAGCGGGCTTTAAACTATTTGGAGAAAGCGGACCCGAAACTGAGATTTTGAAGATAAAACGGGTTGTTGGAATTTAGCGATTTCAGACCCTAATTTTGTTGGAATCGGACCCATGGTGGACGCGTTTTTAGCCATCCGAGGTCGTTTTGGGCCTCAAATAGGCCTTTTGTGTTTTTGCGCAATTTTCTTATTTTTGTTTTCCTTTTCCTTTTAGGTTTCGGATTAGGTTTTTATTTTGTCAGCCTATATAAAGGCTCGACCTCCACCTTATGTAAGGCAGTTATTGATTAAATAAGAATTTCAGAGTTTATTCTCTTTCCTCCAATTTTCGTTAGTCGTGCGCGATTCAACGATAGTTGACGGTTTTAAGCTTTGTTCGTGCGCGAGCAAGTGTTTAGAACGAAAGTCTGTTTATTTCCGCTGCATCATTTCCATTTTGATTTTTCAAAGGAAAATTTCAACCCATTCCTATATACTAAAAATTCGTTTCCAAATGCTGTAAAAAGAAATAATATATTTCCTTTCCAAAATGAATCGACGGCCCAACTTTCTCCACTGACCGTTGACCTAATCTAAGATTACCACAGGTGACTTATAATTTAATTATTTTCTAAAACTAGGTGTCTTAATTGTAATTTGTAATAATTTCCACTTGTATTATAAAAAAATAAAATAATTCCCAATTGTTCCTTAACATTCTTTAACTGCTAATACTACACCACTAAATTTGATAATTCAAATACATGCACCAGTTTTTTTTTTCTTTTTTACTTTGTTTTTTATATACATATTATCATTATGAAAATATATTTGAAATTTTTATTAAAATCATCAATCTCTCTCTATTTTTTTTCAAAATTCTCACTCAGATTATAAAATTTGGCTAAAAACGCATTTGATCTCCACAAGTTAAACAACATTTATAGTTTAAGATAATCTAAAATATATATATTCTTGGTTCTAATTTTGCTAAAAAAATCATTTTAATTCTTCATTTTGAATTCTTACATAATTATTAATTAGAGTCTAAAATCTTGTATTACTGTCAAACCTTCATAAATTAATATTCGATAAATTAATAATTTTTTTAAAATAATAAATTTTTCTGATCCCGATTTGAGTCAGATCACTAATTTTACACTTGATAAATTAATAACCTCTATAAATTAATAAAATTTCATGATCCGACATTATTAATTTATAAAGGTTTCGTTTAACCAAGCAATTAATTAATTTAAATGATGTCAATTTAAGTAATTAAGAAGAAAAATTACAACTTCTCAAAGAAAGAAGATAAATTACAAAATTTGGTCCTAATTTCCTAAATCAAGCAATAAACCCGCGCTGTCTGTCTCTGTCTGTGTATCCTTCCCCTTTCGCTGTATAGTCAAGCCTTTTATTTTACTCTTCCGCTGTCTTGGCTGTGCGTATGAAAGTAGAGAGAAAAGCCATTGATTCGTGAATTCGAAGAAATTGTTCTCATTAATCTTTATTTCACCAAAAACTTGTATCGAACTCAACAAATACCTCTCTTTCCCCCTCCAATTTTCTTCTACCTCTCGTTTCTTAGAGAGAGAGAGAGAGAGCAGAAAAATGAAGCTCTCGGCGTTGCAGCAGAGCTACATGAACCGCCGGAGCACCAGTTTCAGAGGATCAGCGCCGATAGATTCATCTGGTGAAACTGCTATTAAATCTCCGGCTGCTATCTTTTGGCTTGTTTTACATGGTGTTTGCTGCCTAATTAGTCTTGTTCTTGGTTTCCGCTTCTCTCGTCTTGTTTTCTTGTTTCTTTTCTCTACTTCTTCTTCTACTACTACTCCTCTATACGCTACGCCGTTCCGTCAGCTTGCTACTACCTCTGATCTTGCCAATCCTCTTAATGTTCCTTCGAATCCTCTTGATAACGCTCCACTCTCTGTAATTAACAGAACAGTTAGCTCTAGAGTTGTCGTCGGCCGCCATGGAATCCGGATCCGGCCGTGGCCTCATCCTAACCCCACCGAAGTTATGAGAGCGCATCAGATAATCGAGAGGGTGCAGAAGGAGCAGAGGAGTCAGTTTGGAGTGAAGACTCCCAAGACTATTATCGCAATCACACCGACTTATGTGCGAACTTTCCAAATGCTGCATTTGACCGGTGTTATGCACTCACTGATGCTTGTCCCTTACGACCTTGTTTGGATCGTGGTGGAAGCCGGTGGTGTCACTAATGAAACCGCGTCCATCATCGCGAAATCGGCACTCAAGACTATCCATATCGGATTTAAAGAGAGAATGTCGATTTCCTGGGAGGGACGCCATAAATTGGAGGCCAAAATGCGGCTTTCTGCTTTGAGGTAACACTTCTTTTCTTCTTTGCTTGATTAATTCGATGCTTAGATATTGCCTTTTGCGTCTCCGTCTAGTATTTTGAATGTCAAAGTCAAGTCAATTTTAAGTCGCCGAATTTTAAATTGAATTACGGAAAAGTAGGGAATTGGACTGTTTTCCTTGTTGTTATTAGAGTATGAATTGATGCGGTTAGATTTGCTTGCTTCTGTGGTGGAGCAGAGTGGTGAGAGAGAAGAAGCTGGATGGGGTAGTGTTGTTTGCTGATGATAGTAATATGCATAGTATGGAGCTGTTTGATGAGATCCAGAATGTGAAGTGGTTTGGTGCTGTTTCTATTGGTATTCTAGCTCATTCAGGTGGTGCTGATGAAACCTCATTGGCTATGCCTGAGAAGAGCACTTCAATGCCTGTTCAGGGGCCAGCTTGTAATGCATCTGATAACTTGGCTGGTTGGCATACCTTTGATGCACTTCCATATGAAGGGAAGAGTGCAATTTTGATTGATGATAGGGCAATCGTGCTGCCTCAGAAGCTTGAGTGGGCTGGATTTGTGTTGAATTCAAGGTTAGTGTGGAAGGAAGCTGAAGATAAACCTGACTGGATGTCTGATTTGGATTCTGTTGATGAAAATATAGAAAGTCCACTGTCTCTTTTGAAGGATCCTTCAATAGTGGAGCCTTTAGGAAGCTGTGGTCGGCAAGTTATGCTTTGGTGGCTCCGTGTTGAAGCCCGAAGTGATAGCAAATTTCCTCCTGGGTATGTTTTTCATCCTTCATCTTTACTACTATTCTGGTGTTCTCATGGTACAGTTTTTTTTTTTATCTATGAAAATCATTTGATTTCATTTACTTTGTCATTGCATATTTGATTGTCCATTACATTTTATTTATAGGAATTGATGGATTTTTTGGTTCTAGAAAGTTGCACAGGAATACCTTTGAGTGAACCTAACATCATGGTGGTATTTTGGGTTTAAAACAATATGAACCAGTCTGTAGTTTTGTTTGCACAAAAAATAAAGTTTTGTTGTTTCATACCTTGGTTTACACTTTTCATAGGATAAACTTTTCTTTTAGGAAACTTTTTCTTAAAAGAACATTTTAAGAAATCTTTTCTTAAAAGGCATGTTTAGAAAACTTTTCATTTCAGGAAACTTTTTTGGTACATCATTCACTTAGAATTTCCATAGTGTACCTTAGGGGAAACCATAGTGTACCTTAGGGGAAACCATGTAGTGTACCTCGTGGGAAACCATAGTGTACCTTAGCGGAAACCATGTAGTGTACCTCATGTGAAATCATAGTGTACCTCGTGGGAAACCAACTTCCTATAGTGGACATCAGGGGGACTTAAAGTAAACATAGGGGAACCAAGGCTAGTTACCTCCAACATCTATTAAAGGAAGGAATCATGATGAGAACACCCCAACTCAACCAACTCACCAACTCAACAAACCCAAGCAAAAACTCTAGCAAATTACCTCTAGACTTCAGCAATTTAGAATACTCAAATCTTTTCCAGCACAATTTTATTTTAATTGTTGTTTCATCATTTTCTGTAAGGTCGGTATCGTTTTGATAATCGAATCTTTAGGAATTTTCAGTCTCTTTAATTCTTACAATCGTTTGTTACGTAGAAGTTAGAAAGCGCACTCAATTTCACTCCATAGTTCGAGAATACTATAATTCTCTGGCACGCCCGCAATTTCCCACGAAAGAGCCAAACAAAAATTGGCACGCTCGGTGGGACACAATCATAATGCCGCCGAAGAAAAGTGATAAGAGCAACAAAGATCTTGTAGTTGCAAGTTCTGAAGAAGAGGAAGTCATGGCAACAGGCAATGTTCCACATATGGTGGAACAAATTGAAGCTGAAAATGTTGTTAACCCCAGAGGACAATCATGGATCTCTTCCTTGGAGTCCAATGAAGGATGTGGTGTGTCCATCGCTGAGAAGTATCAGATTCCACCTTTGAGGGAGGAAGTTGTCTCAAAGAAGGCTGCTACTTTTGCAGGCCAAGAAAGTTCTAGCAACTCACTTGCTCCTCAATGTTTTGAGAACACTAATCCTACCTCCTATACAGCTTCATATCACGAGGAGGCATGAGGCCGCCATATCATTGGAGAGATGGGGGGCAACTATAGAGGAAATGGGAGAAACACTAGAATTCCTAATGTGCCTTATGTTCACCAACAGATTGGCAGCCCTCAACAGATTCCCCTAGTTACTGCGGAGATCATCCGAGAAGCTGTCCAAAAACTATATGAGTATGGCCTCCGTCAAGTTGGCCACTTTGAGTTTCACAAGCCAAGAAAAAAAAAAGCAGCGATGAGATGCTAAGTCAAGGGAAAAGTTGGAGATGAAGTTGAGGCTGGTGAGAATTCCTCCAATTGAGGAAATGAGATATTAGTATGAAGGTGATATAAAGGCCGACTCCACGGCCTATATATTTTGTGTCACCTAAAGAGCTATTATGCAACACTTTTAAAAGCTGACACCACGGCTTTTGAAGAATCAAGCATGAAATTTACGTTCCTCAAATTCATGCTTGAGAGGGGCAATTGTTTGCACCAAAAATAAAGTTTTCTTGTTTCATACCCTGGTTTACACTTTTCATAGGATAAACTTTTAGGAAACTTTTTCTTAAAAGAACATTTTAGGAAATCTTTTCTTAAAAGGCATGTTTAGGAAACTTTTCATTTCAGGAAACTTTTTTGGTACATCATTCACTTAGAATTTCCATAGTGTACCTTAGGGGAAACCATAGTGTGTACCTTAGGGGAAACCATGTAGTGTACCTCGTGGGAAACCATAGTATACCTTAGGGAAAACCATGTAGTGTACCTCATGGGAAATCATAGTGTACCTCGTGGGAAACCAACTTCCTATAGTGGACATCATGGGGGGACTTAAAGTAAACATAGGGGAACCAAGGCTAGTTAATATTTAACGTGTTTTTGTGAGCCAATTAAAAAGCAGAAAAAATCAGAAAGTATACATATCAATCCATCGTGGAAGTCAAAGTGGAGGTTACTCAATATGGTGGAGAATATGGATAAGTGGAAGCAAGCAGGAAGTTACCTCCAACATCTACTAAAGGAAGGAATCACGATGAGAACACCCCAACTCACCAACTTAACCAACTCAACTACTCAACAAACCCAAGCAAAAACTCTAGCAAATTACCTCTAGACTTCGGCAATTTAGAATGCTCAATCATTTCCTTAGTTTCAATTTTCAGATCCAAAGTTCATTTATCTTTTCCAGCACAATTTTATTTTAATTGTTGTTTCATCAGTTTTTTGTAAGGTCGGTATCGTTTTGATAATCGAATCTTTAGGAATTTTCGGTCTCTTTAATTCTTACAGTCGTTTGTTACGTAGAAGTTAGAAAGCCCACTCAATTTCACTCCATAGTTCGAGAATACTATAATTCTCTGGCATGCCCACAATTTCCCACGAAAGAGCCAAACAAGTTTATAACATCAATGGTGTAGCAGGTATAACGTAGGTGAAAGAAGAAAATCGTAGCAAAAATTCCATATAGCACTTATCTCTTCTTAGATAGAAAAATAATAATCAGAGCTTTTCATTTATCTACTTATGGGAGTATTGAGTACAATCATCAATTATGACATGGTTGTCATGCTTTTGGCCATTTTCGTTTCTCGAATATACATGACTTTTAGGCTTGTAACCGCTATCAGACTCGGCTATGGTAAGCAATCTGGAACAGAAAAGGAATGAAATAACAAGATATAAGCAGTTCCTGTATCAATTTAATCTGTGTTGCAAGCTTATCATTGTCCTTGTTAGCTAACTCCATTCATAAACCACTAATTTTTTATGTCTTTCTTCAAATAGTAGCTGTTGCAGCGAAACATTGCTATACCATCTAATGATAGATCTGATATTATTAGTTATTTTTGTTGTAAGAATAGCAACTCCCTAATTAATGCTGACGAATTTGTACTGTTGCATGGTTTAATGGTCTTTGAAAGTTGTATCTTTATAGGTTTAATATATGTAGAATCAGTATTTTACGCATCCTAGATTGGTGCGTTGGTTCTAGATTTTGATGGCAAAACATAATTTCTATATCCCACTAGAAAATTGAGGTATTGCAGTGAAGGAGTCAAAATTTGAATTATGAATGCGTTCCCAAACGTTGGTGGCAGGTAGTGCTCATTATATATATATTACTGGAGATTGAGCTACAGTTGAGACTATAAATGATTCAGCTGTTCTTAGCTGCTCTGCTCATATGATTCCTCTTCATCCGATGCACTAAAATTAATGATTTGAACAACCTTGAGCAATATAAAATATTGAAGAACTTGAGAAACATTATGGGGTTTAATTCCTTTGTCATTTTAGCGGTATTGAACTTGTAAGGATGTTTCCTTGACTTAACTGCTCATGTGACATGACTTTCATATGATTAGGGGTGTTTATGAGCTACATGACCCAGCTGGTAATGTGGTTCACATTAGTGTGTGCTTAGATAACAGCGTTCAAATAATAATTCAGTTTTCCTGATTTTTTCCTGGGCTTTGCTCAGTATTTCTGATTGACAATTTGCTAAACTATGAGTTCCTGGCTGCCGTACATATATCATGCATGCGTCCTAGCCAAGGTCTCTCTATTTCTATTAAGTCAATGTCAATGAGATCCAAGGAGCTTGTTTATTGGAATGAAGAGTTGAAACGAATCAGGTCTTAGATTATCTGCTTTGTTTCTTAGTTGAAATACATTCTCAAGTTCTTTTACTGAGTCAGGCATTGATTGATTCAACCTTTTTTCTTAAAAAAAAAAAAATATGGTACTGATTGAATTTTGTGCAATTAAGTTGAATGAATAAGAAGCATGTCTGTAAACGAATATATCTTGTTTTATGCTACTGAATAACAAATGTTAGTCCTAATAAAATTTCCCTATTTGTTGAAAATATTGCCTATTGTTGTTTATTCTGAATTTTCTTTTTTCTGTTTCTGAAATAATCGAAGAAGAAACTTTAGCAATCTGTCACAACACAAACTGCAAGTTAATGTCAAATTATGAGAACAAGTAGCACGCATGCCATGTCACATCAAGGCACAATATGAAGCATATGTGATTACTTTCAATTCATAGCGATAGCTAGGTGTTTTTTCTGTGAATATGAAGTGACTTGATTGTCTTGGTATACCTTAGACCATAGTTATTAAAGGCCATGGCGCACTAAGGCGCAAGAGGTCCTGCTGGAGCCTTGGGGCATGGCGATGGCGCGCATGCTTACAAGAATAAAAATTATAAAACTATAGAACTAACATAAAAATGCAATCAATACTAAATCATGAAAATATCTTAAGCATAAATAAATTTTAAAATACAAAATAAACTCCATGTTAGAAAGATAAAGTTGAATACTAAATCCTAAGTTCTACTCCTAATCAAAACTCTCCAAATTCATCACTCCTCATCTAAAGCAACATCAAACTCTTGATCATGAAACTGATCCTCTTCATCCTCATCAACAAAATCAGTTTCTTCTTCCTGCTCTAATAAATGTATAATCTCTCTCTTTTAATACTTTTTTTTTAATAGAACTGCCCCCAACTGCCAAACATTCCAGAAAACTGCCCCTAACTGCCTCTAACTGCCAAGGCGTGCCTTGGTGCGCCTTTGTCAACTGCCTCTTGGCGCAAAATGGCGGGCACCATGGCGGTTGCGCCTCGCCATGGGGCTGTCATGGCGCCATGGCCTGCGCCTTTAATAACTATGCCTTAGACTGTTATGGGGCTTTTAATTGCATCCAATAAAAGAATAGAGAGCTTTTGGATAAAACGAGCTTATTATCATCCTATGGAATTTAAGTGGTTAATGGGAGCCAACTCTATTGAACAAGGATGATTCGGACTTGGTTACTATAAATATATAGATGTTTTGAGAAAATGGGTTGATTGTGCAAGTTGCCTGCTAGGCTGCTCTAGATATTTTATAACAGAAATCATAATAGTGTAGCTTACCTTTAATTTCTTGTTACATGTACAATAAGTTGTATTACTTTTTATCGTTAAGAAATGGCCTCAAATCTTCGAGTGATTTGACCAACTGGGCTAAGTTTTTACAGATTTTCTTACTTTTATGCTATGTTCCACCCGCAGATGGATTATTGATCCACCTCTGGAAATCACTGTCCCATCAAAACGAACACCATGGCCAGATACACCTCCTGAACTCCCAACTACTGAACAGACTGTGATTAACACCTCAGAGAACACTGTTAAGCGTACAAAAACCCGATCATCCAGATCAAAACGCAGTTCTCGAAAGAGAAAGCATGAAGGGAAAGTAGTGGAGACACAAGTTTCTACGGCACATACTGAGCAAAACTGAAAATTTCAAAAAGATAGGCATCATATACATATCTGAACTTGAGACTGAAGCCCTTCAATCAACATCAGGGAATTTCATTGACCAATGCCAAAAGGAATGAATTATCAGCACCTAAACTCACTGATCGGCAGCGAGGCACCAGGTATAGTTAGGAAAGTTGATAAGTACGTCTGATTTTGTATTCAATGGTATCACATCATTTTTTTATTTTTATCTTTTGTATCACATCATTTTTTTTTTTTTTTTTTTTTTTTTTTTTTTTTTTTTTTTATCTTTTTTCATTCAACATGTATTCTGGTTTCATGGAAAGGGTAGATCATAGGCCTTCTACATCTGCTGCTGCTGAGATGTTTGTATCTGAATATGCTCCAAATTTTATACATAAATGTTTTGAAATAGGAATACAGATAGCTGTGCCACGTTATTTGGTTCATTAGAAATGAAAAGCTTTGTAATGAACTTTGCATTCATTGCGAAAGATTAATCAAATCTTCATTTCCTTACAGAACTTTAATCTTTCGTGTGACAAAATTTATAGCATGTCTTGCTTCCCAAACCGGATAATGTTGGAATGAATATATTGAATGGTAGTTGCATCCAACTTTTACATGAAGACTATTAAGGCAGGTTGTTGTATTTGTATCAACTGTTTGTTTGCTGAAGATGGTAAATTTTGTTATGTAAATGGGGTGGGGATTCCTGTCTCTGTCGGTGATCAGCTCTGGTGGGGATGGAAATGGGAAATCCCCGATAAGAATCTACACGGGACAATGATGGGGATAATTTTGTCCCCCGTGGCGGCGATGGGGAAAAGTATCCTGCCACTTAGAGATTTCCGTTTCCACCCAGTTAATCCTTGATGGCGATTCCCAATGGATCCCTGATTATTTCCATTGATAATTGATTTTTTTTTTTTATGATTTAAGTACATTTTAATTAGGTGATTGGTTGTTTTCAATTTTTAGTTTTGTGTGGTTTGAAAAATTTGAGAATGATTGTTGGTGCTTGGTATTATTAGCTACAACTGCTTCTGAAATTCTTAAGCTTTAATGATTTTTTTTTTTAACGTAATCGGTGATTCTTCGCGGCAATGAGAAATGGGGACATGGGGAACGGGAAAAGTGGATGTAAAATGCATTCGCCGACTCGTTTACATCTCTAGAGACTATTGGATAAGGAAGAAGATCTGAAATATCCTTGCTTTTTGGAACTCAATTTATGCAACATTTTAGTTCTAACATACAGACGTGTTTTAAAATCCATGAGACTCAATAAGACGATGTATATTAAAATTGACAATATTTATATATTATTGAGGAAACCAGTGACAGATAGAGAGAAGAGAGAGGGGGCTGAGATGGGGTTTGAGCATCGACTAGTTTCTGAAAAATATTAGAAAACTCTATGGAAATTATGTACAGAGTTTTAATTTTTTGTAAAAAAAAACGCTAAAAAAATATCACTTGATAACCCATATATCACTAGGGCGAATTCCAAGCATCCTATCACTGAATCTTAGATCCATCACTAGGTTAAGAGAAATTATATTATGCTATTAGTTCTAAGTACGCATCCTACTTGAAACTTTATGCTATTAGTTCTAAGTACGCATCCTACTTGAAACTAACAGCTAATGGAAATACACTATTTTGTGTGGGTCTATAATATATTCTAAAAATAGCATGTTGGGTCCATATATCTTCAAGCAGCCCTGATCCTGAGAAAATGACATCATAATGAATTGTTCGTGATAAATGTTAACATTATCCCATTAATATTAATATTTATCACTTAGGATTAGGATTCTACTTTCTATCCTAATCCTCCATTTCCAGAGTTATATTTTCCTTTGTGATCTTGTATTAAGACTCTACTCTTCTCACTATAAAAAGCTTGTATCTATTGTTGAAACACAATTTCCACATAGATTTTGATTATAACAAAAAAGTTATATCTCTATAATTAATAACACATGAAAAGATAAAAATAATTTATTTATACTAATGTGTTTGTTGAAGTGTTTGGTTAATTTTAAGTAAAAGTTCAAAGATGTTGATTTGGGCCTTAAGGCTTAAACGAAGCCCATGACCGAGAAGGCTTGCGAATCAAAAAGCATTAAGCCCTAATCATAGAAGGATCCAGAAGTTCTCTTGCCAACTCTAAATCAAAAGTGTTCCGGAAGATAAGAATCAAGCCACGCTTGACAAGATCAACAGACGATCAACAGAGACAGAGTTGACCAGAACACAACTGTCTATTGCCCATACCTAATAAGAAAAGTTTCAGAACCACAGACGGCCTATCCCCTGGTCAACCTGAAAACTTTACATGATTTGGTTAGACAAGGAAGACTGACTTTGACAAACTCTGATTGACAGCGCAACAGACAAACCAACAGACACAAGAAACAAGATGATTGGCTGTAGGCTCTAGCCTCTGGAAAGTGAAAGCGACAGCTGCACACTTTCCCTCTGAACGGTTATTTTGAAATTCGAAATAAATTCTTCCTCAAGAGTCAACTATAAATAGCCTCTCACTTGCAACCTTGATGAGACACAAATATACTATAGAAAGAACGGTCTTCAAGCAAAAAGCTCTAAGTGGCTATCTTTTAAAGTTTCAAAGAGCAAAGCAAGAACTGCTTTACACAAACACTTCCATAATTCTTGTGTAATCTTTTCTTTCCGATCATTCAATGTGTTCTTAGATTAGAACAAAAATCATCAATTCTCTAGAATAGTTCGAAAAGCTCTGGTTGTTCGGTATTTAGCAAACAGAGGTAGATAGTTAGTCGGACTGTAGAATTATAGAGGAAAGTACTTTGTAATTGGCTCAATAACTATTGTAAGGGTTTGTACTTTACCAGAAAGAGCTCAGTAGTGGATTAAAGCTCGGAAGATGAATTTCAGGGACTGGATGTAGGCAGAAGGCTGAACGAGGATAAATCTGCCAAGTATCATTCTCAAACTCTTACTCCGTATATTTGCTTGCTCATCATTTTGAAACTGCTAATCCAACCAGAGTGTTATCTCTAACGTGCAAGATTCGGAAGCTCTCTAAGTGTTGCTCTCTGAATCAAGGACAGAACCAATCTTAGTTACAAGTTAACTAAAATTATCTCTCGACTCCAACATTTGCACCCTAGTCTGTATTGTGTGTTGTGAGAAACGTTTAAGAATGTACAAAAGCTTTTAAATCCTTAATAGTTCCATTAACCCCCTCTCTGGAACTAATTCTCACATAACTAAGGGACCAACATTTATCGATTCATATTAATGAGAATTAATTCAATATACCTATTTGCAATTATACTCTCACATATATTATTTAACATGACATCATAACAAGCACTATTAATGTCTGTTTCAATTACTTCAATTTTGGCCACTACGGTGATAATTCCAGCCAATTCTCATATCGAGGCAGAATCATCAATTCACGGTGAGATATAATTTACCATGATAATTGATCTTGTTTCAACCTAAATATCTCAACATTATCAATTTGTTAACCCTTTTGTTGGTCCCGTGTGATTAGTTCCAGGGGGGGTTAGGAACTAATGTAACTTTTTTCGCTTAATTATGCTGACTTTATCGATTCTTTAAGTTACTTAACTTAGTTTAAGTCAGCACGGCCGAGAGATGTAAGACAGCTTTAGTCAGATGCTGACTAGAACTGTTTTACTTGTGAGTTGGGAATTAACACTTGAGGTCAGCTTCCAACTCAACACCAAGATTACTCAGTGTCAGCTTTTACAATTTATATCCTGAGAAATTTAATCAAGCAACACATATATAGATATATTGAGAGAGAGTTAGAAATTACTCAGCACGACTTATCCTGGTTCGGCCTCTCCGCCTACGTCCAGTCCCCAGAGTCACTCCGGGCTTTTTAAATCCAATACTGATCTCTTTAAAGGTAGAGCACAAACCGTTTACAAGGCAGTTGAATATGCAAGAGTACCTTCCTCTATTCGTCTACTCAACTCCTACTAAGTGCTATAACCGAACACCTAGATTTCTCTATCGCTGAGTACTTAAAACCGAGTACTCAGCACAACTCTCTCAATTTTACAATTGATACAAACTTGTTCTTTCTAGATGAAGAACACTTTAGATGATTACAAAATCAATCTAGCTTTTACACAGAGATAGAAATTTGGTGTAAGATATTTTTCTTGTTTGAATGTGCTTTTTTTTTGTATTTCTTTTCTCTTTTTGTGTTTCAGCAATAGGCTTAGGATCTAAGAATGAACTTGTCCTTTTATAGTTGAAATCTGAAGACACAATCATTTGAATCCGGATCTATCCGTTGAATTCAAACGGCTCTTTCTTGTGACATTGTTCTGGCCAGCTTCAGATTTGCAGGCCAATCCTGTCGTCTGAATTCCGCAGGCGTCAGGCTTGTCTTCTTCCCACAGGTGTGTCTTCTAGTGCCAGTTCGTCTTTTAACTAATGGACAGTTGACCCATGCATCTCGAAATTGACTCTGTGCGTAATTCCAAGGTTTCTATTATTGGTGCAGACAGTTGTCGGATCTTGTCTTCTAGCAAACGGATCATTCGTGTTGTCCTGACGAACACTCAGCTTGACTGTATTGATGTTGCTTTTGTTCTTTGTTTCTGAGTCATATTCTTACTCAGCTTCCGTGGTCAGCTTCGACTGCAAGCATTAGTTTAGAGGAAGACTTTTCTGAGTTGCATTCCACTCAGCTTCTTTGGTCAGCTTCATCTTTAAGTATTTGTTCTGAAGATGACTTTTCTTCTATCGTGCTGAGTTCACTTCACTCAACTTGTGCTATGTTCTCATGCTGACTTCGTCCTGTCTTACTTTTTATTTCTGTTTTCATTTATACTTATACTCAACATTGAACAAACATATTAGTACAATTAAATCAAAGCACTTAAATTTAATTGCCCCTTAATCATGGATTAACTTAAATAATTTTGTCAAATCAAAATCATGTAGAAAGGTGTTTCAACAAACTCCCCCATTTTGATGTTGGCAAAATATTTAATTAATGGAACTCAGCATTGAGATTCCCCATGATTGATATTCTTTTTATGCTTCTGAAGTTACTCCCCCGTAACGGTTGCATCTATTGACTTAACTCAACTCTAAACCTTCTAAGATTTAATCGAGTAAAATTAAGACATGCCTATACTGACTTAGTTCAATTCTAGACCTTCCAAGATCTAATTCGTATGAGCCTAGGTCAGTTTTCAGAAGAGTTCAAATCTTGACACTTATGTTTACTCAGTTTGATACATAGTCAATTCAGGTATCAGAGTTATGGACGGATGTATCAGAGCTAATGTGTACTGAGTATTCTTTTTTAATTTTGTTTGTTTGTTCATTTAAGATAGATCAGCACAAAGCACAATAAGTAGGTAAGCATCACATAAGATTTATCAGTTTGAATAAAAGATGCATAATTATATAGATGGTCAGCTTAAGCAGGAAAGAACAAGCCAGATAAAATTACAGGTCAAGAACTAAAACTAGCCAATCTATTTCTTCCTATTGACTTGAGCTTGGTGAGCAGGGTTAACTTTGCCTTTCCCTTTGGCGGTTCCTGAACCAGATGCTTCTCCCATTTTCTGCTGAGTTCCAACAGCTTGCGTTTCTTTCTTCCCCGTTTTGCCAGCATCAGATGAAGGGGGAATAAATGTCTTGCGAAGAATAGCACGAGCCAGTTTTGCTGAGTATGATTGGAGTTGACTCTTACTCTCCCGAAGACCATCGAAGACGGCCATGCCATCGTCCAGAGTGGCAGCAGGGATCCTAATATTAGCACTCAACATGCTCAGAAGATACTCCTGTGATTTCCCTATCCAAGTTATAGATTCTGACAGCTTAGGATAAGATTGATGGTACATTTTGAGCAACGCAGCATCATAGAACTGACGTTGAGCATTGGAATGCCGGACATGCTTAAGTGTGGCTTGCGAATACTGCAGAATTTCATTTGTCTTTACTTGGTCAGTATCCATCTCTTCTTTACTCAAGTTGAGTAGCCGAACAGCTTCACTAATTTGCTCAATGGAACACTGGGAGGAGGAGGAGATTAAATCACGAGTCCCAGTCAGCTTAGTACTTAGCTGGGTAAAAAGTTGATGAACCTCAGCAGAGGTTGCATAGATTGAGTTCACAACTGACAACGTGTTGAGTTGGCCCTGGATAGCATTCATATGATTGACCATTGTCAACTGGAGTTCAGCCAGCTTCACGATAGATTCTTGCTTGGGTTGTTGAGATTGAAAAGATGTCATGACACTCAGTAAGTCCTTGAGACCCTTGATTTCAGTCAAAAGCTGAGTGACAGAAGAAAGTTGAGTTGGCTCAACATTGATAGACCCAGCAGCATCAACATTAGATTGATGAATTTCCTGAAGTAAGGCTTGAGCTGAGTCAATGATTCTTCATCCAGACTCAGTAGCATGCAGGTAAGCATAAGATTCATCACATTGAGGTTCAGAGGCCGGAAATGGAATAGGACCGAATGGAGGAGGAGTATTATGCTGTCCAGACTTGGATGTGCCAGCTTGGTCAGCAGCTGGGCTTTTGTTTAGGTCAGCAGCAGGAACTGACTGATATTCATTCTGCATTGAAGGATTTGGAAGAGGTGGATCGGTAGAGATATTGACCTGTTCAGAGTCAGCCTGAAGCTGAGTAGGTTCAGAAGATTGAGGTAATGCAGTGCTGACCTGAGCAGGATTTTCCTTTGCTAACTCATTGTTTTGAGGAGCAGGAACTTCGAGCACTTGCTCGGCAGAAACATGACCTTTTGGACCTTTGGGGTTGGCTTGTTCCTCAACTTGAGAAACAAAGGCTTGCTTTTTCTTGATTTGGTCCAAGGTTGGTTCAACTACAGTGTTGAAGAACTGGAACTGAAGTGTGGTGAGGTCAGAGATTGGTTCCCTTAGCGGAGAATCGTCCAGAAGATCAATGACTGGAGATTTTTAAGCCTTTCGTTTGAGGCGTTTGCCTGCGCTGACTTTAGTTGTTGGAGGAGAAGGATCAGCATCAATGGAGTCAAGAGACTCGGAA
This sequence comes from Euphorbia lathyris, assembly GCF_963576675.1. NCBI lineage: Eukaryota > Viridiplantae > Streptophyta > Magnoliopsida > Malpighiales > Euphorbiaceae > Euphorbia > Euphorbia lathyris. Next base: position 73,848,569 of record NC_088914.1, on the reverse strand, counting down.
GAGGAGTTTAGCCCAAGGTCAACATTGAGATCACTCACAGCTTTTTCTTTCACTGTGGACTCATCATCAACTGACTTACTTTGCACAGTTGGATTCTCAGTCTGCTCAGCATCTACTGTTTGATTTTGCTCAGCATCACCATCCTTACTTGGCTCAACATCATCTGTCTTTTCAACATGAAACTGACCTCCAAGATCACCCAATTCTTCTTCTTGGTCAGCAGGAGTTTTCTCAAGATCAATTTCTTGACTTCTCACAAAGTGTGAGTCTTCAGAGATTACGCAGTCAAGAGGCAGTGCATTGATTGGGTTTAGTCCAGAGGATTTCTTCTTCTTCTTCTTCTTTCTCAGAGGCTGCTGAGGAGTATCCTCACTTTCTTCCTCAGGCTCAACTTGCCTTTTTAGTTTTTCTGCTGACTTAGGTTCCTCTTGACCTTGCTCATCATCAGCTTTCCTCACACTGGATACTATTCTTAGCTTTTTAGGAGCTGTGTTCACATCCTTTGCTGACTGGTCAGCTTTCCGCTTTTTGTCCTACCGAGTGCGGTCAGTTGGTTTCATCAACACTTTCTTCCCCTTCTTGGTCGGCACATCCTGTGCTTCTTCAACTGCGCCCCCCTTTCCTTTCTTGGGTATGATGGGTTGGTCGTAGGCCAAACCGAATAGTATGCCAGTAGAAATTTCCGTACCCCAGACGTTAATTTCCTCTACCAAGCTCACTTTGTAGTCTTTGAGTATTTTGGTGATAAGGGATCCCAACCTGAGTGTTCCGGTACTACGTTGAAATGCGCCGATAAGAAAAATGGGCATGTTGAGTGGCTGGTAGGTCAGTATGTGCCAGATAAAGCACTATTCAAAGTTAGATGCGGAGGATTGGGAGTTGACCTTAGGGAACATAAAGTTGGTCAGTATGTAATGAGCCATTTTCTGATTCTGACCCATACATGTGCTAGCGATTTCTCCTTTGTGACCAGAGGGTTTACAGAACTCAACAGGGTAATTGATTTTTCTGGAGTCGTTTGTGCACCTGAGTTCGGTTCCTTCATTCTTTAGTTTAAGCAGTTTGGCGAAATAGGGGGATTGATGAAGATTTTCTTCCCATTGACCTTGGTGACCATGTAGTCACTGTCATCATCAGCAGCTCTTAAATTGGCGTAGAATTCCTTTACCAATTCGGGATAGGTGGGTTCTCGGAGAGAAAATAGCTCGACCCAGCCATTTTTCGAAATCCATTCGCAAAATGGTTTTTCAACTTCCACAAATCCTTTAGAGAACCAGCGGGAATGGTCGATCTTGTATCCCCTTACATTGTTGTAAACCGAAGAATAGTTTCTTTCCAGTGGTTTCTTACCCTTCTCCTTTTTCTGTTTCATAGATGGAGTTGCTTGGTCAGCTTGAGGGTCTTTACCGGAGGTGCTGACCTTAGATTGGTCATGCTGACCATGACTTTGAGACTCACCTGAAGTCTCTACGTATTCCTGTTGAGCGGGAGACGGAGGATTTTCATCGGAGCGATTTTGGTCGTAATCTCCACCGGAGATGTTTTAAGAATCAGACATGATTTTCTCAAGGATTTTAGAGAGGTTTTGGGATTCAAGAGAGAGAGAGAGAGAGTTTGGATGCTAGAAATTTTGAGTGTAAAGAGAGACAAGTGGGAATACATCCACTATTTATAGAAATCCCGAGTTGATCTGATACGTTGGAGTGTCGATTTTACCTCGAGATGATCAATCGATAATAATTCTGGCATTTATGACACAATCGGCGCATGTGTTTTCTAATTATTGCGCCTACGTCATCCTAGGTGGCTATTAATACGCGTGCTAGCATTAATTGTGCAACGGATTTACTCATTATCTAGAATTCTAAACGTTTGATATTCTGAGTAGTCAGTTTTACGTAGAAGAATTTCGTCATGCTTAGTAACTCAGCGTATGTTAATCACTCAGTATGTATGTCTACTCAGCATAGGGTGATATACTTCATATTTGGCTCAGCATGCAATGGTTACTAATTTAGCACAAATCACTCAGTATGGTAATCACTCAACATTCAATTTAAACATAGAATTTAAGTGAAGAGGATTAGACATACCGATAGCTTCCCTTAGTATGTTAAATTGCTCACGAGCCAAAGGCTTTGTGAAGATATCCGCAAGCTGTTCATCTGTAGGAACGTAGGTCAGCTTGATCTCACCCTTGAGTACATGATCCCTTATGAAGTGATGCCTTATGCTGACATGCTTCATCCTGCTGTGTTGGATTGGATTTTTGGATAAGTCAATGGCACTCTTGTTGTCACATTTGACTTCTATTGTTTCTGTTTTTACACCATAATCCTCAAGCTGTTGCTTTATCCGCAGGACTTGAGCCACACAGCTTCCAGCAGTAATGTACTCAGCTTCAGTTGTTGACAGGGCCACTGATGATTACTTCTTGCTGAACTAAGATACTAGACAACTTCCAAGGAAGTGACACCCTCTTGAAGTACTCTTACGCTCTAGCTTATCTCGTCCATAGTCAGCATCAGTGTATCCAATGAGTGTGAAGTCATTTGTATTTGGATACCATAAACCTGCATTAACCGAGCTCTGCAAATATCTGAAAATTCTTTTTACAGCTATAAGGTGAGATTCCCTGGGGTCAGCTTGATATCTTGCGCAATAACATACTAAGTACTGAATGTCAGGTCTACTAGCAGTAAGATAAAGTAGAGAGCCAATCATACCTTGATATAATTTGCTATCTACCAACTTACCTTTCTCGTCAGCACAAAGGACAGTGTCAGTACCCATTGGGGTAGATATGGGCTTACATTCTTCCATATCAAATTTCTTTAGCATTTCTTTGGCATACTTAGACTGACTAATGAAGATGCCGTTCTTTCCTTGCTTGATTTGAAGTCCAAGGAAGAAGTTGAGTTCTTCCATCATCGACATCTCGAACTCAGTTTGCATCTGTTTACTAAATTCTTTGCACATAGATTCATCAGTAGCACCAAAGATTATATCATCTACGTAAATTTGTGCCAGCAGGGTATTTTTACCCTTTTTCTTAATGAATAAGGTTGTGTCAGCTTTGCCTCTGACATAGTTCCTGGTCAGCAGGAAACTGGTCAACCTCTCGTACCAAGCACGTGGTGCCTGTTTCAGGCCGTATAGAGCTTTCTTGAGTTTATAAACGTGGTTTGGAAATTTTGGATCTTCAAACCCTGGAGGCTGACTAACATATACCTCTTCGTTTATAAATCCATTAAGAAAAGCACTTTTGACATCCATTTGATATAGTTTGAAGTTCATGAAACTAGCATATGCACATAATATACGTATAGCCTCTAACCTAGCAACGGGAGCAAAGGTCTCACCATAGTCAATGCCCTCTTGCTAACTATAGCCTTGGGCTACAAGTCAGGCTTTGTTTCTAACTACATTGCCTTGCTCATCTAATTTGTTTCTAAAGACCCACTTAGTTCCTATGGTCTTTTGATTCCTAGGTTTTGGTACTAAATCCCATACCTCATTTCTTTTGAATTGATCAAGCTCTTCTTGCATAGCATTGATCCAGAATTCATCGTGCTCAGCATCGGTGAAGTTCTTTGGTTCAAAGACTGAGACGAATGCAACATTGCTGAGATATTTTCTAAGCTGATCTCTCATCATCAGCTTGTTTTCAGCAGCATCAAGAATGGACTTCTCTGAGTGTCCTCTTGGAATTTTGACTTCTTTAGGTAATGTTGAGTTGTCTGGAATATGTGTTTCTACAATATCTGTAGGAGTAGATTGGTCAGCAAAGGTAATTTCGGGTTCGTGTTTACCTTTGGTCAGCCCTTGTGGTGACGACTCAGCGACTCCATTTTGGTCAGCGGAAGCTGAGCTTGGGTCATCTTCGGCAGACTGAGTTATCTTTCCTGCAGGGTCAGTTTCGTCGAACTTAACATGTACAGAATCTTCTACAACCTGAGTTCGTTTATTATACACCCTATATGCTTTACTATTAGTTGAGTACCCAAGAAAGATCGCTTCGTCAGCTTTAGCATCAAATTTAGCAAGGTTTTCTTTTGTATTGAGTATAAAACATTTACACCCAAAGGCACGAAAGTAGCCAATGTTGGGCTTTCATCCTTTCCAAAGTTCATAAGGGGTTTTCTTGAGTATAGGTCTAACTAAATCCCTATTTAGTATATAGCATGCTGTGTGGGTGATGCTCGTAAAATATATAGCGGTTAATAGGACAAGTGTATCCTATCGCAGCAAGTAATACAGTGCTAAGCACAAGATCGAACCACAAGGACTATTTATCCCAACTAGTCGGCCCAAGGTAGGAACTCAATTGTTCGGAAGGGTAAATATGTGGTAGAGTGATTAAAGAGGCTAATTTCTAAAATAAAAGATAAAAACGTTTGACAGGGAAGAATTCGAATTAATTGATGACACAATCTAAGATGAGGATTCCCTTAATTGGATCCCATGTATGATTTACTGGGATTTAGTTTCATATCATAATGATAATTGACGGTAACCACCTAATTAACCACGTGGAGATTGTCAGTCTCCTGTAGTCTATTCGCATGCATTTGGTTGACGGCTTGATTAGGCATATAACCAGGACATGCAAAGCATTAGGGTCTGTGGTGATTAAGGCTAAAGCCGTAGCCCAGCCACTAGCCCGCACTCCTAGTGGTCTCTAGCGAGGTCAGATTATGCTAATTCGGATTAGGTAATTCCTTGGTCAGGTATCTACCTATCTGCAATCCTAAATTTGTCAGACTCAAGGCATTAGGTTCTGCTATGTCAGGCTAGTTGATCATCATCGAATCTCATTCTAGCAATCATCCTATCTCTGACAAATCTAGACATTAAGCTCACATAATCTAATCAATTAGAAACAATCCAGTAAACTAAATCCCTAATCATACATGGTTACGCAATCAATTCATCCCCATCCCAGATTGGATGGGGATTAGTTCATAGTTAAATTAAACAAGCAACTATAACACGCATTATAAGCCTGAATCATCATTAATTCAAATAAGCAAAAAGCAAGAGACAGAGTGAGGAATTAGGAATATAAAACCCGATTTCGTCTGATTCTGATTACAAATCGGGAGAGCCACTATCCTATATCAATCTTCCCCCAAGCTAAGAGCTGTTACAATGGAAGTAAAACAATAAAATTGAATAAAAGGAAAGAGAGAGAGAAGAACAAAAAAATAAAAAGGAAGAACCCTAACAAAGATGACATCCTTTTCTATTTATAGTGCAGGCTTAGTTAGGGGTAGTTTGGGCAATTTGCAGGTTGAAATTCGCGCCTAAGGAGTGAGGAAACGCTGGGAAATTGCTTCCAGCGTTTCATCTCGTCGAGACAAGAAGTATCTCGACGAGACAATAGGGTGTCTCGACGAGACACTAGGCATCTCGTCGAGACACCACGCGATAGTTCCTTTTTGGGAACCATCGGCCCGCCTCGTCTCGTCGAGACGGGCAGTGTCTCGACGAGATGAGGGCCTGTCTCGACGAGACATGCACTGTCTCGGCGAGACAGACACTAAATTGGGGTTGAGTCCGGGTTTTTTCCTTTGTTTTGGTCCCTGGACTTTCGAAATATGCTCCGACGGTCCCTGAATTGTCCGGAGGTGCTCCATAAGGCATGGGTCTGGTTCGAAAATGCTCAAACAGTCCCAAAACACCTGAAAATACAGAAAATGCCATAAATAATGGAAATTACTGATTTTGACTGAAAGATAGCAAAATGATACTGAAATTGAATGGAAATAAAGCAAAAACGAACTAAAACAATCCTAAAAACCCTATATAAATGGGAGCTATCAACCTCCCCACACTTGAATCTTGCTTGTCCGCAAGCAAGAAAGAATCAAAGGCAATGAAAACTCAACAAATAGCTCCCGTACACAGACAAAGATCCACTGCACTTTTATCATCTATACAGTCTCAGACTACTCAAGTTACAATTAAAAACAAAGTGAACCTCAGATAAATCTCCAAAACTGATTAATTAGTTTTATCAACCAACACTTTGCGAAAATGAAAAGGCGAGGACTATGATTGCTAGCTCACAGGTGGCCGCTCTTGCACTCAAGTGTTTGGGTGAAATATGAATTTGGCAAACGCTCTACAGTCTACTGCACAAAACAAGGCTCAAAGAGGCTTATCTAGTGGAATTGGTAAGGGATTTTGGCTTATCAAAGAATAGGCTAAGTTCACAAAGGGCTAAACCTAGGTTGCCTAATCATTTCAAGTTCGATTATAACACAATATTCAACCAGTATTGGATGCAATTCTTATGAGCATAATGACAATAACTGTAATCCCACACCTAAGAGATCAATTGTTCCTAAAAATGAGTCTAAAATATTGACCTTTAGGCTCTAGCTCACAATTTAGGGGTTATTTGCAACAATCCTAGCCTCACCTAACGAAACGTTCCATGTCAATCTTAGTTAAATAACACTCTTTGGAGACTCAAATGTTGTTCACAAGTTTTTGCATGCATCGGTTTCAACTGAGCTTTCAGACTTTCAAAGCACAATTTCAACTGTAATGTCAGGATTGCTAGATGCATCAAAAATCAACTGCCTAAGATTCTTTTTATTTCTAACTACTGAAAGCGAAATATTGAAAGCAAAAGCTAAACATGCCACAAAACACAAATACAAATAGTGGCATAAAACATGCAATTGGTACATGTACAAAATGTCCTATCCTATTGCCTCCTCCCCCACACTAAATCATGCATTTAATTCCACAAGATGCATATTTATGAAATTGAACAGTAAGTGAAAGAAAAGAGATAGGATAGGAAAAACTCCCTCAGGGGGCCTCTATGTAACGCAGTGTTTCCACTACGCCCAAGTTATCTTCATAAATTTTCAGACGCTGCCCGTTGACCTTGAAAGGGGCATTGTGGCCGTCTGTGATCTCGACTGCTCCGGAGGAGAATAACTGGGTGACCTCAAACGGTCCATACCACCTCGACTTCAGCTTACCAGGGAATAATCGCTGCCTGGAGTTGTACAGTAAAACCTTATCCCCTACCTCAAAGTGGCGTTTGATTATTCTCTTGGCATGCCATCTTTTCGTCCTCTCCTTGTAGATCCGTGAATTCTCATAAGCACTGAGCCTGAACTCTTCCAGGGCATCAAGCTGCAATAACCGTTTCTCACCTGCAACTCGTGTATCAAAGTTTAGAAAACGGGTAGCCCAGTAGGCTTTATGTTCGAGTTCTACAGGGAGATGACATGGCTTACCGTAAACTAGCCTGAATGGGGACATGCCAATTGGTGTTTTGAACGCTGTCCTATATGCCCACAAGGCATCATCTAATTTGAGTGACCAATTATGCCTAGAGGAATTTACTGTTTTTTCAAGAATGGTTTTGATCTCTCTATTTGACACTTCAACTTGACCACTGGTCTGGGGATGATACGGGGTAGCCACTTTATGAGTGACCCCGTATTTATGCAGGACCTGTTTAAAAGCTTGGTTACAAAAATGAGACCCGCCGTCGCTAATAATGGTGCGGGGGGTGCCAAACCGTGTGAAGATATTCTTTTGCAAGAATCGGATGACAGCCCGCGCATCATTACTAGGCAGGGCTACAGCCTCCACCCATTTAGAAACGTAGTCCACGGCTACAAGGATGTACTCGTTATTGAACGACTTCGGGAAAGGTCCCATAAAGTCTATCCCCCAAACATCAAAGATTTCACAGACTAAAATTGGTTTCATAGGCATGGCATGTCTCTATGAAACGTTACCAGTTCGTTGACACTTATCACAGTTTTTAACAAAATTAAAAGCGTCATGGAAGATTGTGGGCCAATAGAACCCACTCTGGAGTACCTTAGCTGCAGTTCTGTCCGCGCCATGGTGGCCACCTACCTCTTTAGAATGACAGAATGCAAGGACGGAAGCTACCTCCTCCTCAGGAATGCACCGACGGATGATGTTGTCGCCACAAACCTTGAATAGGTAGGGATCATCCCAGAGGTACTACTTTGCGTCGTGCAGGAACTTCCTCCTCTGCTGGTAAGAGAGGTCTGGAGGGATCAGCTTTCCTACAAGGAAATTAGCAAAATTGGCAAACCAAGGGACATGTCTAATTGACAGTAAGTGCTCATCGGGAAATGACTCCTGGATGTCTGCATCGGTGTCTGTATCCACCTCCTCTTGTTCCAATCTAGAAAGATGATCAGCAACCACATTTTCAACTCCCTTCTTATCTCGTATCTCCAGATCAAACTCCTGCAGTAATAGAATCCACCTAAGGAGTCTAGGTTTGGCATCCTGTTTTGAAAACAAATACCTCAATGCAGCATGGTCAGTGTAAACAATAACTTTTGAAAGCACCAAATATGAACGAAACTTGTCAAGTGTAAAAATCACAGCTAATAACTCTTTTTCTGTGGTGGTATAATTTAATTGAGCGTCATTCAGAGTTTTACTAGCATATGAAATCGGTCGGCAAATTTTATCCACTTTCTGACCTAAGCATGCACCTACAGCTGTGTCACTGGCATCACACATTAGCTCGAATGGTAAATCCCAGTTGGGACTAACCATTATGGGAGCTTTAATCAATTTGTCTTTTAAAGTGTTAAAAGATTCAAGACATTCAGGTGTGAAAACAAAATTGGCATCCTTCAGCAACAATTGGGTCATAGGCCTGGCAATTTTAGAAAAATCCTTAATAAAGCGCCTATAAAAACCAGCGTGGCCTAAAAAACTCCTAACTGCTTTGACATTGGAAGGGGGAGGTAGTTTTTCAATGACCTCAACTTTAGCAGGGTCTACCTCAATCCCTTTTCGTGATACCTTATGCCCTAAAACTATACACTCAGTGACCATAAACTGACACTTTTCCCAGTTTAGGACTAGGTCAGTTTCCTCACATCTTTGCAACATTAATCCCAAGTTATGCAAACAGCTATCAAAAGTTGTACCAAAAACAGAAAAATCATCCATAAAGACCTCCATGAATTTTTCTATCATATCAGAAAATATAGCTGTCATACACCTCTGAAACGTAGCAGGTGCATTGCATAACCCGAAGGGCATCCGTCTATATGCAAATGTCCCAAAAGGGCAAGTGAAAGTGGTCTTTTCCTGATCGTCAGGATCCACTGATATTTGCATGTAGCCCGAATACCCATCCACACAACAGAAGAAAAACTTACCTGCCATGCGTTCAAGCATTTGATCAATGAACGGAAGAGGGAAATGATCCTTCCTGGTGGCGTCGTTCAATTTCCTGTAGTCCACGCACATTCTCCACCCAGTGGTTTTCCGCACCGGGATTAGTTCATTCTTCTCATTCAATGTCACTGTTGTGCCCCCCTTCTTCGGCACCATATGCACGAGACTCACCCACTGGCTGTCAGAGATTGGATAGATCATCCCTGCATCAAGCAACTTAATTACCTCAGCCTTCACTACTTCCTTCATTTTTGGGTTGAGTCTTCTCTTTGGTTGAGCAGTCGGCTTCACTTTATCCTCCATATAGAGCCGGTGTTCACAAAGAGACGGGCTGATTCCCTTGATGTCCGACATTTGCCATCCAAACGCTCCCTTGTGCTTCCTCAGCACCTCCACCAAGCGATCTTCCTCAGGACCTGTAAGTTCAGCCGAAATAATCACAGGTAAGTGTAAAGGAGGTGCCAAGAACACGTATTTTAAATGGGCAGGTAAGGGTTTGAGGTCGAGGGTCGGCGGTTCTTCAATCGAGGTCTTAGGCCTTGTCTTTGTTTCTCTGTCCAGGAGTTCGTCGTGCTGGGCCCAATGACAACCCTCTTTACCTTCTACCTCGGTCTCCAAATCCAATGGCTCCTTATCTAGTTCAATACTCAGGTTCCGTTCTTCAGTTTCCTGGAAAACATTCTCAACCAAAGAGTCAGTTACGCTCAGAAAATTACAACATTCATCATCAACAGGAAATTTTATAGATTTTAGAATGTTGAATTCCACTTCCTCATTTTGAAGCCTGAGAATCAGTTTGCCTCCCTCAACATCAATCAGTGTTCGTCCAGTGGCGAGAAAAGGCCTCCCTAACAAGATCGGGACTTGATCATCTTCTTCAATGTCCATGATCACGAAGTCAGCTGGGAAGATGAACTGATCTACCTTGACCAAAAGGTCTTCTACCACTCCAACCGGACGCCTTATAGACCTGTCAGCCAACTGAATTGTGACTGACGTGGGCTTTGGGTCTCCCATTCCTAATTTCCTGTAAACAGACAACGGCATAAGATTTATGCTTGCACCAAGATCACATAAAGCACGTTGAAAATGAACCTTGCCTATTGTACAGGGAATGCTAAAACTACCAGGATCTTTAGATTTTTTAGGTAACGGATTTGTTAACATGGCAGAACATTCCTAGCTTAGCATTACAGTCTCATGATCTCCTAGTTTTCTCTTTTTAGAGATCAGCTCTTTTAAAAAATTTCCATACACAGGCATATTCTCAAGAAGTTCAAGAAACGGGAGGTTAATCTCGATTTTCTTAAACACATTTAACATTTTGGAATAATCCTTGTCTAACTTAGCTCTCCTAGAAGTAGGATAAGGCAAGGTAACCTGTGTTGGTGGTACATCAGTTTCAGTAATCGGAGTTGGATCAGAAACACTTACCTGTGGAGCAGACGGGGTAGAGATATTACCAGGAATGGGGTCTGCCTTGTCTTGCTGAGGCACAAAGGCTGGTGCGCTTACCTGTGTTTCGCTCCTAAGCGTGATTGCTCGTGCTTCCTCTTCTACCAATTTACTGACCTGTGTTTGAAGCCTTTGGCAGAAAGCTTCATTGTGTGCCAATCTTCCTTCTATGGCACTCAGGCTCTCTCTCAGGACATCTATACTTCTTTCCCATTCAGTCTCAGAACCTGATCCTCGATGTTTGTCCTGCTGCCAATGCGTGCCATTTGACCCATATTGTTTTAGATAATGGATCTATTCAAGTACAATCGGGCACTCCACGTTCTTGTGCCCTCCGCTGCACACCTCACAGCTTGCTACTGGTTCCGATGATTTCAGGTGAGTTTCCAGTAGATCTACTTTTTCTGTAAGCGCTGCTATCTGATGATTTGATTTCGAAAATATTCCAGGGAACTCTTTGGCTATTGTGCCTCTCCTTGGAGCCGGCTTCTCAACTTGCCAACATGCGCTTCATTCAGCTAATTCTTTCATCAGATTGTATGCTTGAACTGCAGTCTTGTTGAATAGATTTCCTCCCGCTGCTGCATCTAGAAAGGCACGGCTGACAGGAGATATTCCTGAGTAGAACATGTCAACAAGCTGGTACCGCTGATAACCATAGTGGGGGCACCATCTTAACAACTTCTGGAACCTCTCCCAGGCTAGATGCAAGTTCTCACTGTCGGACTGCCTAAACGAGGTGATGTCGCTTCTGAATTGTGCAGTCTTTGACGGAGGGAAGTACTTTGCTAGAAACGCTGATACTGTAGTGTCCCAGTCAGTGAGAGACCCTGGCTCAATGGATTGTAGCCATTCTGCAGCTTCTTCTTTCAAAGAAAATCTAAACAGCTTCTGGAAGATCTGTTCAGATGTGACGTCTTCACACTTGAAAGTGCTGCAGTATTCCATGAATTTGTCGAGATGTGAGTTAGGATCTTCGTAGTAATCCCCACCGAACTGTCCCGAGTTCTGGATCATCTGAATCATTGTTGGTCTGATTTCAAATGACATTGCTGTTATTGTCGGATCGAGAATGCCAGAGGTGCTTATAGGCCGCTTTGCGCTCAACAGCTCCATGACCGACGGATCTTCGGCCATTGTGTCACCCTTTTACGTCCTGCAAGAACAATATCATCTTAAGAATCAGAATGCAATGATTAGTAATTCCCAGAACCTCGGTTCTTGGAATTCCAAACAATTATATAAACCTATCACCAAAAGTAAACTAGTTATAAACAAAAATAGTCCCCGGCAACGGCGCCAAAAACTTGATGCTCGTAAAATATATAGCGGTTAACAGGACAAGTGTATCCTATCGCAGCAAGTAATACAGTGCTAAGCACAGGATCGAACCACAAGGACTATTTATCCCAACTAGTCGGCCCAAGGTAGGAACTCAATTGTTCGGAAGGGTAAATATGTGGTAGAGTGATTAAAGAGGCTAATTTCTAAAATAAAAGATAAAAACGTTTGACAGGGAAGAATTCGAATTAATTGATGACACAATCTAAGATGGGGATTCGCTTAATTGGATCCCATGTATGATTTACTGGGATTTAGTTTCATATCATAATGATAATTGACGGTAACCACCTAATTAACCACGTGGAGATTGTCAGTCTCCTGTAGTCTATTCGCATGCATTTGGTTGACGGCTTGATTAGACATATAACCTAGGACATGCAAAGCATTAGGGTCTATGGTGATTAAGGCTAAAGCCGTAGCCCAGCCACTAGCCCGCACTCCTAGTGGTCTCTAGCGAGGTCAGATTATGCTAATTCGGATTAGGTAATTCCTTGGTCAGGTATCTACCTATCTGCAATCCTAAATTTGTCAGACTCAAGGCATTAGGTTCTGCTATGTCAGGCTAGTTGATCATCATCGAATCTCATTCTAGCAATCATCCTATCTCTGACAAATCTAGACATTAAGCTCACATAATCTAATTAATTGGAAACAATCCAGTAAACTAAATCCCTAATCATACATGGTTACGCAATCAATTCATCCCCATCCCAGATTGGATGGGGATTAGTTCATAGTTAAATTAAACAAGCAACTATAACACGCATTATAAGCCTAAATCATCATTAATTCAAATAAGCAAAAAGCAAGAGACAGAGTGAGGAATTAGGAATATAAAACCCGATTTCGTCTGATTCTGATTACAAATTGGGAGAGCCACTATCCTATATCAATCTTCCCCCAAGCTAAGAGCTGTTACAATGGAAGTAAAATAATAAAATTGAACACAAGGAAAGAGAGATAGAAGAACAAAAAAAGAAAAAGGAAGAACCCTAACAAAGATGACATCCTTTTCTATTTATAGTGCAGGCTTAGTTAGGGGTAGTTTGGGCAATTTGCAGGTTGAAATTCACGCCTAAGGAGTGAGGAAACGCTGGGAAATTGCTTCCAGCGTTTCGTCTCGTCGAGACAAGAAGTATCTCGACGAGACAAGCGAGACACTAGGCGTCTCGTCGAGACACCACGCGATAGTTCCTTTTTAGGAACCATCGGCTCGCCTCGTCTCGTCGAGACGGGCAGTGTCTCGATGAGACGAGGGCCTGTCTCGATGAGACATGCACTGTCTCGGCGAGACAGGCACTAAATTGGGGCTGAGTCCGGGTTTTTTCCTTTGTTTTGGTCCCTGGACTTCCGAAATATGCTCCGACGGTCCCTGAATTGTCCGGAGGTGCTCCACAAGGCACGGGTCTGGTTCGAAAATGCTCAAACAGTCCCAAAACACCTGAAAATACAGAAAATGCCATAAATAATGGAAATTACTGATTTTGACTGAAAGATAGCAAAATGATACTGAAATTGAATGGAAATAAAGCAAAAACGAACTAAAACAATCCTAAAAACCCTATATAAGTGGGAGCTATCAGTGGGCAGCTTCACCCTAAAAATACTTTGGAAGCCTATTTTCACTCAGCATTGTCTTAGCAATTTCGACTATTGTTTTGTTTTTCCTTTCAACAACCCCATTTTGTTGAGGAGTCCTAGGAGCAGAAAAGTTATGGTCAATGCCACTGACTTCACAGAATTTGTCAAACTGTTGGTTCTTGAATTCTCTGCCATTATCACTTCTAATATGAGCTACTTTTAGGTCTTTGTCAGTTCAAGTCTTTTGACTAATGTGGAAAACATCTCAAATGTTTCATCCTTGCTACTCAACAAGATGATCTAAGTATACCTAGAGAAATCATCTACAATGAATAAGGAAAATTTCTTACCGCCCAAGCTGAGTGGCTGGACAGGTCCGAAAAGGTCCAAATGTAGTAATTCTAATGGGCGCTTGGTTGAGACAACATTTTTACTTTGAAAAGACTTTTTCGTTTGTTTACCTTACTGACAAGCATTACATAACTGATCTTTCTCAAATCTAAGTTTGGGCAATCCCTCAACTAATAGCTTTCTTACTAGTTTGGCAAGGAGGTCCATGCTTACATGACCAAGTCTCCCATGCCATAGCCAGGAGTTGTCCTCCTTTGACATTAAGCATATATTTTTTGAAAAATTCTTTTCTAAACTCAACATGTATACGTTGTCAACACGAGGGGCAGTTAAAATCAAATTGTTTGTTTTTCCCTCGAGTATCCGACACTCAGTGGCATCAAATACAACATGTCTACCGCTGTCACACAGCTGAGCTACGCTCAATAGGTTATATTTGAGACCCCTGATTAAGGAGACTGACTTAATAGTAGGGTTACCTCCGATAGTGTTGGTCCCTTATAACGTAACAAGTTAGTTCCAGGGGGGGATAGGAACTATTTTAAAATTTAAGTACGTTAAGGCTGACTTCTTCTCTTTTAAAAAGGATTACACAGCGCGCTGAGTACATAAGACACTAGCTTAGTCAACTGGTGACTAAGTCAGCTTCTTTCGTTGAGTCAAGAGATAGCACTTTGAGTCTATTCCTGAACTCAGACACTCAACACACACAACTCAGCTTGACCTCTTTACTTGGTCAGTTTTGTTTAAGCAAGCAATATATATATTAAGGAGTTTAAGGTTAGAAAGATGTTACTCAGCAGATTTATCCAGGTTCGGTCTCTGAGCATACGTCCTGTCCCCGGAACACGTTCCGAGCTTTCGAATTCTCTACTGAGCTCTTTAATGGTAGAGCATCAAACCTTTTACAACTTAGAAGCTGAGTATAACAAGACTACCTTCCTCTATACCTCTACTCACTCCTAAACTAACGCTGAGTACTATAACCGAGTAGTCAACCTCTCCTTTCTAATCTCTAGAAATGATAAAGATTTGTCCTAAACAACAATTGCTAAGACACTTTAGATGATTGAATAATCACTCTAGACTTTTACACAAAAGATATAGAATTTGGTGTAAGAATTTGCTTTGCTTTTTCTTGCAGAACTTTGCGTAGAATTTTGGTCAGCGTAATGGCTTGATAAAAGTTCTGTGTCGAATGAAGCAACTGAAGGGCTCTATTTATAGAGACGTCTGAGACATCGGTCATTTCGAATTTCGAAATAACCGTTGGAGGGAAACGGCTTCCTGTCATTGTCACTCAGTCTTGCTCAGAGCTCTCGGCCAATCAGATTTGAGTATCTTATGTCCTCGGTCAGTGTTGAGCAGCTTTTAGTCAGCTTGGCAGAATGTCTCTCCATTTATGGTAAGGTCAACTAGACAGCGTCCTGTGTCTTCTGAACTTTACCCAAAGTGGAAACACTTTGTCTGGAAGTTGTTCTTGCTCAGCTGCTGCCTTGTACTCTTTGTCGATTCAACCCAGCAGCTTCGTTACGAAGTTGTTCAACGAAGGTCTTCTCGATCCTTCTTCCGCTGAGCTGCGTTTTGTACACAACGACAGCGTTTTGCACACGCGAGCCGAGTTGCCTTGATCTGTTTGACTTGGGCTTTGACTTCCGTATTGGGCTTTGGGCCTTTTATTCTTTATGTCTTATAAACAATTTTAACTCAACATTGAACAAACACATTAGTATAATAAATCAAAGCATTTAAACTTAGTGTGTTTAGAATATATTTAATTTTACTTAAATAATTTTGTCAAATCAAAATCATGTGGAAAGGTGTTTCAACAAACTCCCCCATTTTGATGCTGGCAAAACTATTCAGCGAGGAACTCAGTGTTGAGCTCCCCCATGATAGTTGACCTATTATTACTTAGCAAACTCCCCCGTTAGGGTTGAGCTACTGACTTAGTTTTACTCTAAACATTTTAAGGTTTAATCGAGTAACTCTAAGGTCAGTTTTCAGATATAGGTCAGCTCATGGAATATATTCTATTTTACTCAGTATTGGGCGGAAGGTGTAACATAGAGAGCACTGAGTAATCATTTTGTTCAATGGGTCTTATGAGACAGTGTTTTATAAACATACAAGACAGTGTCAAACATATTATCAGCATTGGATACAATCAACAAGTATTATAAGCATTAAACATAGTTGATGTATTTGAAGATACATAATTGCATAATACTCAGCATTGTATGAAATAATAGGATTAAAAGATGCAAGTATTGTATTAAAGTAAAGTAGTCAGCATACATAGCAAAAGATGAGCATAAAAGAACATAGAGACTACAGACTAAGTAAGAAGCTAAGCCTAGCCTATTTCTACTTCTTTTTCTTTTGCTTAGACTGACTGCTTCTAGGAGCCTCCTGCTGAGTTCTAGCTTGCTCTTTCTCCCCCGTTTTGTCAGCATCGGGAGGAGCAGGAATTCTAAAAGAGTCGGTTAAGACTGCGGCAGTCAGCACGCCGGACAGCTCCTTAAGTTTGTCGGCACTTTCATTAATGCCGTCAAAGACAATAACGCCTTCATCCAAGACCTCTTTTGGTATGCCGAGTTCAGCGGCGCTGAGCAGGCTCAGTATGTAAGCTTGAGACTTACCTACCCAAGTAATTGAATCTGCCAGTGCAGCAAAAACTTGATGAAAGATCTTCAGCAAGGCTGAGTCATAATATTGACGCTGGATATTGTTATGACGCACATGGGTGAAGATCCTTTGGGAGTTGACCAAGATCTCATTTTGCTTCATTTTTATCAGTGTCCATCTCTTGCTTATTCAAGTTCAGCAGACGAACTGCTTCGCCAATTTGCTCCACCGAGCCTCGGTGGTCTGCAGATAGTTGAGTTGATCTTCATCATGTTGTCTAGTTTCCTCAGTTTGACCAATTGGTGGAGGAGGCGGAGTTATGACATGGTCAGTGACTGGAAGAGGGTTATCAATCTGCACTTGGTTTTCTAGAAGAGATGATTGATCGGTAGTAGTGATGGTTGGTGAAGTAGTAATCCTAATGCTGTCAGTGTTGACTGGGGCAGGAATGTTCTGAGTCAGCACAGTACTTGGAGCAACAGCATTGCCGAGAACTTGCTCGATTTGGCTTGTTGAGTTAGCGGAAGCATTCAAGTCGGCTTGTTCCTTTTGTGAAGAAACAGAGGCTTGCTTTTCAAGAAAATCTTGTTGAGAAGAAGTGGTTTGCTTACTGAAAAACTTAAACTTAAGAGAAGAAGGATCTTTAGTCGGCTTTTGAATCGGTAGGTCAATGATAGTTTTCTGACTTGCCTTTACTAATCTTCTTCTGCGAGGAGGAGGAGTGTCAGCTTGGATAGATTCTCCTGATTGAGAAGGAGAGGTTTCTTCTTGATCAGCATTGAGCTGGTCAGCTTGTTCGTGTTCTTTATCTGCACCCAACTCAGTATTAGATGGGTCAGCAGCTTCCTCTTCACTAGTTGTCTCCTCAGCGTCAGCCTGACCGTTTTCTTCTTCTTCTTCTGCTTCCTCATCATCCTGATCTTCGTGATCTAGTTCTTCTTCCATTTGAGTGATGAAATGATCATCCAGTTCCACATCATCTTCTTGATGCTCAGCTTCAGTTCCCTGACACTGTGTGAAGTGAGAATCACCGGGAACAATGATGTCAGTAGGGATAGCATCAATAGGGGTCAGCTCTGAAGATTTGTTCTTCTTTTGAGGTTGCTCATCAGCATCTGTTCTATCCTCTATTTCATGCTCATCTTGCCTGCTTCTCTTCTCGGCTGACTTAGGTCTCTCCTGACCTTTTTGAGAAGCTAACTTTAGCTTCTTGGTCTGAGGCTCAGCCTTCTTTGAAGGAGTCCCAACAGCTTTCCTTTTTCGGGCAACTGGAGCCTTTGTCCTTTTGCCCTTCTTTGGGACAGTTGTCTCCTCATCAGCCTCATCAGCATTTTTGCCTTTCTTAATCGATTGGTCATACTTCAAGGCACGCAGCGCAGCAGCTGTGATCTCAGATCCTTGGGCCTCAGTTTCCTCGAACAGGTCAACCTGATGGTCTTTGAGGATTCTGGTTATGAGTGAGCCCAACCTTAAAGTTCCAGTGCTCCTCTGGAAGCCAGCAATTAAGAAAACTGGCATGTTGATGGGTTTGAAGGTCAGCATATGCCATATGAAGCATTGCTCAAAATTTGTCGCTGAGCTGGTGCAATTAATCTTGGGGTAGATGTAATTGGTCAGCAGGTAGTGTGCCATCTTTTGGTGCTGGCCCATGGATGAACTTGAGATTTCTCCAAAATGGACAGGGGGTTTGTAGAAGGTGGCTACATACCCAGTTCCTTCATGATCACCAGCTCTCCTCATCTTTGTTCCCTCATTCTTCAATTTCAGCAAATTTGCAAGGTAGGTAGGGTTGATGAAGATTGTTTTCTCCTTTACCACGGTTACTAGGTAGTCCTGGTTATCGTTAGCAACTCGTAAGTTGTGGTAGAATTCCCTTACTAGGTCAGGGTAAGTGGGATCTCTAATGGAGAACAGTTCGGTCTAGCCATTCTTCGATATCCATTCACAGAATGGTTGTTCGGTTGTTACGAAGGCCTCAGAGAACCATCGTGAGAAGTCTATTTTGCACTCTCGAACGTCTTGAAAAACCTTAGTGTAGGTTCTGACTTTGGTCGGCTTCTCTTTAGAAGAGGTGGCTTGTCCAGCTTTTCCTTTGCTCGGTGTGGTGACCTTGGTCGTTTTAGACGGAGTAGTTTGCCTAGAAGGTTCATCGGAACTGGTCTTAGGGTGACCGGCACCGGAGATGTTAACGGAAACCTTAGTCATAGTTTCAGAGAAAGACTTGGAAGTTTGAGAATTTTAGAGAGAGAATGCTTTGCCAGAAAATTTGGTAAGTGTAAAGAGATAACAATGGGGATTTGCCCATTATTTATAGCGGTGAAAAGTGTATCTTATCGAATCCATGTGTCAGTTTTGCCTTGGGATTGTGAACCGACAATGATCCTGGCTTTTATGACACATTCGGCGCATACGTCATCCTAGGTGGCTATTCGCATGCTCTAGCATTAAATGCAACGGATCTTATACTCAGCGTTTAGAATACTAAGCGTTTTATATTCTGAGTGGTCAGTTTTATACATACGGATGATTTCTCAGTTTGAGATAACTACTCGGTGCCAATGTTTGCTCAGTATGTGATATTCATTCATTTAGCATTAAACACTCAGCATACATTTATTCACTCAGCAAACAATAGATTATTCAGCATGTTAATTCACTTAGCATGAGTCTATATTAAGAGCTGGAATTTACTGAAGAGGATTAAACATACCAATGGCTTCTCTCAGTTTGCTGAACTGTTCAGGAGCCAGTGGCTTTGTGAAGATATCCGCAAGCTGCTCATCCGTTGGGACGTAGGTCAGCTTTATCTCACCCTTGAGTACATGGTCTCTAATGAAGTGATGTCTTATGCTGACATGCTTCACCCTGCTATGTTGAATTGGGTTCTTGGATAGATCAATTGCACTTTTGTTGTCACATTTGACCTCAATTGTCTTTGTTTGAACACCATAGTCTTCAAGCTGTTGCTTAATCCATAGGACTTGAGCAACACAGTGTCCAGCAGCAATGTACTCAGCTTCAGTGGTAGACAAGGCTACTGACGCCTGCTTCTTGCTGAACCAGGATACAAGACAGCTTCCTAAGAAATGACATCCTCCAGAGGTGCTTTTCCGTTCTAGCTTGTCTCGTCCATAGTCAGCGTCAGTGTATCCAACGAGTGTAAAGCCATGAGTGTTGGGATACCATAAACCTGCGTTCACTGAGCTTTGCAAATATCTAAGGATTCTTTTTACAGCTATGTAATGAGATTCCTTAGGGTTAGATTGATATCTAGCACAGTAGCATACTGAGAACTGAATGTCCGGTCTACTTGATGTTAAGTAAAGTAGAGAGCCTATCATACCTCGATACAATTTGCTGTCTACCGACTTACCATTCTCGTCAGCGCAGAGGACAGTGTCAGTGCCCATAGGAGTGGATATTGGCTTGCAATTTTCAAGATCATATTTCTTCAATATCTCCTTGGCATATTTAGCTTGACTGATGAAGATGCCATTTTTCCCTTGTTTGATTTGAAGTCCAAGGAAGAAGTTGAGTTCTCCCATCATCGACATTTCAAACTCAGTCTGCATTTGCTTGCTAAATTCCTTGCACATTGACTCATTAGTAGCACCGAAAATAATAGCATCAACGTATATTTGAGCCAGCAGGGTATCTTTACCCTTTCTCTTAATGAATAAGGTTGTATCAGCTTTGCCATTGACATAGTTTCTAGTCAGCAGGAAACTGGTCAGCCTCTCATACCAAGCACGTGGTGCTTGCTTGAGGCCGTACAGAGCCTTTTTGAGTTTATAAACGTGGTTTGGGAATTTAGGATCCTCAAACCCTGGAGGTTGATTAACATAAACTTCCTCGTTTATAACTCCATTAAGGAATGCACTCTTAACATCCATTTGAAACAGTTTAAAATTCATATAGCTTGCATAAGCGCATAAAATTCTAATAGCCTCTAGCCTTGCCACTGGGGCAAAGGTCTCACCGCAGTCAATACCTTCTTGCTGACTGTAGCCCTGAGCTACAAGCCTTGCTTTGTTCCTGACTATGTTTCCTTGCTCATCCAGCT
Organism: Euphorbia lathyris; assembly: GCF_963576675.1. NCBI lineage: Eukaryota > Viridiplantae > Streptophyta > Magnoliopsida > Malpighiales > Euphorbiaceae > Euphorbia > Euphorbia lathyris. The sequence goes on along the minus strand of NC_088914.1, from coordinate 73,827,937 downwards.
TGTTGCGGAAGACCCATCTTGTTCCAATGGTCTGCTGACTCATTGGATGTGACACTAACTCCCATACATCGTTTCTTCTGAATTGGTCAAGTTCCTCTTGCATTGCGCTCATCTAGAATTCATCTTCCTCAGCATCAGCGAAGTTCTTAGGTTCCTGAACTGAGACGAAGGCTACGTTGCTGAGGTATCTCATAAGTTGGTTTCTTGTCATCAGGGTATTCTCAGCGGCATCAAGAATAGCACTCTCTGAGTGTCCTCTTGGTATCCTTATCTCCTTTGGTAGATTTATGTCTTGTGTTGTCCGTGTTTCAACAATCTCTGCAGGTGAAGACTGGTCAGTGAAAACAATATTTGGTTCACTTTTACCTTTGGTCAGCCCTTGAGGGAATGACTCAGCGGCTGTATCTTGATCAGCGGGTACTGAGTGTGGATCATCCTTGGTCAGCGGCAGATATCTTCCTATAAGGTTAGTTTCGTCGAACTCAACATGTACTGACTCTTCTAAAACTTGAGTTCCTTTATTGAAAACTCTGTATGCTTTGCTGTTTGTTGAGTAGCCTAAAAAGATAGCTTCATCAGCTTTTGAGTCAAACTTAGCTAGGCTATCTTTGGTGTTTAAAATAAAACATTTACAGCCAAAGGAATGAAAGTATCCAATGTTGGGCTTTCGTCCTTTCCAAAGTTCGTAGGGGGTTTTCTTTAATATAGGTCTAACAAGAGCCCTATTAAGAATATAGCACGCTGTGTTAACAGCTTCTCCCCAAAAGTACTTTGGAAGCCTATGCTCACTCAGCATTGTCCTGGATATTTCAACCAAGGTTCTGTTCTTCCTTTCAATAACCCCATTTTGTTGAGGCGTCCTAGGAGCAGAAAAATTATGGTCAATGCCGCTGGCTTCACAGAATTTAACAAACTGTTGGTTTTTGAATTCTCCACCATTATCACTTCGGATGTGAGCCAATTTTAGGTCTTTATCATTTTCAAGTTTTCTAACCAAATTTGAAAATGTCTCAAAGGTCTCATCCTTGCTACTCAGCAAGATGACCCAAGTGTACCGAGAAAAGTCATCTACAATGACCAAGGAAAATCTTCTTCCACCCAGACTCAGCCGCTGGACTGGACCGAAGAGATCCAAGTGTAGTAACTCTAACGGACGCTTAGTTGAGACAACATTTTTACTATGAAAAGATTGTTTGGTTTGTTTTCCAGCTTGGCAAGCGTGACATAGTTGATCTTTTTCAAATTTAAGTTCTGGCAGTCCCTCAACCAATTGCTTTCTTGCTAATTTGGCCAGGAGGTCCATGCTTACATGACCAAGTCTCCTGTGCCATAGCCAGGAATTTTCTTCCTTTGAAACTAAGCATACAGTTTTTGAAAACTTTTTCTCCAAGCTCAGCATGAAGACATTATCAATGTGAGGGGCAGTTAAAATTAACCCATTAGTTTTACCCTCGAATATTTTACATCCAGTGTCATCAAATATAACTTTTCTCCCATTGTCACATAGCTGAGCTACGCTGAGTAAGTTATATTTGAGTCCGCTGACTAGGGAGACTGACTCAATAGTAGGATTACCTCCAATGGTTGCTGACCCTACTATCTTACCCTTTTTGTTGTCTCCAAAACTTACACTTCCTCCTCATTTACGCTCGAATGTGATGAACTGAGTTTCATCACCAGTCATATGCCTTGAGCATGCGCTGTCAATATACCACATCTTTGACTTCTCGGCACATCTCAGGCTTACCTGCAATGTAACTAGTTACTTTTAGGTACCCAATTCTTTTTGGGTCCTTGCTTGTTAGGTTCAACAGGTAAAACATCATATTTTATTTTATGGCGGCATACTTGGACAGTATGGCCATTCTTTTCACAGAAGTCACAGCTGACCTTCCGTTTAGGATTTTTCACTGACTGGTCAACACCCCAGTGCTGAGCGTGCCAGCACACCTTTGTGGCGTGTCCTTTCTTCCCACAGAAGTCACACTGGACATTCCGCTGGGGATTCCATCTCTGCTGACCAGTACTTCGGTGCTGAGCATTCAGAAGAATATTTCTTTTGTTTGGAACCTTTAGTTGGTTCTGAATGGATGTGACGTCCTTTCTCAGTTTCTTGGAATCTGATTGGACCTCAGAGACAAACTTTTGCATAATTCCAATGTTACTATGAAAATCTGAGTTGTCCTGAAGAAGATATTGAAGGTCACTCAGTTTGACCTCCTCAACCTCGTCACATCGCCTGCTGAGTGCTCTAATTTTCTTATTACACTTTTTGACAAGTGTGTAGAGGTCACTCAGGGCATTAACCATTTCATTTCTGAGCTGGGGAAGTGGTATTACCTCATTTGATTGCTCCTCATCGTCAGATGCAATGGAGGGGTCAGCATGCTCAGAGACGCACGGCTCAGCAAGTTCGTCAACCATAAAACAGATCTTTGCTGACTTGGTAGCATCAGCTTCTGATGATGAAGACTCATCACTGTCGCTCCATATTGCCACCATTGCCTTTTTGCCGTTCTTCCTTTCTTTCCTCAGCGTGGGGCAGCTTGACTTAATATGGCCAGTTTGATGACATTCAAAGCATGTAATGGGCTTTCAGTTGTCCTTCTTGTATTTGCTGTCGCTGGACTCAGCTTTATACTTATCAAACTTTTTGTAGGGCTTCTTAGAATATTTGTCATTCTTTTTGAACAGCCTTTTCATCTTCCTAGTGAACATAGCCATCTCCTCATCATTTGTTGAGCTCCCATCTGTGGAGTCAGCTTTCATGACAAGAGACTTTTGCTTCTTGTCTTCAGACTTTTCCTTCACCTCGAAATTCTTCATCGAGATCTCATGGGTCAGCAGTGAGCTAATGAGTTCATCATATTTATAGGTGGTTAAGTCTTGAGCTTCCTCAACAGCAGTCTTCTTTGCTTGCCAGTTTTTAGGAAGACTCCTAAGAATCTTCTTGACTTGATAGCAATTAAAGATGAGTAATGATACAACTCTTCACCTGCTTCCCCATTAATGCTGAAGGTTACAAAAACCTATATAAATACCTCAACTTCCTAGGATCAAAGGTACACTTACTGATTCTCTACTTTTGTGCTTACAGTTTATTCTCAGAAATATTACTGACTTTGGCATCGGAATGTCCCCGGCCGATCCCAACGGCGCCTCACAGGGAAGTGCTCCGATCAAGGATTTTTCCACAAGTTATCAGGGTTGATGAAGGAAATTAGGGCTAAGGTATAGCAGCGGAAATGTAGCATCAAGCGCACAGTGAAGCATATTTATAGCCGAAGCGTGATTTTGTAGCTTCTTGAGATCATCCTCTGTCCATTTGGCCTCAGCTTTGATAACTGTTTGGCCAGCCACAACTTCAACAGGAACAAACGGGCCTTGGACTATTGAAAGCCATGCACTCATGTTTGTTGCCTGAATAAAGTTTTTCATCCTATTCTTCCAGAAGGTATAGTTAGACCCGAAGAATAGGGGAGGCCGAGTAATGGACAGCCCCTCAGGTAAGATCTGAGTTGTTTGGTTTCCTGGGAGAAACCGAGTGCTGTTTTCAGCCATAGTGGGGATCAGCTCAAGGTATTTAAACCTTTTATAGCGAGCTTTTAAGCTCTGATACCACTTGTTGGTCCCTTATAACGTAACAAGTTAGTTCCAAGGGGGGGGGATAGGAACTATTTTAAAATTTAAGTACGTTAAGGCTGACTTCTTCTCTTTTAAAAAGGATTACACAGCGCGCTGAGTACATAAGACACTAGCTTAGTCAACTGGTGACTAAGTCAGCTTCTTTCGTTGAGTCAGGAGATAACACTTTGAGTCTATTCCTGAACTCAGACACTCAACACACACAACTCAGCTTGACCTCTTTACTTGGTCAGTTTTGTTTAAGCAAGCAATATATATATTAAGGAGTTTAAGGTTAGAAAGATGTTACTCAGCAGATTTATCCAGGTTCGGCCTCTGAGCCTACGTCCTGTCCCCGGAACACGTTCCGAGCTTTCGAATTCTCTACTGAGCTCTTTAACGGTAGAGCATCAAACCTTTTACAACTTAGAAGCTGAGTATAACAAGAGTACCTTCCTCTATACCTCTACTCACTCCTAAACTCACGCTGAGTACTATAACCGAGTACTCAGCCTCTCCTTTCTAATCTCTAGAAATGATAAAGATTTGTCCTAAACAATAATTGCTAAGACACTTTATATGATTGAATAATCACTCTAGACTTTTACACAAAAGATATAGAATTTGGTGTAAGAATTTGCTTTGCTTTTTCTTGCAGAAATTTGCGTAGAATTTTGGTCAGCGTAATGGCTTGATAAAAGTTCTGTGTCGAATGAAGCAACTGAAGGGCTCTATTTATAGAGACGTCTGAGACATCGGTCATTTCGAATTTCGAAATAACCGTTGGAGGGAAACGGCTTCCTGTCGTTGTCACTCAGTCTTGCTCAGAGCTCTCGGCCAATCAGATTTTAGTATCTTCTATCCTCGGTTAGTGTTGAGCAGCTTTTAGTCAGCTTGGCAGAATGTCTCTCTATTTATGGTAAGGTCAACTAGACAGCGTCCTGTGTCTTCTGAACTTTACCCAAAGTGGAAACACTTTGTCTGGAAGTTGTTCTTGCTCAGCTGCTGCCTTGTACTCTTTGTCGATTCAACCCAGCAGCTTCGTTACGAAGTTGTTCAACGAAGGTCTTCTCGATCCTTCTTCCGCTGAGCTGCGTTTTGTACACAACGACAGCGTTTTGCACACGCGAGCCGAGTTGCCTTGATCTGTTTGACTTGGGCTTTGACTTCCGTATTGGGCTTTGGGCCTTTTATTCTTTATGTCTTATAAACAATTTTAACTCAACATTGAACAAACACATTAGTATAATAAATCAAAGCATTTAAACTTAGTGTGTTTAGAATATATTTAATTTTACTTAAATAATTTTGTCAAATCAAAATCATGTGGAAAGGTGTTTCAACAGATAGTACCTGAACCGACTATCTTACCCTTTTTATTGTCTCCGAAGCTTACACTTCCTCCTCGTTTACGCTCAAGTGTGATGAATTGAGTTTCATCACCAGTCATGTGCCTCGAGCATGCGCTGTCAATATACCAAGCTTTGACTTCTCCACGCACCTCAGGCTCACTTGCATTTTGAATCATTCATCTTTAGGTACCCAATTCTTTTTGGGTCCTTGTTGGTTAGCATAGACAGGTGCTACATCATGTATTAACTTGTAACGACATATATTTATTGTGTGGCCAGATTTACCATAGAAGTCACAATAGGTCACCCTTTGAGAGTGATTTTGTTTCTGGTCAGCACGATTGTGCTGAGCATGCCAACATACCTTGGTAGTATTACCTTTCTTTCCGCAGAAGTCACATTGGACATTCCGCCGAGTATACCAACACACATCAATGGTGTGCCCTCATTTCCCATAACAGTCACACTGAGTAAACCGTTTATGCTGACCAGTACCTTGATACTCAGCATTGGGATAGAACCCTTTCTTAGCCGATTTACTCAGCTGGTTCTGTATGGTTGTGATGTCCTTTCTAAGTTTCTTTGACTCATTTTGGACTTTCGAGACAAAACCATGCATGACTTTTAGATTTTCATCTTGCCTAGTGTTGTCTTGGAGAAGATATCGGAGGTCACTCAGTTTGACCTCTTCTATCTCATCACATCGCCTGCTGAGTGCCTTTATTTTCTTGTTACACTTTTTAGTCAGTGTATATAGATCACTCAGGGCGTTAACCATTTCATTTCTAAGCAAGAGTAGAGATGTTACCTCATTGGAGTGTTCCTCTTGGTCAGAATCATCTGAGAGGTCAGCTTGCTCAGATTGGCATTGGTCAGCACCGTCATCGGCCATGAAGCATATATTTGCTGTCTCATTTGCACCAGCTTCTGATGAGGTTGAATCATCACTGTCACTCCATGTGGCTACCATTGCCTTTTTGCTTCCCTTCTTTTCTTTCTTTAAGTTGGGGCAGCTTGACTTAATATGCCGAGTTTGATGGCACTCGAAGCATGTGACAGGTTTTGAGCTGTCCTTTTTGTATCTGCTATCACTGGACTCAGCTCTGTATTTATCGCTTCTTCTGAATGGCCTTTTGCTGTTCTTGTCACTCTTTCTGAACAGCTTCTTCATCTTCCTTGTGAACATGGCCATCTCCTCATCATCTGATGAGTCAGCTTCGGTTGAGTCAGCTTTCATGATAAGAGATTTTTGCTTCTTGTCTTCTGACTTTTCTTTGGCTTTGAAAATTTTCATAGAGATCTCATGAGTCAGCAGAGATCTGATCAGCTCGTCGTATTTGTACGTGGTCAAGTCCTGAGCTTCTTCCATAGTTGTTTTCTTAGCTTGCCAGCTTTTGGGTAGACTTCTCAAGATTTTCTTCACCTGCTCTTCTTCTGTGAAGTTCTTGCCGAGTCGTTTGAGCTTATTAATGATATTTGTGAATCTTGAGTTCATCTCCGAGATGTCTTCATTTTCATTCATCTCGAACAGCTCGTATAGCCTCATATGCTGATTCACTTTAGATTCCTTGACTTTGCTCGTGCCTTCATAGGTTACTTCGAGCTTCTTCCATATTTCTTGTGCTGACTCACAACTTGAAATTTTGTTGTACTCTGCAGCATCTAGCGCACAGTGAAGCATATTGATAGCCGAAGCGTTATTTTGTAATTTTTTAAGGTCATCTCCTGACCACTCAGTTTCACTCTTGACAACTTTTTCGTTGTCTACAGTTTTGTAAGGCACATATGGGCCTTGAACTATTGCAAGCCATGCGCTCATGTTTGTAGCTTGAATAAAGTTCTTCATCCTATTTTTCCAAAATGTATAATTTGAACCGAAAAACAAGGGTGGCCGACTAATTGATAATCCCTCAGGGAGTATCTGTGTTGTTTGATTTTCGGGAAGGAAACGAGTGCTGTTCTCAGCCATTTATCGGGATCAGCTCAAGATAGTTATATCTTTGAGTAGTGAGCTATTAGGCTCTGATACCACTTATTGGTCTCGTGTGATTAGTTCCAGGGGGGGTTAGGAACTAATGTAACTTTTTTCGCTTAATTATGCTGACTTTATTGATTCTTTAAGTTACTTAACTTAGTTTAGGTCAGCACGGCCGAGAGATGTAAGACAGCTTTAGTCAGATGCTGACTAGAACTGTTTTAATTGTGAGTTGGGAATTAACACTTGAGGCCAGCTTCTAACTCAGCACCAAGATTACTCAGTGTCAGCTTTTACAATTTATATCCTGAGCAATTTAATCAAGCAACACATATATAGATATATTGAGAGAGAGTTAGAAATTACTCAACACGACTTATCCTGGTTCGGCCTCTCCGCCTACGTCCAGTCCCCAGAGTCACTCCGGGCTTTTTAAATCCAATACTGAGCTCTTTAAAGGTAGAGCACAAACCGTTTACAAGGCAGTTGAATATGCAAGAGTATCTTCTTCTATTCGTCTACTCAACTCCTACTAAGTGCTTTAACCGAACACCTAGATTTCTCTACCGCTGAGTACTTAAAACCGAGTACTCAGCACAACTCTCTCAATTTTACAATTGATACAAACTTGTTCTTTATAGATGAAGAACACTTTAGATGATTACAAAATCAATCTAGCTTTTACACAGAGATAGAAATTTGGTGTAAGATCTTTTTCTTGTTTGAATGTACTTTTTTTTGTATTTCTTTTCTCTTTTTGTGTTTCGGCAATAGGCTTAGGATCCAAGAATGAACTTGTCCTATTATAGTTGAAATCTAAAGACAAAATCATTTGAATCCGGATCTATCCGTTGAATTCAAACGGCTCTTTCTTGCGACATTGTTCTGGTCAGCTTCAGATTTGCAGGCCAATCCTGTCGTCTGAATTCCGCAGGCGTCAGGCTTGTCTTCTTCCCACAGGTGTGTCTTCTAGTGCCAGTTCTTCTTTTAGCTAACAAACAGTTGACCCATGCATCTCGAAATTGACTCTGTGCGTAATTCCAAGGTTTCTATTATTGGTGCAGACAGTTGTCGGATCTTGTCTTCTAGCAAACGGATCATTCATGCTGTCCTGACGAACACTTAGCTTGACTGTATTGACATTGCTTTTGTTCTTTGTTTCTGAGTCATATTCTTACTCAGCTTCCGTGGTCAGCTTCGACTGCAAGCATTAGTTTAGAGGAAGACTTTTCTGAGTTGCGTTCCACTCAGCTTCTTTGGTCAGCTTCATCTTTAAGTATTTGTTCTGAAGATGACTTTTCTTCTATCGTGCTGAGTTCACTTCACTCAGCTTGTGCTATGTTCTCATGCTGACTTCGTCATGTCTTACTTTTTATTTATGTTTTCATTTATACTTATACTCAACATTGAACAAACATATTAGTACAATTAAATAAAAAACACTTAAATTTAATTGCCCCTTAATCATGGATTAACTTAAATAATTTTGTCAAATCAAAATCATGTAGAAAGGTGTTTCAACACCTTTCTCCCCACCTCAACCCACTGAGTCGTACCCCCACACACAAAAAAATTCTAGCTATATTTTATCATCATATCACTTCTAGGTCTCACCTGACTGCACCTATTCTAAGCTGGTCCATTCACAGTGGATAAATTAATTCTACCCACGGACTATCTTAAACCAGTCCATCAACAACGAACCAATTAATTTTGTCCCATAACCTAGAATTGCGACTAACTCCATCCCCCAACATTTTGCTTTCAATTTTGCTCACCGGTCCTTTATGCCCATGCCCTAACCGGCCATACTCCATTCACTTTTACCACTTAGCAGCCTAATTACATTCTAACCTAGCCACCCTTTTCTCGGCCTCTTTACCAATAACCCCAGTTTGTCCCCTCTATTAATCTCTATTGAACTCAAACTTCATTCTCCTCCGTGTCGGCTATTAGTGTGAACCTAACTCCGAGGAACTATCGTGTTTGGAAAACCAACATCGTTGCGATTCTCCACTTTCTCAAATCATATGATCATGTGGTGAATGAAATGCCACAACCTTAGAGATATGTCCTGTGTGTCCCACATGCCATGAATAACTCCGAATATTATTCTGAATCTCCCATTCAATCACTAGGAACAAACTGAAAAAATTATTCGGGTTTGGTTTATATCTTCGTTAATTGAAGAAGTTTTCCCCATTATTTATGGTTTAACATCATCTTGAGCCATTTGGGTTGCTCTTGAAAAGGCATATGGAATTTTTTACGAAAGTCGAGAGTTGCAACTTACAATTGAATTACACGCTTTAAAGTGTAATGACATGAGAGTGGTTGAATATCTCTAGAAAATGAAAGTCATTGTTGATTACCTTGCATCCTCAGGTAGTCTGTTTTCCCCAACTCTCCTCACTGGTATGATATTCTATAATACTAATGAGGAATATCATAGTGTTATTACATCATTAACAAATCATGCTGGTCTTCCTGTTGATTTCTATGAACTTTATGATCGTTTCATCAATCATGACACTTTACTGAAAAGTATGACTCCGACACCCATGGTTAAATTTACCTCCCAAAAAAATTGACATACTTAGAAAAAATCGGGTAAGAAAATAGGACAATGTTTTATCTGTGGTGATGTGAACCACTAACAAACAAGTGTATTAAACGTCAGATTAAAGGTCCCCGCGGAAATAGTAGAAATTCAAGCCCGCCCCTAAGAAACACACTATATGACTAAGGAACCACACCGAATGCAAAATATATATCCATACAATGGATATGACACAATTCAGCTTGGTAATGGTCAAGGTTTGAATTTTCTCATTTTGCCTCTTCTGAAATTTCCAATCTCTTTCTCAATGATGTGTTATTAGTCCCTAAACTTATAAAATCTTTATTATATGGTCAAAAGTTTAGTCGTGACAACACGTGTTTCTTTGAATTTTGGCCTAGCTACTTTCTTGTCAAGGACCATGTCAGCAAGGAAATCATATTGCATGGACATAGTAAAGAAGACACGTATGTGTTACCTGCCCCACTAAAGCAAGTTCTCACTATTTCCAAAGTATCTTTCTCCTAAAGGCATGTTTATGTTGGTCCCTTAGTTATGTGAGAATTAGTTCTAGAGGGGGGGTGTTAATGGAACTATTAGGGATTTAAAAACTTTTTGCGCGCAAAACGTTTCTCACAGCACACATCACAACTCAGAGTGCAAAGATTGAGGTTCAGAGGCAACGTTAGTTGATTACCAACTAAGATTGCTTCTGTTCTTGGTTCGGAAGACAACACTTAGAGGACTTCCGAACTTTGCATGTTTAAGATATTACTCCGATTTGTTTAATGGTTCCGAATTAATAAGCAAGCAAATATAAGGAGTAAGAGTTAGCAAATGATACTCAACAGATTTATCGTGGTTCGGCCCCCTGCCTACATCCAGTCCCCGGAATTCGTCTTCCGAACTTTAATCCACTATTGAGCTCTTTCTGGTAGAGCACTAACCCTTAGAATAGTTGTTGAGCCAATTACAGAGTACATTCCTCTATAATCCTATGCTCCGAACAATCTAACTCTGTTTGTTAAATACCGAACAAACAGAGCTTCCAAACTATTCTAAAAAATAGATAAGTTTGTTATAATCTAAGAACACTTTGAAAGAACTGAAAAGAAAAGATGAGTATAACAACATTGTTGGTGCTTTATAATATTTAACTCTTACATGTCCTAATATTGCATTTCCTATCAATAAATCGTGCCAATTCCTTCTGCCCAATTAGAGAACATTGGAAATGAGTAAAAAGGATCATGCATTGCATTCATTGTACCTCGACTTATGGGCTTATGTTTTCTCCATCTCAGATTCGTACTACACACTGTTACTCCGATAGTGATTGGGGTGAATGTCCTGATGATCGTCGCTTGACGGGTGCCTATTATATTTAGCTTTGCAACAACTTGGTTTCTTGGCATACCAAAAAGCAACCTATTATTGCTCTCTTCTACTGAAAGTGAATACAAAGTTGTCAATGCTACTACGAAGTTTCTCTGGTTTAACTCCCTTCTATGGAGATTGGATATTCTATGCCTCAACCGGTACAATTATGTTGTGATAACATTGATGCCATTTATCTCACTACAAATCCGATGTTTCATGCATAGAAAAACCACATTGAGTTGGACTACCATTGTGTTCGCGAACAAGTTCAACGAGGTTTCATATCTGTTCATTATTCCGACTAAGAATCAAGTTGTAGATGTCCTAACCAAGCCTCTCTCGTGTATTGGCTTTCAAATCCTTCATGATCGACTCAAACTAGTATCTCAACATTAGTTTGACGAGGGGTGTTCGTGATAAATATTAATATTATCTCATTAATGTTAATATCTATCATTTAGGACTAGGATTCCACTTTTTATCCTAATCCTATCTTTCCAGAGTTTGTCTAAAGTTCTATTTTTCTTTGTAATCTCGTATTAGGACTCTACTCTTCTCGTACTTATTCATTCTTATTCAGGAGAATTAACCGAAGTTTTTCTTTACGCACGATCTTCAAAAGAATGGTGAAATCAATATTCAGTAAATTCGATCAAGTGACAATCTAGCATATTTGTTCACAAAGGCATTACTTTCTACAATTTTTAAGAAGTTGGTTTACGTTATTGGAATGCTTCGTCTTAAAGACCTTCAGTAATATTGCGAATAGGGGGAGTAAACATTGTACTCTTTTTCCCTTAACCAATGGTTTTGTCCCACTGGGTTTTACTTGGTAAAGGGTTTTAATGAGGCAATGCCTTATTCGCATAGATGGACATCCAAGGGGAGTGTTATGAATATATTGATGGATGTCCATAAGTATAACCATTGTAACTCCTCATTCCTTAATGTTGTAACTCTTCATTCATTAAGGTTGTAACTCTGTATTCCTTAATGTTTGTAACTACATAATTTATGTTCTTATGTAACCTATATTCATAAGCCTATAAACATAGGTTTCTTTCATGTAATACAAACACAAGCAAAAGGACAAATGAAATACAAGAATACATTTACTCTCTCCATTGTTCTAATTCTATTGTATATTATCTCCCTTGTTTTATCAATATACCAATTCTCAATTATACTCTCACATATATTGTTTAATATGAATAATCCGAAAAACGAGTGGCCCTAAATGATGTTAATAAGGAAGAAATGAATTAAATTCTAGATGGAGTAACAGGAATATATTAATAAAGTGAATTTTAAAAACATTTAAACGATAAACGTGAGACCCAACAAACACCAAATCAAATAATATCTAGATTTGAAATCTACAAATTAGATGTCACATGTTTCCAATTTGACTGGCTGGTAAGTGTTAATGGGCTAATTTGAAGCCCATTACAAACTTAGGAAATTAAATCATTAATATTTCCAAACTAACTTGAATCTCTTTATATACTTCCACAAACCCTCTTCATATCATATCCTTACTCTTCAAATTCAACCATGGCATTACACATACCCAAATTTACCCTTCTCTCCCTCCTCCTCTTCTTCTTCATCAGTCTATGTTCATCCTTAGATATGTCAATAATCAGCTACGACAAAGTCCATGATAAGAGAAGCGACGTTGAAGTGATGAATATGTACAATTGGTGGCTAGCTAAGCATGGTAAGGTGTATAATAAGATAGGGGAAAGAGAAAAGAGGTTTGACATTTTTAAGGATAATTTGAGATTCATTGACCAACATAATTCTCAGAACCGTAGTTACAAGGTCGGATTGACTAGGTTTGCTGATCTTACTAATGAGGAATATCGTGCTATGTTTTTGGGCACTAGAACTAGAATAATCAAGTCCAGAAAACCCAGTCAGAGATATACTTTCAGGGCCGGTGATAAGTTGCCGGAATCTGTCGATTGGCGAGATGCCGGAGTTGTTAATCCTATCAAAGATCAAGGAAGTTGCGGTAATTAATTACTTTATTTCTATTTCTTTATTTTTCTTATTTCTTTTAGTGTTTTCCATGCATTTTCTAGAAAAAGTAAAAGATTAAAACTTACAAGCTTGATTAACTGTCATAATTTATCAGTTTCGTCTCTAAACTTCAATTGTAATACATTTTGTTTTTATAGTTTTTACAGAAAAAAGTTGACAACTGACTTAATGCACCATTAATAGTAGATTACGTGTTATATTACAATTTGTTAAATTCATCAATTAATTGTCAGATTTTTGAATAAAATATGAAATTATGAGGCTATATATAGAAAAAATTGAAGTAGATAGGTTTAACTTGTTAATTTTGTTAACTAACAGTCTAATCCAATATCAATAAAATATTAATGGGTTTGATTTGGATCTAATTTCTTTAGATTTTGGATTTTAAAACATAGTAGATATATTGAAAATTCATCTTTCTACTATAATTCAATCTCTCAATTGATTCTTGTTCTTATCATTAAATCATCTACTCTACTCTAGTGTCAAACTAGTTCTATAAAAGTTTAAATTAAACCAATTTAATTTAATAATTATATATATAATATACTTTTCCAATAAAATAATAGTGAGATTGATATTTAGTTGGGAGTTGAGAATGGTAGTTAAATAGTTTTTGTAATAATGGTGAAAGGTAGTTAAGAATGGTAGTTGCCCTTTTATTTCATTTTTAGGAGATAAAATTGATGTAATTCAACTTATGGGCTTGTGAAAGGTACTTAGGAATGGTAGTTGCCACTTCATGTAGACCTTTCAAATTCAAAACTCTTCTTATGGGCTTGTTAAGCCCATATAAAGGTTGAGTTTGGTCCAGGACCCGTGTTTGAGCTAACAAACAAAAGAAAGTCAAAATCAATCAAATTAGAAAAAAAAAAAAAAAAATGCAATTCCAATTGATAACCTCAAACATCACTTAATTTAATAGTTTAGACACTTATTTACAATAAGTGTATTTGATAATTAAAATTATTAAACAACTTAAGTTGTTTAATTAAGTAAAAAACCACTTACTTTCGATAGGTTAAAATATTTAATTTAGAATTTATTTGGTTCAGTTGTTAATTGTTTGTTCTTAACTCATTATTTGGTTCAGTTATTAGTTGTTTGTTCTTAGTTTATTAATTATTAGTGTTTAATAAAATTATAATAAACTATTGCAGTTAGTATATAAAATATCAAATATGAGCATGTATTAAATTAATCAAAAAATAAATTATAAAAGTACAAATTATAATACTAAATTAATAAAAAATAATTTATTAAAGGTTGTTCTTTTTGACAAAAATATTATAAAGATATAAATAACATTAAAGAAAAAACATATTTTGAGGGAAAAGAAACACAATTTTGTGTACAAACAATTTTTCATCAAAAGCTCTAAAATGCTATTATTTCCGTAAAAGAGAAAAAAGGTTAAAGTTGTTGTTGTATAAATTTAGACCTAAACACTATATTTTCTGCGGTTTATAGTAAAACGTTAAACGCTTCACTAATATGGATGCAGGGAGTTGTTGGGCATTTTCAACAATAGCAGCAGTAGAAGGGATAAACAAGATAGCAACAGGAGAGCTTCTATCTCTGTCAGAGCAAGAACTGGTAGACTGTGACACAGCTTCAAATGCAGGTTGCAATGGAGGTTTAATGGATGATGCTTTTGAGTTCATAATTAAAAATGGTGGCATTGATACTGAAGCTGATTATCCATACACAGCTTTTGATTCCCAATGTGACACAACCAAGGTCTCTATTCTCTTTCTTTTTTTTTTTATTACAACTCAACATTTTATTTTATATGATCAGAACTTAAGTTAATTGTGGGATATTTAATTAGATGAATAGTAGTAAGGCTGCTAGCATTGATGGGTTTGAAGATGTTCAACCTTTTGATGAGAATTCTTTGAAGAAAGCAGTTGCTCATCAGCCTGTTAGTGTTGCTATTGAAGCAAGTGGCATGCCCTTTCAGTTTTACCTCCAGGTAATAAGGATATATCTACCAGTATTTTACTCTTAATATTTACGGTGAAATTAGACCATGAACGTTCACGGATCGGGTACCCACCTGGCCCATCAAGGCCCGTGTTCCATGGACTAAGCTTGGATAAAAAGAGTCTGGAAAGCCTGTCTATTTTTTAATGGGTTTGCAATTTATAAAAATAGTACGGACTGATCCAAATCGGCCGGTTCTATTAATATTAATTAGTGAATTTATATATTTATATATTAAATATTAATTTTATTTTTTATTATTAAGAAAAATTATATTCTTTTTTAGATGTTCTTATTGGCTAAGCTTTAGGTTTGATTTTTAAGTCATAACCAAACCCACCTAAATTAAGTGCCAGGTTATGGTCTGGGTCTGCTCATGGACATATCACATGTTTAGATGAACTGCAACTCTTTTAAGATATATATATATATATATATCCCCTAAAAGAGTTGTTCTTAGATCCATGTAACACAATGAAAAATGAGATTCTTAACTTGATTTAGAGGTGAAAGCATAGGAATACAAGGTATCAACACACCCCAACTATCAGGAATAAATCTGTTCACAGGTCCGAGTATATGCTCAACCCGCATCTAATAAGCAGATTTAGATAAAAGAAAATGATTTTACGTCCAGGTTTGCTAAAGTCCAAGATTAGGTTTGAGTTTTATTAAAATAGTAAAGGTCGGTCTAGTCCAACCCGTCTTATTAATATTAATTATTTAATTTATATATTGAATATTTATTTTTAAGTATAAAATTTTAATTTTAATTATCAAAAGTTATATACATTTTTAATGGGCTGATTTGAATTGGGTTTTGAATTTTGATTTTCAAGCCCAAACATATCCAACCCCAGCCCGCCTAAAACAATAACGGGTTGGGCTGGGCTTGAGAGAAATATTTTTGGCAAAAACTCGTTGGGCCTGACCTGGCTTAAAACATGAACAAGTTTAGTCTCATAAGAGGATGATTCCGCCTTTGTCCACCCACTAGGGTGCAGATTGTACTCCAGTTTAGTGCATCTTAATTTGTTTCAAAACGATGCGGTTTTGGTAAATATAGGGGAAAAAAATTAAGCTCAGTCTATATTAATTGGATTATCTTTTGCCCATCAAACCGTCAAAGTTAGAATAGCAAAATTTTATGCTAATGGATGTGGGAAATGGGCAGGGTGTGTTTACAGGTGAATGTGGAGCAGAGTTAGACCATGGAGTGGCTATTGTTGGATACGGAACTGAAAATGGAACTGATTATTGGATAGTCAGAAATTCATGGGGCAAAGATTGGGGTGAGAATGGATATATAAGGATGCAACGCAATATTGTTGATACTTATACCGGCAAATGTGGCATTGCTATGATGTCTTCTTATCCTATCAAGAACTCCCAGATGATTAGCACTGCTTAATTATATCACTAATCTTGCTTCTTTTATGCTTGCAAATCAAAATGTATGATTTTAAACATAATGTTGTGTTTTGTTAATTTGGCTGATTTTCTTTGTTTATAGATATACAGTTAAATATCATAACTTATCAAAGTGTATGTTATTTTAATTTATTTCCTCTGTTAATAAATTAAACATTTTTATTTGTTTGCTGATTCATTGTTGTTATGTAAATGATTTATTAGTGACTATTCTAAGGAGACGATTCTAAACGATAGTGATAGAAGCAAGAATATGAACCAAATTGTACATCGGAAATGGAGAGAGAATGACTAAGCTAGACTAGTAAGATCTGTTTTAAATACATGCATATATGTTTTGAATGTATGGTTGCATTTTGAAATAGTTACTTCCAATAGATTGTATTTAAATAAAGTGGATATGCAAGCGTCATCATTAAGCACCATATCACTAAATACCATATAAACATGTTTAGAATAAGAAGTATATTGCAAAAATTAGTTGAGAATAATAAGAAGAATAATATTAATTGCACCTGGAGAAGATGAAGTCGAGCCGGAGAAGATGAAAACACAAATGAAGATGAAAGGTTTAAGGCGAAGTGAGCTACGTAGAGCTAAAGAAGATGAAGACTAAGTGAGAAGTGAAAAGATTTAGGTTTTTATGAGTGATTTGAATGCACATAAAAAGACATGACTACTCCCACATGGCGTATCAAGTTCACACACGCCATGTGGTAGTCAATAGCGGCACGCATAACAAACGAGCGTTGCTATTGACTTGAGTCTTCTCAAAATCTCTGCCAACTTTTAGCCATTTAAAATGGCATGTGGCAAGATAGACTCGTCGTGTGGAGCTGTTAAAGTCAATAACGGCGCTCGTTAGTAACGTGCATCTTTATTGACTTGACTTCTCTCAACTTTCTATTCATTTTCACTATTTCACACGTGTGCGGGAACGAGACACGCCGTGTGGAGCTTTTAAAATCAATAGCAATGCATGTTTCTTATAGGCGTCGCTATTGGTGAATTAGTTTCGAATTTAACAATTATGTGAAGGTCAATAGCGATGCACGTAATATAATAGCGTCGTTATAGTCAATAGCGACGCATATTATCTATGTTTGTCACTATATTTAAATTTATAGGTATTAATAGTGACACACATTTATAAGGAGTGTCGCTATTGATCAATCAATAGCGACGTGTTATACATATGTGTGTCACTATCTGTTACAAGGATCGTCGCAATTGATGGTCAGTAGCGACACATGTTAATTAATGAGCATTTTTCCACTAATGTATAACTATATAACCATATAATCAATCAAAATCAATCATATAAAATATATGGTTTTAATTATATAGTTTCAACGACTTTTTAAGGACCCCCGTATGGATTTGTTGGGGATCCCAGGTGCGGAACGGGGATTCTTACAGTTCGGGAGCAGTAACTCTCACTCCATCCAAATTTAGCCATCGAAGGTAAAATTTCCCCACCCTAAATAATTTGACAATTCCTTACACCTGTCAATTCAGATCTCCGTGGTTTTTGAGTGATGTATTAAATGATGAAGAAGGTTTTCAAATATGCTTCATGGCAAATGAAAATCAACAAATAAAGGTAGCAACTCATACATCATTAATAGATGAAGAAGAAAGTAGAGGTAATTCTAATTTTTTTCTCTCATTATTAAATTGTTGATGGGCCTTATTGCAAACTCTATGACTTGTTTTAAGAACCCATCTTAAAGTACAAAAGGCATAAATATACAGTAAAACCTCTATAAATTAATACTCGATAAATTAATAAACTCTTTAAAATAATAATTTCTTTTGGTCCCGACTTCATCCAGTTCAAAAAATGATCAATTTTAATAAATTAATAAGATAATAATTTTCTAGAACAACTCTTTATAAATACCTTATATTATTACCTCTATAAATTAATAATTTCTCAAATACATATGCGAAATATATATAGATATACATACTTAGAATAATTTAGCAAAATATGAATCTATAGTATTTTGTTTTTTCTTGAAATTTAAATGTAGTTAAATCTATTGGAGAAACCACTCATAAACAACTTTCTCCATGTCTGGACACTTGGCTGATTTGTGTCGCTTGATATCTGTTCTCTGTCCAAAATCAGCAAAAAGATATTCAGATGATCTCTTAAGAGTGTTAGATATCGTACCTTGACTAACTTTCAAATGATATGTTTCATTTAGCCAATCTTGTAAACCCTTTTGAGTGCTTGCATGATGATCTCTCTTGTACTCACACAATGTTTTTCTGATTTGATCGATCATGGTTGATTTATTAACACCTTTTAGATGAGAAGCCATTTTTGGTATGATTTGAAACAACACTCCATGTAAATTTATATAGTAATTCATTAATTATGATACATTGGACATTTTTAATATAAATATAATGAACTTCCAAGTTCAATTAACTTATATAATGCACATTTAATTTTATTTGTTCATTGATTTTAGAAAAAAACATTATTTAAATTAGTAATTTAAAATTTATTTAAAAAAAATTCAAATCACTCTATAAATTAATAATTATTAATTTATCGATTAATTAATAACTTTCTAAATTAATAAAATTCCATGGTCCCAACATTATTAATTTATAGAGGTTTTACTGTAAGTCTAATGAGATGAAAAAGTCTTAACCTTGAATGAAAAAACAAGCTTAAATTTCTTAAAGAGATAAATTATGAATTAACAATCAAGACCAACTCACTCAAAAAAAAAAAACAATCAAGACCAACGATCTCGAAAGTAAATGTGAAAAATTGACCTTAAACTTTAATAGATTTTTTTTTCAGGAAGATAATACATTATAAAAAGATATTAACATCTCATAAAAACTCTTATGATAAATGCGGAATTGGATTTCAAGAATCACGTTCAATAAATGACTCTTTCAAAGCTTTAAATTTTCAAAAATCACAAAGAAATATTTCTCCTAAAATGAAAAAGATCACATATTTTATTGTAATCATGATAATTATATCATCCAAACATGTAGATATAGAAAAATTTTCTTTAAAAGGAAAATTGATTTTGATTCCTAAATGTTAGACATCCCACGTTGTTAAATGAGGAAACTATATGACTCCTTAAATTTATGGGGCAATCCTTATCCTTTGAGGTACCTTTTGGGGTGAGTTAGACCTTTGTTTACATGGTATCAGAGCCATGGTTCAATGTTGGGGCTCCCGCTGATATTAGCGTCACGCACCAAATGAATTGGGCGTGTTAGACATCCCACATTGCTAAATGAGGAAGCTATATGACTCCTTAAATATGTGAGGCAATCCTTACCCTTTAAGGTACCTTTTGGGGTGAATTAGACCATATTCTTTTTGACTTAAATTCAGCATAAGTAAGTTCAGTTCAGTTCAGCAGCATTCAGTTCAGTTCAGTTCAATAATTACCATTATTTATTATAATTATAATTATTTATATATAATTTATTATAATAATTTATAGATAATTAACAATTAATATTATTTATATACAATTCATCATTAATTATTATAATTATAACTATTTATATTTAATTTATTTAATTTATCAATTAAGTTCAGTTCAGAAGCATTCAGTTCAGTTCAATTAAGTTAAGTTAAGTTAAGTTAATTTAATTTAATTTTAGTCAAAAAGAACAGGACATTAGACTTTTGTTTACACTAAAACAATCCAATCAAATTAAACTTCACTATTAAATTTAAAATTATATTATTTTCTAAGTGGAGTTTAAATCCGCTATCTTGGAATAACTATTGGTATAAATGTGTATCTTGTTTTTATTTTTTATTATGAGTTAACAAGAGCGATTATATATATATATATAATAAGAATAAGATAGTAAATTCAATTGGCAATTGAGTTGACAATTGAAAAAATATAGTACTTTATTTATCATTGAAGTAGCTTAAAAGGAAGAAACGTGCGAATTTTTTACTAGAATTTATTGATATTGTCCTATTCCACCACATCTAACACATGACTGCTATTTTGTTCATCAACTTTGAGAAGGACGAAGGATTCGTCCTCACACCTGATTAAATTTCTGTAATTTTTTTATTGCTTTTTCAATTTGTGTTCATATATTTCTTCAATTTTTTATCCGTCTGATTGTATCTGTTTTTTATTATTCTGTCGTTTATACTTTTTTTGGATTTAGTAAGAGCAGAAATAGTTTATCTTATCTATAGATCAATAAATTATGTGGTTACAACAAAAAAAAGGACTCAGATCCAAATATTCGGAATGGTCTAAAAGATGAAGTTTGGATTGTAGATGTCTTTCTACAGATTTGGATTAACGAGGAATATATTGTTTTGTGTTTTTTGTGCATTTTATGGGTTATTTTTGCTCTTTGTAGTCATTTTCATCCCTTCATGGATATTGTATTTGCTTTAATCTGTAATCATGTAAGGTTTTATTCCTTATATTATGCTTGTTATACTTTTTCATTTTTTATCTAATGAAATTACAAGCATTTTTCTATTAAAAAAAAAATTGGTTATAATAAAATGTAGTAATTGAGTTCAAATTTATATAATGTATTGTATTGGTTGCGTGTTCAATTATATTATTTGGCCTTATCCTTTGCAGCCTTTCACAACCATAATTATCAACTTAAATTATATTATAATAAGTATCCACTTATTTTACTTGATTGTTAAAAGTTTCAATCTTTTTCTCAGGAAAAAAAAAGGTTTCAATTTCAGGAATTATCTATATCTCTTTTACTTTTGAACAAAAAAAAAAAAAAAAAAAATCAATTTTCTCTTATACTAGCATGTGAAGAAAAAGTTAGTCAAAAAGAGAAGTCAAAATCATTTTATGTTTTGTTACTAGCATGGTTTTAAAAACCGGAACCAGTCAAGCATCTGATCCGGTTAAAGTACTTTGGGGTTACTGATCAAAGTACTTTACTGATAGTGACTTTTATGTGAACCGGCGGGATCAACTTGGTGAACCAGATTCAACCCGGTTTGTATTAAAAAAATTACTATAAAATTAAATAAAAAAACCCAAATTAGATTGGATAAGAAGTTAATTTTGTTTTAAAGCATCTTTGCTTTTTTATATACAACTTTTTGAGAAGATTCTTTCTTCTTAAGCAATGTGGGATTGTTTTACTAAGGCCCTGTTTGGTAAAGAACGTTTTGGGATAAAAAGAGCGGTTTTGACCAACTTTAGTGGTTTGACCACTGAAACCACTGATTGGAGTGTTTGGTGGAGAGAGGTTTGAGAGAGAGTTTTGGGATGAAAACGCTAATTTAGAAAGGAGCTTTTTCAATTAGCGTTTTGCAATATTAAAATTAATGGACTTCTTTAACCCTACTTTTAATTTACAGGTCCTAAAATTAAAAAAAAAAAAATGCTCTTATTCGTCTTTTTGCACAAACCGCTATTATCAATCAGTTAATTTTTACCAAACAAGTCACACAAACAGCTAGTCAAATCAGTTAATGTAATCAGCTA
Organism: Euphorbia lathyris; assembly: GCF_963576675.1. Lineage (NCBI taxonomy): Eukaryota > Viridiplantae > Streptophyta > Magnoliopsida > Malpighiales > Euphorbiaceae > Euphorbia > Euphorbia lathyris. The sequence continues at coordinate 73,806,085 of NC_088914.1, read as the reverse complement.
ACAGCTAATTCCCAAACAGGACCTAAAGCTAAACTATGAATGGAAGAGTGAAATATCCCACATTGATGAGCCACCCACCTTTCTATATACAGTGATGATTCCCTAAGTAAAACTTTGCCATAATATTTTGTCATATTATTAATATGAATACAATTAGGTCAATTTAAATGTTTTTATTAGAATTTTTTCCTTTCATAAAAAATTTATTCTGCAAAAAAAATATTTCTATTGCGTAAATTTAAAATCGTATGATACACACTAATAATAACTTTAATGTATAAATTATTTTCAGCTATTAATTAAATCTAGTAATTACACTTTTTACATATATTTATTTTTACCATAAATAAAAATAAATATAATCTTTATTTAAAACATATAATATCAAATATAAATTAATAAAATTTAAATGATATATTATATATAATATTAGTATTTATGGACAAATAATATAAAATTAAGAGATCAAGATTTAAATATACCTCTAAGAGAGCGATGAGGGCGACGAGGCATGAGAGCGTTGAGGGCGACGAGAGAGCAACGGTGAGGTCCGGTGTGAGGGTGAGGGAGCGATCCAGGGAAAGGGACCGGCCGGCGGCGCGCAAGGGGGGCGGAGGGCTGGATCTGTATGGGGATAAGGGTGGCGAGAAGGAGTTGGGGTCGGTAGGGGCGGGATCGAGGGTTGAGGAATGGAGAGAAAAGGCTGGATCTGGGGCGGATAAGGGAAAAGATGTGGGCGGTAAGGCTGCGGATGGCCTGGATGGGTTGCCGGCATCGCTTGAGGGTGTGTCGGCTGGTCCGAAGGGCGGGATGTGCGGGATTCCTGAATCTGGGGCGGATGAGGGAGCGTGGCGCGGGGCTGCTGGTTCCAGGGCGGAAGGGGTTTGCGAGGTTCTGGGCAGTGGAGCAGCGGCCCAGATTGGTGTGCCGACAAGGCTGGCGGCTGCCGACAGCGGCCCCTAGACTTAGGGCAGTAGAGGAGGAAGATGTTGGTGGCAGGGACCCGGCTGTCCCTGTGGGAGCGCCGGCGGTCCAGATTGGTGGATCGGCTGTCCCGAAGGGCGGGACAACTATCCAGGGGGCTGCGGTTCAAGTTGAACCATTTTCTAGTTCGAATCCGGGCTCTCGGTCATGTGTGGATACTTAAAACAAAAATTCTTTCAAGCAAGGTGTGGGGAAATTCTCCTGGAGAGATACGGTGATGGGGGTGGCCGAGGAGGAACCCGTGTTAGAGGAAGAAATAATCGAAGATGAGTCTGAGGAAGTCTATTCCGACTCTGATGTTGAGGATAGTGGACAAGACGACCCATTATGTCCTATGATTAGGCTCTCCTCGGGAGATAAATGCGCCCTTAGATCTAAATGGAAATTAGCCTTAATAGTTACTGTGCTTGGAAAAATGATTAGTTTTAATTATTTTGCCCAAAGAATCCAGGCACAGTGGGCGAAGAAAGGGAAAGTCACCATTATTGACTTAGAGAATGACTATTATGTCATTAAATTTACTAGGGCGGAGGATTTTAATGCCGTTGTCAATGGCGGTCCTTATATTATATCCAATCATGTTCTGGCTTTAAGGCCGTGGGTCCCAAATTTTAATCCTCACGACTTTTCTGTTAACAGGATCCTAACTTGGGTTAGATTCCCAGGCTTACCTATTGAATACTATAATGAAAGATTTCTTAACAAAATTGGAGGCCTTGTTGGAAAAGTTCACCATGTGGACAAAACTACCATTGGGGCAGTGAGAGGCAAGTTTGCCAGGGTTTGTATCGACATTGATCTTGCTAAGCCTCTTCTGTCTAAATTCTGTGTTCAGAATACGGTTTTTTCATATTGAATATGAAGGTATTCACAATATTTGCTATGAGTGTGGTACGTTTAGCCATACTTATGATGGATGTCCTAAGAGAAAGAAGGTGGTTGAAGAGGTGTTGGTGACTAATGAAGTAAGAGTTGAGGAAATTCAAGGAGAAGGGAGGAACTTTGGCCTCTGGATGTTGGCTAAAAGGTCGGTTAGAAGAAGGTCGTAGGCTAACGTTGTTCGAAATCAACCCCCTGATATCAGTAAGGAGATGAATTCTCTCCAGATTGCTCCTGAGATCAAGGTTAGGCCCCCCGATATCAAGATTGGAGCTGGTGTTGAATCGGCCCCCGGTTCAGGATCAAGATTCGGGGTCTTGTCTATTGAGGATGGCCATGATTCAGACTTCTCTAATGAGCATATGGAGTTAAGCATGCCAGGGTTAGAATCTGCTGAGCCAGCTGCTATCTTAGTTGACTCTGTAAACCCTCTGTTTGATTCCAAAGTTGTTGCCATGGGGAGCTCCCAGAATATTGGCCTAACTGGGAAAATGAAGCACAATGAGGTTAGTAATCCGAAAACCTATGTTGATGTTTTAAATGGAAAGGCTATGGGAGTCAATAAGTTGAATATGAAAAAACCTAAGGGTAATCAGAAGAAGAACCATAGTTCTTTGGATTCTTGGGATAAAAGGGGGCCTACTGGCACCTCTTCAAGGCTCTCAGGAGCCCCGAATAAATACCTGGTTTAGGGTTTGGGCCTGTGGTCAGTAGTCTTCATTTTTGATGGTCTTTTTTGTTTGGAATGTTAGAGGTGCGGCTAGTACGGCTACCCATATCCATGTTAAAGATTTAATTAAACAATTTAATCCTTCTTGTTTTGCGTTGCTAGAAACCAAGATTAGTGGTTGCAAAGCAGATGAGGTGGTTAGGAAGTTTAAGAATTGGAGGTGTGTCAGATCTGAGGCTACTGGTCGGGCCGGGGGGATTTGGCTTTTCTGGAAGCCAGATCGTGTTAAAATTGATATTATCAGTATGGATAAACAATTTATCCACAGTAAGATTTTTTACCCTGGTAATAAACCCTTCTTTATCACCTTTGTTTATGCCGATCCTGTCATGGCTAACCGTAAAAGGTTGTGGAAAATCCTGTATTCTATGAGTACGAGCATGGTGGATGCTTGGATGGTGGCTGGGGACTTTAATGATATTGCCCTTATGAATGATAAAAAAGGGGGTGGTAACCATTATATGAACCAGTGTCTCAATCATAAGTAGAATATGGATTTATGTGGGCTGTCTGATCTAGGAGCTGCTGGTCACAAGTTTACTTGGAAACGTAATAGCATGTTTGTTCGTTTGGATAAAGTCTATGCGAATATTGCTGCAATTTATAGATTTCCCGAAGTGAATGTGCTGAATCTTCCTTTCCGCCACTCTGATCATTGTCCTATCCTTGTTAAGCTGGTGAAATGTCATCGGCCTAAAGGGGATAGACCTTTTAGGTACCAGGTCGCCTGGGAGTCCCACCCTGAGTTTAAAAACTTTATTCAGGACAATTGGCAGCCCCATTCCAATGTTATCCTTGCCGCTGAGGGTTTCAGAAGGAATGTGGTGGGATGGAATAAAAACATCTTTGGCCATATTATCAGAAGAAAGAATAAGCTTTTAAGAAGAATTGAAGGCATTCATCGCTGTTTGGAGATCTGTTTTGATCACAGTCTGAATTGTCAGCTTAGATCTCTCCAGAACGAGTTGGAAGATGTGCTAAGACAGGAAGAGCTTCTTTGGTTTCAAAAATCCAGAAAGGCTTGGATTAAGGACGGAGACCGTAATACCAGTTTTTTCCACCTTTCTACTATTATTAGAAGGCAGAGGAATCAGATCGATGCTATCAAAGATTCTAATGGTGATTGGGTCTATGAGGATGAAAATATTTGTCGCTTGGCCCTTGACTTTTATAAAGACTTATTTAAAGAGGATTATGTGGATCTGGATAAAGCCCTTTCTGGGATTTCTTTTCCTAGGTTGGAGGAGGAAACTATTAGGGAAGCTTTCCATCCTATTGACCAGAAAGAGATTGATCTGGCTTTCTCTAGTATTGGAGCTACTAAGGCTCCTGGGATTGATGGTATTCCTGCTAGCTTTTATCACAAACATTGGGAAACTGTGAAGGAAGGCATTTACAGTTTTGTTAAAGGTGTTTTCGGCGGTTCCAACGATATTAGACTGGTGAATAAAACCCTTCTGGTTCTGATCCCAAAAGTTGAGAAACCTTCCTCCTTTTTACAAATGAGGCTTATTAGTCTTTGCAATGTGTTGTACAAAGCTATTACTAAAATTGTGGCAAATAGACTCCGGTGTATTCTTCCTAAGATTATTAGCCAGAATCAAGGTAGTTTTGTTCCTGGCAGACAGATGATGGATAATGTGGTTATTGCCCAGGAGATGGTTCACTCCATGAAGATGAAGAAGGGAAAGAAAGGTTTTGTGGCTCTCAAACTGGATCTGGAGAAAGCTTATGACCGTTTAAACTAGAGTTTTCTTCTGGATAGTTTAAAGAGAGCTGGTATCCCGGATTGCTGGAGGAGATTGATTGAGGATTGCATTTCTTCTCCTGTTTTTCAGGTTTTGATCAATAGAGATATGTCAGATGAGTTCTCTCCTTCCAGGGGGATCCGTCAAGGGGACCCTATGAGTCCTTTCCTTTTTGTTATTGCTATGGAGAGGTTATCGCACCTTATCCAAGAGGCTGTGAGCAATGGGAATTTCCATCCTGTTTCCATCAACAAATTTTGTCCTCCTATTACCCATTTGTTCTTCGCTGAGGATGTGATGATCTTTGTGGAAGGGAATGAGGAGCAAGTTGGTGTGGTTATGGATATCCTCAACTGTTTCTGCACTACTTCTGGCCAGAAGATTAACATCCATAAATCTCGGATGTTATGCTCTAAAAACATGGATAAAAGTGTTTGTAAAAGGCTAAGTGACTTATTTGGTATTCCTCTAACTAATTCCTTGGGTAAGTATCTGGGGGTCCCCCTCCATAGTGACAGAGTTTCCAAAGCCTCTTTTAAAGAAACTCTGGACAAAACTAATGGGATGTGTGCCAGTTGGAAAGCTAAATCTCTTTCCCTGGCGGGCCGTCTTACGTTAATTCAGTCTGTCAATTGCGCGGCTCCTAATCATATCATGCAAGCTTGTAGACTGCCTGAGCCTGTTCTTAATGAACTTGACAAAATCAACCGGCGTTTCCTTTGGGGAGATTTTGAAGAGGGGAAAAAAATCCACCTTGTCCCTTGGAAGGAGGTTTGCCGGTCGAAAAGAATGGGAGGCCTTGGGATAAGACAAGCTAAGGATAATAACAAAGTTTTATTAATGAAGCTTCTGTGGAGAATGTGGCAATGCCCTTCCTCTCTTTGAGTTCGTCTTCTTTGTGGGAAGTATCGTAAATATAAGATTTTTGGGGGCCCCAAGGAGAGAGTTGATAATTATTCTTTTCTCTGGAAAGGGCTTAGCGCTGTGTTTGCAGAGTTCTGCTCTGGGATTGGCTGGGAGGTGGGTAATGGCAAATCCATCAGCTTCTGGAATGATATCTGGATTGGAGACAAATCTTTATTAGAAGTGTGTTGCTCCCCTCCGCCTAGTAACATCCGTAATTGGAGGATCGCCGATGTGGTTGATTCTGAGGGGGACTGGATTTGGTCTAAATTTGACACTTTTTTTAGTCTGGATACTCTCCTTAGAATTAGAGGAGTGAAGATAAGTAATAAGGAGGAAGATGAGGATAGTCATTGTTGGGCCATGACTAATAATGGGGCTTATTCCTGTAAATCTGCCTTTGAAGCCTTTAACCATAATAGGTCGGGTCCTCTCTCTGAAATTTGGAAAATCATTTGGGCCTTAAAAATCCCTTACCGCATTAGGAGCTTTCTATGGCTTGGTGTTAAGGACAGGCTGCTTACTAATTTGGATAGGAATAGACGGCATCTGGTGGATTCAGGAGCTTGCAGCAGATGCAGAGGCCATGTGGAAACTTTGTGCCATGCTCTTAGGGACTGCTCTAAGAGTAAAGAGGTGTGGAGGAAAATTCTTCCCCACCACCTTCTTCTTCTTTCCTGGCCCACTCTGAGCTGGACTGGTTTTCTGATGGAGTTAGTGGGAAGTTACTGGCCAACCTGGAGCATGGTGATATTTTCTTTGCTATCATCTGTCACCAGATTTGGAAGTGGAGGAACGAGGAGATTTTTGGAGATAAAACTGTTTATATTCCTAATTTAGCTGAATTCTTCTCGGAAAAACTTTCAAATATCACTGATAGCTTCAAAGGGGACTCTCTTGCTAGGTCAACCCAGAAGAAAGATGTCCACCTTCTTGGTTGGAGCAGGCCGAGAGAAGGAGTGATGAAATTAAATACGGATGGCTCCTGCCTCAAAGATGAGAAGATTGCCCTGGAGGTGTTCTTAGAGATGCTAGGGGCGCCTGGTTGTCTGGGTTCACCCAGAACCTGGGGTTGGGTTCGTCCTTCTCAGCGGAGCTTTGGGGGATTCTCTCTGGCCTAAAGCTTGCTAAGAGTCTGGGTTTGAATGTTATCTCTTGAGTCTGACAACCTCGAGGCTATTAAAATGATTTCTGATAATCATGCTATTTGTTTAAATAGCCGAAACCTTATCAAAGCTATTAGAAGGCTCTGATCTTCCTTTGAGTTTATAAAGTTCAACCATATCTTCAGAGAACAGAACCGGGTTGCTGATCGCTTGGCGGCGGCTGGTCATGAGGGGATGTTGGGCGTCACAACCCTTTCTGATCCTCCTGTTTTCCTTTCTTCTCTTCTTTTTGAAGATAGGATTAGGGTTAACTTCCCTAGGCTAATCCTAGGTTAGGTTTCTTTGTTTTGGTTTTTGTCTTTTCTTTCCCTGTTTCTACCAAAAAAAAATATATATAGTATTTATGATGTCATCCGATTCAATCCCTTCGAATAAATTGATTGAACCCATTAACCCTAATCCAGTTAGCAATCCGGTTTGACTCTCAGTCCGTTTTTAAAACATTGGTTATTAGAGTTCAAAATCTAACTATTCCACTTAAATTGAAAATAGTTAATTCAAGCCCTCAATTCTTTTTTTAGAGAGTTTTGATGGTGGTTTACTTTTTGCATTTAAAATATAAATATAAAATAAAAAATATTTAGTAAAATTTCAAAACAATTTTTTTTAGTAGAAACATCAATTAATATCTATGATATATTAGTAAGCAAACAGAAACACACGAATCAAACCGTCTTTGTAGTTTTTATAAACAAATTAATAGTATTTGATAGCTCAAACTTTAGCATTTATCAAAGGTTAAGTGTGTCTCCACTCTTGCAAACCAACCACCACATTTTTATGTCCCCATTTTCTTTTATCTTAGATTGCACATTAAATATAATAATAAAACTTCTATTATTTTTGGTGAGTGAAGCATTGGAGTTTCTAGGGCTTGTTTTACAGATTAAGTCAGATCTTCCCCTAATAAAACGTCCAGACTAGTCAAGTGGAACTTTCACAGATTTAGGTAGCTACTTTTTACTTTTTCACTTCAAATTGTATTTAGTTCGAATTGAGAAAAAGATCCATATAGTTATTTTAAAAGAAAAATTAGGGTATACCCATAGCCAATTAATTACTTTCTTTGTGATTTTAGAACTTCAAAATTACGTACACACAAGTCCTTAAACTTTATCTTTTACAAACTTTCATCTTTTCAATAGGTCATATTAATTTGGAAAATAAAAAATATAGTATGAAAAATGTAATTTTAAACAACTTTAATTCTTAGACTTTTTCATTTTGAGATCTTTAACTTTCATAAGGAATTTTTATGTTAGTAAAGAGTAAAACGTCCAATTTTAAAAATTAAGGACCATAAAAAAAGTGTAATGGTATGGGTAGATATAGACTGCTGTAGGTAATGGTATGGTGTAGACTGTAATGGTATGGGTAGATATGAGTTGCTGTAGGTTAGACTTATCTCCTTGAGTTTAGGGGTAAGATAGTAGACTAAATCTGTATATATATATATATATATATATATATATATATATATGTATACTCATGTATGATAAAGATGTAGAAATACCAAATTACAGAGATTACATGGTATCAGAACTTAAGGTTCAGATAAATTTTTAGTTTTTTTTTTCTGGGTAGTTTCGGGTAGTATTTCCCTGAGAGTTCATAACCTGTCAAGAGCTTGGGTCTCTTGAGATCTTCCAGTTTTGTTCGTCAAACTATTTCACCACCCCTCCCATTCCTCTTTCCCGTCTCCGATCGGCGTTTACCCAGAATCCGGTCACCGTCTGACCAGAGCGTGGGCCTCACGCGCCACCGGCGACTTCCCACTCCGTCTTCACGCGCCGGCGCGTGGCTGCGCGTGGCTGCTTCTCTTCGGCTCCATCTTACCTTTCCGGCGTCGGAATATATTTTCCGGCCACCTTGTCTCATTGTCACCGTAAGAAACCTTCCCCTCTGCCTCTCCCTTTCTCTGACCGTTTCTGTTTGCCTTATAGGTCTTAGCAGTTCTATTCTCTCTTTTTCTGATTTTACGTGTTATCTTCTATAGGCCAACAAAAAAAAAGAAAAAAAAAAAGAAAAGAAAAGAAAGAAAGAAAAATTCAGAGAGTCTGATTCTATTTTTTTAGTGTGAAAAAAAAAGGAAAGAAAAGAAAGAAAAAAATTCAGAGAGTCTGATTCTATTTTTTTAGTGTGAAAAACGAAAAAAAAAAAGAAAAGAAAAAGAGAGCCAATTACTTTGTAATTCGTTTCATGGCAGAAAGAAGTGAAAAGAAGGTTATTACTGAACTCACATTGAGCTCCTCCAGAATTACGGATTGCAAATTACTTGGGAGTCAGAACTATACTCAATGGCAACGAACTATTCGTCGATTCGTCAACAGTGTCGACCTAGAAGATCATTTAACGGGTAATCCTCCACCTAAAACAAATGCTGATGTACGTAAGAAATGGTTAATGGAGGATTATAAATTGTTCAATCAAATTCAGAACACTCTCGATCCCACTGTTGATGATGTTGTGACTCACTGTGAGACTGTCAATGAATTATGGGAATATCTGCAGTTCATGTATGCTAACAAAAAGGATATGTCTCATCTTCATATGTTACTGTTAAAGATTTATCGTGCAGAACAAAAAAAATCGATCTCTTCTACAATATTACACTGAAGTGAAACAAGCATACGAAGAAGAGAATAGTATGTTTCCCATCGTAGCTGATGTGCAACAGATGCAAGCACAGAAGGAGCGAGTTGTTGTTCAGTGCTTTCTGGCAGGCTTAGGTCCTGAGTGTGATGTGGCCCGTACACAATTGTTGACTAGTGGGACACTCCCGTCTTTTGCGGAAGTCTATTCTTGTTTACTTAACGTCTGTAAAGATGGCGTCATGGCTTCTGGTACGTTGTCTTCTGACTCAGTGGCATTGGTAAGTAATGCTAGTCAAGGTCGTAGAGGTGCAGACACTACCCTTTCTAGTGGCAACCGTAGTTCCCCACGTACCTGTTTTCATTGTGGGGGAGAAAGCCATGTCAAGAAGAATTGTTGGAAATTGCATGGTAAACTGCCCCATTACTCGGGACAGACTATTCCTAGGAAATCCGTAAATATGGCAACTCAAGGTGACGTCATCCCAAAGTCGTCATTTGTCACCATTTCTGCAGATGAGTATGCTCGATTTCTACAACATTCAGCAACTTATGATGCAGAACAACCATCACCCTCCACCTCCGCTTTGGCTGATACAGGTAATCATGCTGCATGTCTATCCACATCCTCTCATAGTTGGGTTATTGACTCTGGTGCTACAGACCATATGACCGGCAACACAGGTATTCTCTCCTCTTTTCAACCTTTGGCCAATTTTCCATCTGTTATGTTAGCCAATGGCTTAACTGCTTCTGTAATTGGACAAGGGACAGCTCACCCAACATCTACTATTCCTTTATCATCTGTTTTGTGCTTACCTAATTTTCCACTAAACTTATTATCTATCAGTCAACTTACCAAGGCTCTTAATTGTTGTGTTATTTTCTATCCTACCCATTGTCTTTTTCAGGATCTTGGGACGAAGCATATTATTGGTAGAGGGAACCTGGTGAATGGATTGTATGCTCTTGATTCAACTTATCGACATGTGCCGAGATCCACTGCTTGCACAAGCTCATCTCTTTTACAACTTCATTGTCAATTTGGTCATCCGTCATTTCCTGTTTTGCTGAAGTTATGTCCTAGTCTTCCGCGGAATTCTACTCTAGAGTGTGAAGCTTGTCAATTTGCTAAGCATCATAGAGTTTCGTATCCTCCGCGAATCAATAAACGTGTCGAGTCTCCCTTTTATTTGGTACACACTGATGTATGGGGTCCGTGTCCTGTTGTGTTAAAACTTGGTTTTCGTTATTTTGTAACCTTTGTGGATGATTATTCCCGTGTTACTTGGCTTTATCCTATGAAATGTCATTCAGAATTATTTACTATCTTCTGTACTTTTCATGCTGAAATCCGCACAATTTAACAAATATATTTGTATTTTGCGAAGTGATAATGCTAAAGAATATGTATCTAGCAGCTTCCAATCGTATCTTTCCAAGAATGGTATTATTCATCAGACTTCTTGCATCGTTACCCCTCAGCAAAACGGTGTTGTTGAACCTAAGAATCGTCACTTACTAGAAGTTGCTAGAGCACTTTTGTTTCATATGCAGGTTCCCAAAACTTTTTGGACAGATGCGGTTTCAACTGCCTGTTTTCTCATCAACAGAATGCCTTCTTCAGTTCTTAACGGTCAGGTTCCATACTCCCTTCTTTTTCCCTCGTCCTCTTTATTTCCTCGCGCACCTCGTATTTTTGGATGTACTTGTTTCGTTCAAGACTTGCGACCACAAGTCTCCAAACTTGATCCCAAATCTATCAAGTGTATCTTTGTGGGATATTCTCGGACTAAAAAAGGGTATCGTTGCTACTCTCCTTCTTTGGGTCGTTATTTGGTGTCTGCTGATGTTACCTTTTTTGAAAAAACTCCCTTCTATGGTCCTTTATCCACTCCTTCTGTTAATGAGTCACGTACTTCTGATGATGATTATCTTGTTTATACTGTAAGTGAGCAGGTGGTTTCCATTCCTTCCCGACCGGTTGTCCGTCAAGTTTATTCTCGACGCATACGCCACTCAAGTGATGCCACTCCCACTGCCCCAGTTGCCAGTGTTCCCCCTCCTGTTTCGTCTCCAGATCCTTCCCCATCTTCTGATCCTAGCCTTGACCTTCCTGTTGCCCTCCGCAAAGGTATCCGCCAATGCACTTATCCCATTTCTTCATTTCTATGTTATAATGCGTTATCACCTTCTTCCAAGTCTTTTGTAGCCTCTTTAGATTCTGTTGTGGTTCCTTCCTCCCTCTCTGAAGCACTGAACATCTTGGATGGCTTACAGCAATGCAAGAAGAAATGCATGCCCTCGAACAGAATCATACTTGGGATCTTATGTCACTTCCATCTCAGAAGCGTGCTATTTGTTGCAAATGGGTGTTCACTGTCAAATTCAACCCGAACGGGTCTGTTGCTCAGCTAAAAGCTCGCTTGGTTGCAAAAGGTTATGCACAGACTTATGGCATCGACTATTTAGAGACGTTCTCCCCTGTTGCCAAACTGTCATCTGTCCGATTGTTTGTTTCCTTGGCTGCTACTTACAACTGGCAACTTCATCAACTTGATGTCAAAAATGCCTTTTTGAATGGTGATTTACGTGAGGAAGTTTATATGGAGCAACCACCTGGGTTTGTTGCTCAGGGGGAGTCCGGGAAAGTTTGCAGGTTACGTAAGTCCTTCTATGGTTTGAAGCAATCTCCTCGTGCCTGGTTTGGGCGATTCAGTGCTGCCATACAAGAATTTGGTCTTCGCCGAAGTGCTTATGATCATTCTGTATTCTACTCATCATCTAGTTCCGGGTGCATTTTACTAGTAGTGTATGTTGATGATATTGTTGTTACTGGGAATGATGAGACTGGTATTAAAAAATTGAAAGACTTCCTTGGTACTTGTTTTCAGACAAAGGACCTAGGACAATTGAAATATTTCTTAGGGGATTGAAGTTTTTCGGAGCCGTAAAGGGATTTATCTCACTCAGAGAAAGTATTGCCTAGACGTGTTAAATGATGCTGGATTGATTGAGGCAAAGACTTGTGATGCACCTATGATACCCAATGGGAAGTTGAAGACTGACGATGGAGAGTTACTTCCGAATCCTGAGAAATACAGACGAATCGTTGGAAAATTGAACTATCTTACAATCACTCATCCTGATATTTCCTTCGCCGTGAGTGTTGTAAGTCAATTTATGTCATCTCCTAGAACTTCGCATTGGGATGCTGTCAGTCACATTCTGAGATATCTAAAGGGGACTCCAGGACATGGGATACTGTATCAAAATCATGGTCACCACACTGTAGAAGGTTTTACAGATGCAGATTATGCAGGAGATCTTACAGATAGGCGTTTTACTACGGGCTATTGTGTATTTGTGGGAGGCAACCTCGTATCTTGGAAGAGTAAAAAGCAGAGTGTGGTATCTAGATCTAGTGCAGAATCTGAGTACATGGCTATGGCACAAACTACGTGTGAACTTGTATGGCTACGGCATCTTCTTGGTGAGATTGGATTTGCTCAAACTAAACCTATGAAGTTATGGTGTGATAATGAAGCAGCTATCTATATCGCCAACAATCCTGTATTCAATGAAAGAACTAAACACATTAAAGTTGACTGCCACTTTACTAGGGAAAAGCTAGAAGATGGCACAATCACAACTCCACATATCAGAACAGGGGGACCATTAGCAGATGTATTTACCAAAGCATTGCCGGGTAGTCGGGTTAACTATATATGTAACAAGCTGGGCATGATCAATATCTATGCCGCAGCTTGAGGGGGAGTGTAATGGTATGGGTAGATATGGACTGCTGTAGGTAATGGTATGGTGTAGACTGTAATGGTATGGGTAGATATGGGTTGATGTAGGTTAGACTTATCTCCTTGACTTTAGGGGTAAGATAGTAGACTAAATCTATATATATATATATATATATATATATATATATATATATATATATATATATATATATATATATATATATATATATATATATATATATACTCATGTATGATAAAGATGTAGAAATACCAAATTACAGAGATTACAAAAAGTAAACAAAAGTTGAGTGACCATGAATATAATTTACCTGAAAAATAACTATAGACTTTCCTCTCTTGATGATCTGCCTACAACATTGCATTTTAGTACAAAAACACATTCAGCTATTTATTTTTCATTACTTTTACAGGCAATGAAATCCCAATAGTAAAAGTAAAGTAACCAATTCTCAAAAGTTATGAATGAAACCTTTCAACTAAAAGTTTCTTTCCTTTCCTTTAAAGAAAAAGAATATATAAATTATTTGAAGCAAAGGGCTCCATGAATGAACCTGTTGAGGTCAATTAAAGCATTAAAAAAATAATAACAATTCTTTTATATCATCATCATCATCAATCATGTTCCCATTTGAAAAACACCTCATTTACAATTAAAAAATCATCATCAACATCACCACTTTGATCCATCTCTACAACCTCCCTTTCTTATTTTCTTCAACAAAAATGGTAGCAGTTTACAATAAAGAACTTCTCAGTTGGTACCTTATAACTGTCAAACTCAGAGAAACAGTAGCTTCTGCTGCCTCCTTACCTGAAGTTCAACAACAGAATCAGAAGACACCATCAGAATCTGAGCCGATTTTGAAGAAACAAGATCCTGAAATTCAACAAAAAGAAGAACACGAAGAACATGAAGAACATACAAAATCACCTGATCATGATCATGAATGGGTGATATCCATAACGGAAAAGCTCGAGCAAGCAAGCCAAGATGATGTTGCAGATTCATGGGAAAAGCTCTGCATTTATAGAGTGCCTCATTACCTCCGCGAAGGCGACGACAAGGCTTATGTTCCTCAGATGGTGTCCTTGGGGCCTTATCATCACTCCAAGAGACGTCTCCGCCAAATGGACCGACATAAATGGCGCGCGCTTCACCATATGTTGAAGCGGACTAATCAAGATATCAAAACCTATCTTGATTCTATAAGAGAAGTTGAAGATAAAGCTAGAAGTTGCTATGAAGGAAGCTCAGGACTTAGCAGCAATGAATTCGTTGAAATGATGGTTGTTGATGGTTGTTTCTTGCTTGAACTTTTCAGAGGTGCTGCAGCTGAAGGGTTTAAAGAACTTGGTTATTCCAGGAGTGATCCGATTTTTTCCATGCGTGGTTCCATGCATTCTATTCAGAGAGATATGATAATGTTAGAGAATCAGATTCCACTCTTTGTTCTTGACAGATTACTCGGACTTCAGTTCGGTCAACCGGATCAGAAAGGGCTCGTTGCCAAGCTTGCAGTCCGGTTCTTCGATCCACTTATGCCAACGGATGAACCATTGACGAAGTCTAGAAAGACTAGACTCGAGTCTTCACTTGGATACGCGACAACATTTGATCCGTTAGCAGATCAAGGAGGTGTTCATTGCCATTGCCTTGATGTTTTTCGCCAAAGTCTCCTCCGAAGAGGGCCTAAACCTGTCCCGAGAGCTTGGAGGAGAAGATGGTCAAGCGCGAACAGAGTTGCTGATAAACGTCGGACGCAGCTGATACATTGCGTGACAGAGATGAGAGAGGCAGGTATAAAGTTCAAGAAGCGAAAGACGGATAGATTCTGGGATATAAAGTTCAAAAACGGAGTTCTAAGAATTCCGCGACTCTTAATCCATGACGGAACTAAGTCTCTTTTTCTTAATCTTATAGCATTTGAACAATGTCATCTTGATACCACAAGTGACATAACATCTTATGTGATATTCATGGATAACTTGATCAATTCACCACAAGATGTAGCTTACCTGCATTATCATGGGATAATAGAACATTGGCTTGGGAGTGATGGAGAAGTTGCAGACCTTTTCAACAGGCTTTGCCAAGAAGTTGTTTTCGATATTAATAACAGTTATCTTTCAACATTGTCACAAGATGTAAACAAGTATTATAATCACAAATGGAATACTTGGAGAGCGAGTCTTAAACATAACTATTTCGGGAATCCTTGGGCGATTCTTTCGTTATTTGCTGCTGTTGTGCTGCTGGTACTTACTTTGGCACAGACATTCTATGGGGTTTATGGTTATTACAACCCACGTTAGTTTCATTTCAATGGAGTTTAATCATCCTTCTTAACATTTTTTTGAGAGCAGAGTTGTTTTTCCTGATGACAGACTCAAAAACACTTTTACTGCAGGTTTTCTTGTTTGTTTTTTTTTTGTTGATAATCATGATATTCTCAAGCATTGTTATTCAAGAGTTTTTGACAGATTTGAGGTGTGTAACAATCAAATGTTTAACTCCGAGGTCTCATAGGAGGCAATGAATATACTCTCTTTTTTCCCTTTGAGAGAGCAGCATTTACTTATAAGTAGCTCCTTTAATCTCCAACAATTTATCCCCACTAAATGTTATTCAATGCAAAATCAATCAGCTTCAATCCCCAAACTGAGCTTTATTTTTTAACAACATAAATCCAAATAACTACAAGGTATTGAGAATCACCAATAGCAAGTCCTACATAAGTTTAAAAAGATCACACACTGTCTGTATTTGCAAACAGCTGCAGTTAGTAGTTACTCTATACACACAAAGCATAACCAGAGAGGTTGTGACGAGACGGGAGGCATTACTAGGGCTGTAAATGAGCCGAGCTGCTTGGTGGTCGGTTCGATAAAAGCTCGGCTCGATTTGTAAATGAACCGCGCGTGAGCACAATTTACAGACTCAGTTCGTAAGCTAGCTGATCTTGAGCAGGCAAAAGGTGGTGAGCAGACTCGATTAAAACATTTATGAACAAATTAGTTTTTGTAGAAAACTATATAGTTTTGTGTTAGTTCACAAATATCTAAATTTAATATTAGTTCATTTGTTATTTGATGAGTTCATTCACAAACATGATAAATGAGTAATAGACGAACTATTTGTCAGCATCTTGTTTATTTATTCACGAACTTTGCTTGTAAACTTCTTTATATACACAATTAAAGAGCTATTCGAGTAAACTTCATAAATATAATTAAAAATTCACTCACAAACAATTCATGGATTCATAGTTAAACCTGCTGCCCCATTGACTAAGAAGGGGGCGGGCGCAGCAGCTACATGGACCGCTGGCCTATTGGGATAGCAGCCTTCGGGCTTTGCCTGCCCTTTCTAATAAAGAATTCCGGCTCGGCCCGGGAAAGCGCTGGCAACAACAGAAAGGACGGGGGTTTCCGAGGAATACAAATAACCTCCGGTTTTTTTCAGATTTGGAGAGCATCATAATTTTCTTAGTGAACCAAGTTCAAAGAGGATTTTCGAGTTCGTTTATTTTCTAATGAGCTGAGCTGAGCTTGAACAATCCAAAACTCGACTCGCACTCAAACTCGTTAATTTTATAACGAACCAAGTTTGAGAAGACCAAAGCTCGGCTCGGCTCGATTATAGGCCTAAGCATTACTCATTCTATTCCCAACCCTTGCAAGAATGGATTCGGAGAATCCTGTTAAAGGTTTTGGTCATTTTTCTATCTCTGTCTCCTCATATGAATCCCAACTGGTGATGGGACCCATCCCTACAAATAAAATATTAATTACTAATAAACCCAATAAATTACTTGTAACCAGTAATAGTGATTTCAAACCATTAATTTACTGAAAAACCGACTTATAAACATTTTAGATTATTTCAACATACAATTTCGGATTGTATGACATAGAATCGATGCTTGAAACAATCAGATAATGTAAAAAAAACAAGGTTACAACACATTTATAAGGAAAACATATTGTTTGTTAACACATTGAGTTATATACTAAATCATTTGATAGTTATGAACGTTTATCTCATGTTATCAACATTAGCTAGGGGTATTATATATTAGTTATCTGAAATGATGAATAAATATGTGCCCTGTCAGATCAGCAAGCAAAATGTGCAATGTATAATTAGAATTAGAGCAAAGAGTTAATTGGTTTTCATATGCAGTAAGCAAAATGTGCAATGTATAATTAGAATTAGAGCAAAGAGTTAAAATAGGTTTCCATATTCAGTTTAACATATTTTATATAAAAGTTCGGAGATGGGTGTTTGTTAGATGGGATATGGATAAAAAACACGAGATAAGTTATCCCATGTTTGTTTGGGAGATAGAAGAGTGAGACGGATGAGAGATGAGCTTCTTATCCCTCAAATCCTATACCCATGAGCGGGGTGGTATAAGGAGGTGGGATAAGCTCCTGCGATTTTAATATGATAGAAAAGTCCATCTTATCCCTCAAATTAATGTTACATAGTTTAAATAAGGTTAAAATAGTAAAATGTATTATTTTATGCTCATCCCTATCCCATGTACCAAACATTGAATAATAATTCTCAACTATCATATTTTTATCCTTATCCCAACCTTTATCCCTATCCCTATCCAATAGATCCCAACCTTTATCCCTATCCCTATCCAATAGAATACCAAACGTCCCGTAAGGGTTCAGGAATTAATTTATTCAGGAACATGGCAGGAATAGTATCCTTACCCATCCCCATTTCGACTTTAGGGACAATATGCCCCCCCTAGTCCCCATCTTTATCACCAACTATTTCGGGAATTCCTCGTTCCCGCCAATTTGGATCCCCACAGAAAACGAGGAATCAGCACACTTTGGATCCCCACAGAAAACGAGGAATCAGCACACTGTTGCCACACCAAAATCAACCAGGCAGCAAGCCCTGTGGCCCGGGGAAAGGCACTATTAGTCTTAGATTCTATTCTGAGTAAACAGTAACATAATCCATACGAGCTTTATACAAACTTTACACATGAACAGCTGATATTGGTATGATGTGTATGATGTTAAGGAAATTCGTAACTCAAAAAATCACATCCCAGAATATCAATAAATATGAACTTCTCAATCAGGTGATGGTATTTCTGAAGGACAAATTGGCATGTTTACTGAATAAAGAACAATTTATGACTTAATTTAGCGGAATGCTTCAGCATTTGCCATATTCTCTCTAAACTACAATTCATTACATGAACAATTTTAACTCGTAAAAAGCGGCATGCTGTCCTCTATACAAAATGTTCAATGATAAAGGAAAGACAACTTTGCCATCTGAAAGCTAAAATCTTCATGACATATGCAAGCTTGCCAAGTAAAAATTCTGCGGTACTAAAGGAACGAAAATAGTCACTCTTTGCACCACAATTAGTTCTCCGAAAAACTTCTAAAACAGCCAAAAAGCCTTCTAGTATTCTATCTGCAGCATAGAATTGCTGAAAGGATCAATCCACCATCGCAACAGAAACTTTGAAGAAGAACAAACAATTTACATATGGTTACCTGAGGAATTCAATCCCTAGGTAGGCTCACGCTTTCAGTTGAAGGTACCTTCTTCCCATCATATCGCTATACACGAAAAGAAAGAAGTATATGAAA
Source organism: Euphorbia lathyris (assembly GCF_963576675.1). Classification (NCBI taxonomy): domain Eukaryota; kingdom Viridiplantae; phylum Streptophyta; class Magnoliopsida; order Malpighiales; family Euphorbiaceae; genus Euphorbia; species Euphorbia lathyris. Next base: position 73,787,674 of record NC_088914.1, on the reverse strand, counting down.
AAGATATATTTCAGAAGACAGTGGTTGTCTCATACCAGAACTACACCCAGCAAAATTGTTACACATGCTAGTAATTGTAGGTCTGGGACATGGATGACATCCCACCCTTCATCTTCTATGAGAAAAATGAAATAACATGAAATTTTAAAAAAAAAAAAAAAAAAGTAGATACACATTCCAATTTTTCTATACCTGTTTGCCAAATGAGAATGGAACATATCTGTACTTGATCATATGCATTATCTGTCTCCTCATTGTGGCAACAAACAGCATCAGCCAGTAGAAAAGGAGTATCGGCCAAAACACAGGAACATCAAATGCGGTAAAGAAGGTCATGAAAAATGCGATACAGAAAGCCTTGGTGAAAGAGTACCTTCAATGCCAAAGCAAAAATTTGTAACTCAGGAAAAGTATAGTAAAACTAAAACAGATATATATAGTAGTCAATAGGTAAGACATTAGATAGTAATAATTCTCTTAAAATTATGAAGAACAAATATATAATCCATAATATGGAAACCTCAAAAACAAATACACATGAAAAAGAAAGAGTAAAGCAAAGGCATACGTTTCCGGTATCACTTCAATTAGGTAAATTCCCATCTCTACTCATTGTCATTGGACGCATCTCATCTATTACTAACTCAATTATATGACAAATAGAAATTGAAGTCCAACATATTCATATTCTTCAGGGTAGATTCTGTTTTTCCTAAAAAAAATTGGATACAATCATTAAATTAAGCATAAGAATTATGTCAATTGCCTGCTTAATTCACAATTCCGACTAGTTAACAATCATATCAAATGTTAGATCCTAAGATCGCCACCGACATTGCACAAAGCAGATAAGTAAAATAAGTGAAATCAATTTCAAGTTGCCTAATTTCGTAGGCATTGGCTAAATTCATCATGATCAGCAATTGACAAAATTAAAGAAAACGAATAAAACAAAAACATAAGATTAGAACTGAGCAATCGTACCAGAACTTGAATTCCGGGAGACGGCGAACGAAGGGACGGAACTCGTCGGATCCACGGGTAGGGAGACCAGGGCCATCCTGGATCTCGGGGTCAACCTGAGGAGAGAGAAATCCAATAAAGAGATTAAGCATGTAGATGCCGAGGCCGTAGGTGATGATGTAGAAACCCTGGAGGAAATAAACGCGAATAGCATAAATTAGGGCGATGGCAAGACAGGCGATCCATCGGTAGAAAATGTGAGGAACTGTCTTGTCGAGCAAGTGCTGGTAACGCCGGGAGAAAGCAAAAGTCCAGCGAGAAAGAACGGAGGCCGGCGACGATGATAAGGAAGAGAGATCGTCTCCGGAAAGGGCTCCACTAGGTTGAGAGGTCTCCATGGTGGGGCCCATAGATGAATTGATGTTAATCCAGGATATTTGACCTTTATTCGTCGAATCTTCTTCTTCTTCTCCTCCGCTCCTTCTCTTCTCCGTTATGTATTGTGGTACATTGTTTCTGCGGGTCTTTATGTTGTGTCAACTTCCATTTCGGGCCGCTGAATTTTGTTGGCTCCTTTCGTTTCTCTTTCGACTTATTTTTTTCTTTTTCTACCTAATTTATATTTATCCCTTCTATTTAATTTTTTAAATATTAATTTACATTTGGGATTGTAATCGAATCAAGTCGAGTTGAGCTTTGAACTGTTCAGACTCTGTACTCGAGTTCAATATTCTATTTGTAAGCTGCCCACGAGCTAGTTAACGAGTTTGTTCACGAGTTTTGCTCGCGAACATGCCGTTAATTCAGTTCATGAACTTCGGTCGCGAACAACTCATTAATTATATTGATTTAAACTTTCTTTAACACAAAACTGCAATTGATTTACATTTCCCCTTTTATAGCAATATTATTATTAGCAAAAATAATCGAACCAAATGTGTTCATGCACAAATATAATCGAGTTTGTTTATGAACCTACGAGTATGCTCGCGAGCTTTGGAGTCGAGCTTCGTCGTGCTCAAACTCAACTCGTTTATAAATCAAGCTAAACACGATCCACCTTTTATGGAGTCGAACACCGAGCCGCTCATGAGCGGCTCAGCTCACTTACAGCCCTATTTAAGGAAAACAAATCTTAGTGCTGAGCATCTTGGAGATTATTGAACTGAACTGAATACTCGAATAAAAAGATTCAAAATTAATGGAACAATTGACCTTTTCTTTAGGACTGAATCGAATTGTACTGTTAACTTAATTAGGTACAATTCTGGAGATCTCAAATTCCTAATATTACTAAGTAAATATGTTGGAGATTCTATAACCGGACCAAATATCTAAGAAAAAATACAGAATTATTGCCTCTTTTTTTATGACCGAACTGAATTGTACCGTCAACTGTATTAGATACAATTCTGGAGATTTCTAAATTCTCGAATGGTATGGTACTCACCCTAAATCTAAAACATAAAAGATTGGATAAACTTCAACCAAATTATACTCAAAACCAGTAATGCATACAAATATAACACAACTTTGTTTAGATAAATACATTTTATTTCAAAAAATAAAAACAATGACAATTTAATTGTTTATTTATTAAAAAAATTAGGAAAATAGGGAGTTATAAATCAGCGATAAACGCATTACCGAGAAAAGCGGGTGGGATAGAGAATCAAACTCAATCAGATACAGAACCAACTGCTTTAGCTAAGACATGTGCAAATTGATTTGTTGACATCTTAACAAAACTAAGGCAACAATTTTCTAAGTTAATTGATAAAGACTTGCAATCATCCAAAATAACACGTAGTAAAGAAGTGGAAAAGGAGTTTTGAGACAACGTTGGACCAATTTTTTTGTTTTATATAGCTCAGAGTCTCGCGACAAGACAGACCTCTGCAACTAAGGCTTCATTAGGACCAGCCACTTTACTATTACGGTAGGCAAGAAAACTACCCTCAAAATCTCGGGCTATCACACCAAACCCAAGAACTTGATCTGCATTAAAAAGCATGTATCAAAGTTGACTTTCATAGAACTGGGTGGCTGAGAAGTCCAACGAGAGGCAGTAGTAACATTTGCTACTTTAGAAAAAATGTCCAACACTTATTGGAGTATGCCCTAGTCCCAAGACATTATAATTTGTATTATTGTTGTCAATTTTTGATTCATTTCAACAGTCTTACATTCTAATTTTCTATATATTGTTACTATTAAATTTAGATAAAGAATAATAATTATTTATAACTTCAATTTTTAATAATTGAGATATTAATAACTATCAATATAAGTTTTAGATTGAAGACCACCCTATATAAATAAATAAAAACCTAAATATAAGGCTTTAGGTGTACGCCTAGGTCAGTTGTTCCTAAAACTGACTTTGATACTAATTATTTTTCAATGTTATGATATGTATCTCATTTTTTATTAATCGGATTCATTACATATGTTCTATCAAAGAATTTCATAGAACTTCTCATTGTACGGGTTTTGAATATATTTTGTTTAACAAATTACTATAAAATCATACTTTTAAGAAAGTTATAGAAATAACTTATTCCGTTTGATAATATATTTAATCATTTAAATAAAAATATAAGTATTTATTTAATTTTAATGTATTTAATAACTGTTATTTCTTTAATCACTTAAAATATTTGATTAAGTTCTTTTTAAAGATATTCAATTAAGTTAAAAATCACTTATTTTGCAATCAGATCAGATTCGTTCAAACCAGCACGTGTCACAGAAAACGATGGATCTTCTCGGCTGTCACCTACGTCTGGTATATCTGGTTTATTCGAAACAAAACAATATTTGATCAAGACCTCCCTTCAATCCAAATGCTTAACTACAAATTGCTGCATCTGATTAGAGAAGGTGATGTCTCTACAGCTACCCGCTCACGGCCTCCACCTGAGCCAAACTTCAAAATTGTCCGCTGGCTGCCTCCCCCGACTAGCTGGTGCAAAATCAACACGGACGGCACCTCGAGTCCCAATGGACATGCTGGTATAGGAGGGATCTTTCGAAATTATAGAGGCTTTGTGCTTGGTTGTTTTGCTTCCCCCTTGCAGAATTGCTCCACTCATCTTGCTAAACTACAGGCCATTATCATGGCAGTTGACGAAGCCTGGAATAGAAACTGGAGAAATCTATGGATAGAATCGGATTCCACATATGCAGTTAACCTCCTCAACAAATTGTCCACAGATGTCCCTTGGCGAATCAGGAAAGTCTGGCATTTCTGTCTTCAGAAACTCTCAAGAATGAATTGGAAAGCAACTCATATCTTTCGGGAAGGTAATCAGGCGGCTGATCGACTCGCAAGCATCGGACAATCAGCTGACTCAACATTATGGTGGTCCTCTGCACCATCTTCCTGTCAGAGCTTCGTCTTTGATGACTTATGTAACGTAGCTCACGTTAGATTTCTTTAACTTTATTGCTTTCCTTTTCTGTTTTTTCCATTCTTTCTCCTCCCTCTGTATTCTTTTTCCTTTCTTTAATAATATTCGGGTTGCAGTGTAACGCCCGTAAAAAAATATTATTATTTTGTACATGTAAATCTTTAAAATTAGGATCCTAAAATAATTAATTAAAATTTATTAATTTTGATAAAAGTAAATATTAATATTATATATTATATTTGAAAGAAAATTTTATATATTAATGTTTGTGATAAATTAGTAGTTTTTTTTAAAGAATAATAAGTTAGTATTAATATAGTTACTAATTATTTGTTTGACGAGATAAAGTGTAGGCATTTGAATTCTAATAGGTTAAAACAATTATATATATGTTTATTAATATCAATAATAATAAAAAAGAAATAATAATGGTTTATTTACATCAATTTTAGGTAGGGTAAACTTCTTCTTTACTTATATATATATATGAAACTTGTTTTTGTGTTTTGGGGGGAGGAGGCCGCAAACCGTTTAGAGATTCTGGAGAAAGGAAAGGTTATTGTTTTAGATATAAAAAAGATGTATCAATTGAAGATAGATCATCGTGGCTTGCTAATTTAGCGTTATCGTTCGAAATTGAGGTGAGTAGTTAATTAAATATACAGTACCTTTCATTATGTGTTTGTTGCCACGTTGATTAGTTGAGATAAATTGTCTATTGGTTCAATCTTCGTGTTTGATATGTGTAAGTGGTTAATTAAATATATAGTATGTGTTGTTGTATGTTTGGGTGTCATATTTGACTTGGTGGAATAATTGTTTAATGATTTGATTTATATGTTTGATATGTATACTTGATATTTATGATGACTACGGTGACGTGAATGAATTGAATTTGATATTGATGGTTGTGAGAACATGAATGCATTTTAGACCGAGACTTATTAGGGATAGAATGGAAATCGATAATGATACAGTTGATAAACTCTAGATAAAATGAAGGACTAGAAAAGTATAAGAATAAGAGCTTATCTAGGATAGTATATTCAATGGTTGCGACCGAAATGAGAAAAATGAATATTGTGATAACGTGAAATATAAACACCGGGTATTTGTTACGACAGGGTGTTAAGGTACCGGGTATTTGTTACGACAGGGTACCTAGAGACGGGATACCGGGTATTTGTTACGACAGGGTATCCCATGATATGATTTTATTGGCCAAGCAACCATTGAGTATTACTAGACTAGAGTAAGCAGGGCCCTTAAATAAAAAGACTATTAAATTTTAAATTGGTAAACTTGTTGCATGATAACCCGTAAATTAAATGCACGAAACTATTGTATGCGCATGTTGTTGAACTGTGTATTTAATTAACTATCTTATTGAGTCGGCAGCTCACCCCTTGCCACCACCACTTTTCAGGAATAAAAATCGTCATTATTAGGTTTATATTACTAATAGTCTAGCTTGTGTGTACTTTTGGTAAATTTTAAACATTTGGTTTCATTTATTTAAATCTATTGGAATGCATTTATAAACGTAATGGAATTGTGCTTTTGAATTTTATTAGTATATTAAATGAAATTTACTATTGGTCTCGAAATTGACGGTTTTTAAAAAGGGGTGTTACATTTAATGGTATCAGAGCCGACTCTCCACGTACGATGTGTGGTTCGGGGACGAACCAGGCGGAAGCTGGTGGGCCTGTAACGACCCGGTCCGGAGTGGGTGGCGCCGGGGTAGAAGGCCTGAGCAAGGAGCGGCCCTAAGGGATGGCGATGGGGGCAGGAATGAACTGAATCCCACATCGGAAATGGAGAGGGGGTGATTGGGGCTTATTAGTAAGATGAGAATCCAATACATGAAGACGTGTTTTAAAGCCGTGAGGCCCAAAGTGTTGGATTTGGGTCAGAGCGGACAATATCTACATGGTATTGGATCGGGATGTTACAATTGGTATCAGAGCGTCAGTTTTACGATTCCTAGGGGTATTAGAAACCTTATAACATTCCTATAAGGTAGAAAATAGCATGAGCGTTTACCAGTATGAAATTGATGTGCATATGTTTATATAGAGACGTGAGATTTCATAGGAATGATGTTGTTGTTCATGCTCTAATATTAAGAGGATGTTGTTTTCTTTTTTTTCAATCTGATGTTGCTGTCTCCTTCTAAAATGAACAAATAAAGTGTTTGGTTAAAAATTTAAAATAGTAAAATCCTGTTTTTCTTCCTTGTGCGGTTTGCTTATTTTTCCCTTAAAAACCCTTGAGATTTAACTTCTTTTGCTGCACAAAACTGCACCATGTTTAGTTTGATTGCTTTCAAATTCTTTTATTTTGATTATCTTAGTCCATTTTTTTTGCTAGTTTCTGGACAACTCCACTGAAGCTAAAAAAAAAAGGCTTTTCCATATGTTATCTTGTTGTTTATAAATTGTATGAGCAAACTACGTAGAGCATTTACTTTTATTTATTATTATTATTTTTATGAAGAATGTTTTATTGATCAATAATTATATGTTGTTTCCAAAAAAAAAAAATCAATAATTATATGTTATTCAAGGAAAATGCAACTTGGGACTTGTATAGATTTTCCTCCAAAGTTATTTTAAATTAGGGTTGTAATCGAGTCGAGTCGAGCTTTGACATGTTCAAATTCGACTTGTTAGAAAATTGACGAGCTCAAACCCAACATTTTATTCGTGATTAATTTAAAAAAAAATATAGGTCTTTATGGAAGAAAAAAATAAATTATAATTTTTTTTTTGTTATTTAATTTTTTTTATATATTTACTTAAAATATGTCTATGCTAGTCATTTTATATACTAACAAATACAGTCAATTATAGTTTTATCAAATACTAATAATCAAACAGAATACACCACATAGCAAGTAAACCAAACGGAAGCAGAGTCTGTGAGATGTTACTTTATCAAAGTAGCATAACAAAAGTATAGTAGATCATAGTTTTATTTACAGTCGAGGTGATGGCTAGTACATAAATTTTCGAAGACCAAAGTCTCTTTAGGGAGGAAACTTGTAACATCTGTAAATATTTAATTCTAGAAATAAATTAGTTAGGGTAATAATAATAATAAAAATTATTAGTTATTGTCTACAACTAGGAAAGAGGATATACACAGATTTATTATATCGTCATCTGATAATTTGCTTTTTTTTAATTACTAGAAAACCCTACTATTATTATTATTATTTTTTAAGCGGCTCATCTAGTCTTACAGCCAATTCAAATTTTGAGATGCTTCATAAAGTTTTAGTGAAGAACAAGGATACAATGATTAACCGTGATCAGTGAAGGATCATTTATCGATTAACCTATGAGTCGGAATATAAGTAAATGGTTAATTATATGTATAATTATGGTTGTTTATTTACTTTATGTGTCTGATGGCTAAACTTGTAACTTTTGTGTTTGATTGATTGATGTGTTAAAGATGAAAATATGAAGCTGTTGATGACGTTTGTACATTTTTTTTTGTTATATCGATGACATTATTGATAAGGTTCAAACTACGTGACTGTTGTGACTTACTTAATGAATTTGGTCAGTGACATACAGAATGATGCGATTATTATTGAGGAAATGAATGTTCGATGTGATTGGTAAGGCAAGGAACATATGATAATTAATAGTTTGTCGTAACGAAGATAGATTCAATGGTTCATTCGTGTACGTGTTAATAGTGATAATTTTTCTTTTACGAAAATTCATTAGTCCCTTTGGGTCTCATTTCATTTTATTTTCATGTGTTATTCAAAATCGTACATAAATAGATATATATATATAATTATTTAGTATTGTAGTTTTCCTTAAACTTACATTTTTTTTTCTTCAGAAGATGGAGATTGGCAATTCTTTATAGTCTTACTTCTACGATTGTTTCTTTCCGATCAATTAAGTCTGCTAGTTGCACTTTCTAAAACTTCTCTTCTATATTAAATAGTGTTGACAATGCATTTTGTTTTAGTCAAAATAACTTCATTATACTTTACTTTTAAATTTCGAGGACGAAATTCTTTTTAGAGGGGAAGAACTGTAACGCCCGTAAAAAAAATATTATTATTTTGTACATGTAAATCTTTAAAATTAGGATCCTAAAATAATTAATTAAAATTTATTAATTTTGATAAAAGTAAATATTAATATTATATATTATATTTGAAAGAAAATTTTATATATTAATGTTTGTGATAAATTAGTAGTTTTTTTTTAAAGAATAATAAGTTAGTATTAATATAGTTACTAATTATTTGTTTGACGAGCTAAAGTGTAGGCATTTGAATTCTAATAGGTTAAAACAATTATATATATGTTTATTAATATCAATAATAATAAAAAAGAAATAATAATGGTTTATTTACATCAATTTTAGGTAGGGTAAACTTCTTCTTTACTTATATATATATATGAAACTTGTTTTTGTGTTTTGGGGGGAGGAGGCCGCAAACCGTTTAGAGATTCTGGAGAAAGGAAAGGTTATTGTTTTAGATATAAAAAAGGTGTATCAATTGAAGATAGATCATCGTGGCTTGCTAATTTAGCGTTATCGTTCGAAATTGAGGTGAGTAGTTAATTAAATATACAGTACCTTTCATTATGTGTTTGTTGCCACGTTGATTAGTTGAGATAAATTGTCTATTGGTTCAATCTTCGTGTTTGATATGTGTAAGTGGTTAATTAAATATATAGTATGTGTTGTTGTATGTTTGGGTGTCATATTTGACTTGGTGGAATAATTGTTTAATGATTTGATTTATATGTTTGATATGTATACTTGATATTTATGATGACTACGGTGACGTGAATGAATTGAATTTGATATTGATGGTTGTGAGAACATGAATGCATTTTAGACCGAGACTTATTAGGGATAGAATGGAAATCGATAATGATACAGTTGATAAACTCTAGATAAAATGAATGACTGGAAAAATATAAGAATAAGAGCTTATCTAGGATAGTATATTCAATGGTTGCGACCGAAATGAGAAAAATGAATATTGTGAAAACGTGAAATATAAACACCGGGTATTTGTTACGACAGAGTGTTAAGGTATCGGGTATTTGTTACGACAGGGTACCTAGAGACGGGATACCGGGTATTTGTTACGACAGGGTATCCCATGATATGATTTTATTGGCCAAGCAACCATTGAGTATTACTAGACTAGAGTAAGCAGGGCCCTTAAATAAAAAGACTATTAAATTTTAAATTGGTAAACTTGTTGCATGATAACCCGTAAATTAAATGCATGAAACTATTGTATACGCATGTTGTTGAACTGTGTATTTAATTAACTATCTTATTGAGTCGGCAGCTCACCCCTTGCCACCACCACTTTTCAGGAATAAAAATCGTTATTATTAGGTTTATATTACTAATAGTCTAGCTTGTGTGTACTTTTGGTAAATTTTAAACATTTGGTTTCATTTATTTGAATCTATTGGAATGCATTTATAAACGTAATGGAATTGTGCTTTTGAATTTTATTAGTATATTAAATGAAATTTACTATTGGTCTCGAAATTGACGGTTTTTAAAAAGGGGTGTTACATTTAATGGTATCAGAGCCGACTCTCCACGTACGATGTGTGGTTCGGGGACGAACCAGGCGGAAGCTGGTGGGCCTGTAACGACCCGGTCCGGAGTGGGTGGCGCCGGGGTAGAAGGCCTGAGCAAGGAGCGGCCCTAAGGGATGGCGATGGGGGCAGGAATGAACTGAATCCCACATCGGAAATGGAGAGGGGGTGATTGGGGCTTATTAGTAAGATGCGAATCCAATACATGAAGACGTGTTTTAAAGCCGTGAGGCCCAAAGTGTTGGATTTGGGTCAGATCGGACAATATCTACATGGTATTGGATCGGGATGTTACAATTGGTATCAGAGCGTCAGTTTTACGATTCCTAGGGGTATTAGAAACCTTATAACATTCCTATAAGGTAGAAAATAGCATGAGCGTTTACCAGTATGGTTTTGATGTGCATATGTTTATATAGAGACGTGAGATTTTATAGGAATGATGTTGTTGTTCATGCTCTAATATTAAGAGGATGTTGTTTTCTTTTTTTTCAATCTGATGTTGCTGTCTCCTTCTAAAATGAACAAATAAAGTGTTTGGTTAAAAATTTAAAATAGTAAAATCCTGTTTTTCTTCCTTCTGCGGTATGCTTATTTTTCCCTTAAAAACCCTTGAGATTTAACTTCTTTTGCTGCACAAAACTGCACCATGTTTAGTTTGATTGCTTTCAAATTCTTTTATTTTGATTATCTTAGTCCATTTTTTTGCTAGTTTCTGGACAACTCCACTGAAGCTAAAAAAAAAAGGCTTTTCCATATGTTATCTTGTTGTTTATAAATTGTATGAGCAAACTACGTAGAGCATTTACTTTTATTTATTATTATTATTTTTATGAAGAATGTTTTATTGATCAATAATTATATGTTGTTTCCAAAAAAAAAAATCAATAATATATGTTATTCAAGGAAAATGCAACTTGGGACTTGTATAGATTTTCCTCCAAAGTTATTTTAAATTAGGGTTGTAATCGAGTCGAGTCGAGCTTTGACATGTTCAAATTCGATTTGTTAGAAAATTGACGAGCTCAAACCCAACATTTTATTCGTGATTAATTTAAAAAAAATATAGGTCTTTATGGAAGAAAAAAATAAATTATAATTTTTTTTTGTTATTTAATTTTTTTTATATATTTACTTAAAATATGTCTATGCTAGTCATTTTATATACTAACAGATACAGTCAATTATAGTTTTATCAAATACTAATAATCAAACAGAATACACCACATAGCAAGTAAACCAAACGGAAGCAGAGTCTATGAGATGTTACTTTATCAAAGTAGCATAACAAAAGTATAGTAGATCATAGTTTTATTTACAGTCGAGGTGATGGCTAGTACATAAATTTTCGAAGACCAAAGTCTCTTTAGGGAGGAAAATTGTAACATCTGTAAATATTTAATTCTAGAAATAAATTAGTTAGGGTAATAATAATAATAAAAATTATTAGTTATTGTCTACAACTAGGAAAGAGGATATACACAGATTTATTATATCGTCATCTGATAATTTGCTTTTTTTTAATTACTAGAAAACCCTACTATTATTATTATTATTTTTTAAGCGGCTCATCTAGTCTTACAGCCAATTCAAATTTTGAGATGCTTCATAAAGTTTTAGTGAAGAACAAGGATACAATGATTAACCGTGATCAGTGAAGGATCATTTATCGATTAACCTATGAGTCGGAATATAAGTAAATGGTTAATTATATGTATAATTATGGTTGTTTATTTACTTTATGTGTCTGATGGCTAAACTTGTAACTTTTGTGTTTGATTGATTGATGTGTTAAATATGAAAATATGAAGCTGTTGATGACGTTTGTACATTTTTTTTTGTTATATCGATGACATTATTGATAAGGTTCAAACTACGTGACTGTTGTGACTTACTTAATGAATTTGGTCAGTGACATACAGAATAATGCGATTATTATTGAGGAAATGAATGTTCGATGTGATTGGTAAGGCAAGGAACATATGATAATTAATAGCTTGTCGTAACGAAGATAGATTCAATGGTTCATTCGTGTACGTGTTAATAGTGATAATTTTTCTTTTACGAAAATTCATTAGTCCCTTTGGGTCTCATTTCATTTTATTTTCATGTGTTATTCAAAATCGTACATAAATAGATATATATATAATTATTTAGTATTGTAGTTTTCCTTAAACTTACATTTTTTTTTTCTTCAGAAGATGGAGATTGGCAATTCTTTATAGTCTTACTTCTACGATTGTTTCTTTCCGATCAATTAAGTCTGCTAGTTGCACTTTCTAAAACTTCTCTTCTATATTAAATAGTGTTGACAATGCATTTTGTTTTAGTCAAAATAACTTCATTATACTTTACTTTTAAATTTCGAGGACGAAATTCTTTTTAGAGGGGAAGAACTGTAACGCCCGTAAAAAAAATATTATTATTTTGTACATGTAAATCTTTAAAATTAGGATCCTAAAATAATTAATTAAAATTTATTAATTTTGATAAAAGTAAATATTAATATTATATATTATATTTGAAAGAAAATTTTATATATTAATGTTTGTGATAAATTAGTAGTTTTTTTTAAAGAATAATAAGTTAGTATTAATATAGTTACTAATTATTTGTTTGACGAGCTAAAGTGTAGGCATTTGAATTCTAATAGGTTAAAACAATTATATATATGTTTATTAATATCAATAATAATAAAAAAGAAATAATAATGGTTTATTTACATCAATTTTAGGTAGGGTAAACTTCTTCTTTACTTATATATATATATGAAACTTGTTTTTGTGTTTTGGGGGAGGAGGCCGCAAACCTTTTAGAGATTCTGGAGAAAGGAAAGGTTATTGTTTTAGATATAAAAAAGATGTATCAATTGAAGATAGATCATCGTGGCTTGCTAATTTAGCGTTATCGTTCGAAATTGAGGTGAGTAGTTAATTAAATATACAGTACCTTTCATTATGTGTTTGTTGCCACGTTGATTAGTTGAGATAAATTGTCTATTGGTTCAATCTTCGTGTTTGATATATGTAAGTGGTTAATTAAATATATAGTATGTGTTGTTGTATGTTTGGGTGTCATATTTGACTTGGTGGAATAATTGTTTAATGATTTGATTTATATGTTTGATATGTATACTTGATATTTATGATGACTACGGTGACGTGAATGAATTGAATTTGATATTGGTGGTTGTGAGAACATGAATGCATTTTAGACCGAGACGTATTAGGGATAGAATGGAAATCGATAATGATACAGTTGATAAACTCTAGATAAAATGAAGGACTGGAAAAGTATAAGAATAAGAGCTTATCTAGGATAGTATATTCAATGGTTGCGACCGAAATGAGAAAAATAAATATTGTGATAACGTGAAATATAAACACCGGGTATTTGTTACGACAGGGTGTTAAGGTACCGGGTATTTGTTACGACAGGGTACCTAGAGACGGGATACCGGGTATTTGTTACGACAGGGTATCCCATGATATGATTTTATTGGCCAAGCAACCATTGAGTATTACTAGACTAGAGTAAGCAGGGCCCTTAAATAAAAAGACTATTAAATTTTAAATTGGTAAACTTGTTGCATGATAACCCGTAAATTAAATGCACGAAACTATTGTATGCGCATGTTGTTGAACTGTGTATTTAATTAACTATCTTATTGAGTCGGCAGCTCACCCCTTGCCACCACCACTTTTCAGGAATAAAAATCGTCATTATTAGGTTTATATTTCTAATAGTCTAGCTTGTCTGTACTTTTGGTAAATTTTAAACATTTGGTTTCATTTATTTGAATCTATTGGAATGCATTTATAAACGTAATGGAATTGTGCTTTTGAATTTTATTAGTATATTAAATGAAATTTACTATTGGTCTCCAAAATTGACGGTTTTTAAAAAGGGGTGTTACATGCAGACTGTGCCGGAGGTGCCAACCTAGTTGGGATGTCCGAACTGCCTGCGCGTCCCAACCTTCAGTAAAAAAAATCACTTATTTTGATAAATTAAAATATTTAATTTAAAAGTTTAAGTTTTTTTAAGCAATTTAAAATTTAAGTTAATCATTATCAATTAATATTTTTATAAATACTTAGTTTGATATTTATTAAATAACATCATTTTCCTTAAAAAATATTATCTAATAGTTTGAACACGGCGTTTGTTTTGGGGTTTAAAGAAATGATAAGGGAAAGGGAACGTTTCATTCAATTGGTATTTGTTTTCTTAATTCAATCATTCCTTTTATCATTTTTTAGTTTTGGGTTTACCTCTCTTTCCACCCAACCCCTAAGGATTGTGGAACCAGTGATAGTGATATGTCTCAGACCTCTGAGCAATATTGCAAAGAACATATTCCTGCATGTATATTGTGTAGAATACAACAGAACCCTTATACAGGAGAATTAGATAATATGAATTACTATGAAATAATTTCCGAGTACTGCTAATGATCAAAGATTGAGCTAGAAATATTTTCTTTGTGCTGAGAGATTATATAATGCTTCAAAGTTTGAGGGGAAGGTGTTGTCTTTATCTTCATTTTCCTTGAAATATTCTTCTCTGTATTTAGTGTCAAATCAGTTAGAAAAAACTTCAAAGCTTGATTAGTTTCTGCCAAAGTATCAATGAAAAAAAAATTGAGATATCTGTGGCAAGTTAAAATATCAGTTGTTTGTCCCCAAGTTTAGTGTTTATGGTTTATGATGCTGAATGAGGTGTTTCTATGGTATCTAGAGTTCATTTCTTAGTGTTTTTCCAGACAAAGAAAAAAGTGCACATATTTGAAAACTAGTGGTAGAAGCCAATGCTTATCACTAATGCAAACAGTTTTTGTAAGCTAAGTTTTAATTTCTTCAAATCCTCTGGCTTTTAAGATGATACGGATTGGTAGTCAAGTGAGGATTTTGATCGTAAATCCACAAAGAAGTTTAGGCTTGAAGGAGTTAATCCCAAGTAATGAAGAACATGCAAACAATGGAGGCTAGGTTTTTTATTAATTTCAATAAAGTTGTCTTTCAATACAAATAAAAGAGGTTTATATACCTCACCTAATTCAAGACAAAAGACATAGATGCCCAACTAGGGTTACAAATCAAAAGGTAAGAAATAAGGGCAAATAGGGAAAGTGGAGGATAAATGACATTTAGGTAATTAAACATAAATGGCAAAACAGTAAAATCAGGAAAAAGGATAGCAAAATTGTCGCGTCATTGTCTGAAGATTTGTAGTGCTGGAAATTGTCCCACACCCCGAGCCAACTAGTCCACACGCCAAGTGGAAAAGTAACTCGAGTGGGTGACCTTCTGCTCGTGGTCGTCTGAAACTCGTTTTTTCCCTACTACAATCACGACCTCAAATGGCGCGTGACTTGACTGGCACGCTATATGAGGGGCATTTTCTCCTTAGCCTCTCTTTGCTCCAACTTGGTCTTCCTTCGCTTCAACTCTCGTTCCGACTCCGGCTCTCATGCTTAAGATGCTCACATCATTCTCCCATTCTTTCAAAGGGTTGGACTCCGACTCACCCTTGGTGGTTGTAAGGGAACCATCCGGCTTCCATAGACTCAAGTCCAGCACATTAAAAGAAGGTGACATTTTTCCAGGCCAATTGGGAAGGGCGGCATGATACGTATTGGCATTTACCTTTTTTTATCACTTTATAAGGGCCATACCTCCTCGGTTTTAGCTTGCTACTTGGAGCATGCACGAGTCTCTCATTGTTCAAGTAGACCATCATCTCGTCCCCTACCTCAAATTGAAGATCCATTCGATGTTCATCCACCCTAGCCTTGACCTCGCTATTCTTTTCTTCAATACTTCGCCTCACCTCTTGATGCATTTATTGGTAGTCGTTGGCTAAGTGTTGGGTGGCTACACTCTTCTTTTTCCCCCTTCGAAATGTCCCTTAGGTCAAGCGGATTGTTTGGAGTCTTAGTGTATACAACCTCAAAAGGTGTCTTCCCCGTAGTAGAACTCACGACGGAATTGTATGCAAACTCGGCTTATGCAATCAAATAGTCCTACATCTTGGGCTTGTCCCGACACTTCCTCCTCAATAGGTTGCCTAAGATCTGGTTAATCACTTCCATTTGTCCATCCGTTTGCGGGTGACCGGTAGTGCTAAACTTCAAGGTAGTGCCAAGAATACCCACAAGGTATGCCAAAAATGGCTAACAAACTTCGTGTCTCTATCTGATACTATGCTCTTTGGAACTCCATGCAACCTCACTATTTCCGGGAAGAACAACTTAGCAATTGTCGTTGTATAGTTGATCTTACGACATGGGATGAAATGAACCATTTTTTAAAATCGGTCTACAACCACAAAGATAGAATCCATACCTCATTGAGTTCTAGGTAGCCCCAACACAAAGTTCATAGAGATGTCCTTCCATATAGATGTTGAAACACCTTTCCACATGATTTTGATTTGACAAGATTATTTAAGTTAATCCCATGATTAAGACAATTAAATTTATGTGCTTTGATTTAATTGTACTAATGTATTTGTTCAATATTGAGTATATTGATAAATGAGAACAGAAATAAAAAGTAAGACAGAATGAAGTCAGCATGAGCCAAAGAAGCTGAGTAGAATACAACTCAGCATCATAGAAGAAAAGTCTTCTTCAGAACTAACGCTTGCAGACGAAGCTGATCGAGGAAGCTGAGTAGAAAGTAACTCAGCATCGTCAAAGATAAAGATCAAAGGCAACGTCTATTAAGTCAAGCTGAGTGTTCATCAGGATAGCGCCAATGATCTGTTAACTAGAAGACAAAGTCCGACAGAGATCTGCGCCAATTCAGAAGCTTTGGAATTACGCAAAGATACCTTTTCAAGATGCATGGGTCAACTGGCATTTGGCTAAAAGACGAAACTGGCGCTAGAAGATGGACATGGCGGAAGAAGACAAGCCTGACGACTGCTAATTTTAGACGATAGGATTGGCCTGCAAATCTGTATGCTGACCAATGAATGACGCAAGAAGACCGTTTGAATTCAACGGATACATCCGAATTCAAATGATTGAAGCATCAGATTTCACTATAAAAGGACAAGTTCATTACGTGGATCCTTTGCCGAAGTACAAAAGAAAGACATATACATACAAGCACATACAAACAAGAAAAGCAAATACTTACACCTATACAGAACCAGCTGAGTACATCGAAAGTCCAATCATACTCTAAGAAGTTGAGAAAGGACATCACATCTATACAGAACCAGCTGAGTACATCGGCTAAGAAAAGGTTCTATCCACATGCTGAGTATCATGGTACTGGTCATCCTAGACAGTACACTCAGCAGAACAGTCAGTGTGACTGCTGTGGAAAGAAAGGACACACTATAAACGTGTGTTGGTATGCTCAGCACCATCGTGCTGACCAAAAGAGGAAATACCCTCAAAGGGTAGTTTTTTGTGACTATTGTGGTAAAGATGGCCACACCATAAATGTATGCCGTCACAAATTAAAATATAATGTGTCACCTGTTCATGCTAACCAACGAGGACCCAAAAAGAATTGGGTACCTAAAGATGAATAGTTTAAATTGCAGGTGAGCCTGAGGTGCGCGAAGAAGTCAAAGCTTTGGTATATTGACAGCACATGCTCGAGGCATATGACTGGTGATGAAACTCAATTCATCACACTTGTGCATAAACGAGGTGGAAGTGTAAGCTTTGGAGACAACAAAAGGGTAAAATAGTAGGATCAGGTACTATCGGAGGAAACCCTACTATTGAGTCAGTCTCCCTAGTCAGAGGTCTCAAATATAACCTATTGAGCGTTGCTCAGCTATGTGACAGCGGTAGAAAGGTTGTATTTGATGCCACTGAGTGTCGGATACTCGAGGGAAAAACAAATGATTTGATTTTAACTGCCCCTCGTGTTGACAATGTTTTTATGTTGAGTTTAGAAAAGAAGTTTTCGAAAAACATATGCTTAGTGTCAAAGGAAGAAAATTCTTAGCTATGGCATAGGAGACTTGGTCATGTAAGCATGGACCTCATTGCCAAATTAGCAAGAAAGCAATTAGTTGAGGGTTTGCCCAAACTTAGATTTGAGAAAGATCAATTATGCAATGCTTGTCAGCAAGGTAAACAAACCAAAAAGTCTTTTCAAAGTAAAAATATTGTCTCAACCAAGCGTCCATTGGAATTACTACACTTGGATCTTTTCGGACCTGTCCAACCACTCAGCTTGGGCGGTAAGAAATTTTCCTTAGTCATTATAGATGATTTCTCTCGGTATACTTGGGTCATCTTGCTGAGTAGCAAGGATGAAGCTTTTGAGATGTTCTCAACACTGATCAGAAAACTTGAAAATGACAAAGATTTAAAATTAGCTCACATCCATAGTGATAATGGCGGAGAATTCAAAAACCAACAGTTTGATGAATTCTGTGAAGTCATCGGCATTGACCACAATTTTTCTGCTCCTAGAACTCCTCAACAAAATGGGGTAGTTGAGAGGAAGAACAGAACATTAGTTGAAATAGCTAGGACAATGCTGAGTGAGAATAGGCTGAAGGAAAATAGGCAAACGTATAGCAGCGGAAATATAAAAATTTTAACCTATTTCATTAACCCAAGATCCGTTAATCGTTATTTCATATAAAGAGGGATAAAAGAAATACCTTTCAGAAGTTCTATCTACCGTTGCAAACGAAGTGCCCACAACTCTTACTTCGAGTTCCCGAGCACAAAACAAAACAATTGAAGATCAAGTTAGAATTCAACCGTTTATAACAACCAAAATAGATTGTCTCTAATTAATCAACACAGGATCAAGGATAAAGAGAAAAGAGATGAAATCAATTGAACGGAAGGAAGCGGTGGATAATCTCATCCTTTAGTGTGTGGGTCGAAATTTCTCTCTCCCGGTTTGCTTGTCAATTTCGAAAATTGCATATAAAGGGGTATTTATATCCTCTTATATTTAAACCCTAGTTAGATAGAATTAGGTTACTGAATAAGAATTTAATTCGGAATATAATTCTTATTTATTATCTATAATTATATCTTAAATATAAAGATAATATCAGTAACCTTATAGGATAATAATAGGAGTAATATAATCTAATTAAAACTCCTAACTTATTTATCCTTTAATTAATTTAATTCATAATCCTAATCTAATTAGAATTGATAAAATCAAATTAATTATTTATGTATTTTATATACATAAAATCGCCCCCCTCATTAACTGGGCCTTATTGGGCTCAGTTGGGCTTCCATCAATTAATTAACATCTGTTTCTCTTTTGGGTTCCAAGTCTTATGTGTGACCCATTAGGTTCTTATTGCTTCTAGTCGTATGCAACTATTAAATTAATTTTCACAGAATTATATTTAATCTTTGCATAACGGAATGAGTACGTAAAATGTGATTGGCAAATCCGAAACATTCTCCCAGAGCTATAAGAAGACAGGTTGATTCGGTCGTTGACCTTTCCATATTAGTTACAGTATAATTCGATCCTTTATCAACTACATCCTTGAACTGAATCTTATGACTATGGATAATGTCAAGTCACATATAGTGAGACGTTCGTTTTACTTGTACAGGCCGAGTCAACTCCAATTAGACAGGTTAAGAGAAATCTGTATTTCAATCTTAATCTATCACCTTGCAAGGATTTAGAGTCAAGTCTTCTACAAGCGATCCATGGACATATCTCCCATTTATCGGGAGTGATAAATGCTCAATCCAATGTATAACTATCCTGCAATTACTTCCTGTGATACCCAACGTCTGCCGTTCACACCCCAGAGTCATCTCTGTTAAGGATCGTGTTACAACAGGATCAAAGCGTCACATTCCGTAATCCAGAATTACTAATTAACATTCCTTTGAGTCTGAGGATTACTTATACCTATTAATACCAATGAGATAAACAGGTGACAATGATGAATCTACCCATCCTGTTATCTCAAGTCGGCTCCCCAATCCTAATGAACTCCTTTTCATTGGATCCACGTAACTGTCCAGATATCTGTATATATGAAGCTTGTGAGATCAGCTTTCTGTCGCGACAGAAGACATTGTTACATGCAAGTCTCAGCAGTGATATGTCAATCCTAAACATATTACTTGACTTTGGGTGGTTTTAAGTTTATTAGTTTATTATAAAGTTTCGTCTCACTTCATGCTTGTATGAACACTTTATAATCACTTTAAACAAACTTACGGATTTCCATTTATTAGACTTTATTTAGTTCTTAAAAGGGATTGCCTTTATATAGTTATGAAACCATATCTCATTAAAACAAGCGATATAAAGAACACTTCATTTACATTAAGTTTGTATCCTAGAACAATTGTCTATAGGACACTAAAACCCCAACATAGGCTTCCAAAGTATTTTTGGGGTGAAGCTGTCAACACAGCGTGCTATATACTCAATAGGGCTTTAGTTAGACCTATACTTAAGAAAACCCCCTATGAACTTTGGAAAGGACGAAAACCCAACATTGGATATTTTTGTGCCTTTTGTTGTAAATGTTTTATACTCAATACGAAAGACAACCTTGCCAAGTTTGACTCTAAAGCTGACGAAGCGATCTTTCTAGGGTACTCAACTAACAGTAAAGCATATAGGGTGTTTAATAAACGAACTCAAGTTGTAGAAGAGTCTGTCCATATCGAGTTCGATGAAACTGACCCTGCAGGAAAGTCAAGTAAGTCTGCCGAAGATGACCCATGCTCAGCTTCCGCTGACCAAAATGGAGCCGCTGAGTCATTACCACACGGGCTGACCAAAGGTAAAAACGAACCTGAGATTACCTTTGCTGACCAATCTAAAACTGCAGAGATTGTTGAAACACCTATTCCTGAAAACTCAACATTACCCAAAGAGATCAAAATCCCAAGAGGACACTTGGAGAAGTCCATTCTTGATGCTGCTGAGAACAACCTGATGACAAGAAATCAACTCAGGAGATATCTTAGCAATGTTGCGTTCGTCTCAGTCCATGAACCAAAGAACTTCACCGAAGCTGAGCACGACGAATTTTGGATCAACGCTATGCAAGAAGAGCTTGATCAATTTAAGAGAAATGAGGTATAAGATCTAGTACCAAAACCTAGGAATCAAAAGACCATAGGAACTAAGTGGGTTTTCCGAAATAAGCTAGATGAGTAAGGTAATGTAGTCAGGAACAACGCCCAACTTGTAGCTCAAGGCTATAGTCAGCAAGAAGGCATTGACTATGGTGAGACCTTTGCTCCCGTTGCTAGGTTAGAGGCTATACGAATATTATGTGCTTATGCTAGCTTCATGAACTTTAAACTATTCCAAATGGATGTTAAAAGTGCATTTCTTAATGGAGTCATAAACGAAGAGGTATATGTTAGTCAGCCTCCTGGGTTTGAAGATCCAAAATTTCCAAACCACGTTTATAAACTCAAGAAGGCCATGTACGGCCTGAAACAAGCACCACGTGCATGGTACGAAAGGTTGACCAGTTTCCTGCTGACCAGGAACTATGTCAGAGGTAAAGCTGACACAACCTTATTCATTAAGAAAAAGGGTAAAGATACCCTGCTGGCACAAATTTACGTAGATGATATTATCTTTGGTGCTACTAATGAATCTATGTGCAAAGAATTTAGTAAACAGATGCAAAGTGAGTTCGAAATGTCAATGATGGGCGAACTCAACTTCTTCCTCGGACTTCAAATTAAGCAAGGGAAGAATGACATCTTCATTAGTCAGTCTAAGTATGCCAAAGAAATATTGAAGAAATTGGATATGGAAGAATGTAAACCTATATCTACCCCAATGGGTACTGACACTATGCTTTGTGCTGATGAGAAAGGTAAGTCAGTAGACAGCAAGTTATATCGAGGTATGATTGGCTCTCTACTTTATCTAACCGCTAGTAGACCTGACATTCAGTACTCAGTATGTTATTGCGCAAGATATCAAGCTGACCCCAGAGAATCTCACTATATTGCTGTGAAAAGAATTTTTAGATATTTGCAAAGCTCAGTTAATGCAGGTTTATAGTATCCAAACACAAATGACTTTACACTCATTGGATACACTAACGCTGACTATGGACGAGATAAGCTAGAGCGTAAGAGTACTTCAGGATGATTTCACTTCCTAGGAAGCTGTCTAGTATCTTGGTTCAGCAAGAAGCAATCGTCAGTAGCCCTGTCAACAACTGAAGCTGAGTACATTGCTGCTGGAAGCTGTTGTTGAAACACCTTTTCACAAGATTTTGATTTGACAAAATCATCCATGATTAAGAGAAAATTAAATTTAAGTGCTTTATTTTAATTGTACTAATCCATTTGTTCAATGTTGAGTATAAATATAAATAAAGATAAATATAAAAAGTAAGACAGGAAGAAGTCAGCATGAGATGAACAAAACAAGCTAAGTGGAATAAAGCTCAGCATAAGAAACCGCAACAACAACTGTCTTACGAAGCTGAGCTGACTAAAAAAATACTCAGCTTAGAAATTGCCAAAGACAATGATTTACGCAGTAGAAACTGAGTGATCCTTCAGGACAGCATGAAAAAGTCGTTTGCTAAAAGACAATGATTACCGCCCCTCTGTACCAATAATTGAATCCTTGGAAATACGCAGAAGACACATTCCGAGATGTATGGGTCAATGGATTATTGGTAAAAGACAACTGGCACAAAAAGACAAGCCAAACGCAAGAAGACAAGTCTGACGTCTGAAGGAAAACAGAGGAAGGGAATGGCCGGAACAGTCTGAAGCTGACCAGAATCTGTCCCCTAAAAGAGCCGTTTTAACATCAACGGCTAAATCATTTCAAAATGATCCAACACAGATTTTCCCTATATAAGGACAATCAAACTTCTTGGATCATTGCCGATTTACAAAAAGAAAAGTACAAGAGAGAAAAGATACAAAAACACTTAGATACAAAAAGAGATCTTACACCCATCTTCCATTCCTTGTGTAAATGCTAGAGTGATTACTTGTAATCTTCTAAAGTGTTCTTTATTTGAAAAGGAACAAGTGTTTATCAATTGAAACATTGAGAGTGTTGTGCTGAGTGTTTGGTTGTAAACATTCAGTGGTAGAGAAATCTAGGTGCTGGGTTGTAGCACTTAGTAGGAGTTGAGTAGACGAATAAAGGAAGGTACTCTTGCATATTCAACTGCCTTGTAATCGGTTTGTGCTCTACCTTTAAAGAGCTCAGTATTGGATTCTAAAAGCCCGGAGGACTCTGGGGACTGGACGTAGGCGGAGAGGCCGAACCAGGATAAGTGATACTGAGTAATCTCTAAACTCTCTCTCAATATATATATTTGCATGTGTTGTGTGTGAAGTTTACTCAGCATATAAAATTGTTTAAAGTTGACTCTGAGTAATTTCAAGTGCTGAATTAGAAGCTGACCTCCAAGAGTGTCAATATCTAACTTACAAATAAAACAGCCTTAGTCAATATCCGGCCAAAGCTGTCCTGTAACATATCTGGCCAAGCTGACCAAAAGCTGAGTTGACAAACTCACCAAATAACTAAGTCAGCATATTAATTAAACGAAAAAAATTATATTAGTTCCTAACCCCCCTTGGAACTAATCACACGGGACCAACAGATGTATGGCTCAAGTCCTATGGATTAAGCAACCGCTTGAGGATTATGGCGTAGAAACAGAAACAATCAAAGTCAAATGCGACAACAAGAGTGTCATTGACTTATCCAAAAATCCAATCCAACACAGCAGGATGAAGCATGTCAGCATTAGGCATCACTTCATCAGAGACCATGTACTCAAGGGTGAGATCAAGCTGACCTATGTTCCAACAGATGAACAACTTGCGGATATCTTTACGAAGCCCTTGGCTTGTGAGAAATTTAACATACTAAGGGAAGCTATCGGTATGTCTAATCCTCTTCAATAAAAATTCTATGCTTAAATGAATGTTGAGTGATTATTACATGATGAGTGATTAGTGCTTAATGAGTAACTATTGCATGCTGAGCTAATATGAACAATATAAAATCACCTCATGCTGAGTAGACATACATATTGAGTGATTACTATGAACTGAGTTACTAAGCATGATAAAATTCCTTCTACGTGAAAACTGAGCACTCAGAACCTCAAAAACGTTCAGAATTCTAGATACTGAGTGAAGCCACTTGCACAATAAATGCTAGCACGCGCGTTAAATAGCCACCTGGGATGACGTAAGCGCAATAATTAGAAAACACATGCACCGAATGTGTCATAAATGCCAGAGATAACCGTCGATTGATCATCTCGAGGTCAAACCGCCATTCTGACCTGTCAGATCAACTCGGCACTTCTATAAATAGTGGACGAATTCCCACTAATCCCTCTTTACATTTGAAATCTTTGGCATTCAATTTCTCTCTTTCTCTCAAATCCCAAATCCTCTCAAACTCTCTTAAAGAATCATGTCTAACGATTCTCAGAACATCTCCGGTGCCGATTACGACGACAATCGCTCTAATGAAAATCCTTCGTATCCTGCTGAGTATGACTATGAAGAGACTTCCACTGAGTCTCAAGAGCAAGGTCAGGATGACCAAACTAAAGTCAGCACCTCTAGCAAAAACCCTCAACCTAAGGAGAAGGTATTCCTCCCCGTATACAAAAACATACAGAAATGTGAGGTTGTCCGTTGCCGTTGGTTCTATTGGGGTTTTGTGTCCTATAGTCAATTGTTGCAGGATACAAACTTATTGTAAATGAATTGTTCTTTATATCATTTGTTTTAATGAGATATATGTTTTATAACTATATAAAGGCAATCCCTTTTAAGCACTAAATAAAGTCTAATAAAAGGAAATCCGTAAGTTTGTTTAAAGTGATTATAAAGTGTTCATACAAGCATGAAGTGAGACAAAACTTTATAATAAACTAATAAACTTAAAACCACCCCAAGTCGAGTGATATGTTTAGGATTGATATATCACTGTTGAGACTTGTATGTAACAATGTCTTCTGTCCGACAGAAAGCTGATCTCACAAGCTTCATATATACAGATATCTGAATAGTTACATGGATCCGATGAAAAGTAGTTCATTAGGATTGGGGACCCGACTGGAGATAACAGGATGGGTAGATTCATCATTGTCACCTGTTCATCTCATTGGTATTAATAGGTATAAATAATCCTCAGACTCAAAGGAATGTTAATTGGTCATTCTGGATTACTGAATGTGACGCTTTGCAAAGTGATAGCTTAAGAGTAGAAATACAGATTTCACTTAACCTATCTTTTTGAGTTGACTCGGCCAATAACAAGTAAAACGAACGTCTCGCTATATGTGACTTGACATTACCCATAATCATAAGATTCAGTTCAAGGATGTAGTTGATAAAGGATCGTATTATACCATAACTAATACGGAAGGGTTAACGACAGAATCAACCTGTCTTCTTAACGGACTCTGGGGGAATGATTACAGACTTGCCAATAACATACTCTGTACATCATTCCGTTATGCAAGGGATTAAATATAATTCTTGAAGAAATTAATTTAATAGTTGCATACGGCCAGAAGTAGTAAGGACCTAATGGATCACACATAAGACTTGGAACCAAAAGAGAGATGGATATGATTAATAGATGGAAGCCCAATTGAGCCCAGTAAGGCCCAAATACAAGGAGGGGGCCGAAATTTGTATGTATTAGTAAGGGATTGATTTTATTCCATTAATCCTAATTTGATTAGGATTATGAATTAAATTAATTAAGACATAATTTAATTAGGAGTTTTAATTAGATTAATATTCTCCTATTATTATCCAATTAGGTTATTTATTATTATCCTAAATATATTAGATATATAGTGAGATAATAATTAGGAATCATTTTCCGAATTGGATTCCTATTAAGTAACCTATTCCTATCTAACTAGGGTTTAGATACAAGCTAATATATATACCCCTCCCTATAGTGAATTTCGACCAAGCCCTAAGCCTCCCCACTTGTGATTTTCGAAATTGCTTAGAGAGAGAGAGAAAAGAATTCTATTCCCCAAGTTCGTGGACAAGAATTCATACGGCATTCCATCGATTGATTAATCTTATTCATCCCTCTTTCTCCTTGATCTTGTGTTGGTTAATTAGAGGCAATCTATTTTGGTTGCATCTCATAAGGGTTGATTTCATCTTAGCCTCACCGTATTAAACTTTGTGGTTGGAACCTCGGAGAAGAATTGTGGGCGCTTCTTTAACAACGGTAGATTGTTCATCGAAAGGTATTCCTTCTTATCCCTCTTTATATGAAATAACGATTAACGGATCCTATGGTTAAAAGGAAATAGGCTAAAATTTTTATATTTCCGCTGCTATACCTTAGCCCTAATTTCCTTCAGTGGTATCAGAGCCATCGTTAAATCCGTTATTTCATATAGAAGTTTTCAATAGGATTGAATAAATATTTATGGTTAGGATTAATTAACAAATTGTTTGGTTAATTAATTCTAAAGATATATAAAGTTTTGATTAATTGTTAATTAAAACTGATTATGCTTATGTTCCTAATTATTTCGGTTGATAATCATTATAACAAAATCTATTAGTTTTATAGTTAGGTTGATAAAATTAGTTTTATTAATTCTAAATGATAAAACGGAAATCTATTGTAGATTATCCTATTTCTGAAAACCGTTTTAAAATTATTTTAGAACTGATATATATATAAATATATATATATATTTAATATAAAAAAAATATGACATCATCCCGAGTCGCGCCTCACGGCGCGACTGGCCGCTGTCACGCAGCTGCTGCCTCGCGGCAGCAGCCGCGTGCGGCGCAGGGGCGCCGCTACCGCAAGGCGGCAGCGCCCCGCGTGCCCTAAGGGCTGCTGCCAATCGGCAGCAGCCCGCCCTCGGGCCCGGCCCGATACCCACTTGATTTTAAAATAGGTTTAAAATCGTTTTATGTTAAATGTATATATATGTTTCAGAAATTAATAGTTTTCTGTTTTGATTATCGAATGAATAATTCGTTTAAGTGTTTGTTTTTACAAATATGTAAATCAAAGTGTTAAATGAATTAAAATCAAAATAAATGGGACGAGCATAATCAACGTTTTATATGGTTATATTAATCTAAGGATTAATATAAAGATACAAAACGATTAGAAGTAAAATTGGATGAAAGTTAATTTGACGAGTTAATGTGATTAACCTAAATATTACATAAGCCGGTTATGTAATCAACCAATTAAATTTATTTAATTGAGTCTATGCATGTTTGGAGTTATGGACATATTTGGACCCTCTTTTAGTCTTTTGGTATTTTTGAAATAAGGCCTGCGCGTCCTGCCTTTCTACTATCTATTGTAATTTCTCATCTCATCTGATTCCCTTCAATTCAATTGAAGTTTTCTTATAGTAGTATAGAAATTAATATGTAATTTCAAGGCGCCATGGAGAATACGGAGGACCTAAAGAGAAATATGTAATAGTTAGTATTTCCTTAGGTTTGGCCTTTTATTCCGTCTCTGGCTCGACGGAATAATTTAGATAATGTGTCCATAACGCCAATGTATGTGAATGTATGTATGTCTGATGTATGCTAAAGCAAATCAAGACTAAGTTAGATTATGAGACTTAAATAAAATCCCTCATTTAAAAGTTAAGTAAATAAGTAAGTTATTAAAATCGGTTGCCCCTCCCTAATATTATAATTCAGCCGGCAGTACTGGGGGCCTTTGGGTTGTTGAGTAAACTCAAGCTCGGGGTCTTATGGTAACACCTGAATTATCGAAAATCATTTTTCATGAATATGGGGTAATACTTAAATTAGATTATGATAATTGGATGAGTAAACTCATGTTGTCATAAACTAATGGGCAAAACGGTTGGGATTAATATGAATAGCATATTAGTTACTAATGTGGTTAGTAACCCAATAACCTAGGAATCACATTAGAGATGTGATTGATTATATGAATCTACCTAATGAATGAGACTAGCTTGTTGAGTAAACTCAAGGCGAAATCTCAGGAGTTAGGATCCTAGCTCACTAAAGGATTTGTGAAATTCTTCAAATTAATATGGAGGGTTATTAATTTGGCAAAATAGTGGGAGCAATCTGAAATAAATTAAAAGGCCTATAATTTTAGATTGTTATACTTTAAAGCAAATGAATGACATACGTTTACTCTTTCTCACTCTCAGGTTTTGTTTAAACACACACTCTTAAAATCATGACTAAAACCAATCTGCAAAACATCCTTACCGATAACAAATTGAATGGTTCAAACTTCACCGACTGGTTTCGTAACCTCAAAATTGTTTTGAAGTTCGAGAAAATTGGGTATGTACTTGATACATCGATACCCCCTGTCCCTGAAGATGATGCTCCCATCGAGGAAATTGATGCTTATCAGAAGCACAAGGCTGATGATGATCATGCCGCTTGCATCATACTTGCATCGATGACGTCGGAATTACAAAGGCAACATGAGGAGATGAATGATTATTCCATCATCATGCACCTAAAGGAATTGTTTGGGAAACAAACCAGGTGCGAACGCTACGAGATATCAAAATTGTTATATCGTTGCAGGATGCAAGAGGGCATATCTGTCATGACACATTGTGTCAAGATGATAGGCTATATTACCAAACTTTCTAGTATTGGATTTGTGATGGACAACGAATTAAGTACCGACTTGGTTCTTCAGTCCCTCCCAGAGAGTTATTCACAGTTCATCATGAACTACCAAATGAATGACTTGCAAACCTCTCTTGAAGAGCTTGCAACCATGCTCAAATCAGTTGAGCCCAATATGAAGAAAGACAAGGCCATACCGGCTCTTGTAATCGAGGGATCGAAGAAAAGAAAAGGGAACTTTCCCAATTCTAAACATCCCAAGAAAGGTAAGAAAGATGTGTCCAAGGGAAAGGAAGTTAAGAAGCCCAAAGGAGAGTGCCACTTCTGTGGTAAAGACGGGCATTGGAAGAGAAACTGCAAGGAGTATCTAGCCACCCTCAAAAAGGGAAAAGGCGGTGCTTTTACGTCTGGTATGTTCTATATTGAAATAAATACGGTTTCATTGTCTAAATCTTGGGTACTTGATACCGGATGTGGATCTCATATTTGTACAAATATGCAGGAGCTAAAACAGACTAAGGAACTAAAGAAAGGAAGCATAAACTTGCGAGTGGGAAATGGAGCAAGAGTTGTCGCCCTCGCAATTGGAGATTATGTTTTACTTTTGCCCTCTGGGCTTGTAATAGAATTAAGGAATTGTTTATACGTTCCTGAGATGTCACGTAACATTATTTCTATTAGCCGTCTCGTTGACGACAGTTTTCATATTTCAATAAAGAACAATAGTTGCAATTTTTATAAAGATTCGATCTTTTGTTTTTCAGGAATATCACAAAATGGGATTTATGTGTTAGATGATAAAACTCCTGTTTTTGCAATTGATACCAAAAGACATAAGCTAGATAATTCAACTTACTTGTGGCATTGTCGTTTAGGCCATATAAACAAGAGACGCATGCTAAAGCTACATTCAGATGGGCTTATAGATCCAATCGATTCTGAATCATTGGAAACATGCGAATCATGTTTAAAAGGTAAAATGACAAAGACACCCTTTAGCAATAAAGGTGAGCGTGTATCAGACACTCTAGGACTCATTCATTCAGATGTATGTGGTCCTATGTCAGTCCAAGCAAGAGGAGGATTCAGATAGTTCATTAGCTTCATAGATGACCATACTCGCTATGGTTATATCTACTTGATGAGGCACAAATCAGAAGCTTTTGACAAGTTCAAATGCTTCAAGAATGAAGTGGAAAATCAATTAGGAAAGAAAATAAAAACACTTCGATCTGATCGAGGTGGCGAATATCTTTCTGATGATTTTCTGAATTATCTAACTGAATGTGGGATATGCTCACAATGGACACCTCCCTATACGCCACAACACAATGGTGTATCCGAGAGGAGAAACCGTACCCTATTAGATATGGTACGGTCCATGATGAGCATGGCCTTACTTCCAAAGACGTTCTGGGGCTATGCCTTAGAAACTGCCCTCTTCACCCTAAATCGAGTACCAACTAAATCTGCTAGTTCCACGCTATATGAATTGTTCGTTGGTAGGAAACCCGTGTTCTCTTTCATGAGAGTATGGGGTTGTTCAGCATATGTCAAATGCGTTGCGTCCGACAAATTAGATTCTAAATCTGATAAATGTTTCTTCATTGGATACCCTAAGGAAACTATGGGATATTACTTCTATCATCCAGATGATCAGAAAGTGATCGTATCCAAACACGCAACCTTCTTAGAGAAAGAGTTTCTCGAAGAAACACAAAAGGGAAGCGTGATTGAACTCGATGAAGTTCAAGAGGAAGAAACACCGACTGAAACAACGGAGGCGGTCGAGGTACCCGAAGAAGTCCCATTAGATGAGACTCCAGTGGCACCTATTCGTAGATCACGAAGAGTTCGTGAACTCCCAGTTAGATATGGTTTTCTAGTGGGAGATGATGACGAGGTTCCCGTATTAGACGACGAACCCGAAAACTACGAAGAGGCTCTTATTAGTCCAGATTCTAAAGCATGGCTTGAAGCCATGGATTCTGAAATGGATTCCATGTATACTAACCAAGTTTGGACTTTGGTTGATCCACCCGAAGGGATAAAACCCATTGGGTGCAGATGGATCTTCAAAAAGAAGACTGACATAGATGGAAAGGTTAGCACCTACAAGGCTAGGTTGGTAGCGAAAGGATATCGTCAAAAACAAGGTGTTGATTATGACCAAACCTTCTCTCCCGTTGCTATGTCCAAATCAATCAGAATCATGCTTGCAATTGCCGCTCATTTTGATTATGAGATTTGGCAAATGGATGTGAAAACAGCTTTCCTAAACGGAAACCTGCTTGAGGATGTATACATGATGCAACCTAAAGGTTTCAAATCAAAGGATGCAAATAAAGTTTGCAAACTTCAGAGATCCATTTATGGACTCAAGCAAGCATCTAGAAGCTGGAATAAGCGTTTTGACGAAACTATAAAACAATTTGGTTTCGAACAAAATTGCGAAGAAGCTTGCATTTACAAGAAAGCAAGTGGGAGCTCTATAGCATTTCTCATACTATATGTGGACGATATACTGTTAATGGGAAATGACATTGCTCTATTACAGTCAGTGAAAATATGGTTATCCGGTAACTTCTCAATGAAAGACCTTGGTGAAGTAGCCTATATACTTGGTATAAAGATCTACAGAGATAGATCGCGTAGACTGCTTGGTTTTTCACAGGCTACATACATTGAAAAGGTGCTAAATCGGTTTAGCATGCTTGAATCGAAACGAGGTAACTTACCCATGGTACATGGAGTAAAGTTAAACAATCATCAATGTCCTAAAACTGATGATGACAAACGACGCATGGCTGTAGTCCCGTACGCCAGCGCGATCGGTTCGATTATGTATGCTATGCTATGCACTAGACCCGACGTAGCGTTCGCGTTATCTGTAACGAGTCATTACCAAGGGAATCCGGGAGACGAGCATTGGATTGCCGTCAAAAACATTCTTAAGTACTTGAGAAGAACTAAAGATATGTTTCTAGTGTACGGAGAAGGAGATCTTAAAATACAAGGATTTTCAGACGCTAGTCATCTCACAGATGAGAATGATTTTAAATCCCAATCAGGATACCTGTTTATCCTAAATGGGGGCGCGGTCAGTTGGAAAAGTTCCAAGCAGGGAAGCGTAGCTTTCTCTACGACCGAGTCAGAGTACATCGCTGCTGCGGAAGCAGCAAAGGAAGCAGTTTGGATTAGAAAGTTCATTACAGAACTAGGTGTGGTGCCTGACATTGTCAATCCCATTACTCTGTACTGTGATAACAATGGAGCCATTGCGCAAGCAAAGGAACCACGGTCTCATAATGCATCCAAGCACTACCTAAAGCGATACCACATCATAAGAGATTGTGGCTAGAGGAGATGTGAGAATAGAAAGAGTACCTACAGAGGACAACGTTGCAGATCCGTTGACAAAGCCTTTAACCCAAAAAGTACATGATCGTCATTTAACTTCTACTGGGATAAGTTTTAGAAACAATTGGCTTTAGTCCAAGTGGGAGTATGTTGGGGTTTTGTGTCCTATAGTCAATTGTTGCAGGATACAAACTTATTGTAAATGAATTGTTCTTTATATCATTTGTTTTAATGAGATATATGTTTTATAACTATATAAAGGCAATCCCTTTTAAGCACTAAATAAAGTCTAATAAAAGGAAATCCGTAAGTTTGTTTAAAGTGATTATAAAGTGTTCATACAAGCATGAAGTGAGACAAAACTTTATAATAAACTAATAAACTTAAAACCACCCCAAGTCGAGTGATATGTTTAGGATTGATATATCACTGTTGAGACTTGTATGTAACAATGTCTTCTGTCCGACAGAAAGCTGATCTCACAAGCTTCATATATACAGATATCTGGACAGTTACATAGATCCGATGAAACGTTGTTCATTAGGATTGGGGATCCGATTTGAGATAACAGGATGGGTAGATTCATCCTTGTCAACTGTTCATCTCATTGGTATTAATAGGTATAACTAATCCTCAGACTCAAAGGAATGTTAATTGGTCATCCTGAATTACTGAATGTGAGACTTTGATCCTGTGGTCCCACGATCCTTAATAGAGATGACTCTGGGGTGTGAACTGCAAAGGTTGGGTGTCACAGGAAGTAATTTCAGGGTAGTTATACATTGGATTGAGCATTTATCACTCCCGATTAATGGGAGATACATCCAAGGATCGCTTGTGGAAGACTTGACTCTAAACCCTTGCAAGGTGATAGCTTAAGAGTAGAAATACAGATTTCACTTAACCTATCTTTTTGAGTTGACTCGGCCAATAACAAGTAAAACGAACGTCTCGCTATATGTGACTTGACATTACCCATAATAATAAGATTCAGTTCAAGGATGTAGTTGATAAAGGATCGTATTATACCATAACTAATACGGAAGGGTTAACGACAGAATCAACCTGTCTTCTTAACGGACTCTGGGGGAATGATTACAGACTTGCCAATAACATACTCTGTACATCATTCCGTTATGCAAGGGATTAAATATAATTCTTGAAGAAATTAATTTAATAGTTGCATACGGCCAGAAGTAGTAAGGACCTAATGGATCACACATAAGACTTGGAACCAAAAGAGAGATGGATATGATTAATAGATGGAAGCCCAATTGAGCCCAGTAAGGCCCAAATACAAGGAGGGGGCCGAAATTTGTATGTATTAGTAAGGGATTGATTTTATTCCATTAATCCTAATTTGATTAGGATTATGAATTAAATTAATTAAGAGATAATTTAATTAGGAGTTTTAATTAGATTAATATTCTCCTATTATTATCCAATTAGGTTATTTATTATTATCCTAAATATATTAGATATACAGTGAGATAATAATTAGGAATCATTTTCCGAATTGGATTCCTATTAAGTAACCTATTCCTATCTAACTAGGGTTTAGATACAAGCTAATATATATACCCCTCCCTATAGTGAATTTCGACCAAGCCCTAAGCCTCCCCACTTGTGATTTTTGAAATTGCTTAGAGAGAGAGAGAAAAGAATTCTATTCCCCAAGTTCGTGGACAAGAATTCATACGGCATTCCATCGATTGATTAATCTTATTCATCCCTCTTTCTCCTTGATCTTGTGTTGGTTAATTAGAGGCAATCTATTTTGGTTGCATCTCATAAGGGTTGATTTCATCTTAGCCTCACCGTATTAAACTTTGTGGTTGGAACCTCAGAGAAGAATTGTGGGCGCTTCTTTAACAACGGTAGATTATTCATCGAAAGGTATTCTGATAACATCGAGATATTATCATGAGGACCAAAAGAGATATTCGCCTTTAAGTATGCCACGTAGCAAAGGAAGTCGGCTGGCGAATCTCCCTGGATTAGCTCTAGGAGATCCGCTGGCGGGTCTCTAAGGCGAATCTCTCCATTCACCTTGGTAACGGCTGGCCGCCGGCTCGGCCATAAAGGATCATTAAATGGATCATTAATTGTCTTACTCGCCAGGTTAAGAGTAACTTGTAACCGCCATTAAATGAGCATTAATGGAGACTTTCTAGTTACCTAGAGGTTACGAACTTCTCAACTATATATAGCCTACCATTCTAGGCTATCAAGGTACTCACACTTTTCTATATTCTCTAAGCTTTGTCAATATAGTTTATTCTCCATATTCTCTACTGACTTTGGCATCGGAGTTTCCCCCGTCGAACCCAACGACGCCCCCCACAGGGACGAGCTCCGTTCAGAAATTTCTCTCTTGTTATCAATTGGCGCGGTGAACGTGGAATCCTTGATCAAATAAAGGGTTTTTCGTTCACACTGAAAAATCATGACCGATGGAGGACAAAATCCCTCCTCTGGGATTGAATCACCGATAATTACACCATCTAGTGCTGGTCGCACTAACACAACTGCTCCTATAACAAATATCGATGGAAATATGCCCACTGCTTCTTTCATCGATATGTGTGCTCAGGATATCGAAGCACGGTACGGGCTTGAAATTGGGAACCGCCTCCGGGGGTTCATGACTCTTCCTCCTCGTTGGAGTACGGTATCTACGTCAGCTGTCTCATCTTTACCTCCATTAAACTTTGGTCTGGGACCAGGTGCCCATAGCTCTTCATTCCTTCAAGCTCACAACATTGATTCCATGATAACTACTACGGCATCGGGTGGCGGGCGATCGGTTATCAGGGAGTTATTTCCTGGTGAGGGAAGTCGAAGGAATGATACGGTCCCTCCTGGCGGATCAGAGGTTCCAAGGTTTAATCTTGATGGACCGAATGTACCTAGGCGCCCGCGGACAAATTCGTCTCTTGGCGGATTTAAGGAGCCCATTCGTAAAAAGCATAAAAAGGATAAAAATAAGCGAGCAAGATCCCCACGCCGTGGCAGATCACCTCCATCTACTAGTCGTAGAAGAAGCAAAAGGCCAGAAAAAACATCTCATGTAGGTGGACCACCGCCACATCCATCTTCAGGAACTGTTGGACACACCTCGTCTGGAGGTCAACAAGGAGGAAATGGTCCAACTCCCCCAGGCAGAGGAAGTGGTGGAGGAGATGGTGGAGGGAGAGGAGGGGGCGGACGTGGTAATGCAGGAAGACATTCGCCATCAGATCCATCGTCTGAGTCAAGTTCTTCCTCTTCTTCTTCTCCAAGCAGATCGCCACGAAGGGGTCTCCCCAGGGCAGATCCGAAGAATTTTGATGATAGAGTGAGGGCCCTAGTACTCCAAATGAACGAAGAAAATGCTAGGCACAATCCATTCGCCAATAGGGATTCGCCTTTTACAGCTTGGATCGAGGCAGAGGAAACCGACAGAGCTTTCAAGATTCCTAATCTTGCAATATACACAGGCAAAGACAATCCGGAGGCTCATGTTCGAAAGTACCGAATCTTGGCCAGACTCAATCGAGCCACCGAGCCCGTGCTCTGCAAAATGTTTGTCACCACGCTGGGAGGTCCAGCTTATTTGTGGTTTCAATCTCTACCTCCAGGATCAATAAACAGCTTCGATCAATTAAGCAGGGAATTTTGTGCTAAATTTGCTGGTTGTATTCCTGCAGTGGTGAAATCTGGAAAGCTTTTTGAATTAAAGCAGAAGGCGAATGAACCCCTCCGAGACTATGTGGACACTTTCAACCAATTGTGTATACAAATCGTTGATGTAGATATCTCCGTAGCTGTGGAGTGTTTTGTGAGAAACACTACTTGTAAAAGTTTGCAAGAGGATCTCATTCGTAAAAATCCCACTAGCATGGCAGAGTTAATGGAGCGTTGCAAAGACTTTATAGAGGTAGATGACATCCGCCGAGGTTCGCCATCATCGCCAAAAAAGGACAGAGGCGAATCTCGTCCTCGGGACCGGGACAAGGACAAACGTCAGGATTCTTCCTCTCGAAACAAACGAAGTGATTCTCGGAACAAATCGACGTTTGTCACCTCCTTCACACCTCTCAATGCTTCTAAAAGTGAAGTTCTTATGTGGATTGAGAACAGCCAGCACAAGCGGAGCATTTCATACCCCGAGCCAAAAGGGGGGGAGTACACCAATAAAGGTAAAAATCCCAAAAATTATTGTAAGTATCACAGGAAAAATGGCCATGATACAGATGCTTGCTGGGAGTTAGCTCGAGAAATTGAACGACTCATTGAAAGAGGTAAATTGGATCGGTTCATCCAAGCGGAAGGAAAAGAAGATGATAGATCCAAGGAGGACCCAAAGAAGAAAGGAAAGGGTACCATCAATGTCATAGCAGGCGGACCTGGTTATCAGCCAGCATTGAAAAAGGCGAAGACGACCGCCCTTGATAGGACATCATTAAACCGCCCTTTCTCAGACGCAGGTCCTGAGATTCCACCCCATGCGGATGCACTGGTTGTCACCATGATGGTTGAAGGTTGGGAAATGAAGAGGGTAATGATTGATACGGGAAGTTCATGTAATGTCATTACCCGAGGAGCATTCGCCAAACTCAGGATTGATCCCGTCCAGGTGGAGCCGATGGTGGTCGACATTTTGGGAGTGACAGGTCATACCATTCAGACGAAAGGCCAAGTTACTTTGGATTGTGAGCTTACTGATAGTGATCAAGTTTGGAGAGGAGATTTGGAGTTCTCGGTCTTGGATGGATAATTAGCTTACAATATTATCCTCGGACGACCTTTTATCTCCGAAGTCACAGCTCTTATCTCTATTCGCCATTTGACACTTTACATTCCCACGGTCAAGGGAGGTGTGATGGTAAAAGGTTGTCAAAAAGTGGCCCAGGAAACATATTCGGCATCCTTAATGATTCGCCCTCAATCTAAGGAAGAAGACGAAGAGGAGCGTGTCACAATGGCCTTAGGCGAAACCGAAATGTACTTTATGGCAGAGGAGAAGCAGGTGCGGATAGCTAAGGGGCTACAAGGCAAGATCAGAGATGCAATCACCAAAGTACTTTGTGAAGCTGAAGATGTCTTCGCATGGAAGGATGAAGTTCTCCCCGGAATTAGCCCGGACGTGATCACCCATAAACTCAACATCGATAAAGATGCAGTTCCTGTGGCTCAGAAGCGGAGAAACCATGGTCCGGAAAGGCAAAAGGTGATAGAGGAAGAGATCGCCAAGCTCCAAAAGGCGGATGCCATTGAGGAGGTACTTTACACCCAGTGGTTGGCGAACGTCGTGCTAGTCAAGAAAGCTGGCGGATCTTACCGCATGTGCATTGACTTTACAGATCTCAATAAAGCTTGCCCCAAGGATAACTATCCTTTGCCATGTATAGACATGCTTGTAGATGGAACTGCCGGTCACGCAATCTATTCCTTTACTGATGTGAAGTCAAGTTATCATCAAATCCCTATGGAGCCCTCAGATAGAATCAAGACCTCGTTCGTGATGCATCAAGCCACTTATTGTTTTAAAGTTATGCCCTTCGGGCTCAAGAACGCAGGTGCTACCTATCAGAGGATGATGAACAAGATATTCGCGGACAATAAGAGTGGTAATTATTCTGTCTATGTAGATGATATGATCATTAAAAGCACGACTGTAGAAAGGCATGCAGAGGATATAAAGGAGGTACTGGACATACTTCGGCACCACAACATCAAGTTGAATCCAGAGAAATGCACTTTCGGGGCAACATATGGGAAATTTTTAGGATTCATGATCAGCGAAAAAGGAGTTAGCCCAAATCCTGACAAGGTCAAAGCAGTCCTAGAAATGCAAGCGCCCCAGAATATCAGAGAAGTACAACGCCTCAACGGGCGTATCATAGGCTTGGGCAGGTTTATCTCTTGCTCAGCTCGTAGATGTCAGCCTTTTTCCGAAGTCATCAAGAAACAAAAAGCATTCGAGTGGAATGAGGATTGTCAAAATGCCTTCGAGGGAATCAAGTGGTTCCTCACAGAGCCACCCATGATGAGCCGACCTTTGAAAGGGGAGGATCTATACATGTACGTATCGGTCACGGATAAAGCCGTATGCACGGTCATGATACGGGAAGAAGATGGCCAACAATTCCCAATTTATTACGTGAGCAAAGTTTTGAAAGACGCTGAAACCAGATATTCAAAGCTGGATAAAATGGCACTCGCTGTTGTAACCACGGCAATTCGCCTTAGGCCATATTTTCAGGCGCATACTGTAATAGTTCGAACCAATATACCAATGAGAAAGGTATTGCAGAAGCCGGACACTTCAGGAAGGTTGATGGAATGGGCGATTCGCCTGGGCGAATTTGATGTAAGATATGAAAGCAGATCATCTTTGAAAAGTCAGGTCCTGGCGGACTTCGTGAATGAATTCACTGACGAAGGGATATCTCATCCCAAGCCTCCGTTAGAAGAATGGTCGATGTACACTGATGGAGCTTCCTCGGCGGATGGAGCAGGTGTAGGAGTTGTGATCAAAGGTCCCCACTACATAAGATTGCGATACGCAGCAAAATTAAATTTCCATGCCACTAATAACGCTGCTGAGTATGAAGCTCTGATACTGGGATTACGTCTACTTCAAGAAATCACCCCAGAGCGGATCGTGATATATAGCGATTCAAAACTAATGGTCAACCAAGTAATCAAGAATTACGAGGTGAAAGACGAGGTTCTGGCCAAATATGTAGCAGAAGTCAAAAAGTTGCTGGATCACCTTGAAGTTAAAGAAACTAAGTGGGAATTGATTCACATACCAAGGGAGTCCAATACAGAGGCTGATCAATTGGCCAAAATGGCTTCTTGTGAGGAAAAGTGGGCGGACCCGGATTGTCCCTTTGAAGTAAAAATGGCTCCAGCATTTGCCTCTGAAGAAGTGTCCCTACTCACAACGGTGGAGGATGATTGGAGGTCAGTCATCCGCCAATATCTGCTAAATGGAACATTACCCGAAGACAAGGAAGAGGCACGGAGGATAGTTAGGAGACCAGCCTATTTCTCCTTGATCAATGATGGTCTTTACAGAAAATCCTTTAGTCATCCTTGGCTGAAATGCATTCTACCAGAAGAAGGGCAGCAGATCCTCAAGGAGCTACATGAGGGATCTTGTGGGTCGCATGAAGCATCCGCCACGATCTTGAAGAAATCCAGGTTAGCAGGTTTCTACTGGCCCACAGCTGAATTAGATGCCCAGAGTTTGGTAGAATCTTGTCACAATTGTCAGATTCACGCAAATGAGTCACATACTATCAAACATATCCAAAAGACAATCATTGAGGGACGTCCATTCGCCCTCTGGGGAATAGACATCGTTGGCCCATTTCCCCCAACTCGCCGGCAAAAGAGGTACGTAATAGTGGCAGTAGACCATTTCACCAAATGGGTAGAAGCTGAGGCTGTTTTCTC
The DNA here is from genome assembly GCF_963576675.1 of Euphorbia lathyris. NCBI lineage: Eukaryota > Viridiplantae > Streptophyta > Magnoliopsida > Malpighiales > Euphorbiaceae > Euphorbia > Euphorbia lathyris. The sequence goes on along the minus strand of NC_088914.1, from coordinate 73,748,276 downwards.
TATTACAGCAGAACAGATGGTGGAGTTTGTCAAGGACAACATCGTGGGAAGATATGGCATTCCACATACCATCATCACTGACAACGGAACACAGTTTAACTGTGGCAAATTCAAGGCTTTCTGTGAGGGGTTGGGCATCCTGAACAGATTCGCCTCCGTTTATTATCCTCAGTCCAATGGAATGACCGAAGTTACCAATCAGACGATTGTTAAGGGGATAAAGAAGAGGTTGGGAGAGCATGACAAGAGGTGGGCGGATCAGCTTACAAGTGTTTTATGGGCTTATCGTACCACCCCAAGAACAGCTACTGGGGAAACACCATTCGCCCTTTCTCATAGAGTGGAGGCCGTGATCCCAGTTGAAATACAAGTCCCCAGTGATCGGGTGGCCTTTTATTGTGAAGAGGACAACAACAAACGACTAAGGGAGCGTTTGGATCAGGTTGAGGATCGCAGGAACCAATCCTATGTACGCATGGCAGCATACAAACAGCGGATCGCGGCTTACCATGATAAAAATGCCAAGCTTGTAGATCTAAAGATAGGAGATCTTGTGCTTCGCAAAACTGACAAAATCCAAGCTTGAGAAGGCAAGGGCAAGTTGGGGCTCAACTGGACAGGTCCATACCAGATAGTGGACAAGGTTGGACCGGCCACATTCAAAATACAAGATATGGAGGGCAATACACTGCCACGCACGTGGAATCTCCAAAACCTCCGCAAATACTTTTTTAGAAAATGAAGTATGTCCATGGTCTTGAGTACTCTTTTTCCTTTAACAAGCTTTTTCCCATGTGGTTTTTCTTGTTAAAGGTTTTAACGAGGCTCATTTATAAAGACCTATTCGCTGTAATAAGGTGTTTCTCCTATTAATAAACATTATTGGTTTTATTATCTATGTTCTTTTTACAGTTTACTGCTGCAATATCAATATTCCAGTCTTAAAAAGAAAGGGGGCATCCAACGCTCTCCACATTCACAATAGATCCGCCACTTGGCGGATCCTGATTACCGATAGAGTTAAAACGATCCTTGGACGCAAGGTCTTTACACTCTCTTATCCCTCCCAGAGAAGGATTCACAAGTCCTGCGGGCGGATCATTTCACCTCAAAGATAGGTAGCAAATTGAACCCCTGGGCAGCTTTACTTCCTCCAAGAAGGAATATAACAGCTTCAAACCTTCGCAAAGGTTCATACCATGGAGTATGGCTGGCCACCTACTCCAAACATAAATCCTAAACATGCTTATATTTAAAGTACTTCTTTGCGCAAATGTAAGAGTAAAATAAATAGATAGCAGCGTAAAGGATTAACCAAATTGTACTTAGAAGGTTTTTACAAAAAAATCTCTAGCAAAAGCTAAATAATAATAGGGGCATCCTCTTTTGTGCTTCCTTCGCCTACGATGCTTGCTTGAGGATCCTTCTTCACCACAGTCACAGATCCGCCATCAGGAGATACCTCCTTATCCATCGAAGGAACAGGACCCGGTGGAAGGACAGAATCAAGAATTGGTTCTGTACCTACCTTGGGCGGCATCTCTTCGGAATCATCCGCCACAGCTATGGTAGAAGGTTTGGTTTCCTGCATGGGTCCCTTCATCCATCTCCATACATAATTGCGGAGGTATTCCCTGACATCTGGCATTTTATTAAACCTCGCCACGTCTTCTGGTTCGGGGACGGCGAACTGGGGATCTGTGAAGTCAACTTCAGGATAGGCCAGGGAGAAGTACGCCATAAGCATCTCGCCATAATAAAACGCCTGTACACCCGCCGTGTATTCAGCTTCTTCGAGAGCATCCTCATGGCTTTTGGCATCAGAAGCCATCTTTGCCTTTAAACTTTTAATCTCCTCATCCCGAAGAACTAAAGCAGTTGTGGCGGAAGCTAGATCCGCGTTTGCTGAGGCAATGGTGGAATTGGCATTCGCTATCTCTTTTTCTAACTTTTCAATAGTTACCCTGTCCGCCACGTTCTGAAGAAGCCCATTTTCCAAAGTACGCAGGCGGGCATACAGCTATAAAAGACAAAATGATTTAGTCCAAGGGCGAAAAGGAAGTGAAGGAATTACCACTATCTACATTCTTTTTTGAACTCACCGAAAGAAGCTCTGATTTCCCCTTGTGGACGTGAATTGGTCCAGGGATTTGGTTATAGTTCCTTTGTACCTCTCCCACCTGACCTAAGGCCTCATCCAGATCATTCAAAAGGGATTCATTCTCAAAAGAACCTTGGGCCCCTAATTTGGCAGACCAGTATCCTCCAATATCGGGCTTCGCCATCTGCACAAACGGAAAAGAGCCATACACCGCTTTAGAATCGGATGAGCAAAAAAAGTAATCAAGAGATGGATTACCTGAACAATCTTCTCAGCAGGTTTGGCGGATCGTATCGCGTCCGCCATAATCTTGGTACTACCAATAGTGTTGGGCCGCCTCTTCTTCAGTGGCGGATCGATAGCTGTCTCTGCAGGACGTTTGCCCGTATCGGCTTGAGGATTAGCCGCTTGACTTTTCTTGCACGCTTCATCTTCCAAAAGCTTCCTGCGCGTCTCTGCAAGAGCGTGATTGGCCTTAGATACACCCCTGCCAAAGAAGACATCAAAATAATCAAGACTCCTGAAAGTAACAGAAAGGTACCTTGATCAAACTGAGTAATTTTTTAATAAATAAATTGATCCTCTTCTCGGCGAATCAATGGAATGTCACTCATCATGAAGGCTAAGGCATCCGCATAAGTCCATGCATCCGCCTTGATCTGCTTCATGAGATTCGCCACCTCTTCATCACTGCTTGTTAAGATTCGCATGTCACCCGCCATATGTAGCGGACGAGAATTCCAAATTGAAGGGAAACCTAACGGTTCATCATCCTTTATCTTCACATAGAAGAAACTCTCATCCCAGCTATGAACGTTGGACATTTTATCGTAAAAGGGCGAGTAGACACCAAATTTGGCAAATGTAAGATAGGATTCCGACTTCCTCTTTGAAGGTTTATGAAAGGCTCTAAAGATACGACCCGTATAAACAATGCCTAAATTTGAAGCGAGATAGCAGTCTAAGGCCATGTCGAGCCAGCCATTAGGATGTAGCTGACTGACGGCAATGTCAAAGTATGAGAGGATATCCGCCATCATCTTGGGAAGAGGAAGATGAAACCCTCTCTCCACATGACTACAGAATACAGTAAGGAAGCCGTTAGGCGGATTGGAGGGACGTTGATGAGAAGCAGCGAGTTGGGTCTCATAATTTTTGATCCACGGAAAGTGATCCGCCAGATTCGCCAGATCCACGACATTCATACGAGATGGAGTGGACTCCGCTCGAGGATTCTTTTTCCTAACAGGGAAGGAGGAAATGGCCATAGAACCCAGAAGCTGGTTACGAGCACCGGCCGGAACGGCACCGGAAACCGAAGAAAAGAAAGAGGGATTTCTGGTGGAACGAGTCTGGTAATGGTTACGCATCGAGTTATTGAACTCAGCTAAACCGGAATTAATCACACCTACAGAAGATTGGGAGTTTTCCGATGATGAAGTGGTCCAACTAAAATCTACTTCAATCTTAGGAGGAGATGTCGAGTTAAAAAGTTCAGAAGTCGACCCAGAAGATGAAGATGAACTTCTAAACATTCAGGATAAAAGGAAAATGCACTTACATGGAAATGTAGAAGCTTGAGTAGGATCTCTGAAAAATTTCTGGGAAAACGCTTCGAGGGCAAGAAGAGATGAAGAAATGAGGAAGAAAGAGAAATTAAAAGAAAAAAAGGTTTTTTTGAACCTTCCTAGGGCACTGTACCACCACACGTGTCAGCTATCAAATGGCGTTGAACAGAGTGCACATTAATGAGGGAGCGTATGACGGCGCGCAGAAGTCCAAAAGCCCTAAAGGACTTTAAAGGCATTTTAGGGGGGGCTTCTGATAACATCGAGATATTATCATGAGGACCAAAAGAGATATTCGCCTTTAAGTATGCCACGTAGCAAAGGAAGTCGGCTGGCGAATCTCCCTGGATTAGCTCTAGGAGATCCGCTGGCGGATCTCTAAGGCGAATCTCTCCATTCACCTTGGTAACGTCTAGCCGCCGGCTCGGCCATAAAGGATTATTAAATGGATCATTAATTGTCTTACCCTCCAGGTTAAGAGTAACTTGTAACCGCCATTAAATGAGCATTAATGGAGACTTTCTAGTTACCTAGAGGTTACGAACTTCTCAACTATATATAGCCTACCATTCTAGGCTATCAAGGTACTCACACTTTTCTATATTCTCTAAGCTTTGTCAATACAGTTTATTCTCCATATTCTCTACTGACTTTGGCATCGGAGTTTCCCCCGTCGAACCCAACGACGCCCCCCATAGGGACGAGCTCCGTTCAGAAATTTCTCTCTTGTTATCATATTCCTTCTTATCCCTCTTTATATGAAATAACGATTAACGGATCCTATGGTTAAAAGGAAATAGGCTAAAATTTTTATATTTCCACGGCTATACCTTAGCCCTAATTTCCTTCAGGTTCTCCCCAGGCTTTGTAACGGTTGAGAAACCTTTTTGCGAGTGGATCTCCAAAAACGGCTGGACCGAGCTCTTCTCTCTCCCCGGTACCACCTATCCACAATTAGTGAGGGAATTCTATACGAACCTCAAAGTTGCCGGAGATGATGTTGACCACTTAGTGACCAAGGTCAAAAACACCGACATCACCATCACTCTGACCTATCTTGCAACTCTGCTAAAGCTGACGACCAAAGGTTCAGAACTCAGGACCATGAACGACTACTTGCGAATTGATTACCCTGTTGAGTTCTGTAAACCAGCGGACCACAAAGGAGAAATAGCCAGCACTTGGATGGGTCAGCCTCAGAAAATGGCCCATTACATCCTGACCAACTTCCTATTCCCTAAGATCAACGCCTCCTCCTCAGCTTCCAATTTTGAGCAGTGCTTCATCTGGCACATGGTGAACTATAAACCGCTCAACATGCTTGTCTTCCTTATCGGCGCATTCCAATGAAGTACAGGGAAACTCATGATGGGCTCCCTCATCACAAAAATTCTCCAGGACCACCAGGTGAGCTTAGTCGAAGAAATTGAGATTTGGGGTACGGAAATCACAGCGGCACTGCTGTTCGGCTTAGCCTATAACCAACCCATTAAGCCTAAAAAAGGAAAGGGGGTTGCAGTTGAAGAGGAACCAGCTGAAAATGAAGAAGGGGATAATATGGTTGAAGAAGCACATGAGGTGCCGACCAAGAAAGGGAAGAAGGTAATGGTTGAAAAGGAACCCGCTGACTGCACTAGATAGGACAAAAAGCGGAAAGCTGATCAATCCGCAAAAGATATCAACACAGCTCCGAGGAAGCTGAGAATAATCTCTAGTGCGAAGAAAGCTATTGCTGAGCAAGCTCAAGGGGAACCTAAGTCAGCGGAGAAACCGAAAAGGCAAGTTGAGGCTGAGGAAGAAAGTGAGGAAACCCCTGAAATGCCTCTGAAGAGGAAGAAAACCTCTGGGTTGACGCCGATCGAAGCTAACCCACTTGACTTCGTGGTCACTCCTGAATCACACTTTGTGCGGAATCAAGAAATTGACCTCGAGAAGACTCCTACTGACCAGGAGGAAGAACTGGGTGATACTGGAGGTCAGTTTCAAGCTAATAAGACAGGATCTGCTGAGCCGAGTATGGAGGTTGCTGCTGAGCAAACTGAGAACCCAGCTGAGCCACCAATGAAGGACAAGGTTGTGAAAGGCCTTGATGCTGACCTTGGACCTAACTCCGCCTCTGAGTCCCTTGACTCTATTGCTGCTTATTCCTCTCCTCAAACAAACAAGGTCAGCACAGGCAAGTGGCTCAAACGTAAGGCTCTGAAACCAAAATTCATCGACCTACTAGATGAGTCTCCACTAAGGGATCCAATCACCGACCTCACCAAGCTTCAGTTTCAATTCTTCTCAACTATCACTGAGCCCACTCCGGACCAAATAAAGGAAAAACAAGCCTCTGTTTCTCAAGCTGAGGAACAAGCTGACCCCAAAACTCCTCAGGGTCCTATTTCTGCCGAGCAAGTGCTCGAAGTCCCTACTACTCAAGTCAACGAGTTGGCAAAGGAAATCCCTGCTCAAGTCAGTTCTGAATTGCCTCAACCTTCAAAATCTACTCAACTTCAGACTAACACTGAGCAGGTCAACATCTTTGCTGATTCATCTCTTCCTACTCCTTCAAAGTAGAATGAGAACCAGTCAGCTCCTGGTGCTGACCTGGATAAAAGTGTAGCCGCTGACCAAGCTGGAACCTCTACTTCTCAGCATCAAACACCTCCTCCATCCGGTGCTGACAAGATTCCATCCTTTGAACCACAAACTGATGAATCCTATGCCTACTTAAATGCTTCTGAGTCTGGAAGGAAGATTATCGACTCAGCTCAAGCTCTACTTTAGGATATTCATCAAACTAACGCCGATGCTGCTGGGTCCGTTCATGTTGAGCCAACACAGATTTTCCCTATATAAGGACAATCAAACTTCTTGGATCATTGCCGATTTACAAAAAGAAAAGTACAAGAGAGAAAAGATACAAAAGCACTTAGATACAAAAAGAGATCTTACACCCATCTTCTATTCCTTGTGTAAATGCTAGAGTGATTACTTGTAATCTTCTAAAGTGTTCTTTATTTGAAAAGGAACAAGTGTTTATCAATTGAAACATTGAGAGTGTTGTGCTGAGTGTTTGGTTGTAAACATTCAGTGGTAGAGAAATCTAGGTGCTGGGTTATAGCACTTAGTAGGAGTTGAGTAGACGAATAAAGGAAGGTACTCTTGCATATTCAACTGCCTTGTAATCGGTTTGTGCTCTACCTTTAAAGAGCTCAGTATTGGATTTTAAAAGCCCGGAGGACTCTGGGGACTGGACGTAGGCGGAGAGGCCGAACCAGGATAAGTGATACTGAGTAATCTCTAAACTTTCTCTCAATATATATATTTGCATGTGTTGTGTGTGAAGTTTACTCAACATATAAAATTGTTTAAAGTTGACTCTGAGTAATTTCAAGTGCTGAATTAGAAGCTGACCTCCAAGAGTGTCAATATCTAACTTACAAATAAAACAGCCTTAGTCAATATCCGGCCAAAGCTGTCCTGTAACATATCTGGCCAAGCTGACCAAAAGCTGAGTTGACAAACTCACCAAATAACTAAGTCAGCATATTAATTAAACGAAAAAAATTATATTAGTTCCTAACCCCCCTGGAACTAATCACACGGGACCAACAAGTGGTATCAGAGCCTAAGCTCACTACTCAAAGATATAACTATCTTGAGCGGATCCCCATAAATGGCTGAGAACAGCACTCGTTTCCTTCCAGGGAATCAAACAACACAGATACTCCCTGAGGGATTATCAATCACTAGACCTCCCCTATTCTTTGGATCTAATTATACATTCTGGAAGAATATGATGAAAAACTTTATTCAAGCCACAAACATGAGTGCATGGCTTGCAATTGTTCAAGGTCCACATGTGCCATATAAAACTGTTAGCAATGAGAAAATTGTTAAAAGCGAAGCTGAGTGGACAGAGGATGACCTCAGAAAATTACAAAATAATGCTTCGGCTATAAATATGCTTCACTGTGCTTTAGATGCTACAGAATACAATAAGATTTCAGGATGTGAGTCAGCACAGGAGATTTGGAAGAAGTTGGAAGTGACTTATGAAGGCACAAGTAAGGTTAAGGAGTCCAAAGTCAATCAGCATATGAGACTCTACGAGCTGTTCGAGATGAACGAGAACGAAGACATCTCAGAAATGAACTCAAGATTCACCAACATCATAAATGAGCTCAAAAGACTTGGAAAGAACTTCACTGAAGAGGAACAGGTGAAGAAAATCCTGAGAAGTCGACCTAAGAGATGGCAAGCAAAGAAAACAGCCGTAGAAGAAGCTCAGGACTTGACTACCTACAAATATGATGAGCTGATCGGATCCTTGCTGACCCATGAAATCTCTATGAAAAACTTTAAAGCTAAAGAAAAGTTCGAAGATAAGAAACAGAAATCACTGGTGATGAAAGCCGACTCCACAGAAGCTGAGTCAACTGATGATGAGGAAATGGCTATGTTTACTAGAAAGATGAAGAAAATGTTCAGAAGAAATGACAGAAACAGCAAACGGCCATACAAGAAAGGTGATAGGTACAAAGCTGAGTCCAGTGACAAATATAAGAAGGACAGCTCCAAGTCCGTCACATGTTTTGAGTGCCACCAAACTGGGCACATCAAGTCAAGCTGCCCAAACCTAAAAAGAGATAAGAAGGGAAACAAGAAGGCAATGGTAGCAACATGGAGTGACAGTGACGAGTCAATATCATCCGAAGCTGATGCAAATGAAACGGCAAACATATGCTTCATGGCCGATGATGCTGATCACTCTCAATCTGAGCAAGCTGACCTCTCTGATGAAACTGACCAGGAGGAAGACAACAATGAGGTAACATCCCTACTTTTGCTTAGAAATGAAATGGTAAATGCCTTGAGTGATTTATACACACTAACTAAAAAGTGTAACAAGAAAATCAAATCACTCAGCAGGCGGTGTGACGAGATTGAAGAGGTCAAGCTGAGTGACCTCAGATATCTCCTCCAAGACAATGCAGATTTACATAACAACATTCAAATAATGCATAAGTTTGTCACGGAGGTTCAATCTAAGTCAAAGAGACTTAGAAAGGACGTTACAACCCTACAGAGTCAAGTAAAAGGCTCAAATAAACATAAATCCCATACTAAGTACTCAAGTACTAGTCAGCATAAACAGTTCACCCAGTGTGAATGTTGTGGGAAAAGGGGATACACAAAAGATGAGTGTTGGTTCAACAAGCGGATTGTCCAATGTGACTTCTGCGGAAGAAAAGGACATACCACTAAGGTATGTTGGCATGCTCAACATAACAATGCTGACCACACTCAGCATCACCGTCAAAGGGTAGTTTATTGTGACTTCTGTGGTAAACATGGCCACACTATAAAAGTATGTCATCACAAAGTAAAATATTATTTTGCACCTGTTTATACTAACAAGAAAGGTCCCAAAAAGAAGTGGGTACCTAAAGATGAATAGTTTAAAATGCAGGTCAGCTTGACATGCGTGGAGAAGTCAAAACTTTGGTACATAGACAGCGCATGCTCAAGACACATGACAGGTGATGAAACACAATTCATCACACTAGAGCTTAAACGAGGTTGAAGTGTAAGCTTCGGAGACAATAAGAAGGGTAAGATAGTCGGCTCAAGTACTATCGGAGGTAACCCAACTATTGAGTCAGTCTCCTTAGTCAAAGGTCTCAAATACAATCTACTGAGTGTAGCTCAGCTTTGCAAAAGTGGTAGAAAGATTGTATTTGATAATACCAAGTGTCAAATACTCGAGGAAAATACAAATGAATTAATTTTAACTGCCCCTCGGGTAGAAAATGTATACATGCTAAATTTAGAAAAACAATTTTCCAAAAACATATGCTTGGTGTCTAAAGAGGATAACTCCTGGCTATGACATAGAAGACTTGGGCATGTCAGCAAGGACCTTCTTGCCAAATTAGCTAGAAAGCAATTAGTTGAGGGATTACCCAAATTAAAATTTGAAAAAGATCAACTGTGTAAAGCTTGTCAGCAAGGCAAACAAACTAAAAAGTCATTTCATAGTAAAAATATTGTCTCAACCAAGAGACCATTGGAATTACTACACTTGGATCTTTTCGGACCTATCCAGCCACTCAGCTTGGGAGGTAAGAAATTTTCCTTAGTCATTGTAGATGATTTCTCTCGGTACACTTGGATCATCTTACTGAGTAGCAAGGATGAAACATTTGAGATGTTCACCACATTGATTAAAAAGCTTGAAATTGATAAAGACCTAAAATTAGCTCATATTAGAAGTGACAATGGTGGAGAATTCAAAAACCAACAGTTTGACGAATTCTGTGAAACCAGTGGCATTGACCACAATTTCTCTGCTCCTAGAACACCTCAACAGAATGGGGTTGTTGAAAGGAAGAATAGAACTATTGTCGAAATTGCTAGAACCATGCTGAGTGAAAATAGGCTTCCAAAGTACTTCTAGGGTGAAGCTGTCCACACAGCATGTTATATACTGAATAGGGCTCTAGTAAGACCTATACTTAAGAAAACCCCATATGAACTTTGGAAAGGACGAAAGCCCAACATTGGGTACTTTCGTGCTTTTGGGTGTAAATGCTTTATACTCAATACAAAGGACAATCTTGCAAAATTTGATGCTAAAGCTGACGAATCAATCTTCTTAGGGTACTCAACAAACAGCAAAGCATATAGAGTCTATAATAAACGAACTCAGGTTGTAGAAGAGTCTGTCCATGTTGAGTTCGATGAAGCTGACCCTGCAGGAAAGTCAACTCAGCTCACTGAAGATGAACCAAGCTCAGCTTCTGCTGATCAAAATGGAGCCTCTGAATCATCAATACAAGGGCTGACCAAAGGTAAGCAAGAAGTTGAAATAACATTTACTGACCAATCTATTCCTGTAGAGATTGTAGAAACACCTATTCCAAATGACTCAACATTGCCCAAAGAAATAAAAATCCCAAGAGGACATTCAGAAAAGTCCATTCTTGATGCTGCTGACAACAAGCTGATGACCAGAGATCAGCTTAGGAAATACCTCAGCAATGTTGCATTCGTCTCAATACATGAACCAAAGAACTTTGCTGATGCTGAGCACGATGAATATTGGATCAATGCCATGCAAGAAGAACTTGACCAATTCACCAGAAATGAGGTATGGGATTTAGTGCCTAAACCTAGGAATCAAAAGCCTATAGGAACTAAGTGGGTCTTTAGAAACAAACTAGATGAGCATGGAAATGTAATAAGAAACAAAGCTTGACTTGTAGCCCAAGGCTATAGTCAGCAAGAGGGTATTGACTATGGGGAAACATTTGCACCTCTTGCTAGGTTAGAAGCAATACGTATATTGTGTGCTTATGCCAGTTTCATGAACTTTAAGTTATACCAAATGGATGTTAAAAGTGCATTTCTTAATGGTTTCATAAACGAAGAGGTATATGTTGATCAACCTCTTGGGTTTGAAGATCCAAAATTTCCAAACCACGTTTATAAACTCAAAAAGGCCCTGTACGGCCTAAAACAAGATCCAAGAGCTTGGTATGAGAGGTTGACCAACTTCCTGCTAACCAGGAACTATGTCAGGGGAAAAGCTGACACAACCTTGTTCATTAAGAAAAAGGGAAAACATACCCTACTTGCACAAATATATGTAGATGATATAATATTTGGTGCTACTGACGAATTCTTGTGCAAAGAATTTAGCAAACAGATGCAAAATGAGTTCGAGATGTCCATGATGGGGGAACTCAACTTCTTCCTTGGACTCCAAATCAAGCAAGGTAAGAATGGCATCTTCATAAGTCAATCCAAGTACACCAAAGAAATGTTAAAGAAATTCGATATGATGGACTGCAAACCCATATCAACCCCTATGAGTACTGATACTGTCCTATGCAAAGATGAGAAAAGTAAGTCAATAGACACTAAACTCTACCGAGGTATGATAGGTTCATTACTTTATCTCACAGCTAGTAGACCTGATATACAGTACTCAGTATGTTATTGTGCGAGATATCAAGCTGACCCCAGAGAATCTCATCTAACGGCTGTAAAAAGAATTTTTAGATATTTGCAGAGCTCAATTGATGCAGGTCTATGGTATCCAACTTCAAATGACTTCACACTTATTGGATATACTGATGCTGACTATGGACGAGATAAGCTAGAACGTAAGAGCACTTCGGGAGGATGCCATTTCCTTGGAAGCTGTCTAGTATCTTGGTTCAGCAAGAAGCAATCATCTGTAGCCCTGTCTACAACTAAAGCTGAGTACGTGGCTGCCGGAAGCTGTGTTGCTCAAGTTCTATGGATAAAGCAACAGCTTGAGGATTATGGAGTGAAGACTGAAACAATAGAGATCAAATGTGACAACAAGAGTGTCATTGATCTGTCCAAAAATCCAATCCAACATAGCAGGATGAAACATGTCAGCATAAGGCATCACTTCATCAGAGATCACGTACTAAAAGATGAGATCAAGCTGACCTATGTGCCAACAAATGAACAGCTTGCAGATATCTTCACCAAGCCCTTGGCACGTGATCAATTCAATGTACTAAGGGAAGCTATCGGTATGTCTAATCCCCTTCAATAATTCTCTAGTGAATGTTGAGTGATTGCCATGCTGAGTGAAAATTTGAATGTTGTGCAAATGCCATGCTGAGTAAATTAAGTAACTACTACTTACTGAGCTTGAAATGTAGAAAAATCACCCTATACTGAGTTGACATACATATTGAGTGATTATCCTGAGTAGGTACATATACTGAGAAATTATCATATACAAAGTTGCTTAGAAATAGGAAATTCACCTTGATAGAACTAGGTTCTCAGTATCACAAACGGTTCACTTTTTAGGAAAGCTGCGCTAAAACCCACTTGCACCATTAAATGCCAACACGTGTAATAAATAGCACCTGGAAAAGGCAAACAATTATGAGACAACCCATGCGCCGAAAATGTCATAAATGACAGAATCTGTGTCGGTTGAACGCCCCAAGGAAAAACGGCTAGTTCAATAAATAGGATCGTTTTAGATCTATATAAAATGAAAGAATTACTCCTCAAATCTCCTCACGTGTAAAACCTTTGGTATTCAGAATCTCTCTCTCTCTCAAAACTTCCACAAAAATCTCTGAAAATGTCCAACACCCAGAACATCTCCGGTGAAAATTCCGGCAAATTGATCACCGATGAAAGCCCCAGATCTATTCCTCAATCTAACCTAACTCCGAGCAAACGCCGTCAAGCTGACCCAACAAGCTCCTCAAAACAAAAGAAACCCAAGGCTAGAACCATGGTAAAGGTTCACACGAAAGTCAAAAACCTGGAAGTCCTAAAATGTCGCTGGTTCTCTCCCAGCTTCATCACCACCGAGAATCCATTCTGTGAATGGATTGAGAAGAACGAGTGGACAGACCTCTTCTCTCTCCCCGGAACCACCTACCCTCGGATGGTTAGGGAATTCTACTCCGGTCTCCATGTTGATAAGGACGATGCTGACTATCTGGAGACGCACGTTAAGGGTCACAAGATTGTAGTCACTCCGTCCTACTTGGCAACGTTACTCAACTTGCCTAACAAAGGAACCGAGTTTAGAACAACAAAGGAAAAGGTATCAACAGAACAGCTTGATCAGATGAAGGGATTCTGCAAACCCAAAAATCACAAAGGTGAAATACCCAGCACTAGTATGGGGCAAAACCAGAAGATGGCGCACTACATATTCACCAACTTCATCTTCCCTAAACTCAACTCAGCCTCGTCTGCCTCCAACTTTGAGCAGTGCTTTATATGGCATATGCTAACCTATTTCCCACTCAATATGCCTATGTTTCTGGTTGGTGCACTTCAACGTGGAGGTAAGAAACTTCGACTAGGTTCTCTAATCACCAAAATCCTTGAAGATCACAAGATCGAGACAATCACTGAGACTAAGAGTTTGGGATCAGAAATAACTGCAGCTCTGTTATTTGGGTTGTTATTCAACCAACCTTTAAAGGGAGTTGAAGATGCTGAGGAAGATAAGGAAGAAAACGATGCTGAACAAGAAATCGAAACTGAGCAAGCAGCAGATGATGCTGAGCCAGAAGTTGAACCAAAGGAAGTTCCTGCTGAGTCCCCTAAGGAAAAGAAGAAGAGAAAAGCACTTGCAACATGTGCGAAGGATATTGAAGCTGTACCCAGGAAGAAGCAGGCTATGAACAGAGGAAAGAACGTTGATGCTAACCAACCTCAGGTCATACCTAAGTCAGCAGAGAAAAGGAAAGGGCAAGCTGTGCCCGAAGAAGAAAGTGAAGAATCCTCAGAACAACCTCTAAGGAAGAAAAGTCGAAATTCTGGATTGACAATTGTTGAAGCTGATCCCATTGATTGGGTTGTGACACCCAAATCTCACTGCACTCAGAACATTGGGATTGATCTTGAGAAAACTCCAGTTGAGCAAGCTGGTGAAGGGGAAGAACAAAGACTGGAGAATACTCAGCCTATTGTTGAAGAAAAAGATAATGCTGAGTTGGATGATGTTGAGCAACATCAGGAGGCACATGTTGAACAAGAAGAAGAAGATAATCAAAGAGAGGATCTGGATGTTGAAGCCGAGGTTGAGGATATAAATGTTCAAACTGACCCTTCTCCTCCAAAAACTAAGTCCCTCAAAAGACTGAAAAAGAAAGCTGTTAAAACTCCTCTCATTGATCTCTTGGCAGATTCTCCATCTTTGGAGCAAATTACGGATCCATCCAATATCCAGTTCAAGTATTTTTCCCACCATGTTGAGTCTCCTCCTAAGGAACCGGAGCAAAATCAAGCCTCTGTTACTCGCACTGAGGAACATGCCAAGACTCCACAGAATCCAAATCCTGCCGAGCAAGAGCTCGAAGATCCAGCCACTCAACACGGGGAGAAAACTATGGATCCACCTATTCAACTTCAACATCATGAAGAACACTCAGCTCCTGGTACTGCACCTCCTCAAGAACCAATTACTCAAGCTAATAAGACGCCAACTCCACCACCATCCAGCTCCACCCCCATTCCTGCGTCTGAGCCAAATTCCACTGGTCAATTTGCATATCTTAGTGCCACTCAGTCTGGTCGTCGAATCATCGAAACGGCTCAATCTCTTCTCCAGGATTTCACCACTTCTGATGCTGCTGGTTCTGATCATCCTAAGTCATCAAATGTCTCTACCATCACTCAACTTCTTACTGAAATTAAAGGACTCAAGGATCTTATCAGTGTTATGACATCCGTCCAAACACAACAACCTAAGCAAGATCATATTGCCAAACTGATTGAGCTGTTACTTCTGATGGTAAACCACATGAACACCCTTGAAGGTAAAATCAACAATCTCTCTGCACCACATCCAGGATATGCAACTTCAACTGAGTTAGATCAACACTTTGCCAAACTGAGAACAGAACTGCCCAACCTTGGGACAACGGTCAATCCTGAGTATGTCACATCTGCTGAGTTGCATGAATGCTTTGCCAAGATGACTGCTGATCTCACTTGTACACGTGAGTTAGTTTCCTCCACCTCTCAATGTACAATTGATGAACTGAGTGAGGCTATGAGTATTCTCAATGTCAACAAAGCTCAGATGGATGTTGACCCCATCACCAACGATAATCTATCAACTCTTTCACAAGGTATTCTGATGGCCATGCACATCAACAATGCTCAACGCATCTTCTATGACTCTGCCCTACTAAAGATGTATCATCAATCCTTTGCTCAGATTACCAGCTCTCTTACTTGGCTTAGTAAGTCCCACGAAAGCATTATCAACCTGATCACTGGGTCCATCCCAGTTCCTCGAAACGTTCGAGATGATTGTGTTCCTGTGATTGATGGCTTGAGTGAAAGCACAAAGAGATTACAATGCTATTCAAATGTCCTATCCACTGCTGCGAGAAATGACACCTTTGTCTATACCCCCGATGCTGGCAAAACGGGGGAGAGAACTCAAGATGGAACTCAACAAAGGGCAGGTACCTCAGGAAGCAATGCCAAAGAAAAAGGCAAGTCTCAGGATGTGCATGAAGCACAAGAGAAGCTGAAGAAGAAGAAATAGTTTAAGTAAACTTCCATGTTTAAATTTTGTGGGTTTAAATCTTGTATGTTTCATTTTCTATCCAATGAACTGTGTCTTTCATTCTGTCCAAATGCCATGCTTATCAGTGCACATTAACATAAGCAAATTGAACAAACAAATACTCAGTATACATAATAATGAATAAATCAAACTGAGTATTCAAGCATTTCTGAAAGCGGACCTAGACTCAAAATAGATTAGAACTGAATCTAGTCAGTACACACATTCTTAGTTTGTCTCAAATAAATCTTGGATGGTTTAAGAGGTAAATTAACAGATGCAACCCTCACGGGGGAGCAATTTCAGAAATATGAAAAATAAATCAATCATGGGGAATTTCAAAACTGAGTTCCATAATTATGCATTTTGCCAACATCAAAATGGGGGAGTTTGTTGAAACACCTTTCCACAAGATTTTGATTTGATAAAATCATCCATGATTAAGAGAAAATTAAATTTAAGTGCTTTATTTTAATTGTACTAATCCGTTTGTTCAATGTTGAGTATAAATATAAATAAAGATAAATATAAAAAGTAAGACAGGAAGAAGTCAACATGAGATGAACAAAACAAGCTAAGTGGAATAAAGCTCAGCATAAGAAACCGCAACAACAACTGTCTTACGAAGCTGAGCTGACTAAAAAAATACTCAGCTTAGAAATTGCCAAAGACAATGATTTACGCAGTAGAAGCTGAGTGATCCTTCAGGACAGCATGAAAAAGTCGTTTGCTAAAAGACAATGATTACCGCCCCTCTGTACCAATAATTGAATCCTTGGAAATACGCAGAAGACACATTCCGAGATGTATGGGTCAATGGATTATTGGTAAAAGACAACTGGCACAAAAAGACAAGCCAGACGCAAGAAGACAAGCTTGACGTCTGAAGGAAAACAGAGAAAGGGAATGGCCGGAACAGTCTGAAGCTGACCAGAATCTGTCCCCTAAAAGAGCCGTTTTAACATCAACGGCTAAATCATTGCAAAATGATCCAACACAGATTTTCCCTATATAAGGACAATCAAACTTCTTGGATCATTGCCGATTTACAAAAAGAAAAGTACAAGAGAGAAAAGATACAAAAGCACTTAGATACAAAAAGAGATCTTACACCCATCTTCTATTCCTTATGTAAATGCTAGAGTGATTACTTGTAATCTTCTAAAGTGTTCTTTATTTGAAAAGGAACAAGTGTTTATCAATTGAAACATTGAGAGTGTTATGCTGAGTGTTTGGTTGTAAACATTCAGTGGTAGAGAAATCTAGGTGCTGGGTTGTAGCACTTAGTAGGAGTTGAGTAGACGAATAAAGGAAGGTACTCTTGCATATTCAACTGCCTTGTAATCGGTTTGTGCTCTACCTTTAAAGAGCTCAGTATTGGATTCTAAAAGCCCGGAGGACTCTGGGGACTGGACGTAGGCGGAGAGGCCGAACCAGGATAAGTGATACTGAGTAATCTCTAAACTCTCTCTCAATATATATATATTTGCATGTGTTGTGTGTGAAGTTTACTCAGCATATAAAATTGTTTAAAGTTGACTCTGAGTAATTTCAAGTGCTGAATTAGAAGCTGACCTCCAAGAGTGTCAATATCTAACTTACAAATAAAACAGCCTTAGTCAATATCCGGCCAAAGCTGTCCTGTAACATATCTGGCCAAGCTGACCAAAAGCTGAGTTGACAAACTCACCAAATAACTAAGTCAGCATATTAATTAAACGAAAAAAATTATATTAGTTCCTAACCCCCCTTGGAACTAATCACATGGGACCAACAGCTATATGGCTCAAGTCCTATGGATTAAGCAACAGCTTGAGGATTATGGCGTAGAAACAGAAACAATCAAAGTCAAATGCGACAACAAGAGTGCCATTGACTTATCCAAAAATCCAATCCAACACAGCAGGATGAAGCATGTCAGCATTAGGCATCACTTCATCAGAGACCATGTACTCAAGGGTGAGATCAAGCTGACCTATGTTCCAACAGATGAACAACTTGCGGATATCTTTACGAAGCCATTGGCTTGTGAGAAATTTAACATACTAAGGGAAGCTATCGGTATGTCTAATCCTCTTCAATAAAATTCTATGCTTAAAGGAATGTTGAGTGATTATTACATGCTGAGTGATTAGTGCTTAATGAGTAACTATTGCATGCTGAGCTAATATGAACAATATAAAATCACCTCATGCTGAGTAGACATACATATTGAGTGATTACTATGAACTGAGTTACTAAGCATGATAAAATTCCTTCTACGTGAAAACTGAGCACTCAGAACCTCAAAAACGTTCAGAATTCTAGATACTGAGTGAAGCCACTTGCACAATAAATGCTAGCACGCACGTTAAATAGCCACCTAGGATGACGTAAGCGCAATAATTAGAAAATACATGCACCGAATGTGTCATAAATGCCAGAGATAACTGTCGATTGATCATCTCGAGGTCAAACCGCCATTCTGACCTGTCAGATCAACTCGGCACTTCTATAAATAGTGGACGAATTCCCACTAATCCCTCTTTACATTTGAAATCTTTGGCATTCAATTTCTCTCTTTCTCTTAAATCCCAAATCCTCTCAAACTCTCTCAAAGAATCATGTCTAACGATTCTCAGAACATCTCCGGTGCCAATTACGACGACAATCGCTCCAATGAAAATCCTTCGTCTCCTGCTGAGCATGACTATGAAGAGACTTCCACTGAGTCTCAAGAGCACGGTCAGGATGACCAAACTAAAGTCAGCACCTCTAGCAAAAACCCTCAACCTAAGGAGAAGGTATTCCTCCCCGTATACAAAAACATACAGAAATGTGAGGTTGTCCGTTGCCGTTGGTTCTCCCCAGGCTTTGTAACGGCTGAGAAACCTTTTTGCGAGTGGATCTCCAAAAACGGCTGGACCGAGCTCTTCTCTCTCCCCGGTACCACCTATCCACAATTAGTGAGGGAATTCTATACGAACCTCAGAGTTGTCGGAGATGATGTTGACCACTTAGTGACCAAGGTCAAAAACACCGACATCACCATCACTCCGACCTATCTTGCAACTCTGCTAAAGCTGACGGCCAAAGGTTCAGAACTCAGGACCATGAACGACTACTTACGAATTGATTACCCTGTTGAGTTCTGTAAACCAGAGAACCACAAAGGAGAAATAGCCAGCACTTGCATGGGTCAGCCTCAGAAAATGGCCCATTACATCCTGACCAACTTCTTATTCCCTAAGATCAACGCCTCCTCCTCAGCTTCCAATTTTGAGCAATGCTTCATCTGGCACATGGTGAACTATAAACCGCTCAACATGCTCGTCTTCTTTATCGGCGCATTCCAATGAAGTACAGGGAAACTCATGATGGGCTCCCTCATCATAAAAATTCTCCAGGACCACCAGGTGAGCTTAGTCGAAGAAATTAAGATTTGGGGTACGGAAATCACAGCGGCACTGCTGTTCGGCTTAGCCTATAACCAACCCATTAAGCCTAAAAAAGGAAAGGGGGTTGCGGTTGAAGAGGAACCAGCTGAAAATGAAGAAGGGGATAATATGGTTGAAGAAGCACAGGAGGTGCCGACCAAGAAAGGGAAGAAGGTAATGGTTGAAAAGGAACCCGCTGACTGCACTAGATAGGACAAAAAGCGGAAAGCTGATCAATCCGCAAAAGATATCAACACAGCTCCGAGGAAGCTGAGAATAATCTCTAGTGCGAAGAAAGCTACTGCTGAGCAAGCTCAAGGGGAACCTAAGTCAGCGGAGAAACCGAAAAGGCAAGTTGAGCCTGAGGAAGAAAGTGAGGAAACCCCTGAAATGCCTCTGAAGAGGAAGAAAACCTCTGGGTTGACGCCGATCGAAGCTAACCCACTTGACTTCGTGGTCACTCCTGAATCACACTTTGTGCGGAGTCAAGAAATTGACCTCGAGAAGACTCCTACTGACCAGGAGGAAGAACTGGGTGATACTGGAGGTCAGTTTCAAGCTGATAAGATAGGATCTGCTGAGCCGAGTATGGAAGTTGCTGCTGAGCAAACTGAGAACCCAGCTGAGCCACCAATGAAGGACAAGGTTGTGAAAGGCCTTGATGCTGACCTTGGACCTAACTCCGCCTCTGAGTCCCTTGACTCTATTGCTGCTTATTCCTCTCCTCAAACAAACAAGGTCAGCACAGGCAAGCGGCTCAAACGTAAGGCTCTGAAACCAAAATTCATCGACCTACTAGATGAGTCTCCACTAAGGGGTCCAATCACCGACCTCACCAAGCTCTAGTTTCAATTCTTCTCAACTGTCACTGAGCCCACTCCGGACCAAATAAAGGAAAAACAAGCCTCTGTTTCTCAAGCTGAGGAACAAGCCGACCCCAAAACTCCTCAGGGTCCTATTTCTGCCGAGCAAGTGCTCGAAGTCCCTACTGCTCAAGTCAACGAGTTGGCAAAGGAAATCCCTGCTCAAGTCAGTTCTGAATTACCTCAACCTTCAAAATCTACTCAACTTCAGACTAACACTGAGCAGGTCAACATCTTTACTGATTCATCTCTTCATACTCCTTCAAAGTAGAATGAGAACCAGTCAGCTCTTGGTGCTGACCTGGATAAAAGTGTAGCCGCTGACCAAGCTGGCACCTCTACTTCTCAGCATCAAACACCTCCTCCATCCGGTGCTGACAAGATTCCATCCTCTGAACCACAAACTGATGAATCATATGCCTACTTAAATGCTTCTGAGTCTGGAAGGAAGATTATCGACTCAGCTCAAGCTCTACTTCAGGATATTCATCAAACTAACGCCGATGATGCTAGGTCCGTTCATGTTGAGCCAACACAAATCTCCTCTGTCACTCAGCTTCTAACTGAAATCAAGGGTCTCAAAGACTTGGTGAGTGTCATGACGTCTTTTGCATCTCAACAGCCCAAGCAAGAGTCAATAGTAAAGCTGGCCGAACTCCAGTTGATGATGGTGAATCATATGAACGCCATCCAAGGTCAACTCAATGCCTCCTGGGGCCAATTTTTTTTTTTTTTTTTTTTTAAACCTGAAAACTTAATAAAAATAAAAATAAAAGAAAACTAAACAACTAAAAAAAATATTTATTTATTATTATTATTTTTTTTTTAAACGAACACTTAAAAAAACGTAAAAGAAAACTAAAAAGACTAAACTAAGAGATCAATGTATAATCTAAATAAAACAAACCTGAAAAGTTTTATTAAAACTTGGGTTGCCTCCCAAGAAGCGCTACGTTATAGTCGGTGAGCTCGACATAGAATTCCCGCCTAGGTGTATGCTTCTACTCGTGTTAGGAATTCAAATTCCTGAATAAATAATCCGTACCTACAAAACGGATTAAGAGCCTCTAATAAGTTTAATGAAAGCAGGAGGCCGAATTTAAACATATTATGAAAAAGTTTGGTTTGCTCCCTTTTGGATTCTCTTGGTAGGTCGAAGAGAATGAAAACTTATGAGCATGAAACAAACCTAAACTTTTCTAATGTTTGAGGAAAAGGTACTTGAGATACACAAGTTTTGATTTGATCTTTTATCCCTACCACATGATTTAGAATTTCAGATTTTGAACCGGGGTTGCTTACCGCTTCCGGTTCTTCACTTACCTCGAGTGATGCATGTGATAGTGGACTTGGTTCTACCTTTTTGTCATTCCTCAAAGAGATGGCTTGAGCTGATCCCCTTTGTGGGATTTCTATGTTTTCCTTTATGCTTGGGAGAGCATCTCGGGATTGCTTTTGCATCTCTTGGTTTATTTGAGCCAGTTGGTTGCTCAAGTCCTTGCAAACCTCCTCGTTGATTGTAAGTCGGGCTGATATTCCTTTCAAAAGGGACAACACCTCATCTCGTGAGCTAGAGGGTTGTGGAGGAACTTGGCTTGCTTGTTCGTAAGGGAACATTCCCAATTCGTTTTCCCTGTGCTCATTAACAAACCTATTTGGAGGCCTCAATATGTTAGGGTTCCCGTAGGACAGATTTGAGTGTTGAGGTCTCCTCCAATCACTACCATAAAAGCTGTAAGAATTGGGGTTAGAATTATACCTTTGGTGATTACCCACAAAACTTACACTTTCATTGGTGTTGAGGCTCAGATTTGCCATCAAGATATCCATTTTCTCATTTAAGTCGGCCATGGAGGGATTGGGAGCCTCATTCTCCAGGGTATGAATGTATTGTCTTGATGGGATAGTAAACTTTTGAGCTTGCCACTCGACTTTTTCTTGCCAATTCATTGATCAGAGAATGCTGAGAAAAAGTGAAGTTCTAGCACAAAAGTTGATAAGTAACAGTATACAGATATGAACAAGTATAGAAACGTATAAAGAAATCATATATCAACAAGTATAAACGATATAAACAGAGATATTCACAATGAATGCCTAAACTAACAAATCAACCTTTGGTTCGATATTGCAGAAGAAATAAATCCCCGGCAATGGCGCCAAAAACTTGATGCGCCCTCACCTAACTCGAGATGAAGACTCACTAAGGGATAAGTGTACCCCGTCGTTATCAAGTAATAAATTTCTGGGTTTAAGTCCAGGTTATCGTCCACAGGATTTATTTCTGCAAATACCGAATTACTAAGTCTCGGATGTTATCTAGGCTTAGGGGGTTTTGAGTTTGGTTTTGTTTAATTAATCTACTCCTAGGTTGGTTGCACTAATCCTAACTAGATTATCTAATTCTGACTAAGTTATTCTAAGCCTAACTAAATTACTCTACCCCTAATTAAGTTAAACTACTCCTAAGTGATCTTTTGTCAATGCAATCATCTAAAGGATCATGGAGGGATACGATGATAATGGAAATAGATTGTTTAAACAATTGAATTAAAATCTAAGTCACTTGTGTTCGAGGCGATTAACCCGACCTATCCTCCTAAAGTTCCTAGTTCGTGATTCCCTTGTAAGGCCGAAACTAGCTCTAAGGCTCAGTAATTTGGGCTTAATCTTCTATAGGGTCGTCAATCCTATAGGCACTGACTAGGTCAGATTCAGCTCGCAATATGTGCCAACTTGATTTTGGGATTATCGAATGAGTTAAACCAATCAAACAAAGCGTAAGACAAAGATTCAAAGCATTAAAACAATTGAAGAAACAAAACTATTATATTAATCAAAGATGGAGAACATTGTCACGAAGTTACAATAAGCCTAAGATTCATAGCATGTATCATAGGATAAACAAGTTATAAAAGAAGAAAAACCCCTTTCAGGGAACCTGTCAACCAATGCAGGCGTCTTCCTAGGACTTAAGGATGGAGCTCGAGCAATCCTCGGTGAATGGAGCTTCGGAGGCGTCTTCAATGGAGGTTTGAAGGTTTTTGGAGGAGGTGGAGAGGATTTCTCGAGGTGGAAGATAAGAAAATTACAAAAACAAAAGATATCTAATTTACAATTGGAAATTCCTATTTATAGCCGCGTCTCGGGTCTCGTTTTGACCTAATTTCGTGTCCTTGTTGGTGTAGGAAGATGTGGGGCCGAACGTGGCTTCGTGGGGGCGGAATTGGTCTTTTTGACCAATTCCCGCAGGTCTGCTCGCCGAGCAGGAAAGGCTGCTCGCCGAGCAGAATTGCGACGAGCAGCCCCTGCTCGCCGAGCAGGCGCCTGGTGGCCTGCTCGGCGAGCAGGCACACTGCCTGGGCAGTGCCTGGGCAGTGCCTGGGCAGTGCCTGGGCAGTGCCTGGGCGCTGCCTGGGCTGCTGCCCGGGCTGCGTGCCGATGCTCAATTCGCCGAGCGGCTGCCGGGGGGTCCTGCTCGCCGAGCGTTTTCGCTCGAAACGCGCTCGATCCGTGCCGGATGACTTCTATACCCTTTTTCGTCCGAACTTACACCTGCACACGCATAAAAACTACAGGAAACATTAGTTTAAAAGCCAAATTGATCCGTCAATCGCTTATTTTGAGCAAACGCTTCGTTTGGTGCGACTTTTGACGGACCAATTAGCTTCAAAAGATAACAGAATTCTAATATGCATGTTATTTCGGCCGTATTTGCCTAAATTGATCACAAAACGAGCCTAAACAACGAAAAGTAAATAGAACGCTTCCAATTTCTAACTAACTCACACAAAAGCATTTAAATGCGAGAATTGCTCGCTTATTAACCAAATTACTCTAAAAACCGTCCTAAAACCGTACCCAAAGATAGGGGTTTTTGACCCCTATCAAACCTCCTCGCACTTAAAACTTTACTTGTCCCCAAGTAAACTAAAAAACTAAACCCGCCACCACAAGCAAGCTAGAAAACCTCCCGGTTTGACTGGGTGCTTGACACAACTTCGAACATCTGTAATTACATGGATTCGGAAAAACAAAGTAGAGACACGATATCCAAAAGCCGCATTTCAATTATCATGGGTCATAGTTTTAAGCAAATGGACACATGTTCAATTAAACGAGTTTAAGGGGATTGCTAAGTAAAACACCTCACCATAGGTAGTTCACTCATTCACACAATTTTTGGTGGCTAAGGTGTTTACTCTCGGCTTATGTTCTTGCTTAGGATTACGCTGATTTTGCACGTTCATCCGAGTTCCTCTACTATGCTACATGACTCCGATGATATCAAAAAACAGCCTCTAATTGGGGTTGTAATGTGGTTAGAGGGTTAAAGGTACAACAAAGGTTAAAAGCTCTAGCGCTACAAAAACAAGGTTAAAATGGCTTTAGCAAATACGGAGTGACTGAGCTTTTTATTCATCCCTTATTTTGGATTTCTTTTTGAGACGTTTTTATTTTTAGGAACTGGGGAATGAAGTTCTTCCCTTTTGTTCGTCTCTTTTCTTTTCTCTTTTTTGTGATTTTTTTTTTTTCTTTTGGGATAGTGATGCTCATTCACCTCTTAGCCTTTTGGCTTGCTACTATAATGCCATAAACAACGATAAAGCGCTAGAGAAAAACAAAGGCTCAATTCGAGCTTTGCAAAAACAAAGGTTAAGTAGTGAACCAAGTTGTGGTTCGCAAAAACGGGTTAGAACGAAAAAAAATCTACAAACTACAAAAATGTCGGCTCAAAGGGGCTTCCTAGAGTGAATGAAAAAGAGAAAATAAGGTAAAGAAAAGGTTAATTCTAATGAGGCTGATTCATCGTTTATCATCTCAAATCATTGCATGTAGGTTCAACACAGTATTAGGTGCAAAATCTGTAATCTTCCACAAGTCAAAGCATTCACACAAAAATGTCAAGAAAAAGAGCTTTTCGATGTTCGCTCTTAGGCTCAAATTCAGCTCACAATTCTTTGGGTTTCAATTTTGTGTTTACTAGTTTTCCCCAAACTCAAGTTTAACATCACATGCCTTCAATTCTTAAATTATCTACCTAAGTAATGATTTTAGCATTTCTTCAAAAGTAGGGTCTAAATGCAAACCTTAGCTCATGCTTTTACAGATACAAGAGTTGTGTCCTACACCTAAACTAGTTGTCATGCAATTTTAGATTCGGTTCTCAGCCTTCAAAGACAAATAACGAAGTTCAGATTCGAAGGAGGTTCACGGTTTTAGGTCCTAAACATGCAAAAACATAAACAAAACACCAAAACGCAAACCTAAACTAGACACGACGCAACAAAAATTAAAAATTTATACAATTTTTTGTAAGTTTGTCTACCCCTCCTCCTCACACTAAAATTATGCAATAAGTTCCAACATTGCATCATAAATCATGAAGTACGAGTGTAAAAAGTTATGGTGGAGAAGAAAACTTAAGGATTTTATCGCAATCGCAAAAGCTTGACGATTTGCGGTGGCAAAAAATTTTTTATTTATTTATTTATTTATTTATTTATTTCAGCTTCGTTCGGGATTTAAAAAAAAAAATCTCGAAAAAATTCCTTATCGCGGCGGGCTGGGCGCCAGCGCCCAGCGGCAGGCTGGGCACAGTGCCCAGCGGCGTGCTGGGCGCCAGCGCCCAGCGCGCGGCGAGCAGGGCCCTGCTCGCCGAGCTGGGCCTCCTGGGGCCAATTTTTTTTTTTTTTTTTTTTAAACCTGAAAACTTAATAAAAATAAAAATAAAAATAAAAATAAAAGAAAACTAAACAACTAAAAAAAATATTTATTTATTATTATTATTTTTTTTTTTAAACGAACACTTAAAAAAAACGTAAAAGAAAACTAAAAAGACTAAACTAAGAGATCAATGTATAATCTAAATAAAACAAACCTGAAAAGTTTTATTAAAACTTGGGTTGCCTCCCAAGAAGCGCTACGTTATAGTCGGTGAGCTCGACATAGAATTCCCGCCTAGGTGTATGCTTCTACTCGTGTTAGGAATTCAAATTCCTGAATAAATAATCCGTACCTACAAAACGGATTAAGAGCCTCTAATAAGTTTAATGAAAGCAGGAGGCCGAATTTAAACATATTATGAAAAAGTTTGGTTTGCTCCCTTTTGGATTCTCTTGGTAGGTCGAAGAGAATGAAAACTTATGAGCATGAAACAAACCTAAACTTTTCTAATGTTTGAGGAAAAGGTACTTGAGATACACAAGTTTTGATTTGATCTTTTATCCCTACCACATGATTTAGAATTTCAGATTTTGAACCGGGGTTGCTTACCGCTTCCGGTTCTTCACTTACCTCGAGTGATGCATGTGATAGTGGACTTGATTCTACCTTTTTGTCATTCCTCAAAGAGATGGCTTGAGCTGATCCCCTTTGTGGGATTTCTATGTTTTCCTTTATGCTTGGGAGAGCATCTCGGGATTGCTTTTGCATCTCTTGGTTTATTTGAGCCAGTTGGTTGCTCAAGTCCTTGCAAACCTCCTCGTTGATTGTAAGTCGGGCTGATATTCCTTTCAAAAGGGACAACACCTCATCTCGTGAGCTAGAGGGTTGTGGAGGAACTTGGCTTGCTTGTTCGTAAGGGAACATTCCCAATTCGTTTTCCCTGTGCTCATTAACAAACCTATTTGGAGGCCTCAATATGTTAGGGTTCCCGTAGGACAGATTTGAGTGTTGAGGTCTCCTCCAATCACTACCATAAAAGCTGTAAGAATTGGGGTTAGAATTATACCTTTGGTGATTACCCACAAAACTTACACTTTCATTGGTGTTGAGGCTCAGATTTGCCATCAAGATATCCATTTTCTCATTTAAGTCGGCCATGGAGGGATTGGGAGCCTCATTCTCCAGGGTATGAATGTATTGTCTTGATGGGATAGTAAACTTTTGAGCTTGCCACTCGACTTTTTCTTGCCAATTCATTGATCAGAGAATGCTGAGAAAAAGTGAAGTTCTAGCACAAAAGTTGATAAGTAACAGTATACAGATATGAACAAGTATAGAAACGTATAAAGAAATCATATATCAACAAGTATAAACGATATAAACAGAGATATTCACAATGAATGCCTAAACTAACAAATCAACCTTTGGTTCGATATTGCAGAAGAAATAAATCCCCGGCAATGGCGCCAAAAACTTGATGCGCCCTCACCTAACTCGAGATGAAGACTCACTAAGGGATAAGTGTACCCCGTCGTTATCAAGTAATAAATTTCTGGGTTTAAGTCCAGGTTATCGTCCACAGGATTTATTTCTGCAAATACCGAATTACTAAGTCTCGGATGTTATCTAGGCTTAGGGGGTTTTGAGTTTGGTTTTGTTTAATTAATCTACTCCTAGGTTGGTTGCACTAATCCTAACTAGATTATCTAATTCTGACTAAGTTATTCTAAGCCTAACTAAATTACTCTACCCCTAATTAAGTTAAACTACTCCTAAGTGATCTTTTGTCAATGCAATCATCTAAAGGATCATGGAGGGATACGATGATAATGGAAATAGATTGTTTAAACAATTGAATTAAAATCTAAGTCACTTGTGTTCGAGGCGATTAACCCGACCTATCCTCCTAAAGTTCCTAGTTCGTGATTCCCTTGTAAGGCCGAAACTAGCTCTAAGGCTCAGTAATTTGGGCTTAATCTTCTATAGGGTCGTCAATCCTATAGGCACTGACTAGGTCAGATTCAGCTCGCAATATGTGCCAACTTGATTTTGGGATTATCGAATGAGTTAAACCAATCAAACAAAGCGTAAGACAAAGATTCAAAGCATTAAAACAATTGAAGAAACAAAACTATTATATTAATCAAAGATGGAGAACATTGTCACGAAGTTACAATAAGCCTAAGATTCATAGCATGTATCATAGGATAAACAAGTTATAAAAGAAGAAAAATCCCTTTCAGGGAACCTGTCAACCAATGCAGGCGTCTTCCTAGGACTTAAGGATGGAGCTCGAGCAATCCTCGGTGAATGGAGCTTCGGAGGCGTCTTCAATGGAGGTTTGAAGGTTTTTGGAGGAGGTGGAGAGGATTTCTCGAGGTGGAAGATAAGAAAATTACAAAAACAAAAGATATCTAATTTACAATTGGAAATTCCTATTTATAGCCGCGTCTCGGGTCTCGTTTTGACCTAATTTCGTGTCCTTATTGGTGTAGGAAGATGTGGGGCCGAACGTGGCTTCGTGGGGGCGGAATTGGTCTTTTTGACCAATTCCCGCAGGTCTGCTCGCCGAGCAGGAAAGGCTGCTCGCCGAGCAGAATTGCGACGAGCAGCCCCTGCTCGCCGAGTAGGCACCCAGGGGCCTGCTCGCCGAGCAGGCATCTATTAATGACATCCATCTCTCTTTTGGTTCCAAGTCTTATGTGTGATCCATTAGGTTCTTACTACTTCTGGCCGTATGCAACTATTAAATTAATTTCTTCAAGAATTATATTTAATCCTTGCATAACGGAATGATGTACTGAGTATGTTATTGGCAAGTCTGTAATCATTCCCCCAGAGTCTGTTAAGAAGACAGGTTGATTCTATCGTTAACCCTTCCGTATTAGTTACGGTATAATTCGATCCTTTATCAACTACATCCTTGAACTGAATCTTATGACTATGGGTGATGTCAAGTCACATATAGCGAGACGTTCGTTTTACTTGTATGGGCCGAGTCAACTCAAATAGATAGGTTAAGTGAAATCTGTATTTCTTACTCTTAAGCAATCACCTTGCAAGGATTTAGAGTCGAGTCTTCCATAAGCGATCCTTGGATGTATCTCCCATTAATCGGGAGTGATAAATGCTCAATCCTATGTATAACTACCCTGACATTACCTCCTGTGACACCCAACCTTTGCAGTTCACACCCTAGAGTCATCTCTGTTAAGGATCGTGGGACCGCAGGATCAAAGTCTCACATTCAGTAATTCAGGATGACCAATTAACATTCCTTTGAGTCTGAGGATTAGTTATACCTATTAATACCAATGAGATGAACAGGTGACAAGGATGAATCTACCCATCCTGTTATCTCAAATCGGATCCCCAATCCTAATGAACAACGTTTCATCGGATCTATGTAACTGTCCAGATATCTATATATATGAAGCTTGTGAGATCAGCTTTCTGTCGGACAGAAGACATTGTTACATACAAGTCTCAACAGTGATATATCAATCCTAAACATATCACTTGACTTGGGGTGGTTTTAAGTTTATTAGTTTATTATAAAGTTTTGTCTCACTTCATGCTTGTATGAACACTTTATAATCACTTTAAACAAACTTACGGATTTCCTTTTATTAGACTTTATTTAGTGCTTAAAAGGGATTGCCTTTATATAGTTATAAAACATATATCTTATTAAAACAAATGATATAAAGAACAATTCATTTACATTAAGTTTGTATCCTGCAACAATTGTCTATAGGACACTAAACCCCAACAGTAAAAGCAAATGGTATGCATCCATATCAACCACATCACAATATATCTCATCACTATACTCCCATATATCAAGAGGCACCTTGCACCTTTGGGTCACTTTCCTCTCTCCAACATTTTTTATCCACCCCACACTATAGGGGTTTGGTCGCACCTCCATAGTCAACCCGAACTTCTAGCTGCTACATCGCTAACAATGTTTTCTTGACTCCCACTATCGATGATCACATTGCACCTCACTCCTTGAACAAGGCAACATGTGCGAAAAAGTTAGTGCCTTTGGTCCTCCTCCACTCTATTTGAAACCAATAACCTCCTCACAATATGGATAGCCCGATCATCCTCATAACCCCCATCCTCCTTATCTTCAATAGGTTCACAAAACACATCATCATCCTCTTCATAATCCTCCTCGTACCTCTCAACTAAATTGACACTTCTTCTCTTGGGACACTCATTAGAACGGCGACTCGTCTCATTGCATCGAAGACACTTGAAGGATCCAGTTTAGCATAAGGGTTATTCCCCCAAGGAGGTGGTGCCGCCCTATAGGGCGTTACATCCCCACTAGGTGTCTTACCCACAATTGGAGCCTTTGTGCCACTAGTGCTAGCCACACTCTTCCTTTTATCAACTCTCTTGGAACCTTCTCTTCCACCATAAGCACCATCACTAACCAATCTTTTATACCCATCACGTGCCCTTACACTTAGTTGAGATTCCGCCTTCAAAGCGAGATTTCAAGCGTCTTGCACCTGGATTACCATTTGAGTTTCGATTCTATCTTGAATGTTGTATCTAAGCCCTTCAATACACCTTGAAGTCTTTTGGCTTTCATTTTTTGACAAATTAGCCCTTGCCGAAAGCCTCAAGAACTCCGAAGTATACTCATGTACGTTCCTTACACCTTGTGAGAAATTCCGATACGAACTATAAATGTATTTCTCATAAACGGGTGGCAAGAACTGTTCTTTTAACATCGACTTCATCCATAACCAAGACCGTATCGGCCCCCTTCCTCCTCTTCTTCTCTCTTCTTTAATATGATCCCACCAAACCAAGGCTCCACCCTTTAACCGATATGCCACCAACCGAACCTTCCTTTCATCTGGTATCCCCGTATACACAAAAAACCTCTCTACTTCCAATAGTCGGTCAAGAACCCTGCAATGTCGCTCACCCCCAAATGAAGTCAAGTCAATCTTCAATTTGAAGGCATCATCTCTATCAAAATTTCCCCCATATCCCCTTCTAACATTCACATTCTCCATATAAGGGTCTTCCCAAACATAATTTCTTCTTTCATGACCACCGACATCAACATCATTCATAATATCCATATTTCTAACATTCATATGCATGGGCCAACTATACCAACATCATTACGGATACCTATATTTCTAGCAATTCGATGGGCTCAAAATCATTAAAATCATCCTCGTCACTATCACTATTTAGCATTGTGAATAATAACGAGATTAAGATGCCTTACCTCATGAACCCGATGGCCCATTTGTTGTTGCACAAGATTTCACCTATGTGGTGGTAATTATGGTGGAGTCGATTGTCGTTGGGGTTGAGGTCGAATACCTTCCTCTTGTCTTCGGTAAGGACCTCTGGTGGGTTGTGGGTGGGGATTTCGGATCTCAAGCTTGAGTTCCTCAATAGAGAGAGCCAACTCTCTCATTCTTGCATCATACCTTTCAGTTTGCTACATGAGAGTTTCTCTTGTCATTGGATTCCATAGCTTCTTGTTGTAGACGTGGTTGAACCATAGCCAAGAAGAAGTCTCCATTAAGGAAAACGGCTCGGTCCTGATACCAACTGATACGGATCGGTAGTCAAGTGAGGATTTTGATTGTAGATCCACAAAGAATTTTCTTCTCAAGCCTATGCTTGAAGGACTTAATCCCAAGTAATGAAGAACACTCCAACGATGGTTTTTTTATTAATTTCAATAAAGTTGCCTTTCAATACAAATAAAGAGGTTTATATACCTCACTAATTGAAGATAAAAGTTTTAGATGCCCAACTAAGGTTACAAATCAAAAGGTAAGAAATAAGGGAAAATAGGGAAAGTGGAGGATAAATGGCATTTAGGTAATTAAACCTAAATGGCAAAACAGTATTTACATGAATGGTAAAACAGTAAAATCAACAAACTGTAAAATTGGCGCGTTATCTGAAGATTCGTAGTGCTGGAAATCGTCCCACATGCCGAGCCAACTAGCCCACATGGCGTGTGAGTTACTCCACACGCTGAGTGGGAAAGTGACTCGGCGAGTGGGTGACCTTCTGCCCAAGGTCATCTGAAACTCGTTTTTCTCCTACTCCAGCCATAGCCTCACATGGCGTGTGACTTGACTAGCACGCCGTGTGAGGGGATTTTCTCCTTGACCTCCTTTTGCTCCAACTTGGTCTTCCTTCGCTCCAACTCTCGTGCTTAAGATGCCTGCATCATAAGCCTTAAATATAAGATACATTGTTGAAACAGAATTTATGTTAATGTTTGTTGCTGATGCTTCCTGATAATGATAACTTCAGTAATTGACAAAAGGAAGCCTTTGTCACTCTCACTCACTATACTTCTCAATCTATTGCTTGGAGTGCATTTGACTCAACAAAAAAATGTTGTGGTTCCTCATTTCTTTTTAGAAGGAAGATTTATGTGTTAAGAAAACATCTTGTAAATGATAGTCCTTATGTTCTTTGAATATCACAACTAATTATGCTTGGATGAGGTTTTGCGAAGGTTCACTAAAGTAAGGGGAAGGGAGGGGAGGTGAGCGGAGAGGAGGGGGGATTAGGTTATTTTCCTTAACTTTCAGATACCACCAATTTGGTGGGACTGAAATGGTAAATTTCATCAATGGTGTACAACATTTACCCTAAATCACACTTTGGTGTATGGCCGGTGAAAATGACGGTCAACGACTGGTCAACGCGCCACCTCAGCATTTTCATCTATCCATTAAAAAAAAGTGGAACCCACTAATACTATAATTATTAAATTACCCTTAATCATAATGTGTTTTTCAAATTAAAACCCACCATTAACCTGTTTCAAATTAAAACCCAATAAATCAAATCTGTTTCAAATTAAAACCTAATAAATCATAATCCAGTTAATCAAATATGTTTCAAATTAAAGCCCACCATTAACCTCATCATTAGTTCAAAAACATTCCATGATAATAGAGTTACACAAATAATGGGTTCAAACACGACTAAGTTAATAGAGTTCAAAAACCACTATCATCACCGTCGCCATCTCCGTTGTCCTCTCTTAACCGTAATTTCGATTTCGGCATTGAATCTGACGAAGAGTTATACAGATACAGTTTGAGAATTTTTTAGATTAGGTTTGCTTTGATTTTGATTTTGTGTTTTAAGGAGAGAAAAATCTGGGTTTTATTTTGTTTTGAGGAGAGAAAAAGATCTGGGTTTTATTTTCCAGAGATGAAATTCAAATGACTGTTACCCGCATCTTCTCGGTAAACACCAATTCCCAAATCCAGCTTAACTAGGCTAAGGTCTTCGCTGTAAGCAACTATAATCTGTTTACATAACAGTATAAATGATCAAAAAGTGTCGTAGATATTTACAGAGTTGTAAGCATGGTGGAAGAAGAACAAATGGTTTGCAGTATATCTTCTAAACACTCGAAATTCAAAAAGATACATGAAAGACATGAAAAGATGAAGATGCTGTAACTGGGTATAAATATTGAAGCGAGGAGATTATATCTGAACTGTTCTTTTTCATATTGCAATAATTCCAGTTGCAGATTTTCAATCTTAGTAGTTAAGGTCCCGATTAAGAGCAAAAAGCCATAGAATCTGACTAGGAGAACTAGAGAGAGACTGATTAAAGCGAAACAACCAAGAAATCAGTTGAAATTCCCAGCAGCAGCAGTACACCTTGATAAAATGGAATCAGTTGAAACAACCAAGAAATCTCTTGAGGCTTATGCAGCGATTTGGTTTCAGCCCCAATATATCTAGTTTAGCAAGTGTAATTTGGAGAGAGATTGAAGGTTTTTTTTTAGAGAGAGGACATAGAGCGAGAAAGGGAAAGATAGGGAGAAGGTTACAAGGAAGGGGAAAGGTGTATTTCAGTAATTTCATAAAGGAGAAGGTTATTTTAGTAATTTTATAAGAAATGGGTCTCATTTTTTTAATGGGTAGATGAAAATGCTGAGGTGGCGTGTTGACCAGTCGTTGACCGGTCATTTTCACCGGCCATACACCACAGTGGGAGGTCACCATAAGTTCATATATATTAGCGAGACAAATTAAAGGTTGTACACCAAAGTGTGATTTACGGTAAAGGTTGTACACCATTGATGAAATTTACCCGGGACTGAAATTGCAGATTTTGATTTCCAAAAAGTATATGTTTTATTATTTTTGGTGTTTTTTATACATTTTATAGATTTTTTATGCTTTTTGTGGTCATTTTTGTCCCTTTGTGGATTTTGTAAAGTTTTATTCCTAATGGATTTTTTTTATTGTATTTGTATGTTTTTCATCCCATGAAAATACAAGCATTTACATCAAAAAAAAAAAAAAAATTTATTGACTAACCGCATCGAAAATTATAATTATAATTTGATATTCAATGCCGTACTGAAATTTGGAGATTTCATCTGTTAAAATTAAATGCAAGAAACAGATATAACAAATAGATATTGGTGTTTACGGCATCCCTCCTTCCCATTTGATGACAGTATTCTTTTCTGTCCAGTAACTTTTATATTGTCCAGTTACCAGAACTGTATTCTGCAAAACTATATCAATGGTAGTGTTTATCTGAACTCGTATTAAATTTAAATGTTAGGATGATTTGAATCTCTGCCTTAGGATTATAATAAGCATAGAGGAAACACTATTTGGAAGCACTATTTGATTTTGGCCGACTACTCTAGTTCTTGATACCGATGATGTGTTTTTATTTTTGTTTTCTTGGGTGGTCTTCAGTTGGTTAAATACAAGATTGACAGAGAACAGAAAAACACTGGATGCATCTGATCTTGATGGTTTTGACAAGGTAAGTAATGCTATCCATCTATGTTACAGGGAAACTCCTCTTCAATAGTGTCTGTTTCAGTTTGGTTTCCATTCCCATTTCCTGGCTATGTTTTGAAGACTTATGTCTAACAAATAACGTTTCCGGCTTTCCGGCTGTCTGTTTCCATTTCTTCTGTGCAACATAGCTATCCATTTATCTCTCATATTCACAAGATATTTAAGACAGTAGGTTGGATTTCCTCATTTTTCTTCTTCTTTTTTATGTCAGAGGAAACTGCCTTCACCAGGCTTCCAGGTAGAAGTTGTGATGATAGACTACGATGGTACTTCATCGACAAAGTCTTCAAGGAAGGAGTCCGGTGATACACCGAAAGGCTCAGATTATGCTTCCAAGTCGAGCAGTGGAGTTACGGGCAATTCCAATCCAAGGAGAGCCTCTGAGAATGAAGTTGATGTGTTCTCAGACAGTGACAGTGAAGAAAATGATGCTTCAAAGAGCAGGCAAACTACTACTCCTGGAGCTGGATGGATCCATTCCATCAGGGGATTCATCCAACATCAACCTTCGAAAGAACAAACTACAAGTGGGGTTCAGAAACCTAACTCAGGCCTTGAGATGCATAACGTGGACTCTGTAGGAGCAAGCAATATTAAGAGGATCTCCAGTAGGGTGATATGTCTCTCTAAATTGTCAAATTTAGCTAGTCATTTAGAGAGGGAGCATTCCAACAAAGTGACATGGCTTTTTAAAATAAATAGCTAACCATTTTCACTAGCTAAATTTGGCTAGTCTCTTTGGCTAGCTATTTCTATTTTTTATTAATTTTTTCTCTTTCTTCTTTGTTGGAGATGTTCTAAGGCAATTGCTGTGAACAAACTTCATTTTATTTGTTGTTCAACACATCGGACGGGGAAAAAAATTGTTCTTCCATCCGTATTGTTGTGCCATCTCATATTACTGATCATACTGGTTGTGCTGGGTTCAAGCCACTTTTAACTTTTCAGATACTCAAAATGTAAGTATTGTGAAAAAACTCTGAAACCGAAATGCCTTCTACTGGTATCAAAATGTAGAATCACATTCAATGTAGCAGAAACAGTAAATTGTTCATAAATTAATCAAAATTTTGAATCACGGTAAATGTTACATAAACAGTAATAAGAAACAAAGCGGAGTCGAAATCAAATGCCTCCATGATGACTTCTGCTCAAACATTCTTGTGCATCAGCAGATCGTGCGTGCACCTAAGCATCTCCTGTGGTAGTCATAATTCAAACATTCTTTCAGGGTCCTAAGAGCTAAGCCAAAATTTAGAATCACTTCTTTCTCTTCTTCTTCATCTCTTCCAACTGTTCTCTGAGATTACTAATAATCTTATCCTGTGTTGAGATTTGAAAGCTCTTGGCACTCAAATCTTTCTTCAGTTGATCGATTTCTATCAAGTGGTTATCACACTTGCTCATATCATTTTCCTTCAGTTTTTGCTTTAACATTTCAATCTCCTTCAAGTGGTCACCGCATTCGTCTGTCTTTAGTTTCTTTGGATCAGGTAAATCTTCACTTTCTAAGCCTCTCTTTCTTTGTGAGACTTGATCAAGCATATAATCATATCCCATTTTCCGAACATAAAAATTAGCTGTTGACCCTGTACCTAGATCCAACTTTATCACTTTCTGTTGCAATCCATTTTTGTCCTGCCAACCAAAATACAACAACAAAAAAGTAATATTCTACATTCGTAATAATCTCCACAAGCAGAAATCTAAATTTTGCGTTCTGTCCACTAATCGCGATAATCATACATGAAAAATACTATCTGTCACAGCAAGTTACTTTCATCCACCGGAAGAAGAGCAAATCAGATTTTTTTTTTTTTTGAAAGCAATCAATGAAGTAGTACTTGGTTAGAAAAAATACCTTTTCTCGTCTCCCCTTTAAATTCTTGAATGCTCGTTCTGCCTCTTCCGGATTCTTAAAGGTGGCATGTGCAGAATATGTAGCTTTCTTGGGTGGCTGCTATACACAATCATTCATGTTAGACATGGGGCAGATATGCGCAATAAAAGAATAAGCCCAGAAGTAAATCAGAAAGTAGCAAGTTAGTTTATATGGTTTCAAACGTGTTATTTTGAACTTCACACATGATGGTTGTTTAACCAAATCTCAAAGAAAAATTATGTCTCCATGCCAGTAAATGCACGTCAAACAAGGTCAGATATTTACCTCCGTGGTTTCCCTTCAACACATTACAAGTTAATAATTAGAACAGTAGTTGTTTGTTTAATTCACTTTATCATGTGGTTTCAATTTTCATTAACTAAAAAGTTTAACCCTTTCATTTGCTTGCACTAGAACAGCTAATGTCTGGGAGGTGAAAGCTGGTTATAGCCAGGTACCTTTTTTCTCTAATTCTTACATGCAAGTGAATAAGAAAAAGAAAAGAAATATCAATTTGTTAGACCACTTCGCACCCTTCTTGCTTGAAAATAATGGTTGCTTGCTACTATTCAACCAAATAGGTTAAATTACCCTGCTAGCTATGAAGCACCGATACGGGTACGAATATGGGTACGGGCACGTGTACAGGTATGGCAAACGGCATTTCTAAAAAATATGAGATACGGGTACGGCGGGGATACGACAGATTTTATATATAATTAATAATATATCATTTGTAATGACAATTTAAAAGATACATAAATATATAAACCCCAAATCACATTCATAAAGTCATTATAAAACCACAAATAACACTCATAAGTCATTATAAAAGAACAAATAACATCTATAATATTAACTAATAAGTCATATAATCCTTATATTTTTAAAGTTCTTTTATTTGTTATATAATCCTTATATTTTTAAAGTTTTTTTTTTAAAAAACCCCTACAATTTAACTAATTAATTATGAAAAGTATCCCCGATGTATCCCCACGTATCTCCAGCATATCCCCGCGTATCCCCTAATTAAAAATAAAGAAAAAAGGGGATAATTCCTAGCCGTATCCCGTACATATCCCCACCGTATCCCCGTTCCCGGAGTATCGGATACGCGTACGTTGACCTCTTAGAAGTATCGGTGCTTCATAGCCTGCTAGCCATGATATTGTCCTATAAAATATTGTCTACAGTTTTGGCCAAGGAAAGAGCAATTTTGACCGCACAAATGATTTAAGGGGGTTAAGTTCATTAAATAAATTCATCAATAGAAAGCTTCTTGCCAGAAAGTATTTTCAAGACATCACATGTAAATCAGCATTCTAAGGAAACTAAATAAACAAAAAGCACATACTCAACCTTGAGTTCAAGTGTAAATTTCTCAGGGAAGAGTCCATGTAATTCTTTGCTGGGAATGTCGATCGGTATCCCATGTATCAGTAATTTGGCCATTTCATTTTCTAATACCTATTTCATTCAAAAAAGATTGGTTATCTTCTAATTCATAATTACATTATATGGAGATGCTAACAATTCTCTGTTATAACTCACATCCTTTTCTTTCAAGAGAAGGTCATTGTCCACTCCATGTTCAAGTTTGGCGAGAACTAATCTCATTGCAGCACATGCATCATCTACACAATTGTGTGGTGCACCTTCTTTGCGAAGTTCATAGCCAAGAACAGACTGCCAGAAAAATACATGAAAGAATTAATTATGCATATAAAAAAATGACAACCTTCATTTAGATGATACAATTTAGGGAAATATCTAAACATGACTAAAGATAACTCTTATCATAATAAGCAAAGAGGAATCACCAAGAATGTTTTTAGGTTGTGTTAGATTATTTACCATATAGTTCGAGATGAAACTTAACTTGGAAGGTGTAAAGTAATTTCAAAAAAAAAAAAAAAAAAACACATATGATATGCTCAAGGTGTTCCAGAGTAGATCTAGAAATATTAATATAACATACTCGAGACCAATTATGAATATGATGGCAGCTGACCTTACACAAGGTGCCCAAAGAAGGTGCCCGTCCATTAAAATGACTGAAGATAAATGAGGTGTCAACCACTCTTGAGTGATCCAACTTTAGAGCTATAAACAATAAAAAAGAGTATCAGGGCATTCTAATATAAAATACCAAAACCAATAGCAATGTTCTAATGCAACAGGAAAACAAGTTCCTCAATGAGAAAACACTTGACATACCCTGCAGGTCATTATGTAAACCATGCCCCACTAAGATAGTTCCCTTCTTTAATACCTTCTTCATGGATTTCTACAAAATGAACTAAAAAGCTTAAGAAACTGAATATAAAATAAGAACTTAAAAGGTCTGTGAATTATAAACGAGATACCTGTATGTCTGCTAATGAATAAGACACTCCATCCAAATCTGCAGCAGTAATTCCAGTGATCTCGGTCCTATAGTCTGCAACTGGTTTGAAAGGATTTACTTTTTCATCAAGTTTGACCTGGGAAGCCAAAGCTTAAACTAATTCATTTTGGACCAATAGGATAAATGCATATTTCCTGAACTAACAATTTCTATTTTAAAAGGCTTCCAGGATTGTAATTGAATAAGAGATAAAATCAGGGCAAACAATAAGCAAGAGAAAAGGAGCTAATTGTACCTGTAAATTCTGATCCACAACACACACTCTCACCAAAGAATCAGTACCATCTTCACATAAAACCATCTCACAATCAATAGCAACAATTTCACTTGAAGCCATCAACTTAGATTTCTTAGGGAGCTTTGTCACCACCCAGTCCTGATAAACATTTCCAACACTTAAAAACAAGCAATCCAAATTGCCTTGCAAGTTTTACTAACACATGCAGAATTTTTAATTCAATTATCACATAAAAGACTGCAAAGATTCCTAAAATAAAAGACAGCTTAACTTGATTTCCTACAACAAACTGTGGAGGCAATCATATGATAAAAAGAAGAATGAGCATAGGCACAATGTTTTAAGATGTACAAGGACAAGAAAGGCAGAAAGAAACAGGGCCAAAGCAGAATACAAGCACCCCTTTAATTACAAGTCCTTAAACTTAGGCTATTTCCACCCAACATCATATACAACAACAACAACAACAAAGCCTTAGTCCCGAAATGATTCGGGGTCAGCTAACATGAACCATCATATAAAACCGTGAAATCAAGTCGTGTCAGCGACACAAATTCTCTCCCTCCAACTTTGCTTAGGTCTTCCCCTACCCCTCACCACTACATTCCTTTGTCACTCTTCAGTCCTCCTAACTGGCGCATCAAGCGCTCTTCGTCTTACATGGCCAAACCACCTTAGTTGGTTTTCCCTTATTAGATGTAACACCTACTTTTGTCCTAATTATTTCATTGCTCACCCGATCCTTTCTCGTATGAACACACATCCATCTCAACATACGCATCTCCGCCACCGACATCTTATGAGTGTGACAGTGTTTCAATGCCCAACACTCTGTACCATATAACAGTGCTGGTCTGATTGCCGTGCGGTAGAATTTTCCCTTCAATCTATTTGGCATGCCAGGGTCACAAAGGAAACCTGTAGCACTCTTCCACTTCGTCCAACCAGATTTAATCCTATGAGCAACATTTCCATCTACTTCTCCATCCGTTTGGATAATAGATACTAAATACCGAAAGCAATCCGATGCTTGAACAACTGTCCCATCTAGGGTGGTTGTCTCTGCCTCCCTACTCCTATCGCCGCTAAACTTACACTCCAAATATTCTGTCTTACTTCGGCTCAGCTTAAAGCCTCTAGATTCTAAAGTTAACACTGGTGCGTACACTCGTGCATGCTCCCTCATACATGTCCTTTATGATGTCAACATATTTCCGCGAAATGCCTTTCCTTATTAAGGCCCACCAAAGTACTTCCCTTGGTACCTTATCATATACCTTCTCCAAGTCAATGAAAATCATATGCAAGTCTTTCTTCTTATTTCGATAGTGCTCCATTAATTGTCTCATTAGATGGATGGCTTCCATAGTTGATCTTCCCGGCATAAAGCCGAACTGGTTTTCCAAGATCTTCACCGTCCTCCTTAGCCTTTGTTCGATCACTCGCTCCCACAGTTTCATAGTGTGACTCATTAATTTGATTCCTCGATAGTTGGCACAATCTTGAACATCGCCTTTGTTCTTATACAACGGGATTAGGATACTTTTCCTCCATTCGGATGGCATCTTATTGTTTCTCCAAATTTTGTTGAAGAACATCGTCAACCATTCGATTCCTCTCTCTCCCAAACATCTCCAAATCTCAATAGGGATGTCATCAGGTCTTACTGCTTTCTTCAATCTCATCTTATTCAATGTCATTTTGACTTCACCCTTTTGAATTCTCCATATGCATTCCCGATTTATCATATAGTAAGGGATACTTATATCTCCAACCTCTTGTCCGCGATCTCCATTAAATAAGTTATCAAAATAGGACCTCCATCGTTCCTTGATATCCTTACCTCCAACTAGGACTTTTTGGTCCACATCCTTTACACATTTAACTTTTCCGAGATCTTGCGTCTTCCTATCTCTCATCCGAGCAATTCTATATATGTCTCTTTCCCCTTCCTTCGTATCCAATCTTGTGTACAGATCCTGATTCACCTTTGTTCTAACATCTCGTATGACCTTCTTTACTTCCCTTTTAGCCTCTTTGTACTTTTCGTAGTTCTCATCACTCCTGCACTTCCCTAATATTTTATAGGATTCTCGCTTACTCTTTACTACTTGTCGTACTTCTTCTGTCCACCAAGATGTGTCCTTACCCGGTGGCATGCTACCTTTAGATTCCCCTAGAACTTACTTCGCTCAATCTACATCTAAATCCATATTACAAGTCCAAAAATCTTTTTTGGCCATCTCATCCACAAATTTTTGTTGATTCTCCCCTTGCAGTTTCCACCACTTAATCTTAGTCTCCACTTGTGGTGTTCATTTTCTCATACATCTCCTACTTCAAAAATCAAGCACCACTACTCTGTTGGGTTTGTCATACTCTCACTAGGGATCACCTTACAATCAATATAACTCTTTCTCCAAGCACTCCTTACTAGGAAGAAGTCAATTTGGCTCGCATTACCGCCACTCCGATAAGTCACTAAGTGGGATGTTCTTTTCATAAACCATGTGTTCATGATACTCATCTCCAAAACCATACCCTCCATGAACACTCTCAAACCCATCTTGCCTAGAACCTACGTGTCCATTGAGATCACCA
The DNA here is from genome assembly GCF_963576675.1 of Euphorbia lathyris. Classification (NCBI taxonomy): domain Eukaryota; kingdom Viridiplantae; phylum Streptophyta; class Magnoliopsida; order Malpighiales; family Euphorbiaceae; genus Euphorbia; species Euphorbia lathyris. The sequence continues at coordinate 73,706,584 of NC_088914.1, read as the reverse complement.
CCTAGTACCATCTTTTCATCGCTAGGAACCTGTTGCACCAGTTCCTCCAAGTCCTCCCAAAAAGCTTGTCTTATAGAGACATCTAATCCTATTTGTGGCGCATATGCACTTATGACATTCACAACCTCATCTCATATCACAAGCTTAACACTCATAATTCTATCGCTCTTCCTAGACACCGCTACTCCATCATCAATATACTCCCTCTCAATAAGAATACCTACTCCATTTCTACCCTTATCCTTTCCTGAGTACCACAGTTTATAACCCCAAAGAGCGATCTCTTTAGCCTTGGCTCCAACCCACTTGGTTATTTTCCTGTCAAAGAGCCTATGTTCCATGTCCAAAAACGTAACCTATTACCCCTACCCCTACCATTACCGTTACCGTGGACTAGCTTATTTACCCGCAACCCTTGCATATTTGACACCACCCCCGGGTCCTGAGGTGGCGCGCCGCTTCGGGACGACGACCTAGCAACCCTTGCATATTTTTCACTACAACCGGGTCTAAGAAGTGCAGCGTGTCGCTGAGTAGGGAACGCCCCCACGATATTCATATTCTGGTTCATGTCATAAGATGTGGCTAAGTTTTACGTTGGCCGCCACAAACCTACCGCAACCCTCCTCCTTTGTCCGGGTTTGGGACCTGCTGTAAATGCCACCAAATGACCCTCACAGGCGGAGTTCCACCCAACATCATATCTGGAGTAAAAATGAAGATGGAATGTAGGTGGCCAAAAAAAAAGAGGAAGCTGTTACCAGCTACATTCATACCATCCAATATGGAGCTCAATTTATAACAGATTCCTTTCGAGAACAAGTACGAGTTATGAATCAACATACCCAGGCGAGGCGACTACAACATAAATAAGGAAGAGCTGAAACCAATTGTCCCTCCAGTAAATTGAAATTATCTCAAAGCCATTTAAGTTATATATATGATGAGTGATGGAAAATTGATAACAGAAGTACCAAAACAACACAATGGCAAACACTCCAAAAACTTATAAGGATCTTAACTTGGGATCTTTATAGGCTTAATAGTCATAAAAGCTTAATTACACACATTAACAGTAACAGAATCGAATTTTCCAAAGTAATATTCCCCTTAAATGCAGAGAATAGAGAATTGGATATACAGAACCATTAATAAATTTAATAAAAAAAAATACAAACAAGTAATAGCAAAAGAGTAGTTTAGGGTTAAGGGAAAATTTCAATATAAAATAACCTTGTGAAACTTCAGGGAAATAACTTTACAAAAATAAGGATTAATATAAAAAAAATGAATATATAAATTTCTAATATAAATAATTAATCAAACTAGCCCATATCCACCCTTTTATTTGCAAAAAAATAAAAAAATAAAAATAAAAGCTAATAATTATTAAATGTTTGTAGATGAAAATCATCGTTAAAATATCTTAGAAAAGTCTTTAGACTTGGTAGTTTAAATAGTTTGAAGTATTAATGTCTTTTTTCATGAATTAATGACTTATTAGTTATTATAAATGTTATGAATATGATTTGTGGTTTTATACTTTTATATATATATTTGGCGTATCCCCGCCGTACCCGTGTCTCATATTTTTCAAAAATGTCGTTTGCCGTACCCATACGCATACCCGTATCGGTGCTTCATAGGATAAAATAGAATCGTTAATAATTAGCTGCAATTCATAACAACCTTTTAACTATGCACCACACTTGAGAGTAGATATAAGAGAGAATTCTAATGGAAATTCAGAAATACAGCTAAATGAATGCACATAAAAACACTTGAGAAGTGAAAATCAGCATACTAACCTTATCATATGATGGGAATGCATACTTAGATAGGTAAAATGGGTGTTCCATTGTTAAATGAACCAGCCTCTGCGAAAGTAAGTTTGAAAAGTAACTATTAAACAATAAATAAAGCAACACAGCAAAATTAGAATGATATCACTCCTATCAATTTGTTGTTAGAGACGCAGGGCGCACTAAGGCACTAAAAGGGGTCCTGGAGCCTAGGCGCAAGGCCAAGGCCCAGGCGCGCGCCTGATGAAGAGAAGGCGCAGAAAATGAAAAAAGAAATAGATTTTGATCTAAGTAACAATATTTAATACTAATGTCACTAATACTCTATTAATTGTTAAGACACAAGTTATGACGAACTAAAAAAACTTATAACCAGACAAACAAGACAAAACCACATAAAAATATAATATTAAACACACAATATTAAACGTCAAAAACAGCAAGTTAAGTGTTGACAACAGAGACTAAGATACTAGAGCTGCAGCAGACCTCTACTGGTTTCTTGTGTCTCGCTCAAGGAGTGCCTGTCCTTTAAGTCTCTTACTCTTCTTCCCTCACTTCTATTTTTACTCTACAGTTTAGATTCAAGTTTACTAAATAGGATAAGTGGTTGAGATTAATCAACCCTTTATTTTAATAAAGGTAGTAAAAAAATTAAAAACCTAATCATCAATCAAACTCAGAAAAGGCGCGCCTGAGGAGAGCCACAGAGCCTCGCCCAGGACTTATTAGTGGAGCACAAGGCGCCTTCAACAACTATGGTCCTATCATTGAAAGGAAAAAGAGATGGCACTTAACTTGGCAATTAGTCACTTTTATCGGTAATCAATGGAAACAGAATTTTAACTTAAAGTTAAGAATTTTCTTTCTCAAGGCACGAAATAGGTATTACAAAATAAAAATACGAACTTAATTGAAAAACCAAATTGCCAACTATACCTGTTGAGGTGATTCACTATCAGAAGATTCCTTTCTAATTTGCTTTAACACCTCACGATTGAAATGCAACCGAAGAATATGATCCAAAAACTGAAAACATAAATAGAAGGAATTCCATAAAGGAATAGATGAGCATCATCTTGCACAAAACACCTCTTTAACAAAACACTTCCTCAACAAAGCTTATAACCTTACCTTCAGGTCTGCTTTCTCAGTAAATGAAAGTAGGAATGCAACTAAAGTTTCCCGCGGCCTCTTTGCGGGGTCACTTAAGCTTGACCCAACCTTCTTATCATAAACATTAAGAAATTCCTTCCATCCACCTTTATCACCCTGCCTTCCTTGCTTCTGAGCCAACTTCACAATTTCGACAAGGACCTGCTAGCCATTAACCTTGGTTCAGCAGACAGCTAAAGACAAACTTAAAAAGAGATGCAGAGAAACTCACCTTCGCTGGAACGGTGGAGATTGCGGTGGAAAGTTTATCTTCCATTGGAGATGGGAGGAAGGATAGTGAACAAACTAACTGGTCTCTGGTTCACTTAAGTCAGGAGAATCGTCAAGTAGAGATGGAACTTGGAAGCTTAAGCAGTCAAGCATGCAATTTTAGGAGGGACGAAGACGAATTGAAAGTGATTTTGTGGGAGAGACGAGTCTCTTTCTCGGAGAAGGAGAACGGCAGAAAGTAGAGTGAAGAAAAAATTGATGAACCGCTCGCTGGACTCTGGAATTATTAGGTCATTCGTAATAGCGGGGATGAAAATTCGAAAAGGTTAGAACGGCAGAGTATAAGGCACCGGTTCGGTTTAACAGTACTTGATAACCAAAATCAAACCCAAATCAATACCTGAATTTTTCAAGGGATGTTAGTTGGAATCGAGTTTTGACACCAACTCTTCATAATTTAATTTAAGAGTCTGATGACAAAGAAGTGTCTTTGAGATGTTCCTAGTCCTTTTCTAATTTAATTTTTATCAATAATTTATTATTTATCAGTTATTTTACTGTTGTTATTGGTAAATATAGCAATACATAGTAATTTTAAAGATAAAAAATTAGATAATGAGTAAATCAGGAATTTTCACATGCACCTTAATAAGCAAGTGAATATGAAAAGTATTCTTAAAGTTGATATATATTTTAATATTTTAAATGACGAAGAGTCAATTGTTTATATTATTTATAATCTTATAAAGAGATGACTAAGAACCTTTTAAAGATGTTTTATAAGGAGAGAAAGACTCCTTAACAATAGTGAAAGAATACAGACTTTAAAGTAAGATAAGTGTATGAGATATCTTTATTTGTTTTTAAGTATAAATATGGAAAATGCTAAATTTTTGGTGATTTTACTTACACCCCAATTTGGATGGAAGCCATGGTTTGCAATTCTACTTTTTATATATCCCTCAACTTCTTATTTTATTTTCATAAGTTGATGTTTAATATAAATACTAAATATAAAAATAATTTATATATAATTTATATATAATTTTATCGTACTTTGCCCTCCAACCAAATATAACAACATTATCAAACAATTATTTACCTTATCTTATTTCTAAACACAATAAGATATTTTATAGAGGATTATCATGCTTTATTTAACTTAGCTTACTTTACCATATTTTAATGACACTTTATCCGAACAAAGCGTTAGTGATTTGAGAATGGCTTAAGAGATTATTGAAGTTGGACTAATCCCCAAGTAAGGATTCTTTTTGTGTAAATTATTACACATGTAGGTATAGTTAGAAAATTATTCTCCATAAGGGGTTGTTTTTATCCCTACTTAAAAATAATCACTAAAAATAGTCTAATTATTTACTATATTAAAAATTAAATTTTTATGTACATTTCTTTTATCATAAATATTCATTAAAACTTTTATTTTAAAGTTTAGAAATTAGATTTTTTTATTTTAACAAATTTATTGGATAAAATGAATGAAATTAATTTAAATATCGACAAGCATCTCCTTTTATGAATAGTCGAGTCAATTCGTGAACAGTCGTGTTCTTTTGTGAGCAGTCGTGTCTGTTTGTGAACAATTATATTCGTTCGTGAACAGACATGTCATTTCCAATTGTATTTATACAGAATGGAACGGTCAAATTCAAGGACTAGAAAAAATAAAAATACTCTCTGAAATTTTCTGCTCTGTTTTCCTACTCCGAATGTAACGAATTCATATACTCTTACTTTGCTTGCGTAATATGTTATATCATGTGAGACAATTGTCAATAACGATGAAATCTGTTTTAAGAAAACTGTTAATATAGTCATCAGATTTGTCTAACCATGTTGTTTTGATTCAAGTTTTATCGTTTTTACACTTCTCTGTGTTTATTTTGTTTTTTTATTTAATCATATCTAACAAAATTATTATGAATCGTAATTACATATATATATTATATAATTATTATTTTATTATTTTTTATGCTTTTATTAAAAAAATATGATTGATATTTTTATTTTTTATTTTTTTAAAGTGCTCATCCCGTTGAATTATCCTTACCGATAAACGTATTACACTCCAAATCAAATAGTAACAGTTTCTGATTTTATGATAGATTGAAAACTTAATTGATGATTTTTGTTTAACTCAAAAACCTAATTGATGATTTTGATAATTTAAAGATCTAAATGATTTTAAAGTTTTAATTTTGAGTGCAAATTAATGTTATGTCTAATAATTTATTAAAAAACTAATTTCTGTGAAATTGGTTTTACTAACTAACTCATGTAAAAAAACTGCCTTCATGGTATTCTCTCCTCTCTCTCTCAGTTTTTGGGTTGATTTGTGAGGATTTTATGCTTTTTTAGTCTTGATTATTTGTGTGTTTTATTGTTTATTTTCTGTGTTTTCTTTGATGGCAACAAATTTGGATGATTTGTTGGGAAGAATTAAGTTATCCGAATGTGAAGATGTGGTTATTGATTTGGGAAATACTCCATCTGTGGAGAACGCTGTGCCACTAAAACCAAGCCTTATTGGCCGTGTTTTATCGTCTAAACCTCTTAATCTGAAGGGGATGGCATATGCTTTTACGGTGGTATGGCGTGTGAAGGTTTTCAACTTAAAGATGTTGGTAATAATCTCTTTGTTTGTGAGTTTGATTCTGTACGTGATCTAGAAAAGGTTGTACGGGATGGTCCATGGCATTTTGAGAGGCAATTAGTTATTCTTCGAAAATCAGTCGGAGATGAGCAGTTATCTGACATTGTGTTAAATGTTTGTGATTTTTGGGTCCGCATTTCAAATCTGCCATTAAATCGTCGTGATGTTGGTTCGATCATGTCTGTTGGTTCAAGAGTTGGTAAGGTCCTAGAGTTGGATTGTGATGGTATTGGTTCGTGGAGTAATTTTGTGCGGGTTAGAATTTGTATGAATGTGGAGATTCCGCTTGTTCGGGGTGTCAAAGTTAAAAATGGTAAAGGGGATATTGTTTGGGTTTCTTTCTAGTATGAAAAATTGCCAAATTTTTGTTATTGGTGTGGTAGGATTGGCCATAGTTATGATGATTGTAAGGATGCTCCTACGGTGTTTAATGAAGTTTGGCCGTTTGGACAAGGGTTGAGGGCCTCTCCCATTCGTATAAAGTCTGTCAAAGTAGATGAAAGTTGTAATATTATTTCTGAGAATGCTTTTGATAGACTTACGTCGTGTGTTAAACGGAATATATGTATTGAAACTCTCGACTCTTGTGGTGGCAATATGAATTGTACAATTGATAAGATGGCTTCTGTTGATTATTTGAGTCTAAATAAGGTTATAGCATGGAATGAAGAAAAGAATTTGGGTGGAAATAATGCAGCAAATAAATTGGTTGAGAAACAGGAGCACGTCTTGGGTGGAAACAAGGTAATAAAGGACAAGGGCCCAATGATGGATGCGCAGGTGGATAATTGGCAAGGCATGGACAACATTCATGTGTTGGCAGCCCCTCTTCCTTCTACAATTCTGAAGCATAGTGAAAATTCACCTCCCAATTTAAAGTGTCAAAATTCCCAATCATCAGGTAATCATTCCATTTCAAATTTAATTACTTGCTTGCCTACTGATTCTATCTCTGGCGTAAATTCAATGGAATAATCAGTTTTTCAATGGGTTTAAATTCTGCTGGTCCTATTATCCAAAGCAAATTAGGAAAAGGGAAATGGAAATCAATGGCTAGAGGTTCAAAGGGTGGTCGTGAATTGAATGTTATTGAGCAGGTGCATGATTCTGGAGACAGACATGGAAAGAGAAAGATTTTATTAACAGAGGACCTTTGTGATATAACCTGTGAGGGTGAGGCATTTAGTAAGAAGAAATTTGCTCGTCCAAATGATACAGGTACTGATTTATCGGTGGAAGCTGTGACTCAGCCCCACCGACCATTATGAAAATTTTAAGTTGGAACGTTCAGGGCTTGGGCAATCCTCGAACGGTCCGTGCTTTGGCTCGGTGCATTAAGAGTCATTGCCCAGATATTGTTTTCATTATGGAGTCAAAGGTGCGAAAGGGTGAATTGAATGGTTTAAAGCAGAGATTTAATAGTTTTCAGATGTTTGTTGTTGATCCAGTTGGTCGTTCGGGTGGTTTAATGCTCTTTTGGAAAAGAGAAATAAAATTATCTATTCTAGGTTATTCACAACATTGTATTCACTTCGGTATTGCCAATGATGTGAATCAGTTATTGGAGAGGCACATGTGTTTATGGATGGCTAGAAACTATGAACAAACGATGTACATGGGAGATGATGCGTGATCTACATTCTCGAGAATCTCTGACATGGATTTGTTTTGGGGATTTTAATGAAATTTTGTATTCACATAAGAAGGATGGAGGACGTTGTGATAATTATCGGGCTATGGAGGCTTTTCGTCTTTGCTTGGATGACTGTGACCTATTTGATATGCATTACACGGGGAATAAATTTACATGGTCTAATGGTAGAAGTGGTGGAGATTGTATTCGTGAACGACTTGATCGAGTTATTTGTCAGGTTCAGTGGGAGATGCTCTTCCTGAATACAGTTCTTTCTGTTCTTGCTAAGGTTTCATCGGATCACTCTCCACTTTTATTAGACACTAATGGTGTGTGGGTCTGGAGGAAAAGACCATTCAGATTTGAGAAAATGTGGACTACTGATCCTGGCTGTCGTAATATAATTAATGAGGTGTGGAATTGTCCGAGTTTAATGCAACAAAATATCTATGTAAAGTTACAACATTGTGGTTCTCGGCTTTCTCAATGGAATCATGATTGTTTTGGTCATATTGGAGCAAATCTAAAGAGTCTATCTGATGAACTTGCAGCGGCTGAGGGGTATTCTTGTCCTATTGTGAGGAAACGGGAAGTATCGAGACTATCTAGTGAAATTTTGAAGTTACAAGAGATGGAAGAGATAATATGGAAGCAACGTTCTAGAATTTCATGGTTAAATAAAGGTGATAAAAATACAAGATTTTTTCACTCAAAAGCAAATGTGCGGAGGAAAATAAATTCTCTCTCTCGGTTAAAGGATTCCAATAGTGTTTGGCATGATAAAGACGAGGATTTTGAAGAAATTGTCTCTTCCTATTTCTCTGATTTATTTACTTCTACTTGTCCTGTTCGATGTGCAGATATTCTAGATTCAGTTGATGTGCATCTCAATTCAGAACAACAAATTTCTTTGTCTCAACCGTTTGTTGCAGAAGAAGTGTTGGAAGCTTTGAAACAAACAGATAGTTCAAAAGCACCAGGTCCTGATGGTATGTCTGGTTTATTTTATAAAAATTATTGGGATGTGGTGGGTGATGAGGTTTTATCTCTTGTTTTAGGAATTCTTAATGGAGCATCATTTCCCCCTAATTTAAACCATACATTTATCACGCTAATTCCCAAAATTCAATCTCCAATTTCACTTAAAGATCTTAGACCGATTAGTTTGTGTAATGTGCTTTATAAACTGGTTGCAAAAACTTTGGCAAACAGGATGAAATCATGCTTACATTCACTTATCCATCCTTCTCAAAGTGCTTTTGTGCCTGGTCGCTTGATAACAGATAATGCTTTGATTGCTTTTGAATTATTCCATTCAATGAAACAGTTGGTCCCGTGTAACGTGATAGTATTAGTTCCAAGGGGGGTGGGGGGTTAGGAACTAATTAAACTTTTTACTTTAAAGGCTGACTTATTTTGATTTTAATGATTTAACTCAGTTTTAGGTCAGCGCGGCTGAGTGTGTTTTGAGACAGCTTTAGTCAGTTTACTAACTAGAGCTGTTTCAGTTGTGAGTTGGGAAGCAACACTTAAGTCAGTTTCCAACTCAGTACTCGGATTACTCAGCTTCAACGTGTATATATTATTTTACTGAGCAATGTTAAGCAAGCAATATATACATAAATATATCAAGAGAAAGGGTTAGAAGTTACTCAACAGACTTATCCTGGTTCGGCCTCTCCGTCTACATCCAGTCCCCGGAATCCTTCCGAGCTTTTTCAATCCTCTACTGAGTTCTTTAAAGGTAGAGCACAAACCTTTTACAATAGCAACTGAGTATGCAAGAGTATCGTCCTCTATTCGTCTACTCAATCATATCTACCACTGAATACTATAACCGAGTACTCAGCTTCTCTCTACCACTGAGTATACAAGAATTGTTCTCACTTAATGAAGAACACTTTAGATGTATAAAATCACTCTAGACTTTTACACAATGATTGGAGTTTGGTGTAAGAGCTTGTTTTTTCTTTTCAGACAGCTTCTATTTTGGATTTTGCAAATGAATTGACTTGAAGAAGATTTGCTTGTCTGTATAGTTATATAATCCAAGTGATGAATTGGCCTTTTTATAGTGATCTTTGGGGTGCCAATGATTTGAATTCCGACATAGCCGTTGTGGGGAAACGGTCTCCTTTCATCATCACTTGGTCAGCTTTCAGAGCTACAGGCCAATCCTGTCTTCTATTTTCGCCAGGAGCCAGGTTTGTCTTCTTATGCTAGGTTTGTCTTCTTTCGTCAGGTTTGTCTTCTAGCAAAAGTCAGATGATCCATGCTCTTTCTCGAAAAAGTCTTCAGAACAGATTTTCGAGTCTTCTGATTTGTTTCAGAATTTTGTCAGACCTTGTCTTCCAAGTTGACGGATCATTGATGATGACCTGATGACTGCTCAGCTTGACTCAGCGGCTTCGCCTTCAAGCTTTTCTGAAGAAGACATTTTTTTCGCAAAGCTGAGTTGCATTCTACTCAGCTTCTGTTGTGTGATTTCTTTTGCTGACTTTGTCTTGTCTTTCTCTTATAGACTTTCAGTTCCTATTCTCGTTAGTTAACTTACTCAACATTGAACAAACTTATTAGTACAATTAAATCAAAGCACTTAAATTTAATTGTTTAATCATGGGATTAACTTAAGGGTTGGATCTACTGACTTAGTCCAGCTCTAAACCTTCTAAGATCTAATCGAGTGAAACTAAGGCTTGAATCCACTGGCTTAGTTCAATTCTAAACCTTCTAAGATTTAATCGAAAATGAGTCTAAGGTTAGCTTCAGAAGAGGTCAATACTCGGAACTTTTTATCATTACTCAGTTAAGTTCAGGTATCAGAGTTGAGGAACGCTGAGTATATTAATAGTTTTACTCAGTAGCCAAGTACTTGTTTAATTTTTATGTTCGCAAGTTCAGTTTGTTCAATTAGTAGTTATATCAGCATATAGATAAACATAGCATATAAAGCATCACATGTGTATAGACTATTGCTAGTTCTTTTTCTTGATATTGACTTGAGCTTAGTTAGCTTTGGGTTTGGTCTGCAGGCTGGGCTTGGCTGTTCTTTGTTGCTGAGTTTGGTTGCCCGGATTAGCAGAAGTTGAGCCAGGAGGCTTCTGTTGAGTTAGATTTTGAGTTCCTTGAGCTGGCTGCTTATCTTTCTCCCCCGTTTTGCCAGCATCTCCAGGCTGAGGGGCAGAAGCATAGAACTAACCCCTATGAACAACACGAGTCAAAATAGTTGAATATTATTGCATGTTACTTGTACTTTCTTTGAGACCACTGAAGACCTGCATGCCATCTGCCATACTGGATGCGGGGATCTTAATATGAGCGCTGAGCATACTGAGTAGAAACTCAAGTGACTTCCCAATCCAAGTAATGGAGTCGGTCATCCTTGCATATGATTGATAGTACATCCTCAGCATTGAAGCATCGTAGATATGACGCTGAGCATTGATGTGACGAACATGCTCAAGAGTTGATCGGGTGCAGTGCAGGATGTCGTTGGTCTTCACCTGGTCAGTTTCCATTTCTTCTCGGCTCAGGCTAAGTAGGCGAACTGCCTCACCAATTTGTTCGATGGAGCATTGAGAAGTGGAGGAGATAAGTTCTCGAGCTCCGGTTAGCTCAGCGGTCAGCTGGGTGAAATGTTGAGTTACTTCAGCTGAAGTTGCGGATGATGAGTTCACAATAGATAGGGCATTGATTTTCCCTTCAATGGAGTCCATGTGATTTACCATCATAAGCTGAATTTCTGCCAACTTGACCATGAATTCCTGTTTGGGCTGCTGAGATACTAAGAAAGTCATAACATTCATCAGCTCCTTGAGACCTTTGAGTTCGGTCGGAAGTTGCGTAATGGATGAGAGTTGAGTAGACTCAGCAGGAGCGGACCCAGCAGCATCGGCTTGAGACTGATCAATTGGTTGTAGAAGCATATGGGCTGAATTGATGATTCGACGTCCTGACTCAGAAGCATTGAGAAAGTTGTAGGAATCATCTTCAGGATGGTTCTGCGTAGTCTCAAGGGCCGTTTCTTTGTCAGCAGATGAGATATTGATATTAGGTTGCTGACCAGAAGTAGAAGTGCCAGCTTGGTCATGTGCTGACTTGTGCTGCTCGGTTGGAGTATGAAGGATTTGCTCAGCAGCATTATTATTTACCGGCTCAGTGTCAACTTGAGGTGGAATTAGGATAGATGGTGGAATCACTTCAGAGTTGTCTTGAGCAGGGGTATTTTCCGTTGCTTACTCATTAAGGTGAGCAGCAGGAACTTCGAGCACTTGCTTAGTGGAAGGTGGAGCAGAGATGACGGCAGAAACTTGACCCTTAGAAATGTTTGGGTTGGCTTGTTCCTTAGTGTGAGAAACAAAGGCTTGATTTTCCTTCACTTGACTTGGAGTGGGTTCAGTGATGTGTGTGAAGAAGTTGTGTAACGCCCTTAAAATAATTTATATAGATATTAATTATATTTATGTATTATTATGTTTCACTACAAAAAAAAAAATTAGCATTAGAATTTTTGGAAAAAAAAATAACAATAAGTATAATTTCAAATAAAAAAAATGAATTTAAATAGATAAGACATATCTCTTACTTTTATTTAATTTTTTTTGGTTTTTGTATGTTATTAAAATATGTTTTAACTTCTATGTTGAAATTTTGTGATAAATTAGTGTTCTTTTGAAACACTAATACATTAGCATTATCTTAGTAATGCTGAAGAAAAAAAAACGGCAACACAAGTTTTTTTTTCCTTTATTATGTTTAATATGTTAAATATATATATTATAAAATAAAATCATTTAATTTAAATTTTAATTAGGTAAACATTTTCTCCTTGTATAAAAGCTTATTTGTTTGGAAAGGGAGCCACAAAACCCATTTTGAGATTCTGAAAAAAAAAAACACTTTTCCTTAGCAGCCGTATTTTGAAATTTTACAGAGGTTATCTTTCATGAAGACGACATGTCGATTAAACAGAAAATAGGCTATAAGAGTTCGTTGAGTAGTTAGACTTGGCATTGAATAGCTAAGGTGAGTAGTTAATTAAATATACAGTACATTTCGTTATATGTTTGTTGCCATGTTGATTGGTTGAGATAAATTGTTTATTGGTTCGATCTTCGTGTTTGATAGATTGGGTGAATTAATTGCTTATTGATTCGATGTATATGTTTGATATGTATACTTGATATTTATGACGACTACGGTGACGTGAATGAATTGAATTTGATATTGATGGTTGTGAGGACATAAATAGTTTTTTTTAGACCGAGACATTTTGGGGATAGAATGGAAATCGATTATGATACGGTTGATAAAATTTGGATAATATGAAACACTGGAAATTATAAGAATAAGAGCTTATCTAGGATAGTATATTCAATGGTTGCGACTGAAATGAGAAAAATGAATATTGTGTTCACGTGAAATATAAACACCGGGTATTTGTTACGACAGGGTGTTAAGGTACCGGGTATTTGTTACGACATGGTACCTAGAGATAGGAGATGGGATACCGGGTATTTGTTACGACAGGGTATCCCATGATATGATTTTATTGGCCAAGTAACCATTGGGTATTACTATACTAGAGTAAGCAGGGCCCTTTAAATAAATTAATAGTAATTTATCAATTATTGATTTGTTGGCTTGATAACTAATAAATTTAAATGCACGAAACTATTGTATGCGCATGTGGTTGAACTGTGTATTTAATTAACTATCTTATTGAGTCGGCAGCTCACCCCTTGCCACCACCACTTTTCAGGAATAAAAGACTAGCGACGCTCGTATGGATCGGCCAATATGTAGAGTCGTCCTTATTAAAATTTTATTTCTAATAGTCTAGCTTGTCTGTACTTTTGAATTTTATTAATATATTAAATGTAATTTATTATTGTTTCAAAAATTGTCAAAAATTGACGGTTTCTAAGAAGGGGTGTTACATTTAATGGTATCAGAGCGGGTCTACGTTCTTAGGGATGAACTGTGATATCAAATATATGGCATAAGATATCTATATTGGCCAAACAAAAAAAACAAAACAAAACAAAACAAAACACTAAAGACTATTGTCACACCCGACCCTAAATGACCTCAAGCGGCATCGGGCGTGAAATGGAAAGATAATAATCAATACTTAGGAGTCTCCAATTTATCCACATATCATTATATTACAATTGCAATACCAAAGTTCTAACCATAATGCTAACAATAAGCAGTCAACTTCCAAACCTCGCCTAATCGGTCGGAAACCTTCTCTATATCCTGTACTGTCTCACCTAAAAACATTAAAACATATAAAAACGTGAGACAAAAATCTCAGTAAGAAACTATCAACCATAAAAACCAACTTTATTTAACATAGCTACATATATACGTTTATAAAGGGATTTAATCAAAACCTTATAAAATATACTCAAAACTTAAGTTTATAATATAATCACCAAAACCTTATAAAATATACTCAAAACTTAAGTTCATAAAATCAAAGTTGTATATGTATCCATCCTCGAATTCCACCCGTGTAGATCATAACATCAATCATAACAATATCGAGATATCTCATTTATATCTCGTTCCTTGCCTAACAGTTAGGACTACCAGCCGTGCACTCTGGCCATACCGCCATTAGGTATGGTCTTAAAATACAACTCATACCCCGGGCAATCCTAGATGGACAAAACCATTAAATCTTTCGAAATACCACAACTCATAAAAATCATATATGGATTTCAATCCAAAATAATAACAACAATAACCGCAATAGATTTCTCAATCCAAAACCAAAACATATATGTATATATATTAAATCAACCAAATGAAGCCTTAAATCAACATAATCAAGTAAAATTTAAAATTCACATAAAAACATAGTCAATGACTTCATTTGAACCATAATTTCACAATAAAAAGCAAATTCGTGAAAAACCTCAATTTTACAAAATACCCGTAGAAACCCTGAAATATCAATTTTTGTAAATCCTTTGATTATATATATATTTATATACATCAAACTCAAAATATAGTTGATAGGTACTTACCTTGGCTACTAATTGAAAACCACAAACCCGTTCAATTCGCCTCTAAACTCTGTCTAAGCCATTTCCCTCCAAACACTACCGAAACTCAAAAACTCTTCGGCTAGGACTTAAATCTATGTATAAGGATACTATGGTTCCAATTTCAAATGATTTGGATGGTCGAATCTCCGTAAATCAAAGAAACGGTGGAAAAACGGTTCAGGAACGGCAAAGAACACGAAGAGGCAGAGAATGAAAAAGAAAAAAGAAAAAGAAAATAAAGATGATGAGCATCATCTCTGAATCCGTTTTAACATATATCCAAATTTGGATAAAATCCCGTTTGATCCTCCATCTTTATATAATCTTTTAAAAATTATTCTAAACTTTTAATTTACACCTAAAATCCTCAAATTAACTCCAAACTTTTTCTATAGTACCAAATCAACTTCACACATCCAATAATTATAATATATATTAATATAAATTCTAGAAATTTAGTCACGGACGTGACAACTATTGTTCTTATTCGAACTCCTCTTTATCACCTAGTTACACTAGGACTCCACCTCCTAAGCTTAGTTAATCTAGGTTTATTATCTGTGTATATATAGCCTTGCTTATACGAAGGCAATTAAATTAATATACTACAATATACACAATTGCTCATTATTACACCATTCTTTTCTAATATCTCATTCAAACAAGTATAATATTCTTTAGAATTTCAGGGTAGAAGTCAATTTTTTTTTTCTTTTTTTAGGAAAGCACGTCAGCAACTGATGAGTTTATTAACCAAAATTTTCCTTGAGTTACTTCTGTTTTGTGATAAGATTAGTTTGTTTGTTTGATCATAAATGTAATATAGCTTAATTAATTCTTCTCTTTTCAATATTTTTTTTTCTTTTGTTATATTTTGGTGTACTTTTTTTTACGGATAAAATATGTCAATTTATAATTACATTAGTATTAGTGTCACACTACAGGGATTATACGGTATAGAAAAAACAATTGGTGGTTGAGGGTCTAATATGAATATTTATTTATAATTAATTAGAATGGTAAAATAAACATCTTGTTTAAACTAATAGAACTAAATAATAAGTAATTTTGAAAGAATATTTAAATGTTATATATTAACATTATCTTATTATCTTATTTTTGTTTGCATTACCGTATTTGAAATAATTTTGAAAGTATATTTAAATGTTATTTATGTTAATACATTATATTGTTTTATTATTTCTGTTAGTATTATTCTATTTGATTACTAGTTTTTGACCCGTGCAATGCACAGATTACATGAGTTTACTGACATTAAATACTAACCGAAGTTAATACATAGGTAAGATTCTACTTATTCTCTTTTTAATGCATGATATTTGAGTCTAACTTAAACCAAAAAGCTAGACTGGAATTGTCAACTCATTATGCTTATCTATTGTAAGCATAATTAAATTAAGGGTCAATTTGGCCCTTAAAATTGGCACACAGTTTAACCCAAATCAAAATTTAAGTATCAATTCGGTCATTAATTTAGCAATATTTAACAAATTAGTCCAAATTTGATAAGTTTTTAAGTATTAAAATTGATCGTATTTGAGCTAATTGGACAAATATTGACAACTTCAAAACTGAATTAATACCTAAACTTCAAATTTGGATTAAATTGAATATATCGGTCAACTTTAACTACCCAATTAACATTAATTCAATTATAATTTGGAAAATAAATACTCATTGGTAATTTGGTGTATATCTAATAAGATGGACATACTAAATTATTCTCATATACTTTTAGTAATTTAATATTTTAAATAAATAAAAAAAAGCCTATTTTTTATTTATATCTACTCCAATTATAATTTAGAAATTAAATTAACTCCTTCATGATAATCAAACGTCCAAAATAGAAAAAAGAATAATGACTTTATGTTTGAAAACAAGTAAAACATTTATCTTCATGTATATTGAATAAAATGGACATAAGAAATTATCTTTATATGTTCTAATAATTTGAATTTGAAACAATAAAAAACCTTTCTTATCATCATCTAAAATAGATATGATTTGAAAAAATTAACTTCATAGCTTTAAGATAATCCAACATAATTCAAACGTTTAAAAAATTAATGGCTTTATGAAATTAAAAAGTCAAGGTAGTAGTATTAACAACTAAAAATAATCGAATTAAAATTCGAAAAAATGAAATTAAAAGGCAAAATTTGGAACCTTCATCAATCCCATTACATCATAAAATGTATTCATTGTTCTTCCATTTCTTTTTTCATCTCGCTAACCGTCATTCAATTAAAAAAAATGAGAGATATTAATTCAATTTAACATATAACAGAGAATAAATATTTTTATTTTATCTTACATTACACTGTTAATATGTGTCTATTGAAACCAGCATAGCCAACAAAAATTTAATATTCAAATCATGTTGATATATATGTATTAGTATAGAACTACATTCATTCAAATGAGTTGTATTTCTAAAAAAAAATGAAAAAAAACCAGAATAGTAAAAAGAATTCAGGATATTATTATGCTATAAAAATACATATGCTAACAATGCTAACAAAAATCTATATATAATATAAAACAGTAACGATGGAACTGAGGTGTCAACTCCTCAATTTTTGTTGATTAAAAATAATATTGATGAATTATCTTTTTTCTTCAAATTTTTTTATAAAAAAATAATAAACAATTATTTCTTCAATATGATAATCGGTGAATATCTTAAGAGTAATTAAGCTAATACTCTTTCCTACTTTCTCTCTTTCTAAAAAAATCCAATCTAATAACCGTGAATAACAAGTGATAATTATCATAAAATATTGATTTAATGTGATAAAAAAATATGATAATGAATACCCTCTCCTACTTTCTCTCTTTCTTAGAATATCCAACAACTTTAAATACTCTTTAAAATATTTTTGGATTCTATTAGATTAGGATGTAACTAAATAATGAAATTATAAATGTCACCAAATATAACATAACTCAAGTACGACAACAAACTTAGAAAAAGATCCAATGGCTGAAGACCAATGATGAAAACTCAACCTAGGGTTTGACCGTTGTTACCTTTTAACATATCATCTACTATATAAACTATTAGAAGATACCCTCTCCTACTTTCTCTCTTTCTTAGAATATCCAACAACTTTAAATACTCTTTAAAATATTTTTGGATTCTATTAGATTAGGATGTAACTAAATAATGAAATTATAAATGTCACCAAATATAACATAACTCAAGTATGACAACAAACTTAGAAAAAGATCCAATGGCTGAAGACCAATGATGAAAACTCAACCTAGAGTTTGACCGTTGTTACCTTTTCACATATCATCTACTATATAAACTATTAGAAGATGTTGTGCTGATTTTATGTTTTGACATTCTATGTTGATTTTTGGCGTCAGCTTGACAACCGACTATTATATTGCTTCATCATTCAATATGATTCAAGGTTCAGAAAGGCGCAACACTTTAAGGATAATCGAGGTCTAGCAGAAAGGTATGAAATATATTATTATGCTTTCATTGAAAACATTTCATTTGAATTTCAACATGAAAGACTGCAAAAAAAAGGAACATTACTTGATGATACTGTATTGATTAGAATTGAACTTATCTCCTATGCTTTTAATTGTGTTATAATACTGTATTGATTAAACTTGATGAGATTTCTTTCCCTCCATGAACCTCGAATACAATAAGCTAAAAGGAATCCAACAGATGTCTTTGAATGTATATAAGTGTGTATATGGAAATATTGCGTTTGCGGTAAGAGGATATGCCATAATTATCTAGTGGTTAAGGAAATAAAAAAGAAATATATTCCTTACGAAATTGAAGCATTTCATCTGATACAACTAATCATAAATAATAGTTTTGAATATAATGATTTTGAGGATGATAATAAAAATAAAACCCAATTTTAACCTAACCCTATTTTATGAGTATAAAATCCATTTTTCTGATGGGCAGCTGGGAGGAGAGAAAAAAAAAGGTTTATTCTCTTTATTCTCTCAAATGTAGGATTCATGTATTAATTTGAGGATAGATTATCATGGCTTACTAATTTAGCGTTCTATTTCGGAATATAGGTAAGTGGTTAATTATATGTGTAATTATATTTGTTTGTATGTTCTTTGTATTTGATTGTTAAATTGGTAATTGATGTGGTTCGTTGATTGATGTGCTAAGTTTGTGAATATGAAACGATTGATGATGTTTGCCTTTTTATTTTTTCGATGATAATATTGATGATGTCTGAAATTACGCGACTGTTGTGACTTGCCTAATGAGTGGAGCTAGTGGCATATCTATTAATGTGATATTAAATATTATGAAATAATTATTATTGAGGAAAACGAATGTTGGATGTCTTTGGCATGGTTTTAAAAACTGGACCGGACCGGCCGGTCGGACCGGGTTAACCGGGAACCGGCCAGGCATCCGGTCCGGTTATGCTATATAGGGGTCATTACAATTGACCCCTTGCGAACCGGGTGAAACCGGCGACCCGGGATCAACCCGGCGACCCGGTTTCACCCCGGTTTTTTATCAATTTTTTTGAAATTCCAATTGTGAGCTGCTGATTTAATGTTTTCGGGGTATTAGTTGTAAAACATTAAAAATTTGAAGGACCAATTTAAAGATTAGACCAACTATAAAGCACAAAACCTATTAATTTCTTCTCCTCTTCGACTTCTTCTCTTCCCTGTGCGTGAACCCTAACTGCTGCGATTTTGGGGTTTTAGTTGTTCAGCTGCTGCTGCGTCTGCCTCCGTCGTCGGCCGGCGATTTCTGGAGAAAGCACCACAACGGCGAAAGTGGCACTCCTTTCTGGACCGACCACCACGGCGATTTCCGGATTTGTGAATTTTTTTTTTTCTGTTTCTTAAGTTGTTCCTGTTAAATCCTTTGAGTTTTTGTTGTGAAGGCTTAATATTTAATTTGTTCCTTAAT
This sequence comes from Euphorbia lathyris, assembly GCF_963576675.1. Classification (NCBI taxonomy): domain Eukaryota; kingdom Viridiplantae; phylum Streptophyta; class Magnoliopsida; order Malpighiales; family Euphorbiaceae; genus Euphorbia; species Euphorbia lathyris. The sequence continues at coordinate 73,687,083 of NC_088914.1, read as the reverse complement.
TTGTTTATGTTTAATGCTTGATTTTTTTGTTGAACGATTGATGTTTTTGGTTTGTTCTGTTTAATGCTTGATTTTTTTAGGAGGATTGATATTTTTGGTTTGTTGTGTGTAATGCTTGATTACTGTAATACTTGGTTTGTTCTGTGTAATTATACTTGCTTTTGACGGTTAAAGCTCAACCATTTTCAACAAGAAATAAGGCTTTCATCAGTCACTATTTTAATACTAATTCATTCCACCATCACTCATCTATTCATTTACATATTTAACACTTCATTCATCATTTATAAAGTGTCTACAGATTGACCCCTTCCATTGACTTGATTACTTTCTTTCCACAAATGGTCAAGGGCCAATCTGTCAAAATAAAATTAAAAGATGAAGGGCTTTTGTTCCAATAATTTAGATGCATCAGATAAGCACATGTATGTCTATTATGTATTGTGTAGCATTGTAACATCTAAAAACTTCATTCATCTCTGTTTCTTCCTTTTTGACCGTTGCTTGGTTCTCAGTTTTCTTTTAATCTGACTCTGTTCAATGTTATCAATTTTTTTTACAGAAATGGAAACCACTGGATCAACACCAAACACTGAAGAACAGTCTACTGATATATTTTGGTGTATGGATTGTCATGTTTAATTTATTAGAATTTTATTTTATATATATAAAATATATATATTATTTATGACGTCGTCCGGTTCAACCAGTTCGGGTCAACCGGTTGAACCCATTGACCCCTGACCCCTTTCTCTCACCGGTTTGATGTCCGGGCCGGTTTTTAAAACCATGGTCTTTGGTAAAGAAAGGAATTGTGAATAATTCAAAGCTTGTCTTGATGAAATATACTTAATGGTTCATTCGTGTACGTGTTAATGGTATATATGGTTGAGTTAAGATATGATTTGCTAAGCACTTGTCTTTGAGGCTAGTGTCGGAGTATCTTGGGATGCAGGAGATACTTTGTGTTGTTTTTGCTACGTGGGGATACCTAGCGGAGAGCAGTATCCTGTGTTGTTGATTATGATGAGATTGTGATTGAGATTGTGATATTTTGAATTGACCGATGAACCATTGGGTATATCTCTTCATAGGATACATATTGGCCGAGCGTCTAGTGAAAATTTTGTAAAATATGGGACCTCATATCTTAATTTTAAATTGCTTGGTTACCAGTCTTAAAACTAACTTAACACGCCAATGGTTAAAGAATACTATTTGTGGACTTTGTCATTATTTGAACTTTGAGTCTTTTAGGTTTACCTTGCCAATGTTGATTGAATTTTGCTGAATACAAGAATTTATCTAAACTTAAACTTGTTAGATTATGCTTTCTACCCTTTTTTTTCTGGTTATAAATTGTAATTAAATTAAAAGTGAATGTTATAGTTTTGCCTTTTCACATTGATTGAATAATTAAATGTTGAGAAATATGCAGAAATTGAAATTTGCATAGTCAAATGATATGATTTTCTAGTCTAATATATAATGTGGGATAGTCTCTTATTTTCAGATTTTTTTTTCTCTTTCTTTTGATCATGTTATGTTTTGGTGATAGTGTTAAAATCAAGTAGGATGTTTTTTTTCCTTCTGAACTATGTGAAATATCTTATTTATTTATATATTTTATATATTTTTGAATAAATTTAATATGAATTTCAAGTTTCAGGTTTTATATGTGTTTCTCCATTATTTAAAACTTAAATTGTCAAATTTCAAAGGATATAATTTTACATACTTCCATAATGTTTCTGATATAATTATCCTTTTACTGAGTATAGGGGAAATATTTATCAATAGTTAAAAAAAAAAAGCATTTGGTACTAAAGTGAATTTATGCATTGATATTTATAAAGTTTAAATTCATTGAATATTTTTATAACTATGAGAGGATGTGTTTCTCTGCCAATGTCATGTTTTTATATATTAGATTTCATTACACCAAAATCATTTATTACATTTATAAATTAAATATTTTAGAATTATGGAAAAGTATTTGAGGTTTAATGGTATGAAATTGGAGAATTTTTATGCGCGTGATATTCTGATAACTTTTTTTTTTTCTAATATGTTTTTTTCTAATATTAGATTTCTTTTTTTTTACTTTAATTTTTCTTGGGATGAAGGTGATTTTGCAATCTGATTAAAATCATTTTTTTTATGTAATTTGTTTTTGGTTCCATGTAAGTAAGTTTATTGCATATCGTTTGACAAGATGATTTTTACAAGTTATGATTATTATTCGGTCTTTTGAGATTTATATACCTATAGGTTTAATGATAGAATTTCCATATACTTCATATATATTTAAAAGATTTAAGATAACAGTGAAAAAAAAATCACAAAGGAATAGTGATAATTTCTTTTTTTAAATCCATTAGTTACTATAGGTCTCGCTTCAGTTTTTTATTTTATTTTATTTTATTTTGTTGTGATATCAAAATTGTACCTAAAGGATATATATAATTTTTAGTTAAAGTAGTTTTCTCTTAAACTTAAAATTTCGATGGAAGATTCATAGTTTTACTTCTAAAATGATTTCTTTTCGATCAATTAAATCTGTTAATTGCAATATCTAAAACCTTTTCTTTTCTATTATATAGTGTTGCAATGCATTTTATCTATTTAATATTTTTTAAATATAGTAAAAATAATTTCATCATACTTTACTTTTAAATTTCGAGGACGAAATTTCTTTCTAGTGGGAAAGAATTGTAATGCCCGTAAAATAATTTATATAGATATTAATTATATTTATGTATTATTATGTTTCACTACAAAAAAAAATTAGCATTAGAATTTTTGGAAAAAAAAAAATAACAATAAGTATAATTTCAAATAAAAAAATGAATTTAAATAGATAAGACATATCTCTTACTTTTATTTAATTTTTTTTGGTTTTTGTATGTTATTAAAATATGTTTTAACTTATCATAGAAATTTTTTTCTAATATATTTATATTTGAAAGAAAAGTCTATGTTGAAATTTTGTGATAAATTAGTGTTCTTTTGAAACACTAATACATTAGCATTATCTTAGTAATGCTGAAGAAAAAAAAACGGCAACACAAGTTTTTTTTTTCCTTTATTATGTTTAATATATATATTATAAAATAAAATCATTTAATTCAAATTTTAATTAGGTAGACCTTTTCTCCTTGTATAAAAGCTTATTTGTTTGGAAAGGGAGCCGCAAAACCCATTTTGAGATTCTGAAAAAAAAACACTTTTCCTTAGCAGCCGTATTTTGAAATTTTACAGAGGTTATCTTTCATGAAGACGACATGTCGATTAAACAGAAAATAGGTTTAAGAGTTCGTTGAGTAGTTAGACTTGGCATTGAATAGCTAAGGTGAGTAGTTAATTAAATATACAGTACCTTTCATTATATGTTTGTTGCCATGTTGATTGGTTGAGATAAATTGTTTATTGGTTCGATCTTCGTGTTTGATAGATTGGGTGAATTAATTGCTTATTGATTCGATGTATATGTTTGATATGTATACTTGATATTTATGACGACTACGGTGACGTGAATGAATTGAATTTGATATTAATGGTTGTGAGGACATAAATAGTTTTTTTAGACCGAGACATTTTGGGGATAGAATGGAAATCGATTATGATACGGTTGATAAAATTTGGATAATATGAAACACTGGAAATTATAAGAATAAGAGCTTATCTAGGATAGTATATTCAATGGTTGCGACTGAAATGAGAAAAATGAATGTTGTGTTCACGTGAAATATAAACACCGTGTATTTGTTACGACAGAGTGTTAAGGTACCGGGTATTTGTTACGACAGGGTACCTAGAGATAAGAGATGAGATACCGGGTATTTGTTACGATAGGGTATCCCATGATATGATTTTAGTGGCCAAGTAACCATTGGATATTACTATACTAGAGTAAGCAGGGCCCTTTAAATAAATTAATAGTAATTTATCAATTATTGATTTGTTGGCTTGATAACTAATAAATTTAAATGCACGAAACTATTATATGCGCATGTGGTTGAACTGTGTATTTAATTAACTATCTTATTGAGTCGGCAGCTCACCCCTTGCCACCACCACTTTTCAGGAATAAAAGACTAGCGACGCTCGTATGGATCGGCCAATATGTAGAGTCGTCCTTATTAAGATTTTATTTCTAATAGTCTAGCTTGTCTGTACTTTTGAATTTTATTAATATATTAAATGTAATTTATTATTGTTTCAAAAATTGTCAAAAATTGACGGTTTCTAAGAAGGGGTGTTACAAGTTGAATTGAAGCCCAGTCAAGTCAGTTATTGGATCCCTCAATGGGGAGTCATCTAGCAGGTCTATTAGGTTAGGCTTCTGAGCTTTCCATTTGAACCGCTTTTTCGTACTGCCCTTGTGATTTTTGGTTTGAGGGGAAGGGTCAGCAGCAATAGATTCTGGGGACTCAGAAGAAGTGTTGAGTCCAAAGTCTGCATACAGCTCCTTAACCTTGTTCTTCACTGGAGACTCAACTCCTTGCTCATCAGCTTGCTCAGCAGCAGCTGGGTTACTGGGCTCAGCAGATTTTGTCTTGTCAGCTTCAGGCTGTTTCCCAGTATAAGTGTCCTCTTCCTCCTGACTACGAGGAGTCTTCTATAGATCAATCTCCTGAGCTCGCAGGAAGTGGGAATCCTTGGAGATGACAAAGTCGAGTGGAGCAGCATCCAATAGTGTCATCTCAGAGGTTTTCTTTCTCTATAGGGGTTGCTCAAGTGTCTCCTCACTTTCTTCCTCAGGCTCAGCTCTTTTCTTCTTTCTTTCAGCTGACTCTGGTTTCTTTTAAGGTGACTCAGCAGGCGCAGCTTTCTTCTCCCTTACCGCCAGCCTGATCTTCTTCACAGTTTGATTAATGTCTTTGGCTGTCGGTGTTAAGGATGGGTCAGCTTTCCTCTTCCTTTCCTTTTTGGGTAACTCAGCGCTTTTTCACCTATGGTTTTCTTTCCTTTCTGAAGTGGCTCAGCAGGTGCTTCTTCAACCATAGTTTCCTTTCCTTTCTTAGATTTGAAAGGAAGGCTGTGAGCTAAGCCGAACAGGATTGCTGAGGTGATTTCAGTGCCTACGACATCTATTTCCCCTTTTAAGCTGACCTGGTGATCCTGAAGAATTTTGGTGATGAGAGAACCTATCCCGAGGATCCCGGTGCTGCGTTGAAAAGCCCCAATGAGAAAAACGGGCATGTTGAGCGGCTTGTAGTTCAACATGTGCCAGATGAAGCATTACTCGAAATTAGACGCTGAGAAGGAGGCGTTGACCTTGGGAAATAGGTAGTTGGTCAGGATGTAGTGTGCTTGTCTTTGAGGCTGACCCAAGTTAGTACTGGAGATTTCACCAACGTGGTTCTTGGGTTTACAGAACTCAGCCTTGTACTCAACCCGCTTGTAATCGTTGGTGCATCGTAGTTCTGCACCTTCTGCTTTAATCTTTAGCAAGATAGCGAGATAAGAAGGGGTGATGGTGATCTCCTTATTCTTGACCTGAGTTACCAAATAGTCGTCATCATCGTCAGCTACTTTCAGGTTTGCGTAGAATTCCTTCACCAGTTGTGGGTAGGTTGTTCCAGGGAGAGAGAAAAGGGTAGTCCATCCGTTCTTTGAGATCCACTCACAGAAGGGTTTCTTAGCATCGATGAAGCTTTTAGAGAACCATCGGGAATGATAGACGTTTAGGTTCTTGATACTACTGAAGACTGGAAAGAACTTCCTTTTCTTGGGTTTCCTGTTTTTCTTCTTCTTCTTCGAAGGAGTTGATTGGTCAGTACGAGGGTTTTCACCGAGGATGCTGACCTCGGCCATAGGTTGGTCAAGCTGACCATGGGTTAGTTCTTGAGACTCTGAGGAAGTCTCTTGATATTCCTGCTCAGCTGGAGAGGGAGGATTTATATCTGAGCGGTTGTCATCGTATTGGTCACTGGAATTGTTCTGGGAATCGTTCGACATGGTGTTCTTGAGGAATGCAGAAGATTTAGGGATTTGAGAGAGAGATCGAGTGCAAAATTATCAAGCGTAAAAAGGGATTAGTGAGAAATCGTTCACTATTTATAGTCGGAGAGTGTTGACCTGATAGGTCAGAATGGCGGCGGGTTCTTGAAGCATTTAACGGCATTTAATTCCGACATTAATGACACATTCGGCGCATGGTTTTCTAATGATTACGCTTACATCATCCTAGCTGGCTACTCGAATTCGCGTGCAAGCATTAATTGCACAAGTTGTTTTACTCAGCATCTAAGATACTAAACGTTTGAAGTTCTGAGCATATAGTTTAGCGTAGAAGGGGTACTCAGCATGCATAGTAACTCAGCTTTTAGCAATCACCCAATGTATTTAGCACTTCAGCATATAGTGATTTCATAGCATTCATATTTACTCAGCATATGACAGTTACTCAACATGTAATAATCACTCGGCATATTATAATCACTCAAAATTCAGTTTTACTCAAAAATTTATTGAAGAGGATTAGACATACCGATAGCTTCCCTTAGTATGCTAAACTGCTCACGAGCCAATGGCTTCGTGAAGATATCTGCAAGCTGTTCATCTGTTGGAACATAGGTCAGCTTGATCTCACCTTTGAGTACACGATCTCTGATGAAGTGATGCCTAATGCTGACATGTTTCATCCTGCTGTGTTGGATTGGATTTTTGATAAGTCAATGGCACTTTTGCTGTCACATTTGACTTCAATTGTTTTAGTTTGAACTCCATAATCATCCAGTTGTTGCTTGATCCATAGGACTTGGGCAACACAGCTTCCAGCAGCAAGGTACTCAGCTTCAGTTATTGACAGGGCAACTGACGACTGCTTCTTACTGAACCAAGATACTAGACAGCTTCCAAGGAAATGACATCCTCTTGAAGTGCTTTTCCGTTCAAGCTTGTCTCGTCCATAGTCAGCGTCAGTGTATCCAATGAGTGTGAAATCATTTGTATTAGGATACCATAAACCTACATTCACTGAGCTTTGCAAATATCTAAGGATTCTTTTTACAACTATGTAATGAGATTCCTTAGGGTCAGCTTGATATCTTGCACAATAACATACTGAGTATTGTATATCTGGCCTACTCGCCGTTAGATAGAGTAAAGAGCCTATCATACCTCGGTACAACTTGTTGTCTACTGACTTACCTTTTTCGAGCACAAAGTACAGTGTCAGTACCCATTGGGGTAGATATTGGCTTACAGTTTTCCATTTCGAATTTCTTCAATATCTCCTTGGCATACTTAGTCTGGCAGAGAAAGATGTTGTTTTTGCCTTGTTTGATTTGAAGTCTAAGGAAGAAGTTGAGTTCTCCCATCATAGACATCTCAAACTCAGTTTGCATCTGCTTCCTAAATTCCTTGCACATTGACTCATTAGTAGCACCAAAAATAATACCATCAACGTATATTTGTGCCAGCAGGGTATCTTTACCCTTTTTCTTAATGAATAAGGTTGTGTCAGCTTTTCCTCTGATATAGTTTCTGGTCAGCAGGAAGCTAGTCAGCCTTTCATACCAAGCACGTGGTGCTTGCTTCAGGCCGTACAAAGCCTTTTTGAGTTTATAAACGTGGTTTGGGAACTTTGGATCCTCAAACCCTGGAGGCTGACTAACATACACCTCTTCATTTATAACTCCATTAAGAAATGCACTTTTGACATCCATTTGGAACAATTTAAAATTCATAAAGCTAGCGTATGCACACAATATTCTTATAGCTTCTAATCTAGCTATAGGAGCAAAGGTTTCACCATAGTCAATACCTTCCTGCTGACTGTAACCTTGAGCTACAAGTCTGGCTTTGTTCACTAGTACAGAAATGCTCACTTGTGTCGCACCTCTTGTGTCGCACTTGAAGTAAAGCGACACAACAGCGTAACTAATGTCGCACGTTCTGTAAACGCGACACAACTAAGTATTCTGTGTCATCACTTGTGTCATGCTTTAAGAGCGTGCGTCACAAATGAGTTACTTCTTGTATCGCCTGTCGTACAGTGTGACACAAGAGCAAGCTTGTGACGCGCCTTTAACAAAGCGACACAAGGAGTGTGTTATCTTTGTGTCGCTCCTTTTTAAAAGTGCGACACAACTAATACGAACTACTATTTGAATATAATTATTTTTTCTTCATATTTCTTAAAATACTAAAGAATTAAAAAAAAAGGTGAAAATCAAATAGCATGTAAATACATATAAACTTACAAACTTATCCCATATAAATTAATTAAAAATATAATATAATTTAATTAATTATAATAATATATTAAAAAATAATACTATAACTATTATTATTAATATAAAACTATTAATTAATAATTGATATAATACTAATATTAATCATAATTTTTTAAATATAAAAAAATAAATTTTAAAAAAATATTGATAGATTAATAAATTGTTACAGATTTATCCATATTGATATGAAATTAAAAAAAATATAAACTCATGAAACATATTTTGTCTGTTTAAAAAACTTAATAAAAAAAGGTCTAATACACAAATAACCCCCTGAACTTGTTCAAATATTGCAACTGCCTCCCTCAACTTTTAATTGTAACAATTTACCCCTTAAATTTATTCAATTATAAAACATAACCCCAAATTGAGAATTTTTTTATCCCGTACTTGAAGCAATCGTAAAAACGTTTCGCCAGATTCGTATCATGCCAAAGATCTTATTATCACACTCCACGAACGTTGCAAATTTTGCATTTCACGTGTTTCTTCAATTGCAGTCCATGTCAGCAATTTAGGGTTACAATTGGACAAGTTTAAAGGGTAAATTGTTACAATTAGACAAGTTCGAGAGGTCAGTTGTTACAATTAAAAGTTGAAGGGGGCAGTTGCAACATTTGGACAAGTTCAGGGGTTATTTGTGTATTAAGCCTAACAGAAAAAAGAAAACGTTCTATTTTTACTGCCCCCAAACATTGAACCCTAGTAATCAGACGCAAAAATCGACTGCCGCCACCTCCTTTCTCTGTTTCTTCTTCCCCATCGACTGCCGCCACCTCCTTTCTTCCCTATACGGCCGGCCGCTTAACATTTCTTCCGCCGTGGCAAGGCTTGTGCCACCTCAAGCCTCCGATCGGACAACTTCAACGCCTCCTACTGCATAGCTTCACAGGTTTGTGGAAATTTCTCTTCTGTTAATGATTTCTGTTCTTGTTTATGGTTTCTGTTCTTCTGTTAATGATTTAATGTTCTTCTGTTAACGATTTCTGTTAATGGTTTCTATTCTTTTACCTGTAAAAATTCCACTGTTAGCCCTGTTAATCTCGAACCCACGTTCCCAAATTCTGAATGTATAACTATTTGTAACCAAGCAAGCCTCGGGATAAGGTTCAATCCCTGCATCATAACATCCAATTCACGTTTAGACAACAGATAAAGATATCAAGAGTAAGAATCGTAATCGACGTTCACTTAGAAGATTATTCCGAAGAGAGTGATTTGACTAATGATAAATTAACTGGTGAGAGAATAGGTATGAAAATCACAGCAAGAGTGATTCCTTGTTCTGCTTCTGTATTATTTATTACAGCAGTGCTTTGTACCATGTTTTAGAGGTTCATAATTCTCCATTAGTTTAATTGTATGATTAATGAATGCTGCCTTTTGGATTGTATTTGATTTTGGAGGAGCTAAACTTTTGTACAAAAAGCTGATAAAGTTCCCAAAATAAAATTTTCAACTTCATGTGAGTGAACCCTAGTTGAGAAATATATAGAAGAAAAAAAAGAGATTCCAAATGAGAAAAAGTATGAATTCACTCTTAGATTTTATTCTTTTATTTGGATAAGGGTCAATCTAGCTAAAGAGGTATGTCTAGGAATTATAATTAAGTCATTTTCATTGAGCTCTATTTTCCTAGTTTTAGTGCATCCTTTCAAAGTGGGTAGTATTACTAGAGGCCTTCAAGGCTACAAGCGATCCCATATGTGCTTTGAGTTCTTAAGTGACATCTGATGCAGGTGTTGGCTGTTGTAAAAAATAAGCCTCAGGTGCAGAGGATCTCCTTTGTGGCTCACTCATTAGGTGGTATTGTTGCGAGATATGCTGTTGCAAGGTTGTATCAAGAGTCACAGAAACTGGATTTTTCAAGTTCTTCTGGGAAACCCTCAAGTAAAGAAAATTTGAATTCAGTGCCATGCCATGATTAAGTCATAATGCTGGACTGGAAGCCATGAACTTTATAACAGTTGCAACACCACATCTTGGTTCAAGAGGAAATAAACAGGTCAACTGATCAATATATCCCTGTGTTTAGTTCAAATATGTTTCGTTACTCGTATAAATTTTTTCTTACATTATTATCCTTTGATTATTTTGGAAAGATTTAAATCTGTGGTTTTTATTCTTATAGGGGAAACAGATTGTGATCATTATTGTGGTTTAAAGAATTTTACTTTCCTAGTATACTGCACAACCTAATTAAGTTTTTGAAGGAAGATAGTAATCTTGATAGGACAAGTGTTTTGCTTAAAAGAGAGTAGATACTAGATATCGATAACAAGTAGAAGGCAACTTAGAAACTCAAAACTTCTCTTTGCTGCTATACTCAAACTATGTAAAAAAGTTTTATTTATCTATTTTATTTTATTTTGGGTTATATTTTGTTTCATTTCTATTCTTTCTAATCGTTTGATTTCCTTTTCAATTGTAAATATGTTTTTATTTGATTGTACAGCTCCCATTCCTTTGTGGTCTTCCTTTTCTTGAGAGAAGAGCATCTCAAACAGCTCATTTGATTGTTGGGAGGACTGGGAATCATCTTTTCCTCACAGACACTGACAATTGGAAACCACCCCTTCTCCTTCAAATGGTTAATGACTCTGATGACTTAAGATTCATGTTAGTATGGGTTATCTCCTATACTAGGTTCAATTGCATAAACATTCAATTTGGATGAATAAATGTCTCGTAACTTCATATCTGTCCTGTGTAGATCAGCTTTACGTGCATTTAAGCGTCGCGTGGCATATGCAAATAGGTGCAATAGGTGCAACGGAGTGTGGCTTTTATATAATGCGCAACATGTTTAAAATTGTGCAATATCACGCTAAAAGTGAGAATCTAACAAGGGTAAGAGTTACAATTTTTTTTTCATTCTAGTCGTGTTTTTCCTTTAAGTTAATTTGCTACTTTAATACATTGATATTTTATGTTTACTTTCTTTGAAGGATTTTGCAACAAAATCAATGGCATATTTTGAGGAGGAGATAAATGATGTTCGAGATATTTGGGCCGATTATTTTGTAATCAAAATCACAAGTCGCTAAATATTTGCATTAGTGTTTTTGTGGAAGTTGTTAGTGTTTGTTTATCTTCCTAGTTTATTTGGCTACAAACTTGAATATGACAAGTTGAATTAATTGTTATATACAACTATTTCTGGAAGAAATGAAGTTAATTGTGATTATATTTTGAATATGTATGTATTTATGCAATGTGGTACTTGTAGTTTTATTGTGTATGTTCTATAATATCATGTAGATATTACAGAATCAAATAAATTTTGATTATAAAATTTTATGCTGGATGCTGGAAAATTTTGTAAAATAAAAAAAAAAATCAATATTTTGTGTCGCTCGTGGTGAAGGAGCGATACAAAGTGTGCCAGATTAACCGAGGAGCTTGTGTCGCGCACTCTTAAGGCGCGTCACAAGAATTATCATATGTTGTGTCGCGCGCGTGTGACAAACGACACAACAGATGAGTAGATTGTGTCGCTCTCAAGTGCGATACAAAGTTCTTGTGTCGCACCCCTATTGTGTCGCACAAAAGTGCGACACAACAACCTGAAAAAGTGCGACACAAGTAAGCATTTTTGTACTAGTGGTTCCTGACTACGTTTCCTTGTTCATCTAGCTTATTATGAAATACCCATTTTGTTCCTATGGTCTTTTGATTCCTTGGTTTAGGCACTAGATCCCATACTTCGTTTTTTGAATTGATCGACTCCTCTTGCATCCCATTTATCCAGAATTCATCATTCTCAGCTTCTGAGAAGTTTCTTGGTTCAAGAACTGACACGAAAGCTATATTGTTGAGATATCTCCTGAGTTGATTTCTGGTCATCAGGGTGTTCTCAGCGGCATCAAGAATGCTACTTTCAGAGTGTCCTCTTGGAACCTTGATCTCTTTCGGCAGTGTAGTGTCCTCAAGGGTAGGTGTTTCAACAACCTCTGCATGATTATATTGGTCAGCAAAGATAATTTGAGGTTCGTTTTTACCTTTGGTCAGCCCTTAAGGTAGTGACTCAGTGGCTCCATTTTGGTCAGCGGAAGCTGAGCATAGGTCATCTTCGGCGGGCTGACTTATCTTCCCTGCAGGGTCAGTTTCATCGAACTCAACATGTACAGATTCTTCTAAGACTTGAGTTCGTTTATTGAACACCCTATATGCTTTACTGTTTGTTGAGTAGCCTAAGAATATAGCTTTGTCAGCTTTTGAATCAAACTTAACAAGGTTGTCTTTAGTATTTAGAATAAAACATTTGCAACCAAAGGCACGAAAATATCCAATGTTGGGTTTTTGTCCTTTCCAAAGTTCCTAGGGGGTTTTCTTAAGTATAGGTCTGACTAGAGCCCTATTGAGTATATAGCAAGCTATGTTGACATCTTCACCCCAGAAATACTTTGGAAGCCTATTCTCACTCAGCATTGTCCTAGCTATTTCAACTAAGGTTCCGTTCTTCCTCTCAACTACCCCATTTTGTTGAGGCGTTCTAAGAGCAGAAAAATTGTGGTCAATGCCGCTGGCTTCACAGAAATTGTTGATTTTTGAATTCTCCACTGTTATCAGTTCGGATGTGAGCTAATTTAAGGTCTTTATCATTTTCAAGTTTTCTCACTAATGTTGAGAACATCTCAAAAGCTTCATCCTTGCTACTCAGCAGGATGACCCAAGTGTACCGAGAAAAGTCATCCACAATAACCAAGGAAAATCTCTTACCACCCAAGCTCAGCGGCTGGACTGGACCGAAGAGATCCAAGTGTAGCAACTCTAATGGACGCTTGGTTGAGACTACATTTTTACTTTGAAAAGATTTTTTAGTTTGTTTTCCTTGCTGACAAGCATTACACAATTGATCCTTCTCAAACCTGAGTTTGGACAATCCCTCAACTAATTGCTTTCTTGCTAATTTGGCAAGAAGATCCATGCTTACATGACCAAGTCTCCTATGCCATAGCCAGGAATTATCTTCCTTTGACACTAAACATATATTCTTCGAAAACTTATTTTCTAGATTCAGTATGAAAACGTTGTCAACACGAGGGGCAGTTAAAATCAACTCATTTGTTTTTCCCTCGAGTATTTTACACTCGGTGGCATCAAATACAACCTTTCTACCGCTGTCACACAGCTGAGCTACGCTCAGTAGGTTATATTTAAGACCCCTGACTAGGGATACTGACTCAATAATAGGATTACCACCAACAGTACCTGACCCTACTATCTTACCCTTTTTGTTGTCTCCAAAACTTACATTTCCTCCTCGTTTATGCACAAGTGTGATGAACTGAGTTTCATCACCAGTCATATGCCTTGAGCATGCGCTGTCAATGTACCATAACTTTGACTTCTCAGCACACCTCAGGCTCACCTACAATGTAACTAGTTATCTTTAGGTACTCAAGTCTTTTTGGGTCCTCGTTTGTTAGATTCAACAGGTGATGCATCATACTTAATTTTGTGATGGCATACATTTATGGTGTGGCCATCTTTCCCACAAAAGTCACAATAAACTTTCCTTTGGGGGTATTTCCATTTTTGGTCAGCACGATGGTGTTGAGTATACCAACACACCTTTATAGTGTGTCCTTTCTTTCCACAACAGTCACACTGACTGTTCTGCTGAGTGTACCGTCTTTGCTGACTAGTACCCGAATACTCAGTCTTTGAATAAAACCTTTTCTTAGCCGATGAACTCAGCTGGTTCTGTATGGATGTGATGTCCTTTCTCAGCTTCTTAGAATTTGATTGGACTTCAGAGACAAACCTATGCATGATTTTTAGATTTTCATCTTGTCTGGTATTGTCCTGGAGGAGATGTCGAAGGTCACTGAGTTTGACCTCTTCAATCTCATCACATCGCCTGCTGAGTACTCTTATTTTCTTGTTACACTTTTTGATAAGTGTATAGAGATCACTCAGGGCATTTATCATTTCATTTCTGAGCAAAGGTAGAGATGTTACCTCGGTTGAGTGTTCCTCACGGTCAGACCCACCAGACAGGTCAGCTTACTTAGAGTGGCAGAGGTCTGCAGTCTTATCAGCCATGAAATAAATATTTGCCGATTCGGTGGCATCAGCTTCTGATGAGGTTGACTCATCGCTATCACTCCACGTGGCCACCATTGCCTTTCTACTGCCCTTCTTGTCTTTCTTCAGGGTAGGACATCTTGACTTGATGTGTCCAGCTTAATGGCATTCAAAGCATGTAACGGGCTTTGTGCTTTCTTTCCTGTGTCTGCTGTCGCTCGACTCAGATTTATACTTGTCACCTTTCTTGAATGACCTTCTGCTGTATTTGTCATTCTTTCGAAACAGCTTTTTCATCTTTCTGGTGAACATGGCCATTTCCTCATCATCTGATGAGTCAGCATCAGTTGAGTCAGTTTTCATGACAAGGGATTTATGCTTCTTGTCTTCAGACTTTTCTTTCACTTCAAATTTATTCATTGAAATCTCGTGGGTCAGTAGAGATCCAATGAGTTCATCATATTTATATGTGGTCAGGTTCTGAGCTTCTTCAACAACTGTTTTCTTTGCTTGCCAGCTTTTAGGGAGACTTCTTAGAATCTTCTTCACTTGTTCTTCTTCAGTGAAGTTCTTTCCGAGTCTTTTAAGCTCATTGAATATGTTAGTGAATCTTACATTCATCTCAGAGATGTCTTCATTATCATTCATCTCAAACAACTCGTACAGTGTCACACCCGACCCTAGACGACCTCAATCGGCATCGGGCGTGAAATAGAAAGATCACAATCAATACTTAGGAGTCTCCAAATTATCCAAATATCATAAATTTCAAACTTTTCAAGTATTCCTCTTAGATATATATATATATATATATATATATATATATATATATATATATATATATATATTCTAAATAAATCAATATCCTTACTACATTAGTCATTCAAGAACCTCAACATATTTACCAACTCCATTACATTACAATTGAAATACTAAGGTTCTAATAATAATTCTAACAATAAGTAACAACTTCCAATCCTCGCCTAATCGGTCGATAATCTTCTCTATACTTGTACTTTCTCACCTAAAAACATTAAAACATTTAAAAACGTGAGACAAAAATCTCAGTAAGAAACTATCAGCTATAAAAACCCAACTTTACTTAACATAGCTACATATATACATTTGTAAAGGGATTTAATCAAAACCTTATAAAATATACTCAAACTTAAGTTTATAAGATAGTCATCAAAACCTTATAAAATATTCTCAAAACTTAAGTTCATAAAATAAAATTTGTGTATGTGTATCCATCCTCGAATTCCACCCGTGTAGATCATAACATCAATCATAACAATATCGAGATATCTCATTTATATCTCGTTCATTGCCTAACAGTTAGGACTACCATCCGTGCACTCTGGCCACACTACAACAAATGAGCACTTGTGCAACGAATCATGCCACGAGAATGTATAATTCGTGGCATATTTTTAGTTAGCCACGGGAAAAATGAATTCCACCATAAACTTTTGATCACTAGATGAATTTATGCCACGGTTAAGTTTATTCCGTGGCAAACATATACTTGTGCCACGAATCTTGCCATAGTATTTTTCTTTGTGTGGCTGAACTTGTTTATGCCACGGGAAAAGTTTAAGCGTGGCATAAACTTACTAATGCCACAGGTAATTTATTTGGTGGCAAACAATAATTTATTATGTAGCAAAATTTTCACTTTTTTTTTTCATGTACCCGCCTTAATATTATTTCCCTCCATCTTTTTGTTCCTTTTTTTTAGATTTGCCACTTTATTAAGGAAACTAAAAGAAATTAAATTAATAAAAATATATTCCATCTAAAAGATAAAAAAAAAATTGTTTTCCTCTAGGTCACGTTCACTCCCATCTCATCTCAGTAGAGTCTTTCCAAATTCTAACAAACCCTTTTCACTCCCACAATCTACCTATTACGATCTGGATACTCACACTAAAAAAAAATGGTTTTTAACAACACTATAGCAGCAACACTTTATTTAAATGTATCTATAAAATACTCTATTTTACTTTGAGATATTATTTTTCACTTTTGGAGCCCACATAAAAACTATCCCTTAAGTTAACCCTAATCAGCCCATTTCATATCATTCTCTCGCCCGCCCCTCTTCTTCCTCTTCTTGTCGCCTTCTCTTCTACCCCTCTCTTCCAAAACTTCATCTTTTTCATCCTTCTCATTTCCTAATCTCAACTCCGATTAGACAGACGAGTATCTCGTTGTTTCTCTCAACTCCAGCTGCGAAAATGGCGATATTGATGCAAGCTGGTCTTCGGAATGCTCTTCGTGGAGGCTCCACAACTTCTGACGCTCCTGAGAGGCCCTAGAATGTAAGTTTTATCGTTTGTCTTTTCAAATTTCATATGCCCAGTTCTCTTACATGCCATTAGATTCAATTCAGTTCTCGGTCTATCAGGAACCCACGTTGAATATAATTTTCATACATCTGTAAAATTAACTCACATCTTAAGTTCCTTTTCAATTGACTTCACATTGTGATTGATATTGCTTTATTATAGTTATGAACGAAGTTGATAAAGTTTGATATTGTTTTGACCTGTGTTCTTGCTGTTAATTACTTTGATAGATTCATTTCTAGTTTAATGTTTACAAGAGATAAACCATGGATGCCTCAACTTGCTGCTGTTGCTTGTTTGTCTTTGGCTGCTAAAGTGGAGGAGACTCAAGTTCCTCTTCTTCTAGACTTGCAAGTATGTATTGTATTCCTAGTGTTTGTTAAAATGCCTCAATCAGTTTTTCTATAACAAATTTGTGCTTTTTTTAATTAGGTGGAGGAATCCAAGTATGTGTTTGAGGCCAAGACTATAAAGAGAATGGAGCTTCTTGTGCTCTTTACTCTTCAGTGGAGGATGAATCCTGTTACCCCAATTTGCTTCTTTGATCACATAATTAGGAGGCTTGGACTTAAAAACCATTTGCATTGGGAATTTTTGAAAAGATGTGAGCTTTTGCTTCTCTCTGTCATTTCTAGTAAGCAATTCAACTGCCTATCACTGAATTTAGCTTTAGCATCACATATTGAATGCAAAAGACATGAAAGTTACTTAAACTGTCATATTCAACATTCATGAGTTATGTACCTTCCGTATTAGCAACTGCAATTATGGTGGTTCTTGGAAAGTGAGTACTCTCTCTTTACTTTGCCTATTTATTGCAGTGAAGTAAGATACTGAAATGGTTGAGAATTAGTTGTATTTTTTTAATTAACAGAGTTGGTAGAAATGTAGCTGCTGCGATGACTGGGGCAAGGTTGATACTCTATTACCCAAGGTTTGTACTGACCCTCAATTTTCTCTATATTAATTTTTTTTGTGCTTTCTGGAGACCTCTTGGGACAATTGGTTAATTGTGCAAAGTCTATTGTGAAGGAAATTAGGGCTAAGGTATAGCAGCGGAAATATAAAAAATTTAGCCTATTTCCTTTTAACCATAGGATCCGTTAATCGTTATTTCATATAAAGAGGGATAAGAAGGAATACCTTTCGATAAACAATCTACCGTTGTTAAAGAAGCGCCCACAATTCTTCTCTGAGATTCCAACCACAAAGTTAAACACGGAGAGGTTAAGATGAAATCAACCCTTATGAGATGCAACCAAAATAGATTGCCTCTAATTAACCAACACAAGATCAAAGAGAAAGAGGGATGAATAAGATTAATCAATCGATGGAATGCCGTATGAATTCTTGTCCACGAACTAGGGGATGGGAATTCTTTTTCTCTCTCTAATTAGTAATTTCGAAAATCACTATAGGGGGAGGTTAGAGGCTTGGTCGAAATTCACATGGGAGGGGGTATATATAGTTGCTTGAATCTAAACCCTAGTTAGATAGGAATAGGTTACTTAATAGGAATCCAATTCGGAAAAGGATTCCTAATTATTATCTCACTATATATCTAATATATTTAGGATAATAATAAATAACCTAATTGGATAATAATAGGAGTATATTAATCCAATTAAAACTCCTAATTTAATTATCTCTTAATTAATTTAATTCATAATCCTAATCAAATTAGGATTAATGGAATAAAATCAATTCCTTATCTCTATATACAAATTTCGTTCCCCTCCATATATTTGGGTCTTACTGGGCTCAATTGGGCTTCCATCTATTAATCATATCCATCTCTCTTTTGGTTCCAAGTCTTATATGTGATCCATTAGGTTCTTACTACTTCTGGCCGTATGCAACTATTAAATTAATTTCTTCAAGAATTATATTTAATCCTTGCATAACGGAATGATGTACTGAGTATGTTATTGGCAAGTCTGTAATCATTCCCCCAGAGTCCGTTAAGAAGACAGGTTGATTCTGTCGTTAACCCTTCCGTATTAGTTACGGTATAATACGATCCTTTATCAACTACATCCTTGAACTGAATCTTATGACTATGGGTAATGTCAAGTCACATATAGCGAGACGTTCATTTTACTTGTTCTTGGCCGAGTCAACTCAAAAAGATAGGTTAAGTGAAATCTGTATTTCTATTCTTAAGCTATCACCTTGCAAGGGTTTAGAGTCGTGTCTTCCACAAGCGATCCTTGGATGTATCTCCCATTAATCGGGAGTGATAAATGCTCAATCCAATGTATAACTACCCTGACATTACTTCCTGTGACACCCAACCTTTGCAGTTCACACCCTAGAGTCATCTCTGTTAAGGATCGTGGGACCGCAGGATCAAAGTCTCATATTCAGTAATTCAGGATGACCAATTAACATTCTTTTGAGTCTGAGGATTAGTTATACCTAGTAATACCAATGAGATGAACAGTTGACAAGGATGAATCTACCCATCCTGTTATCTCAAATCGGATCCCCAATCCTAATGAACAACGTTTCACCGGATCTATGTAATTGTCCAGATATCTATATATATGAAGCTTGTGAGATCAGCTTTCTGTCGGACAGAAGACATTGTTACATACAAGTCTCAACCGTGATATATCAATCCTAAACATATCACTTGACTTGGGGTGGTTTTAAGTTTATTAGTTTATTATAAAGTTTTGTCTCACTTCATGCTTGTATGAACACTTTATAATCACTTTAAACAAACTTACGGATTTCCTTTTATTAGACTTTATTCAGTGTTTAAAAGGGATTGCCTTTATATAGTTATAAAACATATATCTCATTAAAACAAATGATATAAAGAACAATTCATTTACAATAAGTTTGTATCCCGCAATAATTGACTATAGGACACTAAACCCCAACATACTCCCACTTGGACTAAAGCCAATTGTTTCTAAAACTTATCCCAGTAGAAGTTAAATGACGATCATGTACTTTCTGGGTTAAAGGCTTTGTCAACGGATCTGCAACGTTGTCCTCTGTAGGTACTCTTTCTATTCTCACATCTCCTCTAGCCACAATCTCTCTAATGATGTGGTATCGCTTTAGGTAGTGCTTGGATGCATTATGAGACCGTGGTTCCTTTGCTTGCGCAATGGCTCCATTGTTATCACAGTACAGAGTAATGGGATTGACAATGTCAGGCACCACACCTAGTTCTGTAATGAACTTTCTAATCCAAACTGCTTCCTTTGCTGCTTCCGCAGCAGCGATGTACTCTAACTCGGTCGTAGAGAAAGCTACGCTTCCCTGCTTGGAACTTTTCCAACTGACCGCGCCCCCATTTAGGATAAACAGGTATCCTGATTGGGATTTAAAATCATTCTCATCTGTGAGATGACTAGCGTCTGAAAATCCTTGTATTTTTAGATCTCCTTCTCCGTACACTAGGAACATATCTTTAGTCCTTCTCAAGTACTTAAGAATGTTCTTGACGGCAATCCAATGCTCGTCTCCCAGATTCCCTTGGTAACGACTCGTAACAGATAACGCGAACGCTACGTCAGGTCTAGTGCATAGCATAGCATACATAATCGAACCGATCGCGCTGGCATACGGGACTACAGCCATGCGTCGTTTGTCATCATCAGTTTTAGGACATTGATGATTGTTTAACTTTACTCCATGTACCATGGGTAAGTTACCTCGTTTCGATTCAAGCATGCTAAACCGATTTAGCACCTTTTCAATGTATGTAGCCTCTGAAAGACCAAGCAGTCTACGTGATCTATCTCTGTAGATCTTTATACCAAGTATATAGGCTGCTTCACCAAGGTCTTTCATTAAGAAGTTACCAGATAACCAAACTTTCACCGATTGTAATAGAGCAATGTCATTTCCCATTAACAGTATATCGTCCACATATAGTATGAGAAATGCTATAGAGCTCCCACTTGCTTTCTTGTAAATGCAAGCTTCTTCGCAATTTTGTTCGAAACCAAATTGTTTTATGGTTTCGTCAAAACGCTTGTTCCAGCTTCTAGATGCTTGCTTGAGTCCATAAATAAATCTCTGAAGTTTGCAAACTTTATTTGCATCCTTTGATATGAAACCTTCAGGCTGCATCATGTGTACATCCTCAAGCAGATTTCCATTTAGGAAAGCTGTTTTCACATCCATTTGCCAAATCTCATAATCAAAATGAGCGGCAATTGCAAGCATGATTCTAATTGATTTGGACATAGCAACAGGAGAGAAGGTTTCGTCATAATCAACACCTTGTTTCTGATGATATCCCTTCGCTACCAACCTAGCCTTGTAGGTGCTAACCTTTCCATCCATGTCAGTCTTCTTTTTGAAGATCCACCTGCACCCAATGGGTTTTATCCCTTCGGGTGGATCAACCAAAGTCCAAACTTGGTTAGTATACATGGAATCCATTTCAGAATCCATGGCCTCAAGCCATGCTTTAGAATCTGGACTAGTAAGAGCCTCTTCGTAGTTTTCGGGTTCGTCGTCTAACACGGGAACCTCGTCATCATCTCCCACTAGAAAACCATATCTAACTGGGAGTTCACGAACTCTTCGTGATCTATGAATAGGTGCCACTGGAGTCTCATCTAATGGGACTTCTTTGGGTACCTCAACCGCTTCTGTTGTTTCAGTTGTTGTTTCTTCCTCTTGAACTTCGTCGAGTTCAATCACGCTTCCCTTTTGTGTTTCTTCGAGAAACTCTTTCTCTAAGAAGGTTGCGTGTTTGGATACTATTACTTTCTGATCATCTGGATGATAGAAGTAATACCCTATGGTTTCCCTGGGATATCCAATGAAGAAACATTTATCAGATTTAGAATCTAATTTGTCGGACGTAACGCGTTTGACATATGCTAAACAACCCCATACTCTCATGAACGAGAACACGAGTTTCTTACCAACGAACAATTCATATGGTGTGGAAACAGCGGATTTAGTTGGTACTCGGTTCAGGGTGAAGAGGGCAGTTTCTAAGGCATAGCCCCAGAACGTCTTTGGAAGTAAGGCCATGCTCATCATAGATCGTACCATATCTAATAGGGTACGGTTTCTCCTCTCGGATACACCATTGTGTTG
This sequence comes from Euphorbia lathyris, assembly GCF_963576675.1. Taxonomy (NCBI): domain Eukaryota; kingdom Viridiplantae; phylum Streptophyta; class Magnoliopsida; order Malpighiales; family Euphorbiaceae; genus Euphorbia; species Euphorbia lathyris. Next base: position 73,665,377 of record NC_088914.1, on the reverse strand, counting down.
TGGTGTATAGGGAGGTGTCCATTTTGAGCATATCCCACATTCAGTTAGATAATTCAGAAAATCATCAGAAAGATATTCGCCACCTCGATCAGATCGAAGTGTTTTTATTTTCTTTCCTAATTGATTTTCCACTTCATTCTTGAAGCATTTGAACTTGTCAAAGGCTTCTGATTTGTGCCTCATCAAGTAGATATAACCATAGCGAGTATGATCATCTATGAAGCTAATGAAGTATCTGAATCCTCCTCTTGCTTGGACTGACATAGGACCACATACATCTGAATGAATGAGTCCTAGAGTGTCTGATACACGCTCACCTTTATTGCTAAAGGGTGTCTTTGTCATTTTACCTTTTAAACATGATTCGCATGTTTCCAATGATTCAGAATCGATTGGATCTATAAGCCCATCTGAATGTAGCTTTAGCATGCGTCTCTTGTTTATATGGCCTAAACGACAATGCCACAAGTAAGTTGAATTATCTAGCTTATGTCTTTTGGTATCAATTGCAAAAACAGGAGTTTTATCATCTAACACATAAATCCCATTTTGTGATATTCCTGAAAAATAAAAGATCGAATCTTTATAAAAATTGCAACTATTTTTCTTTATTGAAATATGAAAACCGTCGTCAACGAGACGGCTAATAGAAATAATGTTACGAGACATCTCAGGAACGTATAAACAATTCCTTAATTCTATTACAAGCCCAGAGGGCAAAAGTAAAACATAATCTCCAATTGCGAGGGCGGCAACTCTTGCTCCATTTCCCACTCGCAAGTTTATGCTTCCTTTCTTTAGTTCCTTAGTCTGTTTTAGCTCCTGCATATTTGTACAAATATGAGATCCACATCCGGTATCAAGTACCCAAGATTCAGACAATGAAACCGTATTTATTTCAATATAGAACATACCAGACGCTGAAGCACCGTTATTTGCCTTCTTGTGGAAGGTTAGGTACTCCAGACAGTTCCTCCTCCAATGCCCGAAATCACCACAATAGTGACACTTTCCTTTGGGCTTCTTTGGTTCCTTTCCCTTTGTTTCGATGAGCACAGCCCCCATGCATTTATCAAGATGGTTTGGATCGGGAGCGACCCCTTTCCTTTTTCTCGATCCTTCAATAGCAAGGGCCAACATTTCCTCGTTTTCTTTTATAATGGGCTCGACTGACTCGAGCATATGTGCAAGCTCTACAAGAGAGGTTTGCAAGCCACTCATCTGATAGTTCATGACGAACTGTGAGTAGCTCTTAGGGAGGGACTGTAGAAGTAAGGTTTCACTTAGTTCATGGTCCATCGCATCTCCAATACTAGAAAACTTGGTTATGAGGCTGATCATCTTGGCACAATGTACCATCACAGATGTGGCCTCCTGCATCTTGCTTTTAATATAACTCTTTGGTTATTTCGAAGTGCTCGCACCGAGTTTCTATCACAAATAGCTCTTTAAGGTGCTTGACCATGGAAGAGGCATCCATATCTGAATGCAGTTGCCTTTTAACTTCCGGTGTCAATGATGCAAGTATGATGTCCCCTACTTGATCATCATCAGCTTTATGCTTCAAGTAAGCATAAACCTCTTGGTAGGGAGCATCATCCATTGGGTAAGGGGGTATCGGTGTATCAAGTACATATCCTTTCCTTTCGAACTTCAAAACAATTTTGAGGTTACGAAACCAGTCGGTGAAGTTTGAACCATTCAATTTGTTATCGGTAAGGATGTAACGCAGATCGGTGTTAGTCATGATTTTAAGAGTGTGTGTTTAAACAAAACCTGAGAGTGAGAAAGAGTAAACGTATGTCATTCATTTGCTTTAAAGTATAACAATATAAAATTATAGGCCTTTTAATTTATTTCAGATTGCTCCCACTATTTTGTCAAATTAATAGCCCTCCATATTAATTCGAAGAATTTCACAAATCCTTTAGTGAGCTAGGATCCTAACTCCTGAGATTTCGCCTTGAGTTTGCTCAACAAGCTAGTCCCATTTGTTAGGTAGATTCATGTAATCAATCACATCTTGAATGTGATTCCTAGGTTATTGGGTTACTAACCACATTAGTAACTAATATGTTATTCACATTAATCCCAACCATATTGCCCATTAGTTTATGACAACATGAGTTTGCTCATCCAATTATCATAATCTAATTTAAGTATTACCCCATATTCATGAAAGAATGACTTTCGATAATTCAGGTGTTACCATAAGACCCCGAGCTTGAGTTTTCTCAACAACCCAAAGGCCCCCAGTACTGCCGGCTGAATTACAATATTAGGGAGGGGCAACCGATTTTAATAACTTGCTTATTTACTTAACTTTTTAACGAGGAATTTTATTTAAGTCTCATAATCTAACTTAGTCTTGATTTGCTTTAGCATACATCAGACATACATACATTCACATACATTGGCGTTATGGACATATCATCTAAATTATTCCGTCGAGCCAGAGACGGAATAAAAGGCCAAACCTAAGGAAATACTAACTATTACATATTTCTCTTTAGGTCCTCCGTCTTCTCCATGGAGCCTTGAAATTACATATTAATTTCTATACTACTATAAGAAAACTTGAATTGAATTGAAGGGAATCAGATGAGAGGAGAAATTACAATAGATAGTAGAAAGGCAGGACGCGCAGGCCCTATTTCAAAAATACCAAAAGACTAAAAGAGGGTCCAAATATGTTCATAACTCCAAACATGCATAGACTCAATTAAATAAATTTAATTGGTTGATTACATAACCGGCTTATGTAATATTTAGGTTAATCACATTAACTCGTCAAATTAACTTTCATCCAATTTTACTTCTAATCGTTTTGTATCTTTATATTAATCCTTAGATTAATATAACCATATAAAACGTTGATTATGAACGTCCCAATTATTTTGATTTCAATTCATTTAACACTTTGATTTACATATTGGTAAAAACAAACATTTAAACGAATTTTTATTCGATAATCAAAACAGAAAACTATTCATTTCTGAAACATATATATACATTTAATACAAAACGATTTTAAACCATTTAAAATCAAGTGGGTATCGGGCCTGGCCCGAGAGCGGGCTGCTGCCGATTGGCAGCAGCCCTTAGGGCACGCGGGACGCCGCTGCCTTGCGGCAGTGGCGCCCCTGCGCCGCACGCGGCCAGTCGCGCCGTGAGGCGCGACTCGGGCTGCTGTCGTTATATATATATATATATATTTTTTTTTTATTAAATATATATATATATATATATATATATATATATGTATATATATCAGTTCTAAAACAATTTTAAAACGATTTTCAGAAATAGGAAAAACTACAATAGATTTCCGTTTTATCATTTAGAATTAATAAAACTAATTTTATCAACCTAACTATAAAACTAATAGATTTTGTTATAACGATTATCAACCGAAATAATTAGGAACATAAGCATAATCAGTTTTAATTAACAATTAATCAAAACTTTATTTATCTTTAGAATTAATTAATCAAAACTATTTGTCAATTAATCCTAACCATAAATATTTATTCAATCCTATTGAAAACTTCTATATTTTCATATATGAAATAACGGATTTAACGATGGCTCTGATACCACTGAAGGAAATTAGGGCTAAGGTATAGCAGCGAAAATATAAAATTTTTAGCCTATTTCCTTTTAACCATAGGATCCGTTAATCGTTATTTCATATAAAGAGGGATAAGAAGGAATACCTTTCGATGAACAATCTACCGTTGTTAAAGAAGCGCCCACAATTCTTCTCCGAGATTCCAACCACAAAGTTAAACACGGAGAGGTTAAGATGAAATCAACCCTTATGAGATGCAACCAAAATAGATTGCCTCTAATTAACCAACACAAGATCAAAGAGAAAGAGGGATGAATAAGATTAATCAATCGATGGAATGCCGTATGAATTCTTGTCCACGAACTAGGGGATGGGAATTCTTTTTCTCTCTCTAATTAGTAATTTCGAAAATCACTATAGGGGGAGGTTAGAGGCTTGGTCGAAATTCACATGGGAGGGGGTATATATAGTTGCTTGAATCTAAACCCTAGTTAGATAGGAATAGGTTACTTAATAGGAATCCAATTCGGAAAAGGATTCCTAATTATTATCTCACTATATATCTAATATATTTAGGATAATAATAAATAACCTAATTGGATAATAATAGGAGTATATTAATCCAATTAAAACTCTTAATTTAATTATCTCTTAATTAATTTAATTCATAATCCTAATCAAATTAGGATTAATGGAATAAAATCAATTCCTTATCTCTATATACAAATTTCGCCCCCCTCCATATATTTGGGCCTTACTGGGCTCAATTGGGCTTCCATCTATTAATCATATCCATCTCTCTTTTGGTTCCAAGTCTTATGTGTTATCCATTAGGTTCTTACTACTTCTGGCCGTATGCAACTATTAAATTAATTTCTTCAAGAATTATATTTAATCCTTGCATAACGGAATGATGTACTGAGTATGTTATTGGCAAGTCTGTAATCATTCCCCCAGAGTCCGTTAATAAGACAGGTTGATTCTGTCGTTAACCCTTCCGTATTAGTTACGGTATAATACGATCCTTTATCAACTACATCCTTGAACTGAATCTTATGACTATGGGTAATGTCAAGTCACATATAGCGAGACGTTCATTTTACTTGTTCTTGGCCGAGTCAACTCAAAAAGATAGGTTAAGTGAAATCTGTATTTCTACTCTTAAGCTATCACCTTGCAAGGGTTTAGAGTCGAGTCTTCCACAAGCGATCCTTGGATGTATCTCCCATTAATCGGGAATGATAAATGCTCAATCCAATGTATAACTACCCTGACATTACTTCCTATGACACCCAACCTTTGCAGTTCACACCCCAGAGTCATCTCTGTTAAGGATCGTGGGACCGCAGGATCAAAGTCTCACATTCAGTAATTCAGGATGACCAATTAACATTCTTTTGAGTCTGAGGATTAGTTATACCTAGTAATACCAATGAGATGAACAGTTGACAAGGATGAATCTACCCATCCTGTTATCTCAAATCGGATCCCCAATCCTAATGAACAACGTTTCACCGGATCTATGTAACTGTCCAGATATCTATATATATGAAGCTTGTGAGATCAGCTTTCTGTCGGACAGAAGACATTGTTAGATACAAGTCTCAACCGTGATATATCAATCCTAAACATATCACTTGACTTGGGGTGGTTTTAAGTTTATTAGTTTATTATAAAGTTTTGTCTCACTTCATGCTTGTATGAACACTTTATAATCACTTTAAACAAACTTACGGATTTCCTTTTATTAGACTTTATTCAGTGTTTAAAAGGGATTGCCTTTATATAGTTATAAAACATATATCTCATTAAAACAAATGATATAAAGAACAATTCATTTACAATAAGTTTGTATCCCGTAACAATTGACTATAAGACACTAAACCCCAACATATTGTTGGTTCTCGAATCTTCATCGCAGGATTGTGAGCATAGTAGATATTCTGGATATTGGAATTTGGGACAAGCTATTGTTTATGCTAAAAAACATAACCATACTCCATCAGATATTCACTCTCCTCTAGAAGAGGTGAGTTGGTTTGTATATATAACAAGACTACTGCACTGTATCTCTGCTATTTCCTTTGAGTCATGTTTTTAGAACAAAATGGGTATTGAATCAAGATACATAGGTGCTACTTTCCCCAAACAAAAATGTTATTTTACTACATCTCACCATCCTTTGTTTTTTTTCAACTAAGTTCTATTTTTAATTAAGGGATAAGGTACCAAAATAGGCCTAAGGTTTTCGGGGAAGTACCAATTTAGGCTCAACGTTCAAAATAGCACAAATATAGCCTTAACATTTACAACACAATATCAATTTAGGCTTAACGTTTACAATATAGCGTCAATTTAGGCCCCACGTACAAAATAGCACCAATATAGGCTTAACGTTTACAAAATAATACGAATTTAAGCTTAACGTTTACAAAAATATATACAATTTAAGCTAAACATCATAATTAAATTAATCATATTATATTCTTTCCCTATTAAGTTTATATGTTATCTTTTTATTTAGTTCTATATTCTTATTTATTATAATACAATTAATTAGTATTCTTGCCCATTAAGATCTTATATTTGTTTTTCATCAATGATTCCATGACTCCTAAATTTCGTTGCTCATGTAATATATGCAAACTAAAAGTAATTGAATATCCACAATATTTCGAACACTAATGGTTGATGAAAAACAAATATAAGGCTTTAATAGGCAAAAATACTAATTAATTGTATTATAATAAATAAGAATATAGAACTAAATAAAAAGATAACATATAAAGTTAATAGGAAAAGAATATAATATGGTTAATTTAATTATGACGTTTAACTTAATATATTTTGTAAACGTTAAGCTTAAATTCGTATTATTTTGTAAACGTTAAGCCTCTAATGGTGCTATTTTGTACGTGGGGCCTAAATTGATGCTATATTGTAAACGTTAAGCCTAAATTGATATTGTGTTGTAAATGTTAAGCCTATATTAGTGCTATTTTGAACGTTGAGCCTAAATTGGTACTTCTCCAAAAACCTTAGGCCTATTTTGGTACCTTATCCCTTTAATTAATTTTCTTATTACTGCTAACTAAAACTTTTAAGGATTTAAGTGTTTCAATAACAATATCTAACCTTTTAATTTATTTCCCAGGATTGAATTTATATATGCATTCACAAAAAGCGTCCCTATAAAAGTAGAAATTGTATCAAATTCACATGTTCTCTTGATTGAACAGAGAAATGGAAACAAAGAATGGTATAGGTATTGATTTTGTATTTCTTCAGCTCGATGGTCTTGGACCTTATAAAGCTATGTATTTTGACTCTGTGACCTTGTATTTCTTCAGCTGCTTGATGAGAGACAGAGCACAAACGTGTCACGTTTTCTTGAAGCGATGAATAGGTATTGTTTTTTTCAAGGATTATCAGTCAACTGTTCTCTATCTGCTTGATAATTGATGTTTAATGTCCTGCCTCCAACCTACAGGAGACCTGATCTCAGTTCCGGTTTAGGAGATGAAGATGTCGCACTCTTGTTTTTGTCGGCGATAACTCTCCTTTCCATTCTGAGGCTCTCCACCTAACATCAAAAGTGGATAGAAGATACAGGGCCTTAATTGAGGTGAGTGATGTGCCTTTATAAATTATTGTTGAGGTCACTAAGAGTTCAATTCTGTGCTGAAACTGAAGTTAAACAAACCCACAAAACACGTACAGAGAATGGTTTCCAAGAACATAATAAACTAGTCAAATAATTTTCCGTTATTGAAACTTAATATGTTTCCATTTGACTGGTGATAATGTTTTTGGTTGTACATGTATATGATGGTGGCTGTTGGTTTTATTGTCCTTTTTAAGGCAAATTCTGGTTCTCTAAAACCTTAGCAATTTTATTGTTTCTGCTTTTTCTCTAGTGTAATATCTGTGGTTAAATTTAACTAGTCAGCCTGTAAGTGATTTGGTGGCATCTGCAAAAAGTTATTGAATTGCGTTCATAATATTAACGTATATAAATATTATGTTAACTTTGATTGTTGATTTTGTAACAGTTGGTGAATTAAAACCATTTGGTTTCTTCAACTACGAGTGGGGTAACTCCAATCTTTGGAAGCTTGCTGCGAATCTCATTTTTTCTTATGATTTTTTCTATTATTATTTGTATGGTACTGATGGGGAAAAAATTTATATTGGATACTTTTGATAGATTTCTTTTCCTGTTGCGATTTTTATTAGATGGATGATAGCTAGAAAGATTCATGTTTAATTAATAAATATTATTTTTGAGAAGATTGGTTGAAATTTGAGTCTTTGTTCACTTTCATATTGATTTTAATGAGCTTCATCCATTCAAAAGATCATATAATAATAATAATAATAATAATAATAATTTAAAAATAAATTACTACTGATTATGTTTGACACGATGATGTTCGTGGCTAGGAAATCTTTACAGCCACAACAAATCTATTTTTGCGGTAGTTATGCTTGTGGCTAAATAAAATTTCTAGCTACAGGTTCTATTTTGCCACGGTTATGCTCGTGGCTAAATAAGATTTCTAACTATAATTATTTTACTTTTGCCACGGTTTTGCTCGTGGCTATATTGGGTTGATTGCCACGGGTTGTTATTAATTGCCACATGTATTTTATTCTTGCCACGAGTTTACCCGTGGCAAATGATGTGATTAGTCACGGACGTTCTCGTGGCATAAGAACTCATTTATGCCATGACCATTATTTTTCCGTGGCAACTACTTAGCCACGATCACTTGTGCCAGGGAAAAATTTCTGTGGCTATGTAGTGTAGCCACGGAACTTTTAAACTTGTGCCACGATTTTAACCGTGGCACAAGTGCCCATTTGTTGTAGTGCCATACCGCCATTAGATATGTTCTTACAAATACAACTCCTACCCCGGACAATCCTAGATGGACAAAACCATTTTATCTTTCAAAATATCATAACTCATAAAAATCATATTTGGACTTCAATCCAAAATAATAACAACAATAACCGCAATAGATTTCAAAAACAATTCGTAAGAAATCATCAAATTCATTTTATTCACTATATATATACGTTGAAACCAAAAACATATATGTATATAGGTAAATCAACCAAATTAAGCCTTAAATCAACATAATCAAGTAAAATCTGAAATTCACATAGAAGCATATCAATAGCTTCATTTGAACCATAATTTCACAATAAAAAGCAAAATCGTGAAAAATCTCAATTTTACAAAATTCCTGCATAACCTTAAAATATCACTGTCTGAAAATTCTTTAATTCTTTAATTATATATATATATATATATAAAACTCAAAATATAGTTGATAGTTACTTACCTTGGTCTCTAATTGAGGAAAACACACACGTTCAATTCTCCTCTAAATTCTGTCTAAGACGTTTCCCTCCAAAAACAGCTGAAACTTAAAAACTCTTCGGTTAGGACTTAGTTCTATATATAAGGATGCTATGGTTCCAATTTCGAGTGATTTGGATGGTCGAATCTCCGTAAATCAAAGAAACGGTGGAGAAACGGTTCGGAAAAATGGATGATAAAAGAAAAAGAAAAAGAAAGAAAATTGATGATAATGATCACCGCATAAGATCTGATATATATATATCAAATTTGACAAATATCACGTTTGATCCTCCATCTTTCTATAATCTTTTAAAAATTATCATAACTTTTAATTTACACATAAAAACATCAAATTAACTCCAAACTTTTCTCATAGCACCAAATTAACTTCACACACCTAATAATTATAATATATACTAATATCAAAATATAAATTTTAGAAATTTAGACACGGACATGACAATTCTCCCCACCTTAAGAAATTTTGTCCTCGAAATTCACATTCTCTAATCTAAATTTTCTTCCTCAAATAATCTCCAAGCTCATGTAGTTATTTCTCATTATCAAGATTCCTCATGATCATCATAGGACCCCCTCCATTAACTTCATCATTTATCCATATCCACATCACTGTAACAATTATTTATACATAACTTTTAGTAATTCTAAATTTCAACCTAGTTAATTCCATCACCATAATCCACAATAAAACTTCAAATATCATATATTCAATTTTATATAATGTGATACACTTTATATTCATATCTTCCTATCCTTAAACCAAATCTCACTTTACTCGATTTAAATCACAATTGATTTCATCAATTGCATATATATCAAATATATTTCACCTATCTCCACGTTCTATAGACTTCAAAAATATCACTTTTGAACCGCTAATATGTATGATATTATATTTTTCTTAAACTTCAAATAATCTGAATCAATGATTTGCATCAGCATATAATCTTACTTCATCATAATAATAATACTTATATCTATAATTTTTCACTCCAATCATTATTTATATTATAATCGTCAATCATTAGCATCAACATCACCATCACTCTTATAAGAGTCATTTTATAAACATCAACATAACCAATATAAACCTCATTATGATGATACAATTTCCTATCAATAAGAGTCATTTGATAAACTCTTAATATCAACATCACTCTTATAATTCTCTATTTAACTCCTCAAAATCAATTAAGCTAACATGCTATTTTTTTTCTTATAATCACCACTATATATACCATCAATCCAACCAAATAAACTCCAACCATCTCTCCAAACTATACAGTCAAGGAATATATGGTACCTAAATTACGACAATCAATGTTTTTTTTTTCTGTCTTCTCCAAACTCCAAATAATATCTTTACACCCATAAAAGTCAATAAATCTATAATATCATTCGATTTTCTTATTTGACCTATAAACACTCAATTTGATCCTTATATAAACTTAAACCATAATCACACAAACTTCAACTAAAAATAACTTCTATTAACAATATATGTACTATAAAATTTCAATTATCAACATATATATCCTCTTATATCATATTTATCTCTTAATTTCCTACCTCAAACTGTGCTTAAGATCAGCAAAATTTGTCCTCAAAATTCATATCTTAATTATTTCCTCAAAAAATATTTAAGCTTACCAAATTTTCATATTTAATCATCAAATCATGAACTCTAATATATTCTCCCACTTTACTTCTCATTGATCACTAACATCGGTATCTCTCTAAACATCATTTATATAACTCTCAATAATTCTAAACCTCAACCCGATAAAGTTCAACAATAGATATGCACTTGAATTCGGATATCATTTATTCAAATTAAGATTTCATAACTTGTTAAACTCCTATCATAATCTCCAATTTATAATCAATCTCCAAAACAATTAATTGAAATCTCCACATTTTCGGTTTCTTAATCACATATATATTAACTTCAAAACTCATCATATTATTTCAAAGTCTCCTAACCTTACTTCACATCTGAGATACGTATATTTTTAAGCTAACTATTAAACTCTTAAATATCAATTCCAAGTCATACTAAGGAGAAAAATCAAAACAAAAACCAAATTCTGGTTTAAAGCCAAAATGACCTACATATTCCGTTTATAGCCTAACTTCTTCATACGGAGTCCGAATAAGACGATTTAGAAACCCCTGGAAACGTAAGATAAAAATAAAGAAATTTCATTTAGGACTCCATGACAGATTCAGCCTATACTGGTTGAAAAATGCATCACAAGATTCAGGTACGAATCTGATTTTCCAACAGCACCTATATAGACAATTCTCTATATCTCTAGCTCAAAGTTATGATTTACTCATCACCCATATCACCAAATATCAAATAATTTACTATTTTTCATACACCTAGATATTGCTAACCATCAAATCTCATTTTTACACCTCATTAGCTAGTTACTCAATCCTCGAAAAATTCCAAATTATTTCTTAGCTATCACCAAATATCCATATTCCTCAATTACTATCGATTATTTCTTAGCTATCATCAAATATCGATATTCCTCAATTACTATCAACCTTAGGTCCGAAGAATTTAACCTAGAGCTCTGATACCAAACTGTCACACCCGACCTTAGACGACCTCAATCGGCATCGGGCGTGAAATAGAAAGATCACAATCAATACTTAGGAGTCTCCAAATTATCCAAATATCATAAATTTCAAACTTTTCAAGTATTCCTCTTAGACATATATATATTCTAAATAAATCAATATCCTTACTACATTAGTCATTCAAGAACCTCAACATATTTACCAACTCCATTACATTACAATTGAAATACTAAGATTCTAATAATAATTCTAACAATAAGTAACAACTAAACCTCGCCTAATCGGTCGGTAATCTTCTCTATACTTGTACTTTCTCACCTAAAAACATTTAAAAACGTGAGACAGAAATCTCAGTAAGAAACTATCAGCTATAAAAACCCAACTTTACTTAACATAGCTACATATATATATTTGTAAAGGGATTTAATCAAAACCGTATAAAATATACTCAAACTTAAGTTTATAAGATAGTCATCAAAACCTTATAAAATATTCTCAAAACTTAAGTTCATAAAATAAAATTTATGTATGTGTATCCATCCTCGAATTCCACCCGTGTAGATCATAAGATCAATCATAACAATATCGAGATATCTCATTTATATCTCGTTCCTTGCCTAACAGTTAGGACTACCAGTCGTGCACTCTGGCCATACCGCCATTAGATATGGTCTTACAAATACAACTCCTACCCCGGGCAATCCTAGATGGATAAAACCATTTTATGTTTCAAAATATCACAACTCATAAAAATCATATTTGGACTTCAATCCAAAATAATAACAACAATAACCGCAACAGATTTCAAAAATAATTCGTAAGAAATCATCAAATTCATTTTATTCCCTATATATATACATTGAAACCAAAAACATATATGTTTATATGTAAATCAACCAAATTAAGCCTTAAATCAACATAATCAAGTAAAATCTGAAATTCACATAGAAGCATAGTCAATAGCTTCATTTGAACCATAATTTCACAATAAAAAGCAAAATCGTGAAAAATCCCAATTTTACAAAATCCATGCATAACCTTAAAATATCACTGTCTGAAAATTCTTTGATTATATATATATATATATATATATATCTATATATATATATATCTATATACATAAAACTCAAAATATAGTTGGTAGTTACTTACCTTGGTCTCTAATTGAGGAAAACACAAACGTTCAATTCTCCTCTAAATTCTGTCTAAGACGTTTCCCTCCAAACACAGCCGAAACTTAAAAACTCTTCGGTTAGGACTTAGTTCTATACATAAGGATGCTATGGTTCCAATTTCGAGTGATTCGGACGGTCGAATCTCCGTAAATCAAAGAAATGGTGGAGAAACGGTTCAGAGAAATTGATGATAAAAGAAAAAGAAAAAGAAAGAAAATTGATGATAATGATCACCGCATAAGATCTGATATATATATATATATATATATATATGTATCAAATTTGACAAATATCATGTTTGATCCTCCATCTTTCTATAATCTTTTAAAAATTATCCTAACTTTTAATTTGCACATAAAAACATCAAATTAACTCCAAACTTTTCTCATAGCACCAAATTAACTTCACACACCTAATAATTATAATATATACTAATATCAAAATATAAATTTTAGAAATTTAGACACGGACGTGACATACAGCTGCATATGTTGATTCACTTTAGACTCTTTGACCTTGCTGGTTCCTTCATAGGTCACCTCCAGCTTCTTCCAGATTTCTTGTGCTGATTCACAACCTGAAATCTTATTGTATTCTGCAGCATCTAAAGCACAGTGAAGCATGTTTATAGCCGAATCATTATTTTGCAATTTTTTAAGGTCTTCTTCTGACCACTTAGCCTCGCTTTTGACAGTTTTTACACCGTCAATGGTTTCATAGGGAACAAAAGGGCCTTGGACTATAGCTAGCCATGCACTCATACACTACAAGAAATTCACCGTTTCATGACGCACAATAATTGTCACTAAAAGTTGACTTTTGGTCATATTTAATAAAATATGACGAAATTCTATCGTCACAACGATCGTCACTGTATGAGCGTGGTATTTTGTATATGTGACCTTTTTTAGTTTCGTCACCAATAATGTGTTCTTATGTGACAAAAAAATACATGTCATAAAAAAATCAATTTTTATGACGTTTATTTTGTCATCATTAATGAATATTTCTTGTCACTGAAAATTGAGTTTTGTCATGAAATGTTATACCTTAAAATGATGAATTTATATTTTGTCACAAAAATTACACGTTGTGGTGACAAATATTAATATAACACTAAATTTACATATTTTAGTGATGTTATAATTGTCATGAAATCCAAAATTTTGTCATATTTAAATTTAATTGGTCATTGAAAATGAAAAATTGTGACGTTTAATAATTATCATTGTATATATTTTTTTTCTTTCGGCATGTCATTGTACATGTTGATCTTTATATAAATAAAAAAATCATATGGTCAGTATTTATTTAATATTTGAAGTATATATATTTTGTAATTTCTTAAAATTTATTAAAATCATTACAAATGACAATAAAATTGAAATGATAGCAACTATAACAAATAATTAAATTCAAATCTTTATATATAAGCCCAACATGAAAGCCTAATTTTAAATTACATCAATAGCCCATTAAGAAATAATAAGGCATAAAACAACAAAAGGAAATATGTTTTATTCTTCACTTCTTTTCTCCTTCTCTGCTGCCCTCATTTCCTCCCTCTTTTTCCATAGCAAAAAGCTCTCTGCCTTGGAGAAGCTCAGACAAAAATCCAGGAAAGTTGTTTGACTTATTTGAGCAATTCTTCACTTTCTTTTTCTGATTCTTTCTCTTCCTCTTCTCAAAGAAGCAATAGATTTAACCGTTATTGAAACTTATAGTAATATCAATTCATTGTATAACCTCTTATCATCATCAGATTGTAGTACCACAATTGCATATTCCCCTCTCACATTTTAAAGCCAAAAGACCTACAAACATCAAAATCAACAAACAATTAGTTTTGTCCAAATTCCGAATTTCACATGCTAATTTACAATTTCATATAAAAATCAATCATATCTCAACTGCAGTATATTTACTACCTCAATGGAACCTTTTGTCCAAATATCTTCCTTTTTCAGAATTCATGGAAAGGATTTCTCTTAGCCCTTTCATTTAGAGAAGCTAAAATCAAAATAGTGAGAAATAAGAGAAAAAAAAAAGATTAAGAGAAGGAGATAGCAGAAAACAATGAAAAGAAAATGAAAGAGTGAAATATATGTTACCTTTTTCTTCAATTCAAGCAAACCATAGTCAAACCTATAAAATTCAGATAAACAAGAAGAAAGAATGAGATAATGTTAGATATAGAAAGAAGAATAAAAAATTCGTAGGGTTAAGAGATGTATGGTAAAAAGAGATAGAGAGAAGAAAGATGCAACGGAATAGATGGAAGTGATTGGTGATCTAGTTTGGGAGAGGAAAATATGCAGTGGATATTTCAGAACGTGTATGAAACCACCAAAATGAGATGTGGGGAGAGGGAAATCGCATGATCGGCATCGAGGGGGAAGGCTTATGCGGTTAAATTATGTTATGGTTTATTGGACTTTGATTAAATTAATATTTTCCTTTGGCTCAATTAATTGGAGCTTAAATTGTGAAATTATCCTTTAAAAAGAATTGTAAATAATTATATAAAAAAAATTACACAGATATCACAATTTAGTTTATTAATTTACATTAACAACATGGTAAATTTATTTTTATGAAAATATTAATCTATTCAAATATTTAAACAAAACTATAACATTTTCTTAAGATATTAAATAATTGAACATGTCAATTTAGAAAAAACTAATGAACAGTTTTTTTAGATAACATATCAAAATAGGCTTAAGGTTTTTGAAGAAGTATTAATGTAAGCTCCACGTATAAAATAGCATTAATGTAGGCTTAATGTTTAAAAAAGTACCAATTAGGTCTCGATAACGAAATGTGACACGTCATTCACATTATTACGTTAAGTTCTACTTTCTCTCTCACGTACAACTGAAAGAACTTAACGGAGTAATATGAATGACGTGTCACGTTCCGTTATTGAGACCTAAATTATTACTATTTTTTAAACATTAAGTCTATATTAGTGCTATTTTGTACATGTAACCTAAATTAATCTTCCCCAAAAACGTTAGACCTATTTTAGTACCTTATTTTTTTTAATTCAAAGAAATTTTAATAATTATCTAATTTACCCTTAACTCGACATTACTTCAAAAAATAATAATAATGAATTTTTTTTTTCTTTAACCAATTTATCGTCTTATTTAAATTCTCATGTAATGTTAATGTGTATCAATCATAATTTTTGCATTCACGCTTAATCAATAAATCAAAAAAAAAAAAAATTAAGAGTCAAAATATCAATCAAAGTTGGAGTTGAAAAGGTTTATTAAAATAAAATATGTAATATTTTTTTAAGCAAAAAAATGTGATATTATATAATAATAATTTCAATTTTAATATAAACAAATGTTTGTATATATAAAATTGAAAAACCGATGCTAAATTTAGAAACTTACAGTATAACTTAAATTAAATACATCAAATTATAATTACATTCTTTTAATACTTGTATATTAAAAGAATAAGAATCATCATTGAATTTTTTTTTAAAAAAATCATCATCGGAAAAAATAATAATACAATGACAATATAAAATTGTCACCAATTAATATAATGGTGACAATCCTTATATATTGTCATGGAAACGCATTAAACTACGTGATAATATTTTAATAACATCATTATAAAATAAAAATATATAGACATAACATAAGTTGTCATATTCTTTCTATAGTTATGACGAATAAAAATATCATAAAAAGTATTATATACAATGTCAATGATGATATAAAATTGTCATCAATTAACATAATAGTGACAATTTTTATATATTGTCATGAAAATATATTAAATACGTGACAATATTTTAACAACGTCACTATAAAATAAAAATATATGACATAATCTAAGTTATCATCTTCTTTTCAATTGTATTATGACGAATATAGTTCATCATAACAATTATTATATACAATAACAATATACAATTGTCATCAATTATAACAATGATGACGATTATTATATATTGTTATAAAAGCACATTAAAATACGTGATAATCAATGGATAATGTCACCATAAAATTAAATATATGGCATAATCTACACTGTCACGTTCATTTTTATTAAATTATGACGAATAAGAAATGTCATAAAAATATTTGTTTATTACGACGATATAATCGTCACTAATTAATTTTATTTCATCAAGATAAACTTTTCCCTCCAAATTTTTAGTACCAAATTTTGTCTCCCAATTTGTAAGTGACAATGTTTATTTTATCGTCATGAAATCTATTATATAGTGACAAAAATTATATTAATGGAGAAACATATTAAATTTGTCATAAAAAAGGTTAAAAATAATGACAATTTTAAATTTTTGTCATGCTTAAATCATTTTTAATGACGAAATTTTGTGCGTAACAAAAAAATTGTCATAAAAAGGCAATTTTTTTGTAGTGATATTTGTTGCCTGAATGAAGTTTTTCATCCTGTTCTTCCAAAATGTATAATTAGATCCAAAGAACAGAGGAGGCCGACTAATAGATAATCCCTCAAGGAGTATCTGGGTTGTTTGATTTCCTGGAAGGAAACGAGTGCTGTTCTCAGCCATTACAGGGATCAGCTCAAGATAGTTTTATCTTGAATAGTGAGCTGTTAGGCTCTGATACCACTTGTTGGTCCCGTGTAACGTGATACTATTAGTTTCAAGGGGGGGTTAGGAACTAATTAAACCTTTTACTTTAAAGGCTGACTTATTTTGATTTTAATGATTTAACTCAGTTTTAGGTCAGTGCAGCTGAGTGTGTTTTGAGACAGCTTTAGTTAGTTTACTAACTAGAGCTGTTTTAGTTGTGGGTTGGGAAGCAACACTTAAGTCAGTTTCCAACTCAGTACTCGGATTACTCAGCTTCAGCGTGTACAGATTATTTTACTGAGCAATGTTAAGCACGCAACATATACATAAATATATCAAGAGAAAGGGTTAGAAGTTACTCAGCAGACTTATCATGGTTCGGCCTCTCCGCCTACGTCCAGTCCCCAGAATCCTTCCGAGCTTTTTCAATCCTCTACTGAGCTCTTTAAAGGTAGAGCACAAACCTTTTACAATAGCAACTGAGTATGCAAGAGTACCGTCCTCTATTTGTCTACTTAATCCTATCTACCACTGAATATTATAACCGAGTACTCAGCTTCTCTCTACCACTGAGTACTATAACCGAGTACTCAGCTCCTCTAACCTTTTATAGATGATACAAGAATTGTTCTCACTTAATGAAGAACACTTTAGATGAATAAAATCACTCTAGACTTTTACACAATGATTGGAGTTTGGTGTAAGAGCTTGCTTTTTCTTTTCAGACAACTTCTATTTTGGATTTTGCAAATGAATTGACTTGAAGAAGATTTGCTTGTCTGTATAGTTATATAATCCAAGTGATGAATTGGCCTTTTTATAGTGATCTTTGGGGTGCCAATGATTTGAATTCCGACATAGCCGTTGTGGGGAAACGGTCTCCTTTCGTCATCACTTGGTCAGCTTTCAAAGCTGCAGGCCAATCTTGTCTTCTATTTTCGCCAGGAGCCAGGTTTGTCTTCTTTCGTTAGGTTTGTCTTCTAGCAAAAGTCAGATGATCCATGCTCTTTCTCGAAAAAGTCTTTAGGACAGATTTCCGAGGCTTCTGATTTGTTTCAGAATTTTGTCAGACCTTGTCTTCCAAGTTGAAGGATCATTGATGCTGACCTGACGACTACTCAGCTTGACTCAGTGGCTTCGCCTTCAAGCTTTTCTGAAGAAGACATTTTTTTTTCGCAAAGCTCAGTTGCATTCTACTCAGCTTCTGCTGTGTGATTTGCTTTTGCTGACTTTGTCTTGTCTTTCTCTTATAGACTTTCAGTTTCTGTTCTCGTTAGTTAACTTACTCAACATTGAACAAACTTATTAGTACAATTAAATCAAAGCACTTAAATTTAATTGTTTAATTATGGGATTAACTTAAATAATTTTGTCAAATCAAAATCATGTGGAAAGATGTTTCAACAGAAACATCGAATCAAAGGGAAAAAAGGGATATGTGCTTTGAAATTAGATATGAGCAAGGCATATGATAGAGTTGAATGGAGTTTTGTCTTAGATATGATGTTAGTTATGGGTTTCCCATGTCACTGGGTTAATCTGATTCATGGGTGCTTATCATATGTTTCCTATTCTTTCCTTATAAATGGGGTGCCAAAAGGTTATGTTAAACCGAGCAGGGGTCTTCGTCAAGGGGATCCATTTTCACCTTATTTATTTTTGATATGTGCTGAAGGGCTTTCAGTATTGATTAGGAAAACAGTAAATGATAGAGCACTACATGGCATTCGGGTTAGTAATTCTGGACCTGTAATTTCATATCTGTTTTTCACGGATGATTCTGTTATCTTTTTTAGAGCCTCAACAACTGAATGCTTGGTAGTTCGAGACTTGCTACGACTTTATGAACAAGCTTCTGGTCAATGAATAAATTATGAAAAAACTGATATTTGTTTTAGTTCTGGGGTGTCTTCTGAATGTCGGGATAGGTGTGCAAATTATCTAGGTGTTAAAGAGGTGACTTCTTTTAAGAAATATTTGGGTTTACCATCGGCTGTGGGCCGGTCGAAGAAAGTAGTCTTCAGTTTTCTAAAAGAAAGGTTGTCAAAGAAGATTAGTGGTTGGCTTGAAAAATGTCTATCTCAGGGGGTAAGTAAGTTTTAATTAAGTCTGTTACACAGTCAATTCCACAATATATTATGAGTTGTTTCCTGCTTCCTAAAACCTTTTGTGATGAATTGCAACAATTGATGGCTTGTTTCTGGTGGAATCATGATTCTAACTCTAAGCGAATTCATTGGGTTAGTTGGGATAAATTATGTTTATCTAAAGAGGAGGGTGGTCTGGGTTTCAGGAATATATTTGCTTTTAATCTTGCTTTGCTTGTTAAACAAGTTTGGCGACTTTTTAAAAATCCTAATTCACTATGCTCTTTGGTTTTTAAGCATAAATATTACCCACGTCAGGGTCTAATGGAAGCTAAGGTGGGTTATTGTGCTAGTCATGTTTGGTGTAGCCTACTAAAAGCAAGAGATGTCATTATTGATGGAAGTTGTTGGAGAATTGGGGAGGGTCGATCAATTAATATTATGCGATCCCGTTGGGTTCTTGATGTTCCTTGTAATCGAACATTAATTCTTCTCAATGATCTTCCTTCGGAATAGGTTTCTTGTTTGATTGATTTTGACTCTTTCTGTTGGAAAAGAGAGTTAATCAATTTTTGCTTCACTCCTGATGTCACAGAGGCTATTTTATGTATCCCTTTAAGTAAAATGAATATAGAAGACTCTTTATTTTAGTTACATTCTCGAATGGGTGATTATTTAGTAAAATCAGGTTATAAGATTGCTGTTCGTTCGTTACAATTATCTCAATCTGTAGGTTCTTCTTCAATTGTTCACCAATTGTTCTGGAAGTTTCTATGGAATGTAAAAGCACCTGCAAAATTTTTACATACTGTTTGGTGTGCATCGAAAAACATTTTACCAAGTCTTCATAATCTTTCAAAAAAAGGTATTGATTTATGTGCTAGATGTATATTTTGTGGTTGGAATGAGGAGTCTCTAATTCATCTGTTTAAAAATTGTCCAATTACTAAGGTGTACTGGAAAGCTGCTAATCTATCTGTGAAGGTTTATAAAGTATCTGGAACTGATTGCCATGACTGGTTTTCTATGATTTTTAGTATATTATCACGGTCGGAATTGGCGTATTTTTGTGGTTTGATCTGGATGATATGGTATGAGCGGAACCAGGTTTGTCATGGTCGGCTTCGGAAAGGTCCACAATAGGCTTTGGCGTCTGTGTTGTCAACTCTGAATGGGTCTGTTGCTATTGATCTTGTGTACGGTACATGTGTTGATCACGTTTTTTCTAGATAAGGTGTGGCTGGGTCGATCCACTGGTCTCCACCGCTGATTCACCAATATATACTTAATTGTGATGCAGCTTACTCTTGCAGGTCTAATAAGGGCACTTTTGGTTTAGTTGTTCATGATTCTACAGGTTATGTAGCACTATCAGGTGGAGGACCTTTGGGCGTGGTTATCTCTGCCTTACATGCAGAATTATTAGCAATATTATCATCAATTCGTATTGTTCGGGAAGCTGGGTTTAATTCATTTCAGATTGCATCAGATTCTCTATCGGCTATTCGTCTTCTTTGCAAACAAGAAATTATTCATAACTGGATGGGTGTGCTTGTTGATGATATTCTTGAAGAGATAAAGTCATTCTCACATATTGATTTTATTCATGAAAGGCGTCAATCGAATATGGTTGCACATAACCTGGCAGCCTGGGCTATTTCTCTTTCATATGTAGAAATCCTTATTGAGGATTTCCCTTTATGTGTTTTACCTTGTATTCAAAATGATTGTAATTTTTTTGTGTTAATGCAAGTGTTTCTTTTATAAAAAAAAAAAAATTCTAAATTTAAATAGTAATTGATATAATAATTATTTATATAAATATGAACTATTATTAAAAAAAATTAAGTAAAAAGTTTTTTTTTTAATAAAAGTTGGCAAACGTTGCAGGAATTTATACAGGATTCCTGCAACATTTATCCCATTACAAAGTTTTTACCACCGAAATGAAGTAAATAAACAAAAAATATTTATTTATTATGATGCATTGAACACCATAATGGAAATATTTTTAATCATAGATTAAAAACGTTCCTTTGTGAGGAAATAATTCCTAATCATTCTTCTATTGAGAATTATTTCCTTAATTAACACATTTTTTATGGTTATTCCATTGAAGTTGGATTTTATCATGAACTTCTCAAAATTTAATTTAAATTTCTAATAAATGAATCTCTTTAAAATGCTTTAACGTTTTCCATATAAAACAATTTGTGAGCCCATTGACAAAAAATGTTAGGATAAATCATATATGTGGCATCTAAATTTTAACATGTTTCACCTTTTTTATAGGTAAACTTTAATTAATTGTATTGTTATTTTTCTTTTATAATCTCCTCCTCTCCAATTTAAAATATTAGGTATTTCATTAACATGGCAATTTTGAACTCTATTAATGATAATTTATCGTGTGGGCTAGGGCACCACATTATTCATATGTTGTTAACATGTGTTTTTTCAAAAAATAATATGTATAATTGATTAATTATATATTTTTTAATTATTATT
The DNA here is from genome assembly GCF_963576675.1 of Euphorbia lathyris. Lineage (NCBI taxonomy): Eukaryota > Viridiplantae > Streptophyta > Magnoliopsida > Malpighiales > Euphorbiaceae > Euphorbia > Euphorbia lathyris. The sequence continues at coordinate 73,643,464 of NC_088914.1, read as the reverse complement.
TATATAAAATTTTAGAATTTAAAATAAAAGTTCTAGACTCTAAAATATAAACCCTAAATTATAAATCCTAAATATTAAAATATATGGCATATCATCAAATTATTAGCTCGATATACAGATGATGTGGTGCGTCAGACGTATATTAAGATTCTCTTATTCATGTGCTAGAAGCACGTCTTAATACTCTTAATTCCTCACTCTTCCTTTTTGCTTTTCTATATTTCTTCGTTGTCATTTTTAATGGCGGAGTTAGAAATTTAAATGTATAAATACAAAATATAAAATATTTTTACTTTTATTTTTTCAATAATCAGACCGAGACTCCTACAATCTAAGTGAAAAAATATTGGAAAAATGAGTTTAACTGATGAATTTATGTTAAGACGTTTTTATTTGTTATTAACAATATTAATTCATGTTTAATTGACGAATTAATATTTAGATGTTTAGAGTGTTTGATACAAACAGAAAAATACTGCAAAAAATTTATTTTCCTCCATATTCTTTCTTTCTATTCTTGACCTTCATGTTCTTAGCTTTCAGTGATAATCATCTATACAACGGTTAGAGGTTGCACGATTTTGTTATATCGTGAGAGACGATTACCAACAACAACAAAAATCTATCTTATGGAGTCTGATTTAATCAGACCTCAGATTTCTCTTCTTCATTTCATCCAGTTCAACAGAATGTTGATTATATCCAGTGTATTGTAATTTTATTATTTCTATAATTTCAATTTAATAAATTATTATTATTCTTCCTGCTTCCGTTTTTTTATTGATTAAGACACATTTTTTTACTTTCCTATAAGAGGTGGACAATATTACCCTAACTCTAAATTACCTTGACTAACCAATTATCATAGAGGATAAGGTAGATGATGCTACTGCATTCAATGCAGTTGAGGAATGGAAGCACTCTGGCTTTCTTTACTGAAATTACATTTTAAACGGCTTGACTAATACACTTTACAATGTTTATAATGTAAAGAAAACAACAAACGAACTTTGGAAATCTCTAGACCATAAGTATAAATCAAAGGATGCATGTGCTAAGAAAATTTTAGTTAGCAATTCTTGAATTTTGTCATGGTAGATTCCAAAATCTTGCAAATCAAGTGTAGGAACTTCAGCTTATTATCCATGAAATCCATATTGAACGGATGGTGACAAGTGAATCTTTTCAAGCGTCTGTAATAATAGAAGAATTACCAGTTGGATAGAAAAACTTCAAAAAAATACCTTAAGCATCAATAAAAGGAAATGAATGTTGAAGACCTTATTGTTAGCCTCCATATTAAAGAAGATAACAAAGGCTTGGAGAGAAAAGTCTCCCAAGTTGCCAGCCAAGATATGGCTAGGACCAATATGGTGCATGAAAGACTATAAGAAAGAAAGCGGACTCAATATGACGAGCCAACCTAGGGCCTCCTATTTATGGGGGTGTCCGATTCAAACGATTCAATTTTTTTTTTTTTATAAAATCCAAAAACTTATTTCAATTACAATTTTAGATCTCAATTGTTAAAAATTATCCTCATAAATAATTATTGTTTAATATCTGAATTTACTAATAATCATATATATAAAACAAAATACACCCTTGATAGGACCATTTTAGTCTTATTACTTTCTATCTTATTCTATGTAATTTGGAAAAATTTGGTCAGTTCGTGTGTACTTCTTTGTTTTTGAATCTCTTCACAATGTTAAGCATTAATTTAGTATTAAATTGATCAATCAGTTCATATCCTAATGAAATTGCAAAAGGTTCAGATCCTGATGGTTTAGAAAGAAATTAAGAAAGAAGAGAGAGACAAGAGAGATAGAAAAATAGGAGAGAGAAATGAGAAGAAAAATAAAAAATAAAAAATAAAAAAGAGATGGAGAAGATGATGTAATTGATTTTTATTTTTTATTTTGGGGTTTGTTTGTGATAGTTAGATAATAAGGAGAGTTAATTTATAAAATAAATAAATATAAGGACTAAATTAACTCTTTTCCATTTGACTTTTAACACTGTTAGTCAATTTGGTATGTGTTTGCTAACGAATGAACCTCAAGGTACTATTTTTCAAACTTTTAAACCACATGGGTGTTGTTCGAAAACAGGTGTAACCACATGGTTTGTTTTTGTACTTTTCTCTCTCTATATAGTTTGCCCCACCATCTATGAATCCTGATCAGTCCCTGATTGTTGTTAGAAGCAGCAAGAAAACATCCGCAGCATGAGCCAAGTCAAATGCCCAACGGGCCCGACGGAAGGGACAAGGGGCAAGCATGTCATTTTACCATGTCTCGGGACTATGCGAGACAACCAAAATCATTAGGCATGTGAATAGGCAGCAATGGGGGCAGCGACAACTAGGCAGTGACCAAGTGCTATCGGGGCAAGAGGAGTGCCCTTCTATAGTGTGGCTTAGACCAAGTCTTTGGCCAGGGGTAGTGGACATTCAAATGTTCCATTCACCACTCGTCCACTACGGGAGCTACACAAGTCCAATTAGTACAAAACTTTGTAGGATGGTTTAATATGTTATTTAGAGCCTATGGAACAAAGATTGTGAGGGGAAATATTTCTATGTTGGAAGAATTGGCTAGAGGCTAAGTTGCGGGCCCGACAGAATCAGCTAGCCAGCAACAACGAGCCCGCATGGGGAGAGCATGCCATCAGAACCTCCAGATGTAATTTCCAGCGAAAGCAAGTCTCCAAATAGGTAAAGGATACTCTAATTAACCCTAATGATGCATCAGGAAGGTGCCAAGAAAGATCCAAGAGTTCCCTTTTGTGAAGGGAAGCTTCCTAAGTCAACTAATCAACTAGAGTAAACTTGGACTTTGAATAGTTGATTTGAGTATGAGCTGATTTCTGGAGTAAATCATACCCCTTTGATTGTTTTGATTCCAACCTTTAATTTCTAATAAGGTAGTCTATAAATAGAGGTTAGACATTTCATTTGTAATAGTGGAGTAAGCAAGTAGGCAAAAGTTGAGAGTGATATTCCAACAACCTTCACTTATGTAACTTGTGTAGAGCATTCTTTTTTTTATATCAATAAGAGATATAAAATGACCGTTCTCAAAATACTTTGTGCAACGCTTTTAAGTCTTCCTCTGCAACACAGTTATTTATTATATTCTGCTGCATTTTGTTCTTGCTACATTACATTGTTCGAGCAAGTTCGAGTTGAGGCTGCCTAGCATTTCTGGAAAAACTGCTAGTGCCACACGGGGTTCAATGATTGTGAGAATTCCGCTCGTGACAGTTTGTATCAGAGCCCAGTTGCGAGCCAGAGGTTGGCGAGATTGAAATTGCGGGACAGAATTTAGCGACAGGCTGCTAACAAATTTCTAACAGATTTGCACAATGGCAGGATCAAGTGATGAGGTCGTGACTATAATTCAAGCAGAGCAAAAGAAGGTTAGACGCGGCAGATCCAAATCAAGAGATGTTCTGGTCGAGTTCGACAATAGGCTGACAAAGCGTGAACTTGCCGTAGCGAGAGCCTTGAGAAGTTTGAAGAAGTAGACACATGGCGTGAGATTGAGAAACGGACGAGATTGAGGCACATGAGACATCAGGGCAGTTTGCGAGAATATGTGAAACAATTTTCTGAGATTCTGCTAGAATTGCCAAGCTATTCGCGAGATGAGGCCTACTATATGTTCATCGACGGGCTACAACAGTGGGCAAGATTGGAAGTTCAAAGGAGGAGTGCCAAAGATCTTTCCTCGGCTATTGTTATTGCCGATTTGCTGGCGGAGTTTGACAAGTCAGAGAGACATGCAACCGACTAAGAAAAGCTGTCGAACAACACAAGTGGCACAGATAAGGCTGGTGAATTTTCCAAAGCCACTAGTTAAATCCAAGAGAGTCGCAAGCACCCAAAGGGAAAGAAGTATAGAATGTACCAAATGGCCAACAACAACTGAAGTGTTACTTTTGTGAGGAGCCTCACCGGGCTAGAGAATGTCTGAAGAAACATAGCAAGATGTTCGCATTAGTCCACGAGATCGAGGAGCAAGAGCGGGAACCAGAACCGGAGAAGGAGCTTCATATGGGGTTGCTCCAACTCTTAAATGCCATCAAGAAGGTAGACATACCGCAGAAGCCGGAGCACAGGGTCGTATGATCGTCAATGTAACAGTGGGTCAGCAAGAAGCAAAAGCACTTTTGGACACGGGAGCACAACACAAATTTCTCGACATGAAAAAGGCACAGAGGTTGGGCGTTCAGTTCTAAAAGGGGTCGGGTTGGCTCAAAGCGGTGAATTCCGAGGCAATACCGATTCACAGTGTGGCAGAAAATGTTCCGATCAAGCTTGGTACGTGGACAAGATATGTGAAATTTTCCATTATGACGATGGATGGCATCCTAATGGTTCTTGGCATGAGGTTTTTCGACAGCGTCCAGATTATGCTTGTTCCGTTCATGAATATAGTGTGCATTATGGACAAGGAGAACGTCAGCATGGCACCGTTAATTCGAGAAAAGGAGAGACAAGCCAAGCATAGTGGGTTAATGCAGCTGTTATCAGGGCTATGGAGGGTCAATATTCCAGCAAATCCAACGGGGCAGCAGCCCCTAGAAAAATGGGAAAGCAGTACGACCAACACAGCCAACAGGGCCAACGGGTTGACCAAGGCAGCGAGCAACACGAGTGGCAAGGGCGTCACTCAACCGGATGATCTTCCGACAGCAAGCATAACCGAAGATGGGGTGCAAGTTCCGAGGGTCAAGAGAAGATGGGCAAGATGGAGAAAGGCTTCCCAGTCAGACCTTGTAGAGGTACAATTGCCAAGCGGGGGAAAATCCAATAACATGCCACGGAGGCACAAACCGGGTAAAATCTCCAAAGGACTAACCAACAGCGGGGGAAAGACGGTGGCCAAACCACAAGACGCAATAAGGGCATTTCCGATTTAAGTGGGAGAGAATGTCACAAGTGGCTAGAAAACATCCGTAGCACGAGCCAAGTCAAATGCCCAACGAGCCCAACGGAAAGGACAAGGGACAAGTAGGTCATTTTACCATGTCTTAGGACTAGGCAAGACAACCAAAATCACTAGGCATTTGAGTAAACAGCAATAGGGGTGGAGGCAACCAGGCAGCAGCCAAGTGATATCGGGGCAAAAGGAGTGTCCCCCCTATAGTGTGGCTTATATCGAGTCTGCAGCCAGGGGCAGTGGACATTCAAATGTTTCATTCACGACTCGTCCACTACGGGAGCTACACAAGTCCAATTGGTACGAAACTTTGCACGATGGTTTAATATGTTATTTAGAGCTTATAGAACAAGGATTATGTGGGGAAATATTTCTATGCTGGAAGAATTGGCTAGAGCCTAAGTTACGGGCCCGACAGAATCAACCAGCTAGCAACAACGGGCCCGTGCGGGGACAACACGCCAGTAGAACCTCCAAATGTAATTTCCAGCGAAAGCAAGTCTCTAAATGGGTAAAGAAGACTCTAATTAACCCTAATGATGAAGGGGGAAGGTTCCAAGAAAGACCCAAGAGTTCTCCTTTATGAGGGGAAACTTCCTAAGTCAACTAGTCAACTAGAGTAGACTTCGACTTTGAATAGTTGACTTAAGTATGGGCTGATTTCTAGAGTAAATCACAGACCTTTTATTGTTTTGAACCTAACCTTTAATTTCTGGCAAGGTAGTCTATAAGTAGAGGTTAGGCATTTCATTTGTAATAGTGGAGTAAGCAAGTAGGCAAAGGTTGAGAGAGATATTCCAGCAACCTTCATTTGTGTAAATTGTGTAGAGCATTCTTTTTAGGGCAAAGTACGGAAAAAAAAAACCTTATTTGTAAATAGAGATCCGTGGTTTAAAAGTTTGCAAATAGATGTATGTGGTATGTTTTTTTTCAAAACAAAATATTTAAAATTAAACTTTTAAGTAATTGATACTAATTAAGAGCATTTTTTTAATTAAACTTTTAAAACACATATCCCAAAATTAAATTTACAACTTTATAAAATGAACTTAAATATCAATTTAGTTCATAAACTGTCAGATTAGTAAAAAACGTTAAATTCCACCATATTATTTATTGTTTCGATTTAGATGTTTTTTTTTTCGGTGGTTGTGTTTTGTTGATATGTAAGAATAATTTTTTTAAGATAAAAATGTCTTTGGTTGTAATTAGAACTTAACTATATAATTATAATACTTTGTTTTGTAAATAAAATATAGCACAACCTTTATTTGTAAATTTTTAAATCACATGCCTCTATTTGCAAATTGGGCAAACCACAAACTTTTTTCGTACTTTTCCCTTCTTTTTATGAATAAGAGATATAAATTGACTGTTCTCAAAATACTAATTGCAACACTTTTAAATCTTCCGTTGCAACACAGTTATTTATTCTATTATGTCGTGTTCCATCATTCGAGCAAGTATTTCCGGCAGAACTGTTAGTGCCGCACGGGGTTCAGTGATCGTGAGAATTCCGCCCGTGACATTGTGTGCTCAAGGCTTCTTGTGCGAAAGTTGAGGGTAAATAGCCTAATTGGTCCATGTGGACAAATGTGATTATCATTATGATATCAGCAAGAATCAGCAAGCTTGGTTGGGCAAAGGTTTTCTACTTAGCTTATCTAACACATGGACTAAGGCCCAACCCGCCTATCAAACAGGCAAGTTCCATTGCTTGCCAGTTTTTTTCCTTACTACCTAGTATGCACGCACACCAATAAAACCAATGTGGTGGACCAAATTCATCTCAAATCTAGAAATAGTTTGAAGATTACGTAACTAGAAAAATATTTTGCAAAATGACCATAAATATATAAATATCCCAATGATACTGTCTTATAAAAATATAATCGAAAATTGTGGAGAATGAAAAGAGAAATTTCAACCACAAAGATGAGTCAAGTTCATTGCATCACTAAAAGCTTTTCTAGAGCAAGTATTCTCAACAAATCATATGTAAAGAAACAAAAAACAAATACTAAACCTTGACTTGGATCGTAAATTTCTCACGGAAGACTGAAGAGACTATGCAGTTCTTTGCTGGGAACTTCAAGTGATCTACCTTTAGAGCTATCAACAATAAATAAATTCAAAGAAAAAGAAAGTATTAGGGCATCACCAAATACGAAATACGATAACAAATAGCAAGGTTCTACTAAAACGCGAAAACAAGTACCTCAATGAGCAAATACTTGACATACTGATATTTGTGTCTGCTAATGAATAAGACACTCCATATTAATAATAGCTAAAGTAATTCCAACGCTGCAATTGGTTTGAAAGGATTTACTTGTATGTATGAGAACTCGCCTCGCCTCGCCTCGCCTGCTCGGGGTTTCTGTCTAATGCTCAAATGTATAAATCTCTCCACCCCAAAAATTGTAGGGAAACAGCAGGGCCAGCTTAGTTAGAAGTCCATATCCTAACCTCTGAATTGCATCTTGCTTTCTTTGTGGAAGCTAGCACACCCAATGGCACTGTTCATTTGCAGAATAGGTAGCATCCCAAGGGGAATAAAACAAACATAAGGGCGAGCTGAAACTAATCCTCCTCCAGTAAATGGAAGATTATCTTAAAGCCGTTCAAGTTAGACATAAGAGTGATGAAAATCTGAAACAAGAAATCAAAACAACACAACGGCTAAAGTTCCAAACACTTAAAACGATCTTAACGTAGAATCTCTAATAGAGTATAGAGATAGTAGCCATAACAGTTCTATTACACACATTAATAGTAACAGACGCCATCTTTTCCAAAGTAATCAACCCATGTAGGCAGTCAGAAAATAGCCAGTTCTATATTTAGAGCAACAAATAAGTTTTAAAAAAATTGAAAAGCTCAAAAGAAATTACTTTGCAAACATGCCTCTCGAAACCATTAAAGCTTGAGCAATGGTTAAGGATAATGCAAATCCAAAAATGCCTAAAACCACTAATTAAACAAAGCCAAAACAAGGATAGATGCATGACTTACGAGTACAGTTACCAGTTACCGACTATGAATATAACAAGAGGAAAAGCATAAGTGCAAAAAAACCATGATTGCAATGGGATTTCAACTATAAGAATAACAACAATAAGAATGACATGAGTACTATCATCAAATGGAAGATGCATTCCACAGTCATAGGTAATCAACAGGACAACAATCTAACATGGCAGAGGGCGGATGCATTTACAGTTATGAAGCAATGATGTGCCGGAAATCTCACATGTTTTTTGTCAATTGTGCTATCAATGTACAGTAATCAAAAGGGAGGGAAACAAAGAAGATAAAAGGGGAAAAACATGGTATGGCAAGAATTTGAGCTGCTCACATCTTCATTGCTTGAGACCCTGCTAAATGGATCCTACTAGACTCCTGCCCGCTAATCTTCCTTTGCTAATTGAGGGACAATCTATTATTGCAGCAACTTGACTACCCATCACAGGAATCTCCAACCCACCCCTCTCTTGAAATCCATCAAAATTCACAACAAGTGATGCTTTTCGTTTCTGTAGCCAATTCATAACTTCATTGCTCACTCTTCTGCATTTTTTGACTTTCACCTTCATCAAATTGGGAAGTCCTCGACCAATTGCTTCAATGGCAATATCAGAAATATTGCAACGATTTATACAAAACTTCTTCAAAGCAACGCATTTTAGTGCAATGCAAGCAATTTCCCGATCACCAATGGTTCTACTTCCACGAAGTGCTATTCTCTCTAGGTCCTGGCAATTTGAAGCAATGGCTTCAATGCTCAAATAGGTGGCCCTAACACCAATCAAAACTAGCTGTTGCAAATTAGGGAATTTCTCAGCTACAGCAATCAAACCCTCATCTCCAATCCTGTTGGTCCCCCATCCATCTATGTGAAGCTTCTTCAGTAGCTTGCAATTCTCTGCCACCATAATAAGCTGTACATTGGTAAATTCAGTGGTTTTCACAATATGCAAAATCTCCAAATTCACCCATTTTGAAAAGGCAGCAAATCCAATATCGTTCACGTGAATCCTCTCCAAGTGAACATCAATCAGAAAATTGTTTTCATTTCCGGTAATTTCAAGTATTTTATCATAGTTAAACAAACACTGAATAATTTTCAAGGTTCTTAGCTTTTTAGCTCCGATCACTAGCGGTTCAAAAGACTGACAGCTAAACAGCTCCTTCAAGGTTAATGATTTCAAAGACGAACCTGCAGCCCCAGGCCCGATCTGCTCAGCTCCGTCCCGGATGCCTCGAAGCTGCTTAATAGACAGCTCCTCCAGAGCCGAGCAGTAATATAGCACCGCGTTGAGGCCTTTATTGCCGAAATCGCACGAGCCACACGACAGCTTTTTCAAGTCCCTACAATTTTCAGCAAACGCTGCCATACCGTCATCGGAGATTTCGCGGCAGCCACGGAGCTTAAGCCGCTCCAGTTTCCGGCAACGGATCGAGATCATGACGAACGCTTCGTCGTTCAAACTCATGGACTCGTGGCAATGTAATGCGAGTTCGGTGACTGAGTCAAACCTCGTGAACAGCGAGGGAATATAGGAGAATATCTCCGCCTTTGCGTCCAAGGATAGACAGTAGCGGCTACATCCGTCGACGAAAAACCACCGCCGGCTGACCAAAGAGCACATTTTTCTGTCCGTAGCAGATAAGAATTGAAAAATGTAAGACAAACACTCATCGGGAATAACGTCCGTGCAGTCAACATCAGTAGTTATTTCCCCGACGCGGCCGCCGGATTCGCTAGAAACTACCGCCGGTGTTAAGAACCGAGAACTGGAAGAATTCGCGGCGGAAGAAGACTGGTCCATTAGGAAATTAAAAAACACGCCACCAAACATAAAATCAAAATAGTTGAAAGAAGTTAGCACAACTATATATATACACACACACATTGAGATTAGCAGTATGTCCTCATTTTTTTTCAATTAATTCAATTTATTATCAATGGAGATTAGCAATATGTCCATATTTTTTTCAATAAAAGGTTAATTACAAATAACTACCCTGTGATTTGGCCGATTTGCGATGTGGCATCTGTGGTATTTTTTTTTCCAAACACAACCTTATGGTTGTAAAATTTTACATGTTTTTTTAGGGAAAAGTACAAAAATAAACCTTGTGGTTACACCCATTTTCAAACAACACCCATGTGGTTTAAAAGTTTGCAAAGGAGAAGAAAAATAAAAAATTAAAGAGAGATAAAGAAGATGGTTTAATTGATTTTTATTTTTTATTTTGAGGTTTGTTGGTGATAATTAGATAATAATGAGGTTAATTTATAAAAATAAATAAGTATAATGACCAAATTAACTCTTTTTTCTTTGACTTTTAACACCGTTAGTCAATTTGGTATGTGTTTGCTAACGGAATGAAGTACATGGTACCACTTTGCAAACTTTTAAACCACATGGGTGTTGTTCGAAAATGGGTGTAACCACAAGGTTTATTTTTGTAGTTTTCCCTTTTTTTTACTTTGCCAAATTTGGCCGATAACGATTTCGAAATAAAAAAATTCAAGAGCTAAATGATATTTTAAGCAACTTTAATTCTTCAACTTTTTAGATTTAAGGTCATTTAGGTGTTGTTTTTTATGAGAGAGAAAGATAATGTTTAGAGAGAGAAAACTCCAAAAATGATGATTCTGAAAAATTAAGAATATGGTTCTATAATAAATATGATACCAAACAAGTTTAATTCTTGAAAATTTTCATTTCGAAGTCGTTGTCGGCCAAATTTGGCAAAGTAAAAAAAACATATAAAATTTTGCAACCATAGGGTTGTGTTTGCAAATAAAAATACCACAGGTACCACATCACAAATCGGCCAAACCACAGGGCAGTTATTTGTAATTAACCCTTCAATAAATTCAATTTATTATGAGTTTTGCTATTTATCACCACTCCATTTTGACAATTTTACCTTTTACATAAAAAAATTTAAAACTGGAAAAAATAACGCCCGACCCATGGCAGGAACAGATGGAGCATCGCCCCCACCATGGGACGGGCGGATGCCGCATCCGCCCCAAATAATGGCGGGGGTGGATGCGCCATCCGTTCCCACCATGGATTGGGCGGATGCCGCACCCGTCTCCCCCCATGGGCCGGGCGGATGCCGCCTCCGTTTAGGTCAAATTTTGAAATGTACAAAATCGTAAAAAAATTAGTGACAAAAAATACTGAATCGTTCAATTTTTTTGTGACGAAAAATGTAAAATTCTCTCATTTTTAGTGATGAAAAATGCAAAATCAGCATGAAAAATATGTATTGTTTTCCTAAGTTCTTTGATAAAAAAAATAGAAAATTTTAATGTTTCCGACTCGTAATCATCCATTTCTGGGGTTTGGGTTCTCACACATCAATTATTTTCATAATTTCAATTGTTGTTCGGGTTAATGATTTTGAGAAGGGCAAGAAACTCCTAGTGAGGGCGGTGATAAGTAATTTGAGAGCGGTATTTAGTAGCTCACTTTATTAATCCAAGTATTTGTTTTTGGGATAAGGTACCAAAATAGGCCTAAGGTTTTTGGGGAAGTATCAATTTAGGCTCAACGTTCAAAATAGTATCAATATAGGCTTAACGTTTACAACATAATATCAATTTAGGCTCAACGTTTACAATATAGTATCAATTTAGGCATCACGTACAAAATAGCACCAATATAGGCTAACGTTTACAAAAATAATACGAATTTAAGCTTAACGTTTACAAAATATATATAATTTAAGCTAAACGTCACAATTAAATTAATCATATTGTATTCTTTCCCTATTAACTTTATATGTTATCTTTTTATTTAGTTCTATATTCTTATTTATTATAATACAATTAATTAGTATTCTTAAGAGCTTATATTTGTTTTTCATCAACGATTCCATGACTCCTAAATTTCATTGCTCATGTAATATACGCAAACTAAAAGTAATTCGAAATATTGTGGATTTCGAATTACTTTTAGTTTGCGTATATTACATGAGCAATGAAATTTAGGAGTCATGGAATCGTTGATGAAAAACAAATATAAGATCTTAATGGGCAAGAATACTAATTAATTGTATTATAATAAATAAGAATATAGAACTAAATAAAAAGATAACATATAAAGTTAATAGGGAAAGAATATAATATGATTAATTTAATTGTGACGTTTAGCTTAAATTGTATATATTTTGTAAATGTTAAGCTTAAACTCGTATTATTTTGTAAACGTTAACCTACATTGGTGCTATTTTGTACGTGAGGCCTAAATTGATACTATATTGTAAACGTTAAGCCTAAATTGATATTATGTTGTAAATGTTAAGCCTATATTTGTGCTATTTTGAACGTTGAGCCTAAATTGGTACTTCTCCAAAAACCTTAAACCTATTTTAGTACCTTATCCATTTTTTTCTAATGTTTTTTTCTCTTTCACAATAAATTTTTTATTTAAAAATAAAAAAACATGAAAATTAATGTATTTTAATTTTTTTTTTGAAAATTAATATATTTAATATATATATATATATATATATATATATATATATAAACTAATTTTATACCATATGATCAATCAATAAAAAAATTAATTACATACCATCAATTAATTATTTAACTTTAATTTAATTATTTATATGAAATTCTAGATCATAAAATATAATTATAGATTTTAAAATTAAACTTTAAATCTTAAATTATAAAACCTAAACTTTAAAATAGGTAAGGTGTTATTAAATCATTGATTCCATATATCATGTTATCCGCATCATCGAGCGTATCTAAAATTTCTCATTTTTAATGATGATAGAAAATATTGCTAGAAAAAAATAAAGAAAAGTTTTCATTTGTTTCACCACGTCTTTCATGTACTGGACTAATCTATACTATATATAAATTACGGAAGCAGAAAGAAATGAGAAGAAGTGTTTTAGAGGTCTTTTTGATGAGTTGTCAACGTAGTAAAAAATCAGATTAAAAATATTTAATTAATTAAAAATAACAAATTTATATTTATAATATATTAAATAATTACTAGCCTATTAATTAAAATAATAAAAGAAAACAAGAGTTACGGGAAGATGAAAAAACACAAAGTAAAGAAAATCCAAAAGTCACAAATAAACTTCTATATAAACCATGATATAGTATTCCACCATTATATTCATTGGTCACGATAGATAGTATTATATTTCTGAAGGTAAATATTCGATTTTTTTCATATGTTGTAGTTATTTTGTTCTCAATTATGTTGTTGTTTTATTTTTATTAAACAATAGTTGTTATAGTTTCATCTTTCAGATTCATTTCTATTCTTACCCAGGTTCTATACCTCTCGCTATCTCATCCATGTTTTCCAAACTGATAGCTTCAATTGAAGAAATCCGACAGAAATAGAAGATGCATGAACAACTAAAACCGAAAAACACAAAAGTGTCAAAAATTACGAGAAATTTTTATGTTTCTCAAGGTAATTATTCGATTTTTTTCATATATTGTAGTTATTTTTGTTCCCAATTGTGTTGTTGTTTTCTTTTTATTAAACAATAGTTGTTATAGTTTCATTTTTCAGAGATGAAATTACATTTCTGTCGTTACCCAGGTTCCATACCTCTCGCTACTTTATCCATGTTTTCTTTTTTATTTGTCTTTTTTTTTCAAAATGACTAAAATAAAGATTTTGTAAATTTGTATTCTTTTTTAGTATATGTTGCTAGGTGTTATCGTTTCGATTGCTAACTCTTAACTAAAATTTAGATTTTCGGCTTTATATGAACTCAATTTTTGGCTTTCTCAATTGTGCTGTTGTTTTATTTTTATTAAACAATTGTTGTTATAGTTTCATTTTTCAGAGATGAAATTCCATTTCTGTCGTTATCCAGATTCCATACCTCTCGCTATCTTATCCATGTTTTCTTTTTTCTTTATTTATTTTTCAAAATGACTAAAATAAAGATTTTGTATATTTGCATTCTTTTTTAAGTATATGTTCCTAGGTGTTATCGTTTTGATTGTAAACTCTAACTAAAATTTAGATTTTTGGCTTTTTATGAACTCAATTTTTAGTTTTAATTGAAGTTAGATTAATTTTTCTAATTCGGAACATGTTGAAATCCACTCATTTTTTTAGTTTGAGTTTAGCTAATTGATATGGATTGTATTTTTTATTTTTATACATTTTGGTACAAATAGATATAAAGTTTCACACGATAGTTGTTCATTGAAGTTTGAGACATATTAAATAAAATATTAAAGAGATATTGGAATATTATACTTACAATGAAGTTTATTTCAATATAAATTATGTTATATTATTATTATCAAGAAGTTATTTTTTCTCAATTTTCTACACAAGGAGATTGTAAGCGTCTAATACGCTTGATAAGATGTTTATTCTTGAAGAATGTGGATTATGCTAGATACGAATTCAAAATCAAGGTAAATAAAAATAAATTTTGATGCTCAAAATCCTAAAAATGTATATTAATTATGGATATTGAGATAATTGCTTTTACAACATTAGCTTATATAATTTTTAACTATTATATTATGGTTCGTACAAAATTGTTAGTATTTCAAGAGTTTTTAACAGATGAAAATGAAATATAATCATAAGACAAATTATTGAAAAATATTAATTAAGAAAATATTATTATTTGAATCTCTTCAAATTCTCAAATGTTGAGTATAATGATTCTAATTAATATAATTAATTTCACATATTAATTATAAAACGTTTTTTTTTGTACTGAGTGGTTACAATTGCGATTTAATTCTATTTAACTAAATTTAATTTATGGACTTAATACTTCATTAAGAAAAAATAAAATGTTTAATTAATGGGCAAAAAATATTTTCACTCTCCTCTTTATACGCTTATGTCTCGACATTCTCTCTTATTTTCAAAAAAAAAAAAAAACCCGAGAGGAAGATGGTTCTCTCCTAATTATCTTTTTCGTCCCTTCATTTTTTTTTCAATTCTTTTGTTTGTTTTTCTTACTTACAAAATTCAAGAATATATAATTATTAGAAAATATTAATGAAGTCAAATAAGTGATATCTGCGAGTATGACTGATATTCTATATAGTGAAAGAATGAAGAACAAATTGATCGAATGTCTTGATGAGATATTACGAGATGAAAATAAGAGAAATCATCATTTTAAACTGATTCAATTAGATATATTGGGTTGTTGTAGCAGAATGAATAATTGAATTCGAATACTTGATGATCATGATGTTAGAGATAATGTTCCTATTATCTCTGTAAATAGATTCTTATCTAGTTAGAGTTTCAATTTGTCTATAACCCTATCTAGGTAGAGTTCTAATACGATTATACTTGTGTATTGTATTCCTATACAAACTACTATTGGCTCACTATAAATACAAGGCCTCCGAGCCATAATCACTAAGGTGATTCAAAACATTATTGTGCCTATTATTTCTCTATCTCCATATTATTTCTGTATATCAAACTATACATTCAACATGGTATCAGAGCCTCCATCAAATTTATTTCTCTAATTCTGCATCGCCAGATATTTTTTTTTTCC
Organism: Euphorbia lathyris; assembly: GCF_963576675.1. NCBI lineage: Eukaryota > Viridiplantae > Streptophyta > Magnoliopsida > Malpighiales > Euphorbiaceae > Euphorbia > Euphorbia lathyris. The sequence continues at coordinate 73,627,958 of NC_088914.1, read as the reverse complement.
CATTCCTGAATAGTGTTTCCGCCTACCTATTCCCAAAGCTTTCCCATATTAATCCCATTCCTAATTACTGCTTCCGTCTACCTCCATCCTATATTACTTTCTTTTTTTTTTCCTTGTGTTTTTCTTTTCCTATTCCAAAGCTTCTTCCCTGTTCCTATTATATTTCTACTATAATCCTAATACAGGTCCTTTTCTTATTCCTAACACTAGGCCTGCGCATCACCTCTCCATTAATTTCGTTTTCGCTTTTTTTTTTTTTTTTTTTTTATTCAAGCAGACATGGATGATCGCACAAATTTAATTTCACCTACTGCGATGCCATTCGTGACAGCCGTCGCTGCCCAACGCCTTGCGCAACCCGCGCCTCTCCCGACTCCGACCAATTCAACCGCTGATGTCGCGGTGTTAGCTGCGATTGCAGCGTATCGGGCAGCAGTGCCGCTGCAACTGAATCATGAACCGATCCCGGTTCAGCAGCCATTAATTCAATCTCAACAACCATCGGTCTCCACGGCCACTCAAACCCTATTTTCTCCATCAGTTCTTGCTGCCCTAGCCGCCTATCAAGCAGCTGAAGCCAATAATAAACATCAGGTTATTTCTAAATGTAATAGTTCACCGTTTGTTTACAATTCTCAATCAGCCCGTGATCCCTCTCCATCTTTTTTCTCAAATTCTTTTCACAATACTGTTGATGCACCTTCAAATAATTTTCGACCTAATTTTATTCCTTCCTCAAATCCTCTTCCTTCAACCAATCCTGTCTATACTGAACCTGTTTCTACCTCTGTCACCCAACCAAGACAACCTCCCACAAATATCACCATTAACATCAAATTAACCCCTCACAACTACAAAGCATGGAGAATGTCCATGGAATCTACCCTCAAAACCTATCATCTTTTTTCCCATATTATCAGTTCAACACCTCCTCCACCTCAATTTATTTCTAGAACAGGTTTTATGACATCTGATGCGGATTTAATCATAAATCCATCTTTTTCCCAATGGGATGATTTAGAAAATATTGTTAGGACTTTGCTCCTAAATTCCATCACTGAGGAAGTTTTTCCTGATATTGCATATCTCAAATATTCACATGACATTTGGCTAGCTTTGGAAGATGCTTATGGGCTTATTACAGGAACCAAACAGTTTCAGTTAGGTGTTGAACTGCATGAGCTTGAGCAAGGGGGGATGTCAGTAACTACTTACATGCAAAAAGTGAAGTCTATTCTTGATGATCTAGCTGCCTCAGGGAACCCTTACCCTCGACACTTACTACCATCAGTTCTTTACAAGGGTTTGGGAGAAGAGTATCGCTCTACCGTTCAAAATCTTATCACTCAGCGCGACACAAACATCAATTATCAGGAGATTTTGAACAGTTTGAAGACTGTTGAAGGCATGATCCAATCAACAAGAAAGACAACTCTGCTTCAATCTGATGGTATACCTGCGCACCGAGAAGCCAACGTCTCCACCATGGAACCAACACAATCAAAGAAGCAGAATCCAAAGAAGAGAAGAAGTGGCAAGTGCTACAACTGTGGTGATCCAAGTCACTGGGCTGATAAGTGCAAAAGATCGAAGAACACTTCACATTCAAACTATAATTCTGGACCACAAGCACACATGGCGTGGCAACAACCACCAAATCCATTCATGGGTCCTAATCAGCCATGGTATCCTGACACTGGAGCAACAAATCACATGACGGCAAATCCCGCTCAACTTCAACAGATGCAGCCATATCCAGGATATGACACAGTTCAATTTGGCAATGGTCAAGGTCTGCAAATTTCTCACTTTGGAAACTCAAAGATAAATAATCTGAAAATTAATGATGCCTTACTTGTTCCTAAGCTCACTAAATCCTTACTATCTGTTCAAAAAATTTCCCGTGATAATTCATGTTTCTTTGAATTTTGGCCTAACCATTTTCTTGTAAAGGACCAAACAACTGGGTAAATCCTGTTACGAGGCCCGAGTAAAGATGGGCTATATGTGCTTACACCCACCCTGAAGGAGGCGCTAGTAGGAGAGAAGGTGTCTTTTGAAAGGTGGCATGCACGGCTTGGACATTGTCAGAATCAGACAGTTAGCACAGTTCTCAAAGGAAACAATCTATCCTCTTCAAAATCAGTTAGCAATTGTTCTTTTTGTCCATTAGGCAAACTTGCTAGAAGCTTTTTACCCTCTATTAGTCGCTCTAGCACATTTATTTTTGAAAACTTACATCTTGATGTTTGGGGACCAGCTCCAGTTGTTTCTTATCTTGGTCACCGTTATTTTTTAATTATCATTGATGAATTCAGTAGATTTGGGTGGGTTTTCTGTTTAAAGAACAAAAGTGATGTTTTCTCAACCTTTTGTGATTTTTATGCCATGATCTCTAATCAGTATAGTGCAAGGGTTAAGAATATTTATTCAGATCTTGGGGGAGAATTTCAAAAACTACAACCTTTTTTCAAACGACATGGCATTATACACAAAATTGCGTGCCCTCACACTCATGCACAAAATGGTATAGCTGAGAGAAAAATTAGACATGTAGTTGACACATGCCTTACTTTGTTAGCCAATGCATCTTTACCCCTCAAATTCTGGAACTATGCCATGATACACAGCATTAGGTTAATCAACTACTTACCCACCAAAATATTGAACAACAATTCACCCTATTTCTTGTTCTACAAGAAACAGCCTGCCTATAAGGCATTACGCATTTTTGGCAGTGGTATCTATCCTCTTCTTCGTCCATACAATCAGCACAAATTTGATTTTCGCTCCAAGCTATGTGTCTACCTTGGTCCATCAGAAAATCATTCTGGGGATATCTGTCTTGAGTATGCCACCGGACGCATATACATCTGCAAATTTGTGCAGTATAATGAAGAAGTATTTCCTGCATCAGCAGTCACTGCATCATCACCTTCATCTAGGAACTCGGGGGTAAGCACATCATGTCAACTACCATCTTTACTCGGCCCGTATCCAGGTAATTTCTCTAATCCCAATCCTATATTATCTACTTCTAACTTAGTTCCATGCTCCCAACCCATCACACCTGTCCACTCTGGACCTCATCCTGGAACCCCCATTACTCCCCCTGACTCCGAAGCCACAAACACTGCTCCTTTAGCTCCACGTCAATGTTTGTCACCAGTGGTCACTGCTGCATCAACACCTGTTCCTTAGAATGATCCTAGCACACCAGTTGATGCTGTGACCATCACCACACCGGAAATACAGAATGCAGTACCTCATGAAGAGAACATCATGCCACAAACAGATTCTCCTCCTCCTGAAACTGCACCACTTGCTCCTATTCCAACTGAAAGGCCCAGACCTCGCAATGCACCGCTGATTGGTCCACGACAACATTATATGCAACTTCGACAGTCGTCTCTTCAGTCAAGAGGAAGGTTTGAGGGACTTTTAGCTACACATCCAAATGGCACAGTGGATCCCACATGCTTCAGTAAAGCCAACAAACAACCCGAATGGCGTACAGCAATGTCTGAAGAGATTCAAGCTCTTCTGGACAATGGCACATGGCAACTTGTACCGAGACCACATGATCAGCATGTCATCACCTCCAGGTGGCTCTTTCGTACAAAGAAGAAGTCTGATGGAACCATTGATCGTCACAAAGCCCGCTTGGTAGCACGGGGATTCACTCAAAAAGCTGGTATTAACTACAAAGAAACATTCAGTCCAGTAATCAAAGCTACAACCATTAGGTCTGTATTTGCCATTGCAGCAGCAAACAACTGGTTCATCAATCAGCTGGATGTCTCTAATGCATTTCTTCATGGAAACTTATCAGAGACAATATACATGGAACAACCGCAGGGTTTTCGGGACAGTGACCTACCAGATCATGTATGTCTTCTCAAAAAGAGTCTTTATGGATTAAAGCAAGCACCGCGAGAATGGTTCACACGCCTTCAAACATTTCTCCTCTCCCTTGGGTACAAAATGTCACAGGCTGACAACTCTCTATTCATCAGACGCACCGACACTGAAAAGACTTACATTCTGTGCTATGTTGATGATATACTCATAACAGGTAACCACCCTGCACACATCACCAACACTATTGCAGCCATCGAACATGAGTTTCCCATTCGCAATCTTGGCAAGGCAGAATACTTTCTCAGAATTGAGATCAGATATGAGAAGGATGGAATTCACATGTGTCAGGCCAAGTATGTGGCTGACATCCTAGACAGAGTGAAGATGATTGACTCCAAGCCCACACTAACGCCCATGGCCACCACGCCAACACTTTCAAAGGAGCTAGGCACCAGCTTAACCTCTGGAGATGAATATCGAAGCATTGTGGGAGCACTTCAATACTTAACATTCACCCGTCCTGACATTGCATTTGCAGTTAATAAATTATGTCAGTTTCTGAACTGTCCGACTGATGAGCACTGGAAAGGAGTTAAGAGGGTCTTACGCTATATTCAGGGCACATCAGACTTGGGCATAGTCATGTCTATCAAACCAATACAGCACATCCATTGTTACTCAGATAGTGATTGGGGAGGGTGTCCTGATGATCGACGGTCCACGAGAGCCTTCTGTGTTTACCTTGGATCTAGCATTGTATCGTGGCAGACCCACAAGCAACCCACAATAGCCAGATCCTCAACAGAAAGTGAATACAAGGCAGTGGCAAATGCCACAGCAGAACTCCTATGGTTCAAATCTCTTCTCTCGGATCTCGGATTTCCCTTACCCACCCCGGTTCAGCTATGGTGTGATAATGTTGGAGCAATTTATCTCACCTCAAATCTAGTGTTCCATGCCCGTACGAAGCACATTGAGCTAGATTATCATTTTGTTCGTGAACAAGTTCATAGAGGTTTTCTCAGTGTCAGATTTATTCCCACCGATGATCAGGTGGCAGACATACTCACCAAGCCGCTAGCTCCGGCTCGCTTCACGATGCTACGCTCTCGCCTCTTTGTTCGTGCCCGCCATCGGCTTGAGGGGGGGTGTTAGAGATAATGTTCCTATTATCTCTGTAAATAGATTCTTATCTAGTTACAGTTTCAATTTGTCTATAACCCTAGCTAGGTAGAGTTCTAATACGATTATACTTGTGTATTGTATTCCTATACAAACTACTATTGGCTCACTATAAATACAAGGCCTCCGAGCCATAATCACTAAGGTGATTCAAAACATTATTGTGCCTATTATTTATCTCTCTATCTCCATATTATTTCTGTATATCAAACTATACATTCAACATGAAATTCCATCAACCAAAATAATTATCATCAAGATGAATTTGTGACTAATTCTTACTAATTTTATTTTTTTTTATATGTAACATATTGAATTGATAAAGTTTCTTCATATGCAACATTAGAAAAGTATTGATTGTAATAGTTTATAGAATAATATATTGATGCTGCTTCCATTTTAACATAGATTGTAATTCTTTTGTATCGTAGATATAATATTTAATTTTAATTGTAGTTTAATTCAATTTTTATTTAACCTATATTGTAATTCTTTTGTATCGTAAATATAATATTTAATTTTAATTATAGTTTAATTCAATTTTTGATTTTTTATTATATTCTAATATATTTCTTAATTAATTTGCTATTTTATTATTATTGTTTCACAGAATATTTGGAATATGAAAATGTATTAAAATTCCTAAAAAGTACAAAGCATTGAATTTTGTAAAAATAAATAAATCATTCATCTTTAGTTAAAATTCTATAAAAAAAAGTAGTCAATTATTTTTAAAATTAATTTAACTTGAATTATCATTAAAAAATATATATTAATTTCAAATATACATAATATAAATTTTTTTCATAGCATGATATAAAATTATTTAAAAGTAAATATGTCAATTTATTTATTTATCTAAATTATATAAAAGTTTCATACCCCGTGCATCGCATGAGTTTTCGACTAGTAATTTAATAATATGTAATCACATAACTAATAAAAAATTAATATATATAATTAACTCACGAATGCAGATAGACACAGAAGGCACTTGGCTGTATCTGGTGCCTGTAGCAGATGCAGCGGCCATGTGGAAACCTTGTGCCATGCTTTGAGGGATTGCCCGAATAGTAGAAAGGTTTAGGAAGGGGTCCTTCCTCACCACATCCTTCCTTCCTTTATGGGGTTCTCTGATATTGACTGGTTCTCTGAAGGCGTTAATAGGAATTTGTTGGCCAGTATGGAGCACGGGGCTATTCTCTTCGCTATTATTTGTCACCAAATGTGGAAATGGAGGAATGAAGAGTTATTTGCTGAGAAGACTGTCTTTATTCCTGACCTCCGGTTTTACTTCTCGAAAAAACTCTCTGTTATTACAAAGAGTTTTGAAGGAGAGCCCCTGGTTCACCCCTCCCCGGTTAAAGAGGTCCAGTTAGTTGGTTGGAAGAAGCCCAGGGAAGGGGTTGTCAAGTTGAATACGGATGGCTCCTGCCTTAGTAATGGCAGAATTGCTGCTGGTGGAGTTCTTCGGGATGCTGGTGGCGCCTGGCTGGCTGGGTTTACCCATAACTTAGGTACGGGCTCCTCCTTTACTGCGGATCTCTGGGGGATCTTGTCTGGCATTAAACTCGCCATTCGCATGGGTGTTAAAAGACTTTCGGTGGAGTCTGACAATTTGGAGGCTATCAACAGGATTTCGGATAGACAGGCTGTTTGTCTTAAGAGTCAGAATCTCATTAAAGCCATCTTGAGGCTTCGTCCTGCCTTCGATTCTCTTACCTTCTCCCATATTTATAGGGAGCAAAACCGCGTGGCGGATCGCTTGGCAGCTGCTGGGCATGGGGGGATGTTAGGTGTTTCTACCATTTCCGTTCCTCCTTCTTTTCTGTTACCTTCTCTTCTTGAGGATAGGATTGGGGTCAGTCTTCCTAGACTGATCCCGGGTTAGGTTTTTGTTTGTTTGTTTTTTTTCTTCCCTTCTTACCAAAAAAAAAATTAATTAATTAAATTTTTTTAGTTAATTATTTATATAAGTAGACCCCTAAAATATAAAAGGTGTTCTTATATCCGGCCACCATTTCCCACCTCTAGCACTGTAAAAGGATGAAAATGCGCTTTTAGATGTTTGGATGGGAAATGATCTATTTTTTTGCTCTCCCAACACGCGGGGGTGTGGCTATCACGCCCCACCTTGTGGTGAGGCGTGATAGTGGGGTGTGTGATAAAGCTGAATTATGCAGCAAAAATAAAGAACAAAAGAAATAGGGTAAGTGAGGAAGGAAAAGAAGCAGAAGGAGAGGCAAAGTTGTGCTTTATATTATTCATGCCTTTCTAAGAAAACAATAGGCTTTATATAGCAACCATGACAATGGTTATGAAATAAAAATGTAGCCAAAAAAATAGGAACAGCTTATCTAGAAAATCAAAACAACTTATTTGAACTTAACCACTAAAGATCCCACTCAATCTCCACACATATCTGTCAGTTGACTCCACTACTCAATATTAGCACCATTCCACATTAGCACGTATCATACCTTCCCCCTTTTTATTGATCCTTGTCCTCAAGGATGAAATTGGGATAAGACCTGGAAAATCGCCATTCATTTTCCCAAGTTGCATCCTCCATTGGGGCTCCTTTCCATTTCACTAAGATTTCCCTTTTGGGCCGGTATGTTCCCTTCGTAATGACTCGTCGATCAAGTATAGTATCAGGCTGAGGAAGGATGATAGAATCATCATCAACAGAAGGAAGTTGGCTGGAAATTGGAGTCAGTGTCCCAATATGTTTACGCAGCAAGCTCACATGGAAAACATTATGAATTTGAGAACCTTGTGGAAGTTTTAACTTGTATGCAACCTCGCCCACCTTTTCTACTACTTGGTACGACCCAAAAAACCGCGGGGCAAGCTTCATGGACTTGTGAAACGCCATTGAAGTTTGTCGATATGGCTGTAATTTGAGGAAGACATAATCCCCAACTTCAAATGACACCTCTCTTCGGTTACGATCTGCTTGAACTTTCATTCGATTCTGAGCAAGAGCTAGATTGTGCTGCAGCTCCTTCAGAATGGTACTGCGGTCTCGAAGATACTCATCAACAGCTTGTACTCGAGATGTTCCTGGAACATAGGTTAATAGGCTTGGGGGTGGAATTCCATATACTGCTTCAAAAGGGGTCATCTTTATGGAAGAATGAATGGGTGTATTGTAACTATATTCAGCCCAAGCAAGCCATTCCATCCATTTCTTCGGCTAATCACCTGCAAAGCATCGCAAATATTGCCCGAGAGTTCGATTAACAACCTCAGTTTGCCCGTCTGATTGGGGATGGTAGCTTAAACTCATGCAAAGTTGGTTCCCTGGAGTTGAAACAACGTCTTCCAAAAAGAGCTGATAAATACCTTGTCTCGATCACTAACAATTGAGCTGGGCATGCCATGGAGTCGAACTATACTGTCAATGAAAGCCTTTGCAACATCAGTGGCTGTATAAGGATGTCTGAGGCCCATAAAATGGGCATATTTGGTCAGCCTGTCGACCACTACCATGATCACGGTGCAATTCTTTGATGGCGGCAATCCCTCCACAAAATCCATTGAAACATTGGTCCAAACTTGTTTAGGAATTGGCAAGGGCTGAAGTAATCCCGCTGGCTTCATACAATCTGACTTATACCATTGGCATGTGTCGCGTTGTTTCAGAAATTTCTTCACAGTGTCCCTCATATTTATCCAAAGTAAACTTCGCTTGATACGGGCAAGAGTCTTATGGAAGCCAAAATGGCCACCTGTCGGTGATGAGTGACAATCAGCAAGTATTTTTGGAATTAGAGTTGATGAAGGGCCGAGGTAAACCTTGCCATCCTTGAACCATACCCCATCCCTTTGACGCAGCTTGGAAGCCAATTGAGTTGTACTCTCTTCCATCAATTTTCTGTAGAAAGGATCTTTGTTGACTTCCTTTTGTAATTCAGACCACCAATCTGCATTTGGCATCGAGATAGACAGAAATTGGAATTCAACAACACGGGATAGAGAGTCTGCACCTTGATTTTCAGATCCTTTTTTGTATTCAATCTCATAGTCATATCCGAGAATTTTTGGGAGCCACCTAGTTTGAGCTGGAGTAGTGATTCGTTGCTCCAATAAAAACTTCAAGCTTTTTTGGTCTGTACGAACAGTAAATGGCTTACCCAGTAGATAGGGACGCCATTTTTTTATCGCTTTAACCATTGCTATCACCTCTTTCTCATATGTGGACAAGTTCAGAGCTGACCCTTTTAACGCTTCGCTGAAATATGCTATTGGCCTGCCATTTTGCATCAAAATTGCTCCAATTCCAATTCCGCACGCATCACATTCCACCATAAACCGTTGTGTAAAATCAGGGAGGCAAAGGATTGGAGCTGAAGTGAGGGCTGTTTTGAGTTGTTTGAAGGCAGTTTCAGCTTTTGCATTCCATTGGAATCCATCTTTAGATAGGAGCTGGTTTAAAGGGGCAGCTATGCTTCCAAAGTTGCGTATGAACTTTCGATAATAGCCGGCCAAGCCAAGGAACCCACAGACTCCTTTTACTGTCATTGGTGTTGGCCATTCAAGAACTGACTTGATTTTAGTTGGGTCAACTGCTACTCCCTGCTCCGAAATTATATGCCCCAAATAGTCAACTTGTGAGACCCCAAATTGGCATTTTGACTCCTTGACATATAAGCTGTTTGTTGACAGTATATTTAAAACAACCTGCAAATGTTTCAAGTGCTCATCCCAAGATTTTGAGTATATTAAAATATCATCAAAGAAAACCAGAATAAATTTCCGAAGATAAGGTCGAAAAAGATCATTCATGAGACTTTGGAATGTTGATGGTGCATTAGTGAGACCAAATGGCATCACCATAAACTCGTAATGCCCTTTATGTGTTCTGAAAGCAGTCTTTGGAATGTCTCCTTCGCATACTCTGATTTGATGATAGCCCGCCCTTAAATCCAATTTGGAAAAGTATTTGGCACCATGTAGCTCATCAAGGAGATCATCAATAACTGGAATTGGATACTTGTCCTTCACAATGATGTTGTTTAAGGCCCGGTAGTCCACACAAAACCTCCAACTGCCATCAGACTTTTTCACTAGAAGAACCGGCGAAGAGAAAGGGCTTGTGCTAGGTCGTATCAACCCAGAATCGAGGAGCTCTTTAACCAATTTTTCTATTTCAGTTTTTTGATAATATGGGTAGCGGTAAGGTCGTACACTTACTGGTTCTGTTTTGGGTAATAGTGGGATGTGGTGGTCATGGGAACGTTTTGGAGGCAAGGATTTGGGGCTGTAAAAAACATGGGAAAATTTGGTAAGGATGTGAGCAATTTTAGGTGGGTGTTCTTGTGGTATGTGGTCATTGATAGAAGGAACAATTTGTAAAAAGAACCTCGTACCTTGTAGATGACAAAGATGGAAGCACTCTTTCTCAGACAAAGGACCCACAGATGATTGCTTCAACCCATAAAAGGTGTGAGAATTTCCTCCAAGTTTGAAGGTCATAGTCAGCTTTTTGTAATCTGTCTCAATTGGACCCAGAGTTTCTAGCCATTGAACACCCAAAACTAATGGGCACGCTGCAACTGGAAGGACATAATAATCTGCTGTTATGGCATGTCCTTGAATGGTAACGGTGATTGCCTGACATTGCCCTGAACATACTATTTTTGTCTCCATTAGCCACCATGATCTGAATTTTTTTTTATCTCGAGCTACTGGTAACCCAAACTTAGAAACTATAGCTTCATCAATGAAATTACGGGTACTACCTCCATCAATAAGAACAGTTATCAATTTGTTTTTTATTTTTCCTTCTACACGCAAGGTTTGAGGGTGATTGGTACCTGTGATTGCGTGGAAAGAAATTTCTGGCACCGACTCTGGTTCTTCAGTTTCTTGGATGTTATCATCTGGCGAGGCATCTTCAATCATGAACAACTGGGGCCTTTGACAACGGTGACCCGAAGCAAACTTCTCATCACAATAATAACAGAGTCCTTTATCCCTTCGTTCCTTAGCTTCTTGATTGGTAATTCGTCGAAAGGTAGGGTTGGAATTGTTATTTCTGGGTGGAGGGCCTAGGATTCCAGCAACTAGGTTATGGATTTCTCTAGGTGAGGCAGTAGGATTGGAGCGTAGTGGCTAGTTTTGTTTCTTTTGCAGCTGAGTTTTTTCCTCTATGAGTCGGGCCACACCTAAGGCATCAGCCAGGGTCTTAGGTTGTTTAACTTTGACTTCAATGCGAATGTCATCGCGAAGTCCTGCAACGAAGCACCCAATGAGAAAGTTTTCTGGCAACCCATCCACGCGGTGTGAGAACTTCTCAAAGGCCTCTTGATAAACAGCTACTGTCGATGTTTGTTTGAGGCGACTCAACGCTTCAGATGGATCTTCATAGTTTGTTGGCCCAAAGTGGAGGAGGAGAGCCTTGGTAAATTCCCCCCACGTCAGCGGTCCTCGAAACTTGACCAACCAGCGGTGCCATTGTAGGGCTATGCCTTCCAAATGGAATGAAGCAAGTTGTACTTGTTGTTCAGGAGCTATGTTCTTGAAATCAAAATATTGTTCAGCTTTATACACCCATCTCGTTGGGTCAGCGCCATCGAATTTGGGGAAGAACAATTTGAGAGTGCTATGGTTTTGTTGGTTGTTGGAAGAGGACTCATCTCGTCCGAATGGGTTGAATTCAGGTTGTCTGGTTCGTGTAGTTTGCAGCGCTTGCAGTTCGGTTAACACTACTTGTAAGGTAGCATTAACTTGATCAAAGGAGGATTCATGTTTCGCTAGGATGTCGTTTACTTCGTTGCGAAACTCTACATTGGTTTTGCCACGCGTGTCCATGACCAGAACCGCTCTAATACCACTGATAAAGCTGAATTATGCAGCAGAAATAAAGAACAAAAGAAATAGGGTAAGTGAGGAAGGAAAAGAAGCAGAAGGAGAGGCAAAGTTGTGCTTTATATTATTCATGTCTTTCTAAGAAAATAATAGGCTTTATATAGCAGCCATGACAACGGTTATGAAATAAAAATCTAGCCACAAAAATAGGACTATCTAGAAAATCAAAACAACTTATTTGAACTTAACCACTAAAGATCTCACTCAATCCCCACACATATCTGTCAGTTGACTCCACTACTCAATATTAGCACCATTCCACATTAGCACGTATCAGTGTGATAGTCACACGCCTCACCACATATTGGGGCGTGATAGCCACACGCCCGCGTGTCGGAAGAGCAATAAAAATAGACCATTTATTCAATTCAAACCCGTAAATACCTGTAAATACTATACAATTTTAATTAAAATTTGTAAATACTATACAATTTTAATTAAAATCTGTAACAATAATATAAATTCATGAATAAATATTATCAATTAAAACACATAAATTCATATACATCAATGTAATCTACCCAAGCCGCTCTCTTGTCAGCATAAATATTGTCCAAGTAACGAACAATCGGATCACAAAATCTATACCATTGTCCGGGAATAGGAGGCATTGGAAATCCGGGTCTTAAATAAAGACGTATGTAGTGTTCATAACTCCTCAAATGACAAATGACAATCTCTTGCTCCGGTGGTCTTCCATCGTCCGAACGTATCGGCAGTATAGTACAACATTCTAACTGTGGCGTTGTAAAAAAGAATATCACTGCATTCAACACAAATACAACAACATATAAATCATCTGGACTCACCATCCAGTGGAATTGACAACATCCCGCTCCTGCCCATCTAATACGTGTGACGGCATCATCTACTCGGTTCTGGAACACTGGCTCATACATATTACGGTGGGCCTGCACCTCATTTTCTATAAGCACTCTCAATAGCTTCCACTCCTCCTGATTATTTGCGATGGCGTCGGCTAAAACACGAAATCCACAGTTACCATCTGATACAACATCTAGGTATCCAGTAATATATGGTACGATGAGTCCCTGAACCCTATGTAAATGTTGGTATCCACTGATATCTGCATCAAATCTGGTATATGAATATATGAAGTTCGTTAATGATAATATATTTACTTTAACATGAACTTATTTATTACGAAAATAATAAATACCCGGCATCTCATTGTTATGTACAGAGGACGATGAGCTTCGGCCTCGACTACGATTACTCCTCGAAGTAGAAGACCGAGCACGGCCACGTGCATCCTAACTATACTCCCATACACTCGGATTGCGCTTTGTAGATGAATTCCCCTTTGGTCTACCCCTAACTGTATCTTTGACCTTGGGTTCTTTGTAACTGCCTTGATCCGGGTTAATTTGATCATGGATAGAGAGATATGCTACGCACCATTGCATGATCTAATTTGTAAATCTTTTCCATAAGAGAGTGAAAAAACCGGTGATCCTCGGACCCATCACCATATACGGGAGCAGTAGCTGGTATGTCACTCAAACTATCAAAAGCAAGGGTTCTCCAAAAAGGATGGATGCGGTCCACACTAATCAGCATATTCGAATCGATATGTTTTCTAATTTCACATGCACAAGGAATACCATGAGTCATGGACAACACACATCCACAATCCGTTAATGCATCAACACTCAATCCGCGCATATGCACCATCTTATCATACAATACATGCAAACAGTAATGTGAAACATGTAAGTTGAGGTAAGTGAAAGGAGCTATGCAGCGAGACACCGCAGATCTTCGTCTCGAGTCCTCAAGTGAGTATCTGGTTATATACAGTAAAACACATTACAAAACTAATTCATTACAATTAAAAAGATTAAATTTAATAACAGAAAAAATGTCTTACTTGATAGCATCAATCTGAGCCTCAATGTCCTTGTGCACCTTCGCCCACACGGTATCGAGTGCACCAGTAGATGAATTCAACCACAGCTTCAACTGTGCATGTGCACTCTCTACTCAACATATTGTTGTGTTTCCTAAGTGCAACACATTGTTCGTCCACGCTCGGCAGAACTTCTCCTTGTGCACTAGCCATGCGGTCTCCACATACTGTATTACACGAGGCCATTTGGCAGTAATATTCTTCATGCTTCTCACTACCTCCTCATATTCGGCTACTGTCGGCGCTTCAATTATTGCTTTCCATTTGGTATTCTTAAAAATTTCTCCAAAATCCTTCATTCCAATCAACTTGGCTACTCTATCCTCCACATCTTCATTAATATGCCACGTACACAACAAATGATGAGTTTCAGGAAAAACCTCACTAACCGGTCTCATCAATCCTAACTTCCGGTCAGTAACAATGGCTGTTGGATGCACATCACCGCCAAGCAAAATCCTCAGTTTTCCTAAAACCCACATATAACTACCCACTGTCTCATCCTTCATAATTGCATAGGGAATCAAGAAGTTCTTGTTTGAAGGTGTCATTCCAATGATCTCAAAAAATGGCATTTTATACTTGTTTGTTTTATATGTTGAATCCATGCCAACAAACAAGTAGTAGGATCAGAATAGGGTGATCGAAGTAGGATGTGCCATAAAGAGGTGAATCACAACATTACCCGGATCCGCTTGCGTCTGATGTATGTAATCCATATCTCTAGCAAGCCGGTAAAACTGACTGATTACATCCAGATCCTCAAAACTCAGTCCTTATTTTTTTCCTGTAATTATACAAGTCTTTGGGCCGGACAATTCTCAGGGTGTTTTCTTTAATCACTGCAAAAATAGCACAAGGCTTTGCTTGAGCTGCACTCATTTGACACACAATTTTTTTTGAAGCGGGACTTAATCCGCTCATCTGTCGATATCCCTGACGATATACAACCAATCCATGATTGTGCTGTCCTCCCTCTCCAGCAACACCATTTACCACTCAACCCCCTAATTCAGCAATTTCTAGAACCTTCACCTGGAATTTGCAACCACGGTATTTTGTTTTCGTATTCCTCTGTATTGCGTCCTCCATATCCCTATCCTTATTCCTTTGAATATTCTTTATACCACAGGCACATTTAACCAATATCCATTTTAACTTACCCCATGTCTTGTGAGAAGCTATAGTTAACTCGAAACCAAGACGAATCGCCGTCTGTTTTGCCCAGTTAACAGCTTCCTGGTATGTTTCAAACGTATGTACAGGATAAAATTCCCCACTGTATTCGACACCGTCACCTCTGAAGTCTTCTAACGGAACCTGCAAATGTTAATTAACGAACATTAGATTCCTTTTTAATCAAATTCGCCAATATTTCGGGCCTAAACCCCTGAATTCTCTTTTTTTAGTACGAGGGTGTGGGCATCACGCCCCAAGGTGGGCATGATGCTCACACGCCCGACAGTCCGACAGCCACTATTTTTCCAAAAATTAAAACGTAATCAGAAATTCTTAAACGGAAAAAACACCTCGACTTCAGCAGATTAGTGGTTCTCGTCTCTTACCAGGAATAACAGTGCTCGCCATTATACATGTAATCTCAGATTTCGGAAAAAAATGAGTTTGGGAGAGTTTTAGAGAGTGTGGAGGAATCAAATTTTTGGTTAGGGGCAATTTCGTCTTTTTTCGGGGCTGAGGGTAGGAAATTGGGGTTGAGTATAGTAATCTACAATATAAACCATAAGCCTTAAGGTATAAACCCTTAGATTGTAAAATATGTAATGTGTCATCAAATCAATAATCCGACGTACATCATCCATACGCCCGACGTATACTAAAATTTCTTATTTTAGTGATAATGAAAATGCTGCTAGAAAAAAATTCATGTTTTACCACGTCATCTGTGCACTGTGATAATAATTTGATGACAGATGGTACATCAACAAATTAAAAAATTGACATGTGTAATTAATGAATGAAATACCGATATCATCTTGATATTAAGGATTCATGTGATCCACATCCTAAACCAACTGGGACGTCCGAAGTAAGAAGACCATTAGATTAAATTAAATAGGAATAAACTTCTCCCAAGACACGTGTGATGGGAGAAGTCCCGAGAGGTGATCTCTCGAGACAACTTCAACTAAGGAATACATGTACCTCGTCGTTATCAAGTAATAAATCTGGTTAAATCGATATATTGAATTCATAAGATTTATACCACAAGTATTAAACTACTCGGTTTTATACATTATCTAGACGGTGGATACTTTAGGTTAGTTTGGGTAACAATAATAAACTACTCCTAAACTATGGGTGTGACAGTTTTTATGTGTTTTAAGCCCTTATGGGAATATACAGATGATATTAAGTTACAACATGTGATAAACAATATTTCATAATATATACGAGTAACAATTTACTCTTGCAAAGATGATTATATCTAAACCGACCAACTCCGTGAAGTTCTTAGATCGTGATTCCCTCTCCAAACGACTCTAATTCTTGGGTTCAGAAAATAGGGCCCATAAGTTTCGTGGCTTGTCAATTCCAACAGTTTCTGGGTTTTCAATTCCGGTAAGACAACACCTACTTGAATCCTAATGGATTTCGAAACTTGTAATCAACCTACAAAATAAGCAATTATGAGAATCAAAGCAATGAATAAATATCAACAAGTATACTGAAACTGAAAACAATCAAGTTTCAGAGGTGGGGATGAACCCGCCTTGATGGATTGGGAGAATGCTCCACCAGAGGAAGCCAAATAAGTTGAAGTTCCAGAGGTAACCATTGAGAAGTCGGTCTCTAATTCCGGGATAATCTCAGTAGATATAGATGTAGTAACCGAAATGGGTCGACTTAGTGAAGGAAGGCTCGATGATAGCTGAAATAGCAAAGATTATGACAGATGTCGAGGACCAAATCCGGGTCACTTACAGGGTTAGAATCGAAGAGGGTGCACTCACCGCCTAGCAGATAAAAGCACTGTTAGAGGAATTAGAGCAAGTTTCTCTCGATACTGAGAATGATGCCTTAGAGGATCCTTCCCCAGTAGAATAGGATTTTGGTGTCAATGTATCTAGTGTCCTTAAGTTTGATGATGTACTCTTTTCCAAACTTAAGGCAAAGACCCAACCCGCCTATCAAACAAGCAGGTTCCATTGCTTGCCAGCTTTCCATACTACTTAGTATGGACACCATTATAACATGCATAATATAGCATGTTATAATACTTTTATGGAAGTGAAATGACAGATGAAAAACTATAAAAGTATTTAGTGTTCTAATTATATACTTAAAACAATGAAAAACTAGTATACTTCAAAAGCTGTCCAGAGAGACAGGGGCATGATGCTTAATACTTGAAGTCATTTAAGCTTCATACAAGAATTTCTGACAGTTTGGTTGACAATTGAATTTCACAAGGGTTTCCTTTGTCATGGAATAAATTACCATACTAACATATAGCAATTGAGACCAAACTGCAATAAATCGAAAATTCACTTTGTATTAGAATGCTTGAGGCCCTTTTCGGTTGAAGATCATCACTAACCATGGAAAAACCCTGTGATTATACAGATGAAGTCAACTTTTCCATCGACATTGGAGTGAATTGCTGGAAAAAGAAAGGAATCGAAGTAAAATCAATAAAAAATGAGGTGAAATCAATAATGGGGCTCTTGGGTTTTTCGGTTAAGAGATTTGGATGGGGGTTTTAGATTTGGGAATTATATGGTTTTAAGTTTAGCACACACAGAAGATGAAAGGGATAAGGCACAAATGAAATTTGCTTAATTTAGATGAAAGGGTTTTAGATTTAGGATTCTTTACGTTTTTCACATGAAGATGATGGGGTATCAATGACATTTGATGAATTTTAATCATATAGAATTTATTGGACTGGCAGACACACACGGAAATTTTAAACTGTGCAAAGACAATGTGTTAGTGTGGTTAAAATTGGTCCGGTTTACTAGCGTTAAGGGTAGAATTATACCATTTTAGAGGCTAACTATATTAGGGGTGTTTTGACACTTTATCCCATTCATTTTAGATGCGTATTTCCTGAATTAACGATTTCCAATTTATAAAGTCTTCAGGATTGTAATTAGATAAGAAAGGTAAACCCAGGACAAACAATAAGCAAGAGAAAAGGAGCTGATTGAACCTGAAAAAAGTGCAATCCACACCATACACCGTCACCAAAGCATTAGTATCATCTTCCCAGGAAACCATCTCACAATCAACAGCGACAGTTGCAGTTTAACTCGTCAACTTAGATTTCTTAGTGAGCTTTTAACGTCAGTCCTGATAGAAACCAGATTGACTTGCAAGTTCTACACACACATGATATTCTTCAAATCAAAACATCAATAACTTGACAAAAGAATATAAGGTAAGCAAGAAAACAAGACTGAATCCAAGGACAACCAAGGCAAACAAAAAGAAACAAGGACAACAAAGGCAAACAAAAAGAAACAAGGCCGAAACAGAATCCAAGCATCCCTTCAAATTCAAGTCCTTAAACCATTGGGTGTGCATTTTTAAATAGGAATATCTGAATTCAATTCGAATATTATAGATAAATTACCTCCAGGGATTTTCTGAAATATATGCACAGAGATAACACTAGCAAGCAGTAACCACAACACATCAAAGAGATATACCCCCTCTTCGCTCATCTGTGAATAATGAAACATATAAAACAAGAAATTAATACATGTGCCTTTTCTTCCCTAGACACTTTACCTGAAAGTTGAAATATAACGTTACCTTCCTCTTCCCATCATCATTCAATTCACTCAATTCAATGGCCTGCTTCCTTGAAATCAAACCACAGAGACACGGATGGCTGGGATTCAACTTCTTCCCTTGCAATTTCAGCCTTAAAAATGAAAAAGACTCAACCTCATTTGATGTGGGATCAAACAGAACACAGAAGCTTCCAAATTCCACATCAGCGTTTCCATATAATAAACTCAAATCCCCGGTTTCCTCAATGTCATTACTCTGTGAATCAGTGAGAACTAAAAGACCTCCTTTTAGCCTCCCTCAATATGTTCACAGCTTCTCTCCTTCCCCTGAGAAAGCTGCATGCATTGCTGCAGCCAGATACTTTATTTGTTGCCTCTCCCTCGAAGAAAACTCCGCCATCCCCAATACTCTCTGCAAGAATATCATAATCATCTTCAGAGGAACCTACCGCAACATATGAATAAGATCCATATGTGAAGCAATATTTACCCCAGCGAGTAGATATTGCCAGGACCGGATCTGGAACAATAATCTCTTTGGGATGGAAAATTCCTCTATTGTAGGACCCTTCTAACAGATTCTACTGGAGAGACAGTCTCAAATTTAACTGCAGCTTCCCCAGCAACAAGAGCTGTGACAAGCGGACCCCCTGAAACAGAAGAATAACTATAAAAGAAGGAGAACTCGCCTCACATGCTTGGATCTTCTGTCAAATGCTCAAATGTATCAATCTCTCCACCACAAAAATTGTAGGGATACAGCAGGGCCACCTTAGTTAGAAGTCCATTTCCTAACCTCTGAATTGCAACTTGCTTTCTTTGTGGAAGCTCAGAATTCGATAGAAACATGTTTTAGCACACCCAATGGCACTGTGCATTTGCAGAATAGGTAACATCCCAAGGGGAATAAAACAAACATAAGGAAGAGATGAAACTAATCCTCCCCTAGTAAATGGAAGATTATCTCAAAGCCATTCGAGTTGACATGAGAGTGACAAAAATCTGAAACATGATATCTAAATAACACAACGGCTAAAGATCCAAAAACTTAAAATGATCTTAACGTAGAATCTCTATAGAGTGTAGAGATAGTAGCCACATAACAGTTTTGTTACACACATTAATAGTAACAGATGCCATCTTTCTTTTCCAAAGTAATCAACCGTGCAGAGCAACAAACAAGTTTAACAAAAAATGAATGCAAATTAGGTGATAGCAATATAGTTGTTAATGAAAAGCTCAAAAAAGAAATTATCTTGCAAACATGCTTCTCGAGATCATACATGCTTGAAAGAAGAATTCATATGAGCAATGGTCAAGGATATTGCACATTCAAGAATGCCTAAACCATTAATTAAAGAAAGCCAAAACTACATGACTTACAAGTACAGTTACTGAGTGGCAATATAACTAGAGGAGAAGCAAAGAGAATGCCCAAAGAACGCGAACAATCCTCAAACAAGTCTTCGAAAATCCAAGTTGCTATAACTTGAATGAAGGTGATGAACAAATTTAAAGGTACTACAAGAAAGTTAACTAAACGAGAGGTTTTATCTACTTGTGACTAGAATCAACGATGGGTTTCCTGGCTCGTGTAAAAGCTCTAATGAATCATTAGCAGCAATTCATAACAAACATTTAATTATACATCACAATCAAAACTAGATAAAAGAGAGATTTCAAGGAGGAATTTTCAGAAAGACAGTTGATTTTTTTTTTTTTTCTGCAACACATAAAGGCTGTTGAATGATACACAGGAAACATTTGAGAAGTGAAAGCCAGCATATGGATCTTATCATATGATAGGAATGCATACTTCAATAGGTAGGTGTTCAATTCTTAAATCAACCAGCTTCTGTACTGCCACAAGTGCCAAAAAAATAAATAAAACATGACTATAACGGGATTTCAATTATAAGAATGAAAATTTAAAAAAACAAAATTCTGTCTGAAAAGTAACAACTATACAACAAAATAGAGCAATCCGAAAAATTAGAATGACATGAGTACTAAATGGACACAGATGCATTCAACAACTAGCCACTTTCATAGGTAATCAACAAGACTATAATCTAAAATGGCAGAGGCTGAGGCATTTACAGTTATGAAGCATTTATGTGCTGAAAATCTCACATGTTTTTTTGTCAATTGCGCTGTCAATGTACAGTAATAAAAAAGGGAACCAAGAAGATAAAAGGGGAAAAAACATCATATCGCAAGAATTTATTATCTGCTAAGGATTCAGCTGTTTGAGCTGCTACCATCTTCATTGCTTGAAAACCTGCTAAATGCACATCCTACTAGATTTCTGCTCGCAAATAAACCAAGCTTGGAGAAGATAAACGATAATCTTCCCGTGCTAATTGAGGGACTAGCTGTCGCAGCAACTTGACTACCCATCACAGGAATCTCCAACCCACTACTCTCTTGAAGCCCATCACTAAGACTTGCATCAAAACCTTCATGATCAGTGGCATCAAAATTCATAACAAGTGATGCTTTTCGTTCTTGCAGCCAATCCATAACATCATTGCTCACTCCTCTGCATTTCTTGACTTTCACCTTCATCAAATTGGGACATCCCCAAGCAAGTGCTTCAATGGCAATATCAGAAATATCACAACCCTTTATACAGAACTTCTTCAAAGCAAGGCATTTTGCTGCAATGCAAGCAATTTCCTGATCACCAATGGTTCTACTTCCACAAAGTGCTAATCTCTCTAGGTCCTGGCAATTTGCAGCAATGGCTGCCAAGCTCAAATAGGTGGCGTTAACACCAATCAAAACTAGCTCTTGCAGATTAGGGCATTGCTTAGCTACAGCAATCAAACCCTCATCCCCAATCTTGTTGGTCCTCCATCCATCTATGTGAAGCTTCCTCAGTCGCTTGCAATTCTCTGCCACTGTAATAAGCCCTAAATTGGAACATTCAGGGGTTTTCACAATATGCAAAATCTCCAAATTCACCCATTTTGAAATGGCAGCAAGTCCAATATCTGTCACTTGAATCCTCTCCAAGTGAACATCTATTAGAAAATTGTTTCCATTTCCGGTCATTTCAAGTACTTTATCCCAGTCACCCAAACACCGAATAATTTTCAAGGTTCTCAGCTTTTTAGCTCCGATCACTAGCTGTTCAAAAGACTGACCGTTCACTAGCTGCTTCAAGGTTAACGATTTCAAAGACGAACCCGCAGCCCCAGGCCTGATCTGCTCACCTCCGTCCTGGATGCCTCGAAGCCGCTTAATAGACAGCTCCTCCAGAGCCGTGCAGTAATCTAGCACCGCGTTAATGCCTTTGGTGCCGAAAGCGCACGAGCCACACGAGAGCTTTTTCAAATTCTTACAATTTGCAGCAAACGCTGCCATACCGTCATCGGTGATTTCGCGGCAGCCACGGAGTTTAAGCCGCTCCAGTTTCCGGCAACGGATCGAGATCATGACGAACGCTTCGTCGTTCATACCCATGGACTTGCGGTGGCAACGTAATGCGAGTTTGGTGACCGAGTCAAACCGCGTGAACAGCGACGGAACATAGGAGAATATCTCCTCTTTTGCGTTCAAGGATAGCCGGTAGCGGCTACCTCCATCGACGAAAAACCACCGCCGGCTAACCAAAGAGCACATTTTCCTGTCCGTAGCAGACAAGAATTGAAAAATGTGAGCCAAACACTCATCGGGAATACCGTCCGTGCAGTCAACATCATTAATTATTTCCCCTACGAGGCCGTCGGATTCGCTAGGAACAACCGCCGGAGATAAGAACCGAAAACTGAAAGAATTCACCGCCGAAAAAGACTGGCCCATTAGGAAATTTAACAAACACGCGCCAGCAGAACAAAATTAAATTGAAAGAAGTTAGCACAAGTATTATCTATCTGAGAAGTTGAGGATTAAAGAGAAGGAGATGTATAAAAGGATAATTAAAGGGCGTTGAACGTTGATTTGGTATGTGAATCAGATTTAGATGACCCGTCAAAAGGATAGTGCGTGTCCTCGTCGCAATCGCCATTGCCGACTATGCACTGACTGCCGTCATGGATGCGCATACTTGCCAGGCGTAGATTTGCGTGTCACGGAAATAAACGAAATGAATCGTGGCCATTTAAAGTGATGACTTCCTTGTGGGGACAGCGGTATTATTTATTGTGGGGGAGTAAATGGGCACAAACTTCTTTGTTTTGGAGGTACATGGAACCACACTCAAATATACAGATACAGATACAGGGTAATGTTTTTCTTTGCTTGTGTTGTGACGAAGTATTTTAGGGAGGAGGGTTAAAATAAAATTAAGGTCAATGAAAGGGGGATAATAGTGGGTAATTGTTGTTTGGGTTATTTATAAATCTAAACTCTTTTTTTTTTTTTTTTTTTTTTGTTGGAATGGAAAGAATTTATATTAAGAATGATCGGAACTAATAGTGTTACAAGCAAAAGGAGGAGGGACAACAATCCATTCTCTGCAATCAGACTCAGAACATGCTGCTCTAGCAAAACAGTGAGTAACAGAATTCGCTGACCTACGAACAAATTTAACCGAGGGAGACTCAAGATCGTATAAGAGAGATTGACAGTCACCAAGAACAAGCTCCATTGTCGAACTGCCACTAGTTTCTCGCTGAAGAGCATAAACTAGTATTTGTGAGTCTGATTCAAGCTCTACATTCGACCATCCCTTTGCTTTTAGCCAGTTAAGTGCCTCCCGAAATGATAGGGCTTCAATAAGCAAGGGATCAAGAATGCACCGAAAGACACCATTGGTCACTGCTACAAAACCACATTGCCCAATTCTCACCACAAAGTCGTAGCCACCGACACCTAAATCTCGGAACATTGCTCCATCCACATTAACCTTGTACTGAGCCTCAAGTGGGGGAGACCACCTCTCCTCCCTAGCACATCTGACCAGGTGACGAGTCCCGCTACGTACACGGGCGGTTTGCCACTGAGTGAGAAAAGTCATCGCCTTGCTGAACGTTATCCCTGTCGGAACACAGACACGATTCCACACTGCTATTAATTACATGTACTCATTACAATACATTTTATTAAACTATACACTGCTATTGTTCACATTTCCGTAATACCCCTATTTTGTTTAAATCTTATATTACGAACAAAAAACAATTGTGAAATCCTCTTAAAGCGATAACACCTTCTGCGATTTTTGTTGTAATCTTGAACGGATTTTTTGCATCAAATTCAATCGCAAAGGTCGGAAAAAAAGTAAGTCTCAATCTCATTGCATCAAATAACAAGAAATCGGAGCATGTTTAGGGTTTACGTTTTGTTATTAGGGTTTATTTTTTCTTATGATTTAAAGCCTTATTAGGGTTAGAGTTATTATGTTTAGTAGCATATTTATGCATTAAAAACTTATTTTGGGATGTATTTGTTTGAGAATATAATATATCATGCACATTTAAACTGACTATCCATTTTGATGCACTAGATATAATAAGAAAGGTGGGTCATGGATTTCTGGCAGCCATCGGAATGGATTAGTCCGCATTCTTCTTCTGTCTTCATAATTTGTCTCATAGATACTTAATAGGACATGGAGTGTATTTATTTCGGGAACAATTTCACGATGAGGTTCTTCATCAACATCATCATTGGGGTTATAAGGATCCGAATATCTTTTTCATGTACGATTTTTTTGGGATCAAAAAATGGATTCTCGCTTATATCATCTAAACCGGGGTTGGATGTGTGGTTGAAATCCGTGTCTTTCCCTGACCAATGAATGTCAACTTCAATGGTGGGATCACAACTTGATTGAACTAACACATGGTTTGAACGTGTAATGTCTTCCGGAAGGTTACTTGTCCCGACATTCTCCTTCTTCACAATTCCCGATAGTTGTGCATCTATTGTTCGCGGTTCAGAAGTAACATATAGTGGGATCGCATCATCTAGATTCATTCAACAATACTCTATGAAGCATTTAACATCAGTAGAATCAACAATAGATACTACTAAACCAAGAACTCTGTTTGGACCGTAAGTTGTTTGCATGGCCATACTCAACACGTACTTAAAAACTCAAAGAATGGTTATTCGTCAAAATTCGTTATCAAATCAGCTGCTCGATTATTTTTAGTTGACAAATTGAAGATAAATGTAAGCTCCTGATTTTGTTACGATCTTACTTTTTTTTCTTTCATTCCGGTATATATTTAGTTTTATTGTAATTAAATTGCCAAACCATTTTCAAAAAATATTGCCAAATATTTTTCTTTTTTAAGTGTAGATATATATTAGGAATGAATTCATGTATTAATGTGTTAGAAGTGGGCAAAATTTGGTTTGAAAAGTGAAATAAAATTGTTTCAACCACTACTCAAAGACGTTGAGAAATTCCTTATTGGAAGTTTACTTTCCAACTATTGAAACATTCAATGTTTGGTATTTTAAATTACATGTGGAATATCATTATTTAACTCTCTTTTTTTTTTAAAGAAAATTAAAGTCATTTTTTTTTATAATTCTGAGCATTTTCAGACTTTGAATTCTATATACATGTTGAATTTGATTTGTACACATTAAATCATATTGTCCATCCACTTGAATATTTTTAATAATTATGCTTTTCCCATTATTGCATTTGGAATGCTTTCTTTGGATATTATATATAACTTATACCATTTCCATTTTTCTCTTTATAAATCATTGGTAGCTTATCTCATAATTATTTAACATCATATTTAATTCAACAATGTTCTATAAGACTAATACATCTAGAAGGTGCGCAATTATCCATCAAAATGTAAAGTATTTAAATTCTTATTAATACGGTCATTTAGGTTTTTGACGTAAAGCCCTATCATGACTCGAAGATCTTAGATGGGCTTTGGCCCATTCAGATTTGTTGTGATCATCAGTCTTGGCCGAAGCTTGACCAAAGTCAAAGCTTCGGACATTTTAAGTAGTCGAAGGCTGTCTTTGAAGAAATGTTTGGAAATACGTGGACCAATCAGAGTGCTAGATTCCAAACACACGCTTCTAGTTTTCAGAGATACAATGACATAAAAAGATAGGGTCCAAAGACCTATCATGAGCTGTCACGTGTCCTAAATACGTCTCAATTTATCTATAAATAGCAGAGGTATTCCAGAGTTTAAGTTATCTATAAATATATATTTTCTCTAATTGCGTTAGCTTGATATTTCCTATAATGTCACTGACTTTAGCATCAGAGATCGTTCGCCGGAACTCCGACCTTTTTTCTGATATTTGTTGTAATTTCAGATGACCGGAATATAAAGTCAAAGATCGTTCATCAGGAAATACGATAACACTTATTAATATCGAAACTTCAAAAATAAAAGGTTAGAGCTTATAACTTAAACTCAAGGGATTTTATTTTATTTTATTAATTTCTAGAATAATGCAAAAGAAGAGCTGTTACTATTCTGCCAAAATAATAGTATTTAGGAAATTGCAAGGGTCATTTTGGTTAGACTAGCCAACAACAGAATATATATAAAAATATATATATTATATTATTAATTAATATTTATTTTAAATAATCAAACAAAAAATCAGAATAGTTTTTTTATATGTTATTAAAAAATATTACTATTGATTGCATAATATTGATTCCATAATCATCAATGATAGTATTTTAGTATATACTTATTACTTTGTAAATATTAATAGTTTATTTATTTAAAATAACAAATAATAATATTGAGTAGTCAATTTTTTTTTTAATGGATAACATAATCTAAATAACAAATACAAATCAATTAATAAATTTATAAACATAAAATTTAGAATTTTAGAATTTTGAAACAATTATTTGTATCTAATTAAACGATTTGCCTACGTTTTAGGCGACTACACGACCAGTTAAACTATATTGTGTATACTAGGACTTAAAATTGAAATATATGTGATCTCGCAACTTTGTTACTCATATAAACTTTAATTGTTTTACATGAGCTTCACAAAGCTTCTGTATTTTTTTTAGTTTTTTTTAGTATTACGTGATGCATCGTGTGAACAAGTTGTTATTGGAATCCCATCTTGGCATGATAGTGGAACATGACATCAATAACTACAACTTATTTACAGTGTTCCAAACCTTTTATTGGTTACAAAAAAATTTCCACATAGATATCATATTGGTTAGGGTTTAGAATTAATGTTTTTATTATTGAGTCATTATCTATAGTTCTATAAGTGTTGTTAATGCATAGTTATTGGATGGGGTTTTCAATAAGGATTCTTATATAAGATGTGTGGTAATCTTCTGTTGGCTAGAGTTACTCTATCTAACAATACTATTCTTGTATTTTTAGATTTGTAGTTTTTGTGTCTGCAATGCTTTCATGTAATTATATTTCTTAAGTTGTGAAATTATTTATTAGACTTTTTTCTTTCTTAATTTGTCAATTATTTTCTCTACAGTTTCTCATAGTTTCAGCGAGGTGAAACTCTAGTGCAACTTAATGAAAAAATTGTGATTTTATTTAGCAATAGTTTATATTATATAGGTCTAATACTCCCCTAACCCTCTTAACTTGTCCAAATTGGTCATTTTACCCCTCCCCAACTTATCGAATGTCTTATTTATCCCCTTAACTCCATAAAAGTGGTATTTCTCACCCCTCAATTTCATCCTCGAAGGTTAGAATTAACTGGTATAAGGGACACGCTTGAAGTCTGACTTCTCAAATGCCATGTGTCAAATTCGGTCAATTTTTTTGACAACTCAACAGTTATATTTGAAAAGACGAAAATGACCCTATTATTGAGACTTTTACACTTCCTCTTTTCATCGTCATTTACAATCTTCATTTCCTCTTTTCATTTGAAGCCCTAAATTCCTTTAACAAACTATTTGAAACAACCACAGAAATCGCCACCCTGCAATTAGAGATTGCATAACTATCAATTACAGATTAACAACAAAAATCTTCACCCTGTCAATGTTTTAATTGTTGAAACACCTTTCCACATGATTTTGATTTGACAAAATTATTTAAGTAAAATTAAATATATTCTAAACACACTAAGTTTAAATGCTTTGATTTATTACACTAATGTGTTTGTTCAATGTTGAGTTAAATTGTTTAAAAGACATAAAGATTAAAAGGCTTAAAGCCCAATACGGAAGTCAAAGCCCAAGTCAAACAGATCAAGACCACTCGGCCCGCATGTGTAAAACGCTGCCGTTATGTGCAAAACGCAGCTCAGCAAAAGAAGGATCGAGAAGACCTTCATTGAACAACTTCGGAACGAAGCTGCTGAGTTGTATCGACAAAGAGTACAAGACAGCAGCTGAGCAAGAACAACTTTCAGACAAAGTATTTCTACTTTGGGTAAAGTTCAGAAGACAAAGAAAGCTGTCTAGTTGACCTTACCATAAATGGAGAGACATTCTGCTGGACTGACTAAAAGCTGCTCAGCACTGACCGAAGACAGAAGATACTCGAATCTGATTGGCCAAGAGCACTGAGCAGGACTGAGTGACAACGACAGGAAGCCGTTTCCCTCCAACGGTTATTTCGAAATTCGAAATGACTGATGCCTCAGACGTCTCTATAAATAGGGCCTTTCAGTTGCTTCATTCAACACAGAACTTTATCAAGCCATTACGCTGACCAAAATTCTACTCAAAGTTCTGTGAGAAAAAGCAAAGCAAATACTTACACCAAATTCTATATCTTTCGTGTAAAAGTCTAGAGTGATTATTCAATCATCTAAGGTGTCTTAGCAATTGTTGTTTAGGACAAATCTTTATCATTTCTAGAGATTAGAAAGGAGAGGTTGAGTACTCGGTTATAGTACTCAGCGAGAGATTAGGAGTGAGTAGAGGTATAGAGGAAGGTACTCTTGTTATACTCAGCTTCTAAGTTGTAAAAGGTTTGATGATCTACCGTTAAAGAGCTCAGTAGAGAATTCGAAAGCTCGGAACGTGTTCCGGGGACAGGACGTAGGCTTAGAGGCCGAACCTGGATAAATCTGCTGAGTAACATCTTTCTAACCTTAAACTCCTTAATATATATATATATTGCTTGCTTAAACAAAACTGACCAAGTAAAGAGGTCACGATGAGTTGTGTACATTGAGTATCTGAGTTCAGGAATAGACTCAAGTGCTATCTCCTGACTCAAAGAAAGAAGCTGACTTAGTCACCAGTTGACTAAGCTAGTGTCTTAATTTACTTAGCGCGCTGTGTAATCCTTTTTCAAAGAGAAAGAAGTCAGCCTTAACGTACTAAAATTTTAAATAGTTCCTACCCCCCCCCTTGGAACTAACTTGATACGTTATAAGGGACCAACAAGTGGTATCAGAGCTTAAAATCTCACTGTGAAAGGTTTAACTACCTTGAGATGATCCCCACTATGGCTGAAAACAGCACTCGGTTTCTCCCAGGAAACCAGACAACTCAGATCTTACCTGAGGGGTTGTCCATTACACGGCCTCCCCTATTCTTTGGGTCTAACTACACCTTCTGGAAGAATAGGATGAAAAACTTTATTCAGGCAACAAATATGAGTGCATGGCTTTCAATAGTCCAAGACCCATTTGTTCTTGTTGAAGTTGTGGCTGGCCAAACAGTTGTCAAAGATGAGGCCAAATGGATAGAGGATGATCTCAAGAAGCTATAAAATCACGCTTCGGCTATAAACATGCTTCACTGTGCGTTTGATGCTGCAGAATATAATAAGATATCAGGTTGTGAGTCAGCGCAAGAGATCTGGAAGAAGCTGGAGGTCACCTACGAAGGAACCAACAAAGTAAAGGAGTCCAAGGTGCACCAGCATATGAGACTATACGAGCTGTTCGAAATGAATGATGATGAGGGAATCTCTGACATGAATGCAAGGTTTACAAACATCATCAACGAGCTCAAGAGACTTGGGAAGATCTTCACTGAGGAAGAACAAGTCAAGAAGATTCTTAGGAGTCTTCCTAAAAACTGGCAAGCAAAGAAGACTGTTGTTGAGGAAGCTCAAGACTTAACCACCTACAAATATGATGAACTCATCGGCTCACTGCTGACCCATGAGATCTCAATGAAGAATTTCGAGGTGAAAGAAAAGTCTGAAGACAAGAAGCAAAAATCTCTTGTCATGAAAGCTGACTCCACTGATGGGAGCTCAACAGATGATGAGGAGATGGCTATGTTCACCAGGAAGATGAAAAGGCTGTTCAGAAAGAATGACAAATATTCTAAGAAGCCTTATAGAAAGTTTGATAAGTATAAAGCTGAGTCCAGCGACAGCAAATACAAGAAGGACAACTCAAAGCCCATTACATGCTTTGAATGTCATCAAACTGGCCATATCAAGTCAAGCTGCCCCACGCTGAGGAAAGAAAGGAAGAACGGCAAAAAGGCAATGGTGGCAACATGGAGCGACAGTGATGAGTCTTCATCATCAGAAGCTGATGCCACTGAGTCAGCAAAGATCTATTTTACGGCTGACGAACTTGCTGAGCCGTGCATCTCTGAGCATGCTGACCCCTCCATTGCATCTAACGATGAGGAGCAAACAAATAAGGTAATATCACTACCCCAGCTCAGAAATGAAATGGTTAATGCCCTGAGTGACCTCTACACACTTGTCAAAAAGTGTAATAAGAAAGTTAGAGCACTCAGCAGGCGTTGTGACGAGGTTGAAGAGGTCAAGATGAGTGACCTCAGATTCCTTCTTCAGGACAACTCAACTTTGCATGATAACATGGAGATCATACATAAGTCTGTCTCTGAAGTCCAATCAGATTCTAAGAAACTGAGAAAGGACGTCACAACTATCCAAAACCAACTAAAGGTTCCAAACAAAAGAAATATCCCTCTGAATACTCAGTACCGAGGTACTGGTCAGCAGAGATGGAATCCTCAGCGGAATGTCCAGTGTGACTTATGTGGGAAGAAAGGACACACCACGAAGGTGTGCTGGCACGCTCAGCACTGGGGTGCTGGCCAGTCAGTGAGAAATCCTAAACGGAAAGTCAGCTGTGACTTCTGTGGAAAGAATGGCCATACTGTCCAAGTATGCCGCCATAAAATAAAATATGATGCTTTACCTGTTGAACCTAACAAGCAAGGACCCAAAAAGAATTGGGTACCTAAGAGTAACTAGTTACATTGCAGGTAAGCCTGAGATGTGCTGAGAAGTCAAAAATGTGGTATATTGACAGTGCATGCTCGAGGCATATGACTGGTGATGAAACTCAGTTCATCACATTCGAGCATAAACGAGGAGGAAGCGTAAGTTTTGGAGACAATAAAAAGGGTAAGATAGTAGGGTCAGGAACCATTGGAGGTAATCCTACTATTGAGTCAGTCTCCC
Source organism: Euphorbia lathyris (assembly GCF_963576675.1). Lineage (NCBI taxonomy): Eukaryota > Viridiplantae > Streptophyta > Magnoliopsida > Malpighiales > Euphorbiaceae > Euphorbia > Euphorbia lathyris. The sequence goes on along the minus strand of NC_088914.1, from coordinate 73,597,041 downwards.
TAGTCAGCGGACTGAAATATAACTTACTCAGCGTAGCTCAGCTATGTGACAATGGGAGAAAAGTTATATTTGATGACACTGGATGTAAAATATTCGAGGGTAAAACTAATGAGTTAATTTTAACTGCCCCTCGCATTGATAATGTCTTCATGCTGAACTTAGAGAAAAAGTTTTCAAAAACTGTATGCTTAGTTTCAAAGGAAGAAAATTCCTAGCTATGGCACATGAGACTTGGTCATGTAAGCATGGACCTCCTGGCCAAATTAGCAACAAAGCAATTGGTTGAGGGACTGCCAGAACTTAAATTTGAAAAAGATCAACTATGCCACGCTTGCCAAGCTGGAAAACAAACCAAACAATCTTTTCATAGTAAAAATATTGTCTCAACTAAGCGTCCGTTAGAGTTACTACACTTGGATCTCTTCGGTCCAGTCCAGCCGCTGAGTCTGGGTGGAAGAAGATTTTCCTTGGTCATTGTAGATGACTTTTCTCGGTACACTTGGATCATCTTGTTGAGTAGCAAGGATGAGACCTTTGAGACATTTTCAAAATTGGTTAGAAAACTTAAAAATGATAAAGACCTAAAACTGGCTCACATCCGAAGTGATAATGGTGGAGAATTCAAAAACCAACAGTTTGTTGAATTCTGTGAAGCCAGCGGTATTGACCATAATTTTTTTGCTCTTAGGACGCCTCAACAAAATGGGGTTGTTGAACGGAAGAACAAAACCTTGGTTGAAATAGCCAGGACAATGCTGAGTGAGTATAGGCTTCCAAAGTACTTTTGGGGAGAAGCTGTTAACACAGCGTGCTATATTCTTAATAGAGCTCTTGTTAGACCTATACTAAAGAAAACCCCCTACGAACTTTGGAAAGGACGAAAGCCCAACATTGGATACTTTTGTGCCTTTGGCTGTAAATGTTTTATTTTAAACACCAAAGATAGCCTAGCTAAGTTTGACTCAAAAGCTGATAAAGCTATCTTTTTAGGCTACTCAACAAACAGCAAAGCATACAGAGTTTTCAATAAACGAACTCAGGTTTTAGAAGAGTCAGTACATGTTGAGTTCGATGAAACTAACCCTGCAGGAAGATATCGGTCGCTGATCGAGGATGATCCACACTCAGTACCCGTTGATCAAGATACAGCCGCTGAGTCATTCCCTCAAGGGCTGACCCAAGGTAAAAGTGAATCTCAAATTGTTTTCACTGACCAGTCTACACCTGCAGAGATTGTTGAAACACAAACAGCACAAGACATCAATCTACCAAAGGAGATAAGGATACCAAGAGAACACTCAGAGAGTGCTATTCTTGATGCCGCTAAGAATACCCTGATGACAAGAAACCAACTCAGGAGATACCTCAGCAACATAGCCTTTGTCTTAGTTCAGGAACCAAAGAACTTCACTGATGCTGAGGAAGATGAATTCTGGATGAGCGCAATGCAAGAGGAACTTGATCAATTCAGAAGAAACGATGTATGGGAGTTAGTGCCACATCCAAGGAATCAGAAGACCATTGGAACAAGATAGGTCTTCCGCAACAAGCTGGATGAACAAGGAAATGTAGTCAGGAACAAAGCAAGGCTTGTAGCTCAGGGCTACAGTCAGCAAGAAGGTATTGACTACGGTGAGACCTTTGCCCCAGTGGCAAGGCTAGAGGCTATTAGAATTTTATGCGCTTATGCAAGTTATATGAACTTTAAACTGTTTCAAATGAATGTTAAGAGTGCATTCCTTAATGGAGTTATAAACGAGGAAGTTTATGTTAATCAACCTCCAGGGTTTGAGGATCCTAAATTCCCAAACCACGTTTATAAACTAAAAAAGGCTCTGTACGGCCTCAAACAAGCACCACGTGCTTGGTATGAGAGGCTGACCAGTTTCCTACTGACTAGAAACTATGTCAGAGGCAAAGCTGATACAACCTTATTCATTAAGAGAAAGGGTAAAGATACCCTGCTGGCTCAAATATATGTGGATGACATTATTTTCGGTGCTACTAATGAGTCAATGTGCAAGAAATTTAGCAAGCAAATGCAGACTGTGTTTGAAATGTCAATGATGGGAGAACTCAACTTCTTCCTTGGACTTCAAATCAAACAAGGGAAAAATGGCATCTTCATCAGTCAAGCTAAATACGCCAAGGAGATATTGAAGAAATATGATCTTGAAAATTGCAAGCCAATATCTACTCCTATGGGCACTGACACTGTCCTTTGTGCTGACGAGAATGGTAAGTCAGTAGACAGCAAATTGTATCGAGGTATGATAGGCTCTCTACTTTACTTAACAGCAAGTAGACCGGACATTCAGTTCTCAGTATGCTACTGTGCTAGATATCAATCTAACCCTAAGGAATCTCATTACATAGCTGTAAAAAGAATCCTTAGATATTTGCAAAGCTCAGTGAACGCAGGTTTATGGTATCCCCACACTCATGGTTTCACACTCGTTGGATACACTAATGCTGACTATGGACGAGACAAGCTTGAACGAAAAAGAACCTCTGGAGGATGTCACTTCTTAGGAAGCTGTCTTGTATCCTGGTTCAGTAAGAAGCAGGCGTCAGTAGCCTTGTCTACCACTGAAGCTGAGTACATTGCTGTTGGACACTGTGTTGCTCAAGTCCTATGGATTAAGCAACAGCTTGAAGACTATGGTGTTTAAACAAAGACAATTGAGGTCAAATGTGACAACAAAAGTGCAATTGATCTATCAAAGAACCCAATTCAGCACAGCAGGATGAAGCATGTCAGCATCAGACATCACTTCATTAGAGACCATGTACTCAAGGGTGAGATAAAGCTGACCTATATCCCAACGGATGATCAGCTTACGGATATCTTCACAAAGCCACTGGCTCGTGAGCAGTTCAGCATACTGAGAGAAGCCATTGGTATGTTTAATCCTCTTCAGTAAATTCCAGCTCTTAATATAGATTCATGCTGAGTGAATTACCATGCTGAACGACTTATGATATTATTTGCTGAGTGAATTGATGTATGCTGAGTGTTTAATGCTAAATGAATGAACATCACATACTGAGCAAATATGAGCACTGAGTAGTTATCTCAAACTGAGCAACCAACTACTTAAACCATCCGTTTGTATAAAACTGACTACTCAGAATATAGAACGTTTAGAATTCTAAACGCTGAGTACAAGATCCGTTGCATTTAATGCTAAAGCACGCGAATAGCCACCTAGGATGACGTATGCGTCGAATGTGTCATAAGTGCCAGGATCCTTGTCGGTTGACAATCCCAAGGCTAAACTGACACATGGATTCGATAAGATCCACCTCACACCGCTATAAATAATGGGTAAATCCCCATTTTTATCTCTTTACACTTACCGAATTCTCTGGCAAAAGCTCTCTCTCTCTCTCTAAAAACTCTAAAAACTTCCAAATTCCTCTCTAAAACTATGACTAAGGTTTTCGTGAACATCTCCGGTGCCGGTCACCCTAAGACCAGTTCCGATGAACCTTCCAAGCATACTACTCCACCTGAAACGACTAAGGCCACTACACCGAGCAAAGGAAAAGCTGGCCAAGCCACCTCCTCTAAAGGAAAACCGACCAAAGTCAGAACCTATACGAAGGTCTACGAAGACGTTAGAGAGTGCAAGATAGACTTCTCAAGATGGTTCTCTGAGGCTTTCATAACAACCGAGCAACCATTCTGTGAATGGATATCGAAGAATGGCTGGACCGAGCTGTTCTCAATCAGAGATCCAACTTACCCTGACTTAGTAAGGGAATTCTATCATAATCTGCGGGTTGCTGACGATAACCAGGACTACCTAGTAACTGTGGTGAAACAGAAAACAATCTTTATCAACCCTACCTACCTTGCCAACTTGCTGAAATTAAAGAATGAAGGGACAAAACTAAGGAGAACTGGTGATCATGAAGGAACTGGGTACTTAGCCACCTTCTGCAAGCCCCCTGGCCATTCTGGAGAAATCTCCAGTTCCTCAATGGGCCAGCACCAAAAGATGGCACACTACTTGCTGACCAATTACATCTACCCTAAGATTAATTACACCAGCTCAGCAACAAACTTCGAGCAATGCTTCATATGGCATATGCTGACCTACAAGCCCATCAATATGCCAGTTTTCTTAATTGCTGGCTTCCAAAGGAGCACTGGAACTCTTAGGCTAGGCTCACTCATAACCAGAATCCTCATAGACCATCAGATTGACCTATTCGAGGAAACTGAGGCCCAAGGCTCTGAGATAACAGCTGCTGCACTGCGTGCCTTGAAGTTTGACCAACCAGTTAAGAAAGCCAAAGGTGGTGATCAGCCTGCTGAGGAGACTATCCCAAAGAAGGGCAAAAGAACAAAGGCTCCAGCTGCCCGCAAAAGGAAAGCTGTTGGGACACCTTCGAAAGATGCTGAGTCGCCGGCCAAGAAGCTGAAGACAGCTGCTCAAAAAGGTCAGGAGAGACCTAAGTCAGCTCAGAAGAGAAGCAGGCAAGATGAGCCTGATACAGAAGAAAGAATGGATGCTGATGAGCAACCTCTGAAGAAGAAGAAGTCTTCAGAGCTGACCCCTATTGATGCTATCCCCACTGACTTCATTAATCCTAGTGATTCTCACTTCACACAATGTCAAGGAACTGAAGCCGAGCATCAAGAAGACGATGTACAACTGTATGATCAGTTCATCACTGAGGTGGAAGAAGAATTAGATAACGAAGATCGGGATGATGAGGAAGCAGAAGAAGGAGAAGACAATGCCTCTGTTTCTTCACAACAGGAACAAGCCGACTTGAATGCTTCTATCAACCCTTCAACCCAAACTGAGCAAGTTCTCGCTAATGCTGATGCTCCAAGCACTGTGCTGACTAAGGAAATTCCTGCCCCTGTCAGCACTGAACCTATTCAGCCTACTTCTGCAACAACAATCATTTCTGCCGATCAATCATCTCTACAAGAGAACCAAATGCAGATTGACAACCCCCTTCCAGTCACTGACCATGTCGTCCCTGAGAAGAATCCTACTCCTCCATCAACTGGTCACACTGAGGAAACTCGGCAAACTGATGAAGGCTCACTCAGCTATCTGCATGCCACCGAGTCTGGTAGTCAACTCATCAACTCGATGTAGTCATTAATCAAGGATCTTCATCAAAATGCTGTACCTACTGCTGGGTCTACCAACAATGAGTCAACTCAGCTGTCCCAAGTCACTCAGCTCTTAAATGAAGTTAAAGGACTGAAGGATCTGCTAAGTGTTATGATCTCCATTCAAACACAACAGCCCAAGCAGGACTCAATAACGAAGTTGGCTGAGATCCAACTGACAATGGCTCAACATCTCAACACTCTTCAAGAGCAATTCCAGACCTTGTCAACTTCGAACACTCAATATGCCACTTCTGCTGAAGTTAAGATGCTATTTGCCCAGCTTCACACTGAGCAAAACAAGACCAATGATCAGCTGGCTTCTTACTCTCAATGCTCGGTGGAGCAAATTAGCGAAGCCGTTCATTTGCTGAACTTGAATAAGCAAGAGATGGACACTGACCAATTGAAGCAGAATGAAATACTGGTCACTACCCAAAAGACCTTCACCCATGTGCGTCATAACAATATCCAACGTCAATATTATGACTCAACCTTGTTGAAAATATTTCATCAAGTTTTTGCTGCACTGTCTGATACAATTACTTGGGTGGGTAAATCTCAAGCCTACATACTGAGCATGCTCAGTGCAGCTGAACTCGGTATACCTAAAGAGGTCTTGGATGAAGGCGTTGTTGTCTTCGACGGCATCAATGAAAGCGCCGACAATCTTAAGGAGTTATCCACCACACTGACCAACGCGGTCTTAACCGACTCCTTTAGAATTCCTCCTCCTCCCGATGCTGACAAAACGGGGGAGAAAGAACAAGCTAGAACTCAAGCCAGAACTCAGCAGGAGGCTGCTAGAAGTAGTCAGTCTAAGCATAAGAAGAAGAAATAGAAATAGACTAACTCAGTATTGTTCTTTACTTGTAGTTTCTATGTTTCTTTTTGCTTAGAATTTTGCTGTATATGCTGACTACTTTATTTCAATACAATACTTGCATCTTTTATCCAACCTTGAGTTATTTTATATGATGCTGAGTATTATGTTATTATGTATCTTCAAATACATCAACTGTGCTTACTTTTTATAATATTTGTTGATTGTACGCTATGCTGATAAAATGTTTGACATTATCTTGTATGTTTATTAAACGCTGTCCCATAAGACCCATTGAACAATAAAATACTCAGCGCTCTCTGAATGTTAAATCTTCCGCTTAACACTGAAGTAAAATAGAATATATTCCATGAGCTGACCTATATCTGAAAACTGACTTTAGACTTACTCGATTAAACCTTAACATGTTTAGTCAATAGCTCAACCCTTACGGGGGAGTCTGCTAAGTAATATTAGGTCAACTATCATGGGGGAGCTCAACACTGAGTTCCTCGCTGAATAGTTTTGCCAACATCAAAATGGGGGAGTTTGTTGAAACACCTTTCCAGATGATTTTGATTTGACAAAATTATTTAAGTAAAATTAAATATATTCTAAACACACTAAGTTTAAATGCTTTGATTTATTACACTAATGTGTTTGTTCAATGTTGAGTTAAATTGTTTAAAAGACATAAAGATTAAAAGGCTTAAAGTCCAATACGGAAGTCAAAGCCCAAGTCAAACAGATCAAGACCACTCGGCCCGCGTGTGCAAAACGATGCCGTTATGTGCAAAACGCAGCTCAGCAAAAGAAGGATCAAGAAGACCTTCATTGAACAACTTCGGAACAAAGCTGCTGAGTTGTATCGACAAAGAGTACAAGACATCAGCTGAGCAAGAACAACTTCCAGACAAAGTATTTCTACTTTGGGTAAAGTTCAGAAGACAAAGAAAGTTGTCTAGTTGACCTTACCATAAATGGAGAGACATTCTGCTGGACTGACTAAAAGCTGCTCATCACTGACCGAAGACAAAAGATACTCGAATCTGATTGGCCAAGAGCACTAAGCAGTACTGAGTGACAACGACAGGAAGCCGTTTCCCTCCAATGGTTATTTCGAAATTCGAAATGACTGATGCCTCAGACGTCTCTATAAATAGGGCATTTCAGTTGCTTCATTCAACACATAACTTTATCAAGCCATTACGCTGACCAAAATTCTACTCAAAGTTCTGTGAGAAAAAGCAAAGCAAATACTTACACCAAATTCTATATCTTTCATGTAAAAGTCTAGAGTGATTATTCAATCATCTAAGGTGTCTTAACAATTGTTGTTTAGGACAAATCTTTATCATTTCTAGAGATTAGAAAGGAGAGGTTGAGTACTCGGTTATAGTACTCAGCGAGAGATTAGGAGTGAGTAGAGGTATAGAGGAAGGTACTCTTGTTATACTCAGCTTCTAAGTTGTAAAAGGTTTGATGCTCTACCGTTAAAGAGCTCAGTAGAGAATTCGAAAGCTCGGAACGTGTTCCGGGGACAGGACGTAGGCTTAGAGGCCGAACCTGGATAAATCTGCTGAGTAACATCTTTCTAACCTTAAACTCCTTAATATATATATATTGCTTGCTTAAACAAAACTGACCAAGTAAAGAGGTCATGCTGAGTTTTGTACATTGAGTATCTGAGTTCAGGAATTGACTCAAGTGCTATCTCCTGACTCAAAGAAAGAAGCTGACTTAGTCACCAGTTGACTAAGCTAGTGTCTTAATTTACTCAGCGCGCTGTGTAATCCTTTTTCAAAGAGAAAGAAGTCAGCCTTAACGTACTAAAATTTTAAATAGTTCCTATCCCCCTCCCCTTGGAACTAACTTGATACGTTATAAGGGACCAACATTAATTAGATTAACTAGCAATTAGAGATTAACCACATAATTACTTACCCCATAATTTGGGCAGCCAAAGAAACATATCCCAGGATACTGAGCTTTCCAACAAACCTTCATATCAGCCGTTTCACCACAATAACATACCTTATCCCTTGCCATGACAGGATTTGGAGCTGAAATTTCCAGATTAATGGAAAAAATTCAAATTGCAGATGAAAAACAAAACACTTTAACCAATAATCGAGTAATGAAGGAGATAGAACAGGAATGAAGAAGAAAGAAGAGGAATTAGGAAGAAAATATGAATTAAGGATTTGGATGTTGGATTTTAGGGATTTTTATAATCTTTTTTTTTGTTACCGTTAGTGGCCAATTTTCCACATCCACGCACTTCATGCCTTTATTACAAACACACACACAAAGTTACTGCCACGTAGGATCATAAGAGGTGAGAAATACCACTTTTATGGAGTTAAGAGGGTAAATAGGACATTCGATGAGTTGGGAGGGTAAAATGACCAATTTGAACAAGTTAAGGGGGTGAGAAATACCACTTTTATGGAGTTAAGCGGGTAAATAGGACATTCGATGAGTTGAGGGGGGGTAAATTGACCAATTTGGACAAGTTAAAGGGGTGAGAAATACCACTTTTATGGAGTTAAGGGGGTAAATAGGACATTCGATGAGTTGGGAGGGTAAAATGATAAATTTGGACAAGTTAAGGGGGCTAGGGGGAGCATTAGGCCTATTATATATGTTCACGTGAGTTTCACCAAGGTTTCACTGAGGTTCACTATAGTTTCACCAAGTTCTAATGAAACCTTGATCAGACATTGGTGAAACCCTGTCAAAGCTAGCTGAAACTGTTTCTTCCGAGTTCCACATGAGTTTCAACAATGTGTCAGAGAGTTTAACCAATGTGAAAATCAATGGAACTTGATGAAACCTTAGTGATAATTTTTTACACTAGTTTTAATCATGTTTCACATTAGTTTCACCAAGGTTCACCATACCATGTTCCACTTGTGTTTTACCGGACTCTAGTGAAACCTTGACAAAATGTTGGTGAGTATCTATTAGAGCTTATTGAGATATATTCTCGAAGTTCCATATAGGTGAAACTCAGTGAAAGCCTAGTAAATTTTGATGAAACATTAGTGATAATATTTGATAGTAGTTTGAATCATTTTTCAAACGAGTTTCACTAAGGTTCGCTATAGTTTTACCAAGTTCCATATAATTTTGAAGTGAAACATTGTGTTTCATCAAGTTTCACCAAGTTTCTCATTAGTGAAACTGTTAAAGCTTGTTGAAAGAGTTTTACTAAGCTCCACACTAGTTTCACCAACATGAAAACTGATGAAACCTTGGCAAAACTTGGTGGAAACCTACTGAAACATGGTGGGGTTCACTAAGGTGAAACTAATGTGAAACATGAGTGAAACTAAGACTTGTTGTTTATATACGTCGTTGATTGTTGTAGTATTGGTTAATTACGTATGTTTGAACATATATGATGCTCATTAGGATGCTATTTTTTTCTTTTAGCTTAAGGTAAAATCTTAATATCATCTCACTGTTCATTCGTATTAGCAAATTCCTTCTTGTACTTTGATATGGATTTTAATTTCTTGCTTTTTTGGGATCTATTTGTAGATTATCTTTGATTGTTAATCTTCGAACTTACATGTTTTTTGAATTAAAACTTCGTATATTTTTATAGTTGATAAGCTTGTTGTCTTCAATTCGGGCTCCTTTATGATGGATTATGATATTGATTTTTTCCACTAGTTATATATTATTTTGTTATGTTTTTGCAATTATTAATGAATGCGATTTGAGATGGTGTATTGATTTTTTATGCATATTTGTGACGACCTTAAAGCTAGAGCTTTTGCGGTTGTGTTGAAATGTCTTTAAATGAAGCAAAATAGATGGGAGATTGTGGATTTGTGATCAAATCATAGAGATCAATGATAAAAGGTGTTATATGTTCGAGATCAGCGATGAAATATTTTATGATTATTGAAGCAAAGTTTTAGAGTTTCAAGGAACATAATTTCTGGTATGAAAAAGAATTGATTCTATTTTGTTTGTTTAATGCTTTATATAGTGTTTGGTAGTTTCGAAATTTGCGTAAATTGATATTTTAGAAATTTTGGTTCTATTTTTCTCTTATTATAACCAACATTATTCCTTTTTTAGAATAATTTCCTTCTTTTTTTTGTTAATTTGGTAAATTCTTTTTAATTTTTTTTTTCTTTGCCTAACTCCATTATTTGTATACAAACTAAGCAGGTTGGTTGGATAGCCCACCTAATTAGTTGGTCTATAAAGATATAAGGAGAAATTCTATTATACTCCTCCTAGAGTAATACATTTAATCTCATTTTATTGGGAGATGATTGACATTAAAAATAAAAGGATACAATACAAATGACACCAATCAATTGATATGCTGTATTTAATAGATTGGGCTGACAAGAAAAATTCGCATTAGACTCGATCTTGATAGGTTTTTCTCTTCATTAGTGTTGAAGAGAAAAGCAAACATTAATTTATTGAAAGAGAGAAATCTTTTCAATAAAAAAAAAAAGAGAAAGTAATCTTGTTAAAAAAAAATTAGTGAAATATAAAGAATTATTTTTTATTTACACAATGATGAGAAAAGTCACAGTTGGTAAGAAAACATATATTTATTGACTCACAGATAAAAAAAAAAATTTTGTCATATTTTCCAACAGATTTAATTACTTAAATTAAAATATTAAGCAGTTATTTAATTTAAGTGCGTTTGATAACGATTGTTTTTCTACCACTTAAATTAGTTAATTAAGTTAAAAATTACTTATTTTGACAAGTCAAAATATTTAACTTAACGTTTTAAGTTAAACATTATCAACTAATATTTTTATAAAAATTACATCATTCAATACTTTCAGCACTTAAAATATTCAACACTTAAAATTCAGTACTTATTTTTTCAGTACTTAATTTTCAGTTTTAATAAACAGCACCTTAGTTGAGGCATGTCCGGCTATTACCAGATCTACTGGTCATATACATTTTTTTTTTGATAGATATAAATCTTTAGTGGTTAGCATAAAAAGGAAAGGACGAAAAGGGATTAAATTTGTAGTTGTTTTTTAACAGTAATTTGTAGTTTTTTTTTTTTTAGTTATTTATTTATTATATATAAAAAGAAATTTTCCATCTAAAAAGACCCAAATGAAAACTGGAAAGGTATGGGTTAAAAGACCCAAAATAAGAAGAACCGTGGGCTATGATATGGACATATATGATGGCCCAAATTGGCTTCTTTCATTTCTTCCCATCTTTTATCATCAATTTTAAAAACGAGTTAATTTTGTTGAAAAGTTTAAACCTTATTTTTAATTCTCTTCATCCAACCTTGTAATTAAATTTAGTAAAAATCAATGGTTTATGAGTATTTTATCACTATTTATTCTAATATAGTTTTATTATATATATTTAAATGTTCATATATTAATTCCAGAGACTTAGAATGTATTTTATCCTATATATGTTGAACTGAACATTATATATTGTTATTTAGCTTTCACTAACTCATAAATTGAGAGGAAATTTCGAAACAAATTCACAGTTTATGTTAGGTTCAACATCCACCACCTACTACTCGCCCCGATTTCATTAAAAAAAAAAAAAGAAGCAATTTCTTTTCAGTTCACAGTGAATTATTAGAATTTAATTAATAAATTTTAAATTATAAGAAATCGTGTGGTCATATCCATAAATGGTTTCTATTTGAATTTTAGCAAGCGTTTTCATGATCCTATTTGTTGCTGTTATTAGTTGTTGCTGTTGTTACAAACAGCTTCGAAAATTGAAAACAAACGGAAACTAAATAAAATTAGGAAAAGTATAAAAATAAATTTTATGGTTTGACCGAGTAAAATCACCATCCGTGATTTAAAAGTTTACAAACAGATGTTCCATGCTTTGTGTAGCTTATAAATTCAGTTATTTTATCAAAAATTATTGTCGAGATTATTTACCCTGAAAGGGAGTGATTTGGAACCATTAAAGAGACTGAATTTATAAATTACTCAAAATATAATGTCTAAATTTGCAAATTAACTAAGTTACAATTGTTGTTTGATTGAAAAATTGACATATATATCTTTTCACTGCAAATTTTACAAAACATAAAACCTCTATTTATAAACTTTTACTAAATCACAGATACGACTTTTACAAATCAAAACTACAAGATTTATTTTTATACCTTTTTCGTAAACTTATTACATCAACCTCTCATTAAATGTTTTGTTGCCTTTCTTACGGAAAAAAATAAGTGTCAAATATATAAAAGAAAAAGTACCGGAAACATGTTATTATTCTTACTTATGTTTTGTTAGAAGATACAAAAATATCTCAAATCTTATTTGCGGAACAACTTGCTTTCCATCATAAAACGGTAGTAGAGGGGAGTGAAAGGCTCGTCAACAGTTTGCAAAATGATCGGTGAATGGTCCGACATTGGGATATGATTTCTAGAAAATATAGAGACCACCGCTATGGCAAATATAGCCAACCGAGTAACAACAATTAAAGCCAATTTTTTTACGAATTACTTCAATGCGAAAACTAAAGACAAGAGTTTCAAAAAGAAAAGTAGAAATTGCCTCGGCACTTCCTGAACATTGAGAACTCGTTGGTTCGCGGAATAGAGGAGGAATATAATTAGTTATTCTTAAAGAATAGTTATTTCCATTTTTGGTTCAATTTTTTTTTTTTTTATGGAATAGCTATTCCTTAATTTCATGGAATAGATATTTTTCAATTTATCTAAGGAATAGCTATTTCTAACATTTTATTTTTGTAATTTATAAAATTACATTCCATTAAATTCTCAATATTCTCTCTAACCAATTTTTCAAATCCTATAAATTTTGATGAAACCATAATTTATAATATAAAAAATGTGAAAAAGGGAAAATGGGGAAAACGTTAAAAATGTAAAAATACGAAAAATATGAAACACGAAAAACCTGAATAACATGAAAATTTTACAAAACACGAGAATATGAAAAAACTCGTAACAACATGAAAACGTGAACAAACGCGAAAAACATGAAAACGTAAAAAAAACACAACATGAACGCGAAAAAAGTGACAAAACACGAAATATACAAAAATGTGAAAAATACAAAAAACACGAAAATATGAAAAAATGAAAAAATACGAAAAAAACAAAAACGCGAAAAATACTAAAACAAAAAAAACGTGACAATATGTGAAAAACGCGATAAACATGAAAATGCAAAAAAACGCAAATAAAAATCGAAAACGTAAAAACATGAAAAAACGTGAATAACACAAAAATTAACAAAATGTGAAAAATACAAAAACGTAAAAAAACGACAACGTGAAAAAGGGAAAACTGAAAAACTAAAACATAAAAAGGCAAAAAAATGCAAAAAAAAAAACACAATAACATGAATAACACGAAAGGTGACAAAACGTGAAAAATACGAAAATGTAAACAAACGCGAAAAATAAGAAAACTCAAAAAACACGAAAAAACGTAAAAAAAAAGGCCAAAAACACAAAAATATGAAAAAACGTTATAAATGCATTTTTTACATTTTCATGTTTTTCACATTTTCATGTGTTTTTATTTTTTCACGTTTTCGTGTTTTTCGCTTTTTTCACATTTTCGTGTTTTTTTTCATGTTTTCCTATTTTTAATATTTTTTACTTTTCGTGATTTTTCGTATTTTTCCACTTTTTTGTTTTTACGTTTTCGTGGTTTTAATAAATTTTCATGTTTTTTTTGTATTTTTTCACGTTTTTCTATTTTCCATATTTTTTCAAGTTTTCGTGTTTTTAACGTTTTTTACATTTTCGTGTTTTCCACATCTTTTCACTTTTTTGTGTTTTCTTACATTTTCTTGTTTCATTGGTTTTTTCTATATTTTTTCTATTTTTGCATTTCCATAATTTTTTGTGTTTTTTCATGTTTTGTGTTTTTGTTATGTTAACTCGTTTATATGTTTTTCGCGTTTTCACCCTTTTCCACTTTTATTTCATTTTTTTCTTTTGTTTTTGTGTTTTTATGTTTTTTTTTACATTTTTATTGTTTTCCTTCCACCTCTCTTTTCGTGTTTTTATAATTTTTCCGTTTTTCATGTTTTTATTGTTTTTTTGTTTTTAATGTGTTTTCTATTTTTCATGTTTTTTCAGTCTTTCATGTTCCCATTTTTCTGTTTTTTTATATATTTTTTAGAATTATATATATTAAATATTTTAACAATTTATAGTAATACATTTGAGGGTAATGTTGTCTTTTAAATGAAATTTTTTTATCTTATTCCATTAACCAAACATAGGAATAGTTATCTTTAAAAAAATTCTATTCTTTTTTTTTTACTATTCTATTTATTTGGAATATCTATTATATTCCATTTAATTTCATTCCACGAATCAAACCGTTCCAACTTAAAATTCTTATGGGTAGATCTGTGCATATGGGTCTGCCTATGCTCTTTTTGGATAGGATTCTAATGTAGTGGGATGGACTTATTAGCCTGTAAAGATGTTGGGCTTGATCCTATCAAGTCTATATTAGTATTAATTTGGAGTGATTTGATGGAGTCAGACCTGGCTTCCTCTACTTCCAAACTCATCTCAACAATAAGAGATTCTGATTGTTTCTCATCCTATAATACTTATTTGGTTATGAAGTTTAAAAATTAAATAAATAAATAAATAACTGAAAGAATTATGTGCCAACAAAAGAAATATTTTGTTTGAACTTTTTACTTTCTTTTATTTATATCAATTTGATTTTTTTTACTAATAAGTGATAATATAACACGTATGTGGAGTTAAGATATTCATTTATATTTAGAATATAATTATAATTAAGATAAAATTGGTCTTACTTACAAAATATTAGAGATATAATTGTAACACTTATGATATTTAATTAAAATTGTTCTTATCCCGTAACAATTGAGATATTTTACATCTTCTTCCTATTAATATTATAGGTAAACAATTACAAGGTCCCTATGTTTATATTTAATATATTAATAGATTCATCGTGTTATTGTAAGACTTTTAAACATTACCTTAATAAACTCTTTAGTCCCTTCATTTATTTTTGCATATAGAAGTACAAAATTCTACTGATTATAAAAAAAAAAACAAAAAACTTATCTTTTAATTTTCAAATTTATTAAAATATTTTTAGTGAAATTTGTGTGGTATATATACATAGAAATTCATATAATTTTTTATATTAATATATAAACAAATATCTACTATTTATTTTCTTAAATTTTCTTAATATTTCTTTCTTTGTTAATATAATATCTTTAAATTGATATTAAGTATTTTTTTTATGAAATTTTGATATTTTTTTAAAAATCTCATATTTATTTATTCCAGCCATAAAAATTTATTAAAGATTAAAAAATGTTTATTTTTAATGAATTAGTTCCACGCTTTTAAATTAAAGTTTTATAATAATATAAAAATTAAGAAACCAAATCTATGTATAATATAAAACAGTAACGATGGAGCTGATGTGTCACTTCATTATTTTTTACTGATAAAAAATATAATATAATATATATTATATTAATTTTAATTATATTATTATATTTATCTATAAAAAGATTATTTAAATTAAATGTGAAAATAAATTAATAATATTTAATTTATATAGCATTTTTATATCATTAATTGTAATTATTAAATTATATTTTTGTTAAAATTTATATATTAAGATGAATTCGTGCATCGCACGGGTCAAAAACTAGTTGAGAGATTATGATTATATAGAAAAAAACATAAAATAAAGAAATTGAGGGAATTATATACTACAAAAAACATAGCTTTTACCGACGGAATATATGTTCTGTAGCGACGGTTTTTGCTGTCGCTATAGATTTTAGCGACGGTTTTCAAAACCGTCGCAGAAACGCTGCTACAACTGGCGTTGCTACTCTATTAATATATATAATGTTGATATTTTAAATTTTTTTTATTCTAATTTTATTATTGACTTCAATATAAAGATTAAAAAGTTGAGAAAAATGAAAACGATGTAATATGTCCTTTGAACTTGTCCAAAAAAAATTGATTGGCCCTCTAAATTTTTAATGTGTCCCGATAGCCCTCTCATAAAATGTTCAGTTAACCCCCTGAACTTACGCAAAATATAATCAATCGGTCACTCGGTTGCAAAAAAAAGTAAGTTAAATGTGGAAAATGTATTGCACGCGTCTTAAAAAATGTAAAACGACCAAGATTGAGATATGCAGTTCTAATATTAGAGAAGACAAGTTTTATAGTTGAGCAAGCAATAACTTCATTTTTAATCTATTTTTAATTATATAATAATATTTTAAGATGCGTGGAATACATATTCCACATTTAACTTATTTTTTTGCAACCGAGTGATCAATTGATTATATTTTACGTAAATTTAAAGGGTTAATTCAATATTTTATGTAAGTTACATGATTATCGGAATACTTTGAATGTTTATGGGACCAATTAAGTTTTTTGGACAAGTTCGGGATATAAATAATGTATTAAGCCTTATTTTTAAAAATATTATTATTAATAAATAAGAGAAGAAGAGCCAAAAATGATAAGCAGAGCGGGACCAAAAAAAAATCATATAAAATCTATGCATGTGTGTTAGTCAAACTGGGACTGAATGATGGTGTGTGCAAGATTAGTCAAAGCCCATGAGATACGAACGGCAGGAATATGATTGGTAAAAAAAAAAAAAAAGATTTGAGAAAACAGAAGATTAAAAAAAGAAAAGTAAGATCCATATTTTCGGCTATAAACATGTAAAAAAGAAAATCAATATTCCTAGGTTCAAATTTAGTTAGCTTTTCTAATTTCATTTATTTAGAGTAGAAAACTTATTAAAAAATTTAAGTGTATATAAGAGTGAAAGCTATATTTGACCAAAAAAAAAAGTTTCCAGATTATGAGACTATTTGGTTCAGCTGTTAGCTAATAGTTGTTGTTGTTAGCTGTTTACGGTTGCAGTAAGTTATTTACTGTTGTTATTAGTTGTTTGTTATTAGCTGTTATATCATTAATGTTTGGTAAAATTATATTAAAATGTTGTTCTTAGTATTTAAAATCTCTAATATGAACATGTTTTAAAACTATTTTGTGGAAATAAGAAAGATAATTTTGTTAATAACAAATAACTAAAAATAGTTGTTCATAAAAAGCTCCAAAAATAAGCTTTTCGTGAAAAACGCCAAAACGCTGAAGTTTCCAGAGAAAATGTTAAACGTTGTGGTTATATAAATCTAATCAAACGTTATATTTTCTGTTGTTTGAAGTGAAACGCTAAACGCTTCTCCGAAAAACTAAAATAAACACCCACTATGTCATTTGAGAGTCAAGTCAACAATAGGCTATGGCAAATTGAGGCTCCTCCGAAAATTAAAAACTTCCTATGGCGTGCAGCCTGGAATATATTACCAACACGGAAAACTCTTCACAATCGACGTATGGAAATTGATATTCATTGTCCATTTTGCCACCAAGAGGAGGAAACACAATCCCATTTATTTCTATAATGTTCGGTCATATTACAGGCGTGGGCACGCCATCTCTGATAGAATATAAACCGAGACCACAACCCGAGTTCAACAATTGGTGGATTGAGCGTATCTTATCTGATTCTAAAGAAACGGCAGGAAAATGGGCTACCTTTCTCTGGTACATATAGTACTGTCGAAACAAATTAATATGGGAGCAAATGTCGATAACCCCGGTAATAATAGTGGACCGAGCAGCAACTATGTTATTGGCCTGGCGAAATGCACAACAAATAAATACAGATCACGTTGACGGGAGGATAAGCACAGATGAGGCTGGCTGGGAACCTCCAGAATGTGGCCTCAAACTCAATTTTGACGCCACTTTCTCAGCCCAGGAACAAACAGAATTGGAATAGGAGCTGATATCAGAAATGAAAGAGGAAGTTTTATGACAGCAAGGTACGGTGCGATTCTGGGGAATTTCAATCCAACGATGGCGGAAGCAATCTCTTATCGTGAGGCTCTAAGTTGGATTAAGGAGAGGGGTGATGAGGATATATATGCGTGGAGGGTGATGCACAAATTATTATAAATGCGTTATGTCAAGAAGGCGTAGAAGACTTATCAAGTTTTGGGGTAGTTGTTGATGATTGTCGGGCTTTAGCATCCTCGATTACTCAATGCAAATTTTGTTTTGTACGCAGAGGTGCTAACAAAGTTGCGGATATATTAGCAAAACTAGGTATGTCTTCACCATCTTTGATTGTAACCAATATTATTTCCTCACCCATTGTAAGTCTGATGACTAATTTTTGAATTATTAATTAATATCAATCTTTCATTAAAAAAAATGTCACACATTATACTTTAGAATTTAAAATTTTATATAAATAATTGATTAAAAATATTTTCAAAAAAATTAAAATTTATTTAATTTATTAATTACATATAATCAATATTTCATTGATTAAAATGTTATATAATATCTTGAGATAAAGATAGTGAATGAAATCTATGATAAAAAAATATAGAAAAAGGCTTGTATTTTTATTGGATGAAAAAAGAATAATTATAACCAGAAAACGGTAAGAAATAAAACATCACATAAGTATAAGCTAAAATCAATACAAGATCTATAAAAGAATGAAAACGACTATAAAAAGTAAAAAAAAAAAAACTCATAAAAAGTATAAAAAAAACACAAAACAACAATAAAACATATATTTCTCATAATTTTAAATACGTAGAAAAACATCTACAATCCAAACTCCATCATTTAAATCATCTGAATATTTAGATCTGAATCATTTATTTTCTTATGGTGTGACAAAGAATGGAGGCTGTGACAATTTTGTAAATAAATAGAAATTCTAAAAAAAACGCACGGGGGCATCATGGTAATTTCACAGTGGTACATTTAGTTGGAACAAATAATACAGTTAACAAATGGTACATTCACCCGGAACAAATCGTATATTTAGTTGGAACAAATAATATAGTTACATGGAATAAGTGGTACAATTAGTTAGAACATAGAGTACAGTCATTTTGAATAATTAGTATAAGAAAATTGAAGCTAGAACAAACAGAAATCGATCTATAGTGCTGAAAACCTCGTTCAAATAAATCTCAGAAAATTGGTGAAGAAGATAGATAATAAAATCGGTGATCTGTGTGAGCTGAGGAGAAGAAAATCGATTGATAATGGTGAATTGGAGAGTTCTCGCATATCCGCTTTTTCTTAGCTAGGGGAAGTCTTAGTCTAGGCTTCCCCGCTATCCAGGAAGAAGAAAAACGGAGGTATCTATGCCTAAGGTACTTACTGTCTGGTTCTAGGTTTTGGGTGGTACCAATTGGTCTGATTCAGCACCACCAGCTCTCTCATATACAGCTGCTGAATAAATGGACATCAAATTCTTCAGTGGCAAGAGCAGTATCAAAAAGCAATCAAACGACAACATTCGACGGGGCTAAAAGCCAATCGACGACCATTTGGCAGAGCATCCATTGCCGGATTACGAACCGCTCAAGGCCCATTTTCCAAATGAAGATATTATTTGTCGGGAAGAAGAAGAAAAGTCTGATGAAGGCGACGGCGCTTGGATCATGCATTTTGACAGTGCGGCAAAGAAGCGGTGTAAGGGAAATCCTTTTGTCCCCTCTTTCCCACACGCGGCTAAGAAAGTCTTTCCTTACTAAAACTATGTAGTTTTATTATGTCACACTATAAGCTTCTTGCCACACCCTAACCCCTTGTCACACCAGATCTCACCCATATATATATATATATATATATATATATATATATATATATATATATAGGGGTGAGATCCAGTGTGACAAGGGGTTAGGGTGTGGCAAGAAACTTATTGTGTGAGATAACAAAGCTACGTAGTTTTAATGATAATTAAAAAGGGCAAGGTGGCAAATTTGTAAATAAAAGGAAAGAGAAAATAGAAAAGTTGTTTTATTTCTTTTCTTTAAAATACATTTTTCCAACATTTCTAACCTCGTTTTTTGAAATTTTTTATACTATTAGACTCGTCTAAATTAGACGGTCATTTTAAGATCCATGAAGCTCAAGTAAAAAAAATTCCGGTGAACGGAATCCGGGTGAGCGTTTTCTGGTAAGAAAAAAAGTGCCCAGAAAATTTTCAAAAAATTCCAGAAAATGTAAAACATTATTATGAGAAACTTTCATTCTTGGGTCGAAGCGAAATTTCTTACAGTTTAGTCCCAATAAAACTTGTTCCTTAATTTTATCAACTTTACATTCTTCAATAATTTGTTGGGTCAAAACTGTAAAGAATCTCGCTTTGAGCCAAGAATTAAAGTTTCTTAAAATGATGTTTTACATGTTTTGGAATTTTTTGATAATTTTCTGGGCACATTTTTTTGTCCTACTTACATTGTTCCGACAGTGTACAAAATTGTTCCAAATCAGTGTACCATTTGTTCCAAATCAGTATACAATTTGTTCCAATATAATACTTATATTGTTCCAACAGAAAATTGTTTTATTTCTTTTCTTTAAAATACATTTTCTTGACATTTCTAACCTCGTTTTTCGAAAAATTTTATACTGTTAAACTCGTATAAATTAGACGGTCATTTTAAGATCCCTGAAACTCAAGTAAAAAAATTTCCGGTGAACGGAATCCGGGTGAGCGTTTTCTGGCGAGAAAAAAAGTGCCCAGAAAATTCTCAAAAAATTTTAAAAAATGTAAAACATTATTCTAAGAAACTTTAATTCTTGGGTCGAAGCAGGATTTCTTACGGTTTAGTGCCAATAAAATTTGTTCCTTAATTTTATCCATTACATGCTTCAACAATTTGTTGGGTCAAAACTGTAAGGAATTTCGCTTTGAGCCAAGAATTAAAGTTTCTTAAAATGATGTTTTACATGTTTTGGAATTTTTTGATAATTTTCTGGGCACATTTTTTGTCCTACTTACATTGTTCCGACAGTGTCCGAAATTGTTCTAAATCAGTGTACCATTTGTTTCAACATAATACTTATATTGTTCCAACAGAGAATTGTTTTATTTCTTTTCTTTAAAATATATTTTCCCGACATTTTTAACCTCGTTTTTAGAAAAATTTTATACTATTAGACTCGTCTAAATTAGACGGTCATTTAAAGATCCCTGAAGTTCAAGTAAAAAAATTTCCGGTGAACGGAATCCGGGTGGGCGTTTTCTGGCGTGAAAAAAGGTGCCCAGAAAATTCTCAAACAATTTTAGAAAATATAAAACATAATTCTAAGAAACTTTAATTCTTGGGTCAAAACGGGATTTCTTACGGTTTAGTCCCAATAAAACTTGTTCCTTAGTTTTATCCATTTTACATGCTTCAACAATTTATTGGGACTAAACCGTAAGAAATCCTACTTCGAGTCAAGAATTAAAGTTTCTCCAAATAATGTTTTACATTTTCTGGAATATTTTGAGAATTTTTTGGGCACTTTCGTATTTCTCATCGGAAAACGCTCATCTAATCGTCGGATTCCGTTGATTTGAGATTAAACCGTAAGAAATATCACTTTGAGTCAAGAATTAAAGTTTCTCAGAATAATGTTTTACATTTTCTGAATTTTTTTGAGAATTTTCTGGACATTTTTTCTCACAGAAAAACAGATCGCCGGATTCCGTTCACCGGGAATTTTTTTTACCCGAGCTTCTAGGATCTTAAAATGACCGTCTAATTAAGACGAGTCCAACGGTATAAATTTTTTTGCAAAACGAGGTTGGAAAAGTCGGAAAAATGCATTTTAAAGAAAAGAAATAAAACAATTTTCTCTTTCCTTTTATTTACAAATTTGCCACATTCCCTTGGTTAATTATAAAATTGTTCATTGTCACACAATAAGGGTTGTCACACCATAAAAAATGTGTCACACCTGATCTCTCATATATATATATATATAGGTGAGATCCAGTGTGACAAGGGGTTAAGGTGTGACAAGGAGTTTATTGTGTGACATAACAAAACTACGTAGTTTTGATGATAATTGAAAATGACAAGATGACAAATTTGTAAATAAAAGGAAAGAGAGGATATAGAAAATTGTTTTATTTCTTTTCTTTAAAATACATTTTTCCGACATCTCTAACATCGTTTTTCGAAAAATTTTATACTATTAGACTCGTCTAAATTAGACGGTCATTTTAAGATTCCTGAAGTTCAAGTAAAAAAAAATTCCGGTGAACGGAATCCGGATGGACGTTTTCCGGCGAGAAAATAAGTGCCCAGAAAATTCTCAAAACAATCCAGAAAATGTAAAACATTATTCTAAGAAACTTTAATTCTTGGGTCGTAGTGGGATTTCTTACGGTTTAGTCCCAATAAAATGTTTTCCTTAATTTTATCCATTTTACATGCTTCAACAATTTGTTGGGTCAAAACTGTAAGGAATCTCGCTTTGAGCCAAGAATTAAAGTTTCTTAAAATGATGTTTTAAATATTTTGGAATTTTTTGATAATTTTCTGGACACGTTTTTTGTCCTACTTACATTGTTCCAAATCAGTGTACCATTTGTTCTAACATAATACTTATATTGTTCCAACAGAAAATTGTTTTATTTATTTTCTTTAAAATACATTTTTCCGACATTTCTAACCTCGTTTTTCGAAAAAATTTATACTATTAGACTCGTCTAAATTAGATGGCCATTTTAAGATCCCTGGAGTTCAAGTAAAAACAATTCCGGTGAACGGAATCCGGGTGGACGTTTTCTGGCGAGAAAAAAGTGCCTAGAAAATTCTCAAAAATTTCAGAAAATGTAAAACATTATTCTAAGAAATTTTAATTCTTGGGTCGAAGCCGGATTTTTTACGGTTTAATCCCAATAAAATTTGTTCCTTAATTTTATCCATTTTACATGCTTCAACAATTTATTGGGTCAAAACTATAAGGAATCTCAATTTGAGCCAAGAATTAAAGTTTCTTAAAATGATGTTTTACATGTTTTGAAATTTTTTGATAATTTTCTGGGCATATTTTTTGTCCTACTTACATTGTTCCAAATCAGTGTACCATTTGTTCCAAATCAGTGCATCATTTGTTCCAACATAATACTTATATTGTTCCAACAGAAAAATATTTTATTTCTTTTTTTAAAATACATTTTTCCAATATTTCTAACCTTTTTTTTCGAAAATTTTTATACTATTAGACTCGTCTAAATTAGACGGTCATTTTAAGATCCCTGAAGCTCAAGTAAAAAAAATTCCGGTGAACGGAATCCTGGTGGACGTTTTCTGGCAAGAAAAAAGTGCCCAAAAAATTCTCAAATAATTCCAAAAAATGTAAAATATTATTCTAAGAAACTTTAATTCTTGGGCCGAAGTGGGATTTCTTGCGGTTTTGACCCAATAAATTGTTGAAAGATGTAAAATGGATAAAATTACGGAAAAAGTTTTATTGAGACTAAACCGTAAGAAATCCTACTTCGACTCAACAATTAAAGTTTCTCCAAATAATGTTTTACATTTTCTGGGATTGTTTGAGAATTTTCTGGGCATTTTCAGGTTTTTTTATCGGAAAACGCCATCTAACCGTCGGATTCCATTGATTTGAGACTAAACCGTAAGGAATCTTATTTTGAGTCAAGAATTAAAGTTTCTCAGAATAATATTTTACATATTCTGGAATTTTTTGGGCACTTTGTTTCTCGTTGGAAAACGTCCACCCGGATTCCGTTCATCAGAATTTTTTTTACTTGAACTTCAGGGATCTTAAAATGACCGTCTAATTTAGACGAGTCTAATAGTATAAAACGTTTCGAAAAACGATGTTAGAGATGTCGGAAAAATGTATTTTAACGAAAAGAAATAAAACAAATTTCTCTTTCCTTTTATTTACAAATTTGCCCCCTTTTTTTGGTTAATTACAAAATTCGTCCTTGTCACACAATAAGGCTTGTCACACCATAAGAAATGTGTCACACCTGATCTCTTTTATATATATATATATATATATATATATATATATATATATTGAAGAAAGTCTATGATATCATGCAAGTGGAATTAAAACTAGACATCTTCCAATCAAAAATTTTTATTCATGTTTTACAAATTAAATTCAAAATCTTTACACTTTGTGGGATAGGGATAAAAAAAATACGAGATAAGTTATCCCGTGTTTGTTTGGGAGATAGAAGAGTGAGACAGATGAGGGATAAACCTCTTATCCCTCAAATCTTATACTCAGGAGGGGAGTGGTATAAGAAGGTGGGATAAGCTCCTGCGATTTTAATAGGATGGAAAAGTCCATCTTATCCCTCAAATTAATGTTATGTAGTTTAAATAAGGTTAAAATAGTAAATGTATTATTTTATCCCTATCCCTATCCCACATACCAAACATTGAATAATAATTTTCGACTATCCTATTTTTATCCATATCTCAATCATTTATCCTTATCCCTATTCCAACCTTTATCCTTATCCCTATCCCAATAGAATACCAAACGCCCCGAAAAGGATTTAAAGGCTTTATCATTTTTCTTGTACTTAATATAACTACACATTTATTTTAGGGTTAATTCAAAACACACACCAGTAGTGATATTAATTTGCAGATAAAAGATTATGGGTTTTTTTATTGTGAAAATGGGATTCTGTTTATTTTTATTTATAAAATCAAGGGATAAGGTATCAAAACAGGCTTAAGGTTTTTGGAGAAATACCAATTTAGGCTTAACGTTTACAACATAATATCAATTTAGACTTAACGTTTACAATATAGCATCAATTTAGGCCTCACGTACAAAATAGCACCAATATAGGCTTAACGTTTACAAAATAATACGAATTTAAGCTTAACGTTTACAAAATATATATAATTTAAGCTAATTGTCACAATTTAATTAACCATATTATATTCTTTTCCTATTAACTTTATATGTTATCTTTTTATTTAGTTCTATTTTCTTATTTATTATAATACAATTAATTAGTATTCTTGCCCATTAAAATCTTATATTTATTTTTCATCAATAATAAATCTTATATTCTTGTTCATTAAGATCTTATTTATTATATCAATATTATTTTAACTAGTGTTCGAAATATTGTGGATATTCAATTATTTTTAGTTTACATATATTACATGAGTCATGGAATGGTTGATGAAAAACAAATATAAGGTTTTAATGGGCAAGAATACTAATTAATTGTGTTATAATAAATAAGAAAATAGAACTAAATAAAAAGATAACATATAAAGTTAATAGGAAAAGAATATAATATGGTTAATTTAATTGTGACGTTTAGCTTAAATTGGATATATTTTGTAAACGTTAATCTTAAATTCGTATTATTTTGTAAACGTTAAGCCTATATTGGTGCTATTTTATACGTGAGGCCTAAATTGATGCTATATTGTAACGTTAAGCCTAAATTGATATTATATTGTAAACGTTAAGCATATATTGGTGCTATTTTGAATGTTGAGCCTAAATTGGTACTTCCTCAAAAACGTTAGGCCTATTTTGGTACCTTATCCCTAAATTTTTTTAAGTTGGTATTGTCAAATTGGCTGTTAACGTCCTCAAAATGAAAACTTTCAATAATTAAAATTGTTTAGCATCACATATACTATGAAACCACATTTTTTACTTTCCAAAATCACTATTTATGAAACTCTTCTTTCTAAATATTAACTTCCTATATCCCCACCAAACAACACCTAAATGATATCAAAACAAAAAAGTTAAGAATTAAAGTTGCTTATAATATTATCGAATTCTTGGTATTTTCTGGTATGAGATTATTAATAGTCAAATTGGTAGTGTTAATCGAAAAGTCATTGATTTTGTAAATGACGACAAACACAACCCTCGTTTTTTATAACAAAAAAAATCAGAGTCTTTCATCTACAAATCAGTAATTGTTTTCATTATAGGCATCATTAATTGTCTTCATTATAGGCATGTTTACGTGCACGAGTATCTGTGTCTGTTGAGCCTGGCATAGATAAGAAGGCTCAACACAGTTCATGTCACACCCGACCCTAAACGACCCCAATCGGCATCGGGCGTGAATTAGAAAAATCACAATCAATACTTAAGAGTCTCCAAATTATCCAAATATCATAAAATTCACTTTTATAGGCATTCCTCTTAAATGTATATTCTAAATAAATCAATATTCCTACTACATTATTCATTCAAGAACCTCAACATATTTACCAACTCTCCATCAGATTACAATTGAAATATTAAGGTTCTAATGTTAATTCTAGCAATAAGCAACAACTTCCGATCCTCGCCTAATCGGTCGGTAACCTTCTTTCTATCCTGTACTTTCTCACCTAAAAACATTAAAACATTTAAAAATGTGAGACAAAAATCTCAGTAAGCAATTATCAACTATATAAAGTACTTATACTCAAAATAGCTATATATATAGTTTAATTTTTTTAAAATGCATCATATAAAATTCATATTCTTAAAAATGAACACTTTATGGATTAAACCATAATAAAATACTCAAAATAGTATTTTTAACCAAATATGCACTTTAAAATATCATAAGCTTGCTATCATTTCTCAAAATACCACACATAGTCAAAACGTAAATCACTGTATTAAAACACTTAATATAAAACTCATATCCAAAATAGCTATATATATATTTTATTTGTTTAAAATCTCAACTATACAAAATAAATAGGTTCGTAATTAACCATTTATTTAAATCAACCGCATATCAATAAATACTTCATAAACCGTATATCAATAAATACTTCAGAAACCGTATATCCATAAATACCTCATAAATCGCATATCAATAAATACTTCACGAATCGTATATCGATAAATACTTCGCAAATCGTATTTCAATAAATATTTCACAAGCCGTATCCATCCGAGAGATAATCCCCGTATGTATCAATCCTCACAGTATAATAGAATCGAGATATCTCATAATTTGCCTAGCCCGCATGGTCGTACTCAACACTTCTTTGTCATACCCGATAGGTCTTTCAACTGCGTACACAGGCCGTATTTCTCACTAAATACAGACTTTAATTAAAGCCACCTATCCGGATTACTCTTGATGGATACTAAAAATCTTATAATTTCATAATATAATTTAAAATCAGAAATATATATAAATCTCATAAATCAACATCATAAATTTTCTTAATACCTTTACTCAATCTATTTCCGAAATATTAAATCATAAATCATGATTGAACTAAAATCACCAATAAATAATTTAAAAATATACTTATCAATATTAACTTCAATTTCTTAAGAATAACACATAAATCATCATATATAGACTTTATTTCAATAAATCATAATTTCATTAAAATTAATATTTTAACAACCTTTAATTAAAACTCAAATTTACTTTAAGAAATAAATTTATAGAAAACCACTCATTTACTCTTCAAAATATCCAATCTTACACAAATATTAATCAAATATACTAAGTTCATCAAAACCAAAATCAAATCATGTATACATAAACATATATTATAGGTTGAAATTGACATGCAAATACATATATCATTACTTGAACTTAACTTTAAGCTCATGTTAAAAACTAAATCATAAAAACTCCAATTAATCAAATGCATGTCAAAAATCATCACAAAAATTCAATTTTCTGGAAAATATAGAGTTATATATATATATATATATATATATATATATATATATATATAACTCAAAGGGTAGTTGATAGTTACTTACTTTAGCACTAATTGAGAGAAAAACACATTAAGATCTCAAATCCACCACCATAATCTGCCTAGGTCGAATCCTATGTAGGAATATCCAAATCAAAATCACACCGACCACAATGTGTATTAGGATGTCTAGAAGCTACTGTAAAAAAATTCAGCTCGATCCGACTCAATCTCTAGATATCAAGGTATGATCAAAACTAGGTAATTTGAGTTAATGGAGAGGAAAATGGAGATGAAAAAGAATTGATAATTTGATTTTTGATTTCCTTTTGATCTTCATCTTCTTGTTATCCAAAATAATATATGGGAATTGTGAATTGATGTTCCCAATATGGGAAAATGTCCATTTGGGTCCCTCTATTTTTAGTTTCTTTTAAAACTTACTCTAAACTTTTAATTTTACACTTAAAGCATGGAATTAGCCTCAAAACTATATCCATAATACCCAATTAACTCTCCAATCAATAAATAAATATAATGTAACATAATATTAGGGTATGATAACTAAAACTAGGGACACGGATGTGACAGTTCATGCCCATTAAAGTCCACATATTTTTTGGCAAGTTGAGATTTATAAAAATTACACGTTCACCCGTCCGTCCACCCGCCTTATAATATTAGTTAGTAAATTTATATATTAATATTCATTTTTAAGTATAAATTTATTTTTTATTACATGATTAGATTTAATATTTGATTTTTAAATCCGAAATCAGACTTAGTGTGAGTCTAGCCCAGCCCGGCCATTGACAAATCTATTTCATTGTTTCCAAGGGCGGAGACAATGGAAACCTGGAGGAGTTTAGGTCCCTCCTGCCCTTGAAACTAGGGATAGTTTATGTCTCTTGTTTCTGACAAATTAAGATTCGGAGTGGTTAATTAACTTAATGAATTTATATTTAATTACAAAATCACATTTAATTAACATATGATATGCGATAAAAAAAAATTTAAATTTTTTCAAAACGATTCAATCTTATTTTTATGGTTCTAATCTAGCTTAATTTGAAAAGTTTTACATTCGTATGCAACATTTAACACTTAAAAAATTACATATATATAAAAATTGAGCAGAAGTTTTCTCAAACATGTGTAAAATTAGCCCCAACAAACCTATTCTATTATTGGCCGGTTGAGTGTTTTTCTATTGAATTGCATATAGTTTAAAACTGAGAGAAACAAGAAAAGCATCCATTTATGATTGCCCTGCTGTTCAACAGTCATTCAGTCTGCAACTGCACTTTCTGTTTTTTATGTGTTCTTTTTCATAAAAATCTATTAATTTTATTATTATAATAGCACCATACTTGTCATAATTAATTACAATTAGGTACTTTAACTTATATTCTATCAGAGAGGATAATTGCTTTCACAGTTTGCAAACTTGTTATATAATCCATTTCTAAGGTGAATAAAGTTATTCTCTCCTCTTTCTTTTATAACTCAAGTATTGTATATTAAGCATGATTGCTTGATTTCCATTATGATGTAGAAAAAATAATTATTATTATTGTAAATTTCAATGTATACATATTTGGTGAAACAATTAGATGGGCAGTACTATTTAAGCACGAGGTACAAAACAATTGAAAATTAAAATTAATTAATTTATAATTATCGAAGTTGTCAATTTCAAATTGTCGGAATTATACATAGTATTAGTTGAAATTTACCATGATGATGACAATAATGATGTTAATGGATGTATCAACAAAGGACAATAATTATAATTTCTCCTAATACATCACTAGCTTCTAGAATATACCGTATATTCGCTCTTAAATTCGATTATTCTATATCACCAACTCCCTGAATTTGTCCATAAAAGTAGATTAACTTCCTGAATTTTATAAGTGTCTCACAAACTTTCTAAACTTGCTTAGCTAAATACAAAAACCATAATACTAACTCTCGATCGTCATCCATTCGATCTCTCAAACCTGCAACACTAACTTTTATAATAGGTTGAAAGGTAGGAGAAGAGAAAAAATTGCCTCTCAAATAGATGAAGATGTATTTTTAGAATTGAGGTTTAATAAGTTTTTGCATTTAGTTGTTACGAAATAAACAAGTTTAGGGAGCTGATAATATACTTGTAAAGTTCACGGAGCCAATCTACTTTTATGGACAATTTTAAGGAGTTGGTGACACGAAATAAGCAAATTTAGGGAGCTGATAAGATACTAATCAAGCTCAGGAAGCCAATTTACTTTTATGGACAAATTTAGAAGTTAACCACGTATTAAGCCTTATAATTTTTAAGCCTTATAATTTTTATGCTATAAAATTAACGAGTCGAGCTTGAGCCGAGCTTCGAGCTTGTTTCGATCCCAAAATCCTCTTTTGGACTTGGTTCATTAAGAAAATTATCTAATCATGAATTGTTTATGAGTAAATTGTTAATTATATTTGTGAAGTTTGCTCGCAAATAACTCTTTAATTGTGTACATAAACAAGCTCACAAGCAAAATTCGTGAATAAATAAATAAGATGCTTATAAATAGTTCGTCTATTACTCATTTATTGTAACACCCTAACCGTATAAGTAATACAAGTTATTTTTAACACATATCAGACAATATTTATTCTATATCTCATAGTCATTCAAAGCCTGATATTATTATTTTTTTTACAAGCATACATAAACACATACATGTATATATATATATAACCATTTATATTACATACTTTATTTATGATGACATACATTACAGACTATGTTTGTATTTAACCTAACTTTAAATATTCTACATGCTGGGAATGAGAGGAGAGAGCGCGAGATGGAACACAGCCAACCGACCTTTCATCCGTGCTATCTACAATATCTGAACCTTCTAGAAACTCTTGTTCATTTACTTCATTAACCAACTGAAAAATTTAGCGATTTATATGAGTCGCCACTCAGTAATATAAACAATCAATGAATTATAAATCACATATACATACACATGTACAAATTCATGCATATGCAAATGGTAAGCCTTTTATTAATTTTGTTGTGACACCACCAGCTAGACACTTCTCGGGATCAACTAGCAGGTAAACGGTAACACATGTATTGTTGTACAACCTTGTAATTTCATAATTCGGCCTTTCGGTCCATGTAATCAAGTAGTCCATGTAGATGACCATATAGGTCCAAGTAGTCCATATATTTGACCATATAGGTCCAAGTAGTCCATATATCTGACCTTACAGGTCCAAATAGTCCATATAATCAAGTAGTCATAAGTGCCTAGACTGGTATGCCACAACGCCATTTACGTTTTATGCAACATGTACACAAATGTTGCATTTAAGTCATTCCATCACAAGTAATTCAATCAAGTATCAATGCACATCACACATAGCAAAACAATTCACAATATCACAAAGTATCAATTCACATCAACATTTCAATCACAACTTCAGAAGCCAAAATATCCATATCATGTTTATACTCACAACTAAGCCGCTAGCTTCCTTGACGGCGGCTTGTACCTTCCTCCAGTATATCTTCAAAGTTTTGCGTACTTAGAAGTATAAGTTAACATATGATTAAAGAGACATCATTCTTTAGTTACCAAATTTCATTTGCTTATTCTCCTCTTAGTCCGTAAACTTCAAGATCACATAATATTTTTCAATAACCCGTCAATACCAAAAACCTTATAACTCTCTCTATACTAAACCAATTGACCTAATTCTTATTTTGTTGTACTCCTGACTCATATATGAAGATCATATTAAAATTTTATAATTTTTTCCAGAACCACCCGATTTATGGCACACTTTCTTTTGAAGCCCTATCTCAGAATCAACTCGCCTGTACCAGTTTTGCTAATTTACTCATAACTTAAAACGTATAACTTCTATTGCTCTGATTCTTTTTGGTAAGCAAACTAGACATACATAGATATAACATATCCAAATATCAGAATTTTAGGAGCTCTACATAATTGCCAATAAAATTTACAAGCTGACCCTGTTTCAGCACCTATGCAACACAGCATACCTACACTTCCTTAGTGATTTTCTCACTACTTACTTATCCCATACTAACCAAACTTTACAAGGGCTTACTCACCAAAAAGTTCTGGAGAAATCTGAAGTTTATCCATTGTTTTTAGAGTAATTTTTGTTTTTATTTTCATATTTATCCATATAGGTTACTCTTTTTACGACTTTGTCCAAACCAATTGTCGTATTTCCAACCGCATCCCCTTTGATTGTTACACTTATGATTAGTGTTAACTAAGACTCTATTTAATCAATTATCATTCTAATTGTGTATGTATTAACTACTCATCTAGTTTATGTGCTTTGAAGACACATTTACCTTTATTTTCTACATTTACACGTTATCCCGATTTTACTCTCTATTTGAATCTATCATGGGGTGAATGACATGTAAGATGTAAAATTATTTCTAAATTCATGTGTCTAAATGTTATGAATGCACAAGATTGAGATGTTACATTTATTATGTTTGTGAACGAACTCATCTAATAGTAAATGAAATAATATTAAGTTTAGATATTTGTGAACTAACACAAAACTATATAGTTTTCTACAAAACTAAAATATGTTCATAAATGTTCTAATCGAGCCTGCTCGCGAGCTTTCGAGCCGAGCTTTGACCTGCTCAAGCTTGGCTCGTTTACGAACCGAGCCAGTAAATCGTGTTCACGAGTGGCTCGTTTACAAATCGAGCCGAGCTTTTATCGAGCCGATCACCGAGCCGCTCATGAGCGGCTCTGTTCATTTACAGCCCTAAACTATCCTATTCCTTGAAAGTAGTCAATAGATCAAAGGTTACATATAGCAAAATTTGTTTTAAGAAAAATAACCAACTTCTTTATTAAGGAAGGATTATTTCTTATCACCAACAAATCATCCACATAAATTTGACAATAAAGTTTAATAAGTGAAATATAAAATAGTAAAAACAACTATTAGTCTTGAGTCTCGGTCAGTAAATCTATCATGGTAAAAGAAAGGCTAATAATACAATCACGGCTAATAAGACAATAACAGAATTAATTTATGATTAAATGAAAAATGAAAAATGAAATGCTAATGTTAACATTGTAATAGAGTACTAGTATCATGTTCTACTAATATATGAAATGCTGAACTTTAGGTATTATAGATATTCATTATATGCATTGGGACATGATGATGAAATTAAGAAAATTGAAGTTGCATTATTTGTGACAATAGTCAACATCAAATTTAATGGATCATATGTATACCTACTAGCTATCTATATGATGACCATATGGATTACCCTCTTTTTTTTTATAACAAAAATAGAAGGATATTAATATAACATAGAAATTAGCATACTTTATGATAATTGTGGTATATAAATTAGTGAAGTCAACTTGAGCATGAAAAGTAGTTCACCTAACTTATGAAAATTGCAATAGTACTATAGTCTATATATTGAAATAGTTTATTGGATCATTTGAGGAAGAGAATGTAGTATATTTCAAACGGTGGAAATGATAAGGACATCTTTTCGGTAAATCCAGACCCGAACAAAGAGCTGGTAATATCATAGGTCTAGCTTCGGCTACTCTTCAGTATGGTTGTTTCAGCCTTTCTGGAAGGCATCTTTTCGGTTTCGAGAGATGACTTTGGTCTTGAAGACAAGTGAACCCTTGATTACTTGCTCACCAATAAGACAAGATTAACGTGCTCACCAAGAGGATGTGGCTTACCTACTCAGTAAGGAGATAAGTCTGACATATCCGCCGATATTGTACTATTTACTATTGTGCCATGAACTCTTTTAACTCAACGCCTAATTACCCCATTAAGTTTATATCTTTAATTGTATGCATTTGTCCTTTTTTGTAATTTGCCATTTAAGTCTTGAGATGTTATAAATTCATCTCTTTCTTTGTAATCACTCAACTTTTATCAACTAAAAAACCATTATCTCCTCTTTGAAGTTTTGTTAAGATATTACACTTTCAACAATGAGGATTTCATCATTCTTACAGATTTAGTCTGTGAAATTTTGGGATTAACTCTTCTAGTTTAGCTAGAGAAGTAGAAACACTTTGTGGGTTTAAGATCAAAACCCTCTACTTCGACATTAATCTATATTAGGAAATGACAATGGGTAGAGTATCTGCAGGTAATGTCAATTTCAAACTCTTTCCCGTTTATTTTTTCATTATCCATACTCGTCCCATTACCCTAACGAGTATACTTCATGAATCCCATACCTGTCTCATTTAGATCATGAGTACCTATTGATACACTTATCCCATTAAGAATCAATACATAAAATAAAAAAAAATTACAAATTTAACAAAATTTTTTTTAATAAACTATCCATAGACAATTCACATACAAATTTAACTAATATTCCAAATTTAAAAATCCTAAATCAACCTTAATTAATAAAAATAAATTGCCTTAATGGTTAAAGTCAAATATATGACCGGTACCGGATAACAGATATCCAGTCAGGTATTCTTATACATATGATGGGTAATTTTTTTGAACTCATACTTATCCCATATCTTTTTATATAGGGTCATCAGATAGTTATTAGATATGGATATTTCTGCTGTAATTTAGGAATATAATTGATTTGTAATTATCATGTTCACACATATATCTTGTGTATATATATCACATTATCAATGAATGGAAAGGCAAGGATTCTACATTATCATGGTATCATGAGCCTAATTTCTTTCCTAAAAACTCTCTCCTAAAATTTCTCTCCCTAATCCCACCCAAATCTCTTCTTTCTCTCTTCCTCATTCTGCCGTTCTTCATCCCTAAAAACTCTACTGCCACCATGCCAAACAATGAACAAAACAATGGTGCCGCCGCCGCACCAACTCATCCGGCCCTCTCCATTATCAACATTACCTCCTTTATTCGTGATCCTCTCGAATCCGGTAAAGGCCTCTATACCACTTGGGCTGAACTTTTTAAAACACATGCCCGTGCTTTTCAAGTTCTTGATCATATCCTTCCTGAAACCGACGATAAATCGGAAACCTCTTCTTCGGTTATGAAAGCAAAGAATCCAGGTTTATGGTCTCGTGTTGATGCCATCGTGTTGCAATGGATTTATGGAACCATATCTTCAGACCTTCTCAACAGTATCATCGGACCAAATTTAACAGCCGCCGACGCTTGGAAACTCCTAGAACAACAATTCTCCGATAATAAAAATTCAAGAGCCCTTTATTTACAACAAGAACTGTCCAATGCTAGACTTGAAAATTTTGATGATATCTCTGCCTACTGCCAACATTTGAAGTCCCTCTCGGACCAATTAAGCAACGTCGGGGCTGCCGTATCCAACGATCGTCTCGTTCTTCAATTAATTTCGGGGCTCACTGACGCCTACGAGACAATCGGAACACAAATTCGCCACAATGACATTCTGCCCAATTTCACAAAGGCAAGGTCCATGTTATTATTGGAAGAATCTGCCCGTAAAAAATGCACAGCCGCCACCGTCGGATCTGAAATTGCCGCCGTTACTATCGCCCAACAGTCCCCGTCGAATCAAGCTCCTCCATATTCAAATCACGTTCGGCCTTCTTTCCCTCAAAATTCTGGCGCTGCTCGCGGTGGCCGGGGTTATTATCGCCGTGGCAGAGGCGGACGGGGCAGAGGCGGACGATGGCAGCAAAATAGCGGTCCTCGCTGGTCAGGGGCTGTTTCTTTACAGCAGCCATGGGGGTACGGGCCATGGACTGGACAGGCGCCCCAATGGGCCTATCCCCCATGTCCTTATCCTTCTTGGCCCAATTCTTCACATGGTGCAACTCATGGTGCAACTCGCGGGCCTGTTTTTAATAACAATTCTTCTGCAGTCCAGCCAGGCATATTGGGAGCCCATCCGCAGGCCCATCTGGCCCAGTATTACACTCCAACAAACATTGAGGCGGCTATGCACACCTTGACAATCACACCACCTGCAGAACCTTGGCATATGGACACCGGCGCCACTTCTCACATGAGCGGGGATGGAGGTAAACTCACATCTTATTTAAATAAGAGTCCTAACACGAGTATCGTAGTAGGTAATGGCACTTGTATTCCTGTTATCGGTCTTGGTAATGCATCCTTAAAAACAAACAACAAAACCCTAGAATTGAACAATGTTTTACATGCCCCTAGATTAATCAAAAACCTTATATCTGTGCGGAAATTTGCTATTGATAATAATGTGTCCGTTGAATTTGATCCTGTTGGTTTCTCTGTGAAGGACTTGCGCACGGGGATCCCTATTATGAGATGTAATAGCACCGGTGATTTATATCCAGTCACATCCTCCTCTTCAGAGTCTTCTTATGCTTTAAATGCTTCTGTTTTATCTCCTTCAGTTTGGCACAATAGATTGGGCCATCCTGGTCCTCAAATTTTAGACAATCTTCGAACTAATAATTTTATTTCTTGTCCTAAAAATGTTGATTTTTCTATTTGCAATTCTTGTGTGCTTGGGAAACATATTAAATTGCCTTTTTATGCTTCTAAAAATATGTCATCAATGCCGTTTGATATTATTCATAGTGATATATGGACATCTCCTGTTCTAAGTTCTAGTGGCTATAGATATTATGTTCTTTTCCTAGATGATTATTCTAATTTTCTGTGGACTTTTCCCTTAGCAAATAAATCTCAAGTTTTTTCTGTGTTCCTCACATTCCGAAATTACGTACGTACTCAATTTGAAAAAGATATCAAAACTTTTCAGTGTGATAATGGTGGTGAGTATAACAATAGTCATTTTCATGATTTTTTTAACAATAATGGTATGCAATTCCATTTTTCATGTCCACATACTTCCTCCCAAAACGGTAAATCTGAACGAACGATTCGAACAATCAATAATATAATTCGCACTCTTCTAACACATGCTTCTTGCTCTCATTCTTTCTGGCCTCATGCTCTTGCTCATGCGACCTATCTTTTAAATATTCTCCCTCACAAAAATCTTAGTCTTCTTTCACCGACTCAAATTCTCTACAATCGTACTCCTTCTTATACTCACTTACGCACTTTCGGTTGTCTTTGTTACCCACTTGTCCCTTCTTCCTCTAGAAATAAACTTCAACCTAGGTCCTCTCCATGTGTGTTTCTTGGATATCCATCCAATCATCGAGGCTATAAGTGTTACGACATCTCCGCGCGGAAAATAATTATATCTCGTCACGTTATTTTCAATGAAAGCAAATTTCCATTTTCCACTCAACATGTCTCGGCCTCCCCTCCCATTTCTTCTATTTCCAACTCACTTACACAAACAACCCAACCCATTATTCCCTTCCCCACTAATGCGTCCACTCCTAACCAAAGCCCAGTTTCACCACGGCCCAACAGTCCCAACCCATCTTCCCAAAACAGCCCAGCACTTCCCCCTTCTCCTCTCGACAGTCCCTTTCCTTCTCCAATTCAACACGGCCCAAACACAAATTCCCCACAACAGCTCACCTCCCCACAACAGCCCACTTCCCCGCCTTCTCCCGATCCTATACACGCCAACCCAACCCAACCGACTCACCCTATGACAACCCGAGCTAAACTTGGAATTTTCAAACCCCAAAGAAAGCTCAACTTACACACCACCACTATTTCTCCTATTCCTTCTAATCCCTCACTTGCTTTACAAGACCCTAATTGGAAACAAGCCATGACTGAAGAATATAAGGCTCTTATTGAAAATAAGACGTGGGTCCTCGTACCCCGTCCTTCTAATGCTAATGTTCTTCGTAGTTGGTGGATTCTCAGGCACAAATTTAATGCAGATGGATCTTTTGAAAGATACAAAGCAAGACTTGTTGGAAATGGGGCGAATCAACTTGTTGGGGTAGACTGTGGTGATACTTTCAGTCCAGTTGTTAAGCCAGCAACAATTCGAGCTGTATTAAGTATTGCACTTTCTAAAGGTTGGCCACTACATCAGCTGGATGTAAAAAATGCTTTTCTTCATGGGGATCTTCATGAGACTGTTTATATGCATCAACCACTGGGATTTCGGGATCCCAACTATCCAGATCATGTATGCCTTCTTCAAAAGTCTCTTTATGGTCTCAAACAGGCACCACGGGCGTGGTACCAACGGTTTGCCTCTTTCTTGTCTACCATGGGTTTTTCTCACAGTAAATCTGATCATTCACTGTTTGTCTTTCGTCGGGGAGCAGAGATGGCATATCTACTCTTATATGTGGATGACATCGTTCTAGCTACTTCTTCCACTGCTCTACGAGAGTCAATTATCAACAAATTGAGTTCCGAATTTGCTATGAAAGATCTTGGCCCATTGAGTTATTTTTTAGGGATATCTGTCACTCGGAGCGCCGGCTCTCTTTTTCTGTCTCAAAAGAAGTATGCTACTGAGATCATTTCTAAAGCCGGTCTTTCTTCAGCAAATTCCTGTACAACACCTGTTGACACTAAGCAAAAACTGAGTGCTTCATCTGGTTCTGCTTATCATGATCCATCTGAGTATCGAAGTTTAGCTGGTGCATTACAGTATTTGACTCTCACTCGCCCAGACATCAGTTATGCTGTTCAGCAAGTCTGTTTATTCATGCACGATCCCAAAACGTCTCATATGGCAGCTATCAAGCGGATTCTTCGATATGTTAAAGGAACCCTGGAGTTCGGACTTACATTCACAACCTCTTCACTAGATTCCTTGGTCTCCTATACAGATGCAGATTGGGGGGGATGTCCTGACACTCGACGTTCTACTTCAGGATATTGTGTTTTCCTTGGTGACAATCTTCTGTCTTGGTCTGCTAAGCGGCAACCCACTTTATCTCGTTCTAGTGCTGAAGCAGAGTATCGTGGTGTTGCTAATGTCGTATCTGAAACTTGCTGGATTAGAAATCTTCTTCTTGAACTTCATTGCCCTATTAGTAAATCCACCTTGGTATATTGTGACAATGTGAGTGCAGTTTACCTCACTGGTAATCCTGTACAACACCAACGTACCAAGCATATTGAGATGGATATACATTTTGTTCGAGAAAAGGTTGCTAAAGGAGAGGTTAGGGTACTTCATGTTCCTTCTCGTCATCAAATTGCAGATATTTTCACCAAAGGTCTACCACAAATTCTTTTCGACGACTTCCGCTCTAGTCTCAACGTTCGACCACCTCCCGTTTCGACTACGGGGGTGTATTAGATATGGATATTTCTGCTGTAATTTAGGAATATAATTGATTTGTAATTATCATGTTCACACATATATCTTGTGTATATATATCACATTATCAATGAATGGAAAGGCAAGGATTCTACATTATCAATAGTATCGGGTGTCCATGAGTATGATACAAGTTGTTATCATATGAAGTTGTTTGGTTTTTCCCATTTTTACACTCTCCATTGACTATAATTATACAAATTAAATCTAGCTAAATAAGATAATTAGTTATGGCATTCAATCTTGATAAAAGTGTGGAGCTATCTATTTAGGATTCGGATCCCCTCCTGTTTACCGAAAATAGAAGGGGATCTGTTTATTCAATATCAGCCCTTTGATTAAAATTAAGGGCTGAGATTTTTTTTTGGTAAACAAAGAAGGCGCGAGGTCCAAAGGAAAAGAAAAGAAACTAATAATGTGAAATTCTGCTAGTCATTACTCCTCTGCTATCATCAGCAAGAATGTCCTGGAAGCCTGCAGGGGACACATCAAACTCTAATGACCCAGGGGATAAAAACTTGCGAAGTTCGCCAGCCAGTCAGCAGCATGGTTGTCTTTTGTAAAGGAGTGAACAAAATGAACGGACCACTCTTTGTCTCTAATCTCCTAACATTGAATAATAAGACACGCATACGGGTGATGGAGTTCTAGTGTGCTTGTAAGGAGGTGAAGGGCAGCCTTTGAATCTGATTCCAAGATGACAATGGATTATACAATTGATTTAAAAACAGGAGGGGATCCGAATCTATTTATTTTCCTTGTCTTCTTGTTTGTCTATTGGATTATACAATGGTTTTTTATCTCGGAGCTTTCTCTCTCTAAAATTTCACTATCTGTCTCATAACCAAATAACACCTAAATAACCTCAAAACGAAAATTTTCAAGAATTAAAGTTTCTTAGAATATTATTAACTCTTCGAAATTTTTATTTTGAGACCATCAACGGTCGTTTTGAAGCGTTGAATGGCTATCGGTATTAAAAAGTGTAAAGTTCAGTGACTATAATATTAAAATGAATATAATTTAATGACTATGGTGTAATTTAGGCTTTTTAGTTTTAAGCTAAAAAAAAAACTAAAATAATTAATTAATTGGAAGAGGATGAGTGAGGAGGGTGCAGTAATTGTTTTTAATTTAAACTGTGACTGTTATTTTTTAATTTTATCTTAAAAAAACTAATTAATTATAGTTAATTAATCTCAGTGTTTAATTTTAATCAAAGGGCTGATATTGAATAAACAGATTTCTCCTGTTTTTGGTGAACAAGAGGGGATCCGAATCCATTTATTTTGTGTTTCTATTTCATTTGGGGATGATGTTTACATTACTTTAAATTTCATCAATCATCTAAGCTTATTAGACTTACTCACTACCAATTCATGTAGTCATTTATGCTCAATGTAAACACCAATGTAAACGTTTGAATTGGAGTATCTTTTAATTTTATTTTCTTTAAAACTATATCACAC
Source organism: Euphorbia lathyris (assembly GCF_963576675.1). Classification (NCBI taxonomy): domain Eukaryota; kingdom Viridiplantae; phylum Streptophyta; class Magnoliopsida; order Malpighiales; family Euphorbiaceae; genus Euphorbia; species Euphorbia lathyris. The sequence continues at coordinate 73,556,765 of NC_088914.1, read as the reverse complement.
ATTTGAAAACATTTTCCAAATTGTAAAAATTATTATGCTAGAAGTAGATAAAAATTAACCAAATTTGATTGTAAGTATCTAACTGGCTTGTCGGTTAAGATTTTAGTGGGTATAATTAGTGACACGAGACGATGATATCGAATTCAAGTAGGCTCGACCTAGTTCGAGAATTGAAGAGATCAAGCTCGATTCATATTTGAAGCTCGTCGAGCCTGAAATTTTAAGCTTAGTTTGAACTCGAGATAAGTTAGGCTCGAGCTCGAAGCTCAATGAGCCTATAATTTTAGGCTCGGTTCAAACTTGAGATGGGCTCGACTTGGGAAAAGCTTGCAAGCCGCGCGATTTTAATTTATAAAGTTACAGCTTTTTATTATCTAATTTCAGCCTTCATTACAAGGAAACATTAAATTTAACATATAATTAACAATATATTTAAACAAAATTATATATAATTGTTAACAAATTCAAATTTAATATATAGCCTATAAGTTTTAAGTTTACAACAAATTTAGCATGTAAAATAAAATTGACAAAAGTTAAAAAAGCGTAGGAAGAAAATTGGGAAGAAAATCCGATGTTCCTATTTTAGTGTTTTTTTCCATATCTCTCTCCTAAAAAGTGGTCATTGTATTGTATGAGTCTTTTTGGCTCACAAAAATATATTATTTTAATTAAGTGGAGACCATTTTTTTTTTGAAATATGTATGGAAGGAGACACTCAAATGGAAACATCATATTTTCTTCTATAAAATTAATAGGAATAAAATTGAATACATTTTTAAACCGTAACTTTTTTATTGTAAAAAGTTAAAAAGTTAGGAATGAAATTGCTATACGACCTTAATTAAAAATAAAACCAAAAACTTAATTAAGGTCTAGATCAATTTGAGTGATTTTTTCGATCTAAAACAAATTGAATGTTTTTATACATCGTAATTAAAAAATCAATCGAGCTTGTTTGTGACCTTTCGAGTCGAACCAAAAAAAGTTCAGGTTGGCTCAAGAATTTCTCAAACCAATCCCAAATGTAAATCGAGTTCTATCCAGCTAGCTTTGACAGTGCCAAGCTCGAACCACCCTGACTCATTAACATAGAGTTTAATGTACAATATTGAAAAATTAAAAAAATAATACGAGGAACTTCAAGATATACACCATGGATACGTGATGTTGGAGATAGTTTAATTAGGCCCCATTCAAATAGGCCCACAATAGGAATCCTAATGGCCCGCAGAAACACGATCAAATTGACAATTCATGAGGACAAAGGTTGCATTTTTTTAAAGGCATTAGAAGATAATAAATCCAAATATAAAAATGGAATAGTGTTAGGATTTTGGATCTGTTGTTGATGATAATAAGTTTCATGTGCAAAATTAAAAATTAATAATGCAATCATAAGAATGAGATGTTTATGTGGATGTAGAGAAAATTATCTAAATCTTCATTTTGGTGTGTTGATTATTCTAGTTTAACAATGGTTTCGTCTAGTTTAATCGTAGTTTTTTTTAAAACAAGTTGATGAATATATTTAAGGAGTTCATAGACCGGCATATAAGCAAAATTAGAATCTCTGTGATCCTTGAGAAGGGGGCGCAATTCTCATCCTAAGTCTATGAAAGGTGTTTAGTTGCTGCTTTTCGATCTTCTGTTTGTCTTTTCATTTTGAAAATGAGAGTTTTAAGTATTTAGTTACATACCTCTTGTTTGCCTTTTGTATCTAAAAAATAGCATTTTTTATAAAAGCATGAACCTCTGCTTTTTGAAAAAGCAGCATTTTCAAACAGCAAACCGGAACAGGAAACAACAAACAACAGGTAAAACAAACGGGCTATATATTAAAAATAATTGCTATATTTATATCTCATGTGTTAAAAATTGTAAAATGCAGTAAAAATTTAACAAATTATTTAGTTTACATTTAAAATAGGTTAAATGTCACCTATAAAAATAATTCAGAGATAAATGTTTTATAAAATAACAGTACCGATTATAAATGATAAGATTTTGGATATCACAAGAGGTCAAATAGGCCTTTATTCCTAAGCATAAATAAAAACATGTAATATTTAGGTTATTAATTACTTCTTTTAGTCATTAAGAGTACCTCCGGCATTTCAAACAAAAAAAAGAGTACCTCCAGTACCCAATATTTACGTGGATAAATAAGAAATTAATTTTATTTTCTTATTAATCCATATATTAAGTCTATATAGAAAAAAATTACAAAATTACTATGTTTTAGACTTGTTTATGGGTCGGACCTATCGGTTTTTTAGGTAAAGATGCTCTGTCCAAACCCAGCTCAGCCCACTATTAATTTAGGCGGGTTCGGGCCGGCCTAAGCTCGGGTTTAAAAATCAAATCCCAAGCATAACCCATATAAACTCACCTATATATATATATATATATATATATATATATATATATATATATATATATATATATATATATATATAATTGTTAATTATAAAAAATAAATCTTATACTTAAAAATAAATATTTAATATATAAATATATAAATTTATTAATTAATATTAATAGGTGGACCGGGCTGGACCGACCCGTGTTATTTTTATTAATTCCAAGCCCTCCCGAAAAATAGACGGACTTTAATGGGCCTGGACCTAATATCAATTTTTCATTGTCCAAGCCCGGTCCAAGGGACACGGACCTGGACGGGCTTGGCAGGTACCCGGATCCATGGACAGGTCTACTATATTTACATCCCATGTGTCAAAATTTGTGTCATGTGGCAAAATTTAACAATCAATTAGTTTTCTATTTAAAATGGGTTAAATGTCACATGTAAAATAACATGTAAAATAGAAATAAATGTTACCAAATAATACCACAGAAGACAAATGATAAGATTTTGGATACCACAAAGAATCAAATAGGCATTTATTCCTAAGCCTAAATAAAAACATGTGATCTTGATGTTATTAATTACTCATCCCAATCACTAACACTATCTCTAATGCAAGCAACATCAAACATTGCTAAAATTTAATATATTATCTTAAAATATAATATTTTGTTTTTTTTTCTCATTCACATCTGTTGTCAATTTTTATTTAAAAAAAATGCTCAAATATATGAAACTCCAAAAGTTACCACTATGATCCCACCAATCATTATTGTATTATTTAAAATTGTATTTTTTTATTACACAAAATAGATGGTAAAAGTGTCAAAATGTGACAACATTGCGATACAAAAAACAAGCGTCTATTATCTTTCAAATACATGACACTACTCCAAACATTATCTACTTCACCAAACACTCTCTTCTAGAAATGGTCTAATAGATATATTTTAGGATCATTAATTAGCATAAGGGTCAAATTTATCATTAATGTTTTAGAAAAAGTGCATATTCAGTCCTAACATATTAAATGATACAAATTTAACCCTAATATTTTTAAGTAAGATCAGTTTTAGGCCTATGTTGCCGAAAATTTCAAATGATTGGTTTGACTGTTATTCAATTGTTACTTCAGACCTTCCAAACATCAATTATGTATAAAATATTTAGTGTGTTACTAACACAATTACGAAAAACTTGTTAAAATGCTAATAAGTAATTATGTTACATATAAGTTAATTACAAATTGTTTGTCAAAGTGTCTAAATATATTTACTGTGTTACTAATATAGTTATAAATAACCAACAAAAAAAATGTACGAAATTGTTTCAGTTTATCCACAAACTTGTTTATGTCTGATATGACAGTTAACAGTTAAACCAACAATTTCATATTTTTGGTAACGCGCAGCTAAAATTGATCTTCTTTCGAAATGTTAAGGTTAAATTTATAATATTTTAGACGTTATGGCTAAATTTGTAATTTTTCTAAAACTTAAGGATTAAATTTGACCATTATCCCTTCTTAACTAGTCTTTTTTTATGACGTTTATTAACAATGCATGTAAAAAAAAAATCAAATTTGTGCTTATTCATGGTCAGAAGTACTAATAATATTATATAAATAATTATAAAGGCTCGTTTGGTTTAACTGATGTTTGTTGTTGTTATTTACTGTTGAAAAAAACTGTTTTCCAAAAAGTAGAGATTTCAATACTTTTGTAAAAAATTCTATTTTTCTGCTATAAAAGCTAACAAGAGGTGTCTAACTAAACATCTAAAACTCTATTTTTTAAAGTGAAAATGCAAATAAGAGGAAAAAAGTAGTTAACCAAACACCCCTAAAATATATTCCCTCCACTTTTTAGTATATGTCGTTTAAGAATGTTCACTAAGATCATTAAAAATATTGATTACACTATTAAATTGATTAATTTACCTTAATATTAATATTGATCTCCTAAAACTCTGTTTTATATATAAAATGTCCTCTTTCTTTTAATTATTATGGCTTAATTAGAATTGTTTGTATTAATTACTCAACATCTCTCTTATCATAAATAATGGTATATTAGAAAAAAGGTTATAAAAAATGCACTTGTAATACCAAATAACATAAAAGACTTAAACTGAAAATTCTAAAACGGACATCTATTTGATTTCAAAGGGAGTAATATTAAAAAAAAAAGAAGAAGAATTTGTGTATAGAAAGTAGGGTTGTAATCGAGCTGGACCAACTTTTGGCATTACTCAATCTCGACTCAATAGAAAATTAACAAGCTCGAGCTTGATCCATTAAGAAAACTAATTGTTCACGAGATGCTCATGAATAACTCGTTAATTATGTTCATTAACTTTTCTTGCGACAACTCGTTAATTTTGTTCATTATTTTGCTCGTTAACAACTTATTAATTACGTTTATAAACAAGCTTACAAGCAAAACTCGTGAACAAAACTACATACTTTTAGATTTCTCTCTTCATAAAATATTATAATACTATTATTAAAAAAATCGAACTGAGCTTGGTCACGACCATGTTCATGAGCTTGTTCACGAATCTATAACCGAGTGATGTCACTTAATCTGTAGAATATCACCATCACGTTGAACAAATCTGAATATAATGAACAAACGATCAACTGAAATCCGACGTCTCCTCTCTGATGCCTAAGTCAGTAAGATACTTGGAGAAAGTAATGAAACTTGAAAGCAAAGTGTTCGGTAGAAATTATTACGAACCTTGTGATATCTCCAGATGAGCTATTTTATAGAGAGTTGAAATATACTTGTTAGTGAGCAACCTTACAAAATGTAAGTGATTGATTGGCCCACGCATAATGCTCCTTTTCTCTTTTCCATATTTTACGATGCAACATCGAGATTAGGAGCGTATCTTTGAAATCCGATGTCATCATTGGTCCACATGTCTAGTTAGTTATGTCTTTTGCTTAATGTATCTCATTGGCACACGTATCCGAGCCCAAACCCAAATTCTATATGATATTGATGAGCATGTTCATGAAGTTTCGAACCGAGTTTTATCGTGTTCAATCTCGTCTCATTTACGAACCAAACCTCAAACTCGTGCTCAACCCCGGCTTTTTTATAAATCGAGTCAAATATGGTCAAACTTTTATCAAACTAAACATCAAGATGTTCATGAGTGGCTCGGCCCATTTACACCCTTAATATAAAGTAGAGTTTTATGAGACAACTATTTTAAGATCAAATTAATTATTTTTATAGTCTAATTAAAATATTTTATTAGTTTTGATTATGTATATTAAACATTTGAGGGAGCACTTTGTATGCACTATATATATTTATATTAGTCAAATGTTTTTTTTTTTTGTATTTTTATAAAAGTAATGAATAAATAAAAGAAGAATGTTGAAAGACAAATTCATTTTAATTTCTTGCTGTTTCAAGAAACACAAATTGGTAAGCTATAAATGAAGAAGTTATTTATTTAGGAAAGAAAATAAGAGACAGCGAAGAAAGCGTACGGCATATGGTAGTGGCAGAGAAGACCTTTCCCCATACTTACTTCTTAGCTGTCCCTTTTGTACTCTTTTTGCCTCCTTCCCATGCCGTTTTCCTCGTGAATTACATCCCACTATCCTTATTATGCTTAATTTTTTTCCTTTTTATTTTTTATTTTCATATTATTTGATTAATAATACTATTATTTTTACTAACAATTTATTTGTATAATTTTTGTTGTTTTATATTGATTTTAAATACATCTTTATTATCGTAAATTTACCAAACACTGTTTATCTATCCGTTGACTGAAAAAGCTAATTCTAATAGTTGCAATTTAACAACCGAATACATAAGCTAGGTTTAAGGGAAACAGGGAGCAGAATAGGGTGGCAGATCGCCTTGCTGCTGAGGGCTATGAGAGGATGTTGGGAGTATCAACCTTCTCTTCTCCTCCGGACTTCCTTTTTTCGCTGCTGTCGGATGATCGGTTGGGGGTTAGCTTTCCTAGACTAATCCCGGGTTAGTTGTTGCGTTTTGTTTTTTTGTTTTTTCTTTCCATTTCCTACAAAAAAAAATAATAGAATAATTCGATATACGCTATTCCTATTTGATTTTCTATTAGATAAACAGATTATTAGTACATGTGTCTTATCCTATTAGACTAGTGAGTCGTCACATATATTTTAAGCTTTTTCTTTATAAGCTTAAAGAACCCAAATCAAGCATCATGTAACAATGTTTCCAATTCTCGAATAGACAGTTGATCTCACAAGCTATATATACGTGTATATCTAGTCATTTACATGGATGTACATGGAAGTTCATGTGCATTTGAGACACGACATGAGATACTAATAGACGAATCTAGGTATAACTAATTTTCAGACTTAAATAATCATCATTGTAATTCTAGATTATCTAGTGTGATGTTTTGATGCTATTATCGAACATGATCCACTATCACTAGGTGTGTCTTGTGTACTAATTGGGCATCATATAAAATAATCGTAAGATAGTTGAATGATAGATTAACATTCATCACTTTTGTGAGATGAGAGATATATCTCATGCAACTTGTAGCAGAATTGTTCTAAATACTTATATGGTGATAGATTAAAAGTTGAAATAGTAGTTTCATGGGCTATCTAGTTTGAACAGCTACAAGTAAACAAATGTCTCTGTATATATATGACCTAATAGATTCCATGCTCACGATTCGTTTAGATATAGTTGATAAAGATTCGAATTATATTGAATATATGCATCGAACGATAAAATGTCAAATCAACTTGACTCCTAATGGCTCTAGGGGAATGGAGTATTGCCACACCCGATCCAAAACAAAATTGGATATGACGGTGAGACATCACCACATATGTATATGAGTCAGAAGCATATATACATGTATATATTAGGATGAGTGTGCACCGAATTGAGTGCTTCAAGATCCCAATTATTTGTATCATAATTAGAATTTCTTGGAGATGCCTACAAGCTATCAAGTAGTACTGCTGCTTCTGTAGTTTAACAGGAGATGAACCGGAGACATTTAGAACCCATATGCACATCAACCCGTGCTTTTTCCATGGAATTGCTACGAGTTGAGGCATTTTGAACCATATTGGTTAAATTGCTCTCAATGAAAACCTGAATAAAATTTGACCTTAATTTAAATATAGCAGCAGCCATATTTTCTCACATGTGTGACCAGGGCATAGAGAGGCAAAGTCAAATAACTACATAGGACATGTATAATGATCATTCAGAGGAATTGGTTTCTCTGAATCAAGGGAGAGTTCGGGGAAATAGATCCTCTTGTTCGTAGCTCGAAGACGAGGACGAAAGCCATAATTGCGAAGATGAAATGGAAACAAATGCCAATTTGAATCCTTCAAAGAGAGATATTAGAAGAAAGAGAAAGATTGAGAGAGAACTAGATTATGTGAGAGAGAAATTCAACATTTTTGGAATTAATTAAGGAGCAAAGTAGTTTTTTTAGGTTGACTAGTGTATATAATGGGTTCCAATTATTTATTAAAAATGGTCAAACTCGTGTTGACCGGTCACTTACTGGTTAAAGGTACTTAATTATCAAGTATCGTTAGTTCAAGTATATTTTTGGAATAAAATTAAATTCAGGTACCAAAATATGGATTGAGATAAAATTCAGGTACATTTGATGTAATTTACCCTTATTATATGCAACATTTTATAAGTTTTGTTTTAGCTAATTAAAAGTTTATTCAAAAAATTTGTAACTATTCTTTCCGTGTCAATTCTGTTTTTAACGGGTTGATCCAAACACGATCTAAAAATCGTCATGTCATTTCAAAGTTGACTCGAAAATGACCCATTACCTACTAATCTTAATCCAAACACTAAAATTATGTGTTCATTACGTGTTGTGTAATCGAGTATTGTGTAATTTTTCCCCCTCTAATGAGAGGTTTTGAAGTAGAGAGAAATGAAGAGAGAGAGGAGTGAAGTTGATCATGTTCTAAAGGAGTGCTACAGATTCAACATTTAAAAACATTTATCTGACAATGAAAATTATTAGCTATACTTTTTCTTTTTTTTTTGAAAAACTATACTTTTTCTATTTGTTGTTAAATGTAATACTTGATAAATGTTACTTTATCTAATTGTTAAGTTAAATAAAGCAACGTTTAGAGAGAGTGGGGTGGCTCGAAAAGGGCATGAATGAATTTTTTGTGTTATGGCACAGCTGAATTTTTGTTGTTCCCCATCACGTGGAAAAAAAGAAACAAATTACATATTTGAATTTAATTAAGAATAAGTAATTTTTTTTGCTACGAAATAGATTACCGTGCCATAAGTATTTTAATGTCACAAGTTAAAAATTTTTGTGGCATATATAGAATTAGCTACGAAAAAATTTATTGTGGAAAACTATGTTTATGTTTACTACAGAAAAAAATTACCCGTAACATAAATATAACAAGATATTATAAGTTTGTAGTAGAGTTTGTTTTTCCCGTGGCTAAATGAAAATATGTCACAAATTTTGAATTTCCATAGCATGATTCATGGCACAAGTGATGATTTCTTGTAGTAAACAAGCATTAAGAATCATAAATTAGTTCTCAAATATGAATAAAAGACATTTGATTTAAATTAAAAGATAAAAACTATATAAATATGGTTAAGATCCATCATAGCTCTAGTATGGTATTTAGTTCATATTCAAATTAAAATAACAACAAAATATGGATTAAGATCTTAGATTTAAATTAAGAATCGTAAATTAGTTCTCAAATTTAGATAAAAGAACATATATTTAAATTAAAAGATAAAAATCTATATACAAAAGGTTAAGATCTATTATAGCTTTAGTAAGGTATTTATTTCATATCCAAACTAAAATAAATAACACAGATGGTGATGATAGAGGTTATGGTGGATAAAGATAAACACCTAGTAGAAAAAACCTTGAATAGGTGAAAGTTGATGAAAGCAAGTGAAAACCGATGAAAACATGGGAAATTAAGAAAGTAAAAACAAAAATTTTCAAATTGACTTTTTGCAACTCGTCTTTTTACAACTACTCTAATGGAAATGAAAACTCTTTGAAAATCTGGATAGTTTCCTATTACAAGTTTATTTTAGTGCTTCCCTCGGCTTTATATTTATAGATGAATTATTTTCTTCCAAACAAATTTTAGTTAACTTCCAAAAAGCCACTAGCATTCAATTGTGATCCATTTTATTACAACTAGCGGCTCATTCAAAAGCTCAATAATATCTTTTGCTCTCTCATTCAAAATTGTGGAAGATTGGAAGTGGTTGTGGGATTAACACTACAAAAAATCCTTGTTTATGTGATAACTATTTAACTGTCACATAAATTGTTGTAATAAAAAGCATATTATTTGTGATAATAATTTTTTAATTATCACGAAAATAAATTCTGTGACAATGTTTATAAAATTATCACATATGGATAAATGAATTTGTAACAATAAATCTTTACTTGTAACTTAAATTTAAAATTGAGAATTACAATTGCAACGATAAATATAACAAATGTTACAACACATTTATAATTGTTACAAATATTTATTTTGTGACTAGTTAAAAGAAATTATCACAAATAATTTATTACTTTTGTAACAATTAATTTTAGTTGTAACTATAATAATTTTGTTATATTTTATAGTTGTAACAAAACCAATTAAAATGTGTGACAATAAAATTATACTTGCCATTGAATTTAATTATGTGACTATCTAATATAATTGTCACAAATTATTTAAAGTATGTGACAATATACTAATAATTGTCACATAAGTTTTTATTTTATATTAATTAAAAAAATAACATTAAAAAATTTAATACACAAATTATATTTTATATTTACATCTTAAGTTTTCTCAAATATTAAAAACTTTAATTTCATTAAAATTCTACCTATTTTTATTATTTTAGTTAATTCTTATTTTTTTGTTTCCTCCAATAGTTTTCCTCCTTTTTTAACCATGCATCACGTTGTGTACAAGAAGTCTAGAGTTAATAGAACTCTTCTATTTGATTGTATATGTGACAATTTTAATTGTAATAAATATTTGTTTTTTTTTTGTGGCAACTAAGTAAGACTGTCACACGATTTTAGGATTAATTATTACATAATTTGTGACAACATACCACGTTTGTGACAATATTCACTACAAGAAAAACTGTAATTACCAACCAAAAATCTGGTTGCGAAATCGGTCTCTAACACGTTTTTGCAACCAGATTTGTATCTTTAGCAACCAAAATGAATCGGTTGGTAATTGCTAGGTTGCTAAATTTTTGAAACCAAATCTAGCTTTAAGGTAGCAAAGTTTGCAACCACTTTATTGGTTGTTAAGTTGGTGGCAAAGTTACAAACCGTTTTTTTACAACCATTATTTGGTTTCAATATCCAACTTCAGATTTGTATGTCAATGTTGTTAGAACCTAGCTTTTGGTTGCAAAGAATCCGGTTGCAAATTTCACCGACGACTTTTCAACCAAAGTTTTTGGACGGAAAGTTGACAGCTCACTTCATCAACCAACATTATACCTTCGGATTAGTGACGACATTGTTTTGAATTCTGGACAGCTTTTTTATATATATACTTTTTCCATGATAAAACAAACAATATAATTACTAAAACAGACAATATAATTAATAAACAAAAGAACATTTCAAATAAACAATTAAAATTATACACATATTCTTAAGGTCTCATAATAATAAACTAGTCAAGTCATACATTCATGGCATATACTATAATCACCAAAATGAGCATATATAACTCTGTACAACTCTAATATCAAATTAGGGTGGGGATCATGGGTTCGATATCCATCCTCTTTCAAAAAAACAATCTATCCTCTCCAAGTTGTAAAGTCGATCCCTCTTTCAAAAAAAATCTATCCTCTCCAAGTTGTAAAGTCGATCAAAAGTGATTTGGATTTGCCTTAAAGATGGACCAATTTGTGTCTCTATATCTATCGATCGTCCTCGAAGCTCGTTAACCTCATACATTAACACGCAAATGCAAACCTTGAAGCGATTGATCCTTCCGTTGATGACGTTCATCTATGCGCTTTGGATGCTCTATAAAAATGAGTCCACTCTTGAAATCATTAAGCATATCCTGTATAGACTGAAGATGAGTTTGTGTATTAGCATAAGAGGTAACTAAATAGTTAACTTTGGGACCTAAAGATGAAGAGTTACTCTTGTATTTCTAGGAAGAAACATACAGTCCCGGTAATAATGAGATGCAACTGAAACGACATACTGTCCCGACTTACGGTCTACTAAGTTTAAAGTAGCAATTTAGTTTTACAAAGATACTGTCAGGCAGGGTGTATAACATTAACAAACCAATCAAATTCATGAAAGGAAGTATCGTATAGCAGTGACCAATAAGACCGTGATTTAGAAGACTTATAAAGCAGTGCATATAAAATCAACTGTGTTTTAAACTTTCATGAAACATATGTAATATTTCAACACATAGCAGTCATCATAAACAGATTCTTCATTTTAGTCACAATGAAATGATTTTGGCACCACAGCAGCCTACCTGGACCTAAGTTGCATATGTGATGAATCATAATATTGAAGTTGTGTGTGCCAGAAAGTTGAAGAAACTTAGCATACCACAGCTTATAAAATAATCCTCCACGTGCTACAAGTGAAGGTTTGATGTCAGAGTTCTTATACAAATCATTGATGATCTTTTTAAGACTGATTACATCTCTCCCGTACAGTTCAGCACTGGCACTTGCACTAACTCCACTTCCACTTAACTCGTTACCTTCCATAACAAAGGGAATACATAAGATAAGGTGTGCAAGCGATGCCTTTTAAGCAAAAAAAAAAAAAAAAAAAAAAGACTTTGTACAAGGCTTACACCAAATTCCCATCAATCTATCTTATCTCCCTTTTTGATGGTGTAGTTCCTAAAAGCAGGGGCATTACTAGAATCACATGCTCCTGCCCAAAAACCCTTCCTGATCTGATGCATCCCATGGAGGGCATTCAAACTAAATGTCATATCTGCCATGCACATTCAAAATATGTGTTAATGAAACTTAAATATGCAATTCAATTAAGGAAAACACAAGTAGTAAGGGGATGCCAATTTCAACTTCTCATGGGATATGGGGAGTCGTTGATAAATTGTGTAAATATATATCAACTCCCCTAAAGTATATTCATAATTGTGTAAATACCTATCAACTCCACTTAAGTAATACCCAGTTGAAACTTGAAAGCCATCCGCAATAGTAAAATACATGACCTGAATTCAAATAGACAAGTTTTAAGTGCCAGTTGCCTTAAAAAGAAGCATCCAAAAATATCATGGATAAGAGAATTAAAGCTGAACACATAATCAAGAAAACAACAAAACCTATACATCAATCTCTACACTTCTATAACTCCATAGTGCCTATTTTATTTATTTTCATTAAGTTTGCAAGATGGTTTATTGACTCCTGGTTGTTATAGGGGGTTCAAAATCCTATCTCCATAGTGCATTAACTTATTTCTCACTAATTCTGGCGTTTCTAATGTAGGCATATATGATACGCATGACACATCCATCCATTTACTACCAGAAATAAAACTTCTTTCTAGTAAGATACAGCTCAAATGAGTATCAAAATTAACCCTAAATCAAGGCTTAAGTACAATGTAGTTCCAATTTGACTGAAATAATACTAACCAACAGTGAAGCAATGGAAGAAATTAAAAAAAAATCACATTAGGATGTTGCTGCATAACAGACTATTTTGAAAAATCTCACCATTAACCAAAAGCCTCCAGATATTCGCCAACAAATAAAAACCCCACCATTGACCAATTGCAATTCAGAAGTCCACTCTTGGTGAAAACCCCCAATTTTCTGCAACCTAAAACACAATAATCTACCTTTATAAGAGAAACCAGAATGGAAACAGAGGCTAACTCAGAACCATAATGTATAATTTTTCTATAAAATTAAGATGAAAAGTGAATGAAGATTTTGAGCTAAACAGAGGAAGATAAACAAGCTCAAGCAGAGGTAAAGTTCGAATTAAGAACTTCAATATTTCTACTGGATTTTTGAACGCTAATTTAAGACAGATGTATAAATAAAAAATATAAAGATAACCCACCTTATAGCAGTTACGAGTTCAGTTGACGTGACTGGTGGAAAACTGAGACGATTCACGATCCGTGAGAGATGGAGAACTGGGGAAGAGGGTTACGGCGATCGGCGAGAGATAGAAAAACTGAGGTGAAGAGTTTTACTGCAGTCGGCAAGAGATGGATAACTGAGATAAAGAGGATTTGGCGGTCGACCAGAGATGGAGGATTGAAGAAGACAGTGGAAGCAAAAATGGAAAACTGAGGAAGAAGGAAGAAAACAGTTCGATGGAGGCGGAAATGAGATAAGAAAAACTGTATAAAACCCTAAAACATTACTTTACTCTTTTATATACCAAATTATAAAATAATATTATTTTTTTTTTAATAATTTGTACTGGGTACACAGAGTAAATAATTAGAAATATTAGCAAGTGTTATAATATTATTTAACTTAAATATATCAAATTATTTTTTGTTTTTTTTAAATATCAAATTATAATTACAGTATTAAATATAAACAATATTATTACTTAAAATTATATAGTTTTGATTTAAAAACCTACAAAAAAAAAATAAACGTTTTTCTTTCATGAGTTTTTTTTGAGCCAAACTTGATCGAACTTGTATCGAGCCGATCACTAAATGATGCATAATAGCGGCTCGATTCGTTTACAGCCCTAACTGTTGGCTTGGAGAAATGGGAATCAGGTTTATGAACAAGTTTTGTTCTCTAAAATTGGGTTTAATAAAATTGAGATTTAGGGCATAGATAAATTGCAACCAGAAAATATATGTTGAGACGTGTCTGGTTGCAATGTTTACAACCAACAAAACTTTGAAACCAGAATTTTGGTCTCAAATGTATTTAAGAAATCTACTTCTCACATTTGCAACCAATGACAATGCTTTGCAACCATAAGGGTGGCAATATTGCAACCAAATTTAATCTGGTTTCAAACATTGGTTGCTAATTACTATTTTTCTTGTAGTGATTTTACTTTTCAGTTACAATAAAAGTTGTAACACTTAAAAAATAGTGTAACAACAAACTTATTATCACAAAAAAATAAAAACTTCTGTGACAATATTTTAAAGTCACATTTGCCAAAAAGTATTAGCAACGGAGTTTTACGTGACAACCCTCGTGACACCATCTTATCGTCACATATACTGTTAAGTGACAACTTTTTCAGAGTTTGTGACAATATTTGTTGTCACAAACTGTAACGACCCGGTCCGGAGAGGGTGGCGCCGGGGTAGAAGGCCTGAGCAAGGAGCGGCCCTAAGGGATGGCGATGGGGATAGGAATGAACTGAATCCCACATCGGAAATGGAGAGGGAGTGATTGGGGCTTATTAGTAAGATGAGAATCCAATACATGTAGACGCGTTTTAAAGCCGTGAGGCCCAATGTGTTGGAATTGGGCCAGAGCGGACAATATCTACATGGTATTGGACCTGAGTGTTACACAAACAACTTGGTTTCTTATAATCAAACCAAACTTAATCATAGAGATAAATAAATTTGCTCAAATGCATTCACTTTTGACCCATTATAGGACATGTTATAGTAGAATTTTGAAAAATATTCTTCTATAATGTTGAAGTCGTATGTCTTAGCCTTCCACCAGAAATTTGAATCATCTCAATTCGAGCTCGCATAAAAAAAGTTATGCTCTGATTATGAAAGGGTGTTGAATCTGGAAAACTTACGTGGATTGCAATCCATTTCGCTTCATTTTTTGTCCGAAAAATACTTAAAAGCCAAGAAATAACACAAATGAGTCTTACAACAAAAATAATGAATAACTAAAGATTTAACATAAAATTAAACGTGAATGCATAAATTTAATTCTAAAAATAAATAAAAAGATGCATGAAAATACAACCTAACAAGTATCTTAATGTGAACAAATTTTCTATCAAAAAAAAATGTGAATAAATTACGACACACTTTTGTAAAAAAAAAATGAATTCATATTTTGAGTGCTCGTTTGATTCGCGGAATAGAAGAGAATAGAATAGACTATTCCTAAAGAATAGTTATTACCATATTTGGTTGGTTTATTTTAAGGAATAACAATTCCATGGAATAGGCTATTCCTTGATTTCGTGGAATAGGGATTCTTCGATTTAAGTCAGGAATAAGCTATTACTCATACATATTTTTGTAATTTACAAATTTACCCTTCCACTAAATCCCTAGTATTTCTCTATCGCGCTTCACCTTTTCGGCTGCCAACGTTTCTGCATCTCATCGATAGTCGGCCTCCATTTTCTTCATCTCATCGATAGTCGGCCAACCGTCCACCACCATTCCCGCTGCCAACATTTGTTCGGCCACCAGGAGTGCTATTCTTTTATTTATAATTTTTAAGCTTATGCTTATTGTGCTGGTGTTGTCCTAGCTTGTTTATTCAAAGGTTGTTTAACTTGGAGCATTTTTGTTTTTTTTTTTTTCGTGTTTTTACAATTTTTCCATTTTTCGTGTTTTTACCTTTTTTGTTTTTCATTTTTTTCTATTTTTCGTATTTTTTCGTCTTTCACGTTTTCCATTTTTCTATTTTTTTATATTTTTAAAATAATATATATTAAATATTTGAATTGATGGTAATAATTAAAATTTTAAAAAAATAAGAAATGACATTTGAGGGCTATATTGTCTTTTGAATAAAAAAAATTATATATTCCATTTTATCCTATCCCACCAACCAAACTTAAGATTAGTTATTTTTCAAGAATACCTATTCTGTTCTTTGCTATTCTATTCCGTTGGAATAGAAATTCTATTCCATTCCATTTCATTCCGCGAACTAAATGGTACCTGATAGGTTAAGTTACTCTTCAATTTTGTTAGAATGACACCCAAATTGACTTATATATATAATATATTAAATATTTTTTTCATCAATACATTTAATAATAAAGAAATGAATTTTATGGCACTTCTATTTGGATTCGATCTTGCTAACATTGTTACATGTCAAACTCTGCATGTGAATGTAACCCTCTCATAAGTTCTAATGTGACTTTGTGATATATAGTGGAATGAAAATATCATTTTCATTATTAAATTATTCCTTCCAAAAAAAAACAATAAACACATATCACTTCATTTAAAAAAAAAAAAAACTATAGATTTGTGGGTTAGTTAGCAATGCAAATTAATTTCATAAAAGAAATATAAGGTTGAATTCTCATTAAATATATGTTGAAGAGCCATAAGTTTGGCTAAGCTCCAAATGTAATATTATGATAACAAATTATACATATAGTTGAACAAGAAAACAAAAAAATCTAATAATAGTGAGCTATTTTTGTAAACAAATTTGTTAAATGTTAATGAAATTCCGAAACAAAATCCGAAACTAATGCATTAAATTTTACACATAAATACCAAAGAAAATCCTAAAAGTAATTTCATTGTCTCAAATATAACATATCAACAATGGATTATGCTTACACTCTATTCCTCGTAGCCCTTATTTGGGCAGCAGTTGTTGAAGCGCAGGGTCCTCTAGGCCACAAGTGCGGGCCGACAGATGCTAAATATACGCCTGGTTTCAAAGGCAGCCTGAATTCTCTAATGCGCAAATTCCAAGGCAATTTACCAGATATAAAATACCTACAAGACCAAGTTTTAGGCCCCGGAAAAGACAACAATGTTTATGGCTCCATGATGTGCAGAGCAGACACCACTTTACCCGAGTGCAAAGCTTGTATTTCCGCCGGTTCCACCGAGCTTTTCAAAAAATGTGGTGACCAAAGAGAAGGATTTATCGCGTACGATAAATGTATGATAAGATTCGGGGATCATCCATACTATGGATCGCTTAATAATACGGATGATTTTTACGGATGGGATGCTACACTCGTGAGTAACGCAGATGAATTAAGCCAAAAAACTAAGGGACTATTGACTGGACTCATTGGCACATGCACTGGAGCTCAAAAGCGTTTTGCGCAGGGTACGGCACCGTTTGGTTCGAAAACATTATACGGGATGGCTATGTGTACATGGGATCTTAGCCCGGAGAATTGTGCTAAATGCCTTAGGACTCAAATAGATGCTGTTGGTGGGGGTAAGTGTTGCTATGGGATGCAAGGTGGTAGGGCTGTTGGTACTTCTTGCAGTGTTAGATATGAAATCTATCCTTTTATCAAAAAATGATTTTATTTTGTGGATTTATTTGAGACTTTCACCTATTTATGTAATTGTGTTATACTAAAGTATCTTATTAAAAACACAGTTCAATATGATGAGTTTTCATGGTTGGATAGGATATATTTTCAAGTTTATTTAAAAAAAAACATATAATAAATTTGACATATGGTTTAAAAAAAGGCAAATCACACATCGTGTGAGCGGCAAAACATGCCAATGAGACACCACACTGGGGTTGGATGATGAAAACCCAAGATACAACAACAACAAAGCCTTAGTCCCGAAATGATTCGGGATCGGCTAACATGAACCATCATATAAAACCGTGAAAATCAAGTCGTGTCAGCGACACAGATTCGCTCCCTCCACTCCGTCCTATCCACTACCATATTTTTCTCAATTCCCAATAAACTCATATCACTCTCGATCACCCTCCTCCAAGTTTGCTTAGGTCTTCCCCTACCCCTCACCACTACATCCCTTTGCCACTCTTCGGTTCTCCTAACCGGCGCATCAAGCGCTCTACGTCTCACATGGCCAAACCACCTTAGTCGGTTTTCTCTCATTTTATTCTCAATAGATGTGACCCCTACTTTTGTCCTAATTATTTCATTACGCACCCGGTCCTTTCTCGTGTGACCACACATCCATCTCAACATACGCATCTCCGCCACCGACATCTTATGGATGTGGCAGTGTTTCACTGCCCAACACTCCGTACCATATAACAATGCTGGTCTAATTGCCGTCCGGTAGAATTTTCCCTTCAATCTATTAGGCATGCCGGGATCACAAAGGAAACCCGTAGCACTCTTCCACTTCGACCAAGATAAACGATAAAAAACACTTGATTCCTGTAAAAAAGTAAAAATTCAGAAAAATACTACGTGAACGCCAGGCTCGTATCAGTTAAGCCCGGCCAATAAAAATCGCCGAATCGAGCCTCAAGACCGAGCGATCGGACCCATCAGCTCAGTTACGGATCTGTCCAAAAGCGAAATGGCCCTCGGACGTCGGTCACGAGCCACCGGCCCACAACGCCCAGTTGGGCATGGCTCACAACGCCCAGCTAAACGTGGCTCACGCCCAACTGGACGTGAACCACATCCGGCTATGTGCCTATTTATAAGCACGAAGCCCAATGCATGTGGGAGGACCCCCGGACCCCTCGAATGGATGTCGAATTGACCCGAGACACGAAAAGAACTAAAAATCTAACCTGGGCTAAGGAAAAATCAAGCGATAATCGATAATACCCGAATAAGGGATAAATTTGAGGAACTAGACCCGTGTTGTATTTTTTATTCCGTTTTCACATTTTTTATATTTTCTAAAATCTCCGTTTTTATTCTAAAACTTAAACTTCATCATTTAGACCCTAAAAACGAGCTATGACCCGATTTGGGTAGCTTGGGAGGTTAAAATGAAGTTTTTGAATAGATCTAATCGTTTTTAAGTGTTTTGGAAAAATGGGGGACTAGTTAGGACATTTGACCGATTTTGTCACTAAAACAGATTTAGTGACAGAATTTCTGTATAATCTGTTGGATATTATAAAAGGGGACTTTTTAACATTTTGATAAGTTTTTTGGGTTGTTTTATCATTAATATTGTTTATATATTGGTTTAGTATTTATTTTTTATTTGTATATTATATAGTTTATATATTTGTAATATATATATGGAAGCGTTTTCAACGGAGAGTGTCCATCCATGAGGATTATTATATTCTGAATAAATGACCTGTTATAACAGACTACCAAGAAGTTATCAGATTACCTAAAAGCATATTTTTCCCTCTATAATAAATGATTGTCCATTTTTAAAAAAAATACTCTCTTTTCATAATAAATTCATAAAAATGATTGTTACATTAAACCATTTAAAATCATATATGAAATCATCTAGAATATAGAGAAACTAAAATCTTTATGAATTAAGAAAATGTTTTTTTGAAATATATTTAAGAAAAGGTTAACTGGTGAGCAGCATTTGTATGGTATTTCAAAATACATGGGCATTCGTCCCATGTATTTGTACTTTTTAGTATTAATCCTTTGACTTCTACAATATTTTTTAAAGCACTATACTATTGTTGATTGTATTTTCTCAACATTCTGGTGTTAAAAAATATTAAACAGAAAAATAAATTAATTAATTTGAGTAAAAGATTAAATTCTTCAAAAAAAAAAAAATAGTGAATAATATAGTTGGTATATGAAATATTTAAAAACTTGGTATATAGTAAACTCCATAAAAAAATCATTGAAAGATGTTAACACTATTAGTGATCTTCATCTATTTACCTATATAAACAGAAATGATAAATGTTTAAATGATGTATGAACAAAGATTATAATAACTAAAAATTAAAGATTATAATACATATAAAATTTATTTCCCTAAATACTTCTAAAGTTTATGGCTATGAGCAATTTTTTTGTCTAACGTCTAAAATTTTGTAATTTTGCCCTTAACCTTGGTAGTTAAGAGTAATTTCACCCCCTAACATTGACAAATTGGGTCAACTTTGAGAAATAATTCATCAAATTTTATTCTCAGTTATGAATCTTGTTATATACACTTTACATGTGCGTTGTGTTACCATTATTAGTAATAAAGCACAAATATATGATTAGAAATTAATATATATATATATATATATATATATATATATATATATATATATATTGTATTTTGTACAAGTTGGATAAAAAAATGCAAATATTTCGCTGTATTTAAAAATATTAATCTCTAATTATATTTTTAAATCACAAAAATATGAAAGGCTTAATAAATCCTTTGCCCCCTTAACTTGTTCAAAATGGTTGATTGGCCTCCTGAACTTTCAAAGTGTCTCGATAGCCCCTTGAACTTGTATAAAATGTTCAGTTAGCCTCCTGAATTTGCATAAAATGTAATCAACTAATCACTCGGTTGTAAAAAAGCAAGTCAAATGCGGAAGATATGTTACACGTTCAGGGGGCAATCAACCATTTTGGATAAGTTCAGAGGGCAAATGATGTATTAAGCTAATATGAAATCTTTGTTTTAGAACTAATGATATGCAATTGATGCATAATAAGAAATAAAATATCAGTATTTTATAATCATATTTGAAATTGACCAAACTTGTCAATGTTATGCGCAAAGTTGCTCTTAGTTGCCAACTTTAAAGATAGAATTGCATCATTTAAGACGTTAAGGGTAAAAGATTTCCAGATTATAAACATTATGAGTAATTTTGTACTTTATTCCTTTTATATTTTTTTTACAGAATTAATTTTATAGTATATAAACATTTAAGAAGATTTGTTATTAGTATTATCGTTATTTGGCCAAACATGAATTTTACCTAAAATCCTTTATTGTATAATATCTAAAAGGAATTTAAGAAGATTTATTATTATTATTATTATTTGGCCAAACATGAATTTTATCTAAAATCCTTTATTGTACAATATCTAAAAGGAATTTAAGAAGATTTCTTATTTTATTTTTCGGTCAAATTATTATTTGGAGTATTATTAACCAATAAATTTGTATTAATTGTTGAATTAAATGAAGAGAAATATGATTGTCCCATTCCAAGTAAATGGTTTTCTATTATATAATAAATGATTTTCGATTAGAAAAACAAAAAGTTTGATATTGGAAATGTAAAACATTATTTATGACAAATAAAGATTGTTCGTGAACATATGAAGTGGGTGTGATGAAGATATGAAATAATATGATGATAATTCAGAAGAAAAAAAATCCAAAATTAATGTTGTTCGTGAATATTATAATCGAGCTTGGTTATGAACTTGTTCACAAACCTATAACTGAGCCTGCTCGTGAGCTTTCGAATTGAGCTTTATCATACTCAAGCTCGGCTCATTTATGGATCGAGTCTCTAAATCGTGTTCACGAGCAGTTTGTTTATAAATTGAACCGAGTCGAGCTGAGTTTTTATTGAGTCGACCGCCG
Organism: Euphorbia lathyris; assembly: GCF_963576675.1. Lineage (NCBI taxonomy): Eukaryota > Viridiplantae > Streptophyta > Magnoliopsida > Malpighiales > Euphorbiaceae > Euphorbia > Euphorbia lathyris. The sequence goes on along the minus strand of NC_088914.1, from coordinate 73,535,140 downwards.
AGCTGCTCGTGAGCTTTTGTCGAGCCGACCAAATTAATGAAAAAATATACAAAATCTTTTTTTATACCAACTGATAAAACATATGAATATAAAATATGTGTATTTTAATAATATTTGAAATTGACTAAAAAATGATTATTTTAGGATAAAATTATTTTGGACTGTCAATATTAGAGTAATATTGTATTTTATAATTAAACATCATTAAAATGTTGGGAATAAAATTGCTACCGGTCTTTAAAAAAAGATTGCTATCGGTTACTAACATTATATTTTATAATTAAATAAATAAAATTTTAATTTTAGGAAAAAAAGAAATACAAATAATACTATTAAGGGATATAAATGTTTTTTTTGTGAAAATATAAATGTATTTATTATATTTCCATGAGTTGTTTTTTAGTTATTTACTATATTAGTTCTTTTTTACCTTTAATTAGCACTGGTTAGTTACTTTACCATAGTCGGTATATTTTGTCCTATAGCTTGCTTTGGCTCTTTAAAGGTGTAACAATACTCTCTTGTTTTTCATGAATGAAATATGCCATTGAGCATTCATCGTCATTTCAATATTCCTTTGCAGCATCTGGGTATTTTGCTCTTTATGGTATTAGAGCTCAGGTGTGCAAAGAGGAATGGCTATCTTCTAATCAGAATATCTCACTGATTCCTATTTTCCATATCTCTTCTTTTCTCACTGATCCCTATTTTCCATATCTCTTCTTTTCGTCTTTTTCTTTCTCTATTTTCCTCTCTTTTTCTGTATGACAACACCCAAAATCACCTATCAAGACATGATGAACCTTCTATTTCTTCACCCATCAGACAGTACAAACTCGATTCAAATCGAGAAACTTCGAGGATCTATGGATTACAGATCTTGGAGAAGAACCATGGAAATCAACCTCACCTCGAAGCGAAAGCAAGGATTTGTGTCTGGAACAGTAACCAAGCCTACCGATGATGATACAAAGGTTGATGTGTGGGAAACATGCAACAATATGGTAATTGTTTGGATTACCCATAATGTCTCATCTACTATTAATAAATCTGTTATGTTCATGACCTCAACTAGATATATTTGGTTGAATCTGGAAAAACTTTTCTGCCTGACAAATGGGTCTAGAAAATATAAGCTTAATAAGGAATTGTTTGAGGAAAAACAGCAATCTAAATCTATTAATGAATACTACACTAAAATGAAAATTATGTGGGAAGAGTTAGATTCATTAAATGTATTGCCTAGTGTTTCTATCCCTGATAAAGAGGTGAAGAGCCTATTAGCCGCTATAGACCTTCAGAGAGAAGAATCTCATCTGTTTCAATTCCTAAATGGATTGAATGACTCCTATAATTCCCAAAGGAGTCAGTTGTTGCTGTTAACTCCATTACCCACTGTAGAAACTGCATCAGCAACCCTTCAACAAGAAGAGGCATAAAAAGATTTGTTGGGCATATCTAAATTTGAGCCCGATATGTCAGCTATGTACAACAATAATTCAGGTCATCAAGCTGATATGCAACAACAAATCTGCACTGCTTGTGGTGGCAAAGGGCATAGTGGAGAGAGATGCTGGACAGTAGTAGGTTACCCTAAACGGCATCCTAGATACAAATCTAACTTTAATGGCAACAAAGGCAAAACTCAAACCAGCAATGGAAAGTTTGTTCCTAAACTTACAACTAATGTTCAAAGTTCCTACACATCCAAACTTGAGAATGCAGGTTTGCTATTTACACCTCAACAACTAGAGCAATTGGTCCAGTTTATGCCTCAGTTGCAAATACAAAGTAAAGGAGGAGACACAGATGATGAATTGGATAATCATTTTTCTGGAATGACTAATGCAAGGCATATCTCCTGTCACTATGCAGTAGGCTTAACTCCTGCTTGGATCATTGACTCAGGGGTTCTTATCACATGACACCTCACCTCAATAATCTAACTCAAGTTGTGGTTGTGAAACAATTGCCACCAATTCATCTTCCCACAGGAGATACGTCTGTAATATCACACAAACGAGTTGTTCAACTTCCAGCTGGAGTCACATTGAGGGATGTGTTGTGTGTACCTCATTTCAAGCACAACTTACTATCAGTGCATAAGCTTGTCAGAGACAATTGTTGTGAGGTATCCTTTTTTCCCTCTTACTGTCTAATACATAATAATGCAAGTAAAAAGCTTATTGGGGCTGGGAACCTTGACAATGGCCTGTATTACTTGATTGATCATCACTTGGGCTCTGAATCATGGACGTCAACCAAATCTGACTTTAATTGTTTTGTTGTCAACTCTACTGATGCTATTACTAATGAGTGTTCTGAATTGGAGTTGTGGCACAATAGACTAGGGCATGCTTCTTTGAAAAAATTGCAACATATAACTTGTGTCAAACCATTTGTGAAGTTGAATTCTAAAATATGTGTCACATGTCCTATGTCAAAATTCACAAAACAACCATTCCCTTTAAGCACATACCATGCTCCTGAACTTTTTCCATCTTATACACATTGATATATGGGGACCTTACAAGGTTAACACTAGAGGGAAATTCAGATTCTTTCCCACGATAGTTGATGATCATACAAGATTCACTTGGTTATATCTGCTCCAACACAAATCAGATTCATTGACTAATCTATTTGCCTTCCTACAATATGCTCAGACACATTTTAATAGGCATGTTAAACATATTCATTTTGATAATGCCCTAGAATTTGATGATTTTGCTAGTAGACAGTTATTTGCTGCCCAGGGTATATTACATCAGACTTTGTGTTAAAAGACCATAACAAAATGTCAGGGTAGAATGCAAACACATGCATCTACTTGAGATTGCTAGAGCATTACATTTCCAAGCTGGTCTTCCTTTGATGTACTGTGGTGATTGTGTCCTGACTACTGCACACTTGATAAACAGGTTACCCCTACACCTGTTCTGCACAACAAAACTAGGGGTGAGCATCGGTTCGGTTCGGTTATAACCGAACCAAATTATCGGTTAACCGAACTGAATTTTGTATAATTTTAAAAACCGAACCATACCAAATAACTAAAATAACCGAAGTAGACCGAACCGATTTTTTTTGTTCGGTTCGGTTACCAACCAAATAACCGAAATTTTTATATTTTTAATTTAAATATTTAAAAGATTATAAATTATGAAATTTGAGCTTCATTAATTTAGAATTTGTAATTTCAAATTCAATTAACCAAATACCTTATATATTACAAATTAATTCAATAATGTTTTAAACTAAAATTTTGAGATTTCTTGTACAAATTAAAGTATGAAAAACAAATAAATAAGTAAAATTATATTATGTTTATTTAAATATATATTTAGTTCGGTTTTTCGGTTAAACCAATATTTTTTCTGGAATAATCGAACCGATAACCGAATACCGAACAAGGAAATTTGATAACCGAACCAAACCAAATAAGAATTTCGATTATCGATTTGGTCATCGGTTATTGGAATTTTTTCTCACCCCTAAACAAAACTCCATATGAATTGCTTTATGCAATTATGCCCACTTATGAACATCTTCGAGTCTTTGGCTGCCTTGCCGTTGCTTATAATCCTGCATTCCCCCCGACAAGTTCCAATGTAGAGGAGTGCCCTCTGCACTCTTGGGATATCCACCTCATCAAAAGGGATACCGTTTGTTGAATCTTCTCACTATGCAGCCATTCATCTCTAGAGATGTTCAGTTTTATGAACAGATATTCCCATTTTATTCCTCAGACCAGACTCAATATATGCATCCTATACCTCCAGCTGAAATTGATAATCACTCTAAACCAATCTAGGATGAACTCTATAAGCCACTTCCTCATACTCCATCTCCTGTTCAATCTCCTATAAAATCTCATGGTATAATTTCTTCAACAAAATCTCCTACATCCTCATCTCCATCCCTAATTCCTATTAGAAAATCATCCAAAAATCGTAAACAACCTGCCTGGTGTAGACACCGGGGTCGGAGGACCGATGAAGAAAAATTATAAAAATGGATCCAAATCAGTCGATTGAAATAAATGATGAGTCAATAAAAAAATAATAAATAAAAAAACGTTGTTCGAAGGAACCGTGGAGACCGGTTTGATCGAATTCAGAAATCGAATCGAGATGACGGGCGAATCGGTTCCGCGAGTGAAATCTTAAATCGTCTCGCCGAGTTCGGGATATTTCACGCCCTTTTCTTATTTATTTTATTATTAATAAAGTCTCAGGACGATAGAGGGTTTTATTTTGGTATTCGAGCAATCCAAAAAATATATATGGTTTTGTAAAAAAATCGATTTTATAAAAGCTAATTTTATAAAATCAGTTTTGACGAAAATCATTTTCAATGAAAATCGTTATTGATTTTGGTTATTTTTAGATGTATATGTAAACGCGGCCCCGTCGGGGGCCGGTATTTACGTCACGGGCCGTTGGACGGCCCGTGACGGGGCTGGGCCGCCCAGGCCCAACCCCCTGCACTTGGCATTCGGCCAAGTGCATTTTGCTGCACTTGGCCAAATGCCAAGTGCAATTTTAGCTTAGGATTTAATAAAAAAAAAAAAAAGAAAATTTAAAATCAAATAATAATAATAATAAGTATAATAATAATTATAATGAGTCATTAAGCCAAATTAGCTTACCCTTGGCTCCAAGTCAAGAGTAAACTAATTTAGCTTTGCTTGGAGCCTACCCTTAGGCTCTAAGTAAAAAAAAAAACTAAATTTGGGGCTCCATATGCCTATAAATAGGATGGAGCCCAAGGCATTAAAAGGGAGAAATTGGACCCGAACCCCTGGAAAAATTCAACGAGACCCGAATTCTCCCAAAAACACAAAAAAACCGACTCAAAACACAATCAATCGACTTGATTTGGATCCCCATTACCGATTGAAGAGGTAATAATCCGAGGAACTAGACCCGTTTACTCTTTTATTGCATTTTTGTTGTGTAGATCTCTTTATTTATTCATTTTTGCACTTTTTTGTTTAGATTTGTCAAATTAATTTTCTGTTTTCATTCTACAAATACTTGAGTTTGGATCTAAAATAAAAACCTCGTTTTATGTCCCAATACGAACCGCGACCCCATTTAGGGGTAGTTCGGGACTAAAACGTTGTAGATCTAGATTTAGAAAAGGTTTTAATTAACGTTTTAAAATAAAACATCGTTTTGGGAGTCTCCGTTATAGACTATGACCCGACTTGGGTAGTTCGGAGGCCAAAAATGATAGAATAGATTAGATCTAAAGCTTTATAATAAATCTGGAATGTTGAGGGACTGTTTCTGAGATTTTCACGGTTTTCTGTCACAATGGTAGTTTAGTGACGGATTTTCTGTCACTGAATAGGCCGGAATTTCCCAAAAGTCCGTTTGAGCTCCTGTTTCCTTTTTTGCCAATTAGATATGTTAGTGTTTTGGTCTTTAATATGATTAATGTATTTAGGGTATTTAAAAAGAAATTATATCGTGGTTATCGTTGGGTCGTTAATTTGAATAAGGATATACTCCCTCCATTTTCAAATAAGTGTCGTTTTAGAGTTTTTCACACAAATTAAGAAACACAATTAATTTGCACTTAAATTAATAAATTTACATGGATTAACTAAATAAAAATTCTTTCTCCTATAATGGTTGGAGAAAAAACTTTGAAAGCTTAAAAAACACATAAATCAAGACAAAATTTAAATGCTTGGACCAAAAAACTATACTAAATTTTATTGAAAAACGAAAACGACACTTAAAAAAGAACAAAAACAATTATCTAAAACGACACTTATTTGAGAATGGAGGGAGTAGGTAGTATTAGTTTTTTTTTGGGTTTTGGATATTTAATTGGCCCATATGTGCTATAGGATGCTGGTTATATTTTACTATGTATATATATGCTAGTATATTAATTATTAGTTATACATATATGTAGGTGGGTAGATAATTTATGGGTATTTGAGTTTTTTTATTGTCTAATAAATCAGTAGGTTATTAATTGTTAGGGTGTTTATTCTATTGGTTTAAAGTGTTGTAAATAAATATATATATATATATATATATATATATATATATATATATATATATATATATATATATATATATATATATATGGGTATATTAGGGTATTATTTGATACTGTTAATCTCATTTTGTATATATATAAAATTAGTTTTTTACTCTATTTTAATCGTTTAGGACGTAGGGGTATAATAGTTATTTTCCTTGTACATATATGTAGATGTTTACTAAGTATTTTCCATCATTTGGGTATATATATATATATATATGCTTAGATATTTTAGGATAAATGATTTTTGGATTGACATGGAGACTTTTATGGTTATCTTTTAATAGTTTGGGGATATTAGAGGGTTAATTCCAAAGGAGGGAACGAGGTAGTAAATAACGAGGTTTTAATTTGGTTTTCCTAATCCAACGCAGTTTAAATATGTTGTAAATGTAAATAAAATGTTTTAATTTCTTTTTCTACTTCAAACGACTTCTAACAATCTCATGTTTTAAAACCTTAATCCGTTCCAACGGCGGGTTAAGCGAACCTTGTAATTAAAAACGTTTTTTTTTGTAAATAATGGAGTTTTAAATCGATTTCTATCAAAAAGGAATTTTCACAAAATAAGTGACTTGTATGTCTAACCACGTTTATTCAATAAATTTTTACTTCACGTTTTCAAGCACTCGAGTCGTTCCAACGGCGATTCGAGTGAAAAGCAAGTAAATCAACGGAGTTTTGAAACGTGCCTAAATCGTTCCAACGACGATTAAAGCACGAACCATGTAAATAAATCTTCTTTCGGGAGTGAGATTAGTTTAAATTTAATGTATAATATAATGCATAATTCACGTAGTAAATAAATCAATTCTTCCTTCCATCTCCCCCTTTCTTCTATATACTCTAAATTCATGTAAAATGGGTGATTCTTTACTAATATGGCTTTCAGTTATATATGCTCAAAACGGTTTTCAAACCGAGAAAGAAAAGGTTTCAAATGAATTTTAAACTTAAAGAAATATGCGATTAGTCCGTTATCGCCTAACATGCTGAGTAGGAGGCCGGCGGTTCATGACCGGGCGATGTCGGGGTGCCTAGTAGCCTTTCTCCGGAAAGGAGCTAGCCTTCTCGGCTCGTACCTAAGTTTCCCGAACCCTCACCGGTCTCCCGCAAGGGATCGGTGTTCATTTTCCCATTCGTGGGTGGCGACTCTTCCATACTCCGAGCTCCGGTCCTGCCAAGCAGCTTGATTCCATGATTGGTTGCTTTCGGCGCCAATCACCGCTTACGTCGCCATGAGGTGTCCACCCACCGGTCCGCCCGGACGAGGCCGTTCGGCACCTTGTCTAACACCTGGCTTCAAGATTATGATCTTAACTCTCCCTCCTCACACCCCCCTCATTACCAATTTAGCCTACACTATACCACCTCATCAGTTTCAATGCCTGCTTTCAACAATTGCAAACACATCTGATCCTATGTATTTTAAGGATGCAATTCAACACAAGCATTGGGTCGATACCATTAATACTGAATTACATGTTGTGGAATTAAATAATACATGGGTAGTCACTACTTTGCCACCTGACAAAAGATCTATTGATTGTAAATGGCTATTTTAAACTAAGTACAACCCAAATGGCTCTATTGAGCGCTTCAAGGCTAGGTTGGTCATACTAGGATGCAAGCAAGAATATGGAAAGGACTATAGAGAGACATTTTCCCCTGTAGCCAAACTCACTACAGTGAGAACACTTCTGGCAGTTGCGACTGTCAATAACTGGTATGCTTTTCAAATGGATGTGACCAACGCATTTCTTCATAGTGATTTGATTGAGAATGTCTATATGAAGATGCCACAGGGATATACTCATCCTGAGTGCAGAGTTCTTTATGGTGCCTCTGTAATCTCTGCTCATACCTCTAATATGGTATGTAAACTTCAAAAGTCTCTATATGGTCTAAAACAGGCTCCTCGACAATGGTTTTCTAAGCTTTCCCTAACCTGACTTGAATTGGGTTACCAATAATCAAAGTCAGATTACAGTTTATTTGTGCATCATATTTCTGATTATGTCACTGTTATCTTGGTGTATGTTGATGATTTGTTAATTTGTGGGAATTATTTATCTGCCATTGATCATTTGAAAATTATGCTAGCTCAAACCTTTCACGTGAAAGACCTTGGTCCTCTCCACTATTTCCTTGGTATTGAAATCAACAGATCAACCTCTGGCTTCTTTCTTTCTAAACACAAATATACCAAAGACATTCTAGCTGAATTTGGTTCTCTCCATGCCAAACCGCTTCTATTGCCCATGGATAGTCATGTTAAGCTCACACCTGATAAAGGTGAGCCTTTATGTGGCCAAACACCTTATCAAAGGCTCATTGGTAAGCTTATCTATCTCACCATAACCAGACCAGACATTTGTTTTCCAGTTCAGCTTCTTACCCAATTCATGCATAACCCAACCATGGTTCATATGCAAGTGGCCAAAAGACTTCTTAGATATCTTATAGGTACTATAAATCATGAAATTCTTTTAACTACATCATTTGCTGCACATATTGTTTCTTACTGTGACATTGATTGGGCTAGTTGCCCCATTACTATGAAATTAACCACTGGTTATTGTATATTTTTTTGGTGATTCTCCTGTTTCCTGGAAGGCCAAAAAGTAATTTATTGTGGCTCGTTCTTCTGTTGAGGCAGAGTACAGAGCAATGGCCTTGCCTACTTGTTAGGTTTCTTGGCTTACCAACTTATTGAAGGACCTTGGCTTGAAGTTTCTTCCTTCAACAACTTTGAATTGTGACAACCAGGTTGCATTGTCTCTTGCTGCTAATCCAGTCCTTCATGGACGGACTAAACATATTGAAATAGATTGTCACTATATTTGTGATCAAGTCAAGACTGGTTCTATTCAGCCTGCATATGTTCCTTCTCATGTGCAGGTAGCAGATATCTTCACTGAAATTTTGCCAGTCAAACAACATCAGCAACATCTTCGCAAGTTGGGAGCTTCTTCTCACCATCACTCCTCCGCTTGAGGGGGAATGTTAAAGGATTTAAATGTATTTAATATTTCCATGAGTTATTTTTTAGTTATTTACTGTATTAGTTCTTTTTTACCCTTTATTAGCTCTAGTTAGTTACTTTACCATAGTTGGTATATTTTGTCATATAGCTTGCTTTGGCTCTTTAAAGGTGTAATAATACTATCTTGTTTTTCATGAATGAAATACGTCATTGAGCATTCATCATCATTTCAACATTCCTTTGCAGCATCTGGGTATTTTGCTCTTTAAATACGTGTTATTTGGATTAATACAAATAAAGAAAAAAATTTAAAAAAAAAGAAAGAAAAAAAAAGAATGACCATTAATGTTTGAAATTGCAATTAATTATGTCATTGGAAACCAGCTAATCATAAAAATCTAGTAATGGTTAAAATTCAAAGTACATAGCAACTATATATTTCTTATATATATATATATATATATATATATATATATATATATATATATATATAATACACAACATTACTAATATAGGATAGGGGTGTTTTAGCCACGATGGAAAAAAAAAACTAATTTATATATGGATAAATATCCATCTATCTTTACTGTTTGTCTTTTCCTATGTTCTTTATTGTGTCTCATCAATTTGCTCAGAACCTATTTTAACTTTCCCTTAAAAGGAGTCTTTACGTCGAAAGGACTAATCCGCACAGTAAGCATTTTCAAAGCCTGGACACAAGGCCAATTTAAAGTGTATATTAGGCAACTAGTTAGAAATTAATGTGAGTTACATTGCATTTGCTGCTAATTTGGAAGATAACGCGTACGTGTCAGATTTCTTTCATTGTGTGAAACTAGATAAATGGAGAATAATTTGAGGTTACAAGAGAAAATTCATCTGGATTATTATAAAATGAAAGTCAATATAAACTAAAACTGTTATAAAACAATAGAAACACCATCTGGAATTCTTAAGAAGTAGATCCAATATTCCCTTTCTTACACCACCTTTTTTTTAGAAGAGTCTCATGAATGTTGGGGAAAACCAGTGATGGAGCCAGGACCTAGAGTTCGTAAGGCTCCATTGTATATAAAAAAAATAGTGAATCAAAATTTTAATTACTACTAAAAATAATAAAGCCTAGCACTCAAATGATATAAATAAAAAAAGGTTTAAATTAACAAAAATCTATCAACTTATTTAACTGATAAAACATAAAAAGTCAATTTGAAAAAAAAAACTCTTTGCTGGTTCTTCTTGAAGGTTGGATCTCTAGTTCTCCTTCTGCAAACTTTTTTGTTTTGAATTAGTCCTATTTATGCTTTTACTACTACACAAGTAAAACTAACATAAAACAAATAATAACAATAAATGTATTTACAGCTTGAAGAAAAAAATAAGAAAACTGAAAACAAATAAAACTAAAATTAAAATTAAAATTACACCATTTTTGTTTTTCCTCTCTTCCGCCCCTCTCTCTCCTTCAATTACTTTCATCAGTTTCTCTCTCCACCGCCTATCACATCAGATATTTTCATCAAACCATCTCTCCATTATTAGATATGGATATTTCTGCTGTAATTTAGGAATATAATTGATTTGTAATTATCATGTTCACACATATATCTTGTGTATATATATCACATTATCAATGAATGGAAAGGCAAGGATTCTACATTATCATGGTATCATGAGCCTAATTTCTTTCCTAAAAACTCTCTCCTAAAATTTCTCTCCCTAATCCCACCCAAATCTCTTCTTTCTCTCTTCCTCATTCTGCCGTTCTTCATCCCTAAAAACTCTACTGCCACCATGCCAAACAATGAACAAAACAATGGTGCCGCCGCCGCACCAACTCATCCGGCCCTCTCCATTATCAACATTACCTCCTTTATTCGTGATCCTCTCGAATCCGGCAAAGGCCTCTATACCACTTGGGCTGAACTTTTTAAAACACATGCCCGTGCTTTTCAAGTTCTTGATCATATCCTTCCTGAAACCGACGATAAATCGGAAACCTCTTCTTCGGTTATGAAAGCAAAGAATCCAGGTTTATGGTCTCGTGTTGATGCCATCGTGTTGCAATGGATTTATGGAACCATATCTTCAGACCTTCTCAACAGTATCATCGGACCAAATTTAACAGCCGCCGACGCTTGGAAACTCCTAGAACAACAATTCTCCGATAATAAAAATTCAAGAGCCCTTTATTTACAACAAGAACTGTCCAATGCTAGACTTGAAAATTTTGATGATATCTCTGCCTACTGCCAACATTTGAAGTCCCTCTCGGACCAATTAAGCAACGTCGGGGCTGCCGTATCCAACGATCGTCTCGTTCTTCAATTAATTTCGGGGCTCACTGACGCCTACGAGACAATCGGAACACAAATTCGCCACAATGACATTCTGCCCAATTTCACAAAGGCAAGGTCCATGTTATTATTGGAAGAATCTGCCCGTAAAAAACGCACAGTCGCCACCGTCGGATCTGAAATTGCCGCCGTTACTATCGCCCAACAGTCCCCGTCGAATCAAGCTCCTCCATATTCAAATCACGTTCGGCCTTCTTTCCCTCAAAATTCTGGCGCTGCTCGCGGTGGCCGGGGTTATTATCGCCGTGGCAGAGGCGGACGGGGCAGAGGCGGACGATGGCAGCAAAATAGCGGTCCTCGCTGGTCAGGGGCTGTTTCTTTACAACAGCCATGGGGGTACGGGCCATGGACTGGACAGGCGCCCCAATGGGCCTATCCCCCATGTCCTTATCCTTCTTGGCCCAATTCTTCACATGGTGCAACTCATGGTGCAACTCGCGGGCCTGTTTTTAATAACAATTCTTCTGCAGTCCAGCCAGGCATATTGGGAGCCCATCCGCAGGCCCATCTGGCCCAGTATTACACTCCAACAAACATTGAGGCGGCTATGCACACCTTGACAATCACACCACCTGCAGAACCTTGGCATATGGACACCGGCGCCACTTCTCACATGAGCGGGGATGGAGGTAAACTCACATCTTATTTAAATAAGAGTCCTAACACGAGTATCGTAGTAGGTAATGGCACTTGTATTCCTGTTATCGGTCTTGGTAATGCATCCTTAAAAACAAACAACAAAACCCTAGAATTGAACAATGTTTTACATGCCCCTAGATTAATCAAAAACCTTATATCTGTGCGGAAATTTGCTATTGATAATAATGTGTCCGTTGAATTTGATCCTGTTGGTTTCTCTGTGAAGGACTTGCGCACGGGGATCCCTATTATGAGATGTAATAGCACCGGTGATTTATATCCAGTCACATCCTCCTCTTCAGAGTCTTCTTATGCTTTAAATGCTTCTGTTTTATCTCCTTCAGTTTGGCACAATAGATTGGGCCATCCTGGTCCTCAAATTTTAGACAATCTTCGAACTAATAATTTTATTTCTTGTCCTAAAAATGTTGATTTTTCTATTTGCAATTCTTGTGTGCTTGGGAAACATATTAAATTGCCTTTTTATGCTTCTAAAAATATGTCATCAATGCCGTTTGATATTATTCATAGTGATATATGGACATCTCCTGTTCTAAGTTCTAGTGGCTATAGATATTATGTTCTTTTCCTAGATGATTATTCTAATTTTCTGTGGACTTTTCCCTTAGCAAATAAATCTCAAGTTTTTTCTGTGTTCCTCACATTCCGAAATTACGTACGTACTCAATTTGAAAAAGATATCAAAACTTTTCAGTGTGATAATGGTGGTGAGTATAACAATAGTCATTTTCATGATTTTTTTAACAATAATGGTATGCAATTCCGTTTTTCATGTCCACATACTTCCTCCCAAAACGGTAAATCTGAACGAACGATTCGAACAATCAATAATATAATTCGCACTCTTCTAACACATGCTTCTTGCTCTCATTCTTTCTGGCCTCATGCTCTTGCTCATGCGACCTATCTTTTAAATATTCTCCCTCACAAAAATCTTAGTCTTCTTTCACCAACTCAAATTCTCTACAATCGTACTCCTTCTTATACTCACTTACGCACTTTCGGTTGTCTTTGTTACCCACTTGTCCCTTCTTCCTCTAGAAATAAACTTCAACCTAGGTCCTCTCCATGTGTGTTTCTTGGATATCCATCCAATCATCGAGGCTATAAGTGTTACGACATCTCCGCGCGGAAAATAATTATATCTCGTCACGTTATTTTCAATGAAAGCAAATTTCCATTTTCCACTCAACATGTCTCGGCCTCCCCTCCCATTTCTTCTATTTCCAACTCACCTACACAAACAACCCAACCCATTATTCCCTTCCCCACTAATGCGTCCACTCCTAACCAAAGCCCAGTTTCACCACGGCCCAACAGTCCCAACCCATCTTCCCAAAACAGCCCAGCACTTCCCCCTTCTCCTCTCGACAGTCCCTTTCCTTCTCCAATTCAACACGGCCCAAACACAAATTCCCCACAACAGCTCACCTCCCCACAACAGCCCACTTCCCCGCCTTCTCCCGATCCTATACACGCCAACCCAACCCAACCGACTCACCCTATGACAACCCGAGCTAAACTTGGAATTTTCAAACCCCAAAGAAAGCTCAACTTACACACCACCACTATTTCTCCTATTCCTTCTAATCCCTCACTTGCTTTACAAGACCCTAATTGGAAACAAGCCATGACTGAAGAATATAAGGCTCTTATTGAAAATAAGACGTGGGTCCTCGTACCCCGTCCTTCTAATGCTAATGTTCTTCGTAGTTGGTGGATTCTCAGGCACAAATTTAATGCAGATGGATCTTTTGAAAGATACAAAGCAAGACTTGTTGGAAATGGGGCGAATCAACTTGTTGGGGTAGACTGTGGTGATACTTTCAGTCCTGTTGTTAAGCCAGCAACAATTCGAGCTGTATTAAGTATTGCACTTTCTAAAGGTTGGCCACTACATCAGCTGGATGTAAAAAATGCTTTTCTTCATGGGGATCTTCATGAGACTGTTTATATGCATCAACCACTGGGATTTCGGGATCCCAACTATCCAGATCATGTATGCCTTCTTCAAAAGTCTCTTTATGGTCTCAAACAGGCACCACGGGCGTGGTACCAACGGTTTGCCTCTTTCTTGTCTACCATGGGTTTTTCTCACAGTAAATCTGATCATTCACTGTTTGTCTTTCGTCGGGGAGCAGAGATGGCATATCTACTCTTATATGTGGATGACATCGTTCTAGCTACTTCTTCCACTGCTCTACGAGAGTCAATTATCAACAAATTGAGTTCCGAATTTGCTATGAAAGATCTTGGCCCATTGAGTTATTTTTTAGGGATATCTGTCACTCGGAGCGCCGGCTCTCTTTTTCTGTCTCAAAAGAAGTATGCTACTGAGATCATTTCTAAAGCCGGTCTTTCTTCAGCAAATTCCTGTACAACACCTGTTGACACTAAGCAAAAACTGAGTGCTTCATCTGGTTCTGCTTATCATGATCCATCTGAGTATCGAAGTTTAGCTGGTGCATTACAGTATTTGACTCTCACTCGCCCAGACATCAGTTATGCTGTTCAGCAAGTCTGTTTATTCATGCACGATCCCAAAACGTCTCATATGGCAGCTATCAAGCGGATTCTTCGATATGTTAAAGGAACCCTGGAGTTCGGACTTACATTCACAACCTCTTCACTAGATTCCTTGGTCTCCTATACAGATGCAGATTGGGGGGGATGTCCTGACACTCGACGTTCTACTTCAGGATATTGTGTTTTCCTTGGTGACAATCTTCTGTCTTGGTCTGCTAAGCGGCAACCCACTTTATCTCGTTCTAGTGCTGAAGCAGAGTATCGTGGTGTTGCTAATGTCGTATCTGAAACTTGCTGGATTAGAAATCTTCTTCTTGAACTTCATTGCCCTATTAGTAAATCCACCTTGGTATATTGTGACAATGTGAGTGCAGTTTACCTCACTGGTAATCCTGTACAACACCAACGTACCAAGCATATTGAGATGGATATACATTTTGTTCGAGAAAAGGTTGCTAAAGGAGAGGTTAGGGTACTTCATGTTCCTTCTCGTCATCAAATTGCAGATATTTTCACCAAAGGTCTACCACAAATTCTTTTCGACGACTTCCGCTCTAGTCTCAACGTTCGACCACCTCCCGTTTCGACTACGGGGGTGTATTAGATATGGATATTTCTGCTGTAATTTAGGAATATAATTGATTTGTAATTATCATGTTCACACATATATCTTGTGTATATATATCACATTATCAATGAATGGAAAGGCAAGGATTCTACATTATCATCCATAGCCTATCACTCACCTGTTATCATTAGGGAAAAAACTCAATCTAAGAGTTTGGACAAAATGATTAACAGAGGTAATCTTAAAAAACATTATAACAAGATCCCATCTTCTTCGTTGGCCATGGCTGGAGGGGCTCCCAACCATGGCCAACATAAGGGTGGAGGCTAATGGTTAACCCCTCCTAGGGGTTTTTCGAAGGGTCGAATGGTCGGCCGACCCTTCGTGACCCTCCCTGCCTCCGTCCCTAGGCAAAACACCATTCAATTGTAATTGTACCATAGCCAAAAAATATCAAGGAATTAAACGAATTTCCAACCACCCATTTGTTTATTATGAAATACCATAAACTTCAAGTAACTTGATTAAATACCAGCTATTTGTATCAGTTTAGTGGTGGAGATCGGCAACGATAAGCAGCAACAGTGGAAAGCCGGGAACGATAACTAGATGGAGAACGTGATTCCTTGCCTCAATTATTCCATCAGACTTAATGTAAATCCTCTTTTGTTGGCACTGATGAACAGACGGCCTTAGTAGAGAGTGGTGGCGAAAGTGAATGGAGAACATTGGTGAGGAAAATGACAGACATTTTTGTGTTTGGGCAATGGTGATCCTTCTTTTGGGATGAGTGAAATGATCTTTTAATTGGATATGTGTAGTTGCCCTTCGTGGAAGTTGGAAGTTTAACTTTTTACTAATTATTTAATTAAATTATAAATGACTCGAGTAACCATCTTTTAACATTAAATAATAAGTTTAAATCTAGGCCATTAGATTTTAATCTAATGGCTATCAAACACACTCTATAGATGAAGGTAATTTACCACTCTTCATTGAGAATGCCCCATATATATATATATATATATATATATATATATGGAGAGAGAGAGAGAAAGATGGATCCAAGATTTTTAGATAGTGGGGGCAAATTACATATGCGGCGTAAAAAAATCAATAACAATATAAATAAATAATTTCAATTACAATATATCAAAATAGATTATATAAAGTAATAACTTTCGTAATTATCTATATGCTTCTTCATATGTTGAAAACTTTGGATAATTTTTCATTATAAATATAATGTTATCATTATTAAATAAATTAAGCATACCAAATTACTAAAAGTTTACTAATGCTAAATTGTTCAAATCCTTGTTAAATTGTTCTGTTGGTTCAAACTTTTGCTAATTAGTTTAAATCAAATCATTTGCTTATTAAATTGCTCAATTAGTACACTTTTGTTAATTGGTTCAAATCAAATCATTTGCTTGTTAAATTGCTCAATTTGTACAATTTTACTAATTGGTTCAAATCAAAACTCTTGCTAAATTACTAATTAGTTCAAATCAAATCATTTGTTTGTTAAATTACTCAATTGGTGCACCTTTGCTAATTGTTTCAAATCAAATCATTGCTAAATTGCTAATTGGTTGAAATCAATTCATTTGTTACTTACTCAATTGGTGGTGGTACACTAAAAAATAAAAATAATTAAAACCATGAACCAAAAACAAACATAAAAATAGAAACCATGAACTATAAACCTTCCCAGAAACCAACAAAAAAAACACCAAAAATACAAATGAAACATACAAATGAAACATGAACCAGAAATCAATATCATTGAAACCAATCGATTCTCTTCAACAAAACAATAAAAAGCATGTGAGTGAGACAGAACATTTGCATTTTTTAATTCACAAACAAATCCAAAAAATTGCACAAAACAGAGGATTAACAGAAGAATGGATGGGCAATACATCAAAAAAACAATTAACACGAAAGATTAACATCACAAACAATTCAAGATAATCCATTCATTCAGTATAAAAGAATCAATTAGCAATGAGAAGGTTTATAATTTGAGGAGAGATCAATTTAAGGAGGCAGAGACGGCACAGATGGAGAGGGGACGACAGACTAACCTCTGACGGAAAGAGTAGAAACAGCAGGCAGTAGTAGGGATTTGAAGCAACACGTTTGATTGAGGATTGATGGCAAGAGAGAATTAGGGATTTCAAGCACTACGATTTTTGGGCTTTTTAAAGGAATGAGATCGATAGAATTAGAATTAAAAGAGGAGATTGAAGTAAGGACTGAAACGTCTTTTTGTTTGTCTTTCAATTAGACAAAACGACGTCGTTTCACTTAAATGGAATGACGTCGTTTAGTCTAATTAAAAGACAGGAATAGACGTTTCACCTTTTTCTACCTCTTTTCTTCCTCAGGCAAAACAAAAGCTTTTCTTCTGCTCATCAATGGCGGCAATTTGTGTGGACAAATTTTGAGAAATAGAAATGTTAAAATTTGGTATTTTTTTGTATACTAGATCTCAGTGAAGGTAAGTGTCCCCACTGTAGATCCGTCCTTATATATATAGTGTTGATTTTATATTTATTATACAAGTATATAGTATATAATTTTTATATATTTGCTATATACATATATATATATATATATATATATATATATATATATATATATATTATATAGTTTTGACTTTACATTTATTATATTTGTATTATATATTATATATATATATATATATATATGGGATAAAAAGAGTGACACGCACGCCATCTACCACTGGGACACTTGCTTTAATTTGTTCATTATACAATTCTTTTATTTATATATTATTAAGTGCCTCTGATGCTAAAAAAATTTAATATTATATTTTTTAAATAAAAATACACTTGCTTTAGTTTGTTCATTATCAATTCCTTTATTTTATATATTATTAAGTGCCTTTGATGCTAAAAAAAATCAAATACTATATTTTTTAAATAAAATTACACTTTACTTCAAAAAAAAAAAAATTACACTTGTTTTAATTTGTTAATTATACAATTCTTTTATTATATATATTATTAAGTGCATCTGATGCTAAAAAAAATCCAATACTATATTTTTTAAATAAAAATATATTTTATATTTTAATAAAATTTCATATTAATATTTTATTTCTATAAGAAAATATATTTTTTAAAGCATACGTTAGAACATATATTTTAACTTTTAAAACACTAATTATGAAGTTTAGAACGTACCACATATTTTTTAGAACATACGTTATGTTTTTTAGAACATGCGTCATATTTTTTCGAACATGAGTTATATTATATTATAAAACAAATGCAAAAATGATCCAGATATCTACTGATTTTTTTAGAACATTAGACTTAATTTTTAGAACACAAACTATAAACTTTAGAACATACGTTATGCTTTTCTTGTGCATTATGTCGCGTACTGCTTAATATACCACTGTCCTTGTAGCTTTTATTGTTTAATATTTGACACATGCACTTATTAATATCGATTAAATGTGAATAATAATAAATTATAAATAGAAAAAAAAGAAATGTGCATAATAATGAATTATTAATAGAAAAAAATCCAAAAACATGCTCCAATTTCTTATTTATTTAATTCCTCTATATGTTTTGTAATTTATGTTTTAAAATGTTTTTTTTTTGAAGAATTATGTTTTAAAATGTTAAAGACGATGTTCTAAATAATGTTACATATGTTCTAAACTTTATAATTTGTGTTCTAAAAATTAAGTATAATGTTTTAAAAAATCGGTAAATATCTCGATCATTTTTGCATTTGTTCTATAGTATAATTTATAACTCATGTTCGAAAAAACGTAACGCATGTTCCAAAAAACATAACGTATGTTCTAAACTTTTTAGTTTGTGTTCCAAAAATTAAAATATATAATTTAATGTATATTCTAAAAAATATGCCGTACGTTCTAAACTTTATAGTTCGTGTTCTAAAAGTTCAAATATATGTTCTAACATATGTTTTAAAAAATATATCGTATGTTCTAAACTTTTTAGTTTGTGTTCTAAAAATTAAAACATATGTTCTAAATTTCATGTCATAAGTTCTAAATATATCGTATGTTCTAAAAATATTTATATGATTTTATTAAAATATATAATATATTTTTATTTAAAAAATATAATATTGAATTTTTTTTAGCATCAGATGCACTTAATAATATATAAATAAAAGAATTGTATAATAAACAAACTAAAGCAAGTATATTTTTATTTAAAAGTTATAGTATTGGATTTTTTTTAGCATAAGAGGCACTTAATAATATATAAATAAAAGAATTGTATAATAAACAAATTAAAGCAAGTGTCCCAAATAAAAATATAGAGAAACTAAATAAATAAGAAATTGGAGCATGTTCGTGGATTTATTTTTCTATTAATAATTGGTTATTATGCACATTTCTTTTTTTTCTATTAATAATTCATTACTATGCAAATTTAATCGATATTAATAAGTGTATGCGTCAAATTTTAAACAATAGAAGATACAAGGACAATAGTTTATTAAGCAGCGCGCGACATAATATGTAAGAAAAGTAATTGGCTTGGTGGTAAGTAGTGTGGAGTGTAGGTGAAGGTGTGTGAGTTCAAATCCCATCAGCAGCATTCCTTGTTTTATTTAATTTTTATACTCAAAACGGCATAGTTTTGAGTGTTCTCATATAAGAAAGTGTCCTCACCTAAAAAAGAGTTCTCACAAGAGCCCTCTCATATATATATATATATATAGCTTTTGAGTTTTTATTTCTTTTAATATGTATATATTTATATCTATATAGTTTTCACTTACATTTATCATGTATATGTGTTATCTTTTACCCTTATTCATCGTACTTATATATAATATAGTTTTAGACATATTTTTATTATATATATTTATAGTCTTTTTTCCTTTTATACTCCTTATTGTAAGTATTGTTGTAATTTGTTATCATCTTCCAATGATCTCTTTTTTGGAATTTTCTATAACTTCATGTAAAGTTATTATCAACCAACTGTGTTATAAAAGTTTTTTTTTTTGAGTCTTTGTGCATTTATATTCGTTGCCTTTCCTTTGTTTGCCCACACCACATTTGATTGATCGTTTTCAGTAACATTAGTTGGAAGCGCTTCTGAATTAACAATGAATTCGGTATTAGGTGAATCTTTGCATTATGGCCGCTCCAAAATGACATTTGTTCAAATTTTTGTGAGCCATATAAGGTCATAGAAGATACAAGAGATAGTTGTAGTTACCCGGCTGGTTCATGGGTGGATAGTGATATTCTAGATTGAAGATGTGAGATATGGTTGTATTGTAGTTACCTCATATCCCTTGTGTGACGCGTCATGCAAGTGCTGTCAATGCTCCATCAGCAGCATTCCTTGTTTTATTTAATTTTTATACTCAAAACGGCATAGTTTTGAGTGTTCTCATATAAGAAAGTGTCCTCACTTAAAAAAGAGTTCTCACAAGAGCCCTCTCATATATATATATATATATAGCTTTTGAGTTTTTATTTCTTTTAATATGTATATATTTATATCTATATAGTTTTCACTTACATTTATCATGTATATGTGTTATCTTTTACCCTTATTCATCGTACTTATATATAATATAGTTTTAGACATATTTTTATTATATATATTTATAGTCTTTTTTCCTTTTATACTCCTTATTGTAAGTATTGTTGTAATTTGTTATCATCTTCCAATGATCTCTTTTTTGGAATTTTCTATAACTTCATGTAAAGTTATTATCAACCAACTGTGTTATAAAAGTTTTTTTTTTTGAGTCTTTGTGCATTTATATTCGTTGCCTTTCCTTTGTTTGCCCACACCACATTTGATTGATCGTTTTCAGTAACATTAGTTGGAAGCGCTTCTGAATTAACAATGAATTCGGTATTAGGTGAATCTTTGCATTATGGCCGCTCCAAAATGACATTTGTTCAAATTTTTGTGAGCCATATAAGGTCATAGAAGATACAAGAGATAGTTGTAGTTACCCGACTGGTTCATGGGTGGATAGTGATATTCTAGATTGAAGATGTGAGATATGGTTGTATTGTAGTTACCTCATATCCTTTGTGTGACGCGTCATGCAAGTGCTGTCAATGCTCCATTTTGCAAAACCTCTTCAGAATCCAATATTTTGGAAGAGATCACTATCCAAGTTTGGACACTCTCCATTTCGGAATACAATAAATTTTGCATAATATAATGGTTAGTCACCCATTAATAATTGCATAGCAGTCCCTTTAAAACATTATTAGAGGTGCTCTTAGATAAACATATTGATATCATTGGTCAATTCGTAGAGTTGATGTCCATTATAAATACCAAAAAGATGAGACGACTCTTTTGATAATATTCTAGCTGAATCAAAAAAAAAGTAAAGGGTAAAAAGGTAAAATAGATACAATTAAGTGGAAGAAAATTTGTATTCCTTAATTCTCTATCTTTTTATCCGTCTCTCACTCAATTTATGACACGTGACATACTTATCTTACTTTAACCTTATTAACTTTAACTTTAAGTAAAAAAAGAAGTTAAAATAGGATAGATACGTTAAAGTAAGAGAAGTATGTGATCTGTCATAAATTGAATGAGAAACATATGGCGAGATAAAAGAATTATGGTTTAGGGTTTATCTTACTTTAACCATATTAACTTTAACTTCAAATAAAAAATAATAAAATAGGATAAGGAAGGTTAAAGTAAGATAAGTATGTGATCTGTCATAAATTGAATGAGAAACATGTCGCGAGATAAAAGAATTAATTAGGGTTTAGGGTTTATCTTAATTTAACCCTATTAACTTTAACTTTAAGTAAAAAAAATTTAAATAGGATAAGGAAGGTTAAAGTAAGATAAATATATGATCTGTCATAAATTGAATGAGAAACACGTGGCGAGATAAGAAGAACTGGAAACAACATATTTTATTTCCAAATAAGTTAAATACATTGTTTTAACTAAATATCCAAATATAATGCATCACTTTAACATCTTCTTACATTTAGTTTTTTTTTTGTTTGTTTTAATAATTTATTCAAAAAATTGGTTTGAGACTCGTTAAATACTATTTAGATTTATCATTTTTCAATTAAAGTTTCCTAAATATGCATATGGGGTTTTTGTTTACTCCATTTTCCCTTCTGTTTTCATATAAAAAATGAGAATTTTAAGTGTTTGGTTAGAGAACTACGGTTACTTATCTGAAAATCAGCTTTTTTTCTTGGTAGTTATTATTGGTCCCTGATAATTAGTTCCAAGGGGGGGGGGGTTAGGAACTAATATAACTTTTTCTCTTTTTAATTAAGCTGACTGGAAGTTATTTTGAGAGTTTATTAACTCTGCTTTTGGTCAGCTTGGTGAGATATGTTCGAAGACAGCTTTAGTCAGATGTTGACTAAAGTTGTTTTCTTGTGAGTTGAGAAATGACACTCTTGGAGGTCAGCTTCTAACTCAGCACCACTTATTTACTCAAGGTTAGCTTAGGCAATTTATATGCTGAGTAAATTTAGCACACAACACATACAATATAAGAGAGAGTTCAGAGATTACTCAGTATCACTTATCCTGGTTCGGCCTCTCTGCCTACGTCTAGTCCCCAGAGTCCTCCGGGCTTTTTGAATCCAATACTGAGCTCTTTAACGGTAGAGCACAAACCAATTACAAGGCAGTTGAATATGCAAGAGTACCTTCCTCTATTCGTCTACTCAACTCCTACTAAGCGCTACAACCCAGCACCTAGATTTCTCTACAACTGAAATGCTAACAACCTAGCACTCAGCTTCACTCTCTCAATATTACTATTGATCACAGACTTGTTCCTTTATGAACTAAGGAACACTTTAGATGATTACACCTCAATCTAGCATTTACACATAGAATAGTAACGTGGGTGTAAGATTCTTTTTGTATTTGAGTGCTTTTGAAACTTTCTCTCTTGTATTTTGCTTTTTGATGCTTGTCTGTGTCTGTTCTTTTGGTTCTTCGATTGTCCTTTTATAGACGAAAACCTGTGGACTTGATTGTTTAAAATGTCTTGACCGTTGCAACCAAAATGGCTCTTTTGGGGAACATTTTCTGGAAATCTTCAGATTGCACACCATTCCCTGCTTCTGTTTTACTTCAGGCGTCAGGTTGTCTTTTAGCGTCTGTTTTGTTTGTTTATGACAGTTGTCTGTTTCCAATAATCCAACGTCCCATGACTTTCGGAATCAGTCTTCTTAGGTATTTTCGAGGTACCAATTATTGGTGCAGATAATTGGCAGACTTTGTCTTTTAGTAGAATGAGTCCTTCATGCTGTCCTGATGAACACTTAGCTCCGTTTGTTTATGGTTCATGCTGAGTTCCTCCGAGGTCAGCTCTGTTTTGTTTTAAACGCTCCTGACGAGGTCTTTAGCTTTAGTCAGCTTTGTTTTGTTTCTGAACTTTAACTCCACTCAGCTTCCATACTGTCATGCTGAGTTCTTTTCTACTCAGCTTCGCTTGTGCTGACTTTTGTCCTGTCTTTTACTTTATATATTTTTGCACTCAAGATTCAACAAACATATTAGTACAATCAAAGCATTTAAATTTAATTCCCTCTTAATCATGGATGATTTTGTCAAATCAAAATCTTGTGGAAAGGTGTTTCAACAAACTCCCCCATTTTGATGTTGGCAAAATACATAATTACGGAACTCAGTTATAAGTTGCCCCATGATTGAAATATTTGAAGTGACTCCCCCGTAAGGGTCGCATTCATTTTGTCTTAAGCCTTCCGAGGTCTAACTTTACTAGGTTTGTTTCTTTTGTGTATACTGGCTTTACTTTTAGAAAGATGTTGTCTCTTAGTTTAGTCTTAGTGTCCTTTTTTATTTGTTTGTTCAAACTTGACTGATCAGATTCAGGAAGAGGAAAAAGAACTGATATTGGATAACAATCAATCAACAAACAAGAAACGATATTGGACAACAGCAACAAACAAGGTATATCAACCTAAACAGTAGACGACAAAACAAACAGATAACAGGATAAGATGCCAAGTTTCTAGACACAAACTGGCTGGATTTACTTCTTCTTCTTTTGGGCTGAGGGGTCAACATGAGCAATGCCTTTTCCTTTGCTCCCAGAGGCAGACGCAGTTCCTAAAGTTAGAGGCTGAGTTCCAGGCTGAGTTCCTCTTTTACTAGTCTCCCCCGTTTTGCCATCATCGGGTTGATAAAGGAAGGTTTTATTCATGGCGGCCGAGGAGAGGTAGTTGGAATAGCGCTGAAGCCTCTTTGTGCTTTCTCCCAAACTGTCAATGACAGGAACGCTATCATCTTGGACGTGCCTGGGGACGCGAATGGAGCTGCTTATCATGCTAAGAAGACATTCATGGGCTTTGCTGAGGCAAGCAATGGAGTTGGTGACCTGACCATAAGATTGATGAAATAGTTTCAACAGAGCAGAGTCATAGAACATTCGTTGTGCATTGTTGATCCTCATGGCTTTCATGATAGCCTGCGAGAAGGTCATTAGCTCTGTGTTGGATACTGGATCAATGTCCATCTGGGCCCGATCAATGTTCAAGAGTCTCACTGCCTCACTCAGTTGATCAATCGTGCATTGAGAGGAGGAGGATACAAGGTCACGGGTACTTGTCAGCTCTGCTTGAATCTTAGTAAACCAATGTTGGAGCTCAGTGGAGGTGACAGATTCTGTAGTGCTTGGTGGACTGGATTTAGTTAGCTCAGCATATAGCTTAGTGAAGCAATCTTGCAACTCAGCAGATGTTGCAGACTCAGTGTGTACAGTTGCTCTGGAGGGGGTCAGTTCCGCTGCTAGCTTAACAAAATAGTTTTGAAGCTCAGAGGAAGTGACGTACCCTGGATTGACTTCAGATAGGTGTTGAATTTTTCCTTCAAGAGAGTTCAGATGAGTAGCCATGGTAAGCACTACTTCAGTCAGTTTGGCCATTTGCTCTTGGTTTGGCTGCTGGGTTTGCACTGTAGTGATAATACTAACCAAATCTTTCAGGCTACGGAGTTCTTATAGAAGTTGAGTGATACTGGTTAGGTGAGAGGGCTCTTGAGTGGACTGACAACCTTCAGCGTGAGTAGAATGAAAGTCTTGAAGTAGAGACTGAGCTGAATCAATGACCCTACGGCCAGACTCAGTTGCATTCAGGTATGCAAACTTTGCAGCATTGGACTCAGAGGCTGGTGTAGGATTTTCTGATGGTGGAGGTGTTGGTTCCTTGCCAGACTGAGTACCTGGACTGTTATGAAGTTGTTGAGCTGAGTTATCAACATTTTGTGATGGAGGTGGAGTTGAGGTATGAGTTGGCTTAATTGGTGCAGCTTGACTTGGATTTGTAGGGTTCTTGGCATGTTCCTCATGTTGAGTAACAGTGGCTTGCTTTTCCGCTAGATCTTCTGGTGGAGATTCAGTGGCAGTTGAGAAATACTTGAACTGAATTTTAGACAGGTCAGTTTCTGGCTCGTCAAGGGGAAAGTCGTTCATGAGATCAAGGTGTTTTTGCGCTTTCTTCTTTAATCTCCGCCGGGTCTCAGTTTTTGGCGGAGAATGGTCAATTTGAAGACCTTCGCTTGACTCAGCAGCCACAGTTCCTTCCCCTACAAGTTGCTCAATATTACCTTCTTCCCTTGTTTGCTCAGCATCATCACGAGGGCATGCTTCCTCCTCAGTATTACCTTTTTGTTGCTCAACGTGTTCCACATCTTCTTTTTCGTGGTCAATCTCATGACCTTCAGTTTGAGGAGAGGTTAGTGGTATGGCTTCCACTATTTTCAAGGAGTGACCTCTTTTCTTCTTCTTTAACGGGGTCTCAGGAGTTTCTTCGTTTTCATCCTCAGGCACTTCTGGCCTCTTTCTTTTCCCAATGTGCTCATCAACCTTGTCAGTTTGGGCTTTCTGTCTTGATGAAAGCCTTATTTTCTTTGGAACAGATGGATGTCTTTGGAGCTAACTTCTGCAGCCTTCCTCTTCTTCCCTTTTTTAGGCTCAACTGTCTTGGGTGACTCAGTATGAGCCTCAACTTCTTGTGCAGGCTCAGCTTCAGGTTCCATTTCTGCTTGCTCTTCTTCCTCATTTTCCTCGGCTTCTCCAGTTCCTTCATACCCCTTCAAGGGTTGATTATACAATAGTCCATCTAGTAGGACTGCAGTGATTTCACTTCCCAATGAGCTTGTCTCGTCCACTGTCTCTATTTGCTTGTCCTGTATGATTTTCGTGATAAGTGAACCCAAACGTAGTTTCCTACCGCTTCGTTGAAGGGCTCCAACTAGAAACACAGGGAGATTGAATGGAGTTGAAGTCAACATGTGCCATATAAAGCACTGTTCGAAGTTAGATGCGGAGGAGGCAGAGCTAAGTTTGGGAAAGATAAAGTTAGTCAGCATGAAATGAACCATCTTTTGATCCTTACCCATGCAAGTACTGGGTATTTCTCCTTTGTGATCTTTGGGTTTACAGAACCCTTTTAACTTTTCAGACGTGGCTTTAGGTATCTTCTCCTTTGTTGTTCGAAATTGGATTCCTTCGTTCGGTATCTCTAATAGTGTGGCTAGATAGGCAGGGGTAATAACGATTTTCTGACCTTTCACATTTGTCTCCGAGTAATCTGAGTCATCTGCATCAACTCGTAAATTTGAGTAGAACTAACCTTGGGTAGGCTGTTCCTGGAAGGGAAAAGAGACCTGTCCAGTTGTTTTTCGCAATCCATTCACAGAATGGTGTTTCAGTCGACACGAAGCTCGGAGAGAACCACCGGCATTTTAACACCTCCATGTTGTTAACCTTCGAGTGTACTTTCAGCATTATCCTCTCCTTTTCCATTGAAGGACTAGCGTGGTCAGTGAGTGTGTTTTGCGCTTCTGGGGTTTTCTTTTTGCTGGGAGACTTTTTTTTTTGACGAATTTGAGATTTTTGGAACGGAAGAAGTTTGAGTTTTAGGGATTGCAAGAATGAGAAAGGACGAGTGGGGGTTCAACTATTTTATATAAATCAATGAGGATCCTAAATCATTATCTTGCCGTTTTTCTCCTAGGGACGTTCAAGCGTTAGATACTATGTTAATTATGACATCTTCGGCGCATGGGTTTTTGCCATTAATGTGCGTCTTCCCAATGTGTCAGAATTTACACGTGTAAGTTTATTTTATACGAATGGGTTATTGCCGAAATTCGAAGCGTCAATAATATTGAGTGCCCATCATTTGTTAAGACGATCTTTCTATCTCCTATTAACTCAGCATGGATTACGTACTCAGCATGTGTCTTCACTCAGCATGAAGTGATTTGTTTATCTACTCAGCATGGGATATTTACTTAACTTTTATGCCTACTTAGTATCGTTACTTACTATGTGTACGAAGGGTGGCTTTTTCAACCTAACCTTAGTAGGGAATAAATATTTCACTCAACATGGCATTCGTACAATCATTCAAAATTCCACTCATAATGCAAAATTTAGTTACAGTGGATTTGACATACCAATTGCTTCCCTTAGTGTGTTGAATTGCTCTCGTGCCAAGGGTTTTGTGAAGATATCTGCAAGCTGATCGTTTGTTGGTACGTAGGTTAGCTTGATCTCATCTTTTAGTACGTGATCTCTGATGAAGTGATGTCTTATGCTCACATGCTTCATCCTTCTGTGTTGGACTGGATTTTTGGATAGATCAATGGCACTTTTGTTGTCGCATTTGATCTCTATTGTCTTTGTTTTGACTCCGTAATCCTCAAGCTGTTGCTTTATCCATAGGACTTGTGCAACACAGCTTCCTGCAGCCACGTACTCAGCTTCAGTTGTAGACAGAGCTACGGATGATTGCTTCTTGCTAAACCAAGATACTAGACAACTTCCAAGGAAGTGACATCCCCCTGAAGTACTTTTTCGTTCTAGCTTATCTCGTCCGTAGTCAGCATTAGTATATCCAGTGAGTGTGAAGTCATTTGAGGTTGGATACCATAGACCTGCATCAACTGAGCTTTGCAAGTATCTAAAGATTATTTTTACAACAGTTAGATGAGATTCCCTGGGGTCAGCTTGATATCTAGCACAATAGCATATTGAGTATTGAATATCTGGTCTACTAGCAGTGAGATAGAGTAATGAACCTATCATACCTCGATAGAGTTTACTATCAACTGACTTACTCTTTTCATCCTTGCATAGGACAGTATCAGTACCCATGGGGGTTGATATTGGTTTGCACTCTTCCATGCTGAATTTCTTTAACATTTCCTTGGCGTACTTGGACTGACTTATAAATATGCCATTCTTTCCTTGCTTGATTTGGAGTCCAAGAAAGAAGTTGAGTTCACCCATCATGGACATTTCGAACTCAGTTTGCATCTGTTGGCTAAATTCTTTGCACAAGGATTCGTCAGTAGCACCAAAGATTATATCATCAACATATATCTGTGCAAGTAGGGTATGTTTACCCTTTTTCTTAATGAACAAGGTTGTGTCAGCTTTTCCCCTGACATAGTTCCTGGTCAGCAGGAAGTTGGTCAACCTCTCATAACAAGCTCTTGGAGCTTGCTTCAGGCCGTACAGAGCCTTTTTGAGTTTATAAACGTGATTTGGAAATTTTGAGTCTTCAAATCCAGGAGGTTGATTAACATATACCTCTTCGTTTATAAAGCCATTAAGAAATGCACTTTTTACATCCATTTGGTATAATTTAAAATTCATGTAACTGGCATAGGCACACAATATACGTATAGCTTTTAATCTAGCAACAGGTGCAAATGTTTCTCCATAGTCTATACCCTCTTGCTGACTATAGCCTTGAGCTACAAGTCGGGCTTGGTTTCTAATCACATTCCCATGTTCATCTAGCTTATTTCTAAAGACCCACTTAGTTCCTATGGGCTTTTGATTCCTAGGTTTAGGTACTAAATCCCATACCTCATTTCTGGTGAATTGATCAAGCTCTTCTTGCATGGCATTGATCCAATACTCATCTTGCTCAGCATCAGCAAAATTCTTTGGCTCATGTATTGATACGAATGCAACATTGCTGAGGTATTTTCTAAGTTGATCCCTGGTCATCAGTTTGTTGTTAGCGGCATCAAGAATGGCTTGTTCTGTATGACCTCTTGGGATCTTTATTTCCTTTGGCAGTGCTGAGTCGTTTGGAAAAGGTGTTTCTACAATCTCTACAGGAATTGATTGGTCAGCAAATGATATTTCAATTTCTTGCTTACCTCGAGTCAGCTCCTGTATGTTAGGCATTGTGGCTTGTGGTTGATCAGCGGAAGCTGAGCCTGGTTCTTCTTCTTCAGGCTGAGCTGACTTACCTGTAGGGTCGGTTTCGTCGAACTCAACATGTACAGACTCTTCTACAACTTGAGCTCTTTTATTAAATACTCTATATGCTTTACTGTTTGTTGAGTACCCTAAAAAGATCGCCTCATCAGCTTTAGCATCAAATTTAGCAAGGTTGTCTTTTGTATTGAGTATAAAACACTTACAACCAAAGGCACGAAAGTATCCAATGTTGGGCTTTCGACCTTTCCAAAGTTCATATGGGGTTTTCTTAAGTGTAGGTCTGACTAGAGCCCTATTCAGTATATAACATGCTGTGTGAACAGCTTCACCCCAGAAGTACTTTGGAAGCCTATTTTCACTCAGCATCGTCCTAGCTATTTCAACAATGGTTCTATTTTTCCTTTCAACAACCCCATGTTGTTGAGGTGTTCTTGGAGCAGAGAAATTGTGGTCAATACCACAGGTTTCACAGAATTCATCAAACTGTTGATTTTTGAATTCTCCACCATTGTCGCTTCTAATGTGAGCTACTTTTAGGTCTTTGTCATTTTCAAGCTTTCTGACCAATGTGGTGAACATCTCAAAGGTTTCATCCTTGCTACTAAGCAAGATGATCCAAGTATACCGAGAGAAATCATCTACAATAACCAAAGAAAATTTCTTACCTCCCAAGCTGAGTGGCTGGATAGGTCCGAAAAGATCTAAGTGTAGTAATTCCAATGGCCTTTTGGTTGAGACGACATTTTTACTATGAAATGACTTTTTAGTTTGTTTTCCTTGCTGACAGGCTTTACATAGCTGATCTTTTTCAAACTTTAATTTGGGTAATCCCTCAACTAATTGCTTTCTAGCTAATTTGGGAAGAAGATCCATGCTGACATGCCCAAGTCTTCTATGCCATAGCCAGGAGTTGTCCTCTTTAGATACTAAGCATATATTTTTAGAAAACTGTTTTTCCAAGTTCAACATATATACATTTTCTACGCGAGGGGCAGTTAAAATCAATTCATTTGTATTTCCCTCGAGTATTTGACACTTAGTATCATCAAATACAACTCTTCTGCCACTTTTGCAAAGCTGAGCTACACTTAACAGGTTGTATTTTAGACCTTTAACTAAGGAGACATACTCAATGGTTGGGTTACCTCCGATAGTACCTGAACCGACTATCTTACCCTTCTTGTTGTCTCCAAAGCTTACACTTCCACCTCGTTTAAGCTCTAGTGTGATGAACTGAGTTTCATCACCTGTCATATGCCTTGAGCATGCGCTGTCTATATACCATAGTTTTGACTTCTCCACGCATGTCAAGCTGACCTGCAGTTCAAACTATTCATTTTTAGGTACCCAATTTCTTTTGGGTCCTTTCTTGTTAGTGTAGACAGGTGCAAAATCATGTTTCAATATGACGGCATACTTTTATGGTGTGTCCTGGTTTACCACAGAAGTCACAAAAAAGTATCCTTTGTGGGTTGAACTGAGTATAGTCAGCATTATGGTGTTGGGCATGCCAATATATTTTTGTGGTATGTCCTTTTCTTCCGTAGAAGTCACATTGGACAGTCCGCTTGTTATGCCAACACACATCCTTTGTGTGTCCCCATTTTCCACAACATTCACATTGAGTGACTTGCTTATGCTGACTATTATTTGCATACTCAGCATGAGCTTTATTTCTATTTAAGCCTTTCCCTTGACTTTGTAAGTGTGTGATATCCTTTCTAAGCTTCTTTGACTCAGATTGGACCTCCGTGATAAACTTATGTAAGATTTGCATATTGGTATGCAAGTCAGAGTTGTCCTGGAGAAGATATCGGAGATCACTCAGTTTGACCTCTTCAATCTCATCACAACGCCTGATGAGTGCCTTAATCTTTTTGTTACACTTCTTTGTTAGTGTATATAAGTCACTCAGGGCATTCACCATTTCATTTCTAAGCACAAGTAAAGATGTTACCTCATTGTTGTGATTCTCTTGGTCAGTTTCATCAGAAAGGTCAGCATGCTCAGACTGGGATTGGTCAGCTCCATCATCTGCCATAAAACATATGTTGGCTGTTTCATTTTGCTCAGCTTCAGATGATGTTGACTCATCACTGTCACTCCATGTGGCTACCATAGCCTTTTTGCTTCCCTTCTTCTCTTTCTTGAGATTGGGACAGCTTGACTTGATGTGCCCGGTTTGATGACACTCAAAACATGTGACAGATTTCGAGCTGTCCTTCTTGTACTTGTCGCTTGACTCAGCTTTGTACTTATCATTTCTTCTAAATGATCTTTTGCCATTTCTATCATTTCTTCTGAACAGCTTTTTCATCTTTCTGGTGAACATGGCTAACTCCTCATCATCGGTTGACTCAGCTTCAGTTGAGTCTGCTTTCATGACAAGGGATTTTTGTTTCTTATCCTCTGATTTTTCTTTTTCTTTGGCTTCAAAGTTTTTCATAGAGATTTCATGGGTCAGCAAGGATCCTATCAGCTCATCATATTTGTAGGTAGTCAAGTCTTGAGCTTCCTCTACGGCTGTTTTCTTTGCTTGTCAGCTCTTGGGCAGACTTCTCAGAATCTTCTTCACTTGTTCTTCTTCAGTGAAGTTCTTTCCAAGCCTTTTTAGCTCATTTATAATGTTTGTGAACCTTGCGTTCATTTCTGAGATGTCTTCATTTTCCTTCATCTCAAACAACTCGTAGAGTCTCATATGTTGATTGACTTTAGACTCCTTAACTTTGCTTGTGCCTTCATATGTTACTTCAAGCTTCTTCCAAATCTCCTGTGCTGACTCACAACCTGAAATCTTATTGTATTCTGCAGCATCTAACACACAGTGAAGCATATTTATAGCCGAAGCATTATTTTGCAATTTTCTGAGGTCATCCTCTGTCCACTCAGCCTCACTCTTAACAATTTTCTCATTGTTAATAGTTTTGTATGGCACATGTGGACCTTGAACAATTGCAAGCCATGCACTCATGTTTGTGGCTTGAATAAAGTTCTTCATCCTATTCTTCCAGAATGTGTAATTTGATCCAAAGAATAGGGGTGGTCTAGTGATTGATAATCCCTCAGGGAGTATCTGTGTTGTTTGGTTTCCAGGGAGGAAACGAGTGCTATTCTCACCCATTTTTAGGGATCAGCTCAAGATTGTTAAATCTCTGAGTAGTGAGCTTTTTGCTTTGATACCACTTGTTGGTCCCTGATAATTAGTTCTAAGGGGGGGGGGGGTTAGGAACTAATATAACTTTTTCTCTTTTTAATTAAGCTGACTGGAAGTTATTTTGAGAGTTTATTAACTCTGCTTTTGGTCAGCTTGGTGAGATATGTTCGAAGACAGCTTTAGTCAGATGTTGACTAAAGTTGTTTTCTTGTGAGTTGAGAAATGACACTCTTGGAGGTCAGCTTCTAACTCAGCACCACTTATTTACTCAAGGTTAGCTTAGGCAATTTATATGCTGAGTAAATTTAGCACACAACACATACAATATAAGAGAGAGTTCAGAGATTACTCAGTATCACTTATCCTGGTTCGGCCTCTCTGCCTACGTCCAGTCCCCAGAGTCCTCCGGGCTTTTTGAATCCAATACTGAGCTCTTTAACGGTAGAGCACAAACCAATTACAAGGCAGTTGAATATGCAAGAGTACCTTCCTCTATTCGTCTACTCAACTCCTACTAAGCGCTACAACCCAACACCTAGATTTCTCTACAACTGAAATGCTAACAACCTAGCACTCAGCTTCACTCTCTCAATATTACTATTGATCACAGACTTGTTCCTTTGTGAACTAAGGAACACTTTAGATGATTACAACTCAATCTAGCATTTACACATAGAATAGTAACGTGGGTGTAAGATTCTTTTTGTATTTGAGTGCTTTTGAAACTTTCTCTCTTGTATTTTGCTTTTTGATGCTTGTCTGTGTCTGTTCTTTTGGTTCTTCGATTGTCCTTTTATAGACGAAAACCTGTGGACTTGATTGTTTAAAATGTCTTGACCGTTGCAACCAAAACGGCTCTTTTGGGGAACATTTTCTGGAAATCTTCAGATTGCACACCATTCCCTGCTTCTGTTTTACTTCAGGCGTCAGGTTGTCTTTTAGCGTCTGTTTTGTTTGTTTGTGACAGTTGTCTGTTTCCAATAATCCAACGTCCCATGACTTTCGGAATCAGTCTTCTTAGGTATTTTCGAGGTACCAATTATTGGTGCAGATGATTGGCAGACTTTGTCTTTTAGTAGAATGAGTCCTTCATGCTATCCTGATGAACACTTAGCTCCGTTTGTTTATGGTTCATGCTGAGTTCCTCCGAGGTCAGCTCTGTTTTGTTTTAAACGCTCCTGACGAGGTCTTTAGCTTTAGTCAGCTTTGTTTTGTTTCTGAACTTTAACTCCACTCAGCTTCCATACTGTCATGCTGAGTTCTTTTCTACTCAGCTTCGCTTGTGCTGACTTTTGTCCTGTCTTTTACTTTATATATTTTTGCACTCAAGATTCAACAAACATATTAGTACAATCAAAGCATTTAAATTTAATTCCCTCTTAATCATGGATGATTTTGTCAAATCAAAATCTTGTGGAAAGGTGTTTCAACAGTTATGACACTCTAGGAAAAAGTATGAGCTTGTGGATAGGAAAGGGGTAAGGTGTAATCCAGTTGAGCCGAACTTTGACCTGCTCATGTTCGATTCGGTAGAATGGACGAGTTCGAGCTCGAGCTCAACATCTTGTTCGAATTTGGTTCATTAAGAAAATTATCCGATGGTGAGATGTTTTCACAACTTATTTATTTGTTCACGAGTTTCGCTCATGAGTAGCTTTGTCACACCCGACCCTGAACCTCCTCAATCGGCATCGGGCGTGATATAGAAAGATCACAATCAACACCTAATAGTCTCCAAATTATCCAAATATAATAACAATCATACTTTTCAAGAATTCCTCTTAGATATATTATGAAATAAACTCATATTTCTACTACATTAGTCATTCAAGAACCTCAACATATTTACCAACTCTCCATCATATTACAATTGAAATACTAAGGTTCTAATAATAATTCTAACAATAGGCAATAACTTCCAATTCTCGCCTAATCAGTCGGTAATCTTCTCTATATCCTGTACTTTCACTTAAAAACATTAAAACATTTAAAACGGTGAGACAAAAATCTCAGTAAGCAATTATCAACTACATAAAGTACTTATACTCAAAATAGCTATATATATATATTTTTTAATTTTCAAAATTCATATCCTTAAAAATGAACACTTTATGGATTAAACCATAATAAAATACTCAAAGTTTTACTTTTAACCAAATATGCATTTTCAAATATCATAAGCTTGCTATCATTTCTCAAAATACCACACATAGTCAAAACGTAAATCACTGTATTAAAACACTTAATATAAAACTCATATCCAAAATAGCTATATATATTTTATTTGTTTAAAATCTCAACTATACAAAATAAATAGATTCGTAATTAACCATTTACTCAAATCAACCGTAAATCAATAAATACTTCATAAATCGTATTTCGATAAATATTTCATAAACTGTATATCGATAAATACTTCATAAACTGTATCTTAATAAAAGCTCCATCAACTGTATCTCAATAGATACCTCACAAATCGTATGTCAATAATTACTTCACAAATCGTATATCATAAATATTTCGCAAATCGTATCCATCTGAGAGATAATCCCCGTATGTATCAATCCCCACAATATAATAGAATTGAGATATCTCATAATTTTGCCTAACCCTGCATGGTCTTACTCAACACTTCTTTGTCATGCCCTATTAGGTCTTAACTGTGTACACAGGCCGTATTTCTCACTAAATACGGACTTTATTTAAAGTAGAGGTGGCAAAATGACACACGACCCGATTACACGACACGAACACGACACGGATTTTTAGTGTTAGTGTTGAGCTTAATAGGTAATGGGTCATTTTTGGGTTGACACGAAACTGACACGCTAATTTTTGGGTTGGGTTAGTGTTGATATGTGAACCCGAAAATGACACGAAATGACACGGATATTGAAAATTATTGTTATATTCTCTCATGTTTTTTATGTCACTTTATTAATAAAGATAATAAAATTATAATTATTAATTGCAAATATTAATTTGAATTTCCTAAATTGTTATAAACACATTACATGACCCTCTAATATGATATTATCGAACTTTTCGATAATTATTGTTTACATACTAATCTAAAAATGATATAAAATGTTTAAAAACAGTATCATATCTTCTTATATTTTTAAGAGTTATTATTAATATATATGCATAAAAAAATTACATGTAACCCGAAAACACGACACGAAATCGACACTAACCCGAACAGGTTAACACGACTTTGACACGAAAGTTTTTGGGTTGGGTTTGGGTTTACTCTTTTTGACACGAATCCGAAATGACACGACACGAACACGACTCGAACACGATAATTGACAGGTCTAATTTAAAGCCACCTATCCGGATTACTCTTGATGGATACTAAAAATATTATAATTTCATAATATAATTTAAAAACAGAAATATATATATATATCAAAATATATATATAACTCATAAACAAACATCATAAATTTTTATCAACACCTTTACTCAATCAATTTCCAAAATACTCCATCATAAATCATTATTATACTAAAATCATCAATAAATAATTTAAAAATATACTTTATTTCAATAAATCATAAATTCATCAAAATTGCAACTTTAACAATCTTTAATTAAAACTAAAATTTACTTTGAGAAATAAATTTATAGAAAATCACTTAATATATAAATATACCCTTGTTCATAAATCAATTATCAATAAAGTTTCTCAACAAACTTTTCTTTGAATTTTAACTCTTCAAAATATCAAATCTTACACAAATATTAATCAAATATACTAAGTTCATCAAAACCAAACTCAAATCATGTAATATGTTGAAATTGACATGCAAATACACATATAATCACTTGAACTTAACTTTAAGCTCATGTTAAAAACTAAATCATAAAAACTCCAATTAATCAAATGCATGTCAAAAATCACAACAAAAATCTAATTTTTCTGAAAAATATAGAGTTATATATACATATATATACATAAAAACTTTAAAGGGTAGTTGATAATTACTTACTTTAGCACTAATTGAGAGAAAACACATCAAAACCTCAATTTCATCACCATAATCTGTCTAGGTCTAACCCCATGATAGAAATCTCCAAATCAAAATCACACCGACCACAATGTGTATTAGGATGTCTAGAACCTACTGTAAAAAATTCAGCTCGATCCAACGGTTCAATCTCTAGATATCAAGGTTTGATCAAAGCTAGGTGATTTGAGTTAATGGAGAGGAAGATGGAGGAGATGAATAATTGATAATTTGAAATTGTTATTTTTTGTTTATTTGACTCTTTGGTATCCGAAATTAGGTATAGAAAATCTGAATTTATGTTCCCAATATGGGAAAATATCTCTTTGAGTCCCTCTAATTTTAACTTCTTTTAAAACTTACCCTAAACTTTTAATTTTACACTTAAACTATGAAATTGGCCTCCAAACTCTATCCATAATACTCAATTAACTCTCCAATCAATAAATAAATATAATGTAACATAATATTAAGGTATAATAACTAAAATTAGGGACACGGATGTGACAAGCTTGTTGATTCTGTTTATGAACTTTACTAGCAAACAACTTATTAATTATATTAATAAGCAAGACTCGCAAATAACTCATTAATTCTGTTTAAAATAAAAAAATTGAAGTGGAAGATATGGTTTTAATACCATATGAAATTTTTTAAACACAAAACTACGTAGTTTTGAAATCTAGATACTAATTTATAATTTAGTATTATTTATATATAATTTATTATTATTTATAACTTAGTATTATTTATATAACTATTACTTATATGTAATTTATAATTATATATATATATATATATATATATTATCATTTTTTATAATTATAATTATTTATATATAAAATTTATCATTATATATATATATATATATATATATATATATATATATATAATTTATTATAATTATAATCATTTGGTGCATTTAAGTTAAGTTAAGTACCATTCAGTTCAGTTAATTTAATTTAATTTCAGTTAAAAATAAAGTCAAGGAAGTGAGATGAATAAAGAGTGGTTGGCTAATGAATCCTCCCTTAAATAACCCTAAATCATTCAATTTATACCCATGATTGATCATCTTTAGTAAAATCAGTTGGAAACGCTTCTGAATCGATAATGAATCTGGTATCAGGTAAATCTTGTTGCATTATGGCCGCTCCAAAATGACATTTGTTCAAATTTTCTTGAGCCATATAAGATCGTGGAAGATACGAGAGATAGTTATAGTTACCCGACGGGTTCATGGGTGGATAGTAGTTCATTGGTGGATAGTGATATTCTAGATTGAAGATACGAGAGATGGTTGTAGTTACCTCATTCGTTGCACGACATGTCACACAAGTGCTATCAATGCTCCATTTCGCAAAACTTCTTTGGAATCCAATATTTTGGAAGAGATCACTATCCAAGTTTGGACACTCTCCATTTTGGGATACAATAAATTTTACACAATACAATGGTTAGTCACCCATTAATAATTTCATACCAGCCCCTTTAAAACATCACTAGAGGTGCTCTTAGATATACATATGATATCATTGGTCAATTTGTAGAGTTGATGTCCATTAGAAATACCAAAACGACGAGACGACTCTTTCAACAAGATTCTAGCCGTATCACAAAAGTAAAGGGTAAAAAGATAAAATAGATACAATTAAGTGGAAGAAAATTTATACTCCTCAATTCTCTATCTTTTTATCTGTACTCCTTTCGATTTATGACACATGTCATTCTTATCTTAATTTCCTTATTAACTTTAACTTTAAGTAAGAAATAGTTAAAATAGAATAAGGAATGTTAAAGTAAGATAAGTATGTGATGTGTCATAAATTGAATGAGAAACATGTGGCGAGATAAAATAATTCAGGTTTAGGGTTTATCTTACTTCAACGTTATTAACATTAACTTTTAAGTAAAAGGAAAAATTAAAATATGATAAGGAATATTAAAGTAGATAAGTATGTGATTTGTCATAAATTGAATGAGAAACATATGGCGAGAAGAATTAGGGTTTAGCGTTTATCTTACTTTAACCCTATCAACTTTAACTTTAAGTAAAAGAATAAATTAAAATAGAATAAGGAAGGTCAATGTAAGATAAACATGTGATCTGTCATGAATTGCATGAGAAACACATTGCGAGATAAAAGAAATGGAAACAACATATTTTGTTTCCGAATAAGTTAAATACATTGTTTTAACTAAATATCCAAATATAATGCCTCACTTTAACATCTTCTGACATTTAGGTTTTTTTTTGTTTTTTAATAATTTATTGAAAAATTTGGTTCGAAACTCGTTAAATACCATTTAGATTTATCATTTTTCAATTAAAGTTTTCGAAATACACATATGAGGTGTTTGTTTACTCAATTTCCCCCCTAGTTTGTGTTTTTATATAAAAAAATGAGAATTTTAAGTGTTTGGTTAGCGAACTACGGCCACTTATCTGAAAAGCAGTTTTTTTTTCAATAGCAAATATTAAATCACAACAACAAACAGTAGATAAACCAAAAGACTCACAGACTCTTGAAATATATACTTGAGACGTTTGACATTAAGATCAAACTTAATAGTATACATTTAGTGTTTTTTTGTTTTATTTTCAAAGATTTGAATAAAGTACAATAGTAGTATGTAATTTGAAAATTTTAGAAATACGTAGGTATATATAAATGACTAGAAGTGCTCTTAGGTAAACGTATTGATATCATTGGTCAATTCGTATAGTTGATGTCCATTAGAAATACCAAAACGATGAGACGATTCTTTCGACAAGATTCTAGCTGAATTATAAAAGTAAAGGGTAAAAAGGTAAAATAGATACAATTAAGTGGAAAAAATTTGTACACCGCAATTCTCCATCTTTTATCTGTCTCCCTCTCAATTTATGGTAGGTGACATTTTTATCATACTTTCCTTATTAACTTTAATTTTAAGTAAGAAAGAGTTAAAATAAGATAAGACATGTTAAAATAAGATAAGTATGTGATCTGTCATAAATTGAACGAGAACACGTGGCGAAAAAAAAATTGAATAAGAAAGAGTTAAAATAGAATAGGAAAGATCAAAGTATAAGATAAGTATGTGATCTGTCATAAATTAAATGGGAAACATGTGGCGAGATAAAAGAATTGAATAAAAAAGAATTAAAATAGGCAGTAATTCCAAATTCACTTGGTCAGTCACTGACCAGGTGAAAACCACCGATAGAATAGGATAAGAAAGGTTAAAGTAATATAAATATGTGATCTGGCATAAATTGAATGAGAAACATGCGGCGAAATAGAAAAAAAAATTAAAACATATATTTTATCTCCAAGTAAGTTAAATACACTGTTTTAACTAAATATCAAAATATAATGCCCCACTTTAAAATCTTCTTACATAAAGTTGTTTTTTTTAATAATTTATTCACAAAAATCGGTTCAAGACTCGTGAAATTCCTTTTAGATCTATCATTTTCCGATTAAAGTTTCCTAAATAGACATATGAGGTATTTGTTTACTTTTTTTCTTCTTCTAGTTGGTATTTTCATATTAAAAATTAGAATTTTAAGTATTTGGTTAGATCAGTATTTTTTACATGGATCCTGATGACCACGTGACTTTGGTCATTTAGGATTTTAAT
Organism: Euphorbia lathyris; assembly: GCF_963576675.1. Classification (NCBI taxonomy): domain Eukaryota; kingdom Viridiplantae; phylum Streptophyta; class Magnoliopsida; order Malpighiales; family Euphorbiaceae; genus Euphorbia; species Euphorbia lathyris. The sequence goes on along the minus strand of NC_088914.1, from coordinate 73,494,909 downwards.
CAATCTACATCTAACGATGAATGACCAAATTCACCGTGGTCATTAGGGTCCATGTGAACATTACTGTTGGTTAGATAACTACATTTGCTTATCTCAAAAACAGTTTTTTTAAAGGCCTAATATATTACCAGCTTCCTGAACTTGTCCAAAATAGCAGATTGGCTCTTTGAACTTTGCAAGTGTCTCACCTGCTCCCTAAACTTGTTTATTTCGTATCACCGGCTCCCTAAACTTGTCCATAAAAGTAGATTAGCTCCCTGAACTTTGTAAGTGTCTCACCAACTCCCTAAACTTGCTTATTCTATAACAACTAAATACAAAAACTTATTAAACCTAAATTCTAAAAATATGTCTTCATCTATTCGAGAGGTAATTTTTGCGCGTCTCCTACCTTTCAACATACTATAGAGAGATTGAATGAGTGAGAACCGAGAGTTAGTATTATGATTTTTGTATTTAGTTGTTACAGAATAAACAAGTTTATAGAGCTGGTGAGACACTTTGCAAAGTTCAGAGAGTCAATCTACTATTTTAGACAAATTCAACGAGCTGATGATGTATTAGACCTTTTTTTCAACAACAAAAATCAAATCATAACAACAAACCGTAGATAAACTAAACGATTCATAGACTCTTGAAATCTCTACTTTGAGACTATAATCTAAGATCAAACTTAATTGTTTACATTTAGTGGTTTTTGATCTTGATGATTTGAACAAAGTAGGATAGGGTATGCAATTTGAAAGTTTTAGAAATACACTAGGGGTAGGTATATATAAATGAAGAAATTTGGTTGAAAGCTCTCGATGACTGTGCGTATTCCGTGGATTCTAATATTTCCATCGGGCCAAACGGTCACTGAAAATAGTTAAAATATAAACAAAAGAGTTAAAAAAACAATAGCAGTAAAGTAAAAAGTAAAGAAGGAAACTCAGTAAAAAGAAAAAAGAAAAAGAAAAAAGATAAAAAGGACAAGCGTGAAGGCCTTCTCAGATAAAACTCTTCAGCTGCTTACTCTATTTGTCACCCTCTTTTCTTCCTTTCTCACTCTCTCTATCCATTCCTTCTCTTCTCTCCTCTCTGTCTCTGCTATCAATAGAGCCTACTGAGAGAGATAGATATATAGATAGATAAAGTAAATTGTATGGTGATATGATATGCAATGAGATTTTGATTTTGATTTTATCTTCTTTGATGGTATAATGAGCAGAAGACTGAATCTCTTCTTCTTTGAAGAAGAAAATGGCTTTTCAAGGGGAAGATAGCACTCTGATTTCAAGCCCAGCATTGATTTTTGATGGGTTGTACTGCGAGGAGGAAGGGATTGATGAAGATTATGCTGGTGGGAATGAAGATTTTGTGAGAAAGGAGTTATCTTTATCTTGTGTTTTGCTTGAGCAGGACTTGTTTTGGAGTGATGATGAGTTGTTGAATCTAATCTCTAAAGAAAAGGAAACTCATTTTTGTTTTGATGATTTTTCATCTGATGGGTCTTTGTTGGTTGCTCGTAAAGAGGCGGTTGATTGGATTTTGAGGGTAAAGGGGTTTTATGGATTCACTGCTTTGACCTGTGTTCTTGCTGTTAATTACTTCGATAGATTCATTTCTAGTTTAATGTTTACGAGAGATAAACCATGGATGGCTCAACTTGCTGCTGTTGCTTGTTTGTCTTTGGCTGCTAAAGTGGAGGAGACTCAAGTTCCTCTTCTTCTAGACTTGCAAGTATGTTTTGTTTATTGCATTCCTAGTGTTTGTTAAAATGCCTCAATCAGTTTTTCTATAACAAATTTGTGCTTTTTTTTAATTAGGTGGAGGAATCCAAGTATGTGTTTGAGGCTAAGACTATAAAGAGAATGGAGCTTCTTGTGCTCTCTACTCTTCAGTGGAGGATGAATCCTGTTACCCCAATTTGCTTCTTTGATCACATAATTAGGAGGCTTGGACTTAAAAACCATTTGCATTGGGAATTTTTGAAAAGATGTGAGCTTTTGCTTCTCTCTGTCATTTCTGGTAAGCAATTCAACTTCCTATCACTGAATTTAGCTTTAGCATCAGATGTTGAATGCAAAAGACATGAATGTTGATTAAACGGTGATATTAATAATCTCAACTTGATTTGCAACATTTGAATTTTGTTTCAGATTCAAGATTCATGAGTTATGCACCTTCTACATTAGCAACTGCAATTATGCTGCATGTTATTAAGGAGGTTGAGCCATTTAGTCAAATGGAATACCAGAATCAGCTTTTGGATGTGATCAAAATCAGTGAGGTTTGTGTTGTCAATTTGATCCATGATCTCCTGTTGTTGTATGAAATGTAGAACTTTGTTGTAGCTCATCAGTCCAATTCCTTTTGCTATTTTTCAACAGGAGGAAGTGAACCAATGTTACAAGCTCATCTTGGAGCTATCAGGTGAGCAAGATCGAAGCTGCAACAAGCGAAAGCATCCCTCAGCACCTGGTAGCCCAAATGGTGTCATTGATGCATATTTCAGTGGTGATAGCTCGAATGACTCGTGGGGGGTGTCCTCAACAGTCTCATCACCATCAATACCTCGGTTCAAAAGGATGAGATCCCAGGATCAGCAGATGCGGTTGCCTCCGTTAAACCGTATGTTTGTGGATGTGCTTAGCAGTCCTCATTGATCTCTTACTTCTCCTATTCTCTAGTTCAAAACATTGTCATTATAAATTTCTCTATTTTGCATATTAATTGTATCCTGTGGTTATTGGGGCACCATCTTTCTGTGTTTCATTGATTACAAATACATTTCGGGCCCTAATATTTGAACTACCTCAAGCTAGACAAATTTGAAAAATTCAGTTTGTTGAAAGCGATTAGATTATCATTTCCATTGGTATAAGATGGTTTGCATTCTGTCATTGCTGTTGTTTTATCAATCTCATCAGTTTATGCATAAGCCAAGCCAATTTCTTGAAGGAATAGATAATTGTTTACTTGAGAAGCTTTTTGGTCTAGACCACATGTATCTTTGATCTTGGCTTAGAGCCTTAGTCACAGTTAAGGCTCCTCGCCCCTCCCTGCTTGTATTTAGTGGGGATCAGCCTCCATTGCCAACTGAGCTACAACCCGTAGGTTACTCGAGAGCTTTTTAGAAAGACAAGGATATGAAGTGTTTGTATCTCAACATCAAAGAGATGGAGGGATATAAATTTAAAAACTACTAAGATATAAAAAATACTATAAAATTAGGCAGATCTTTCAACATTGTCAAACTAGAAAGAAAAAGTCCTAACTAACCTACAACCAAAGTGCTGAAAACAATTGACATCTGCCTTTGAGACTTAAGTTCCTTTCTCCCATGTCTTTGTCTTTATGACTTGTGTGCTTGGTTACTAACAATTTGACTATATCTAATTTTTTAATGTTGTCTTTGTCTGTTTCACAACAAGATGAACTAGAAAATAATAAAATTTTATCATATCCAAAACTTTACTCCTCATGTCTGATATCAGGATGCTCATGTTGTGCCAAATATGTAGTGCATTTAACTTGTATGTTGTGGGGGGTGGTTTGTTTGCTTGAAGCCAGTGCTGCTCATCCAGCCTACTTGGATTTTTTGGCAATTATTCTGTCAAAATATGCACAAAAGTGGTTCTCTTAAGTGCCATAAAGCCATTGAACAAAGAGCAGCCTGTGCATATAGTGCTCATTACCTGGAAATTAGTTTAGAAAGTTGTAGGCACAGAAATTGAAATAAATAGTCGAGTTGAGTTTTACCAAGTTCTACGACAACCAGTTGTCGAAGTAGCTGCAAGTAGAAGCAACCAATTAACTTTATTGGACAAAAGTTAGGAATTGAACATCTAAACTTAATTAGAATCTCATTAACTTCTGCTATTAGCTCAATTACTTTCTTATCCAAATTAGATTAACTCCTGTTTGGCTGTTTTTACCTAAACCACATCCAATCCTCAAGTATGGAACATTAATGTGTACCCTTGTGCTGTGCTATTCTTGCTTTTATCCCTATAGAATTAATGAAAGCAAAAGCTATAGGAGATTCTGCATCATTTTGGGGGGAAAACAAAAGGAAGGGAAAGAACAAGTTTTGATTTCTGGGTGGACCTTTGAATCATCCACACATTCAATTAGTGGTAAAATTGAGAGGTGGGAAGTAACTTTTATTAAGTAAAGCTGATAAATTTTAGGTCTACAGCAAATGTTGCTTTGAAGGGAACTTATTGAGCAGGAATGTGCTCAAATTTGATCAAGTTTGAAGCTTTTTTAGTTTGAATTGGTTGCATGAAAAAGAGATATTGGAATTTCATGCTTTATTGGTGTTATTTGAAAAAGAAATGAAATCTAAAAAGAAGAAATGGAGGAGGATAGTGGAGAAATGGAAAGTATGTTGTGGTCCTGGTGGTGGCCCTTTGCTTTTTGCTTTAACATAAGTTGAGTATGCAATTTTTGGCCGTTGACAGGCATGATAATGCCTTAGGAACATAATTCGTGAGAGAGAGAAAGAGAGAGAGATATGTCAATGCAATGCAACAGGTAAAGATATTAGGCCCACTCTGTAATAATAATTTTGGAATCATGTGATTGTAACCTATGTTTTAAATGGTTGACCTCCCTACTTCATTTCCTACTAAATTATGTTTGTTTCCCTTTAACTATGCATTTAAATCAAATTTAAGGGTTAACTGTCAAGCACTTGCTTGCTTGGTAGTTATGACACTCGAGAAAAAGTATGAGCTTGTAGATAGGGTTTGGGATAGGGTTGTAATTGAGCGGACTGGAGTTTTGATCTGCTTATGCTCGGTTTTATAGAAAACAAATGAGTTCGAGCTCGAGCTCGAGCTCGAGCTCAACATCTTGTTCAAACTCGGTTCATTAAGAAAATTATTTGATGGTGAGATGTTTTCATAACTCGTTTATCCGTTCACAAGTTTCACTCGCTAACAACTTGTTAATTCTGTTTATGAACTTTACTCGCGAATAACTCATTAATTGTGTTCATAAGCAAGATTCACAAATAGGTTGGTAAAGAAGAAAATCTGATATCCTTATTTCAATGTCCCCTTCCACGTCCTTCACAAAAAAAAAAATGATCCCCTTTTATATTTTCTTGGGCTTGTTAATTCTTTTTAAAATGAAGAATTGAAGTCGAAGATAATGTTTTAATGCCATTTGAAATTTATTTAATACAAACCTATTTAGTTTTGAAACCTATAAAACTAAAATTTTACATAAATTTAAGTAGTTTTATATTTCCCCCTTTATAAAAATACTATTATTAAAAAAATCGAATCGAGGTTGCTCATAAGTCTATCCATAAACATTATAATCGAGCTTGTTGACACAAGTTTGTCCACGAACCTATAATCCAGTCTGCTTGCAAGATTTTGTCGTGCTCAAACTCGGCTCGTTTACGAATCGAGCCTTAAAATTATGTTGAAGCTCGACTCGTTTATAAATTGAGCCGAACCAGATCGAGCTTTTATCGAGCCGAATGTCGAGCCGTTCACAAGCGAAGCGACTCATTTACAACCCTAGCTAGAGATAGCAATTTCAGATTTGTATCAAAATCGTGTTATCTCATATATATGTTCTATATGGTTATACAACAACAACAACAACAAAGCCTTAGTCCCGAAATGATTCGGGGTCGGCTAACATGAACCATCATATAAAACCGTGAAAATCAAGTCGTGTCAGCGACACAGATTCGCTCCCTCCACTCCGTCCTATCCACTACCATATTTTCCTCAATTCCCAATAAACTCATATCACTCTCGATCACCCTCCTTCAAGTTTGCTTAGGTCTTCCCCTACCCCTCACCACTACATCCCTTTGCCACTCTTCGGTTCTCCTAACCGGCGCATCAAGCGCTCTACGTCTCACATGGCCAAACCACCTTAGTCGGTTTTCTCTCATTTTATTCTCAATAGATGTGACCCCTACTTTTGTCCTAATTATTTCATTACGCACCCGGTCCTTTCTCGTGTGACCACACATCCATCTCAACATACGCATCTCCGCCACCGACATCTTATGGATGTGGCAGTGTTTCACTGCCCAACACTCCGTACCATATAACAATGCTGGTCTAATTGCCGTCCGGTAGAATTTTCCCTTCAATCTATTAGGCATGCCGGGATCACAAAGGAAACCCGTAGCACTCTTCCACTTCGACCAACCAGCTTTAATCCTATGAGCAACATCTCCATCTACTTCTCCATCCGTTTGGATAATAGATCCTAAATACCGGAAGCAATCCGAGGCCTGAACAACTCTCCCATCTAGGATGATTGTCCCTGCCTCCCTACTCCTACGACCGCTAAACTTACACTCCAAATATTCTGTCTTACTTCGACTCAACTTAAAGCCTCTAGATTCTAGAGTTTGCCTCCATAGTTCCAACTTCATCTCCACTCCTTCTTTCGTCTCCTCAACCAACACAATATCATCTGCAAACAGCATGCACCATGGTATACCATCTTGAAGTGAACTTGTTAGTTCATCCATAACGATGGAAAAAAGAAATGGGCTTAGTGCGGAACCTTGATGCACTCCAATCGTAATAGGAAACTCTTCAGTCTTCCCAACACTAGTACGTACACTCGTGCATACTCCCTCATACATGTCCTTTATGATGTCAATATATTTCCGCGAAATGCCTTTCCTTATCAAGGCCCACCAAAGTACTTCCCTTGGTACCTTATCATATGCTTTCTCCAAGTCAATGAAAACCATATGCAAGTCTTTCTTCTTATTTCGATAGTGCTCCATTAATTGTCTCATTAGATGGATGGCTTCCATAGTTGATCTTCCCGGCATAAAGCCAAACTGGTTTTCCGAGATCTTCACCGTCCTCCTTAGCCTTTGTTCAATCACTCGCTCCCAAAGTTTCATAGTGTGACTCATTAATTTGATTCCCCGATAGTTGGCACAATCTTGGACATCGCCTTTGTTCTTATACAAAGGGATTAAGGTACTTTTCCTCCATTCTGATAGCATCTTATTGTTTCTCCAAATTTTGTTGAAGAACGTCGTCAACCATTCGATTCCTCTTTCTCCCAAACATCTCCAAATCTCAATAGGGATGCCATCAGGTCCTACTGCTTTCTTCAACTTCATCTTACTTAATGCCATTTTGACTTCACCCTTTTGAATTCTCCGCAGGCATTCATGATTTATCATATCGTGATGGATACTTATATCTCCAACATCTTGTTGGCGATCTCCATTAAATAAGTCATCAAAATAGGACCTCCATCGTTCCTTGATATCCTTATCTCCAACTAGGACTTTCTGGTCCACATCCTTCACACATTTAACTTTTCCGAGATCTCGCGTCTTCCTATCTCTCATCCGAGCAATTCTATATATGTCTCTTTCCCCTTCTTTCGTATCCAATCTTGTATACAGATCCCGATTCACCTTATGATATAAATATAGAAAAAGTAATAATCATATCAATGCTGTGTTAGTCTATTTGTTGAGTTCTTATCTTAAGCACCGGATCTTCCATGCCACTCGGAGGATCCCCAATTCATATTTGGACACGTGTAGTGTGACCCCACGTAATAATTAGAATAGTGGAGCCTCTTATAATATGTGTGGGTCCATGTTACACATGTCAAAATATGTATGGAAGGTCTTCCATTTGACATGAAGAACCGGGTGCTTCTAATAATTTGTCCTATTTATTAGTCTATTATCTCTGTAGATCGTGTTTACCTCTATAAATTGTGTTTCCAAGTCAGCAATTATCACCATTGTGGACCAATCCTATCTCTAGAATTTTGGTAAAATATCCCAAATTTATATATATATAAAAATAGATAAAATCTTAATTTTTTTAGGTAAGTACTCAATAAAATCTTTTATTATTTATTTTTAAAAACTAGAGATACAGTGCTAATTTAGCTCTTCGAACTTGCTGTATAATAAATTTTACATATCAATTTGGTCTTTTTTAATTTGACATTTTTTTATTAAATTAATTACAATGAATCAAATGTTAACATGTGTTATTCCTGGACCAAGTCAACTAAAAATGATCAATTATTACATTCAAATTTGAACCATTTGGGCATTGAGATGTTGAATTATTATGTGTCTGAAAACAAGTTTATTAGGAACAGATTCATATACACCAAAATACATTAAAAAGGGTAAGAAACATTCCAAATTCTGAATATAATGATAAACAATTTATGAGTTATTAAAAATGTTTGAAATTGAAAAGCATTGAATAGGCAATGGGTGAGGGTGAGACAGTGATTCAGGCATATTTCCCAAGTGGGAAGAGGCAGAGCTGTCTTTCTAACAGCAGCTCTTCTTTAATGAACATACAGAGAAGTTATCACTGTAAGAAATTGCATACGTGGATCTTTTTCTATACTTACTCCTTTGTCTTCACTTGTTTCACAAACTTAAGTAAAACAATATCATAAGCTCCATATTTGTCTTAACTTCTAAACTATCATTATTATTATTTTTTTAATGGATATATCCAAAATATTGGTATTTATTCTTCATCGGCGTTCCCTTATATAAGTCATTCTAGAGTGCGTCACATAAATTAAGAAATATATTGATTAACTAAAAAAATTCTCTCTCATATCACTATTAATAGTTAAAGAGGTAAAAAAACAATTATTTTGGATAGGATAAGAGGAAAAGGTTATCAAAATAATAATAGATCATCGGATAAAAGATTGTGTATTTTTTCTCTATTCTAAGCCAAAACGACGTCATTTTGGTCTGGATGCAGGCAATTTTTTAGGACCAATCTATATAGATTGGGTTTATTTTTATGTATCCGGGTCCAAAATCTGCCTCCGGAGGATAAAATTATAGTTATGAACAAATTGAGAGCTCACTGATAGAAAATAAATTAGGAAAAAGAGCTAAAAAAGTGTAGTTAGTGATAATAAATGCAGACAAATCAAAACAAAGAATACAATAAAACAATACGGTTAAGTAAAAGTACAGAGAAAAGAAGGTAAATTAAATCGTGACCAATGAATGAACACACAGGTTGAGAACAGCTATAGAAGGTTGTCTTTTGACATGTTCTTGGACTAATTGTCAAAACTATTAGTACTCTCTGTTGTTGAATCCGAAGTAGAAATTTTGCAGCTGCAACAAGTTTTACCAACTGTTCTTTAAGTCCATTCAAGGTAAAAGAATAATAATGTGAACTTTGGGTTAAAAGAAAAAGTCAGAAAATCTGTAATTGTTGAACTTAAACGTGCAAGTTTTTTCATTACACATGTATGAAGATGTTACTCCTCAAAAGGAACATATCTTTTTTCCCTCATTTCTCATTAACCATACTTACTGTCAGTGGCGAATCCAGGATTTGAGGGAGCAGGGGGCAAAATTCTAAGTAAAAAAATTTTAACAAAAAATGTAAAATTGTTCAATTTTTTATGAAAAAATGCAAAATTGTTCAATTTTTTGTGACGAAAAATGCAAAATCGTTCAATTGTCATGCATTATTTTCATGATTTTTTTTATAAAAAACGTAAATTATAATGTTTCCGACTCGTAATCATCCATTTCCGGGATTCTCGGGTTGTTACGCATCAAATATCCCTAACGTTTTGGGCCAGGTGCAATTTTACCCCTAATGTTTGTAGCCAATAGCAATGTTATCCCTAACGTTGATAAATTGGATCAATTTCACACACTATTATAAAATACCGTCATTTTTTTCTTTATTTTGCACCAATTGCATATCAATTTTGTAATTTTGCACCAATTTTACCTCTAACGTTGATAAATTGGATCAATTTCAGATACTATTATTCATGACCGAGAAGACAGTTTGATGAATTATTTCTCAAATTGACCCAATTTATCAATGTTATGGGTAAAATTGCTCTTGGCTTCCAACATTAGGGATAAAATTGTACCATTTTAGACGTTAGGGATAAAATTGCTCCTGACCCAAAACATTAAAGGTATTTTTGCACTTTAACCCTTATTTTTTGATTTAAAAAAAAAATTTTAATGGGATGACATGCTATAATTTTTCCTCTAAATTATTACTTTCTCGAGGACAATTCATTCCGTGAGATTCATCTAAAATATTTTCAAGATCTACAAGCATCTCTAACGTTGTATAATGCATCACTCATTATACCCCGCTCCACATTACTCTTCAATTGGAGAGAGTACAGTAGAGTATAAACCTTTTGATATGTTAAGAAGGATAAAGGCTAAATTTGACCCCAACATTTTCTGTGAAGTGCAAATTTAGCCATTACAATACGAAATGGTACAAATTTAACCCTAAATTTTTTAAGCAAGACCAATTTTAACTAGGGTAAATAATTTATTAGTCCCCTACTTTTTACCTAACACACTGTTTAGTCCCCCTATTTTGAAAAACACATTATAAGGTCCCTAAATTTTGTCAATATTAACCCTTTGGTCCTTTTGTCTAGTTTTTCTAGACTTGTAATCATTATATTTTAGCATAAATAGATATGTATAAAATAACGAGTATCATGATCAACTTGTATTGTACTGTGGTTGTCCTAAAAGCTAAGATATGTTTGGTTAAAAATCTAAAAAAATAGATAAAATGACCACAAGGTTAATATTGGCAAAAGATAGGGATCTTAAAATGTGTTTTTAAAAATAGGGGGACTAAACAGTGTGTTAGGTAAAAACTAGAGGACTAATAAATTATTTATCCTTTTAACTATACATTATCGAAATTTTGAAAAGATTAGTTTGATTGTTATTTAACTATCATATCGAACATTCCAATATCAATTACACGTAAGATATTTAATGTGTCACCAATATAGTTATAAAAAAAACTTATTAAAATGCTAACAACTAAGTCTTCCACATGCAAGTTAATCATAATTTTTTTTAGTCCATGAGTCTAAAATGTTACTAATGTTAGAGATAATATTCTAATTATCTCTGTAAATAGATTCCTATCTAGTTAGAGTTTTACTCTGTCTATATTCCTAGCTAGGTAGAGTTTTAATACGACTATACTTATGTATTGTATTCCTATACAAACTATTATTGGCTCACTATAAATACAAGGCCTCTGAGCCAGAATGATTAAGCTGATTCAATTCATTATTGTGCCTATTACTTATCTGTCTATCTCCATAATTCTCTCATCTATCTAACCCTAGATTCAACATGGTATCAGTAGTATCAACTTCCGCATCTTCCGAATCCTCTGATCATCCTCAATCCCCAACCTATTCCCAATACAAAGCTTCCGTTGCCGCAAAAGCCACTGCCGCCGCCGCTGCTGCCGCCGCCGGCGTCGCGGCTGTCTCCATCGCACCAACCACGGCGTCGGATCCCGCGGCTGCTCCAAACGCGAACGACACCCTCGGAGGGTCGTTTGCATCATCGGGGTGGAGATTTACCTCACCGTTTGTCACTGGAGAATCGGAATTCCTAGCCACCACCGCCGCTGTTCCTACCGCAACAGTTCCGCCACCACAGAAGACAATCGGCGACTTATTTCCGGCGGATGTCCGCGATGCGCTCCACGCGTATCTGGCGGCTAGCGCCCGTGCGCCCACCGCGGTGGCTTCGACGTCTGCGGCTGCGGGTCCGTCGGTGCAGGTTGCGCAAAACACAACCGCAACAGGCGCGGTGAATGTGCTGTCCCCGGAGGTCCAGACGGCGCTCCATTTTCTTCAGACGGCCAGCGCCCGTGCGCCCATTACGACACAACCGACGATCATGGCCGGGGGGGGGGAGCCTGCGAAGGTTGCGCAAAATCATGAGGCAACCGTCGCGGTAAACTCGCTGGCCCCGGAAGTCGAAGATGCGCTTCTCGCATTCCAAGCGGCCAGCGCACGCCCACCGACAAAAACAGCGCAGATCCAACCTGCGAGCCGTCATCCTTCCGCGGCTCCAATGCAAACCGCGACACCGACGTCATCCAACGACACTGCAATTCTAGCCGCACTCGCGGCATATCAGGCGGCTATTCCACAAACACGGAATCCACAAGTTCCGATTCAGCAGCCATCCGTTCAGGTACAACAATCTGCAACACCTCCAACTCTATTTTCTCCATCAGTTCTGGCTGCCCTTGTGGCATATCAGGCGGCTGAAGCAAGTAACAAAAATCAGGTTATTTCTGAATCACATACCTCACCGTTTTCTTACAATACTCAATTATCTCATGATCCCTCACCATCTTTCTTCTCAAATTCTTTTCACAACACTGTTGATGCACCATCAACCAATGTTAGACATAATTTTATTTCCTCATCCATCCCTCATAATACAAACAATCCTGTCCATCCAGAACCTATACCCACTCATGTTGAACAACCTAGACAACCACCCACAAACATCAATATCAACATCAAATTAAACCCGAATAACTACAAAGCATGGAGAATGTCCATGGAATCTACCCTTCAAACCTATCATCTTCTTCCTCACGTTCTTAGTTCAACACCACCACCACCCAAATTTATTCCTAGAACAGGTTTTGTGACATCAGCTGCGGATTTAATCATAAATCCATCGTTTATTCAATGGGATGATGTAGAAAATGTGGTTAGGACTTTGCTCCTAAATTCAATCACCGAAGAGGTGTTTTCTGAGATTGCATATCTCAAATATTCACATGATATTTGGCTAGCCTTAGAGGATGCCTACGGGCTAATTACAGGCAGCAAGCAGTTTCAGATGGGAGTCGAACTGCATGAACTTGAGCAAGGAGGAATGTCTGTGATGGCATATATGCAAAAAGTGAAATCCATCCTTGATGATCTGGCTGCCTCAGGGAATCCCTATCCTCGGCATCTACTACCGTCAGTCCTTTACAAAGGTTTAGCAGAAGAGTATCGCTCCACTGTTCAGAATCTTGTAACTCAGCGTGGTGCAAACATCAACTATCAAGAGATTTTGCATAGCTTGAAGATAGTTGAGGGCATGATTCAATCGACCAGAAAGACAACTCTGCTTCAACCTGAGGCTAATGTATCCACCATGGAAGCAAATCAAGCAAAGAAGCAGAATCCAAAGAAAAGAAGAAGTGGCAAGTGCTATAATTGTGGTGACCCAAGCCACTGGGCTGACAAATGCAAAAGACCTAAGAACAATTCAAGAGCACAATACAATCCTGGACCACAAGCGCACATGGCATGGCACCAACCACTGAATCCATTCATGGGTCCTAATCAGCCGTGGTACCCAGACACAGGAGCAACTAATCACATGACGGCAAATCCGGCTCAACTTCAACAAATGCAGCCATATCCAGGATATGATACAGTTCAGTTTGGCAATGGTCAAGGTTTGCAAATTTCTCACTTTGGAAATTCAAGTATCAATAATTTGAAAATTAATGATGCCCTACTTGTTCCCAAGCTTACCAAATCTTTACTATCTGTTCAAAAATTTACCCGTGACAACTCATGTTTCTTTGAATTTTGGCCTAACCATTTTCTTGTGAAGGACCAAACAACTGGGGAAATCCTGTTACGGGGCCCGAGTAAAGATGGACTCTATGTGCTTACACCCACCCTGAAGGAGGCGCTAGTTGGAGAGAAGGTGTCTTTTGAAAGGTGGCATGCACGGCTTGGACATTGTCAGAATCAGACAGTCAGCTCAGTTCTCAAAGGAAACAATCTATCCTCTTCAAAACCAGTTAGCAAATGTTCTTTTTGTCCATTAGGCAAGCTTGCTAGGAGCTCTTTACCATCTATTAGTCTCTCTAGCACATTTACTTTTGAAAACTTACATCTGGATGTTTGGGGGCCAGCTCCAGTTACTTCTTGTCTTGGCCACCGTTATTTTTTAATAATCATTGATGAATTCACCAGATTTGGATGGATTTTCTGTTTAAAGAATAAGAGTGATGTTTTTTCAACCTTCTGTGATTTTTATGCCATGATCTCTAATCAGTATAGTGCAAGGGTTAAGAACATTTACTCTGATCTTGGGGGGGAGTTTCAAAAACTACAACCTTTTTTCAAACGCCATGGCATTATACACAAGATTGCATGCCCTCACACTCATGCACAAAACGGTATAGCTGAGAGGAAAATTAGACATGTTGTTGACACTTGCCTTACTTTTCTAGCCAATGCATCTTTACCTCCATAATTTTGGAACTATGCCATGATACACAGCATTAGGCTAATTAACTACTTACCCACCAAAATCCTAAACAACAAGTCACCCTATTTCTTGTTCTACAAGAAACAACCTACCTATAAGGCCTTACGCATTTTTGGCAGTGGTATTTATCCCCTTCTTCGTCCATACAATCAACACAAATTTGATTTTCGCTCCAAGCTATGTGTCTACCTTGGTCCATCAGAAAATCATTCCGGGGATATCTGTCTTGAATATGCCACCGGACGCATATACATCTGCAAGTTTGTGCAGCACAATGAAGAAGTCTTTCCTGCATCAACAATCACTGCATCATCACCTTCATCTAGCAACTCAGGGGTAAGCACATCGTGTCAACTACCATCTCTACTCGGCCCGTATCCAGGTAATTTCTCTAATCCCAACCCTATAGTATCTTCTTCTAACCTGGTTCCATACTCTGCACCCATCACACCTGGACCTCATCCTGAAACCCCAACTACTCCTCCTGACTTTGAAGCCACACACAGTGCTCCTTTAGTTCCACCTCAATATCTGTCACCAGTGGTCACTGCTGCATCAACACCTGTTTCTCAGAATGATCCTAATGTTGAAGATAACACTCCAGTTGATGCTGCGGACATCATCACACCGGAAATACAGAATGCAATTCCTCATGAGGAGAACATCATGCCACAAACAGATTCTCCTCCTCCTGAAAGTGCACCACATGCTCCTATTCCACCTGAAAGGCCCAGGCCTCGAAATGCACCGCTGATTGGTCCACGACAACATTATATGCAACTTCGACAGTCATCTCTTCAGTCAAGAGGAAGGTTTGAGGGACTATTAGCTACACATCCAAATGGCACAGTGGATCCCATATGCTTTAGTAAAGCTAACAAACAAGCAGAATGGCGTACTGCAATGTCTGAAGAGATCCAAGCTCTTCTGGACAATGGAACATGGCAACTTGTACCGAGACCACATGATCAGCATGTCATCACCTCCAGGTGGCTCTTTCGTACAAAGAAGAAGTCTGATGGAACCATTGAGCATCACAAAGCCCGCTTAGTAGCACGAGGATTCACTCAAAAAGCTGGGATTGACTACAAAAAAACATTCAGTCCAGTAATCAAAGCCACAACCATCAGGTCTGTATTTGCCATCGCAGCAGCAAACAACTGGTTCGTCAATCAGCTAGATGTCTCCAATGCTTTTCTCCATGGAAACTTATCAGAAACCATATATATGGAACAACCGCAGGGGTTTCGGGATAGTGACCGACCAGATCATGTCTGCCTTCTCAAAAAGAGTCTCTATGGATTGAAGCAAGCACCGCGAGAATGGTTCACTCGCCTTCGAACATTCCTCCTCTCCCTAGGGTACAAAATGTCACAGGCTGACAACTCTTTGTTCATCAGACGCACCGATACTGAAAAAAGTTACATTCTGTGCTATGTTGATGATATACTCATAACAGGGAACCACCCTGCACACATCACCAACACTATTGCAGCCATCGAACGTGAGTTTCCCATCCGCAACCTTGGCAAGGCAGAATACTTTCTTGGAATAGAGATCCGATATGAGAAGGATGGCATTCACATGTGTCAAGCCAAGTATGTGGCTGACATCCTCGATAGAGTGAAGATGATTGACTCCAAGCCCACACTAACGCCCATGGCCACCACACCAACACTTTCAAAGGAGCTAGGCACCAGCTTAACCTCTGGAGATGAATATAGAAGCATTGTGGGGACACTTCAATACTTAACATTCACTCGACCTGACATTGCATTTGCAGTTAACAAATTATGTTAGTTTCTACACTGTCCAACTGATGAACACTGGAAAGGAGTCAAGAGGGTTTTACGCTATGTTCAGGGTACATCAGATTTTGGCATAGTCATGTCTGTCAAACCAATACAGCACATCCACTGCTACTCAGATAGTGATTGGGGAGGGTGTCCTGATGATCGACGATCCACGGGTGCCTTCTGTGTCTATCTTGGATCCAGCATTGTATCGTGGCAGACCCGCAAGCAACCCACAATAGCCAGATCCTCAACGGAGAGCGAATACAAAGCAGTAGCAAATGCCACTGCCGAATTGCTATGGCTCAAATCTCTTCTCTCGGATCTCGGATTTCCATTACCCACCCCGGTTCAGTTATGGTGTGATAATGTTGGAGCAATCTATCTCACCTCAAATCCAGTGTTTCATGCTCGCACGAAACACATTGAGATAGACTATCATTTTGTTCGTGAACAAGTTCACAGAGGATTTCTCAGTGTCAGATTTATTCCAACCGATGATCAGGTTACAGACATACTCACCAAGCCGCTAGCTCCGGCTCGTTTCACGATGCTACGCTCCCGCCTCTTCGTTCGTGCCCGCCATCGGCTTGAGGGGGGGTGTTAGAGATAATATTCTAATTATCTCTGTAAATAGATTCCTATCTAGTTAGAGTTTTACTCTGTCTATATTCCTAGCTAGGTAGAGTTTTAATACGACTATACTTATGTATTGTATTCCTATACAAACTATTATTGGCTCACTATAAATACAAGGCCTCTGAGCCAGAATGATTAAGCTGATTCAATTCATTATTGTGCCTATTACTTATCTGTCTATCTCCATAATTCTCTACAACTAATATAATTACAAATAACTAACAAAAAAATGTATAAAATTGCTTTAGTCTATCGAGAAATTTGTTTGGAAGATCTGATACAAGGATCATCCATTTATTAATGTAGTATGTTTTTTTTTTAAATAATGAGTATGTCTATTAAATGATTGTATAGTATAAAGATTGGAAATACCCTAATTTTGCACGAAACTTCCATCTAAATCACCAATTTTAAATCTAAAGAACTCAGTGATCCAATCATTGACATTTGTAATTATTAAATAGAACTCAGTGATCCAATCATTGACATTTGTAATGAATTTAATAATTGGATTACCGAATGTTTTACATTTAAAATCGGTATTTTAAACACGGGTTTCATGTGTACTTTTTTTTTAAGCAAGGAATTCAGAAGTTGAATAGGTATCCACATGGACAATGTGACAATGTCAGCCTAATTTCATTTTCACTTCATTGATGTGCCAACTAATCTTATGGATTTTGCAGGGAAAGAGTAGTGAAATAAACTATTTATTATTGAGGTACATATAATATGATTCCATCAATTCAGTAAGTTGAACATTTATTTGGTTATATATAATTTAGCTTTCATATATAGTACTACTTATTGAAATTATTATCCTATTTTCAAATTCTGAAGTTAGGAGTTCAAATTTATTGATGTTTTTTGTATAGTAAATGTCAAATTCATTACTGAATATTGTTTTCAATTCTTGTGTCTTCACCTTGTTCCCTTAACATGAAAAATACCAAATCCACCAAGTGAGATTTTTAACCAACTTTGTGGAATACTTATTTAGAGTTGTAAAAAATTTCATACTTTGAAATAAATTCAATAGCTTCTAAATTTGAAATAAGGGAGAAGGTGTAAGTTTGTCACGAAGTGTATATATACTCTTACATAAAAATGATAAAATTACTATTGACGTTTCCAATTAGAAGCAATTTTAGATCCAAATAGCGCTTTATGGGGAAAATTTTGGACTAGGATAACATAATTCATAAAACAAGACACTTACCTGGATCCACCGGTGGCAGAGCAACATTAGTGGTTGCAACACGCCTAAGTTGCAAGGAAGTGCCACATATACACAAGAAACATCTATAAATAAACACCCCACTATAATACGTTGTTACTTCAGACTTTGACAGGGTCTACTTGTCATATAATTTTATATATCCATTTAATTAATATACAAATAATAATTATTTTACCCAATAAAATAATTAATTTAATCTTATTAATATAAATATATATCCAATAAAAATTTAATTTATAAAATCTTACTGTTTATATTCGTGAAATTTTAAAAGAATAAAAAAAAATTCAATTATTACTAATGAAAAAGAATGAGGAATGAAGTTTGGAAATTAAAATAAAAGTTTTGTAAATTAAAAAATAAGGCATCAGTTATAATTTAAAGGAAATTTATAATTTAGAGTAAAGTTTGAATTTTTTTAACCAAAAAAAATAAGGGATTGTAAAAAAAAAAAAATAGTGGCAGAATGGGGTCCAATTAGTTTGTTGCTTCAGTTTGCAACTCACTACAAATTGTAACACCAATGTTACATAGTATAATGGTTAGGTGTTACATATAACAAACTTGTAACACCCATTAAAGTTATTCTAAGGTGCAGAAATAGTTCATCTAATAAGAAATCACCACTTATATATAGCAGGCAATTTTTATTTAGAAGTCTGATATAGAGACACATAGCCGTGAAAGACTAAATGCCTACAACGGAAAAGAGAAGATCCGAATAAGACAAGGTCATGTGAATATGGAAAATCCAGTTGGAGTGTTTGAAATGTGAAGATCTATGTGAATAATAAGGAGAGATGACATATTTTATTTAGGAAAGAGACTCGGATACTAGCATATTCCTTCATAAATGATGTTAAGTTATTATGGTGATTTCACTGTTTACTTTCCCGCGGAGAATTCATTTTTTTTAAATACTTTTATCTTTGCTAATCTATTTTGGTTCTTTCATATTTGTTGTCTTTTGATAAATACCTAAGTTTGAACCTTTGTAAGAACCATAATCTTTTTTTTTTAATCAAAACTTATCCTTGAAGATCCGATCTTTGTTTTCAAGAGGTGACCTTCTTTTCTATCTTTCACCCATTCTTTTCGAGTTTTAATTTAAATTTTTTGATTGGTTTTAGATTAAAACTTTCAGTTATCGACCTCCAAACCTCTTTCTCTAAATCCCTATCATTTTAGGGATGATTTCCGCTCATATCCGCCTCTTAAATAAAGAGTTGTACATCTTGCCGAACCAAATAAGTATAGTTTTTGAGTGTCATTAAATATGTGGACATTAATTAAGGAACAAGGAGGAAAGTTGTTAAAGTTAAGGGTAAATGTAGATATTGTGGTATAGGGATTTAATATAAGAGAAGTGAGAGAAGTTCATTTATGATCCAACAAGAATGTGCAGATGGTAAGCATGCCATTTACTTTTCTTCTGATTTCTCCCACCAAAAACCTTACCTACTCTCTACTCATTTACCTTTCACATTTACATATATATTTCACACTCCCAACGTTATTGCTTCTCCTTTTCCTTTTGCCCCCACTTTATCCCTTCAAAATATACCCTTCTTTATAACTCAACCAAACTATACCTTTATTTAACTATTAAATTAAATTTCTGTTGCTAAAGTGTCAAACATGTTAAAGTTTAGATACTGATTCGGAATATGAGTTAGGCCGAGTCAGGCCCATTCGGGCAGATAGGCCCAATCGGGCAGACGACCCATAGGCCCAAGCAACCTCTATAAAAACATACCTCACATTCAAGAAAAGGGAGGTAATCACTTTAAAACCATTTTAAGCACGTTACTTTGAATAGTGGTGAGAACCTCTGACTGTCTTGCTCGTCGGAGTATCCGCAGGGACCATTCCCGGCGCAGGGACGATCCATACAGACGATAAAGCCTCTTTCCGAAGACCCAGATCACGGAGTTCACTTACCTAATTAGATACTATAGATGTAATTTATCAAGGAGTTGGTGATACGAAATAATCAAGTTTAAAAAGCTGATGAAACACTTGTAAAGTTTAGGAAGTAAGTTCAGCTGATAATGTATTAGGCCTATAATATATTATTGTAAATACCAAGACTAAATATTGTACTATGTAAAAAGCCAATGACTAATAAAATTATTTATCTTTTAAAAATTTATAAAATAAAAATTTTCAAATAAGAGTTTGAACTTTATAGTATTTATACTCTTAAAAAAATACGAAGTTACTGATAATGTTTAAAATTCAATTATTAATTGAAACTCTATTATTGAATTTGAGTTCCCATATGTTTAAATGTAATCTCACATGAGTTTTATCCAATTTTACCTCAAGTGAAAATGCATGAAACTAGTTTTAATTGATTGAAACTATTTTAAAACATTAATTTAAAGTTTCATCAAATTACACTTGGATTTCATCAATTTCCCTTTTTTTCACTTCATGTGTGTCAGAGATTAATATAAGATCTATTGTTAGGTCTTAACTATTAGCTTGAACTTTTAGTTCAATTGGTTCCATGACAATGTGGAACTCGTTCAAACTCATGAAAACTTATTAACTCCAATGTTTTATCGAATTACACTTAAGAAGTTTAAAAATACAACTTCATAAAGTTTGATCACCTAGTTTTACCTCATGTGAAACTGGTTAGAAACTTTCCTGTATTCAATCAACAATGAAAAAGTTTTATTCAAGATATTCAAGAAATTTTTGATTTTATAATTCAATTATAAGTCATATAATACATGGTTTTTTTCTTAAAAAAAGAAATTACATAGCAATTCAATTATTTTGTCACATTTGAAGCTAGTCTTGGGCTGGTTCTGAGCCCAACAAAATTCCAATATACATATATGTTTAGGTACATAAATACTCGTCAATTTCATAAAATAGAAATCTGTAGTTAGTTTACAATCTTGTATGGTATGCAGGAGAGGGATTATTGAAGGTTTAGAAGATAGATCATGTCATGTCATGTGTTGATTAATTAAGCCTGCAAGGGAACAAGACATACATACACATTATTATCAAAACACAGCACAAATTAATTATTCTAAGTAAAGAATGAACTTGCCTTGGCAGAGATATTACTGGACAGCCAATCAAGACCCTCGTAGAGTCCTTGCCCAGCAGTAGCACAGGCAGCTTGAATATACCAACGGCGCTGCCGCAGTGAGTGCAAGCCAAGTTTATCTGTTATTTCTGAAACGGTCATTGCATTTGGAAGGTCTTGCTTATTTGCAAATACTAGCAATGTTGCATCCCGGAGTTCGTCCTGTAAATCATAAAATGTATACATCAAATTGCAGTTTCTTAGTTATATAAATGCGTGTTAAAGAGTAGAGTTTATATATACCTCACTGAGCATCCGATGAAGCTCATCTCTGGCTTCTAAAACCCTTTCCCTGTCATTACTATCCACCACAAAGATTAGGCCCTGAGTGTTCTGAAAGTAATGTCTCCATAATGGTCGTATCTACAAACATATATTCAACATTTTATTACTTGTATTCTTCACCGATAATAATAATAAAAATTATCAGCTACTTAATCTTTTAGTTCAATCGGTTTCTTGACATTTGTTTTCGATCCTGATAAACTTATTTATAGATTAAATTTCAACGCAAAATTTCCATTTACTCAACTTAATATATCATTACATATCTCAACTTATATATATATATATTTTTTTTTTTTTACGTATGCACACCTAAACTTGTTAATTTTACACCTTTATTGGCCGGACATGTTAATATTGAAGTATGTCAAATCATCAAATAAGAATGTCTAATGTCCAAAATGGCCCCGAACCATACAGGTCTAGGGTCGTTAAGATCATGCCACATCAACACCACTATTGACGTGGCATGATTTTAATTGGTTTGATACCATTGTAGAAAGTCTTCAAATTGATAAAGTTAAGTATGTGATAGGTCAAGTAATGCCATTTGGTTAGAACTGTAATCGAGCCAAGCCGAGCTTTGGGCTGCTCATACTTGGCTCATCAGAAAATTGGCGAACTCGAACTCAATATTTTGTTCATTAGCTGTTCGTGATCAGCTCCTTTATTTGTTCAAGAGTTTTGCTTGCAAGCAACTCATTAATTTTGTTCATAAACTTTACTCACAAACAACTCATTAATTATGTTTATTAGTTAATGTTCATTTGAAATTTCTTTAACACAAAACTATGTAGTTTTGAAACCTATAAACTAAGTTTCACATTTGTCATTTTATATAAATATTATTATTAAAAATATAATCAAACAAAGCTTGCTCACGAGCATGTTAATGAACATTATAATCAACCTTGTCCATGAATATATAAACGGAGCCTGTTTGCGAGCTCCTATGGTAGACATAAACTTGAATCTTAGACATTCCACATTTTTTTTTTTTTTTTTTTGCTGATGTAACATAAAACATGTTTAGGTGAAAGTTTGACTCAACCGTGTCATATTGAGTATGCAAAATCATCAAATAAGAGTACCAGAGATATGTACAAATACAAGTGCAGGAAACTAAACCATAAAAATTGACAAATTTAGACATATAATTATGTATTAAAAGGAGATGAAATGAGCATATAAATATGTTTTGAATTGTTTAGTACCTTATCTTGGCCTCCAACATCCCACACAGTGAAGCTAACATTTTTGTATTCAACAGTTTCCACATTAAACCCTGCAGATCCCATTTCAAAACATCAATCAATTTTCTGCAGATATATTTACCTAATTAATTAATGAATGAATAAAAGATCAACACTTTACCAATAGTAGGAATGGTAGTAACAATCTCTCCAAGCTTCAACTTGTAAAGAATGGTAGTTTTACCAGCAGCATCAAGACCTACCATTAAAATCCTCATTTCTTTCTTTGCAAACATCATCTTCATCAGCCTTGATATTGTCATTCCCATTTCACCACCTTCTAATTTCAGAGCAGATTGAATTCAAACTTATGAAAAAGAGATAGATATATTTGATTGCATAATATGTAAGCTGATTAATTTGGGATAAAGTAGAAGAGAATAAGATTCTTTTTCAAGGATATGATGTACAAGAATAAAAGAAACTAACTTTTCATATAGTGGCCTGGCCACCACCTGTTATTCTCTTACAAAACCGTGTGCAATTGGGATTGGAATCTTTGTAATCACTTTCCAAAAATGGTAACTCAATCCTTTATCAGTTCATGCCTAGATTTATCAGTTTGCTTATTTCGTCTGATGTTGAATTATTTGGTACTTCTCGTGTTTGGGCTAATCAAAGAACCTCTTTTTTATGCACTGACTTGTTGCATTTGAAGACTTTTTCTCCCGAAAATTGGGGTGTTATAGGTGATTTTAATGCAGTTTTGACGCTCATGAGAAAACTAGTCGCATCTCTATATAAAGATCCGTCAGATCTTGATATAAGATATATCATTGAACCTTAACTATCACGGAGCTTTTATTTCAATCGGTCCATAACATTGTATCAGAGCCTCTAGGATCAAACAGTCGAGGGTTCGAGTTCTAGCAACCTCATTAATAATGTATGGAATTAAAAACATATCCCATGATGGATCTATGTTGTACACACACTGCAAGCCCGATAGGACTCACACGAAATGTGGTATGGGGTAGAAATTTAGCACGTTCATTTGACTCTACTTTATATCCCAATGAAGTGATTCATGATCGCTACCCAAATAGGCTTTAGGCCTTTAGTTGATTTATTCCACATTCTTAAGGCTAGTTAACTAGGAGCCTAACTTAGACTTTGAGTTTGTGTGAGAGAGCGAGGGTTGTTACAGTTTTGTCCGTTCAAAAATTGTAATCATTTGATAGTGGAGATTTAAGAGGCCTACAGGTCCCGTGGTTTTTTTTATCTCTTGTTGAAGAGGTTTCCACGCTAAAATTGGTGTGTGCCTTTATTGCTTTTCTCTATTATTTCTTTGTGTGGATGTGTGTTTGGACCCAACAATATATTCTTTACTCATCTCATATTCTTTCAATATAGGATTTCCACACTTGCATCCTAGCACTCCCCTTCACGTGCGAGTCTATGCCACATTAGGCCTGGCCTTGCTCCTCTCAAAAGGAAATTCCTTTTTCTTTAATACTACAACATCACCAAATGTTAAATTTTGACTCCACAAAGCCCACGTTTAGATATGTTGGAATTTCAGACTTAATAAAAGAGAATGAATGAGATGATTTGATAACAACTCAATTTGTTGTGAAAAGCGTACATATTATTGATCTGATACTGAGTTTAAATACAATAGGAACAGTTACAGAATAACTGTTGAATAACCACTTCCTACAAATTAGTGAATTAATAACCACTTCAGCAACTGACTAAATCAAACTTACAGAAGAAGATATTCTAAACATAATACAAAAATAATGTAGCAGTTACTAAAGCATAAATTCAACAAGATATAAATATTTAAGCAAAAATTTGAGTTTAATCTTGACTCACTCACTATAGAACTCTATTTTTTTTTATGCATAGACGGAAAACCATGAGAGCATCAAAAATTATGCACCATGCTCATATCAAGGTGGGGAAATTCTGAGCCTTTTAAAGAAGTATACTTATATACTTGACACCTAATCTAACCTAAAATCTTAAGGTAATACGAGAAACATTGCAATTAAGAGCACTACTAGCAACACGATAATCATATTTCACAAACAAACTTCATTTTTCTAACTGTGTTAGAAGAGAGTATCATCTTTAACAACCTAGGAAGAGGTTTAACACAACAACCACTCTTTCAACAAAAATATCTCGACTAACATAATATTGGATTGAATGACTAAAGATTTTACAAAAATAGAATCCTGGGAACTCCAAAATTTATTTTTAACAATAGAATAATAGACTAGTATAACATGTGGAGTTTAAGGACAATAAGGGATAAGGTCTAAATTTAGCCTCTAATGTTTTTATGAAAAAGCATATATACTCTTAAAATAAGAAATGATAAAATTTTATTTTTAATATTTTCAACTTGAAGTAGTTTTAGGCTCAAATAACCATATTTTAAGCAATTTTAGGTCCAAATAACAGAACCCATAAAACTGGACTTTTACCTTGACCTAGAGGCGCGGGATTGGGGCACATGGATGTTAGTGCACCTTGAGTCATCGAGAATCACCTCCTTATAAGGGTGGTTATAATTTCACACTCATCTATCCTCATATGTGGGTGAGGTGCATTAGGGGTTTGCATCTTTTTTCTCCCCGAGTCGAAGCCAAAACGATGCAAAAAAAATTAAGTTAAGTCATATTGACTGGGTTTACTTGATTGACTATGCTGCTGTTTGGATCCAAAATTATTACACCTTAAATGGTCATGGACAAAATTTTATAATTTTCTATATTTGCACTTCTAAAAAAAATGTTTAGGAAAAATTTGGATACTCTACCTAACAACAAATTGTTTATGGTATGTGAAAATATATAAACAGTTACATAAAACTATTCTATTGTGGCAGATTGTGGAACAACATTATTTGACAAATTATTGCTCATCCCATCACCAATATTGGTACTCTTCTTCTATTCATTAAATTTTTGGTTTTGGGTAATACTGGGTCAGCAATAGGCCAATTCTCAGATTCTTGTTGAAGTTAATTTATAATAAAATCAAACCGTACATACACAGCTTTAAATGCAGCATCTGTTGCATTTAACCTTTCAACTAAAATTACATTCCATGTAAAATATCAGATGCCATGGGAACAAGAAAGACAACTAAGGGTACAAAATTCAGAAAATTAAATTTTATCAGTTGAATTAATTTGAATTGATTAAAGAAAAAAATGTAACTGTGCAACGATTCCATATATGGAAAATTTTGTAGCTATCATGTTCTAATATTGACAGATCATGGGGGCACGAACTTGAGCATTCACTAGTCACGGAAAATGTCGTGCTGCTAGTGAATCTTGGAGCAGTCACTGTTTTCGGGTGATAATATCCCGGGCTGATTGAAGACTGGAAGCCACGGATTCGGCAGCACTAGCCAACACACCACCACTAGTATTAGGAGTTTGCTTTGGGGCATGAACCTGGTGAATGACCTCCACTGTCCTTAATTCTTGACCTTGCCCTGCCGATGATCGATAATCTACCGTTTCAATCCTTTTCTCCATTTCACCTTCTGCATTACTTGTCACCGCGTCCTGCCATTATAACATTATCAAATTATTAACTTCCATCAATTATAACACAATTAACAAATTATGTGTATTGTATAATTTCATCTTACCTTTCTGATTTGTGCATTCATGTTGGATTGGCTAACGATCGATTTGAGATTGAATCACAAAGTTTGTGTATATTAGATGTATAAGCATGAAGACGATTCTATATAATTTCTTGTTTGGAGAAGGATTGCCATTCATTACTTGGTTATAATAAGGAAACTCTTATTTAACCTGAGGAGGGCCTTGTCTCATGTTAACTTCTCCAAATGTCACACTATTATTAAGTTTTATGGCTTTACATTTTGCTACCTTATTAGCCACATGTAAGCAGTGTGGATATACATAGCCTCTCCAAATTGGCTCACAAATGTTTAGTAATTCTAATTCAGGATGCTCAATCATCATATACTAACTTTAGTTTTTTTTTTTTACGATCGACATTTATATCATATTACAACATTAAAGACGAAAATTATCTCCTGTATATAAAGAGTTTTAATTAAACAATACGAGATATTTAGCACACTATACACTTTCTCATAAACACATAATCATCCGGAAAGACTAATATCATGCAAACAAATAGCATAATCCATTCCAAAAGCTATAAAAAAAAAATCATCTTACATATATAAAACACACATATCTTCCTAATTAATCAACGTTGTATATGTAACACACACCACTCACATCCAAAATCATTCCAAATGTGAATCAAATGTCCATGGAAACTTAACTTCATCTAGAAATTGCCTCAAAAAGATAAAGATTGTCTAACATATAAAAATCATGTAGCTCTAATTAAATAATGTAAAGTATCTAACATTGATAACATCTAGATATTATCGGAGGACCGAAATGGAAATTAACCAAACGACAGCGAATCGGAGATATGCCAGAATAAAGGCGTACGAAGCAAGCTGTAGAACCTGACGGGTCAATGGAGCCCTGGATACGCCTCAGATGGTCAAACACAATAAAGAGGATACACCGTCACGTATCTATACATCCGTCAGGTATCGACACATCCGCCAAGAGATCACGCCGCCTTTTCTTGGGAAAACCGACATCATTAAAGACAAGTAAAAACCCATGAACTCAGTTACCATCATTAATGAGGCATAAATCTTGTATAAATAGATTTGCACCCCAAGCTATTGAGGTAGATACTTTCCAATACTATTCCTTTGTACTTTTTTTTTATCCATTTATACACTTTACTGACTTTAACATCGGAGTCCCCCGGCAGAACCCAACAGCACTCTGGTGGAGCTCCGACGAGAAATCAACTCGGTAACATCAAACATACATACGCGGAACACAATTAAAAAGAAAACAAGAGATACGGAGGTGCCAATATTATCATATCATAATTCCAGCACATCATCAATCAGTGGCTCCATTATACTTCCACTGGAAACATCAAAGAAAGGCAACTCCAACAATTGCCAACCAGAACAATATCTAAATGTTATTTCTTAAAGCGACAATAATAAGAAAGAACTAGGGAAAAATATACTTGGGCCTGTAGTATAATAAGTTGCTTACTGTATGTCCTGCATTACTTTGAGTTACAGATGTAACCATAGAAGAAATTCAAGGCACACAAAGCAACATGATCCAATAACTATTGGGTTATGCCTCTAACTATATAGATTTTATCAGTAAGTCATAAGAGGTGACCCACTGCAATGGACATCAGTAGCATCAGAAAGCCTTTGTCTTGGCGACAGTATTGTGATGCCTGTGGCTTCAACATCCACGTTCAATATGTTCTTTCTCTTTTGACAATCAGCACTCATTTTTTCCTCTGATGATACCTCAGCTATAGGACTTAGATGATCTCCTTCTTTCTCAAGGCCGGATAGCATGGCTTGAGCTTCTGCGACTACTGATGCATCATCATCTGTAGCATATAGGATCTTTTTTATTGCTGCAACAGCCTGCAGGGTTGATTTAAACAGTTTAGCACTTTTTGATAGTTCATAAGATAATGTCATCTATTTTTCCATAAATGTTAAGGAACATTACAGAAAGGCTTTGTATAGCAGGACTTTGGCACAATATCTCAATATCTCTCAGCTTTCCAAAGTAGAAATCCCTCTCCTTCTCAAGGCTGTCCACTGATAGCTTCAATTCTGTGATCTGCAAATGAAATTATATAGAGTTTAGGTTTGAGGACATTACCATTGAGGAGCTTTCATTTTTTTTTTAACAATTTTTACCTTTTGATCATATGCAGGCACTGAACTAGGGGGCGGTTTTGAAGCTTTTGCAGGAGGATTTGTGTTGACAGAAGATGCATCAGTTCTTCGAGCATTATGGGAGGACTGTGGTCTGGGGGCAGCTGCTGAACCCTTGGCTGATGATTGAGATTGTTGACATTTCTTGGCCACTTCTTTCCCTCCCTTGCTAGTTTCTCTCCTTTCCAATGGATTGTAACTAACCACAAGAACAGATATATATCTCAATAAGACTTTGAACCGTTCTAAGCATAATCATAACTGGATATCTACTGATAACTTTTCAGGATTTCACGGAGTACTATGCTACGGAAGGATTATGAACACGAAGCTAAATGTATAGCTTTCATTTCTTATGGACAATCAGCAAGTGTTTAAAAAATCAGGTTTACGATGAATAACGTTTCTGTATGTGCGCGTGTGTATAACGAAATAGAAACAAGAAAAGGTGCTAAAGTTCAAATTGAAAGAACCGACATCGACATCATAATTAGAGCCACAAATGAAAATCAACATTACCACCATTTACTCCTCTTTGCCCAATATAAATTCAAAATTCAAGCATTTCAGTTCCCTATTTGCCACACAACATGGAATCTAAAAGTTCTACAACTTAGATATATTCAAGATAGCAGGCACTAAACTTACATACATTAACTCGAGCATGGAATCTAAAAGTTCTACAACTTACACATACTCAAGATAGCAGGCACTAAAAGAACCGACATCGAACACGAATGAAAATCAACATTAACACCATTTACTCCTTTTTTCCCAATATAAATTCAATATTCAAGCATTTCAGTTCCATAAGTGCCACACACTGAACAGATCTTGCAAATTAATTGATCAACGATAAACTCAAGAATGAAACCTAAAAGTTATACAGCTTACATACATTCAAAGGTAGCAGGGCACTATTTCATGATAATATTTGACAGAACAAAAACAGAAACATTGAAGATACAAAAACAGAACAGTTTATCAAATGGAAAAATAGCGAGAAATTCTTCTTGCGGCAAAACAATTGATCTTAGTTCCTATCTCACAAGCAGACAACAATAAGCTAAAGAAAAAATAAGAGATTAATAGGTTAAAAAAATCAGCGAAAAGTAAAGAACAAGAGAAAGATCTTAGGCTGAATTACTCGAGAGTTCCTCCATTGACAGAATCGCAGTATCGCTTCATCCACTGCATGAACTCCAAATTATCAAGCGGCCTTCCTTTTATGAGTTTATTCACTTCAATATGCTAAAAGGAAAAAGATCCACAACAAGAATCCAAATCAATAAAAAGAATTACAGAGAGAGTGAGAGACAAAACTAGAACAAATGTGATTATGCCTAAAGTGAAATTTGTTCCGCACATAATCAGAAATCACGAAATTTAGCAAACCTTTGTGATTTTAAGTTTATTGAAGACATCTTGAAGGACTTTGTAGTTCTGGATCATTTCGTACTCACTCTTCGCGTCAAAATTGACTTTGTGCATAGGCACCATTCCTGGATGAGCAGCGTCCATTAGCTGACAGTGAACTGCACCGGTGCAGGCCTAAATTTCATAGATCCGAACAGAGGCATTTAGAAATCATTCAATGAAACACAAAAAACAACACAGAGGAAAAGTAAAAGAAGAAATTAGAAGAGAAACCTCTTCAACTTTCGAGAGACTGAGTTGGAGAGAGGAATTGATCCAAGAGAGGATTTCAGATCTTCCTACAAAATATGCAGCATCCATCATCCCTATATTCGTTGCCATCTCCAATTTCAGATTGCTACGCTTGTGACTGTAGTAATTGAGAGAGAGAGAGAGAGAGAGAGAGCAGTTTGTCTTTGTAGGGAAGAGAGGGATAGAATTTAAAACTTGAGAGGAGCGGGATTTTTTCAGTTCAAAAATAAGGAGCCGTTAACATCCAGCTAATTCGGGTACCCAATAAGCGGTCATTGGGCCTACAGCCCAATTTATAGAAACCCAAAATCCAAGCAGATCTTAGCCGGTTTTTGGGGAGGGATTTGATAGGTGTGTTGTGGGTAGAGGCAAGATTGGTTCTACTGTCAATGGGACGGATAATATCCATTAGATCTTGCTTCATTAGGATCGGAAAATTTCCAATATATATTTTGTTAGGGTCGATGGGTATGAAATGGCAATAGCTATCTCCAACTCATTAATGTTAGGGTTAATTATGCAGATATCCATTAATATATACTATTAATAATTTGTATCATTTATTAATTAATTTATAATTTAACATATTTGTTACACTTTCAAATTTAAAGATCAATAATATATTTTATATAAATCCAAAATAAATTTAAATAAAAAAAATAATTTTAAATATAGGTAATTTTATCTTTAAATTTTATATGGAATGGTAGAAAAAGTTTGAATATCTATAAATAAATATATAAATTTTAATTGTGAGTTTGTATTATAATTGTTGTTTAACTATTATAATTAGCAAATTAAATATACTGAATATCAATTTAAAAAACTAACAAAATGGAGTGGGTATCTACAGCCGGGATGAGTATAAATTTATCTCTATCTATTTATCTTAGTGGGATGGGGATGGGTTGTAATGGGGATGGAATAGCTCGCCCCATCCCCAACCCTGCCCATTAACAAGCCTAATTGGTTCCATCTGAATTTCAAAATCTCCAAAATTATATATAATTAAAGTCTAACGTATAATTCGATTTTGGATATTTTCATTTAGATATTTGGTACCTTTCAAAAAATCTCCAATATATTTACTTAGTAATGTAAGAATTTCGAAATCTTAAGAATTTTATTTCATGTAAGTCAACAATACAATTCGATTTGGCTCAAAAGAAAAAGTCAACGATTAAATTCAATTATATATATTTTTATTTGGATATTCAATCAAATTCCAACTCTCCAAGATTCGTATTCACCCTAGTTTCGAGAATATGGTTTCATAAAGAATTATATTATGATTCTGGTCTATTTGATCTCATCAATGAAAATATGATAATTATACAATAAAAAAATCCTTACACTAATCATTTTTAGTAAAATATTATGTTAAAACCCTATAGTATGGATGTTTTCTATGCCAAAGATCAAGAATTTGTATAATGCTCCCATAGTTCCAGGTAGACATTCTATTTAAAATTAACAATCAATGAAGATACTTCATTTGTAGACCTGTAATGAAATAAGTAGAGACAACACATTATTTTTAAAATTTGTTGCAAGATCCATCCGAAACAAAAGAAGTATACTCATTGATTATTATAAAATGTTCACTTGAAACTATGAGAACATAGTATAATTTCTCGAAAGACGCTTCTCTTTAATAAAAAAAACGTAAATGCAACAACATGTCTATCCTCTTCAGCTTTAGTATCGTTCCAACTTTCATCCACAAATTTGTGATTGCATCCGATATAATTTTATATATATATATATATATATATATATATATATATATATATATATATATATATATATATCCGAATAATGCAGATTCCTTATTCTATAATTAAAAATTAACAATAAACTAAAATATAATAAAAAGAAGTAGAAATGGTGAAATAAAAATGGTATGAAGGAATTCCAAAATTAGTAAGGTGAAAGGATTAGTCGCACACAAAACTATACCATCCATGTCACACAATTACAACTCAAACAAACATCTACATGTCAATCAATACCACATTTACATCCATCCTTTATTCATTAGTGTCCATAAAAATATGACGATGACGATGAACTACTTGGGATTTTCTCTATCACTTGTACCACTTCTTTCATTGTTGGCCTTTTTTGTGGAATTGGAGAGCCACAACTATACCCCAACTTAAAACAAGCCAGCAATGCATCTTCTTTCCCCTCCACCTCACCTCGAATCGACACGTCAGCCATCCGTAAAGCCCGGTTTTTATCATCAACTACAAGCCCATTATTCCCCTGGCCCAACTCATCTACAACAATTACCTTCCCGGTTAGTAACTCCAGAAATATAATCCCAAATGAATATACATCCCATTTTGGATGTGGCTTAAGGCTCCTAAGCGATTCCGGTGCAAGGTAAGGCGATAAACCCCCTATCGAACTCGGGCTTGGACTCGGGCTCGGGCTAGGCCCGACCGTTGAGTCTTGGAAACTATCACGAGACGCTGTCGACCTCTTGCTACCGAAATTACGAGTCGAGCCTCCGGCTTTAGAGCTTGTATCACCGGTAACGAGCCTTTCGAGTCCGAAATCGCCGATCCTGGGCTCCATGTCTGGGCCCAAAAGAATGTTACTGGGCTTTAGATTTCCATGCACGTGCTTCTTGTCGTGGAGGAAACAAAGGCCACGTGCAACTCCTTTGGCAATCTTGAGCCTGGCGTCCCATGGTAAATGAGAAGAAGGGGAAGAGCCCACTTTTCCTGAAACAAACACCAAAGCGCATGTTAGTACTTAGCAGAATAATCAGATCACTGATTACTAAATTAAGTAAAAAACTGGCAAAAAGAGATCCCCCTCCAGGCCAGTCGCTTTCTGTGGGGGAAAGTATGTAAATACGGGTATAGTAACGTATATCGCTATCGGACGCCGTAGTGCGAACGATTACAAAAATGACCACATCATTCAGTAGTTGACCTTTCTGTTCACTGGGCCATACATTAAAAACAAAGATTTTCAGTTGCAACTACTCCACCGTCAAAGTCTGCAGTGTACTGTACACACTAGCAGAAATTCTAGCAATCTGCTAACATGCGCATCCAATGAGAAAATGAAAGCCGTGAAGAAGAATTAAAGACCCAAATCACCCTTAAACTTTGGCAGCCAGATCAATTTAGTCCAACTTAAACAGTAATTTTATTAAAATAAGACAATTTTGACCCTTAATTAGCTAAAAGAGAGGAAGAAAGAGAAGTACTCACTGTAACGAGCATTAGCCAGGCTGCCATTAGGGACAAAATCGTAAATAATGAGCTTCTCATCGAGCCCCCAGTAGAACCCTCGAATTCGAACCAGATTTGGGTGAACCAGCTTAGCTATGACTCGAACCTGGGTTTCGAAATCTCTGAACCTCTCCACGTGGTTCTCACCTATTCGTCGAACCGCGAGTGCACTTCCATCTTCAAGCACCGCCTTGTACATTATACTTGAACCAGTAGCACCCAGAATATAAGCCGATGCTTTAAGTAAAGTTTCAAGCTCAAGCTCTTTTTCTCCGTCAACGGTCACTAATGTCCCTGCTTTATTCTGCTCTTGATTTTGTTGACTTTTTGGGTCTACTACGTCGTCGTTTTCAGAACTGGTTGAATCATCGGTGTCTTCCTCATTATCTCCCCTCTTCCGTAAACATGACCATCTCGTGAACCCTTTTGATTCCGATGAAGAGGACGAAAAAGTTTCATCCTTTGCGCTATTTGCTTCTTTTTTCACTGTGTTTTCGACTTTTTTTCTTCTCTTTAACTGGTAAACGTAGAAGAAAATTGTTCCTAGAATTGCAACGCCGACAATGTCTCCGACTGTGATTCCGACGATTGTTCCTGGTTTAAGCCCTGAGTCTCCGCTGGAATGAGCGGTTTCCGATGGGCCGGAAGCTATGGTTCTCGGAATTGCAGCAATTGCAGGAGGAGAAGTAGGGGAGGAAGGAATTGGACATGGGTTTCTTGATTCTCCGCCGCAGAGATCAGGATTTCCGGTGAAAGAATCTGATTTCTGATTCACAAAAATGGTTGAATCTGGAATTTCTCCGGTGAGATTGTTGAATGAGAGATCTATAGTGGCATTAAATGGGATTTCAGCTGCGAATTCCGATGGAATTGACCCAGATAATCTGTTATAAGAAATGTTCAAGTAACGAACATTGTTACCACCGAAATCACGAGGTAAAGATCCATTGATGAGATTAGAAGAAAGATCCAAACTTTGAATAACTCGAAACCCAGAAGGAATTGCACCGAAGAAATAATTGTTCTTCAAAGAAACAACAGTGAGATTAGAAAGAGTAGTAATAGTAGAAGGCAAGATTCCCGCCAAAGCATTATCGGAAAGATTAAGCAACTGAAGATTCTGCAACCGGCCTATAGATTCCGATATCTCTCCGGCCAACAAATTATTGGATAAATCAAGAAACCGAAGCTGGGTTGAATTAAAAAGTGAAAAAGGCAAAGACCCATTGAGTGAATTGTTAGAAAGATCAAGAGTTTGAAGGTTTTCAATCATGCCAAGATCAGCAGGAATTGAGCCAAGAAGTTGAGAATTGGGGAGAGATAAGGAAGTAACACGAAGAAGAGAATAATCTAAACCTGAAAATCCACAAGAAACACCATTCCAAGAACAAGGAGTTTCATCATAATAATTCCAAGAATCAAGAACATGAAGAGGGTCACTTAAAATAGAGTATTTGAAAGAAAATAAAAGAATCCCATCAGTGTTTAAGCCAAAAGAATGGAGAAGAAGAAGGGAAAGAACAAGCCACCATAAATGGTTGCTTACCCTTTGAAAGCTGATCATAATTTCCACATATCTCACTCTCTCTCTAAGAAAAATAGTGAAAGTGTGAGAAAGTGAGAGAAAGAGAGAGAAGAAAGAGGTGTAAAGTGAGATTTATGAAGCCATGTGATAAGAATAAGTTAAAAAATAAGAGACATAACACAGCTCACAAAACAAAACTTCTCTTACAAAATCCCTATTCTGGGAACTTCGGACAATAAACAAATTAAATTATAAGATTAGATTTATATAATTGATCTTACAACTTTACTAGTAATTTGAAGAAAGAAATAATAAGAAATGGGGGACAAGAAGAGCATCTTTTGAAGTATAAGAGATCCAGGTGGAGTTTGAAAAGTTATTATCATTCATCACTGCAGCAACTACTACTACTACTAGATTAGATTGACTTTGCAAATCTCTATTAATATTCTACTCCTTTTGGCTACCAATTTTTTCCCGGTCATTCTTTTGGCATTTCATGGTAAAAAGTTGATCACCTACTCACCGGCAAAAATCCATATTTTGGTACACGTATTTGCTTCAATTTTTCACTAAGCCCTTGTATTTTGATTTGGACTTAGTCTATGTATCCAATGGAGATCTAAAGGGGTCATGCTGTGAACAAAATAACAAAAATTATATTTATGGATTGAAAGTTTAGTCTAAGTCGGTAAATGAATTTGCGACAAATTTGACATCAATACTCCATTGTTAAGGGAAAATTATAAAACTAAGTCAAATTGGAGGCTCATTTACATATTTAACACATTTACTCAACCTACTACATATCTAGACTGATTTTGTGTGACTTTCTAAGAAGATGAATGAGGAAAGATTGTGAAATATCTTTCTCTGTAATTCTCATTAAAGAAGAAGGAAAAGCAGCCATTACAATATATAGAAAGGTAGAAAAGCAACATGACAAAATAGGAAAGACGGTTACAGGTAATGACAATAACAAATTGCAGATGGAGGATAACAAATTCCATGAGGTGGCATTCAGTCCTTGGTCGATCTCCACATTAATAGGTACGGTGATTCTGATGCAAATGGATGGTGTGATGAACTGGTGAGGGTAGATGAGGTACGGTGGGGTGTATGGTAAGGATAAGTGAAATGTTTCTAGAAGGTATTTGAAAATTGGGGGTTACCGTTAGAAACCCTAGAAAGGTAAATAGAGGACAGGGAGAAAGAGGCAATTGATCTGAATTCATTAGCCTCCCTCAAACTTGACTTGGTACAGATTAAACAAGCCAAGTTTGGATAATAGGAAACGCAGATGGGGCGAATGCTGAGCTTTGGTGAACAAATCCGCTAATTGGAGCGCTGAGGAGATAGGCATTAAGCGAATTATGCCTGACTGAACTCGTTCACGGATCACATGGCAATCAATGTCTATGTGTTTTGTCCGCTCGTGGAACACCGGATTCTGTGCAATGTGTTAGGCCGATTGATTATCACAAAATAGCAAGGCCGATGGAGAGTGTACAAGAAAATCTCGCAACAGATATGTGAGCCAGTGCAGTTCGCAGGAAGTGGACGCCATGGCACGATATTCTGCCTCCGATGATGACCGTGAAATGGTATTTTGCTTTTTAGAGCGCCAAGAGACAGGGGAGATGCCAAGGAATACCACATAACCAGTGAGGGATCGCCTGGATTCTGGGCAGGAGGCCCAATCAGAGTCGATGAAAGCCTGAAGTTGAAGTGTACTCTCAACAGGGAAAAGGAGACCTAGGCCAATTGTGCCTTTGAGATATCTGAGCACTCTGTGTGCTCGAAGAAGATCATCAGTAGTTGGATCAGATAGGTGCTGAGACAGTTGGTTCACAATGTATGAGAGGTCTAGTCTGGTGTGGGTTATGTATAGCATTTTACCAATCAATTGGCGATAGCTAGTAATGTTTGTGAGTGGTTCTGCTTTGGGGTTGCGTTTATGGTTTGGTAATGCTGGGGATGAGGCTGGTTTACAAGTGAGAAATTGTGTGTCATGAAGCAATTTGAGGGTATATTTGCATTGGGACATGTGCAATCCTTTGGAGTTTCGAGCAAACTCGAATCCCAGAAAGTAATGAATAGGGCCAAGGTCTTTTATGCTGAAAAGTGAATCCAGACCTTGTTTGACAAAGTTGATATGCTGCATTGAGTTCCCTGTGACAATTAAATCATCAACATAGATGAGCAGGACGATGTATATGTTTTGATCAATAGCTGATGTAAACAGAGAAGGATCTGCTGTTGATTGATTGAATCCCATCTGTTTGATTGATGAAGTAAGCTTCTTGTTCCATTCTCGCCCTACTTGGCGCAGACCATACAGTGATTTCCTCAACCTACACACCTGATTTGATGCAATGCCTTGAACTCCTGGTGGAAGCATCATGTACACTTCTTCTTGCAATTCACCATGAAGGTAAGCATTGTTAATATCCATTTGTTCAATAAACCATCCCCTTGCCACTGTTATTGCCAACAGAACTCTAATTGTGGTAAATTTTGCAACAGGTGCAAATGTGGCTGTGAAATCTATCCCTTCTCTGTGTGAAGCCCTTGGCAACAAGCCTAGCCTTGAACCTGGCTATGCTCCCATATGTGTTGTATTTGAGTTTAAAAACCCATCTGCAACCAATTGCTTGCTTCCTTTCAGGTAACTCTGTCAACTCCCATGTATTATTTGATTCCAATGCCACTAGTTCTTCATTCATGGCTCTCTGCCAGTTGAGATCTTGACTTGCTTCCTTGTATGATCTAGGTTCTGAATAACATGTTGAATTTATGGCAAAGACTTGTTTTTCAGTGCTTAGATTTGAGTAGGATAGGTATTTGTCAAGTGTATGTGTGGTCTTATATGGTGGTGGTAGTTGTTTACCCTGGATGAGGGCCACATGGTAGTCCTTCAGGTATGAAGGTGGATATTTGGGTCTGGTTGAGGTTCTGGTGGGTTGTATTTGTTGTGTTTGTGTCTGGTCATCAAGGGCATATTCCTCATCCAGGTGTGTCTCAATGTTTGGATTTGGGATGACTATTGTTTCTTGCTGTGCTGGGTCTTCTTCCTTATTTTCATCTTCCTCTTCTTGCAATGCATCATGAGATGCATCTAAGATATTCTCACTACAGAATTGAGTATCATTAATTGTCTGTGGTTCTGCATATGGGAAGTTTTCTTCATAAAACTCGACATGCCTGGAAAAGAATATCACGTTAGTGGTTAAATTTAACAATTTATAACCCTTGATTCCATTCCTGTAGCCTAAGAACACACACTTCACAGCCCTATCTATGAATTTATCCTTGTTTCTGTTGAGAGTTGAGGCATAGGCTAGGCA
Organism: Euphorbia lathyris; assembly: GCF_963576675.1. NCBI lineage: Eukaryota > Viridiplantae > Streptophyta > Magnoliopsida > Malpighiales > Euphorbiaceae > Euphorbia > Euphorbia lathyris. Next base: position 73,456,893 of record NC_088914.1, on the reverse strand, counting down.
ACCAAACACCTTTAAATCATCCAAACATGGTCTGTGTCCATACAATCTCTCATATGGTGTATCATTCTGAATTGATACAGATGGTAATCTGTTAATCAAATACACTACATGTAAAACTGCTTCTGACCATAATCCCTTAGGCAGGCCACTCTGAAACATTATTGCCCTAGTAGTGTTCATGATATCCTGGTGTTTCCTCTCCACTCTCCCATTTTGTTGGGGAGTTTCAGGACAAGAGGTTTGATGCATAATTCCAGTTTGAGCATAGAACTCTTTCATTGTAAATTCTGATCCATTGTCAGACCTAATGACTCTTACTTACTTATTGAACTGTGTAAGAACATATTTGCAAAACTGTTGTAAAAGGGGTCATGCCTCCCCTTTTGTGCTCATTAAAGTTACCCAGGTGTACCTGCTGTGGTCATCTAATATGGTCAAGAAGTAATTTTTGCCAGAAAATGATTCTCTAACAGGGCCCCAAATATCAACATGTATCATATCAAAAATTTCCTTAGCAATACTATTACTCAAAGCAAATGGTTGTTTCTTTTGTTTGGCTCTTTGAAAAATGTCACAGACCCTTTCATTGATTGAATTAGAAAAGGTACAAGGTAAATCTAGACTACTCATCCTTTTGTAAGAGGAATGACCTAGTCTTTGGTGCCAAACATTTAAGCTGCTAGAAACTAACATAACAGCTGAACTTTTCTGCAAATTAGGAAAGGGTTCTTTTAGGTAATAGAGTCCTCCATGCTCTCTAGCCAAGCCAATCCTCTCCCAATTTGTAACCCCCTATAATATGCACAGTGATCCTGTTACACTTATGCAAATTTGACTAGTTGCAAGCAATTTGCTAGTTGCAATCTAGTTATACTCAAAACTAGGTATGCACAGGACTTTATGCAGTACTAATTTAGGGCTTAGTTCAACTGTACCAATGTAAGGCACATGGACAATGTTTCCATTTGGTAGATTCACACTACAACCCTTGATTTTTGTGTATGTGCTATAATAATTTTTATCACAGATGATATGATCTGTAGCCCCTGTATCGATGATCCACAATGTTTTTGCAAGTTTATTTAAAGATGAGCTTAAGATAATACCAGAGTTCTCATTCCTGTTGAATGTGTTGATGCTAGCATGCCCCTTGACTGTGTTGTTTGCATTATAGTTTGATGATGATGCCTTTGAAGCTTACTCCCATGGCAACATGGAAATCAACCTCTGATATTTCTCCCGTGTAAGTGTGAACTGTTCTCCTTTGGCCTGTGGAGTGTATTCTGTATCCTCATCACCAGAGTCTACATCGCTCCTTTCTTGTCCCTGTGTTGCTGCATAGTTAGCCCTATACTGGTTCTGCTTGTTGTTTGACTTGTTTCTATTACCATATCCAGCAGGGTAGCCATGTTTCTTATAGCATATCTCCTCTGTGTGTCCTGTATTATCGCAATATGTGCAGACAGATCTGTTCTTGGTGTTATTCTTGAAATTTTGCTGTTTGAAATTGCCTTTGTTCCCACCTTGCTTGCTGTTTGTATTCACAAAACATGCAAAAGGAGTGTTTTCCTGATTCATTGTTGCTCTCTGATTAGTGAATCTGAGCTGTCTCTCATGCTGTATGGACAAAGCAAAGACCTTGCTCAAAGGAGGTAGGGGCTCAACCAGAAGAATCTGAGAGCAAACTGTTGAATAATTGTCATTTAACCCTTGCAGGAAGGTTATGACTTGATCTGCATCTCGCTGATCTTTGAGTGTCTTAAAAGCACCACAATGGCATGCTGGATTGCAGCTACAGGTATGCATGGGCCTGAGATGAAGAAGCTCATCATAGAGGATCTTCAAGTGAGTGTAGTAGTCTGTAACATTGTTAGTCTCCTGGCTAAGACTGTGTATTTCTCTTCTCAACTCAGTGATTCTCAATGAATCTGTTTGTGCAAATCTCTCTTTCAGATCTGCGTAAACATCCGACGCCTTCTCAAGCCACCCAAGACTTTGAGCTATTGATGGTGTGATAACATGGTTTATTCAGGATAAAACCATATTGTTGCAGCGTTCCTAGTAGGTATACATGTTATCTCCTCTGGTTGGCATAGTGATAGTTCCATCCACAAATCCATACTTGTTCTTGGACAGCAAAGCTATTTTCATGGTTCGAGACCACTGGTGATAGTTGGGTCCAGTGAGGATTTGTGTTACCAGCGAGAGCGATGGAGTTTCATTTGGAGGAAGATGATAGGGGCTGGTTGAATTGATTCCAGCCATTGAAGAAGGTTAAAAGAGCTTTAGCGGAGCTAATTTTGCTCTGATACTATAAGAAGATGAATGAGGAAAGATTGTGAAATATCTTTCTCTGTAATTCTCATTAAAGAAGAAGGAAAAGGAGCCATTACAATATATAAAAAGGTAGAAAATCAACATGACAAAATAGGAAAGACGGTTATAGGTAATGACAATAACAAATTGCAGATGGAGGATAACAAATTCCATGAGGTGGCATTCAGTCCTTGGTCGATCTCCACAGTAATAGGTACGGTGATTCTGATGCAAATGGACGGTGTGATGAACTAGTGAGGGTAGATGAGGTACGGTGGGGTGTATGGTAAGGATAAGTGAAATGTTTCTAGAAGGTATTTGAAAATTGGGGGTTACCATTAGGAACCCTAGAAAGGGAAATAGAGGACAGGGCGAAAGAGGCAATTGATCTGAATTCATTACTTTCCCATAATACCCTCAATATTTACGCGCGTCTCGCCCCCTCCCGTCTGACTTCGCAGATTCATTATTATGCGAAGCCTGCGAAGCTAATGTTTGGGTTTATATGTGAAGCCTGCGAAGCTAAAGTACGATTTACTTGATGAATTTAGTTCGTATATGCGAAGCTAAGCTAAAGTTTGGTTTACTTGATGAATTTAGTGCGCATATGCGAAGCTTGCGAAGCTAAAGTTTGGTTTACTTGATGAATTTAGTGCGCATATATGAAGCCTGCAAAGCTAAAGTTTGGTTTACTTGATGAATTTAGTTCGCATATGCGAAGCCTAGATATATTTTGAAGCTAATTCGCGAAGTGGTATATAACAAAAAATGGCAAGCAACAACGGATTCTAACATTAAAATCATAACATTATCAAAATTTACAATAGGATTGCCACAATAACAACAAGATTGCCACAATAAACTCCTAACAAATCACTTCAAAGTGAACCTAACTAATCCGGTACCAATTTTGAAGCGGATGAGTAATCTTGGTCTGCACTGTGGGACACGTCCATCCCAAAAGGTCTGGACTTCCATTTCTAGAAATGGCAGTCCAGACCTTTTGGGATGGTCGTATCTCACGGTGCACACCAAAATTACTCATCCGATTCAAAATTGGTACCGTATTAGTTAGGTTCACTTTGAAGATTGGCACCATGGGATGGACGTGTCCCATGGTGCACCCAAGATTGGCACAATCTCTCCTAACAAACCATTTCAGGAGTGAATGTGTCAATCTTGAGGGAAGTTCATCCTTATATAGGAAGGAAAATCATCTCCCCTGAAGAACAGTACGCCGCCTTCTAGAAAGGGATGTTACGTATTCAACCACCTTCATAAAAAATTAATCGTGTTAGGCAGAAAAAAGATGATTTTGGCTTCACGAAATGAAGATTAGCGAAGCATGCGAATTTGGAAAAGAGGTGATTTTACTTCGTTAATCGATTTTTTCGCGAGGTATGTGAGGTCTGAACACGACGATCTACTTCGTGAATCGATGCTTTCGCAAAGTCTACGAGGACTGAAACGTCAGGATCTATTCGCAGACTTCGCGAACTAATCGATTCGCGAGGTAGATCCAAACGTTTAAGACTCATTCTCTTCGCAAATCTTCGCGAAATCATCGATTCACGAAGTAGATCGTCACTTTCCAGACTATTTCTCTTCGCAAAGCTTCGCGAACCATCGATTGTGAAGTGAATTCATGAAAAAATGCAGAAAAAACAACATATACTTACATTTTTCGCCCCTTTCACCCCCAAAAGCGACAATAATAATATGATAACATGGGAAAAACGAAGGAAATAATGTAGAATAACCATTTCTAACATGGTAACAAGAAGAGAGAAACCAAGTAACGAACAGGAAGATGAAGAACCATGGCTTCGTTTTCTAGGGTTAGGAAGTTGCAGAATCAAGAGATGAAGAGAGGAAAAAGAGAAATTCATTATGATTTTGGCGAAATGGTGCAGATTTCGTGCAATTTAAAGGAAGAAAGGAAGATCAAAAGTTTTCAAATCATTAATGCAGGAGCAACTTTTCGCGTAACCAATGAGATAGGGGGAGCAGCCGTTCGCGAGTGGTGGGAAGTGGGAAGGTTAGGGGTATTATGGGAAAGTCACACAAAATCAGTATAGATATGTAGTAGGTTGAGTAAATAGGTTAAATATGTACATGGGCCTCCAATTTGACCTAGTTTTATAATTTTTCCAATTGTTAAACGATTTTCCGTCGCTAGTTTTTAATCCCAAATTCTTACTAATTTGTTTTTCTCCGACCCTCCGAGTATGTGGTTCTTACTCTACTCATACATATATGATCAATTATCGGATAATCTAACTTTTGACTAACGGGTTTGTCAGGTATGTCTTCTACACTTTGTTCAATGTATGTTTATCATTGTTGTTATGTCACATTAATAAATCGTTGCCACGCTTGTAATACAAATTGAGAGGGATTGAAAGAAATAATGCCAGTTTTAACCTAAATTGACAAAGTTCAAACAAAATATTTTGCTTTGGGGAGAAAAGTCTCATATTTGAGAAGCAAAACACTTTTTCTTACTATTTGATTGATTAATTGGTGAAAGAGTTTTACTTATAAAGAAAGTATCCTATTTATTTGGTGGGTTCGAAACCTAGTGCAACAAAGAAAATTGCATTAAAAACCAAAGATATTCATAAGATAATATAGCTACTTCGAGGTCAAGTAAGTTTCCAAAAAATGGATCTTTCCCTCTTTAGCTGGATCTTTTGACCTTTATAAGGTTCAACCTACTCATTCTTTCTTTAGCCTTAGGACCGAATCTGCTTCAGGGTGATACTTCGGTTCTCCTTTCATCTTTAGAATCATAGCTCTAGACCCTTGCAATTTCTACGCCTTTTGCCAGATTCCTTCACAAGAATGTCATCGTCATTCACCTTCTTTTAAAAGAAGTTGGAACCCACGTTTGTTGGGTAATTGTTGGCTCATCTTCCTTGTAATGCTTAAGGTCTTTTTATGTAGAAAGATGGAAATATCTTTCCCAACCAATTCAAAATCTCTAATATCTAGGTGTTTTATCTTAGCTTCTTCAAGATCTTATTAGTTTCGTACTTTTGGAGTCGAATTTTGTTGTTGGCTACATTGATCAATCTCTTTTTGCTCAAATATATCATGATTTCATCTCAAACTTTGCATTACACGCCCCACTTGTGCATTATTATGTTCATGTTTATCTCACAATTTATCATGCATTTTACGGACCTTTTAAGCTAAACTTGGTTGAACATTTGGGTTTACAGCTGAAGGAATTCTTATTAGGGTGTGGTTTGGCACTTTGTGCACACTATCTCAAATGGTGATTGTCCAGTGAACGAATTTATTGCCTATTATAAACAACATTTTCTTATGCCACTACAAAATCTTATAATTTTGACTTATCTTTACAAATTCTCATTAAGATGTTTTGCAACATTTGGTTCACGGCCTCTGTCTAACCATCACTATGAGGATGAGCATTGGTACTAAACTTAAAGGATGAATAAAAAATGCCCAACGAGTATGCATGTTATAAAGACTTGATCCGGAGTGGGTGCAGTTGGGGTAGGAAGACCTGAGCAATGATTGATCCTAAGGGATGGTGATAGGAGCATGAATGGTCTAAATCGTACATCGAAAATTGAGAGGGCTGGACTAAGACCTATTAGTAGGTTGTGTTTTTAATACATGTAGGCACATTGATCCCACCAAAAGGAAGCTCCTTCCTTCAGTCGATATGCCACCAACTTCAACTTTCTATGGTATAGCACTTCTGTATACTCAAAGAAGTATTCCAACTCCAACAACCAGTCCAAAAAACCATCAATATATAGGTCTCCCCCAAACTAGGTAAATCAACTTTGAACTTATATGATTTATCTATATCATATAAATGCATATGTTTATTCGGGTTAAATTGCCTCCCCTTAGAGCATTCATGCCTTCATGCATTGTAACCCCCTCACGAGAATCACATGATATGTCACGCAATATCAGTTACAGACATGCTTTCAAGTCTCAATAATATAAACTTCAATCTCATATAAACTTTACATATTACACATAAGAGAAAGTGTTTACAATTTACAATACATGTTTAAGTCATTATCCTACATAGAGGATTTACGAAACAAAATTATATCAAAATACTCCAAAATTCCTAGGCGAGAATGGACTGACACTGCCGATGCGACCTTAAACAAGAAAAACTCCACCTAACCTGTAAAAATCTGTTGGCAAGGGATGAGTTGCCTACTCAATAAATATATTACGCATATATGTATACAAAAGTAATGTAAAGAACACAGATCAAAATATATCATCATTACCAAGTTAGAATTTTCAATGGAAAGATATTCATTTGTTTCACTTATTATAGTAAATACTTATTTTATTAACTTATTTTAGCAAGTAAGGGCCCTGATGTACTTAGATAATATATATAAAATTGTCTTTGGGCCCAATCTGTATCCCGTCTCACTAAATTCGGAATACAATCATCTGTGCTACGGAAGAGTTAAACTCAACTCACGTACTCATATATCTCAACACATGTGCTTCCAGCTCACAATATTCGGATAACACTCTCAACTAGGACCATTTCACATATCCATCTAAGCACGCTCATATTCATTTCTTATCCAACCATTATTCAGTTCTAGTATGTGCACAAGGCTCAACATGCCACATTTGTACTCATAACACTGCAACGTACTCAATCATATCACTTTCGTATCTATCACAACGTATCACAAACACTCAAACATTATTTACATCATTCACACCTGATTCAATCACATCTCACACTCAAAAATTCACAATCCACAATACATTCATACACATATATAAGCAATATGCTTACCGTCGCACTCGGTTTGATCTATTCTACACGATCGGGTGTGCGTTCAATTGCACATTGTCCTTCTAATGTCACATAATATTTATACAATTAGTCTTAATATAAAATTAATGAAAATATGAACTAATGCATGTTATATGATTTACAAGACACTAACTCCACAAAGTTCATGCAATCTAATCCTTTTTGTCTTAGATCCTCATATGACCTACTTGCACACATTCTGCCATAACTCTCTCTATATGAATCCAAATGCCCTGTTTCTTAAACCTACTGAAACTAGACATATATGGGTATAACATATCCAACATTAACATTAATATCACTTTTACACAATATATGGCATGCAAAATGATTCTGTTCTATTTCCAGCTAAGAAACAGACTACCCAGCTTTGCATCTACCATAATTCACTTAACCTAGCTCACAATAAACACAGTTTTGATAACAAGGGAGAAACTTTTGATCGAAGCTCGTCCCTGTGGGGGGCGTCGTTGGGTTCGACGGGAGAAACTTCGATGCCAAAGTCAGTAGAGAATATGAAGAATAACTGTATTGACAAAGCTTAGAGAATATAGAAAAGTCTGAGTACCTTGATAGCCTAGAATGGTAGGTTATATATAGTTGAGAAGTTCGTAACCTCTAGGTAACTAGAAAGTCCCCATTAATGCTCATTTAATGGCGGTTACAAGTTACTCTTAACCTGGCGGGTAAGTCAGTTAATGATCCATTTAATGATCCTTTATGTCCGAGTCGGCGGCCAGTCGTTACCAAGGTGAATGGAGAGATTCGCCCTAGAGATCCGCCAGCGGATCTCCTAGAGCTAGTCCAGGGGGATCCGCCAGCTGACTTCCCTTGCTACGTGGCATACTTAAAGGCAGATATCTCTTTTGGTCCTCATGATAATATCTCGATGTTATCAGAAGCCCCCCCTAAAATGCCTTTAAAGTCCTTTAGGGCTTTTAGACTTCCGCGCGCCGTCATATGCTCCATCATTAATGTGCGCTTTGTTCAACGCCATTTGATGGTTGACACGTGTGGTGGCACACTGTCCTAGGCAAGTTCAAAAGAAACCTTTTTCTCCTTCTAATTTCTCTTTCTTCTTCGTTTCTTCATCTCTCTCCGTCTTCGAAGCTTTTCCTAGAAGTTTTCCAGAGCTCTCCTTCAAACTTCTACGTTTCCATATAAGTGCCCTTTCCTTTTATCTTGAATGTTTAGAAGTTCATCCTCGTCTTCTGGGTCGACTTCTGAACTTTTGAACTCGTCATCTCCTCCTAATATTGAAGTAGATTTTAGTTGGACCACTTCCTCGTCGGAGGACTCCCAATCTTCTGTAGGTGCGAGTAATTCCGGTTTAGCTGTGTTCAATAACTCGGCGCATAACCATTACCAGACTCGTTCAACCAGAAATCCCTCTTTCTTTTTTCCTGTTTCCGGTGCCGTTCCGGCCGGTGCTCGTAACCGGTTTCTGGGTTCCATGGCTACTTCTTCCCTCCCTAATAAGAGAAAGAATCCTCGAGCGGAGTCCACTCCATCCCGTATGAATGCCGCGGATTTGGCGAATCTGGCGGATCGCTTTCCGTGGATCAAAAATTACGAAACCCAACTTGCTGCTTCTCACCAACGCCCCTCCAATCCGCCTAACGGCTTCCTTACTGTATTCTGTAGTCATGTAGAGAGAGGGTTTCGCCTTCCTCTTCCCAAGATGATGGCGGATATCCTCTCATACTTTGACATTGCCGTCAGTCAGCTACATCCTAATGGCTGGCTCGACATGGCCCTAGACTGCTATCTTGCTTCGAATTTAGGCGTTGTTTATACGGGCCGTATTTTTAGGGCCTTTCATAAACCTTCCAAGAGGAAGTCAGAATCCTATCTTACATTTGCCAAATTTGGTGTCTATTCGCCCTTTTATGACAAAATGTCCAACGTTCATAGCTGGGATGAGAGTTTCTTTTATGTGAAGATAAAGGAGGATGAACCGTTAGGTTTCCCTTCAGTTTGGAATTCTCGTCCGCTACATATGGCGGGTGACATGCGGATCTTAACAAGCAGTGATGAAGAGGTGGCGGATCTCATGAAGCAGATCAAGGCGGATGCATGGACTTATGCAGATGCCTTAGCCTTCATGATGAGTGACATTCCATTGATTCACCAAGAAGGGGATCAATTTATTTATTCAAAAATTACTCAGTTTGATCAAGGTACCTTTCCATTACTTTAAAAGTCTTGATTATCTTGATTTCTTCTTTGGCAGGGGTGTATCTAAGGCCAATCACGCTCTTGCAGAGATGCGCAGGAAGCTTTTGGAAGATGAAGCGCGCAAGAAAGGTCAAGCGGCTAATCCTCAAGCCGATACGGGCAAACGTCCTGCAGAGATAGCTGTTGATCCGCCACTGAAGAAGAGGCGGCCCAACACTATGGGTAGCACCAAGATTATGGCGGACGCGATACGATCCGCCAAACCTGCAGAGAAGATTGTTCAGGTAATCCATCTTTTGATTTCCTCTGTTGTTCATCCGATTCTAGAGTGATGTATGACTCTTCTCTGTTTGTGCAGATGGCGAAGCCCGATATTGGAGGATACTGGTCCGCCAAATTGGGGGCCCAAGGTTCTTTTGAGAATGAATCCCTTCTGAATGATCTGGATGAGGCCTTGGGTCAGGTGGGAGAGGTGCAAAGGAACTACAACCAAATCCCTGGGCCAACTCATGTCCAGAAGGGGAAATCGGAGCTTCTTTCGGTGAGTTCAAAAAGAATGTAGATAATGATAATTCCTTCACCTCTTTTTCACCCTTGGACTAAATCATTTTGTCTTTTATAGCTGTATGCCCGTCTGCGTACTTTGGAAAATGGACTCCTTTAGAACGTGGCGGACAGGGCAACCATTGAAAGGTTAGAAAAAGAGATAGCGAATGCCAATTCCACCATTGCCTCTGCAAACGCGGATCTTGCTTCCGCCACAGCGGCTTTAGTTCTTCGGGATGAAGAGATTAAAAGTTTAAAGGCAACGATGGCTTCTGATGCCAAAAGCCATGAGGATGCTCTCGGAGAAGCTGAATACACGGCGGGTGTACAGGCGTTTTACTATGGCGAGATGCTTATGGCGTACTTCTCCCTGGCCCATCCCGAAGTTGACTTCACAGATCCTCTGCTCGCCGTCCCCGAACCAGAAGACGTGGCGAGGTTCAACAAAATGCCAGATGTCAGGGAATACCTTCGCAATTATGTATGGAAATGGATGAAAGGACCCCCGCAGGAGACCAAACCTTCTACCACAGTTGTGGCGGACAATTCTGAAGAGATGCCGTCAAAGGTAGGTACAGAGCCCGTTCTTGATTCTGTCCTTCCGCCGGGTCCTACTTCTTCGAAGGATAAGGAGGTATCTCCTGGTGGCGGATCTGTGACTGTGGAGAAGAAAGATCCTCAAGCAAGCATCATATGCGAAGGAAGAAAAAAAGAGGATGCCCCTGTTATTATTTAGTTTTTGTTTAAAGATCTTTTTGTAAAAAATCTTCTAAGTACGATCTGGTTAATCCTTTACGCTGTTATCCATTTATTTTACTCTTACATTTACGTAAAGAAGTACTTTGAACATAAGCATGTTTAGGATTTATGTTTGGAGTAGGTGGCCAGCCATACTCCATGGTATGAACCTTTGTGAAGGTTTGAAGCTGTTTTATTCCTTCTTGGAGGAAGTAAAGCTGCCCAGGGGTTCAATTTGCTACCTATCTTTGAGGTGAAATGATCCGCCCGCAGGACTTGTGAATCCCTCTCTGGGAGGGATAAGAGAGTGTAAAGACCTTGCGTCCAAGGATCGTTTTAACTCAATCGGTGATCAGGATCCGCCAAGTGGCGGATCTACATTGAATGTGGAGAGCGTTGGATGCCCCCCTTCTTTTTAAGACTGGAATATTGATATTGCAGCAGTAAACTATAAAAAAGAACATAGATGATAAAACCAACGATGTTTATTAATGGGAAAAACACCTTATTACAGCAAATAGGTCTTTATAAATGAGCCTCGTTAAAACCTTTAACAAGAAAAACCACATGGGAAAAAGCTTGTTAAAGGAAAAAGAGTGCTCAAGACCATGAACATACTTCATTTTTTTAACAAAGTATTTGCGGAGGTTTTAGAGATTCCACGTGCGTGGCAGTGTATTGCCCTCCATATCTTGTATTTTGAATGTGGCTGGTCCAACCTTGTCTACTATCTGGTATGGACCAGTCCAGTTGAGCCCCAACTTGCCCTTGCCTTCTCGAGATTGGACTTTGTCAGTTTTGCGAAGCACAAGATCTCCTATCTTTAGATCTACAAGCTTGGCATTTTTATCATGGTAAGCTGCGATCCGCTGTTTGTATGCTGCCATGCGTACATAGGATTGGTTCTTGCGATCCTCAACCTGATCCAAACGCTCCCTTAGTCGTTTATTGTTGTCCTCTTCACAATAAAAGGCTACCCGATCACTGGAGACTTGTATCTCAACTGGGATCACGGCCTCCACTCCATGAGAAAGGGCAAATGGTGTTTCCCTAGTAGCTGTTCTTGGGGTGGTACGATAAGCCCATAAAACACTTGTAAGCTGATCCGCCCACTTCTTGTCATGCTCTCCCAACCTCTTCTTTATCCCCTTAACAATTGTCTGATTGGTAACTTCGGTCATTCCATTGGACTGAGGATAATAAACGGAGGCGAATCTGTTCAGGATGCCCAACCCCTCACAGAAAGCCTTGAATTTGCCACAGTTAAACTGTGTTCCGTTGTCAGTGATGATGGTATGTGGAATGCCATATCTTCCCACGATGTTGTCTTTGACAAACTCCACCATCTGTTCTACTGTAATAGAGGAAACAGCCTCGGCTTCTACCCATTTGGTGAAATGGTCTACTGCCACTATTACGTACCTCTTTTGCCGGCGAGTTGGGGGAAATGGGCCAACGATGTCTATTCCCCAGAGGGCGAATGGACGTCCCTCAATGATTGGCTTTTGGATATGTTTGATAGTATGTGACTCATTTGCGTGAATCTGACAATTGTGACAAGATTCTACCAAACTCTGGGCATCTAATTCAGCTGTGGGCCAGTAGAAACCTGCTAACCTGGATTTCTTCAAGATCGTAGCGGAAGCTTCATGTGACCCACAGGATCTCTCGTGTAGCTCCTTGAGGATCTGCTGCCCTTCTTCTGGTAGAATGCATTTCAGCCAAGGATGACTAAAGGATTTTCTGTAAAGACCATCATTGATCAAGGAGAAATAGGCTGATCTCCTAACTATCCTCCGTGCCTCTTCCTTGTCTTCAGGTAATGATCCATTCATCAGATATTGGCGGATGACTGACCTCCAATCACCCTCCCCCATTGTGAGTAGGGACACTTCTTCAGAGGCAAATGCTGGAGCCATTTTTACTTCAAAGGGACAATCCGGGTCCGCCCATTTTTCCTCACAGGAAGCCATTTTGGCCATTTGATCAGCCTCTGTATTGGATTCCCTTGGTATGTGAATCAATTCCCACCTAGTTTCTTTAACTTCAAGGTGATCCAGCAACTTTTTGACTTCTGCTACATATTTGGCCAGAACCTCGTCTTTCACCTCGTAATTCTTGATTACTTGGTTGACCATTAGTTTTGAATCGCTATATATCACGATCCGCTCTGGGGTGATTTCTTGAAGTAGATGTAATCCCAGTATCAGAGCTTCGTACTCAGCAGCATTATTAGTGGCATGGAAATTTAATTTTGCTGCGTATCGCAATCTTATGTAGTGGGGACCTTTGATCACAACTCCCACACCTACTCCCTCCGCCGAGGAAGCTCCATCAGTGTACATCGACCATTCTTCTAACGGAGGCTTGGGATGAGATATCCCTTCGTCAGTGAATTCATTCACGAAGTCCGCCAGGACCTGACTTTTCAAAGATGATCTGCTTTCATATCTTACATCAAATTCGCCCAGGCGAATCGCCCATTCCATCAACCTTTCTGAAGTGTCCGGCTTCTGCAATACCTTTCTCATTGGTATATTGGTTCGAACTATTATAGTATGCGCCTGAAAATATGGCCTAAGGCGAACTGCTGTGGTTACAACAGCCAGTGCCATTTTATCCAGCTTTGAATATCTGGTTTCAGCGTCTTTCAAAACTTTACTCACGTAATAAATTGGGAATTGTTGGCCATCTTCCTCTCGTATCATGACTGTGCATACGGCTTTATCCGTGACCGATACGTACATGTAAAGATCCTCCCCCTTCAAAGGTCGGCTCATCATGGGTGGCTCTGTGAGGAACCGCTTAATTCCTTCGAAGGCATTTTGACAATCCTCATTCCACTCGAATGCTTTTTGTTTCTTGATGACTTCGAAAAAAGGCTGACATCTACGAGCTGAGCAAGAGATAAACCTGCCCAAGGCTATGATACGTCCGTTGAGGCGCTGTACTTCTCTGATATTTTGGGGCGCTTGCATTTTTAGGACTGCTTTGACCTTATCAGGATTTGGGCTGACTCCTTTTTCGCTGATCATGAATCCTAAAAACTTCCCATATGTTGCCCCGAAAGTGCATTTCTCTGGATTCAACTTGATGTTGTGGTGCCGAAGTACGCCTAATACCTCCCTTATATCTTCTGCATGCCTTTCTACAATTGTGCTTTTAATGATCATATCGTCTACATAGACAGAATAATTACCGCTCTTATTGTCCGCAAATATCTTGTTCATCATCCTCTGATAGGTAGCACCTGTGTTCTTAAGCCCGAAGGGCATGACTTTAAAACAATAAGTAGCTTGATGCGTCACGAACGAGGTCTTAATTCTATCTGAGGGCTCCATGGGGATTTGATGATAGCTTGACTTTACGTCAGTAAAGGAGTACATTGCGTGACCGGCAGTTCCATCTACAAGCATGTCTATGCATGGCAAAGGATAATTATCCTTAGGGCAAGCTTTATTGAGATCTGTAAAGTCAATGCACATGCGGTAAGATCCGCCAGCTTTTTTGACTAGCACGATGTTCGCCAACCACTGTGTGTAGAGTACCTCCTCAATGGCATCCGCCTTTTGGAGCTTGGCGATCTCTTCCTCTATCACCTTTTGCCTTTCCGGACCATGGTTTCTCCGCTTCTGAGCCACAGGAACTGCATCTTTATCGATGTTGAGCTTATGGGTGATCACATCTGGGCTAATTCCTGGGAGAACTTCGTCCTTCCATGCAAAGACATCTTCAGCTTCATAAAGTACTTTGGTGATTGCATCTCTGATCTTGCCCCGTAGCCCCTTAGCTATTCGTACCTGCTTCTCCTCTGCCATAAAGTACATTTCGGTTTCGCCTAAGGCCATTGTGACACGCTCCTCTTCATCTTCTTCCTTAGATTGAGGGCGAATCATTAAGGATGCCGAATATGTTTCTTGGGCCACCTTTTGACAACCTTTGACCATCACACCTCCCTTGACCGTGGGAATGTAAAGTGTCAAATGGCGAGTAGAGATAAGAGCTGCAACTTCGGAGATAAAAGGTCGTCCGAGGATAATGTTATAAGCTAATTGTCCATCCAAGATCGAGAACTCCAAATCTCCTCTCCAAACTTGATCATTATCAACAAGCTCACAATCCAAAGTAACTTGGCCTTTCGTCTGAATGGTATGACCTGTCACTCCCAAAATATCAACCACCGTCGGCTCCACCTGGACGGGATCAATCCGGAGTTTGGTGAATGCTCCTCGGGTAATGACATTACATGAACTTCCCGTATCAATCATTACCCTCTTCATTTCCCAACCTTCAACCATCATGGTGACGACCAGTGCATCCGCATGGGGTGGAATCTCAGGACCTGCGTCTGAGAAAGGGCGATTTAATGATGTCCTATCAAGGGCGGTCGTCTTCGCCTTTTTCAATGCTGGCTGATAACCAGGTCCTCCTGCTATGACATTGATGGTACCCTTTCCTTTCTTCTTTGGGTCCTCCTTGGATCTATCCTCTTCTTTTCCTTCAGCTTGGATGAACCGATCCAATTTACCTCTTTCAATGAGTCGTTCAATTTCTCGAGCTAACTCCCAGCAAGCATTCGTATCATGGCCATTTTTCCTGTGATACTTACAATAATTCTTAGGATTTTTACCTTTATTGGTGTACTCCCCCCCTTTTGGCTCGGGGTATGAAATGCTCCGCTTGTGCTGGCTGTTCTCAATCCACATAAGAACTTCACTTTTAGAGGCATTGAGAGGTGTGAAGGAGGTGACAAACGTTGATTTATTCCGAGAATCCCTTCGTTTGTTCCGAGAAGAAGAATCCTGACGTTTGTCCTTGTCCCGGTCCCGAGGACGAGATTCGCCTCTATCCTTTTTTGGTGATGATGGCGAACCTCGGTGAATGTCATCCACTTCTATAAAGTCTTTACAACGCTCCATTAACTCTGCCATGCTGGTGGGCTTTTTACGAATGAGATCCTCTTGTAAACTTTTACAAGTAGTGTTTCTCACAAAACACTCCACAGCTACGGAGATATCTACATCAACGATTTGTATACACAATTGGTTGAAAGTGTCCACATAGTCTCGGAGGGGTTCATTCGCCTTCTGCTTTAATTCAAAAAGCTTTCCAGATTTCACCACTGCAGGAATACAACCAGCAAATTTAGCACAAAATTCCCTGCTTAATTGATCAAAGCTGTTTATTGATCCTGGAGGTAGAGATTGAAACCATAAATAAGCTGGACCTCCCAGCGTGGTGACAAACATTTTGCAGAGCACGGGCTCGGTGGCTCGATTGAGCCTGGCCAAGATTCGATACTTTCGAACATGAGCTTCCGGATTATCTTTGCCTGTGTATATTGCAAGATTAGGAATCTTGAAAGCTCTGTCGGTTTCCTCTGCCTTGATCCAGGCTGCAAAAGGCGAATCCCTATTGGCGAATGGATTGTGCCTAGCATTTTCCTCGTTCATTTGGAGTATTAAGGCCCTCACTCTATCATCAAAATTCTCCGGATCCGCCCTGGGGCGACCCCTTCGTGGCGATCTACTTGGAGAAGAAGAAGAAGAAGAACTTGAATCAGACGATGGATCTGATGGCGAATGTCTTCCTGCATTACCACGTCCGCTCCCTCCTCTTCCTCCACCATCTCCTCCACCACTTCCTCTGCCTGGGGGAGTTGGACCATTTCCTCCTTGCTGGCCTCCAGACGAGGTGCGTCCAACAGTTCCTGGAGATGGATGTGGCGGTGGTCCACCTATATGAGATGTTTTTTCTGGCCTTTTACTTCTTCTACGACCAGTAGATGGAGGTGATCTGCCACGGCGTGGGGATCCTGCTTGCTTATTTTTATCCTTTTTATGCTTTTTACGAATGGGCTCCTTAAATCCGCCAAGAGACGAATTTGTCCGCGGGCGCCTAGGTACATTTGGTCCATCAAGATTAAACCTTGGAATCTCCGATCCGCCAGGAGGGACCGTATCATTCCTTCGACTTCCCTCGCCAGGAAATAACTCCCTGATAACCGGTCGTCCGCCACCCGATGTCGTAGTAGTTATCATGGAATCAATGTTGTGAGCTTGAAGGAATGAAGAGCTATGGGCACCTGGTCCCAGACCAAAGTTTAATGGAGGTAAAGATGAGACAGCTGACGTAGATACCGTGCTCCAACGAGGAGGAAGAGTCATGAACGCCCGGAGGCGGTTCCCAATTTCAAGCCCATATCGTGCCTCGATATCCCGAGCACACATATCCATGAAAGAAGCAGTGGGCATGTTTCCATCGATATTTGTTACAGGAGCAGTTGTGTTAGTGCGATCAGCACTAGATGGTGTAATTATCGGTGATTCAATCCCAGAGGAGGGATTTTGTCCTCCATCGGTCATGATGTTTCAGTGTGAACGAAAAACCCTTTATTTGATCAAGGACTCCACGATCACCGCACCAATTGATAACAAGGGAGAAACTTTTGATCGGAGCTCGTCCCTGTGGGGGGCGTCGTTGGGTTCGACGGGGGAAACTCTGATGCCAAAGTCAGTAGAGAATATGAAGAATAGCTGTATTGACAAAGCTTAGAGAATATAGAAAAGTCTGAGTACCTTGATAGCCTAGAATGGTAGGTTATATATAGTTGAGAAGTTCGTAACCTCTAGGTAACTAGAAAGTCCCCATTAATGCTCATTTAATGGCGGTTACAAGTTACTCTTAACTTGGCGGGTAAGTGAGTTAATGATCCATTTAATGATCCTTTATGGCCGAGTCGGCGGCCAGCCGTTACCAATGTGAATGGAGAGATTCGCCCTAGAGATCCGCCAGCGGATCTCCTAGAGCTAGTCCAGGGGGATCCGCCAGCTGACTTCCCTTGCTACGTGGCATACTTAAAGGCAGATATCTCTTTTGGTTCTCATGATAATATCTCGATGTTATCAAGTTTATTTCAAAATCCTTTTATATACATATACTTCAAGTAGTTAGGAACACTTTTGTATGGATAAACTTTTCCCAATTCTGACCCTAAGGTCCTCAAAATACTACATCAACATGGCTGCCTCACATGACATTCAATTCCGAGGCAGTGATGTTCCATCTAGGTTTTCTTCTTCTATATATTGAATTAAAGTCCCATATTTTACAGAGAGTTTCTTAACATATATATGAACATAGTTTATTCTTTATGTATTTCCAAATTCGAACAATATCAAGATGAAAATCATGTTCCAAGATGACTAAAAGCAGTACCCTATATTTTTGTTTAGGAAACTTGATACATATATTTCATTTAGACAGCCTATAACCAATTTAAACAACACCAAAACTCAACAAACCCAATCATAACTCATCCATTACAAATTCTATCATCATAGCTACGTATTTCAGAATCTCAAACTCATAGAAAAGAAGCTAAAACAAGATATTAACCTTCAATTTGTGTCTATCACCTAGTATGCTTCCTAACTTAACTTTGTTTGGCTTGAAAATGTAAGAAATTGGAAGGGTTTAGGGTGTGAAAAAGGAAGGTTTTCTAAAGATATGGTCGAAATTTGGGCAGCAAATGATAAGAATTGAGTCATATACATCTTTTTTAATCAAAGATGTGTATTTTGTCTTAACCATGGGTGACACCTCATGCTTAGTGAGGTGCTTGCTCACAAACCTCAAATTCAGCCCTTCAAAAGTGTAATTTAATCAATTTAGGACATATGCATTCATTCATTTAAGTCCTAACTCAATTAACCAATCGTTACATCTTAACGACGCACTAATCGCATGGTAATCACATTACACATATGAAACTTCTAATGATAATGAGATAAATCTAAAATGTACGTACTCAATCATGGAAACATATATGAATGTGGGAAGACTCATATGTTAGGGTTTTAGGGATGTTACATACATCCTATCATTTCTCGTATAAATTCATCCCTACCCATATTTCTCGATTTTTTTTCTCGATTCATATATGAGGATAGAGACGAGAATTCCCCAAATTATTCAAGAATAAAGAAACCATTCTCCATCCCCACTGTGTTTACAGCCCTATAAATCAAGTTAAATTTGAAGAAATTTGAATATCCCAAAATGAAGGGTATGGACCATAATTTCTCTAATGAGAATTTTATAAATATTCAAAAAGTTGCTTACAAAATTACAAAGAAATGAATTTATAACCCTCTTTTCATTGATTTCTAATGGTCTGTTTTTCTCTTATCCGTCAAATAAATGCTCTTATCACTTTTGGCTAGGGTTTCATAAATCTAGATTGATGCTTCATTTTTTTATTAGAGATAAAATTATGTCTATTTTAACTTTTATGATAAGTCAATATACATAATGAGTTGAAACTTATGTATCAAAATATGAAAATGACTAAACTTTGGGACCACAAATGAAATTTATCCTTATTTTACATTCTTTACAATCTTTTTAAGAGTTTGTTTGATTTATATCTACTATTTATTGTTTTGAAAGGGTAGTTGATGATAGTTTTGTATTATATATAAATAATTATGGTAAAGATGTGTGTAATGAGAAAATGGCAAGTAAATTGAAAAGAGAGTTAAAATAGTAGAGCAATGACCAAAAATATGATGAGAAGCACCATTGAATGTAGTAGAGGGGTGGTCCATAGATGGTCCTTATTTTCTACTAATACCATAGAATCAAAATCATTATTTATTTGATTTATGATATGATTTTGGGTCTTTCATTCATTGCTCCAACCCTCTCAAACCTATACTTTATGTCTACATTTGCATAACATAAAAAAAGTGTTAGGACCCTCCTAATCATTCCAATCTCAGTGGATTGAGCCAATATTAGTTATCAAAATTTAATTCAATCATATAATAATGTCATTCATTTCAATTTGTATCTGAAATTGTATATTTTGTTGTAATTCGAAATAAGATTGTATAGTTTTTTTTATAACTACATCACACATATAAAATAATTGTTTTCGAACAGTTCAAAATGTAAATTTTATTTGTATAAGAAACTAATATACTTTATTAACCGAGTTTTATTTTTAAAGATTATTTTTCTGATCATTGTTAGCTAAATGTAAAAAATTAAAATCAAGACTTTTTTTTTTGAAGGAAAAATCAAAAGACTTAATACTTTAAGATAAAAGATAAAAAAAATTAATACATCATAATCATAATTATTCATAAATCTCAAAGTGTTCTCTTTTTGGCCTTCACATGATCCAAAAGTGTCCTTCCATAAAAAAATAACTTGAACCCATAAATTATAATCAATGAAATGTCCCACTATTATATAGATATTTAAAACAAATAAAAGGAAATAGTGATTTTGTAATTTTATATATATATAATATTAAAAAGTAATTGTTTTATTCATATATGTATTAAAATCGAGAAGTAAGATAAGATTGACTATTTATTTTCAATATCGTAGATCGTGATTCGTGACAGAGCAATAGTAGATAGTATCTAAAACGTTTTTAATACAAGCGGAAAATACACTCTACCCAGAATCGATTTTAGAGTTTTTTTCTCCGATAATGACTTAATAATCTTTTAACAAATTAGATTCATGTGATAGTAGACAAACGATGATAATAATAATAATGTTTTTCTGATATGCTATATTCATAAATATTTTCACATGCAACTAAACTAAAAAATGCATTGACATATTTGTTTTCTTATTCATATATAGGTAGAGTAGATAGTATAAAAATCCCAGTTTCAATTTGTAGGTGCTACTGTTGGGGCAGCAATAATATAATAAAATATCTTCCAAAAATATCATTCTTCCACTTACCTTTCCCTAAAAAAGGAAAAATAAAAAGACAGTTATGCCTATCAAATTAATTACATTTAAATTAGAGCAGCTTATATATTTAAGTGCAATTATTGAGCATGAAATAATTGTGTTCTTTTTTAAATCAATGGTATATAAATCCAAAGATAGATATATAATTTCCACACAAAATTATTTGCATTTAGCGGTGGACAAATAAAAAGGGCCAGCTTTGCTCATTTTCATTTGGAATTTTATGTGATATTTATGTTTAGGATTTTAAATTTAGTCAGAGGTCAATCACCCCCTTTCATTTTCTTGACACATATGTATGGATACTCTTGTCATTTTACTCCTTTTAGCATGGGGGGTGGTTTTTTTTTTTTTTTTTTTTTGTTTTTCTTGCCCTATTTCAATAGTAGTTAGTGAGTGTACTCGCGGATGCCCGATATTATCCGATCTTGATAGAACTACACGTACTTTATATAAAATGGTATAAAACATGTATGAGATTAAAACTATTATCCGTGACGGGTATGGAACGGGTATAAGAATACCCCAGGGTATTGGATACCTCCGTTATAAATATTTTATATATTAAAAAATATTATTATTTTTTAGATGTAAGGTTTGGAATTGACATTATACGTTGCCATCCTTAATTGTAGCTAACACCGGAAAATATTTTATTTTCAAAACACAAAAGTTTTCTTTAACTAAAATTTTCTAAAACATAATATTTTTTTACAAAATAAATAGGACCTAGTGTTTATTCGATTAAACGTTTGTCAAAAAATTTCTAAAACATAATATTTTTTTACAAAATAAATAGGGACCTAGTGTTTATTCGATTACTTATTCGACTTCTTTTTTTTTTTTTGAGAAAAGAATCAATGAATTAAATAATAATGGAGGTTACATCCTTATGAACGAATTGTCATATGGGAGCCGGGCAGTCCTCTATAAACACCATAGAGTCCTGGAGGTCCTTAGCCCATTGAGCAATATAATGAGCAACTTAATTTCCTGTTCTACCTACAAATTGGATTGGCGAAGAATGAAAAATCGAAAACCACGTGGCAACATCCTCATAAAGAAACCTCAATGTTGAAGCTGGAAAATCTTTTGACCGAAGGGTCTTTACTACCGTCTATGCGTCCGTTTCAATCATAATGTTATTGAAGGATCTCGTGCTAGTAAAAGCCCTTCCATAACCGCCTGGAGTTCAGCTTCTTCGACCGATTCACAGTATCTAAGCGGTACCCCTGCTGTAGCCATAACCTCACCTCTGGCATTCCTCGCAATTAATCCAGCTCTACACGCATGGCCATTATCACTTATTCGACTCCTTAGACACCTTTAAATGACTTGTTTATCAATTAAAATTTATTACATACATTTTTATTCAAGCTCGAGATTTCTTAGTTAGGATAGCTCTAGTATTTTAATCCCTTCATTTTACAAATTTAAATCCGATTTATAGATATAAGATTTTGATTGAACACATTATAATAAGGAGTATTATGCAATTTTACTTGTGTCATTATCAATGCTAATAGTATGCATTAATTATTAACTAATGTTAAAGCTTGTGAATATTAGAAGATATTTAGTTTGATTAGTCACATAAACAAATAATTAAGATTAGGAAAGTCTCACTTTCTGTCTTATTTTCTTTTATTTCTGAATTCATATTATGAGATTTTGTAGTAACAACCAACCACCTTTTACATATCATGGCCCAATATTAATGGGTATTCTAACCTTTTTGTTTTCTCCATTTAGCATTTAGTATTTTTATTGTCTTATTCATCAGTACATTTTTTGTTTTTATTTTTATTTACTTCAAAGTAATTTTGAATGTTCATATGCTCAAAAAAATGTGTGATAATATAGAAATTCAATTAAAAACAAAATAAGATTTTTTTAAGCAAAAAAAATTTCATTAATGAAAATCAAAATATAATATGTAACAAATCAAATCAGGAGGTCTTAACTACTCTTCTATCAATTCTAACATAGAGTAAGCAGCCGCAATAATCTTATGAGCTATATTATTCGCAGAAATTGACACTAACTTAATGAGGATTTGCACTCTTCTAATATAAAATCATAAGTAAGCCTAAAAGGTCATTGCCTAAGATGATTAACTACCGTAACAGCATCCGATTCAATCTCACATTTTTTCAAACATTTATTTTGTAACCAACTTAAAGCTTTCCTCACACTCATTGCTTCTCCATCTCTGATTTGATAGTTGCCTGAGAGAAACTTAAAAAACGCACCACAGAATTGACACTCACTATTGTGTAGCACCGCCCCAACCCCTAACAAACCAGAACCCGAAATCAGGGAAGCATCATTTAACTTGTGAACTTGGAGAGGTGGTCTGCACCATCTATGTGCTAATGAATTTTGTGTCGAACCATTTTTACCGTGATGCAATGTTTGTACATTCTACTACACTCTTGGAGACATCTTAACATTATTTCAAATGTAATTGTTTCTACATGTCTAAATACCCCAGATGACCATAGCCCACACATAAATAAAATCAAGAGACAATGTATTAAAAATAAAGCTCACCCACTCTTAAATAAGTGACATCTCCAGTTTAGAATTCTTTCTATTCCTACAATCTGTCAAATTCGAATGGAAATGTTGAAGCCACGTAAAACTCTCATTAACCGAACCACGTTACGAACAGATGAAGGCTCGCGAAATAAGATTTAGAAAAAAAAAAAAACCACAAAAGAACAAAACAGAAAAACTCAATAAATTTAATAACGCATCTTGCCTATATACTAATATAATATACTATTTTCTGGTCTATTTCTATCTGTATTTAGTAGATCACATCAAGCAAACTATCTCAATCACTAATATTATATTGTAAATTAATACTTGTTTTACAAATTGCCAGGGTTAAAAAAGTTCAATTGGTCCATATATTTTGATTTCTACTTTACTATTATGTTTTTCACTCTTTTTAACATTTGACTAAGTTTTCTATTAATCTCAACTTGTTACAATTGCTTAAAAAAATATATATATAAGGGTCAATAATTATTATATAATAGTAATCTAGTGACAACTATATATTGATCATTATTCACTACACCATAGATGATCTCTTGCAACCTAAATACATATCGTCTTTTATGATTTTTTTGGATCTTTTGCAACATGGTTTATAAAAAGTTGCAAAAGACATATCAAACTCACATAACTTTGATATTTTAGAACACTAATTATAAAGTATTGCAAAAGATGTGCCAAAATTGGAACACCTTTTATGTAAATAATCTTTATTCATTCTAATAGATGCAAAACGGCATCGTTTTGTATATCTGAGGATTAATTTTTTTTTTAAAAAATTGTTTTAAAAAGGAACACTTTTATACTTGTGAAATTTATGGAGGGAAAAACTATTTTATTTGTCCCTAAAAAATTAGACCTAAAAAATCAAAACCTAAAAAACTCAAAGGATTAAAAATTAGGAGGGAACAAATATTTTATTCCCCTGTCGTTTTGTATCTCTGAGGAGTAAAAATCAAAACCTAAAAAACTCTATCGCTAAGAACTTGCTTGACTCACCTTAGGTAAAATTGTGCCGAGGTTTTTCCGATCAGCCACTCCGTTCTTGCTCTTGATGTCAGATCCGGATGTGACACTTGAGGTTTTCTGTAATCAGGCTTTTCAATTCTTCCGTTAAGGTAAGCCGTGATCTCCATTTGTTATTTCAACGATACAACTTCTGTAATGGATATTTCACACTCGTCAAACAAAGAAGTTTCTGGCATTTAATTCATAATTTCCCTTTACTCTAGTGAACATGTTCCATACAAATTTGGTACTTTAATACTTGGGAAGACTTGATTCTTATATGTTTATCTGTGATACAAAACTTGGTGTGGGTATTGTTTTGTTTTCTCTGTGATTTGGGAAACTTTTTCTATTTTTTATGGGTTGAAACCTGCCTGTTTTAATCGTACAAGCGAGAAGTAGAGACATAAGAGAAGTTCCATCGTCGAGTGAATGGTGTGCTCTTAAAATGCCAACAGAGTGAGTGGGTGGCGTCGGGGTAGAAGGCATACGCAAGGAGCGGCTTTAAGAAATGGCGATGGGGACAGAAATGAACTGAATCCCACATTGGAAACAGAGAGGGAGTGATTGAAGCTTATTAGTAAGATGTGAATCCAATACATGCAGACGCTTTTTAAAGCCGTGCGGTCCAAGGTGTTGGATTTGGGCCAGAACGGAGAATATCTACATGGTATTGGACCAGAGTGTTACACGTATGTTTTTCCAGCAATGTTTATCCGAAAAATCTAATTATGTCCTGTTTTATTCTTCCGACTGATGGGGAGTTTCTAATATACTCACTACACATGTTATGGATGCATTACATGTCATTCGAATTTTCTCTGGAGCAATGGTCCACTAATTTGTTGGAGGGTAAATTACTGTTTGAAAACAAAGAAAAAAAATACAAATCGTATAGGCTTCAACAGTAATTTAATTGACATTCAAAACAACACAAATATTGTCTGCCACAACAGGTGCGTAATCACGCAACCAGAGGTGCCAAACATAGCCATTTATATGCCTTCATGCGTGATTCCACAAGCAAAGAGAATGCAATTGTTTAAGAAATGGAAAGAGAAATTCTTGTTAATGAATTTGGTAAGAAACATAAAATTGATAATAACTCCTATATTGGTTGGTTACAATTTTATGGGAAAAGTGACAATAAAATAACATGCATTATAGATGTTTTAACAACACATTATCATCAATTCTTTTGCCAAGAAGGAAGGCAGACTGGTTCAAACTCTTTTGTTTTCTAGTTCTTTTATCCTCACATTCAATTTAATCCATCACAGATTATGCCCTTTTCTCAAACACAACCCTAGTGTTGGTGCCGCCGCCGCCGCTCAAACCACTAAATGGTGTCGATCTTATCATCCCTGACCATATCCATCCCCTCATTCGTATGCTGAATCCGTAATAGGTGACCCCTCCTATCAGCGAGAACAGACATGTCATTAATCTCAGAGATGAAGATTTGACCTCAATTGATTTTACAAATCCTTTGTGTCTTGATATCACGATCGCTCCTAGCCTTGTTGAGAAATGGTCTGACAACTGGAGGAATGGTCTTGTAGTCAAGCTCCTTGGTAAGAATATCGGCTTCATCGCGTTATAGAGTCGCACTTTGGAATTATGGAAATTAAATGGCAAGGTGAACCTTTTGGACCTTGATTTTGGTTTTCATGTTACTAATTTTGAAAAACAGGAGGATAGAGATTGATAGGGAAGATTTTATCCCTATCTTTTAGGATAACTTACAGTTTATTCTTGAGCTAATAATTAAGTTTGATGTTTAATTTCACTTATATTTCAATAAATCAATGAGAAATAATAAAATATGTATTTTTAGTTAATTTTAGTTATTTTGAATCTCGTTTCGTTATAAATAAAATAAATAAATCAAGTAATCTCAGGTTCAATGTTTGCATTTTACAGGCTTAAGGAACACATGCAAGATGTAAGAGACAGACAAAAAGCCTAGAAAGAACTCGCCACACGCAACGTGAAAGGAAGAAATTCCTCTTATAGGTTGTCACATGGCGTGTGAGAAGTCAACACGATGCGTGGAATATGAATGGAATATCTGTCACATCCGTATCCTTAATTTTTGGTCTTTATACGCAATATTAAATTTTATCGATACACTATTTTGAGCAATTAAATTCTTGGAGTTGGATTAAATTATGAATCAGTGATTTTATATGAATTTTTACCAATTTTAGTTATATTAAAAGAAAATTTGAATAATTGTGATTATTTTTGCAAATGGTTTAAGGTTGTGGAATAATTTGGAAATTTGGTTGTGAAAAGAGATTTAAGCACATATCTTATGCCGTTTAGGGTCGGGTGTGACAATTTGGTATCAGAGTATATGATATATTCTTCGGACCTAATATGAATGGTTATTAAGGAATTTGAATATTTGGTGATCTGAAAAGACTTATATAGACAACAACTTAAAGTAGGTAAGAGAGTATGAATTTCGAGGACGAAATTCTTTAAGGCATGAAGAATTGTCACATCCTTGTTCTTAATTTTTTTTTATCTTTTACCCAATATTAAATTTTACCGATACAATATTTTGAGCACTTAAATTCTTAGAATTGGATTGAATTATGAATCGGTGATTTTATACGAAATTTTAATAATTTTAGTTATATTAAAAGAAAATTTGAATACTTGTGATTATTTTTATAAAATAGTTAATTGAAGGTAAATGGTTTATGATTATGAAATAATTTGGAAATTTGATTATGAAAATAGAATTGAGCACATACTTGATACCGTTTAGGTCGGGTGTGACAATATCGACTGAATTTCGGTAGTCAATGAAATCAACTAAGTCAATTGTCCCATAATCAACATGGCGTATGAGTGTTCAACACGTTGTGTGGGATGTATTGGCGCGAGCAAGAATGGTCTCCAAACGGCGTGTGAAAGGTTGAATTTTGTCATGGTCCACCCAAAGCATAGGTCAACATGGCGTGTGGGACATCCACATGCCGTGTGGCCCAAATTTTGGATTTTATGTGAATGAAGTTTCAACAATTGTAATTTACGATCATGCCCGGAGCTTGGTTTTTTTTATAAATAAGGGTGTTTGACACCCAATTAGATATTCAGTTTTTAAGCAATAAAAGCACCTTACACCTTGAGAGTTTGTTGTAGCAAAATTCCTCCATCGTCCCGATAAAGTTATGGTTCCATCCTCTTTCCCCAAGCTCGAAAGTTCCACCTCTGAATCCGAAGCGATGATTTTATGTCTGATTAGCTAGTTCTAAGGGCTGATTCTTCTTCCCTTTTATCTTGTTAACTAGTTTGTACTCTTTCTATGTGCTAGATTCGGTTGTATTCCGCTTTAACGCTTTCCACAGTTGTAATATATAATTTAAGATTTTCAATTTCACTATACTTATTGATGTTTATTTCTTGTTTTAATTCTCATAATTGATTATTGTGTAGATTGATTACAAACTCCGAAATCCATTAGGATTCATGTAGGTGTTGCCTCACCAGAATTGATAATCCAGAAACTGTAGGAATTGACAAGCCACGACACTTACATGCCCTATTTTCCGAATCTATGGAATTAGAATCATCTTAAGAGGGAATCATGATCTAAGTACTTAACGGAGTTGGTCAATTTATATATAATCGTATTTATAAGAGTAAATTGTTACTTATGTATAATCTAAAATATTATTTATTACTGTTTCACTCGTATTTTAATTTGGACCGATTTCGCAATTAATTAATCAATTCGGCCTAAATTATGTAAGTTGATGGGATTCAGACCGATTGGATAATTTTACCAATTATTTGACTTGGATTTGTAATTATTTTACTAATTACTTTTTCCATAAAAAAATGTGTAAAATATAAAGTTTCGGACGGATTTGGCAATTTACCAATTATTCTGACTGAAATGTGTAATTGTCCAAATTAATTACACAAATACAGCAATAAAATTGTGGAAGGGAGTTGACTGGAGATAGTGGGGGAGATAGTGGGCATGAACATGGTTAGTGGGCAAGAGCAACCTTACTTTACAGTTATAAAACTTCCTTGCTGAAACGTGGAACTATCTTGCTGAACCGTAAAACTTTCTTGCTGGGCAGTTATCTACATATTTTTTTACAGCAGAAACATATTTTTGCAGCATAAAATAGTTAGTGGAGGAGAGCAGATACATAACTTTCTTGCTGAAACTTAGAACTTTTTTGCTGGGCAGTTACCTTTATAATTTTTACAGCATAAATACAGCTTTTTGCATCAGAAAAAGTCTCTCGACAATCTCAGAAAAAAAAACTCACAACAACAATCAATAAAAATTAGACTCAATTTGTCAATTTCTTTCCATTTTCAATTTTTAGTTCTGCAATCTTTCTTTTTCAATTCTTAGTTCTGCATTTTCAATTCTTATATTTGTAATCTTTCAATTTCGATCTCAATTACATACATTTTATTCTCAATTTCGACATCGTTCATATTAATTAAACCTTTCTTCTTTACGGTTTTAATTTTGAACCTTTAAGCTTTTTCGTCCTTTAAGCTTTTCACAATCCTCGATTAGAAGTCGGATTTCATTCCTTTTATAATTTTTCTACAAAATTACTAGCACACTCGCACAATTCCAAAAAAATGCGAAACAATTACGTGTTGTAACTCAATGCAATCTGTATCATCTCATAAGGGATTGAACGCTAAATATTGTCTTATATATAGTTTAGAAGTAGTTCATAGTTGTTACTCAAACCAAACCAAAAGTATTCATCGCCTAGATAACGTTGTAAGACGGAGTAGTTTAATACTTGTGGGTATAAATCTCATGGATTTGATAGTTGTACTTAACCAGATTTATTAGTTGGTAACGACGAGGTACACTTATCCCCAAGTTACAGCTGTAGAGAGCGTGTGCTTGAGTATAATTAACTTGGGTTGATTCTCTACAACTCATCAGAGATCATGTTATCCATGATGGTCCTTGAATTGTCCAGGCTCACTACCTCACTGTTCGAACTTGGACTTCTGATTTTGTTCCTTCTAAGACTACCATTGATTTGACTATAGTTTGGGCTCGCTGTCCATAACTTCTTCTTCATTTTTATGCTGAAGATTGTTTGATGTTGGTGGGTAATTCTCTTGGCAAGGCCATCAGAGTGGACAAAAACATTAGATAGGCTACCAGATGTCACTTTGTCCGAGTGTGTGTTGAAATTGATTTGAAGAAACCTCCCATCGCTCAATTTTGTTTGAATAAGAAAGAATATCATGTGGAATATGAGGGCCTACATGTAGCATGTATTAAATATGGTAGATACAACCATGTAAAGGATTCTTGTCCCTTTCCGAGTATCTTGAGCCCCGAAGGCCCCCTCTAATGGAACGATCCAGCGATACAATCACACAGCCTTCAGAGAATGACAATTTGACTTTAAATATTTCAATTGGAAATTTGCTAGTGATACAAGCTGCCCCGGAGTACGGGCCTTGGATGATGGTCCATCGCCACAAGTACACCCCTAAGGTTAAACATCTTATTCCGCCAACTATAGGGAATAATGCAGCTACTGATACCTCTCAACTTATTGTCAATTCTTATAGTAGCGCTAATGCTCCTCAACCTGTGCCATTTACAATCATTGATTTTCAACCACGTAAAGGCTCGTCGAGCTCCTCGAGTATGCTCAATGAGGCGGTACTTCCCAACGATCTAACAGTAAGCCTCGCCTTGAGTCTGAAATTGTTTTGCATAATGTGTTTATGGGGTTAACTGATGACACTGCTGATGCTTTTATGAATGCGGACCAGTCTATGTACAAAGAGAATAATTATGATTTTACCTTTACAACCAACTGAAGTAAGCAATCGAGTCGAGGCTAATTTTTTTGGGTAAGCAGTTTTAGCTTCCAACTCACCAAACAACAAAATTTTAAACTGCTGGAGACCAATTTTTTTTTTCTCGGCTCTACCTGACTATCTTTAAAAATTTGCCTTCAGCAGGAACATTGTTGGCAAAACTAAAATTAGCCCTCTAGATATAAATTCATGGTTTCTCCACTGTACATGATCAAATAGTTACAAGCTATTAGTAATTAATTAAGTTTTAACAAACAAGTTTATCTTTTAAAATAAACAAACACAAGTTTATACAAACTGTTAATCAAATTAATTAGTAAAATTAATTAAAAAAATCATTTAAAGGTTGATGTAATAAACTAACCTCTAAATATTAAATTCTATTTATGAAATAGAACCCTTTCTTACCTTAAGAAACCTCCAAACAAACATAGCCTAGCCTAGAGGGAAGGGGTAAAAATAATGAAAAAAGATCCAAACCTTTGTGATTTGATTGGATTAGATGATCAACCTATAGAATATATTCATGAATATGACCACAAGAAAGCAACCCGCATCAGATACCAGCCATAATATTTTTAATTTTATATTCTATGTACTTTTGAACAAAACTTCAGCAGTTACATTCTGGCCTTTTCCCATCATTTATAGACATGTTTTACAACAAATAAAAAATAAATATATATACATGTTTTACACTTTCATTTGCTTTGGATTCTTTTACATATATATATAATGTAAGTAATAAAATGTTTACTAGAATTACTCACACAAAAGGAATTGATTTAGTAATATTCATATTAATTTTATAAAATTATTTAAATTTGTTTAAAAAAAGTTATTTAAATTTATTTGAACCTTAACAGAATTCAAACTCGATTTGGTTAAAGTCGAAAGAATTACAATTTATAATATGAATAGGCATATTAATGGACCAGATTGTACTGGGTTTGAGTCAAGTCCAACGGATTTCTATCTTAAAATACTTAACTCAGATCTAGTCTAACTTGCTATTATTTTAGCCACGTTCGAGCTCGAATTTAAAAATCAAATTCCAAACGTAGTCCAAATGAAGCCACCTATATATATTAGAGGACGGGTCGGACTGGATCGACCAATGTTATTTTTATAAATCCCAAGTTCGTCTTATATATAGGCAAGCTTTAGTGTACCTAGGCCAGGCCTAAGGGCATGTTTCCTTGTCCAAACGTAGGTATGGGCAGACCTAACGTAGCGGGCTAAGTGGGTATCCGAACCCGTGAACAGATCTAAATATCAGTAGTTAAATTTTCTCTAGAAGTATATATGTACCCTTGCATTAGCTTTAAATTCAATGAGAAAGTTTGAATCTCAATCTTAATTATATCTTATGAGTCTCATTTTACCACGTGTGGATTCCTTTTAATAAATGAGAGTTTTCAGGATTTAAAACCATAACTATTGTCAATGAACCATTTAATCCAAAAACTTAAGTTGATATTTAAAATCCAATAATAGCTTTTATTATACACTAACATTGGTGTGAGAGATTCTAATACTATAGTATGAAACCATTTTAACTAAAAGTTTAAATTGATAGTTAAAACACACTAATAGCTTTTATTATAATCTCTAATAGGAACATTAATGCAAAAACCGCAACAATATATCTTATTAATATAAATCAATCATTCTCTTTCTAATTTTGTTGTGAAATTCAGCTTATTTTTTTTATAAGATATTATTAGACATCTTAGCTGTCAAATATTGTACATTTATTATTTTGAATTAGTCATAGATATTATCTGTTTTCAAATAAGTTGTTGTAGCTTCTCATACTCTATGTAACTATTTAATATGTATCATCTAATGAGAAACCAACCGAGTTTCTAGCAGTTTCATGGTATCAAGAGCTTCAATGGTTTAATAACTCTATATCTCTCCTTCTTCGATCCTTTTTTTCTTCCTGTACGTGTTGGAACTCGTTCACTCACCACATCAACCAGTGGAAATGGAACCAACAGCAACACCTCTTCTTCAACCCTTGCTGCTATTCCGATATTCAATCTCTCACATCATTTATCCCTAAAACTTGCCCCATAAAATTTCCTATTATGGAAAACACAGATATTACTGATTATCAGTGGCTCCAATTTCGAAGATCATAACTGATGGCGAAAAAAATCCAGAATTTCGTGATTGGAAGAGGAAAGATCAGATGGTCCTCAGTTGGACCATATCCTCTGTTTCCCAAAGTGTCTTACCTCAATTGGTTGGTGTTGCCACTGCCTATGTCAATTGGAAAAAAATTGATTAAAGCCTACTCAGTTGGATTCTGGTTCAAATTCGAGATATGAAACAACGTCTGCATAATCTTAAGAGAGAGAGAATGAGAGTATCTCCGATTATATACAGGCTGCGAACTCATCAGCGATTAGCTTGCTTCTCTTCATCATTTCGTATCCAATGGCGATTTGGTCGAGTCCATTCTTGATGGTCTTGGACCTGCTTACAGATCTTTTATTCATGCCCTCTAAGCATGTATGTCAATTATTTTTTTATGATGACCTGCTCGGTCTACTGCTCAGTGAAGAGCTCTAGTTGGCTTGGGAGCATGTTGTAGTTCCCTTTTCACCTTCAATAAACTATTCGGCTAGAGGATCCACTTATGGCCCTGAGTGTGGACAGATGGACACTTCAGTATGCCTTCTCATCCATATCAGACTGTCTTTGTGCCTCTTGATGTAAGTTCCCTCACTTTCTATAATTGTAGGGGAGCGGGTCACATATCAAAACAGTGCACCTCACCACGATTACCTTCACCAAATATCACTACCACCTCGAATCCCACCAAATCGGATTGACTTGTTGATTCAGGAGCAACTCACCACCTAACCAGTGATCTTGGAAAGCTCCATGTTCACAATGAATATGATGGCCCAGAGGAAGTTACTATAGGTAATGGTCAATCTATTCTCATTTCTCATATTGGCAATTCCAAATTTATTGTTTCTAACTCTTATCTACAGCTTACAGATGTTTTGTGTGTTCCTAACACAGTGAACAATTTATTGTCTATTTCATCTTTAACAAAGTATAATCCTATCTCTATGAAATTTTTTGCTGACTATTTCATTTGAAGGATTTGAAGACACATCAGGAACTTCATAGGGCTCAATTCACAACGACCACTACACCATGTCTTTGCCATCTAGTACCTCGTATAAAAGTTCAAGCCTATAATATTTCTTTATCTTTGTGGCATGCACGCTGTTAGACGAGGTGTCGCGGCCTAATCTCCCGGGCGGACCGGGGGGTGGACAACCTCATGGCGACGTAAGCGGTGATTGGCGCCGAAAGCAACCAATCGTGGAATCAAGCTGCTCGGCAGGACCGGAGCTCGGAGATATGGAAGAGTCGCCACCCACGAATGGGAAAATGAACACCGATCCCTTGCGGGAGACCGGTGTGGGTTCGGGAAACTTAGGTACGAACCGAGAAGGCTAGCTCCTTTCCAGAGAAAGGCTACTAGGCACCCCGACATCGCCCGGTTATGAACCACCGGCCTTCTACTCAGCATGTTAGGCGATAACGGACTAATCGTATACTTCTTTAAGTTTAAAATTCATTTGAAACCCTTTTCTTTCTCTTTTTTAGAAACCGTTTTGAGCATATGATATTGAAAAGCCACATCAGTAAAGAATCACCCATTTATGTTTATACATACACAGAGAGGGGGAAGAAAAGAAGTGATTTATTTACAACTGTATTAAATATTATGTCGTGTGTTTATTCTACACTAACTTATTTCTCCAAAGCGGATTTATTTACATGGTTCGCACCTTAATCGCCGTTGGAACGATTTAGGTGCGTTTTAAAACCCCGTTTGATGAAGTTCACTCGAATCGCCGTTGGAACGACTCGAGTATTTGAAAACGTATGAGATAAAAACCTTTTAATGAGAAAACATGGTTAAACATACAAGTCAATTTTACTTTGTACAAATTCTTTAAGAAAATGGTTCAAAACTCTATTATTTGCAAAGAAAACGATTTTAATTACAATGTTCGCTTAATCCGTCGTTGGAACGGGCTAAGGTTTTAAAACGTGGTGTTTTGAAGACGATTTGAAATATCAACAAAAATGACTCTATTTATCCACATTAGAAATCTAAGAAAGCTCATTAGCTTAAATAATTTAATTGAAAACTCTCTTTTTGTGATTTATTTTCCCCACTTATTTAATGGACTCTCTAACTATTATAATTACCATAAGACACTTATTTAAAGCAAGATTTATAATCAAACAAGGCCCATTTGAGACATCCATGAATGGGCCCAAAAGAATAGAGAAAATAATTTAGACATATATATATATACAAGTAAATCAAAAAGGAGGATATGAAAACCCAAAAATTAATATAAAAGGAACTTTATGTATATGGAAATAATAGGTACTATATACTTATACTTTAAAAATGTTAAAACAATAAGTAAATCTTATGGACAAGAAAATAATATTTACCCAAAAATAACTTCCTTCAATAATCAACAAAATAACCCAGATGTTCCCAAAACTATACATATATGTATATAATTAATATAGTTTAAATACCAAAAATGACATATACTAATATCCATCCATTATTTCTCAAAATATCAAATAACTAATATTTAAACATAGCCTAAGTTAATAGAAAGGAAATACATATATATATATATATATATATATTTATACTTATATTGTAAAATAGGATAAAAATGATATATAAACATTCTAAAATAAATATATATACTAAAGTTCTAAAATAATTTGAAAAAACATGTATTACTTAACTATATATATATATATACCAAGGATTAAAAGTCTAAAAGTTAAGAAAAGGGGACCGAAATGGCATTTTTTACATTTTGGCAGATTTACTACGGAAAATCCGTCGGTAAACAGCCTTTAGTGACAGAATTGGCAAATTACAGCAGCACTCCAACATTTTCCAGATTTGTTCAAAAGCATTAAATTAAATCTAATTCAACCGTTTTGGACTTCCGAACTACCAAAGATGGATCATAGTCGAAAACGGAAGTTCCTAAAACGATGTTTTTATTTTAAAACGTTATTTGGAAACCTCTTTTAAATAAAAAACTTATAATTACAACATTTTCGATACCCGAACTACCTTTTTATCGGATCACGGTTCGTATTGGGATATCCAAAACGAGGTTTTTATTTTAAAACAAAACTGAATTTTATTTAACACGAAACGAAAATTAAATAAATACGTTAATTAAATAAAACGTGACAAAATAAATAAATAACTAAAGGAATAAAAACTATAGCATAAAAAAACTAAATAGAAGGAGAGAATAAATTAAATAAAATAAAGAGTCTAGTTCTCGGATAATACCTTTAATTCGGTATCTGACAGTCGAAGCCGATTGATTCCACGAACCGCGAGCTTCCGTTTTTTATGAAAAATTTAGTAAAAATTGAACTTAGGAAATTTAGAGATTTTCAATTTTAGGAAAAAAAATATTTTTTTCCCAAAAAATCCACTTCCTCTCCCTAGAAAAATATCTAGTGTGAGAAAGCTCTCCCAAAAAATCCTCCCCCTTTACCTTGGGATCCGTGCCCTTATATAGGAAAACGGATCCCGGAACAATGGGCGACGCCCAAAAAAATTTGGGCGTCGCCCATTGTGGTTGGGCGGCCGCCCAACCTAGTGTTGGGCTACCGCCCAACATGAGTTGGGCTGCCGCCCAACAATGTTGGGCGATCGCCCAACATGAGTTGGGCTGTCGCCCAACAATGTTGGGCGAGCGCCCAACCCTCGTCGGGCGTCCGTCCGACGCGTTGGGCGTTCGCCCGACGTGGTTGGGTGCCCGCCCGGCGACCCTCGGGGCGTGCCCCGCGCCGTCGGACGCGTGCACTCCGTGGCCACCGAGCGCGCGTTCCGCGCAGCCAGACGCTCGCACGTCGCGGCCGCCGAACGCGCGCCTCACGCTGCCAGGCACGTGTGCTCAACGGCCCACGAGGGCGCGCACCGCCAGCGGTCCCAGGCATTGCTCGGACGTCGAGAGCGTGCCACTCGCGGTGCGTCCGACGGACGCCGCGCGCACGTCTCGAGCCGTCAAGCGGGCGTTCGACCATCGTCGTCCGCGTGCGGGATGCCGTTGCGTGCCCGCGCCGTGCCGTTAATTTTCCTCAGCTTATTATTCTTTATATATTTTTCAAAACTTCCGGAATCAATCGCTTCGACCGTCTTGTTTCAGGTTTTCGTCACAGGTCCTCCGACTTGGTGTCTATAGTTGCCCCTACTTTTCTATTTTGATAGTGATGTATGTGGTTCGAAAACGTTTTTTGCTAACGTAACACATGCAATGTAAAACATATAAACGTAAAAGACACGTAACGAGTAGGAGGAAACATACCTGACCTTTGCGCTGCGCGCTCCGGCGTTGCTCTCTGACTGCATCAGACTCTGCTTCGGGCTGCACTGTAGTTCACGACCGCGGGGATAATGGCTAAATAGCTACCCTAGTTTACGACCGCGGGGATAATGGCTAAACAGCTACCCCATTTCAAGATTGCGGGGATAATGGCTAAATAGCTACCCTGATTTACGACTGCGGGGATAATGGCTAAATAGCTACCCTATTTTAAGATTGCGGGGATGATGGCTAAACAGCTACCCTGGTTTACGACTGCGGGGATGATGGCTAAACAGCTACCCTGGTTTACGACTGCGGGGATAATGGCTAAACAGCTACCCCATTTCAAGATTGCGGGGATAATGGCTAAACAGCTATCCTATTTCAAGATTGCGGGAATAATGGCTAAACAGCTACCCTATTTCAAGATTGCGGGGATAATGGCTAAACAGCTACCCTATTTCAAGATTGCGGGGATAATGGCTAAACAGCTACCCTATTTCAAGATCACGGGGATAATGGCTAAATAGCTACCCTGATTTACGACTGCGGGGATAATGGCTAAATAGCTACCCTATTTTAAGATTGCGGGGATGATGGCTAAACAGCTACCCTGGTTTACGACTGCGGGGATAATGGCTAAACAGCTACCCCATTTCAAGATTGCGGGGATAATGGCTAAACAGCTACCCTATTTCAAGATCACGGGGATAATGGCTAAACAGCTACCCTATTTCAAGATTGCGGGGATAATGGCTAAACAGCTACCCTATTTCAAGATCACGGGGATAATGGCTAAATAGCTACCCTGATTTGCGACTGTGGTGAAGATGGCTAAAAAGCAACTCCGGTCAGCGACCACGAGCCAGATGGCTAAAAAGCAACTCCGGTCTGCGACCAAGAGTCAAATGACTCAAAAGCAACTTCGGTCTGCGACCGAGAGTCAAATGGCTCAAAAGCAACTTCGGTCTGCGACCGAGAGTCAAATGGCTAAAAAGCAACTCCGGTCTGCGACCGTGAGTCAAATGGCTAAAAAGCAACTTCGGTCTGCGACCGAGAGTTAAATGGCTCAAAAGCAACTCCGGTCTGCGACCGTGAGTCAAATGGCTAAAAAGCAACTTCGGTCTGCGACCGAGAGTCAAATGGCTCAAAAGCAACTCCGGTCTGCGACCGTGAGTCAAATGGCTAAAAAGCGGGGGCTGTTTCTGGATTTTCTTACCACACTGTTGTCTGTATTTTCCCACTGGAGCTATCATCTCGACGATTCGATGGTTCCGGTAAGTGATTCCGCCCTCTTTTCATTTTATTCATGATATGCTCGGAGGTTTTATTGTGTGTTTTTTTTTTGCTTTTTTGCAGGAGGGATCCTGGCGGAGTGCCCACCTATCTGATTTTTTTGACGATACTCGGGCACAAACCCCGGTGTGCGAGCAGCCCTATTTTGTCGGCGAGTCCTCCAGTGCAGCTCGACCGGAGGGGTCGTCCATAGGCGTGCCTATACCAGGCTACGAGAGGGATTACGCTACGATCCGCTATGATGAGTCCGGGGTACATTACGCGGGATTTGAGGCGGCCCCTCCTATCTTCTCCTCGAGGGTCCCGTTTGATCCCTCGGACGCTTCTCTGACCACGAGAGAGACTTGTACTGATTACGTAGGGCTGTCTGGTTATCTCCGAGACCACCTCAGCTTGCGCTGCACCGATCACCTGGTATGTATCATTACTGTACTTTAGTGTAGTGAAATGTATGCATGTATGTATGATTTATATTTTTTGCCTATGCTGCCTTTTATCTGTTCTTTTTCCTTTTCTGTAGAGTGATCTACATGCCCACGAGCGGAGACAGAGCGAGCTAGTGCGGGAGGCTGATGCCCGAGTTGGTCACGTGTATCAAGAGAGGAACGACCACTGGTCGAGGATGATGCGACGGGAGACTGAGGGTCGCCTTGCCGTCGAGGAGAGGGCGCGTGATGAGTCGATCAGCCGCCATGCTGCAGAGGAGAGAGCACGAGCTGCTGATGAGAGAGCACGGGTTTCTGATGAGAGAGCGCGAGTTTCTGATGAGAGAGCGCGTGCTGCCGAGGAGACACTATCTGCGGAGCGGGCATCTCACCTGAGAGATTTTGAGAAGTATTGGGACTTCCCTCCGTATTAGGCTCGTCATGTATTGCTTTGTAGCTTTCATTATTGCTTTGTAGCTTTTATTAGGGTTTCTCTGATGTATAGCTGATGTATAGGGAGTGGGGTGGATAGTAGGTAGGCTTTTTGTGAAAAGTAGGATAGGAAATGTATAACCCGTGATTCATATTACCATACATTCGGTAGATTATAATGATTCCAATCGTTCTCGTCAAATATATTCATGCCTTTATTTATTTACAAACAACAGAAATACTTAGTCTCTTATACATTGTTTTTGTAATTGCTCAAGTCATAACTATTGTTACCAGGACCCGCCTTTCGGTTTTCGGATCCCGGCGATTTTTCTCCTCCCCTTTTATTATCCCGGAATTTTTAAATGAGTGCCCTTTCGGGTTTTCACCCATTGGGATATCCCTTATTGTTGCATAGGTCGCCCTTTGCGGGTTTTCAACCTATCGGGAATTTTTCTTTATTTTTGTACGAAAAGTATTTCTTAAGCCTATCCAGGTTGGTAGGTTCGGAGAATTCCATGCCGTCCATTGTGGTTAACCTCACCGCTCCTTTGCTTAGTATCTTCTTTACGACGAATGGTCCTTCCCAGTTAGGCCTGAACTTCCCCCTCGGGTCGGTGTGCGTCACACGGATCTGTTTCAGCACCAAATCTCCTTCTTTGATAGGGCTGGTCTTGACTTTTTTATTGAAAGCCCGAGCCATCCTTCTTTGATACAACTGTACATGGTAAAGGGCTTCCATCCTTTTCTCATCAACTAAAGCCAACTGCTCGCATCACCTCTTTACCCATTCCGCCTCGGGAATTTCTGCCTCCACCGCAATTCTCAACGCTTTTCGATCTCAACTGGCAAAACTGCTTCTGTGCCATACACCAAAGAGAATGGTGTTGCCCCAGTCGAGGTTCTGACTGTCGTGCGATAAGCCCACAACGCGAGTGGGAGGTGCTCATGCCAGTTCCGATGTGATTCCACCGTCTTTACGAGGATCCTTTTAAGGTTCTTATTAGCTGCTTCTACTGCCCCATTAGCCTGTGGACGGTACAGAGAAGACCTGTGATGTTCAATGCCATATTCTCGGAAAAGATTCCTTACTTCCCCCTGAAACTGGACTCCGTTATCCGTGATCATGTGATGAGGCACTCCGAACCTGGTGATCAAGTGTTTTTCAATGAACTTTCTCATCTGCTTGGATCCCAGTTTGCTAAACGACTCTGCTTCAACCCATTTGGTGAAATAATCGATGGCGACTGCAATAAACTTATGTCCATTTGAAGCATTAGGCCTTACTTCGCCGATGATGTCAATGCCCCAGGCAGCGAATGGCCAAATAGGTGCTAGCACATGTAGTTCCATGGCCGGAAGATGACTGCAATCGCCGTGGATTTGACAATCGTGACATTTCTTTGCATACTCGTTACAATCCCTTTCCATGGTGAGCCAATAGAAGCCTTGCTTTATGATTTTCTTTGCTAACACCGCTCCTCCCATATGGGCTCCACAAATTCCTGAATGTACTGATTACATCGCCTCGCAGGC
Source organism: Euphorbia lathyris (assembly GCF_963576675.1). Taxonomy (NCBI): domain Eukaryota; kingdom Viridiplantae; phylum Streptophyta; class Magnoliopsida; order Malpighiales; family Euphorbiaceae; genus Euphorbia; species Euphorbia lathyris. The sequence goes on along the minus strand of NC_088914.1, from coordinate 73,416,976 downwards.
TTCCCCCGCATCCAAGCATCTGAGTTGTAATCCATCAACGTGCCTTTTGTAAAGCAAGTCGTTATGGATGACGAACTGACGAGCTAGCCTTCTAATCACAGCTTGATCCCTAGGTTCTGACTCTGCCGGATATGTCCCATCTTTCATGAAGTTCACGATATCGAAATACCATGGTTTTTCATCTGTCCCTAACAGCATTACGTCCTCGTAACATGGTTTGTGAGATCTTCTCAATACCAACGGCTTTGAAGCAAGGTTCCGGGGGTTGTCCCAAACTGACACCAAAGTAGCCAAGGCATCCGCCGCCTGGTTCTGTGCTCGAGGAATATGATAGAAGCGACATTCTTTGAATCTCAATGCCAACCCTTCTAGCTGATCTAGATACGGACGTAGCCTTTCTTCTCTCACTTCCCAGTTTCCTTGTGCCTGTTCGATGATCAGCTTGGAGTCACCCCAAATTTTGACATATGACGCTCCCAGTGCTGCTAATGACTCCAAACCATAAATGCATGCTTCGTATTCGGCCATATTGTTGGTAAGGGGGAAGGATAACTTCTTCGCCATCGGGATTCTTTCTCCTTCCGGGGAGATAAGTAGTACTCCTACTCCGGCTCCATTCGAATTAACTGCTCCGTCGAAGAACATTTTCCACGGTATAACTTCGACTGCATTCAAATGTTCATCGGGGAAATCATAGCTTATCTCTTTTTCTTCTGTATTCAGGGGTTGATTAGCCAAAAATTCTGCCACGGCTCTTCCTTTGATAACCTTCTTCGTCACATATTCAATGTCAAACTCGGACAAAAGCAACAACCATCTGGCTAACTTCCCCGTCAAGGATGGAGTTCGGTATAGATATTTCACGGGGTCCATCCGAGAAATAATGATCACTTTATACGATTGGAAATAGTGCCGCAGTTTCTTCGTCAACCACACGACTGCCACACATGTCTTTTCGATCATGTTGTATTTGAGCTCATACTCTAGGAACTTCTTACTCAAATAATACACCGCGTGTTCCACACCGGTGTCTCCCTCTTGAGCTAACATTGCTCCAATAGATCGCTCCTCAATTGCTACATAGAGGAGAAGTGGCTTTCCCAGTTTAGGCGGTCTCAACACTGGCGGATTAGACAAGTAACTTCAGACACTCTCCAACGCTTGTTGACACTTATCATTCCAAACGACGGGTTGGTCTTTCCTTAACAACTTAAAGATTGGCTCGCAGATTGTGGTGAGTCTTGCTATGAACCGACTGATATATTGAACTTGCCCCAGAAACCCCCTCACTTCCTTCTCATTTCTCGGCGCTGGCATTTCCTTTATAGCCTTCACTTTATCGGGATCCACCTCAATTCCCTTATTTCCGATTACATAGCCTAAGATTTTCCCCGACGAAACGCCGAAAAAGCACTTCTTCGGGTTTAACCTTAGCTTGAATTCTGCAGTTCGGGCCAAAAACTTCTCGAGTGCGGCAAAATGCCCTTCTCTTGTCTCTGATTTGACCATCATGTCATCCACGTAGACTTCTACCTCTTTGTGTATCATGTCATGGAACAGTGCCGTGGCCATTCTCTGATAGGTTTCCGCGGCATTTTTCAAACCAAATGGCATCACTCTGTAACAGTATGTTCCCCACTCAGTTGTGAACGAGGTCTTCGCTTTGTGCTTTTCGGCCATCTGAACTTGTATGTAGCCCATGAAACCATCCACATTCGTGTGTAAGACGCTTGACGCTGCACTGTCGATCAATACATCGATATGAGGCAATGCGAACTCATCCTTGGGGCATGTCTTGTTAAGATCTCTGTAATCCACGCACATCCTCACTTTGCCGTCCTTCTTTGCGATGGGCACTACATTTGCGACCCAAGGGGGATAGTCGATTACTTCGATGAACCCTGCTTCTAACTGCTTCTTTACCTCCTCTCTGATCTTATCTGCCCATTCGGGTCTCATACGTCGGAGCTTCTGCTTTACGGGCCTCGCCTCGGGATATGTTGGAATACGGTGAGTTACGATTGATTGATCAATTCCAGGCATGTCTTCGTATGTCCAAGCGAATACAATTTCGTATTTTTTAATTATTCTCTCAAATTCTTTTCTCTCTTCAATAGTTAATGCTTGAGCAATTTTTATAAGTTTAGGATTTTCATCCGTACCAAGATTGAAAGTTGACATTTCTATTGTATTGATTTCAAATGTAGGCATGTTATATGAATGAGAATGCATGGAATGATCATGATCAACATCAAGCAAGTAAGCAAAATCAGAATTCATTTCATTGATAGCGTGGGTGATTACATCATCGGACTCAAACAAAGCAGTAATACAATTTTCATCCTCAATATCTTCGGACTTCTCATATACTCTCGAGGTACTAGGCTCAATTTCAGCTCCTGTAGCCGCTTCAATGGTAATGACCTGCTCCTCGGCATTTGAATCCAGCATCATGATCTCCTCGACAAAGCAGCTTGTCTTTCCTTTGCCCCAGTCGGCGACATCATTGAAGATTTCAAACCCTGGCAGAATCTTTCCTTCCGTGCTAGTCCATGACTCGGAGGTTCCCGAATATGGCTTTCCCTGCCCCTCGCACACAAAATACTTCCTCAAGCCCACTTTTCCTTCGGTGCTCGCATTGGACGGACCTCCTCGCTCATATCCTAAACCCCTCCGGGTTTTCTGACTTTTAAAATCCGGAAACTCTGACAACCCTTGATGGTGTGCTCCTAATCCCATTCCCGGGATGAAACCTCCTTTCATCATCTTCACCACATCGGTGGTCATGCTCGATTCGTAAATCCCGGAGACTTGGAATCCGGAGAAAAGTTAAGGCTCAATTCCCAATGCTGCCACCGAGCTCAATTTCTCAGCTCTAATTGTAACTATCTCCTCCCCGAAAGGGAACTTGATCATTTGGTGGAGCGTGGAGGGCACACCTCCCAGCTTGTGGAACCAAGGGCGTCCCAACAACACAGCAAAAGTTACCGGGATGTCCAATACTGTGAACTCAGTCTCTTCCTCATGCGGCCCTACTTTCAATTTAGCCTTGAAAACTCCTTCAATATGCCTACGGCTGTCATCGTATGCTCTGATCACTGTTTTAGAAGCTGTCAAATCTCCTCTCTCCACTCCCAACTTCGACAAGAGTTTCAACGGACAAACATTAATGGCCGATCCATCATCGACCATCACACAGCTAGTCTTCTTCCCGTTAATTTCCGCTCGGATATACAATGGCTTATTATGAGCCTTCCCCTCTTCTGGGAGATCTTCGTCAGTAAATGTGATCTCTGTCTTCTTTCGGGCCATAATTGCCCCTACTAGCGCTGCCGGCTCAGTATCGGTGGAAATAACCAAATTCTGCAACTCTTTCATCAGATTTTCACGATGGTACCTAGAATGGCATAAAACTTCCCAGACCGTAGACTTAGCTTGCGTCTTCTTCAACTGTTCAAGAACTTGGTCGTCGGGCTTAGGAGCCGAACCTTCTCCAATCTCAATCTCTACCATTGGTGCCTTTCCCTCGGCCACACGACCTGATCTCGTCATCACCGCAACTTCCGGCTCATCTGACTCGTCCCAAATGTTGATAGGGATCTTCCGATTGGCATCCTCCTCGTCCGAGGAACTTGCCCAAATGTCCACGACCATCAAATCCATGACGTGAGGAACACTCGGATTCAGGAAAAAGGGATCCGCCGATCCATACAAGGCCCAACCTATCAACTCATCATAGTCACGGAGGGACACTCTACTCATCCTTCTCGCGGCCAACGGAATAGCACCTCGTTGTATGCACATGAGCTGCACCTTATCGCTCATTGTCTCATTACACTGCTCATAACGGTGCCTCCACCTTCTAGCATAATCCACAAAGTGTTCCTCGGGGAATTGCCTAATCCTGTCCAAATCGTCCAGGGATCCCGTCCACGGAATGTACGTTTCATATCTCGCCACAAAGGCATTTCGGAGCGGTATCCAATGACACATCTCTTCCTCTGACAGACCCTGATGCCACAATAAGGCTTCACCCATCAAAGTTTCCGGAAAATGTTCATGCAACTCACACTGTGGAAATCCAGCGTTATACATATGATCGCGGAATATCCTTGCATGCTCCACAGGATCCCGGTATCCACCATACCTAGGCATCGCTAACACCGCATCGGGTGTTTGGTAAGACGGGGAATCAGGAGTTTGCTCTGCTAGCATCCATACCGTATATTCCTTGATAAATCTCTTCGTCATAGCTGCCCAATCGGTCTTAACATACATCGGCAGCGACATGTACCACATCAGCGGTTCACCCATCAGTGAATTACAAAACAAGCTAGTGATCTCTTCTTCTTTAAAACTCAAAGCTGTCATAGCCGATAAGTAGAAGTGGAGGTGCTCCATAGGGTCCTTATTGCCGTTATATTTGCTCACCCTCGGTAATGGACGCTTGATGGGTCCAATCTGCATCGCAAAGCGCTCCGCAGTTTTATCTTCAGCTCTCTGATACTTTTCTAGAAACAAATCCGACAACCGGTCCCAATCATGCTTGCAAGAGTCGGGTAATGAATGGAACCATTCCAAAGGCTCACCTACCAGCGAATGGTGGAACCACTGAGCAATCTCATCTACTCCGAAGGATTCAATAAACATGTCGTGCATATACTCACGCAAGTGCACTTCGGGATCCCTTCCTCCACTGAACAAACCCAAATTTGGCACGATAGTCCGAGACGACCCTTCACCGGTCTCTTCGGCACTATCCTTGTCATATGGTGCTCCACCATCTGATCCTTCCTCCATTGGTTCATCCTCTTGTTCCTCCCCCAAGAAGGACACATACAGACCATTTCCCACATTACTTCTTTCGACGGAGTCCAACAACTCCTCTACATCTTCCTCAAAAGATTCCATCACCACAGTTTCCATCAAACCAGCTCCGATCACGCTCACCCTATGATTAGGCAATGGATTGCGCCTAACGGAGGGGTTTGCTGACGAAGGATCAGCTATCTTCTTCTCCTCAATCAAATCTTGGATTTCGTGTTTCAGCCTCTCGCAATTCTCAATCGTATGTCCATAACTGCTGTGGAACTCACAATACCCTCTAGCCTGAATCTGCGGAGTAGGTTGAGCTTTGTTATACGGGGTAAGGGCTTTCAACAATCCCTTCTTCTGCAGACGCTCGAAAACTTTAGCATAGGTTTGATCGAACTTGGCGAACCACCTCTTTTCAATAGCATTAAGATCAACCACTTTCACTGCTGCGGATTCTGTACTCGCGCTAGGCCCTCCGGCACCATATCCAGACTTCGTCCACTTGGTATAAGCTTTCTTCGGCTCCCCATCACCTTCAACAGTCAAGGCACAACTATACATCTGATTGAAATCAGTGAACGACATATATCGCAACTCATTTTTGATATACGGCAACGTGTTGCCAACCACCATTCGAATCTGATCCTGCTCGAGCGGCTTTTGTTTCATCACTGCGGCCTTAGCCCTCCATCTTTTCACGAAATCTGAAAGGGATTCCCCAGCCTGCTGCTTAGTGCTCTCTAACTCTTTCAAAGTGACTTCCAACATGGTGTTAAAACTATACTGAGCGATGAATGACTTCGCTAACTCCTTCCAATCCTTCTTTGTCACCATTGGCAGTGCATGGAACCACGTGAGGGCAACCCCCTCCAGGTAGGTGTTAAACAGCCCCAAGACTTGATCCTCAGTCAGGATCGTGTGCTTCATTACCGCAACGTACTGATTCATGTGAGCGGTGGGATCTCCAGTTCCATCGAACTTTTTCATGTCAGGGAGCCAGAATTTCAGAGGCAAAGCTGTTGCTGTCAAGCAATTCTTCAAGTTATAGAAATCCTGACTTCCGGAGCTTCCTCCGCGCAAGTCCTGCACTTCCTGTGTGATGTGTTGCCTCCACTCCTCTTCCTTAGCTTTCTCCTTCTCTAACTGTTTTCGGACATAATCCTGATAATCCTCCTCATTCCCAAAGCGAGGGCCATCGTTCACCTCATTCTCAGCACGCTTACTACCACTCTTGTTGTCCTTCAGTGCTAACTCAGCTAGCTGGGCCAAGATTGCGGCAAGCTAGTCGTTGATATTGTTCACAGAATTCTCCAATTCAGCCACTTTCTCGTCGGTCGCAGACATACTGGCGGAAGACTGAGTATGCCCAGACGAAGATGATTCCGAAGCCACAACTACTGATTCGGGACTGTCTACTCGCAACTGATCAAACTGTCTGACAAGCCGATCACTCTCGCGAAACCACAACCGCTTAATGATGACGTCTGCGCGAACGGTATCCATTAGTATGTATGCATGATTTCATATGCATGATTCGTGGTGTGTGCGTTTATTTATTTACGATTATAAGATAAGAAGAACAAACGTTAGTTCTATTTACATGTATCACAACATCTCTCTTCCACCCTTATTCCTCCACACACTCGTTGGTCCAGGTCTCTTTCCTAGGATTTTGGTTTTTTGGCTCACATTGCGGTCCCGGGGACGCGTGATGCCGTCGATTATTGCGGAAAAATAAATCATTCATCAGACAATACAATTTGTTTTGACGTATCAACGTTCAGTGACTCAGAAATCGACCAAGTTGGATTGTCCTTTCGGAATAACTCGTCTTTCGTCCTTTTGTGAGACGCATTAATTCGGGTTTTGACTCCCTTTGAGCGCATCTCAGTTTTTAGACGTGGTTCGAGTTATTCTTCTAGTCCAATCGTTCGTTATTGTCAATGACTCGTTCCCTTTTGTTCGCGCGGGTTCGTGTCTCGATTTTTGGATTACAACGGGATCTTTTAGATCTATCGAGAGACGTAACCACGTGTTTATTTAGTGATGGAATCACTTTTGGATTTTATTTTAGGGAACGGACTCATCGCGTAACGCGTTTGTTCTTAGCGTCGAGGATCCGTTTGCTCATTTTGCTACGTGAAAAGACGGCGAGTCTTATTTTGAGCGCACGATAATCTTTCGGCTAATTACAACTCTTTGTTCCTCCCAATCCACGGGATATATCATCTCAGTGTGGTTATAGAAAATCAACGTTTCGTTGAATCGCATGTTTATTCGAAGCGAGGATATCACCGTTTTCCTTCCTTTAGGCGCGAATTTAAGCAAACACGTATATCGGGCCATATTTCTTGCAGTTTTGGTAACGGTCGAAATGATCGAGTCGTTAGTCAAAACCCGCAGTCTCGTCCATATGGCGCAACTATATGGTTTGGCTTAATTCGGCTTCGAGATTTTAAATGGGGTATACTCTCGTCCGAGGCACGTATTCAACGATATTGGTTTATTTTCTTTAACTACTCGCGGGATTAACATATATCGTAGATTCAGAATGATTTTGATCGATTAGTTCATTTTTCTTTTCTTTATTTTCTTAGTCATCTGTACGGGCACATCCATTTCTCTTAAGAACGACACGAGGCATAACGTTACGACAGGGTCGTTCGAAACAGAAATGTTCTTCGTTTTTGTTTCATCATGATCTCGTTTTATCCTAATTTATTTAAAGAATGTGAATAACGGCTATTGTTAATATAGTCTTTTGTATCGACATGTAATTATCCTTAACAACAAACCGATTCATACTAATACGTGCTTACGTCATAACGCATTTCCTGAACATGTGCCTTCGTCGGGACACCGAAAGGGACAAGGCGGGTCACACATGTTCATTCATACGAGACGACTAAGTCGTCTTTAGTTCAAATCGTTTCGATGTTTTAGGGTAATTAGTGTGTCGATTCACGAGTATATATTAACGCATCGTTTCATTTTCTTTACATAATTTAGGATTAGACACGTATCATGGCGGTTTGAAAACACGAACTGATTCATTTATCACATCAAAAATAGTAACGGGTAATCCTATGGAAACTTCTAAGGCTACTATATGCTGACACGGCTGACCGCGGGACCTCACAGGACCGCACAGATTCGCCCCTAACGAATGGATGGGGACCCTCTGGCGCCTTACTGTAAGGGGGAACTTACGCTAGCCTCTTTTGAGCGAAGAATGGACTCTCGCTAGAGGTTTCGTGGAAATTACCCAAAGGGTTTGCAATAATGCTCGTGAATGCATACGAAAAGAAGTAAAACGATCCGTCCCCGTTAAGGGCTTAGTGCATGCCTTCCGGAATCAAATTTCTCGCTTCCCCAGCAGAGTCTCCACTTGTTAGACGAGGTGCCGCGGCCTAATCTCCCGGGCGGACCGGGGGGTGGACAACCTCATGGCGACGTAAGCGGTGATTGGCGCCGAAAGCAACCAATCGTGGAATCAAGCTGCTCGGCAGGACCGGAGCTCGGAGATATGGAAGAGTCGCCACCCACGAATGGGAAAATGAACACCGATCCCTTGCGGGAGACCGGTGTGGGATCGGAAAACTTAGGTACGAGCCGAGAAGGCTAGCTCCTTTCCGGAGAAAGGCTACTAGGCACCCCGACATCGCCCGGTTATGAACCACCGGCCTCCTACTCAGCATGTTAGGCGATAACGGACTAATCGTATACTTCTTTAAGTTTAAAATTCATTTGAAACCCTTTTCTTTCTCTTTTTTAGAAACCGTTTTGAGCATATGATATTGAAAAGCCACATCAGTAAAGAATCACCCATTTATGTTTATACATACACAGAGAGGGGGAAGAAAAGAAGTGATTTATTTACAACTGTATTAAATATTATGTCGTGTGTTTATTCTACACTAACTTATTTCTCCAAAGCGGATTTATTTACATGGTTCGCACCTTAATCGCCGTTGGAACGATTTAGGTGCGTTTTAAAACCCCGTTTGATGAAGTTCACTCGAATCGCCGTTGGAACGACTCGAGTATTTGAAAACGTATGAGATAAAAACCTTTTAATGAGAAAACATGGTTAAACATACAAGTCAATTTTACTTTGTACAAATTCTTTAAGAAAATGGTTCAAAACTCTATTATTTGCAAAGAAAACGATTTTAATTACAATGTTCGCTTAATCCGTCGTTGGAACGGGCTAAGGTTTTAAAACGTGGTGTTTTGAAGACGATTTGAAATATCAACAAAAATGACTCTATTTATCCACATTAGAAATCTAAGAAAGCTCATTAGCTTAAATAATTTAATTGAAAACTCTCTTTTTGTGATTTATTTTCCCCACTTATTTAATGGACTCTCTAACTATTATAATTACCATAAGACACTTATTTAAAGCAAGATTTATAATCAAACAAGGCCCATTTGAGACATGGACCCATGAATGGGCTCAAAAGAATAGAGAAAATAATTTAGACATATATATATACAAGTAAATAAAAAAGGAGGATATGAAAACCCAAAAATTAATATAAGAGGAACTTTATGTATATGGAAATAATAGGTACTATATACTTATACTTTAAAAATGTTAAAACAATAAGTAAATCTTATGGACAAGAAAATAATATTTACCCAAAAATAACTTCCTTCAATAATCAACAAAATAACCCAGATGTTCCCAAAACTATACATATATGTATATAATTAATATAGTTTAAATACCAAAAATGACATATACTAATATCCATCCATTATTTCTCAAAATATCAAATAACTAATATTTAAACATAGCCTAAGTTAATAGAAAGGAAATACATATATATATATATATATTTATACTTATATTGTAAAATAGGATAAAAATGATATATAAACATTCTAAAATAAATATATATACTAAAGTTCTAAAATAATTTGAAAAAACATGTATTACTTAACTATATATATATATACCAAGGATTAAAAGTCTAAAAGTTAAGAAAATGGGACCGAAATGGCATTTTTTACATTTTGGCAGATTTACCGACGGAAAATCCGTCGTAAACAGCTTTTAGTGACAGAATTGGCAAATTACAACAGCACTCCAACATTTTCCAGATTTGTTCAAAAGCATTAAATTAAATCTAATTCAATCGTTTTGGACTTCCGAACTACCAAAGATGGATCATAGTCGAAAACGGAAGTTCCTAAAACGATGTTTTTATTTTAAAACGTTATTTGGAAACCTCTTTTAAATAAAAAACTTATAATTACAACATTTTCGATACCCGAACTACATTTTTATCGGATCACGGTTCGTATTGTGATATCCAAAACGAGGTTTTTATTTTAAAACAAAACCGAATTTTTTTAACACGAAACGAAAATTAAATAAATACGTTAATTAAATAAAACGTGACAAAATAAATAAATAACTAAAGGAATAAAAACTATAGCATAAAAAAAATAAATAGAAGGAGAGAATAAATTAAATAAAATAAAGAGTCTAGTCCTCGAATAATACCTTTAATTCGGTATCTGACAGTCGAAGCCGATTGATTCCACGAACCGCGAGCTCCCGTTTTTTATGAAAAATTTAGTAAAAATTGAACTTAGGAAATTTAGAGATTTTCAATTTTAGGAAAAAAAAATGTTTTTTTCCCAAAAAATCCACTTCCTCTCTCTAGAAAAATATCTAGTGTGAGAAAGCTCTCCCAAAAAATCCCCCCCTTTACCTTGGGATCCGTGCCCTTATATAGGGAAACGATCCCGGAACAATGGGCGACGCCCAAAAAAATTTGGGCGTCGCCCATTGTGGTTGGGCGGCCGCCCAACCCTCGTCGGGCGTCCGCCCGACGCGTTGGGCGTTCGCCCGACGTGGTTGGGTGCCCGCCCGGCGACCCTCGGGGCGTGCCCCGCACCGTCGGACGCGTGCACTCCGTGGCCGCCGAGCGCGCGTTCCACGCAGCCAGACGCTCGCACGTCGCGGCCGCCGAACGCGCGCCTCGCGCTGCCAGGCACGTGTGCTCAACGGCCCACGAGGGCGCGTACCGCCAGCGGTCCCAGGCATTGCTCGGACGTCGAGAGCGTGCCACTCGCGGTGCATCCGACGGACGCCGCGCGCACGTCTCGAGCCGTCAAGCGGGCGTTCGACCATCGTCGTCCGCGTGCGGGATGCCGTTGCGTGCCCGCGCCGTGCCGTTAATTTTCCTCAGCTTATTATTCTTTATATATTTTCAAAACTTCCGGAATCAATCGCTTCGACCGTCTTGTTTCAGGTTTTCGTCACAGGTCCTCCGACTCGGTGTCTACACACGCTCACGACATGCCAATTTTCTAGTTGTTACTAAAACTTCATCCATGAATAATATTAGTTCCAATAAAAACAGTAAACATCCAGTTTTATATGAACCATGTTGTATAGCTAAAATGCATCGTATGCCTTTTTCTACTTCTACATTTGTTGCCAATGGTCCTTTGGATTTAATCTGTTCAGATGTTTTGGGTCCTACACCCATTACTTCATTTGATAATTATCGTTATTATGTTCTATTTTATGACAATTTTAGCAAATTTACCTGGTTATACTTTGTTTATTTCAAATCTGGAGTTCTCAGCGTGTTTATAAAATTATGCACCTTGGTTGACAATCACTTTAACAGAAAAATTAAATCCTTCCAATCAGATTGGGGAGATGAATTCCAAGCATTTACATCTTACTTATCCAAACATGGCATTAATCAACGTGTTTCTTGCCCTTATACACCTGAGAAAATGGGTGTGCTGGAAGAAAAAACGGGCACATAGTTGAAACTGGAATATCTCTCTTAACTTATTTGAAACTGCCTCTGAAATTCTGGACATTTGCATTTGATTGTGCTTGTTATGTCAATAATCGGTTACATGTGCCTTTACTGAAACGTATTTCTCCTTTTGAAAAACTGTTTCGTACTCGTCTAGATTATAGTTCATTTCGTGTCTTTGGATGCCTCTATTACCCGTGGTTACGACCTTATAGTTTGTCCAAATTACATTCCCCTTCCAAAAAGTGCATTTTTCTAGGTTACAACAAAGTCCATAAAGGGTATCGTTTTGATTATCTCAGTAGCAAATTGTTTATCTCATGTCACGTTTTGTTTGATGAACAAGTCTTTCCTTATCCAGATTTAGCACGTGAGTTTCTCTCTGAATCAACGTCAAATCCGAGAAACATAGTCCTTGTAACTTTCCCTCATATCCAAAGTGGCTCTTTTATTGCAATACCACTTGAATGCCAATGCATAAACCCAACTCCTACTAATCCAGTATTGTACTCTTATGTACCAAATTTCCAACTCTCCAATAGTGCTACCTCCCAATCTGATCCATGCACCACCAGATGCGTCGACTTCCCTATCTACTACCACAATCACATAACCCTCTGCCTGAGCTCCACAAAATTCACTAGCACCGTAAATTCCCATACCACCCACGATTGATCTAAGCTCTTCCCAAAATAATGCAACTGTTGCCCCCATTCAAATCGTCCTATATCGCCACAAATAGCTCCTTCCCACCTGATGGTGACCTACAACAAAACATGACATCTTAAACCTCAACTATTTAATGCTTATACTGCCACACCTACTTGATATACAAAAACTATTGGGTGATCTGAATTGGTATGATGCCATTAATAAGGTGTATAATTCTCTTATTGAGAATGGAACATAGGAACTTGTTCCCGCTTCACAAGTTGTTAACAAAATTGGTTTTCGTTGGGTACTCAAGAAAAAATTAAATCTCGATGGCACGATTGATCACTACAAGGCTCACTTGGTGGCTAAAGGTTATCATCAACGTTGTGGTTTTGATTTTACTGATACTTACAGCCACATCATCAAGCCTACTATGATACTCATTCTTCTTAGTCTTGCTGTTTCCAAGGATTGGTTGGTACACCAATTGGATGTTTCAAATGCCTTTCTATATGGAAAATTGGATGAAGTAATATATATGGAACAACCGTCGGGTTTTGTCAACCCTATCTTCCCGAATCGTATATGTAGGCTTTAAAAATGCCTGTATGGTCAAAAGGAGGCCCCTCGGATGTGGCATCCCTCTCTCACTCAAGTCATATGTTCTCTTGGTTTTTCATGTTCATAGGCGGACACTTCCGTTTATTATTTATCCATATGTGGTATTCAATTGTTTTGTTTTATCTATATCGATGGCATATTGGTTATAGGAAATTCAGAGCAATTTATCCTCAAGTTGGTCATACAACTCCAGAATCGGTTTCCAATCCGAGATATGGGCAACTTTCCTATTCCTTGGGACTTCAAACAACTTGGTCTCCCAATACTCTCCATTTGATACAACAAAATACATCCAAGATTTGTTACACAGGTCCTCCATGCATGAATCCATGGTAATTTTTACACTAGCTTGTTCGTCCATCAAATTGAAGTTAGAAGATGGTGATCCTTTTGATAGTCCTACTATGTATCAAAGCATAGCTGGAGGCTTACAATATGTCACAATCACAAGGCCCGATGTTGCCTACTCGGTCAACAAAGTCAGTCAATATATGCACCAACCGCAAACCACTCATTGAAAGTTGTGAAACGTATCTTACATTATCTGCAATCTACTCTGAATCATGGGTTGCGGTTTGAAAAGAGCTTGTCTTGTGACATTAAAGGTTATACCGATTTTGACTGGTCTAGTGACTTGGACGATTGAAAATCTACAACTGGCTTTGCCATCTATGTTGGCAGCAATCTCATCTTTTGGAAATCTCGTAAGCAACACATAGTATCACGTTCCTCAATGGAACCCGAATATCGCTCACTGGTCATTGAAAGTTGTGAAACGTATCTTACATTATCTGCAATCTACTCTGAATCATGGGTTGCGGTTTGAAAAGAGCTTGTCTTGTGACATTAAAGGTTATACCGATTTTGACTGGTCTAGTGACTTGGACGATTGAAAATCTACAACTGGCTTTGCCATCTATGTTGGCAGCAATCTCATCTTTTGGAAATCTCGTAAGCAACACATAGTATCACGTTCCTCAATGGAACCCGAATATCGCCCACTGGCAGCCCTTGCATCTGAGGTTACATGGTTAACAATGCTTAAGAAAGAACTTAGTTTTCTTACATCTCGATGTCCTCTAATCCTTTGTGATAACTTGGGTACTACTTACTTAATAACAAATCTCATCTTTCATAAGCGGTCCAAACATTTGGAGCTCGAATTTTCACTTTGTGCATGACAAAGTCGCCTCCAAGCAACTACGCGTCTATTACATCTCGACTATGGACCAAACTGCTTACATCCTCACAAAGTTGTTGTCTAAAACTCGCTATCTACTTCTCAAAAACAAGTTGAAAGTTTACCCACCTTTAACTTGAAGGGGGTGATAAAATATTATTAGATATCTTAGTTGTCAAATATTGTACCATTATTATCTTAAATTAGTCATAGATTTTATCTGTTTTCAAATAAGTTGATGTAACTTCTCATACTCTCTGTAACTATTTAATACATATAATCTAACGAGAAACCAACTGAGTTTCCAACGCTTTCTATTTCTATCTCGATAGATGCCATTACTTACTCCGGACTTCCACCTATCACTACTAGCTACCACTTGTGATTACAGATTAAGCGACTTAGATGGGTTTAATTGTCTTAGCATATGCTTGTGTAACTCCACCCTATTTCAAGTAAAATAAACAAGATTGGACAAAATGGATATATAAAAAAACAAAAATAATTAAATTCCTTAAGGTACTCAAATAATGACCACAAAATGTTTGCTGATTTTGGCAATCTTTTATGCTTGTAGCTAGAAGAAGTAATTAGATTAGGTGAAGAATCAAAATATTCCAACCTTAACTTTTGGATATATACCTATTACTAAAGGTTAAAGAAGACAAGATTAGACAGGGTAGAGCTAATCAGGAAATTAAAAGCAAACCTTTATTAATTTGAAAGCCACTTCTTTTCTCTTGGTGGTGTTGTAGTATAATTTTGTCTGAGTGAAAACCATTATTTTCTTAATCTCTAGTTGATGATAATGGGGTAAATTACACCCATGGCCACTGCACTTTACTCATTTTAATATTGTAGCCCCTAAACTTCAATTCTTAATGGTATATCCATTGTACTTCGCACTTTTTAACATCGTGGCCACTCAATGCCTCAAAACAACCGTTGACGACCTCAAAATAAAAAATTCGGAGAGTTAATGATATTCTAAGGAACTTTAATTCTTGAAATTTTTTGTTTTGTGGTCATTCAGGTGTTGTTTGGTTAGGAGAGAGAGTGAATTTTCAGAGAGAGCGCTCTTTAGAAAATAAAAAATGTGAGTTTCATGGTAAATATCGTTTTGAACAATTTTAATTCTTGAATATTTCAATTTTAATGTCGTTAATAGTTATTTTGATGAGTTAGTTAAAATTGAGTGGCCACTAATATTAAAAACTCTAAAATTCAGTGACTATACTATTAAAAATTGAAGTTAAGTGTCATAATATTAAAATTGATAAAATTCAGTAATACCCATGGATAATGGGTAGCTTAAGAGTTAAGAAGAGAAGAGAAGACCAACTTTTTAACCCCATTTCTAAAAAAATAATAGAAAAGTTGAATCTGGGGGAAAAGCCTAAAAAGGATGAGATCGCACGTGGTTTTCATTGATGGATCTAACTTTGTTTTAACCTATGTACTCAAAAAAGAGAGACTTACGTTATGTACCTTGAGTTGAAGGGTTGTGTACCTTCTAAGCTTTCATTTTTTTATAAATACATATTGCAGTGCAGTCCACCCCGTGAAATATGAGCTATCTAACTTTATAATTTATAACAATAAGGGGTAAAGTATAAATTGGAAGATAAGATTTAAATTGGGGATATTGGATTTATTATCTCATCTTTAATTTTCACGCACATTGAGTCACTCATTAAATCGTTAGTAAAGAGCGCAATGTATGTGAAAGTTAAAAAGCAGATACGTAATCCTTAAAATCTTAAAAGATGATCTTAATCATCTCTGCATTTTCCAACGGAAACAACAAACAGGAACAACAAAAGGCAAATAAAGTAAATATGCCCTTAATTCTTAAAATTTTAACAATTCATGTGCTTAATCACGTGCCTTGATATTATTTACTTAATCATTTTATTATTTTTAAATTACAATAAATAATTAAATTTTTTAAATACATATATGTCTAACAATTAAAGAAATTGAAATGAAAAATAAAATAAAATATTAATGTCTCTAAAAAAACAATAAAATATCAATGAAGATGACTTTGTATTTCTGCTTTTAACAATACTCTTTAAATTAATTGAATGAATTCCACTTCTAAACTAATATATATATATATATATATATAGAAAGTAACTAACAAAAAAAATATATCAATAAAATTAGTTATACTAACTGATGAGATATAAAAGTATGTTAAATTAGCTTACGTAGAATAAATAAAGTCTCTAATTTATAATGGGTTTTTTATAAAGCAAAAATTAAATTTACGATGTAGAGCAGAATTGAGAGAACGAAATGTTTGTTTGACCTTAGATAAATAAAGAATTCATAAGTTAAACTTGTTGTAATTAAAAAATCCCAATTTGATTGATAAAAAGTTGTCTTACCATTCATAAAGAGGTTAAATACTCTTAAAACCTTAGGAATGAAAGTAAAATAAAGCACTATTAATTAAGCAATTAAAACTTAATTTAAGGGGTGCAAAAAGGAAAGATGAAAAAGTAAAGGCATAATTTTAAATATATAAATGATAAATTTGTAATTAAAAAGATGTTGATAACGAAATGAGCCTCGCAGTTTTTTAAAATGGTCGCCACAACTTGGGGCACAAACAATGGGCATGCTAGCATTGGGTCACGGATCCAAAGTGAGGTCGGCGAACTCAACCGCCTCTGGCTCAATTTAATTTGGTTCGGGTTGCCGACTCCAACCCATGGTCGACGACTTGGCCCTATGAAATGGTCTCTCCACACTTGTTATCATCCCCAATGTTGTCTCGATGCATTTTAATCACTCATTGTATTGTTCGACACATCCCAAATACTCGGATGGTCCCTTTCAATGAGCTCGATGCCCCTTTCATTCTTTCTATCTTGAAAAAGGTTAGACTCCAAATCTTGTGTAGGGTAGCCAAAAGAAGCATTCAACTTGAACGAGCTCAAATTTTTCACATTGTATGAAGGAGAAATCTTTCTCAACCAATTCGGAAGAAAACCACTCGCTAGTTTTTCCCGAACAAAACGATAGTTAAGCTCGACATGTTTGGTTCTAGAATGAAATAAAAGATTATCCGTGAGATAAATAGCGTCAACATTGTCACAACAACAACAAAGCCTTAGTCCCGAAATGATTCGGGGTCGGCTAACATGAATCATCATATAAAACCGTGAAATCAAGTCGTGTCAGCGACACAAATTCTCTCCCTCCACTCTTTCCTATCCACTGCCATATTTTCCTCAATCCCCAATACACTCATATCACTCTCGATCACCCTCCTCCAAGTTTGCTTAGGTCTTACCCTACCCCTCACCACTACATCCCTTTGCCACTCTTCAGTCCTCCTAACCGGTGCATCAAGCGCTCTTCGTCTTACATGGCCAAACCACCTTAGTCGGTTTTCCCTCATTTTATTCTCAATAGATGTAACCCCTACTTTTGTCCTAATTATTTCATTACTCACCCGATCCTTTCTCGTATGACAACACATCCATCTCAACATACGCATCTCCGCCACCGACATCTTATGAGTGTGACAGTGTTTCACTGTCCAACACTCCGTACCATATAACAGTGCTGGTCTGATTGCCGTGCGGTAGAATTTTCCCTTCAATCTAGTTGGCATGTCGGGTCATAAAGGAAACTCGTAGCACTCTTCCACTTCGCCCAACCAGATTTAATCCTATGAGCAACATCTCCATCTATGTCTCCATCCGTTTGGATAATAGATCCTAAATACCGAAAGCAATCCGATGCCTGAACAACTCTCCCATCTAGTGTGATTGTCCCTGCCTCCCTACTCCTATCGCTGTTGAAACACCTTTCCACAAGATTTTGATTTGACAAAATCATCCATGATTAAGAGGCAATTAAATTTAATGCTTTGATTTAATTGTACTAATGTGTTTGTTCAACATTGAGTGCAAAAATATATATAAAGTTAAACAGGTCAGAAGTCAGCATAAGCCAAAAGCTGAGTGAAACGGAACTCAACATGAAAGAATAAGAAGCTGAGTGGAGTAAAACTTAGCATCAGAAACTTCCTTCAAAATCGCCAGAACGAAGCTGACTATATTAGAAGAATTCTGCAGAGTTATACAAACAAGAACGAAGCTGACTAAGAAAGAACTCAGCATGGAAGTAGAACATTCGGAGATAACGAATGAAGCTGAGTAACAGTCAGGACAGCATGAGAGATTCGTTAACTAAACGACAATGTCTGCCAATCTTCTGCACCAATAATTGAAGCCTCGAAAGCACACAGAAGACTAATTCCAAGAATCATGGGTCTGTGGATTATTGGTAAAAGACAACTGACGCAAAAAGACAAGTCTGATGCAAGAAGACAAAACCTGACGCCTGAAGAAAACAGAGGAAGGGAATGGCGGAACAGACTGAAGCTGACCAGAATCTGTCCCCCAAAAAGAGCCGTTTTGGTGTTAACGGCTAAAATAATTCAAACGATCCAATCTGCAGATTTCCTTCTATAAAAGGACAATCAAGAAACTTGGATCTGGGCTCAAGCATCAAAAGAAAAATACAAGAGAGAAAATCTTGAAAGCACTCAAATACAAAAAGATCTTACACCAACTTTTCTATTCTCTGTGTAAATGCTAGATTGATTGTTTTGTAATCATCTAAAGTGTTCTTTAGTTGAAAAAGAACAAGTGTGTGATCAATAGGAATATTGAGAGTGTTGAGCTGAGTACTTGGTTGTAAGTATTCAGTGGTAGTAAAATCTAAGTGCTGGGTTGTAGTACTTAGTAGGAGCTGAGTAGACGAATAGAGGATGTACTCTTGCATACTCACTGCCTTGTAAAGGGTTTGTGCTCTACCTTGAAAGAGCTCAGTATTGGATTGAAAATCCCAGGAGGAACTGGGGACTGGACGTAGGCAGAGAGGCCGAACCAGGATAAGTCGTGCTGAGTAACTTCTAAACTCTCTCTCTCAATATATATACATATGTGCATGTGTTGCTTGTTCTATTTACTCAGCTTATAAATTGTTAAAACTGAAACTGAGTAAATCTGAGTGCTAAGTTGGAAACTGACCTTTCAAGTGTCAATTCCCAATTCTCAAGTCAAGCAGTCTTAGTCAGCATAGAACTAAAACTGTCTGACTAATCAAACACCCGTGCTGACCAACACGCTGAATTATCAAACTCTTAAAATAACATTAAGTCAGCATAATTAAAAGAGAAAAAGTTACATTAGTTCCTAACCCCCCCCCCTTGGAACTAATTACTAGGGACCAAAAAGTGGTATCAGAGCCTAAGCTCACTACTCAAAGATCTAACAATCTTGAGCTGATCCCGAAAAATGGGTGAGAATAGCACTCGTTTCCTCCCAGGAAACCAAACAACACAGATACTCCCTGAGGGATTATCAATCACTAGACCTCCCCTATTCTTTGGATCTAATTATACATTCTAGAAGAATAGGATGAAGAACTTTATTCAAGCCACAAACATGAGTGCATGGCTTACAATAGTTCAAGGTCCACATGTACCTTATAAAACTGTTGATAATGAGAAAGTTATCAAGAGTGAAACTGAGTGGACAGAGGATGACCTCAGAAAATTACAAAATAATGCTTCGGCTATCAATATGCTTCACTGTGCTCTAGATGCTGCAGAATACAATAAGATTCCAGGTTGTGAGTCAGCACAGGAGATCTGGAAAAAGCTAGAAGTAACTTATGAAGGCACCAGTAAGGTCAAGGAATACAAAGTGAACCAACACATGCGATTGTATGAGCTGTTCGAGATGACTGACAACGAGGACATCTCAGCAATGAATGCCAGGTTCACCAACATAATAAATGAGCTTAAAAGACTCAGTAAGAATTTCACTGAAGAAGAACAAGTGAAGAAGATCTTACGAAGTCTTCCCAAAAGCTGGCAAGCCAAGAAGACAGCTGTAGAGGAAGCTCAAGACCTGACCACATACAAATATGATGAGATGATCGGTTCCTTGCTGACCCATGAAATCTCCATGAAAAACTTTGAAGCTAAAGAAAAATCTGAGGATAAGAAACAGAAATCACTAGTGATGAAAGCTGACTCCACAGAAGGTGAGTCAACTGATGATGAGGAAATGGCCATGTTTACTAGAAAAATGAAAAAGCTGTTCAGAAGAAATGAAAGAAATAGTAAGCGGCCATACAAGAGAGGAGACAGATATAAAGCTGAGTCCAGTGACACCAGATACAAAAAGGATAGCTCCAAGCCTGTCACATGTTATGAATGCCATCAAACTGGGCATATTAAGTCAAGCTGTCCTAATCTAAAGAAAGATAAGAATGGAAGCAAAAAGGCAATGGTGGCCATGTGGAGTGACAGTGATGAGTCAACATCATCTGAAGCTGAGCAAAATGAAACAGCCAACATATGTTTCATGGCAGATGATGGAGCTGACCAATGTCAATCTGAGCAAGCTGACCTCTCTGGAGATTCTGAGCAGGAGGAAAACAACAATGAGGTAACATCCTTACTTTTGCTTAGAAATGAAATGGTAAATGCCCTGAGTGACTTATATACACTAACTAAGAAATGTAACAAAAGGATTAAGGCACTCAGCAGGCGCTGTGACGAGATTGAGGAGGTCAAGCTGAGTGACCTCCGATATCTCCTCCAGGACAACTCAGATTTACATACGAACATGCAAATCTTACATAAGTTTGTCACGGAGGTTCAAACTGAGTCAAAGAAACTTAGAAAGGATGTCACAACTTTACAGAACCAAATAAAAGGTTCAACTAAGAATAAACCCCATGCTGAGTACTCAGGTACTGGTCAGCATAAACAGTTTACTCAATGTAGCTGTTGTGGGAAGAAAGGACACACAAAAGCTGTGTGCTGGCATAACAAACAGACTGTCCAATGTGACTTCTGTGGTAAGAAAGGTCATACTACCAAGGTATGCTGGCATGCTCAGCACAACAATACTGACCACACCCAATATCACCCTCAAAGGGTAACTATGTGTGGCTTTTGTGGTAAAAGTGGCCATACTACAAATGTATGTCGTCACAAGTTAAAATATGACTTTGCACCTGTTTACACTAACAAGAAAGGACCCAAAAAGAATTGGGTACCTAAAAACGAATAGTTTAAAATGCAGGTCAGCTTGACATGCGTGGAGAAATCAAAACTTTGGTATATAGACAGCGCATGTTCAAGACACATGACAGGTGATGAAACTCAGTTCATCACACTAGAGCTTAAACGAGGTGGAAGCGTAAGCTTTGGAGACAACAAGAAGGGTAAGATAGTCGGCTCAGGTACTATCGGAGGTAACCCAACCATTGAGTCTGTCTCCTTAGTTAAAGGTCTCAAATACAATCTGCTGAGTGTAGCTCAGCTTTGCAAGAGCGGCAGAAAGGTTGTATTTGATGATACTAAGTGTCAAATACTCGAGGGAAACACAAATGAATTGATTTTAATTGCCCCTCGTGTAGAAAATGTATACATGTTGAACTTAGAAAAACTGTTTTCTAAAAACATATGCTTAGTGTCTAAAGAGGACAACTCCTGGCTATGGCATAGAAGACTTGGGCATGTCAGCATGGACCTTCTTGCCAAATTAGCTAGAAAGCAATTAGTTGAGGGGTTACCCAAATTAAAGTTTGAAAAAGATCAATTGTGTAAAGCTTGCCAGCAAGGAAAACAAACTAAAAAGTCATTTCTTAGCAAAAATATAGTCTCAACCAAAAGACCATTGGAATTACTACACTTGGATCTTTTCGGACCTATCCAGCCACTCAGCTTGGGAGGAAAGAAATTTTCCTTGGTTATTGTAGATGATTTCTCTCGGTACACTTGGATCATCTTGCTGAGTAGCAAGAATGAAACTTTTGAGATGTTTACTAAATTGATTAAAAAGCTTGAAAATGACAAAGACCTAAGAGTAGCTCACATTAGAAGCGACAATGGTGGAGAGTTCAAAAACCAACAGTTTGATGAATTCTGTGAAACCAGTGGTATTGACCACAATTTCTCCGCTCATAGAACACCTCAACAAAATGGGGTTGTTGAAAGGAAAAATAGAACTATTGTCGAAATAGCTAGGACAATGTTGAGTGAAAATAGGCTCCCAAAGTAGTTCTGGGGTGAAGCTGTTCACACGGCATGTTACATACTGAATAGGGCTCTAGTTAGACCTATACTTAAGAAAACCCCATATGAGCTTTGGAAAGGACGAAAGCCCAACATTGGATACTTTCGTGCCTTTGGGTGTAAATGCTTTATACTAAATACAAAAGACAACCTTGCTAAATTTGATGCTAAAGCTGATGAAGCGATCTTTTTAGGGTACTCAACAAACAGTAAAGCATATAGAATATTTAATAAAAGAACTCAAATTGTAGAAAAGTCTGTACATGTTGAGTTCGATGAAACTGACCCTACAGGTAAGTCAGCTCAGCTCGAAGAAGATGAACCAAGCTCAGCTTCTGCTGATCAACCAGAAGCCTCTGTGTCATCTATACAAGGGCTGACCCAAGGTAAACAAGAAACTGAAATATCATTTGCTGACCAATCTATTCCTGTAGAGATTGTAGAAACACCTCTTCCAAGCGACTCAACAATGCCAAAGGAAATAAAGATCCCAAGAGGACACACAGAATAGGCCATTCTTGATGCTGCCAACAACAAGTTGATGACCAGAGATCAGCTTAGAAAATACCTCAGCAATGTTGCCTTCGTCTCAATGCTTGAGCCAAAGAATTTTGCTGATGCTGAGCAAGATGAATATTGGATAAATGCCATGCAAGAAGAACTTGACCAATTCACCAGAAATGAGGTATGGGATCTAGTACCTAGACCTAGGAATCAAAAGCCCATAGGAACCAAGTGGGTCTTTAGAAATAAGCTAGATGAGCATGGAAATGTGATTAGAAACAAAGCTCGACTTGTAGCCCAAGGCTATAGTCAGTAAGAGGGTATAGACTATGGAGAAACATTTGCACCTGTTGCTAGGTTGGAAGCTATACGTATATTATGTGCCTATGCTAGTTTCATGAATTTTAAACTATACCAAATGGATGTAAAAAGTGCATTTCTTAATGGCTTTATAAACGAAGAGGTATATGTTAACCAACCTCCTGGGTTTGAAGATTCAAAGTCTCCAAACCACGTTTATAAACTCAAAAAGGCCTTGTACGGCCTAAAGCAAGCTCCAAGAGCTTGGTATGAGAGGTTGACAAATTTCCTGCTGACCAGGAACTATGTTAGGGGAAAAGCTGACACAACCTTGTTTATTAAGAAAAAGGGTAAACATATCCTACTTGCACAAATATATGTAGATGATATAATATTTGGTGCTACTGACGAATCCTTGTGTAAAGAATTTAGCCAACAGATGCAAACTGAGTTTGAAATGTCCATGATGGGTGAACTCAACTTCTTCCTTGGACTCCAAATCAAGCAAGGTAAGAATGGCATCTTTATAAGTCAGTCTAAGTACACCAAGGAAATGTTAAAGAAATTCAGCATGGTAGATTGCAAACCAATATCAACCCCCATGGGTACTGATACTGTCCTGTACAAGGATGAAAAGAGTAAGTCAGTTGATAGTAAACTCTATCGAGGTATGATAGGTTCCTTACTCTATCTCACAGCTAGTAGACCTGATATTCAGTACTCAGTATGCTATTGTGCTAGATATCAAGCTAACCCCAGGGAATCTCATCTAACTGCTGTGAAAAGAATTTTTAGATACTTGCAAAGCTCAGTTGATGCAGGTCTATGGTATCCAACTTCAAATGACTTCACTCTCACTGGATATACTGATGCTGACTATGGAC
Organism: Euphorbia lathyris; assembly: GCF_963576675.1. Taxonomy (NCBI): domain Eukaryota; kingdom Viridiplantae; phylum Streptophyta; class Magnoliopsida; order Malpighiales; family Euphorbiaceae; genus Euphorbia; species Euphorbia lathyris. Next base: position 73,393,105 of record NC_088914.1, on the reverse strand, counting down.
GAGATAAGCTAGAACGGAAGAGTACTTCGGGAGGATGTCATTTCCTCGGAAGCTGTCTAGTATCTTGGTTCAGCAAGAAGCAATCATCCGTAGCCCTGTCTATAACCGAAGCTGAGTACGTGGCTGCTGGAAGCTGTGTTGCACAAGTCCTATGGATAAAGCAACAGCTTGAGGATTATGGAGTCAAAACAAAGACGATAGAGATCAAATGTGATAACAAGAGTGCCATTGATTTATCTAAGAATCCAGTCCAACACAGCAGGATGAAGCATGTTAGCATAAGACATCACTTCATCAGAGATCACGTACTAAAAGATGAGATCAAGCTGACCTATGTGCCAACAAATGAACAGCTTGCAGATATCTTCACTAAGCCCTTGGCACGAGAACAATTCAATACACTAGGGGAAGCCATCGGTATGTCAAATCCACTCTAAGTAAATCTATATGAAAAATTGAATGTTGAGTGATTGCCATGATGAGTGGAATGTTGAATGTTTGTGCAAACACCATGCTGAGTAAATTAACAATAAGAAACTTCTACTCACCAAGTTTGAAATGATCATCCTATGCTAAGTTGACATATACATTGTGTGATTATACTAAGTAGATACAAATATTGAGTAATCACCTTATGCTGAGTAGATGTCCATGCTGAGTAATCAACGTATGTTGAGTTATTTAGAGAGAGAAAAATCATGTTAACAAAAAACTAGGCACTCAACATCGCGAATGCTTCGAATTCTAGCAAAACCAAAAAGTAACCCACTCGCGTAAAATAAATACTTACACGTGTAACTTCTGGCACCTTGGAAAGACGCACATTAATGGCAAATCCCATGCGCCGAAGATGTCATAAATGACAGAATCTCTGTCGGTTGAACGTCCCTAGGTAAAATGGCTAGTTAATAAATAGGGGCCGCCGGAAATCTATATAAAAAGTGGAAGGATCCCCACTCATCACTCTTTACGCTTGCGATCTCCTATAGTCGAACCTCCCTCTCTCCATAAAACCTCAAAACCTTCATCTGCAACAATGGCTTCCGGCAAAAACAAAATCCCTAACCTTCCTACTCAACCTGGCCAAACCTCTGGCAAACCCACTCAGGCTGACCCCGCCGGTCCTTCGAAGCAAATAGAGCGAAACATGATCAAAGTCCATAAGAAGGTCAACAATTTGGAAGTTCTGAAATGCAGATGGTTCTCTCTAGGATTCGTCACCTCTGAGAAACCGTTCTGTGACTGGATCGAGAAGAACAAATGGACTGGTCTCTTCTCTCTCTCAGGAACAACCTACCCTAGGTTGGTACGGGAATTCTATTCGAATCTATATATTGATGAAGATGATTTCGATTATTTGGAAACCATAATCAAAGGTCAGAAAATCACAATAACCCCTGCCTATCTAGCTACCTTACTAGATTTACCAGACGAAGGAATAGAATTTAGGACAACAAAAGAGAAGGTGCCAAAAGAAAAGCTTGAGAAGATCAAGGGGTTCTGTAAACCCAAGGATCATAAAGGCGAAATACCCAGCACATGTATGGGGAAAGAACAGAAGATGGCTCACTACATGTTGACCAACTTTATCTTCCCCAAACTCAGCTCAGCTTCATCTGCCTCTAACTTTGAGCAGTGCTTCATATGGCTCATGCTGACCTACACTCCGCTCAATCTTCCCGTCTTCTTAGTTGGAGCTCTTCAACGAGGTGGTAAGAAACTCCGTTTGGGCTCTCTGATCACAAAAATTCTCGAGGACAAGCAGATCGAGACGATAAATGAAATAAGTAGCTTGGGGAGTGAAATCACTGCAGTTCTGCTGGATGGATTGTTGTACAATCAACCCTTGAAAGGCTATAAAGAAGTTGGAGATGCTGAGGAAAATGAAGAAGCTGAGCAACTAGAAGTTGAGCTTGAAAATGAGCCTGAAAAGGAAGTAGAGGCTCATGCTGAGTCACCTAACACAGCTCAGCCTGAGAAGAAGAAGAAGAAGAGGAAAGCTCTTGAAACTTGCTCCAAAGACATTCATGCTGTCCTAAAGAAAGTGAGGCTGTTGTCTCAAGAAAAGGTTAAAGCTGACAAGGCTAAGGAAAAAGCTGAGTCAGCAGAGAAGAGAAAGAGGCCAGAAGGGCCTAAAGATGAAGAAGAGGAAACACCAGAATCCCCCTAGATGAAAAGGAAGAAGGCTAAAACCTTAAAAACAGTTGAAGCTGATCCCCTAGATTGGGCTATCTCTGACGGTCATGGAACTGACCTCGGAAAAGAAGCTGAGAAAGAAGCTGAGCAACAGGCTGAGAAAGAAAGGGAAGCTGAAACTCATGCTGAGCAAGAAGTTCATACTGAGCAGGAAAAACCTACAAATAATGAGCAACCTCAGGATGAGGCTTAACAGAGAGTTAAAGAAGGAGAAAGTATTGATGTTGAGGATCATGCTGAGCAACTCGAGAATCCATATGTAGAAGAGGAGACGGTTGCTACTGAGTCCAGTGAAGGTATTCCAGCTGACCCTTCATCCCCAAAAGCTCCAACACGACGGAGACTCAAAAAGAAGGCACAAAAGCAAATTGATCTTATGGACAACTTTCCTGTTGATGATATTGAGACTGACCTCTCCAAAATCCAGTTCCAGTATTTCTCGAATGATGCTGAGACTGAGTCACCTCCAGCAGATCCCGTACAAAAACAAGCCTCTATTACTCAGGATGAGGAACAAGCCAAAACCCCTGAAGATCCAATCCAACCTGCTCAAGATGGATCAAATCCTGCTTCAACTTCACCCATTCAAGTTGAGGAGGTCAACATGCCTAATCAAACTCCACCTCCAACTCAGAATGTTGACGACACAGCTCCTGAAATCAATCAAAGTCCAGGTACCTGTTGGTCCCTAGTAATTAGTTCCAAGGGGGGGTTAGGAACTAATGTAACTTTTTCTCTTTTAATTATGCTGACTTAATGTTGTTTTAGGAGTTTGATAATTCAGCGTGTTGGTCAGCACGGGTGTTTGATTAGTCAGACAGTTTTAGTTCTATGCTGACTAAGACTGCTTGACTTGGGAATTGACACTTGAAAGGTCAGTTTCCAACTTAGCACTCAGATTTACTCAGTTTCAGTTTTAACAATTTATAAGCTGAGTAAATAGAACAAGCAACACATGCACATATGTATATATATTGAGAGAGAGAGTTTAGAAGTTACTCAGCACGACTTATCCTGGTTCGGCCTCTCTGCCTACGTCCAGTCCCCAGTTCCTCCTGGGATTTTCAATCCAATACTGAGCTCTTTCAAGGTAGAGCACAAACCCTTTACAAGGCAGTGAGTATGCAAGAGTACGTCCTCTATTCGTCTACTCAGCTCCTACTAAGTATTACAACCCAGCACTTAGATTTTACTACCACTGAATACTTACAACCAAGTACTCAGCTCAACACTCTCAATATTCCTATTAATCACACACTTGTTCTTTTTCAACTAAAGAACACTTTAGATGATTACAAAACAATCAATCTAGCATTTACACAGAGAATAGAAAAGTTGGTGTAAGATCTTTTTGTATTTGAGTGCTTTCAAGATTTTCTCTCTTGCATTTTTCTTTTGATGCTTGAGCCCAGATCCAAGATTCTTGATTGTCCTTTTATAGAAGGAAATTCGCAGATTGGATCGTTTGAATTGTTTTAGCCGTTAACACCAAAACGGCTTTTTTTGGGGGACAGATTCTGGTCAGCTTCAGTCTGTTCCGCCATTCCCTTCCTCTGTTTTCTTCAGGCGTCAGGTTTTGTCTTCTTGCATCAGACTTGTCTTTTGGCGTCAGTTGTCTTTTACCAATAATCCACAGACCCATGATTCTTGGAATTAGTCTTCTGTGTGCTTTCGAGGCTTCAATTATTGGTGCAGAAGATTGGCAGACATTGTCGTTTAGTTAACGAATCTCCCATGCTGTCCTGACTGTTACTCAGCTTCATTCGTTATCTCCGAATGTTCTACTTCCATGCTAAGTTCTTTCTTAGTCAGCTTCGTTCTTGTTTGTATAACTCTGAAGGATTCTTCTAATATAGTCAGCTTCGTTCTGGCGATTTTGAAGGAAGTTTCTGATGCTAAGTTTTACTCCACTCAGCTTCTTATTCTTTCATGCTGAGTTTCGTTTCACTCAGCTTTTGGCTTATGCTGACTTCTGACCTGTTTAACTTTATATATATTTTTGCACTCAATATTGAACAAACACATTAGTACAATTAAATCAAAGCATTAAATTTAATTGCCTCTTAATCATGGATGATTTTGTCAAATCAAAATCTTGTGGAAAGGTGTTTCAACAAACTCCCCCATTTTGATGTTGGCAAAATACATAATTATGGAACTCAGTTATAAGTTACCCCATGATTGATATTTTTGAAATGACTCCCCCGTAAGGGTTGCACATATTGTCTTAACTTAATTCTAAACCTTCCAAGATTTAATTGAATTATCTTTAAGACATTTGTGTATACTGACTTAGTTTTAATGTTGGATTTTTCAAGATCTGAATTTTTGAGTTTTAAGTCAGCTTTCAAAAATATTAGAAGTATGTTGTTACTCAGTTTATTATCTAAGTGTTTTAGTGTTAATTTATATTGAGTATGTTTTACTTCTTAATTTGTTTGTTCAATTTTATCGACTATATTGAGAAAACAGTACTTGGCATAGATTGAACAAGAAAATAAGGCAAACACATACACGAAGGTTTCTATGCAAGTTCTAAACAAACATTTACTAGACTACATCTAGTTCTACTTCTTCTTCTTCTTCTGAGTTTGGTGGTCAGCTTGAGCTATTCCTTTACCTTTGTCTTTACTTCCTGAGACATTACCTGGAAGCTGAGTTCCACCTTGACTTGTCTCCCCCGTTTTGCCATCATCGGGTTTATAAAGGAAGGTTTCATTTCGAGCGGCATTGGAGAGGTAATGGGAGTAGCGCTGAAGCCGCTTAGTGCTTTCACCGAAACCATCAATAACAGGAACACTGTCATCCTGGACATGCCGAGGAACCCGGAGGGAGCTGCTGATCATGCTAAGTAGGCATTCATGGGATTTGCTCAGCCAGGTGAGCGAGCTGGTGATCTGACCAAAAGATCGATGGTACATCTTGAGCAAGGTAGAATCATAGAACATACGCTGGGCATTGTTGATGCACATGGCTTTCATAATGGCCTAGGAAAAACTCAAGAGTTCACTGTTGGAAACTGGATCAACATCCATCTGTGCCTTGTTGATGTTGAGTATGCTTACTGCTTCACTCAGCTGGTCAATTGTACACTGAGAAGAGGAGGATACTAAGTCACGCGTACTGGTCAACTCAACATGAAGCTTAGTAAAGCATTCTTGAAGTTCAGCAGAGGTGGCAAACTCAGCATTGCCAGGTGCGCTTGATTTGGGCAGTTCTGCAGTCAGCTTAGTAAAGTATCCTTGAAGTTCAGTGGAAGTAGCATACCCTGGATTGACTTCCGACAGTTGGTTAATTTTGCCTTCAAGCGAGTTCATATGGTTCACCATTGTGAGGACCAACTCGGTCAGCTTTGCCATTTGGGCTTGGTTTGGTTGCTGAGTTTGAACTATAGTTACTATACTGACAAGATCCTTGAGTCCTCTGAGTTCATTTAGGAGCTGAGTGATACCTGACAATTGGGAGGACTTAGCTTGAGTAGATTGATTTGCATCAGCTTGAGGAAGGTTCAAATCTTGAAGCAAGGACTGAGCAGAAGCAATGATACGGCGTCCTGACTCAGTGGCATTCAAGTATGTGAATATTGCAGCATGAGACTCAGAGGCTGGTATTGAGCTTGATGGTGGTGGAGGAGTTGGCTCTTTGCCAGATTGAGTACCTTGATTGGTACCTGGACTTGGATTGATGTTAGGAGCTGTGTTGTCAACATTCTGAGTTGGAGGTGGAGTTTGATTAGGCTTGTTGACCTGCTCAACTTGAATGGGTGAAGTTGAAGCAGGATTTGATCCATCTTGAGCAGCTTGGATTGGATCTTCAGGGGTTTTGGCTTGTTCCTCATCCTAAGTAACAGAGGCTTGTTTTTGTACGGTATCTGCTGGAGGTGACTCAGTCTCAGCATCATTCGAGAAATACTGGAACTGGATTGTGGAGAGGTCAGTCTCAATATCATCAACGGGAAAGTTGTCCATAAGATCAATTTGCTTTTGTGCCTTCTTTTTTAGTCTCTATCGTGTTGGAGCTTTTGGGGATGAAGGGTCAGCTGGAATACCTTCACTGGACTCAGTAGCAACTGTCTCCTCTTCTACATATGGATTCTCGAGTTGCTCAGCATGATCCTCAACAGCAATACTTTCTCCTTCTTTAACTCTCTGTTCAGCCTCATCCTGAGGTTGCTCATTATTTGTAGGTTTTTCCTGCTCAGTATGAACTTCTTGCTCAGCATGAGTTTCAGCTTCCCTTTCTTTCTCAGCCTGTTGCTCAGCTTCTTTCTCAGCTTCTTTTCCGAGGTCAGTTCCATGACCGTCAGAGACAGCCCAATCTAGGGGATCAGCTTCAACTGTTTTTAAGGTGTTAGCCTTCTTCCTTTTCATCAAGGGGGATTCTGGAGTTTCCTCTTCTTCATCTTCAGGCCCTTCTGGCCTCTTTCTCTTCTTTGCTGACTCAGCTTTTTCCTTAGCCTTGTCAGCTTTAACCTTTTCTTGAGACAACAACCTCAGTTTCTTTGGGACAGCATGAATGTCTTTGGAGCAAGTTTCAAGAGCTTTCCTCTTCTTCTTCTTCTTCTCATGCTGAGCTGTGTTAGGTGACTCAGCATGAGCCTCTACTTCCTTTTCAGGCTCATTTTCAAGCTCAACTTCTAGTTGCTCAGCTTCTTCATTTTCCTCAGCATCTCCAACTTCTTCATAGCCTTTCAAGGGTTGATTGTACAACAATCCATCCAGCAGAACTGCAGTGATTTCACTCCCCAAGCTACTTGTTTCATTTATCGTCTCGATCTGCTTGTCCTCGAGAATTTTTATGATCAAAGAGCCCAAACGGAGTTTCTTACCACCTCGTTGAAGAGCTCCAACTAAGAAGACGGGAAGATTGAGCGGAGTGTAAGTCAGCATGTGCCATATGAAGCACTGCTCAAAGTTAGAGGCAGATGAAGCTGAGCTGAGTTTGGGGAAGATAAAGTTGGTCAGCATGTAGTGAGCCATCTTCTGTTCTTTCCCCATACATGTGCTGGGTATTTCGCCTTTATGATCCTTGGGTTTACAGAACCCCTTGATCTTCTCAAGCTTTTCTTTTGGCACCTTCTCCTTTGTTGTCCTAAATTCTATTCCTTCGTCTGGTAAATCTAGTAAGGTAGCTAGATAGGCAGGGGTTATTGTGATTTTCTGACCTTTGATCGTGGTTTCCAAATAATCGAAATCATCTTCATCAACATATAGATTCGAATAGAATTCCCGTACTAACCTAGGGTAGGTTGTTCCTGAGAGAGAGAAGAGACCAGTCCATTTGTTCTTCTCGATCCAGTCACAGAACGGTTTCTTAGAGGTGACGAATCCTAGAGAGAACCATCTGCATTTCAGAACTTCCAAATTGTTGACCTTCTTATGGACTTTAATCAAGTTTCGCTCTATTTGCTTCGAAGGACCGGCGGGGTCAGCCTGAGTGGGTTTGCCAGAGGTTTGGCCAGGTTGAGTAGGAAGGTTAGGGATTTTGTTTTTGCCGGAAGCCATTGTTGCAGATGAAGGTTTTGAGGTTTTATGGAGAGAGGGAGGTTCGACTATAGGAAATCGCAAGCATAAAGAGTGATGAGTGGGGATCCTTCCACTTTTTATATAGATTTCCGGCGGCCCCTATTTATTAACTAGCCGTTTTACCTAGGGACATTCAACCGATAGAGATTCTGTCATTTATGACATCTTCGGCGCATGGGATTTGCCATTAATGTGCGTCTTTCCAAGGTGCCAGAAGTTACACGTGTAGGTATTTATTTTACGCGAGTGGGTTACTTTTTGGTTTTGCTAGAATTCGAAGCATTCGCGATGTTGAGTGCCTAGTTTTTTGTTAACATGATTTTTCTCTCTTTAAATAACTCAACATACGTTGATTACTCAGCATGGACATCTACTCAGCATAAGGTGATTACTCAATATTTGTATCTACTTAGTATAATCACACAATGTATATGTCAACTTAGCATAGGATGATCATTTCAAACTTGGTGAGTAGAAGTTTCTTATTGTTAATTTACTCAGCATGGTGTTTGCACAAACATTCAACATTCCACTCATCATGGCAATCACTCAACATTCAATTTTTCATATAGATTTACTTAGAGTGGATTTGACATACCGATGGCTTCCCTTAGTGTATTGAATTGTTCTCGTGCCAAGGGCTTAGTGAAGATATCTGCAAGCTGTTCATTTGTTGGCACTTAGGTCAGCTTGATCTCATCTTTTAGTACGTGATCTCTGATGAAGTGATGTCTTATGCTAACATGCTTCATCCTGCTGTGTTGGACTGGATTCTTAGATAAATCAATGGCACTCTTGTTATCACATTTGATCTCTATCGTCTTTGTTTTGACTCCATAATCCTCAAGCTGTTGCTTTATCCATAGGACTTGTGCAACACAGCTTCCAGCAGCCACGTACTCAGCTTCGGTTATAGACAGGGCTACGGATGATTGCTTCTTGCTGAACCAAGATACTAGACAGCTTCCGAGGAAATGACATCCTCCCGAAGTACTCTTCCGTTCTAGCTTATCTCGTCCATAGTCAGCATCAGTATATCCAGTGAGAGTGAAGTCATTTGAAGTTGGATACCATAGACCTGCATCAACTGAGCTTTGCAAGTATCTAAAAATTCTTTTCACAGCAGTTAGATGAGATTCCCTGGGGTTAGCTTGATATCTAGCACAATAGCATACTGAGTACTGAATATCAGGTCTACTAGCTGTGAGATAGAGTAAGGAACCTATCATACCTCGATAGAGTTTACTATCAACTGACTTACTCTTTTCATCCTTGTACAGGACAGTATCAGTACCCATGGGGGTTGATATTGGTTTGCAATCTACCATGCTGAATTTCTTTAACATTTCCTTGGTGTACTTAGACTGACTTATAAAGATGTCATTCTTACCTTGCTTGATTTGGAGTCCAAGGAAGAAGTTGAGTTCACCCATCATGGACATTTCAAACTCAGTTTGCATCTGTTGGCTAAATTCTTTACACAAGGATTCGTCAGTAGCACCAAATATTATATCATCTACATATATTTGTGCAAGTAGGATATGTTTACCCTTTTTCTTAATAAACAAGGTTGTGTCAGCTTTTCCCCTAACATAGTTCCTGGTCAGCAGGAAATTTGTCAACCTCTCATACCAAGCTCTTGGAGCTTGCTTTAGGCCGTACAAGGCCTTTTTGAGTTTATAAACGTGGTTTGGAGACTTTGAATCTTCAAACCCAGGAGGTTGGTTAACATATACCTCTTCGTTTATAAAGCCATTAAGAAATGCACTTTTTACATCCATTTGGTATAGTTTAAAATTCATGAAACTAGAATAGGCACATAATATACGTATAGCTTCCAACCTAGCAACAGGTGCAAATGTTTCTCCATAGTCTATACCCTCTTACTGACTATAGCCTTGGGCTACAAGTTGAGCTTTGTTTCTAATCACATTTCCATGCTCATCTAGCTTATTTCTAAAGACCCACTTGGTTCCTATGGGCTTTTGATTCCTAGGTCTAGGTACTAGATCCCATACCTCATTTCTGGTGAATTGGTCAAGTTCTTCTTGCATGGCATTTATCCAATATTATTCATCTTGCTCAGCATCAGCAAAATTCTTTGGCTCAAGCATTGAGACGAAGGCAACATTGCTGAGGTATTTTCTAAGCTGATCTCTGGTCATCAACTTGTTGTTGGCAGCATCAAGAATGGCCTGTTCTGTGTGTCCTCTTGGGATCTTTATTTCCTTTGGCATTGTTGAGTCGCTTGGAAGAGGTGTTTCTACAATCCCTACAGGAATAGATTATTCAGCAAATGATATTTCAGTTTCTTGTTTACCTTGGGTCAGCCCTTGTATAGATGACACAGAGGCTTCTAGTTGATCAGCGGAAGCTGAGCTTGGTTCATCTTCTTCGAGCTGAGCTGACTTACCTGTAGGGTCAGTTTCATCGAACTCAACATGTACAGACTCTTCTACAATTTGAGTTCTTTTATTAAATACTCTATATGCTTTACTGTTTGTTGAGTACCCTAAAAAGATCGCTTAATCAGCTTTAGCATCAAATTTAGCAAGGTTGTCTTTTGTATTTAGTATAAAGCATTTACACCCAAAGGCACGAAAGTATCCAATGTTGGGCTTTCGTCCTTTCCAAAGCTCATATGGGGTTTTCTTAAGTATAGGTCTAACTAGAGCCCTATTCAGTATGTAACATGCCGTGTGAACAGCTTCACCCCAGAAGTAATTTGGAAGCCTATTTTCACTCAACATTGTCCTGGCTATTTCGGCAATAGTTCTATTTTTCCTTTTAACAACCCCATTTTGTTGAGGTGTTCAAGGAGCGGAGAAATTGTGGTCAATACCACTGGTTTCACAGAATTCATCAAACTGTTGGTTTTTGAACTCTCCACCATTGTCGCTTCTAATGTGAGCTACTCTTAGGTCTTTGTCATTTTCAAGCTTTTTAATCAATGTAGTAAACATCTCAAAAGTTTCATTCTTGCTACTCAGCAAGATGATCCAAGTGTACCGAGAGAAATCATCTACAATAACCAAGGAAAATTTCTTTCCTCCCAAGCTGAGTGGCTGGATAGGTCCGAAAAGATCCAAGTGTAGTAATTCTAATAGTCTTTTGGTTGAGACTATATTTTTGCTATGAAATGACTTTTTAGTTTGTTTTCCTTGCTGGCAAGCTTTACACAATTGATCTTTTTCAAACTTTAATTTGGGTAACCCCTCAACCAATTGCTTTCTAGCTAATTTGGCAAGAAGGTCCATGCTGACATGCCCAAGTCTTCTATGCCATAGCCAGGAGTTGTCCTCTTTAGACACTAAGCATATGTTTTTAGAAAACAGTTTTTCTAAGTTCAACATGTATACATTTTCTACACGAGGGGTAGTTAAAATCAATTCATTTGTGTTTCCCTCGAGTATTTGACACTTAGTATCATTAAATACAACCTTTCTGCCGCTCTTGCAAAGCTGAGCTACACTCAGCAGATTGTATTTGAGACCTTTAACTAGGGAGACAGACTCAATGGTTGGGTTACCTCCGATAGTACCTGAGCCGACTATCTTACCCTTTTTGTTGTCTCCAAAGCTTACGCTTCCACCTCGTTTAAGCTCTAGTGTGATGAATTGAGTTCCATCACCTGTCATGTGTCTTGAACATGCGCTGTCTATATACCAAAGTTTTGATTTCTCCACGTATGTCAAGCTGACCTGCATTTTAAACTATTCGTTTTTAGGTACCCAATTATTTTTGGGTCCTTTCTTGTTAGTGTAAACAGGTGCAAAGTCATATTTTAACTTGTGACGACATACATTTATAGTATGGCCGCTTTTACCATAAAAGCCACACATAGTTACCCTTTGAGGGTGATATTGGGTGTGGTCAGCATTGTTGTGCTGAGCATGCCAGCATACCTTGGTAGTATGACCTTTCTTACCACAGAAGTCACATTGGACAGTCTGTTTGTTATGCCAGCACACAGCTTTTGTGTGTCCTTTCTTCCCACAACAGCTACATTGAGTAAACTGTTTATGCTGACCAGTACTTGAGTACTCAGCATGGGGTTTATTCTTAGTTGAACCTTTTATTTGGTTCTGTAAAGTTGTGGCATCCTTTCTAAGTTTCTTTGACTCAGTTTGAACCTCCGTGACAAACTTATGTAAGATTTGCATGTTCGTATGTAAATCTGAGTTGTCCTGGAGGAGATATCGGAGGTCACTCAGCTTGACCTCCTCAATCTCATCACAGCGCCTGCTGAGTGCCTTAATCCTTTTCTTACACTTCTTAGTTAGTGTATATAAGTCACTCAGGGCATTTACCATTTCATTTCTAAGCAAAAGTAAGGATGTTACCTCATTGTTGTTTTCCTCCTGCTCAGAATCTCCAGAGAGGTCAGATTGCTCAGATTGACATTGGTCAGCTCCATCATCTGCCATGAAACATATGTTGGCTGTTTCATTTTGCTTAACTTCAGATGATGTTGACTCATCACTGTCACTCCACGTGGCCACCATTGCCTTTTTGCTTCCATTCTTATCTTTCTTTAGATTAGGACAGCTTGACTTAATATGCCCAGTTTGATGGCATTCATAACATGTGACAGGCTTGGAGCTGTCCTTTTTGTATCTGGTGTCACTGGACTCAGCTTTATATCTGTCTCCTCTCTTGTATGGCCGCTTACTATTTCTTTCATTTCTTCTGAACAGCTTTTTCATTTTTCTAGTAAACATGGCCATTTCCTCATCATAAGTTGACTCACCTTCTGTGGAGTCAGCTTTCATCACTAGTGATTTCTGTTTCTTATCCTCAGATTTTTCTTTAGCTTCAAAGTTTTTCATGGAGATTTCATGGGTCAGCAAGGAACCGATCAGCTCATCATATTTGTATGTGGTCAGGTCCTGAGCTTCCTCTACAGCTGTCTTCTTGGCTTGCCAGCTTTTGGGAAGACTTCGTAAGATCTTCTTCACTTGTTCTTCTTCAGTGAAATTCTTACCGAGTCTTTTAAGCTCATTTATTATGTTGGTGAACATGGCATTCATTGCTGAGATGTCCTCGTTGTCAGTCATCTCGAACAACTTATACAATCGCATGTGTTGGTTCACTTTGGATTCCTTGACCTTGTTGGTGCCTTCATAAGTTACTTCCAGCTTTTTCCAGATCTCCTGTGCTGACTCACAACCTGAAATCTTATTGTATTCTGCAGCATCTAGAGCACAGTGAGCATTATTTTGTAATTTTCTGAGGTCATCCTCTGTCCACTCAGTTTCACTCTTGATAACTTTCTCATTATCAACAGTTTTATAAGCTACATGTGGACCTTGAACTATTGCAAGCCATGCACTCATGTTTGTGGCTTGAATAAAGTTCTTCATCCTATTCTTCCAGAATGTATAATTAGATCTAAAGAATAGGGGAGGTCTAGTGATTGATAATCCCTTAGGGAGTATCTGTGTTGTTTGGTTTCCTGGGAGGAAACGAGTGCTATTTTCACCCATTTTTTCGGGATCAGCTCAAGATTGTTAGATCTTTGAGTAGTGAGCTTAGGCTCTGATACCACTTGTTGGTCCCTAGTAATTAGTTCCAAGGGGGGGTTAGGAACTAATGTAACTTTTTCTCTTTTAATTATGCTGACTTAATGTTGTTTTAGGAGTTTGATAATTCAGCGTGTTGGTCAGCACGGGTGTTTGATTAGTCAGACAGTTTTAGTTCTATGCTGACTAAGACTGCTTGACTTGAGAATTGGGAATTGACACTTGAAAGGTCAGTTTCCAACTTAGCACTCAGATTTACTCAGTTTCAGTTTTAACAATTTATAAGCTGAGTAAATAGAACAAGCAACACAGGCACATATATATATATATATTGAGAGAGAGAGTTTAGAAGTTACTCAGCACGACTTATACTGGTTCGGCCTCTCTGCCTACGTCGAGTCCCCAGTTCCTCTTGGGATTTTCAATCCAATACTGAGCTCTTTCAAGGTAGAGCACAAACCCTTTACAAGGCAGTGAGTATGCAAGAGTACGTCCTCTATTCGTCTACTCAGCTCCTACTAAGTACTACAACCCAGCACTTAGATTTTACTACCACTGAATACTTACAACTAAGTACTCAGCTCAACACTCTCAATATTCCTATTGATCACACACTTGTTCTTTTTCAACTAAAGAACACTTTAGATGATTACAAAACAATCAATCTAGCATTTACACAGAGAATAGAAAAGTTGGTGTAAGATCTTTTTGTATTTGAGTGCTTTCAAGATTTTCTCTCTTGTATTTTTCTTTTGATGCTTGAGCAATTATCCAAGGTTCTTCATTGTCCTTTTATAGAAGGAAAACTGCAGATTTGAATCGTTTGAATTGTTGTTACAGTTAACACCAAAACGGCTCTTTTTGGGGGACAGATTCTGGTCAGCTTCAGTCTGTTCCGCCATTCCCTTCCTCTGTTTTCTTCAGGCGTCAGGTTTTGTCTTCTTGCATCAGACTTGTCCTTTTGCGTCAGTTGTCTTTTACCAATAATCCACAGACCCATGATTCTTGGAATTAGTCTTCTGTGTGCTTTCGAGGCTTCAATTATTAGTGCAGAAGATTGGCAGACTTTGTCGTTTAGTTAACGAATCTCTCATGCTGTCCTGACTGTTACTCAGCTTCATTCGTTATCTCCGAATGTTCTACTTCCATGCTGAGTTCTTTCTTAGTCAGCTTCGTTCTTGTTTGTATAACTCTGAAGGATTCTTCTAATATAGTCAGCTTCGTTCTGGCGATTTTGAAGGAAGTTTCTGATGCTAAGTTTTACTCCACTCAGCTTCTTATTCTTTCATGCTGAGTTCCGTTTCACTCAGCTTTTGGCTTATGCTGACTTCTGACCTGTTTAACTTTATATATATTTTTGCACTCAATATTGAACAAACACATTAGTACAATTAAATCAAAGCATTAAATTTAATTGCCTCTTAATCATGGATGATTTTGTCAAATCAAAATCTTGTGGAAAGGTGTCGGAAAGCAACTATTACAATGATGGGTATCATTTGATGGGACAATGAACACGGAATACCTGATACTCGAGGTCCGAATAGGATGCATATGTCAACATACGAGGTATGTGCCAATTATTAACTCCTACGGTATGTCTTAGAGGTAGCCAAAAGGCATGATGGGAGTCACGTTTGATGTGCCCCCACGATTGAATCATACACAACTCACCACGGGAGGTCAAACCACTGAATTAGTCAAACGCAGGGGCTACTGTCACTTCCACCAGAAATATGGTCACGAAACAAGCACTTGCATGAGGTTGAAGCATGAAATCCAAGATCTCATCGAAACTGGAAAGATAAGTGATCCAGATCCTTCTCAACAGATGAAGCCTTCGACTTGTTCCTTGAATGGCGAAGTCTACAACGGATCAGGATAATCTAAAGAAGAAGTTCCCGAGATTGAGGACACTTATGAAGTGGGAGAATCTGAAGCTTCTTGAAATAGCATGAGAGAGAGGAGTGCACTTGTAGTCTTTATCCTTGTCTTTTATTTTATCTTCTATTCCACAAGATGTTATTAACCTCCTTTTGAATTCAATGAAATTTCGTTTCCGCAAATTTATCCTAAACATACGTACTTACATTTGATATCTACTCAATTGAGATATTCCTGCTTCTATCATGGCACGGACGTAAGCTCTAGAATATACTTATTACTCAGTACTTAACCACTGAAGAGAGAAAATTAAGAGAGTAAAGAAAAAAAAGCAAAATAAATCATGAGAAACGATTCCCTGACTCTACGATGATAAGTCGAGCGTAGACCTATCAAACGAAGGGTTCTCACCGGCTTTTGGCAGAAAGAAGATTGAGCGACAATCAACAAAGTCCAAAAGAGAGAAAAAGAAAAGAAAATATGGAGCAAGCAACAAGCCCTCAGAGCCATACTTACACTGAGGCACCGACACAGATTTCTCCCCCCAAAGGGGGACACAAGTACAGGAGTGCACCATTTAGAACGAGGCGGGGGCAACTAACCTATCAGCGATAAAGTATTTTGTTCCAGGATCAACGAAAGGGTTTAGACCTATGATGACTCAAAGTTAAACAAAGGAAGAAGAAAAAAAAAATGATGCTAAAAAGGCCCTGGGGCAAAGTCAAGTCAATCGGAAGTAAAAGAAAATAAATCAAAAGCTGACGTGATCAGCCAAGAGGCGTCAAGGTGGCAAGAGCGGTTGACATTGTCCAACAAATGTGTAATCAAATGTACGAGAAAAGCTCACTGTAACGAAGAAAGATCAAATGCGTAGTCAAGGGAAGCCGAAGGCGGCAACAAAGTTCAGAACTTTAATCAATCTCGAGGGAACCGAGGAATCCTTCTCATGAAAATAAAAAAAAAAGAAAGAAAGAAAATCCCGATAGGTTGAAAATCCGCAAAGGACGGCCTATGCAACAATAAGGGACACCCCAATAAGTGAAAACCCCACGGGGCGCTTATTTGAAAATTCCGGGATAAAATGAGAGAGTTAAAATAACTGAAGTGTGAAAACCCGAAAGGGCATGCTTTGGTGACAGTGGTTAATAAACTGAGCAGTAAACAATTCAATGTATCTTTGCCAGGTGCTTTATTTAAGCTAGACGGTTGCATTTGTAATGAAAACACCCGCATCAATAGACACCCCATCTCAACTGAAATCACCCCAACACCCATAAACCGATCCAAAATCTATAAAAAAGAAAAACTAAAAAAAAAGACTATTCCTCTTTCTCATGCTCCATGAAGTCTGGTTCCTCTGCTCCTATGTGGTCCTCTCAAGGGTCAAACTTCGACCGAAGCGTCTCTCCTTCATAGCTACTCCCAACGGCAGTATCCCTAGTTTGGCGCACATGAAATCTCACCTCGAGTTGGCAGGGGCATACGCTAGCATCAACTTCTAACCTACGCCAAGACGGTAACTTTAATCGGGGGCACGGCCCTACAATCAGATCAACATCCATCTCACTTCGGAAGCTTCTCCATTAACGAAGGCATCGGGCATGAACTCATCGTCAAATGATTAGCATAGAAATGGCCCGTGGATATAAACCCCCTGTGCTATCCGGTATCATTCACAATCAAGAAAGAAAGAAAAGGAGAAGAAAAATTGAACAAAAAGGTTGGATTGAAAACCTCAAAAGAGGCGATCCAAGCAAAAGGAGAGATAGAGAAAATCAGTGAGATATAGAAAAGATGAATTGAAAACCCCTAGGGGCAGTTCATGCAAAAGGAGAGATAGAGAATATCGGAGAGATCCCATTGAGTTGAAAACCCGAAAAGGGCAGCTCAAGCAAAAATTAGGGAGAAAATGAATACGTCAAACTCTGGTTAAAAGCGAGAGCCCCTTTGACACGAGCTCATCAAGACCAAATCCTCATCCTTACAACCTTTGGTTTCAAACTTAACCTCGCCCTCATCCTCGCACTCCTTGGGGACGGCCCGAACCATCATTTCTCGATCTGAAGCTACGAAAATCCTCCAAGCCTATGAAAAGGGAATCCATCCGAGTATCTCATCCACATGTACATAGTTTGCATTCCCACATGTCCATACATCCATATAAAGCAAAGCACATAGGCCACACGTGCGCACATTCAAACACACGCACGGTCACCTGCATACGCACATATAAGTGTTTACATGCATCCATAGATTAGGCTACATCCACCCATCTCTATGCATCGCCACATACCTTTCCTTGACACAAGCTCATCAAAACCAAATTCCCGTCCTTATAACCCTTGGTTTCAAACTTATCCTCACCCTCGTCCTTGCACACCTTGGGAATGGCCCGAAGCATTATTTATCGATCTAAAGCTACCGAAATCCTCCAGCCTATGAAAAGGGAATCCATTCGACCATCTCATCCACACATACATAGTTTGCATACACACATGTCCATACATCCGCATAAAGCAAAACACATAAGCCACACTTATACACATTCAAACACACGCACAGTCACCTGCACACACACACATAGGTGTTTACATGCATCCATAGACTAGGCTACATTCACCCATCTATATGCATCACTACACGACTGCAGTCGATTTAGAGACTAGGATCGCTAGAAAGAGCCATTTTACCTGCGGTCGATTTAGAGACCAGGGTTGCTATTGAGCCATTTTGCCTGCGGTCGATTTAGAGACCAGGGTTGCTTTTGAGCCATTTTACCCACGGTCGTGGACCAGGGTTGCTTTTGAGCCATCTTGCCTACGGTCGATTTGGAGACCAGGGTTGCTTTTGAGCCATTTTACCCGCGGTCGTGGACCAGGGTTGCTTTTGAGCCATTTTGCCTGCGGTCGATTTAGAGACCAGGGTTGCTTTTGAGCCATTTTACCCGCGGTCGTGGACCAGGGTTGCTTTTGAGCCATTTTACCCGCGGTCGTGGACCAAGGTTGCTTTTGAGCCATTTTGCCTGCGGTCGATTTAGAGACCAGGGTTGCTTTTGAGCCATTTTACCCGCGGTCGTGGACCAGGGTTGCTTTTGAGCCATTTTACCCGCGGTCATGGACCAGGGTTGCTTTTGAGTCATTTTACCTGCGGTCGTGGACCAGGGTTGCTTTTGAGCCATTTTACCTGCGGTCGTAGACCAGGGTTGCTTTTGAGCCATTTTACCCGCGGTCGTGGACCAGGGTTGCTTTTGAGCCATTTTTACCCGCGGTCGATTTAGAGATCGGGGTTGCTTTTGAGCCCTTTTACCTGCGGTCGATTGAGAGACCAGAGTTGCTATTGAGCCGCTTTACTTGCAGTTGATTTAGAGACTAGGTTCCCAGAAAGAGCGTCCGTCCGCAGCCGATTTAGAGGCAAGGACAGATCGAAGATGAGGAAGGAACTTGCGACATGGAGGTCAGGTATGCTCCCTCCTACTCTTTACGTGTCTTTTACTTTTATATGTTTTACATTGCATGTGTTACGTTAGCAAAAAACGTTTTCAAAACACACACATCACTGTCAAAATAGAAAAGTAGGGGCAATTGTAGACACCGAGTCGGAGGACCTGTGACGAAAACCTGAAAACAAGACGGTTGAAACAATTGATTCCGGAAGTTTTGAAAAACAAAAAATATATAAAGAATAATAAGTACATAATAAAGAAGAAAGAGTTACGGCGGGTCGCTGTTGTTGATCGGATGGCTCGCGAATACTTAGCGGCATGGTGCGAGTGCTTAGCGGCGGCCGGCGCACGTTCGACGACAGTCGGACGCCCGCTCGACGACGCAAAGCGCGCGCTCGACGTCCGTCGGACGCACGCATCCAACCACGAATGGCACGTGCTCGGCATCCGAACGATGCACGGGCCCGGCGGCGCGGAACGCACGCTCGTCGGCCACGAGGCGTGTGCGCCCGGCAGCGCGGAACGCACGTTCGGCGGCCACGACGCATGGACGCCCGACGGCACGGAACGCGAGCTCGACGGCCGTGGAACGTGCGCGCCCGACGACGCGAGACGCGCCCCGGCGGCCGTTGGGCGAGCGCCCAACCACGTCGGGCGGACGCCCAACCTTGCGTTGGGCGGCCGCCCAACAATGTTGGGCGGTAGCCCAACGGAGGGTTGGGCGGCCGCCCAACATGCCATGGGCGGCCGCCCAACCCCCTTGGGCGACGCCCGATTTTACTCGGGCGTCGCCCATTTTTCCGGGGATCCGTTTGCCTATAAAAAAGGCACGGATCCCCATGCATTTTGTGGAGGGAAATTTTTGGAGCTTTCTCACTCTAAACATTTTTAGAGAGAGAAAGTCAATTTTTTGGAGAAAATATTTTTTTTCCCAAAAAATCCAAATTTTCCAAAGTTAAATTTTTACTAAAAAAACACAAAAAAAAACAGAAAATCACGACTCGTGGAATCAATCGGCTTCAACTGTCAGATACCGAATTTAAGGTATTATCCGAGGACTAGACTCTTTTATTTTATTTAATTTATTTTCTTCTTCTATTTATTTTTTATGTTATAGTTTTTATTTATTTAGTTATTCATTTATTTTATCACGTTTTATTTAATCAGCGTATTTATTTAATTATCGTCTCGTGTTGAATAAAATTCGGTTTTGTTTTAAAAAAAAAACCTCGTTTTGATATCCCAATACGAACCGTGATCCGATAAAAAGGTAGTTCGGGTATTGAAAACGTTGTAATTATAAGTTTTAATTCAAAGAACTTCCAAATAACGTTTTAAAATAAAAACGTCGTTTTAGAAATTTCCGTTATTGACTATGATCCATTTTTGGTAGTTCGGAAATCCAAAACGATTGAATTAGATTTAATTTAAAGCTTTTGAATAAATCTGGAAATAATTGGAGTGCTGCTGTAATTTGCCGTTTCTGTCACTAATTGCTGTTTACCGATGGATTTTCCGTCGGTAAATCTGCCAGAATGTAAAAAATGCCATTTTAGTCCATTTTTCTGAACTTTCAAGCTTTTAATCCTTTATACATATATGTATAGTTATGTAATGTATGTTTTCAAATTATTTTAGACATTTAGTATGTATAATTATTTAGGATATTTTTTATATCACTTTTCATTCTATTTTTAATTATAAGTATATGTATATATATATTCTCTTTTTCATTCATTTGAGTTATATTAAATTTTATTTTAAATGTTATTTACTTGAGCATTTTGGGGGATAATTAGTAGATATTGGGGTGAATATATATTATTTTTGACATTTAAAACTATATTAGTTATGTATATATATAGTTTTGGGATATTTTGGGCTATATCAATTATTATTAAGAAAAACTATTTTGGGGATAAATGTTATTTTCTTATTTAAGAGTTTTAGTTACTATTTTCAAATGTTTAAAGTATAAATGTGTTATGTTTAGTATTTTCATATATGTATAATATAATCTTTTTCCATTAACTTTTATTTCATATTCTCTTTTTGATGGAAATGTATATGTATATATGTTTATATTATTTCTTTTATTCTTTTGGACCATTTATGGGTCCCTATTTCAAATGGGCTTTATTTGGGAGTGACTTGTGATTCAATGGTTTATTGTTTTAATTATGACAAGTAAAGATTCATTAAAGAAAAGGAGAAAATAAGTCGCAAAGGAGTTTTCAATTTAATTATTTAAACTAATGAATTTTTAGAGGTTCTTAATCTCAATAAATAGAGTTTTCTTGACATTTCAAAATCGTTTCTCAAAACACCACGTTTTAAAACCTTAATCCGTTCCAAAGGCGGATTAAGTGAACATGGTAATTAAAATCGCTTTCTTTGTGAATAATAGAGTTTTTGAATCATTTTCTTAAAGGATTTGTACAAAATAAAATTGACTTGTATGTTTAACCACGTTTTCTTAACTAAAGATTTTTGTCTCAAACGTTTCCAAAGCACTTGAGTCGTTCCAACGGTGACTCGAGTAAACTTCACTAATCGGGGTTTTAAAACGCACTTAAATCGTTCCAACGGTGATTAAGGTGCGAACCATGTAAATAAACTCGTTTTGGGGAAATAAGTTAGTGTAGAATAAACACACGGCATGACATTTAAATAAAGTTGTAAATAAATCACTTCTTTCTTCCCCCTTCTCTGTGTATGTATAATATAAATGGGTGATTCTTTACTAATATGGCTTTCCAATAATATATGCTCAAAACGGTTTCTGAAAAAAAAAGAAAAGGTTTCAAATGAATTTTAAACTTAAAGAAGTATACGATTAGTCCGTTATCGCCTAACATGCTGAGTAGGAGGGCGGTGGTTCATAACCGGGCGATGTCGGGGTGCCTAGTAGCCTTTCTCCGGAAAGGAGCTAGCCTTCTCGGCTCGTACCTAAGTTTCCCGAACCCACACCGGTCTCCCGCAAGGGATCGGTGTTCATTTTCTCATTCGTGGGTGGCGACTCTTCCATATCTCCGAGCTCCGGTCCTGCTGAGCAGCTTGATTCCACGATTGGTTGCTTTCGGTGCCAATCACCGCTTACGTCGCCATGAGGTTGTCCACCCCCCGGTCCGCCCAGGAGATTAGGCCGCGGCACCTCGTCTAACAGATGCGCATTGCCTTCATTATAGCTTGTGAAAAGCTCAAGAGTTCACTGTTGGAGACTGGATCAACATCCATCTGTGCTCTGTTGATGTTGAGTAGGCTGACTACTTCACTCAGTTGATCAATTGTACACTGAGAAGAGGAAGATACTAAGTCACGCGTACTGGTCAGCTCAGCATTAAGCTTGGTAAAGCATTGTTGAAGTTCGGCAGAGGTGGCAAACTCAGCATTGCCAGGGGCGCTTGATTTGGTCAGTTCTTCAGTTAACTTGGTAAAGTATCCTTGAAGTTCAGTAGAAGTGGCATACCCTGGATTGACTTCCGTCAGCTGTTGAATTTTGCCTTCAAGCGAATTCATATGGTTCGCCATTGTGAGCACCAATTCGGTCAGTTTTGCTATTTGATCTTGATTGGGTTGCCGAGTCTGAACCGTAGTGATGATGCTGACTAGATCCTTCAGTCCTCTGAGTTCATTTAGGAGCTGAGTGATACCTGACAATTAGGAGGACTCAGCTTGAGTAGATTGATTTGCATCAGCTTGAGGAAGGCTCAAATCTTGAAGCAAAGACTGAGCAGAAGCAATGATACGACGTCTTGACTCGGTGGCATTCAAGTATGTGAATGTTGACCAACTTGGGCATAGATGACGCACAGAGATGACTCAAGAGGTATCTCCTACAACATTGGAGGTGTCAGCTAGACACAATACCGACACGCAGGGTGCAGTCTAAGGATTAACTCAAGCTAGAGACACAAATACCTCGATGAATTTGCGGACATCGGTGCATCTGGTAGAATGAGAGGGCCTTAACCCGATCGAGGTACCAACGAGACGGAAACAATGACTTACCTGGTATATGTCAAAGGTTAATTTGTTTCATAGCGCAAACCTGACGATGATATGTTTTATGAGAACTCCTAACGATCTTATGTGGATATTTATGACGTATTTGGTCCATCACCGATATTTGAGATACCAACAAAGACACACAGGGTAGACGTCGATAGTTCGACTGGAACCTATCACTATGAACAATTTGAGGAGCAACGACGGTGAAAACCAAGACCTTAGAGGTAAGTGCCAAACGTTGGACTTAGACGCGGTACGAACAACTCGATACTACTGATACGAGCGAGACCCAAATAACGACACATAGGGCATATGTCTCAGACTCGTGAATAAGTCTATTCGGAGTTTGGGGGCGCATGGACCACGGTACCAATGATGTTGGGGGAGCGTGTCGAGGATTTGACGATATAAACAAACCACTGTTTGAGGCGTACTTAAGACATGAGTGACGATTTACGGGGCATACGTCAAGAGTTTGATAGGAGCCTCACGACATGAACAACTCAGTGTGTCAAGGTATGAGCGGGACACTCGAGATGTCCCATAGGGTACGTGCCTAAGGGTATGACTTGGACTCTACGACATGAATCACTATATATGACAGGTACGTGCATTGGAGATGTAAGTGAGATGCGCGTGATGGCATACATGATACTTGCCCCAGATTCGACTTGAACTCAATGACATGAGTGACTCGACATTTGACATGCGAATAAGACGTACCGAACCGCATATGGGGGTGTGTGTCACAAGCTTAACCCTGACTGGATGGTATAAACGACTCAGTCCTTGACATGTGAGTAAGGTGCGAGGGATGACATACGGAACGCGCGTCAAAAGTCGGTCCAGAATTGGATAGCCTAATGACATATTCGTGGGCTACAAATATTGTCGATGACAAGGCGACATGTGGGGCACATTTTGACAAGGCCCAACGTATGACTAAAGCGCAAGCGGTGACATACGGGATATGCACCGAAAGCTGATACGTGTTCGAAGCACTAGTGTCACATGTTTTGGAATACTGACGTGTTACAATATACGGTGACACACCTGGTACACCTTCTATAGATTTGGCTGTTTTGAAGATGCGACGGGGTGTCTCAAGAAGATCAAGGATGCATGGGTTACCCTAGTACACTAACATGTCGTCATACAAGGTACGACCGCGGGTACCAATGGGGTGTGACAATGACCTACTAGCCAAGAGGTTAGTACAATGGCGCATAGATTCATTAGGCTATCCAATTCTGGATGATGTAAATACGAGGGGACACTATGACGACCCACATGGCGCACCTAAAGGTACAAATGGGAAGCGTGGACAACACACCAGTCAAGGGTTCGTTTCGAAGTTCAGGGTATTGCCCATAATTCTGAAATACGGAGGTGCTACGTATGGACTACCTCCCCAGATGCGAATGACGACAGGTAAACGAGATTCGTGTGAAACAGTTCACTCGACCCTAAGGTTTCGATCTTACAGCCACGTAACTTTGGAGTATAGGTGCACGGCGCACCGACACACGTGGCATGTCTTAGCGTGCGAAGGTCATGATGGCAACCTACGAGGTGAGGTGCATGGATAATACAACAACGTAATTTGGAATCACCTGGGTATTGTGTATAGCGTGGCGACGTCCGTGGGTATGTCTTGAGATACGAAAGGGAGGTGACGACGACCCGTGAGATTATGGTTCTATTTGAGATCAAGGTGCCAGTCATAATCTTGAGATGTGTTGGCTAAGGCGTAGCGACATACATGGTATGTCTTGAGGCGTAAGTAGGACGTGTATGAGGTATGTGATGAATGGTTAATTCGAGTCTCGAGGGAACCGACGACGTGATAATTTTTTTTTTTTTGAACAACCGATATGTTGTCGGTGACATGGCGACACACCTAGTATGTCTTGAGTTGACCGTGCAGACAGTATACGGGACCTGCCCCATGATGCGAATGTCAGGATAAGCGGGGTATGACCACCAAACAAGTCCTAACCATGATAGAGGGATGCGGGATACATTACGACATATGGGATATGTCTCTGGATGACGTAAACACCATGGTGAAGGCGCATGTGACATGTCACGATGCACCAGGTACACTCTCTAATGGTACGCATCATAACATGCGGGGTAGACCTTTTGATAGGCATACGAGACATGGTAAAGACGCGCGAGATACATTGAGATATATGGGGTATGTCTTCCGTTAGGCACCTAGCAAGGCGAGAACTCAAGTCATGATATACGGGGTATGGCTCTAGACTAACGTATCTGACATGGAAAACGCATATGCGACTTATCGCGATGTACGAATTTGACAATGCCCGGATGTACGCGGTGCACGGCGGCGCATCGAGTACACATCTTGACTAGCGTATAGCTGACGTGATGGAGACGCATAGGACACTCCACGATATGGAAGATAGGATGGGGTAAGGACGTATGGGCTACGTCACAGCCCAAATGGTATGCCTTTCGTCTAACGTACATAACATGGTGAACAAGCACCTGATATGCCCTGACATATGGGGCATGCAACTCATGCCCCTTGCTTGGCGCAAGGAATGAGGCGAAGATGTACATGATGCGTTATGACACACATGGTACCCCTTCTGACCGGTGTGTAATGACGTGGTAGAGACACAAGGAATGGATCATAATATACGAGGCACAACAGGGAAAGGACACGTGGTATATGTCATAGCATAATGGGTACGCCCCTTGATCGGTGTCTGAATGATTAATGAAAAATGCATGGGGGTGCGTTACGTCCTACGGGGTACAACAAAGTGAAGATATAAGGAATATGTCACCACATGACAGGTGGGACTCCTGACGGGTGGACGCATGATGACACGACGCAGCAAGGCCGTAGGGGATTCGTCATGAGAGAACGGTATGCCTCTTAACAGGGCAAGGATATACAGGAGATGACGCGACATACGGGGTATGCCAAAACCAAGGCGTAGGGGATACGCCATGACATAATGGTTATACCTTCTGACTAGTGCCTACGATACTGGAAAAACGTACGAGGTACGCTACTATACGCATAGTATGCTAAGGTGAAGACGCATAGGATACGTCACGACATAATGGACATGCCTCCTAGCTAGCATACAAACGACATGGTGAAGACACACGAGACATGCCAAGGATGCATACCAACACATAGGTACGACAAGGCAAAGACGTATGGGATACGTCACGACATAACTGGTATGCCTCCTGAATGACACGCGACGCTGGGTCGACTCTTTCTCACATTCCTAATAAACACGTCCTAAGTCTACGAAACCTAGAATGGCTGCACGCAATTTGGTTAGCATGCCACGCTCTATATGGCATGACTACCATGATTCGTTAAGCATAAAATGCATTATAACTTAAATCTGACTCGACTGATGTACAACGAGATATAAATCTATACAAACAAACTAGTTAGCGAAAATCGTACATAACGCGTAATCAGATCGTAAAAAGAGAAAGAAAATGTTAGATATCAATCACAATTATCACATCATCTCTCTTCCATCCTTATTCCTCCACACACTCGTTGGTCCAAGTCTCTTTCCTAGGATTTTGGTATGGGCTCACATCGAGGTCCAGAGGACGCGTGATGCCGTCGATTATTGAGGAAAAAGTAAATCATCCATCAGAAAATACAGTTCGTTTTTGACGTATCCGCGTTCAGTGACTAAGATATCGACCAAGTTGGATTGTCCTTTCGGGATAACTCGTCTTTTGTCCTTTCGTGAGACGCATTAGTTCGGGTTTTGACTCCCTTTGAGCGCATCTCAGTTTTTAGACGTGGTACGAGTTATTCTTCTAGTCCAATCGTTCGTTATTGTCAATGACTCGTTCCCTTTTGTTCGCGCGGGTTCGTGTCTCGATTTTTGGATTACAACGGGATCTTTTGGATATATCGAGAGACGTAACCACATGTTTATTTAGTGATGGAATCACTTTTGGATTTTATTTTAGGGAACGGACTCATCGCGTAACGCGTTTGTTCTTAGCGTCGAGGATCCGTTTGCTCATTTTAGCTACGTGAAAAGACGGCGAGTCTTATTTTGAGCGCACGGTAATCTTTCGGCTAGCAACAGTTCGTTGTTCTTCCCAATCCATGGGATATATCATCTTAGTGTGGTTATAGAAAATCAACGTTTCGTTGAATCGCATGCTTATTCGAGGCGAGGATATCACCGTTCTCTTTCCTTTAGGCACGAATTAAGCAAACACGTACATCGGGCCATATTTCTTGCAGTTTTGGTAACGGTCGAAATGATCGAGTCGTTAGTCAAAACCCGCAGTCTCGTCCATACGGCGCAATTATATGGTTTGGCTTAATTCGGCTTTGTGATTTTAAACGGGGTATACACTCGTTCGAGGCACGTATTCAACGGTATTGGTTTATTTTCTTTAACTACTCTCGGTATTGACATATATCGTAGATTCAGAATGATTTTGGTCGTTTAGTTCATTTTTTTTACTTTTCTTTTCTTAGTCACTTCTGCGGACACGTCCATTTCTCTTAAGAACGACACGGGGCATAACGTAAAAAAGCTCATCTTTTATTCGGAAGGGACGGGCTACTTGTGCGAAACTTTTCACGTTACGACCGGGTCATTCAAGACAGAAATGTTCTTCGTTTTCGTTTCGTCATGATCTCGTTTTATCCCAACTTATTTAAAGAATGTGAATAACGGCTACTGTTAATATAGTCTTTTGTATCGAGATGTAACTATCCTTAACACCGAACCGATTCATACTAATACGTGCTTACGTCATAACACATTTCCTGAACATGTGCCTTCGTCAGGACACCGAAAGGGACAAGGCGGGTCGCACATGTTCATTCATATGAGATGACTAAGTCGTCTTTAGTTCAAATTGTTTCGATGTTTTAGGGTAATTAGTATGTCGATTCATGAGTATATATTAACACATCGTCTCATTTTCTTTACCTACTTTAGGATTTAGACACGTATCGTGGCGGTTTGAAAACACGAATTGATTCATTTATCACATAAAAAATAGTAACGGGTAATCCAATGGAAACTTCTAAGGCTACTATATGCTGACACGGCTGACCGCGGGACCTCACAGGACCGCACAAATCCGCTCGACGTGGTTGGGCGCTCGCCCAACGGCCGCCGGGGCGCGTCTCGCGCCGTCGGGCGCGCACGTTCCGCGGTCGTCGAGCTCGCGTTCCGTGCCATCGGGCGTCCATGCGTCGTGGCCGCCGAACGTGTGTTCCGCGCTGCCGGGCGCAGACGCCTCGTGGCCGCCGAGCGTGCGTTCCGCGCCGCCGGTCCCGTGCATCGCTCGGATGCCGAGCACGTGCCATTCGTGGTTGGATGCGTGCGTCCGACGGACGTCGAGCGCGCGCTTTGCGTCGTCGAGCGGGCGTCCGAATGTCGTCGAACGTGCGCCGGCCGCCGCTAAGCACTCGCACCATGCCGCTAAGTATTCGCGAGCCATCCGATCAACAACAGCGACCCGCCGTAACTCTTTCTTCTTTATTATGTACTTATTATTCTTTATATATTTTTTGTTTTTCAAAACTTCCGGAATCAATTGTTTCAACCGTCTTGTTTTCAGGTTTTCATCACAGGTCCTCTGACTCGGTGTCTACAGCATCAATAATGCCCAGCGCATGTTTTATGATTCTGCCTTGCTAAAGTTGTACCATCAATCTTTTGGTCAGATCACAAGCTCGCTCACCTGGCTGAGCAAATCCCATGAATGCCTACTTAGCATGATCAGCAGCTCCCTCCGGGTTCCTCGGCATGTCCAGGATGACAGTGTTCTTGTTATTAATGGTTTGGGTGAAAGCACTAAGCGGCTTCAGCGCTACTCCCATTACCTCTCCAATGCCGCTCGAAATGAAACCTTCCTTTATAAACCCGATGATGGCAAAACGGGGGAGACAAGTCAAGGTGGAACTCAGCTTCCAGGTAATGTCTCAGGAAGTAAAGACAAAGGTAAAGGAATAGCTCAAGCTGACCACCAAACTCAGAAGAAGAAGAAGTAGAACTAGATGTAGTCTAGTAAATGTTTGTTTAGAACTTGCATAGAAACCTTCATGTATGTGTTTGCTTTATTTTCTTGCTTAATCTATGCCAAGTACTGTTTTCTCAATATAGTCGATAAAATTGAACAAACAAATTAAGAAGTAAAACATACTCAATATAAATTAACACTAAAACACTTAGATAATAAACTGAGTAACAACATACTTCTAATATTTTTGAAAGCTGACTTAAAACTCAAAAATTCAGATCTTGAAAAATCCAACATTAAAACTAAGTCAGTATACACAAATGTCTTAAAGATAATTCAATTAAATCTTGGAAGGTTTAGAATTAAGTTAAGACAATATGTGCAACCCTTACGGGGGAGTCATTTCAAAAATATCAATCATGGGGTAACTTATAACTGAGTTCCATAATTATGTATTTTGCCAACATCAAAATGGGGGAGTTTGTTGAAACACATTTCCACAAGATTTTGATTTGACAAAATCCATGATTAAGAGGCAATTAAATTTAATGCTTTGATTTAATTGTACTAATGTGTTTGTTCAAAATTGAGTGCAAAAATATATATAAAGTTAAACAGGTCAGAAGTCAGCATAAGCCAAAAGCTGAGTGAAACGGAACTCATCATGAAAGAATAAGAAGCTGAGTGGAGTAAAACTTAGCATCAGAAACTTCCTTCAAAATCGCCAGAACGAAGCTGACTATATTAGAAGAATTCTTCAGAGTTATACAAACAAGAACGAAGCTGACTAAGAAAGAACTCAGCATGGAAGTAGAACATTCGGAGATAACGAATGAAGCTGAGTAACAGTCAGGACAACATGAGAGATTCATTAACTAAACGACAATGTCTGCCAATCTTCTGCACCAATAATTGAAGCCTCGAAAGCACACAGAAGACTAATTCCAAGAATCATGGGTCTGTGGATTATTGGTAAAAGACAACTGATGCAAAAAGACAAGTCTGATGCAAGAAGACAAAACCTGACGCCTGAAGAAAATAGAGGAAGGGAATGGCAGAACAGACTGAAGCTGACCAGAATCTGTCCCCCAAAAAGAGCCGTTTTGGTGTTAACGGCTAAAACAATTCAAACGATCCAATCTGCAGATTTCCTTCTATAAAAGGACAATCAAGAAACTTGGATCTGGGCTCAAGCATCAAAAGAAAAATACAAGAGAGAAAATCTTGAAAGCACTCAAATACAAAAAGATCTTACACCAACTTTTCTATTCTCTGTGTAAATGCTAGATTGATTGTTTTGTAATCTTCTAAAGTGTTCTTTAGTTGAAAAAGAACAAGTGTGTGATCAATAGGAATATTGAGAGTGTTGAGATGAGTACTTGGTTGTAAGTATTCAGTGGTAGTAAAATCTAAGTGCTGGGTTGTAGTACTTAGTAGGAGCTGAGTAGACGAATAGAGGACGTACTCTTGCATACTCACTGCCTTGTAAAGGGTTTGTGCTCTACCTTGAAAGAGCTCAGTATTGGATTGAAAATCCCAGGAGGAACTGGGGACTGGACGTAGGCAGAGAGGCCGAACCAGGATAAGTCGTGCTTAGTAACTTCTAAACTCTTGCTCTCTCAATATATATACATATGTGCATGTGTTGCTTGTTCTATTTACTCAGCTTGTAAATTGTTAAAACTGAAACTGAGTAAATCTGAGTGCTAAGTTGGAAACTGACCTTTCAAGTGTCAATTCCCAATTCTCAAGTCAAGCAGTCTTAGTCAGCATAGAACTAAAATTGTCTGACTAATCAAACACTCGTGCTGACCAACACGCTGAATTATCAAACTCTTAAAATAACATTAAGTCAGCATAATTAAAAGAGAAAAAGTTACATTAGTTCCTAACCCCCCCCCCCCCTTGGAACTAATTACTAGGGACCAACAATCGCCACTAAACTTACATTCCAAATATTCTGTCTTACTTAGGCTCAGCTTAAAGCCTATAGATTCTAAAGTTTGTCTCCATAGTTCCAACTTCCTCTCCACGCCTTCTTTCGTCTCATCAACCAACACAATATCATCTGCAAACAACATGCACCATGGTATACCATCTTGAAGTGAACTCGTTAGTTCATCCATAACGATGGCAAAAAGAAAAAGGCTTAGTGCAGAACCTTGATGCACTCCAATCGTAATAGGGAACTCTTCAGTCTTCCCAACACTGGTGCGCACACTCGTGCATGCTCCCTCATACATGTCCTTTATGATGTCAACATATTTCTACAAAATGCCTTTCCTTATTAGGGCCCACCAAAGTACTTCCCTTGGTACCTTATCATATGCCTTCTCTAAGTCAATGAAAACCATATGCAAGTCTTTCTTCTTATTTCGATAGTGCTCCATTAATTGTCTCGTTAGGTGGATGGCTTCCATAGTTGATCTTCCCGGTATAAAGCCAAACTGGTTTTCCGAGATCTTCACCGTCCTCCTTAGCCTTTGTTAGATCACTCGCTCCCACAGTTTCATAGTGTGACTCATTAATTTGATTCCTCGATAGTTGGCACAATCTTGGACATCGCCTTTGTTCTTATACAACGGGATTAGAATACTTTTCCTCCATTCGGATGGCATCTTATTGTTTCTTCAAATTTTGTTGAAAAACGTCGTCAACCATTCGATTCCTCTCTCTCCCAAACATCTCCAAATCTCAATAGGGATGCCATCAGGTCCTACTGCTTTCTTCAATCTCATCTTATTTAATGCCATTTTGACTTCACCCTTTTGAATTCTCCGTATGCATTCACGATTTATCATATCGTGAGGGATACTTATATCTCCAACCTCTTGTCCGCGCTCTCCATTAAATAAGTTATCAAAATAGCACCTCCATCGTTCCTTGATATCCTTATCTCCAACTAGGACTTTTTGGTTCACATCCTTCACACATTTAACTTTTCCGAGATCTCGCGTCTTCCTACCTCTCATCCGAGCAATTCTATATATGTCTCTTTCCCCTTCCTTCGTATCCAATCTTGTGTACAGATCCCGATTCACCTTTGCTCTAGCATCTCGTATGACCTTCTTTACTTCCCTTTTAGCCTCTTTGTACTTTTCGTAGTTCTCATCACTCCTGCACTTCCCTAATATTTTATAGGATTCTCGTTTACTCTTTACTGCTTGTCATACTTCTTCTGTCCACCAAGATGTGTCCTTACCTGGTGGCATGCTACCTTTAGATTCCCCTAGAACTTCCTTCGCTACTTCCCTTATACTATAGCATTAACAACTGCTTTATATTTATTCTCAGGGGACGATCAAGATTTTTTTTCGTATTTGGATATGTTTCGGCTCCCATTGAAATGCTTAAAATACGGATAGTGAGAAGCTTAATTCCTTATTTACTCTTTAGGAGCTATTTGAGCAATCTATCATGACATGGTTACTTTATTTTTTGGATCCTAAGATGATTACAATGGCCACCATTTAAGTAGTTAGAGAAACTAGGTGAAGGGAAAGGCTCTAGTTTTCTATCAATATTGAATTTCAACATTTTTTTCCAAGTGTTTAACTTATTTTTAAATTTTTTGATTTAGTTATATCGTCACATCTTTAATTGATCAATTTAAATAACATCTAATTTAATTAGATTCGGTATTTATATACTAGTTCTCATGGAATTATATTCTACTTATTACTTTGTTATTTTATCATGATAGGTTGCGTTAGAAATGACAATAATAAGAAGCTATTATTGACCATACTTTACTTATAAGCTTAGGATGTGCTTGGGGTTTGAGGTTGATTAAAAGGAGGTTAATTAGGTAAGTTTATTTGGGAGAATAGTGTTAATTGCTCGTGAGTGATTTGAAAGATAAATTGAAAATTAAAGAACCTCTGTTTTAAGTCCCACCAAATCGGTAAGGTTTGGAGGTTATTTTTCCCTCTAATCTCACATTCTCTTCTATTAATATGATTGTTTGCTTAACCCATTTCCACTATCTGTTTGCTTTTTACATATAAAAAAATGAAAGTTTTAGGTGTTTGGTTAGGAGTTGCCGTTTGCCTTTTCATACCTGAAAAAGAGAGAAGATCCTTGTTTTTTCAATAGCAACAACAAATAACAAACAGTAAACAACAAACACAAACAACAGTTGAAACAAACAGACCCTTAACCCCACCCAAGACCCAAACTTCCTGACTGTTGCGGAAACGACTAGCAAATTGAAAGCTAAAGCATAAAACAAATAGAGAAAACACCGGAATTTAACGAGGTTCGGCCAATATTGCCTACGTCCCCGGACACTACTAAATATTATTGCAAATGAGCAATTACAATAGAGAAAGGAGGAGAAAACAACATAGCCTTAGAAATTAGAGGAGGCTTGTTGTGGGGTGCCTTAAGCCTAAAACCCAAGCACAAATATATAGTGTTCCAAACTCCCCCCAAAAGTATAACTTTCCAATGTGGGACTTTGAACAACTAGTATACTTTATCCCTCTTCTTCCCTTTAGGCTAACATTATGACATTCTTAAAAGAGAGCCATTTTTTCTACAATCTCCACCTTGGCGATCTTCTAAGAAACATCAACCAAACTATCTCTCCATCCTTTCCTATACTCAGTAGTGTCTTCAAATTTCAACTTCAAGTAGAGATAACATTAATCAAGTCCAAACAATGTTGAAACTTGATTGATGTTACCACCTTCGTTGCCATATCTGCGGGATTGTCAGCGGTCGGAATCTTTTGAAGTTGTATTTGACCCGCTTTAAGAATTTCCCTTACAAAATGATAACGAACATCGATATGCTTCGTCCTTGCATGATAGACTTGGTTCTTTGCTAAATAAATAGCACTTTGACTGTCACAATGCACTTTGACATGCTTCTGTCCGATTCCCAACTCTTTTAGCAACCCTTGAAGCCAAATTGCCTCCTTAACAGCTTCTGTAACTGCCA
Source organism: Euphorbia lathyris (assembly GCF_963576675.1). Taxonomy (NCBI): domain Eukaryota; kingdom Viridiplantae; phylum Streptophyta; class Magnoliopsida; order Malpighiales; family Euphorbiaceae; genus Euphorbia; species Euphorbia lathyris. The sequence continues at coordinate 73,359,569 of NC_088914.1, read as the reverse complement.
TGTACTCTGCCTCTGTCGTAGACAAAGCAACTGTCGACTGTAAGGTAGACCTCCAACTAACTGGTGCCTTCGCTATGGTAAACAAATAACCAGTAGTTGATCGCCGATTATCCAAATCACTGGCATAGTCTGAATCACAATATCCCACTATGCATTCGCCGACTTTCACATCCCGCTCAAACACCAAACCAACATCCACAGTATGTTGGATATACCGTAGAATCCATTTCACAGCTTGCCAATGTCCTTTGCCATGATTATGCATATACCTACTCACAACTCCAACTGCTTGTGAAATATCGGGCCTTGTACACACCATCGCATACATCAAGCTACCAACTGCATTCGCATATGGAACATTTGACATATGTTCTCGTTCTTCATCACTTTCTGGAGATAGAATTGCACTAAGTTTGAAATGAGGAGCAAGTGGAGTACTGACTGATTTTGTCTTCTCATCCATGCCAAAATGTCTTAGTAATTTCTTTAGATATTGCTTTTGAGTCAAACAAAGTCTCCCCAATTTTCTATCTCTGCTTATCTCCATACCAAGAATCTTCTTGGCCTCACCTAAATCTTTCATTTCGAATTCTTGATTTAGTTGAGCCTTCAATTTTTCTATCTCTCCTTTATTTTTTGACGCAATCAACATATCATCGACATAAAGGAGAAGATAAACAAATGATCCATCTTGTAGCTTGCGTAAATATACACAGTGATCATACTTGCTTCTAGTGTACTTCTGCCCCATCATGAACTTATCAAATCTCTTGTACCACTGCCTTGGAGATTGCTTCAATCCATACAATGATTTGCTCAACTTGCACACTAGGTTTTCCTTACTAGGAACCTTGTATCCCTCTGACTGAGTCATGTAGATTTCCTCCTCCAAGTCCCCATGTAAAAACGCAGTCTTTACATCCAATTGAACTAGTTCCAAATCAAATTGTGCTACCAAAGCCAACAATATTCTTATGGAGGTGTGTTTTACAACTGGAGAAAATACTTCATTATAATCAATTCCCTCCTTCTGAGCGTAGCCTTTAGCCACCAACCTTGCCTTGTAGCGAACACTAGACTTGTCAGGAAATCCCTCCTTTATTGCAAATACCCATTTGCATCCAATTGCCTTCTTTCCCTTTGGTAGACTTGTTAGCTTCCATGTCTGATTCTTTTCAAGGGACTGCATCTCCTCATCCATAGCATTTCTCCATCTTTCATCTTCTGAACTTTGTACAGCTTCAGAATAAGAGGTAGGAATTTCTTCAACTGAAGATGCACAAGCCACTGTATCATCATAGCGAGCAGGCTTTTTTCTGTTTCTATGTGGCTTTCTTAATGCAATTGGCATCTCTTGTTGTGGCGGTTCTTGTGCTGGAACCTCACATTCTTCATCTGATCCTTCTACAGTACGACTATCGGATTCCGTTGCTGGATCAATTTTTCTACCTCCTTCAAACTCCACCTGTTTGGAAGTATCCTCCACCTGCTGTGGATTACCATCTGCTTGCTTATCTTCTACCTTCTTCAATATGGTGGATTCATCAAAGGTAACATCTCTGCTAAAGATTATCTTCTTGGACTCACGGCACCATAAGCGATATCCTTTGACTCTAGAGGAAATGCCCATAAATATCGCTTCTTTTGCTCTCGGATCCAACTTTGATTCCTTAACGTGGTAGTATGCAGTGGAACCAAACACACGTAAGGAATTATAATTTTTAGCTGGTTTTCCATGCCACACCTCTAAAGGTGTCTTGCCGTTGATAGCAGCTGATGGTAACCGATTAATGAGATGGCTAGCGTATGTTACAGCCTTAGCCCAGAACTGTCTGCCCAAACCAGCATTGGACAACATACATCGAACTTTCTCCAATAGAGTTCGATTCATCCGTTCTGCCACCCCATTCTGTTGTGGTGTATTTCTTATTGTGAAGTGTCGGACAATTCCTTCATCTTGACAAACTTTCATGAAAGGGTCACTTTTGTACTCTCCACCATTATCTGATCGGAGACATTTGATCTTCCTTCCTGTCTGAGTCTCCATCATCTTTTTCCACATGAGAAAAATTCCCAACACTTCATCCTTCGACTTCATAGTGTACACCCACACTCTTCTAGAGAAGTCGTCAACAAAGGTAACATAATAGGATTTACCCCCCAATGAAATTGTTTTGGAAGGTCCCCATACATCTGAGTGAACATAGTCCAAAATACCCTTGGTATTATGGATTACAGTGCCAAACTTCACTCTCGTCTGCTTCCCTTTGATACAATGCTGACAAAGATCTAACTTGCAGGTCCGAACTCCATTCAATAACCCTTGACTCGCCAAAGCTTTCAAGGATTTTTCGCCTGCATGCCCCAACCGCATATGCCACAATCTGGTTGCTTCTAGCTCTTTATCATCACTGGAAACCACTGCTGCTGCACCAGTAATTGTGCTACCATCATAATAGTACAAGTTGTTGCTCCTTTGAACGCCCTTCATTACCACAAGTGCGCCAGAGATGACCTTCATGGAATCTTCTTTGATAACAATAGTGAAACCCTTTTTGCTCAAGACTCCCACTGAAATAAGATTCTTCGTCAAGCTCGGCACGTATCTGACATCTGTCAAAGTTCTGGTTGCACCATCATGATTCCTCAACTGAATTGAACCAATTCCAGCTGTCTTACAGGGACTGTCATTTGCTGTGTGAACAACTCCACCATCTATTTCCTTGAAGTCAAAGAACCACTCTCGATTAGGACACATATGATGGCTACAACCCGTGTCTAGAATCCATGCTTGCAACCCACTTGATGATGCCATGGTAGCCAATGAAAAGTCTGAGTTATCATCATACTCGGCAACATTTGAATCTGCAACAGCCTTCCCTTTACCAGATTTGTTCTTCAGCTTGGGACAATCTTTCTTCCAGTGCCCTTTCTCTCGGCAAAAGGCACATTCATCTTTGCCAACTCTAGATTTTGACCTTTCTTTCTTGCCTTTACTCTTCTTCTGGGAACGGCCTCTCATGACTAGTGCTTTTGCTGCGCCACTGCTACTTTCTTTCTTATCCTTTTTTCTTAATTCATAGCTATACAATGCAGCACACACTTCTTTAAGAGACACCTCAGCCTTTCCATGAAGTAAAGTCATTTCAAGAAATTCAAACTCCTCAGGAAGCGATCCCAACAACATCAATGCCAAATCTTCATCCCCAAAAGTCACGTCCAAGTTCATCAAGTCGGCAACAAGCTTATTGAAACTCGTGATGTGATCATTCATCGTCGTACCAAGAACATATGAGAACCTGAACAACCTTTTCTTCATATGAAGCTTATTCTGACTGCTTTTCCTCAAGAACTTTTCCTCCAATGCCTTCCACAAAACACTTGCAGAAGTTTCCTTACTGAATGCATATTTCTGCTCTCTGGAAAGGCATGATCGAATTGTACCACACGCCAAACGGTTTATTGTTTTCCAATCCTTCTCATCAACATCTTCTGGTTTCTCTCCTTCAAGGGCAATATCTAGACCTTGTTGAAACAAGGTATCCAAAACTTCGCTTTGCCAAATGCCGAAATGACCAGTACCATCAAAGATCTCCACAGCAATTCTGCTGTTTGACACGCCTATTCTTGACAGAATAGATGTCTTTACCGATGTGGGACCCTGTGATGTTTCATCAGTCGCCATCTCAGCTCAAATTGAAAAATCGCCAATAATAACTTACCTTAAATAACTTCACTAGAAAAATTCCCAAGTCACTGGTGGAGTCACAAACGGTCTCACTTAAGTACCAGCTTTCTTAGGCGATTATTGCCCTTTTGACAGAATTTTCCTAAGCACTTAAGACAAAATATTATCTAAGATTTTTCCAAATGAGTGTTTTAAACACTACCTTTCGATTTGCTAAATTGTAAACGAAACCAAAAAAAACTTTTCTGATGTGCCGACCGTTTAGTCTAGCTGCGGCGCACAGAGCATACTAAGTTTTTAAAACCAACGAAAACCCCGAGAAAAGAAACTTTTCTGATGTGCCGACCGATCAGTCTAACTGCGGTGCACAGAGCATACTAAGTTTCTAAACCAAGGCTCTGATACCAATTGTTGCGGAAACGACTAGCAAATTGAAAGCTAAAGCATAAAACAAATAGAGAAAACACCGGAATTTAACGAGGTTCGGCCAATATTGCCTACGTCCCCGGACACTACTAAATATTATTGCAAATGAGCAATTACAATAGAGAAAGGAGGAGAAAACAACATAGCCTTAGAAATTAGAGGAGGCTTGTTGTGGGGTGCCTTAAGCCTAAAACCCAAGCCCAAATATATAGTGTTCCAAACTCCCCCCAAAAGTATAACTTTCCAATGTGGGACTTTGAACAACTAGTATACTCTATCCCTCTTCTTCCCTTTAGGCTAACATTATGACATTCTTAAAAGAGAGCCATTTTTTCTACACTGACATGGTAACAAACATTCTTAGATTAAGTGGTTGATTTAAGCACATATAATAATAGTTATCAATTTAAATTTTTGGAACATAAATTTGTGTATTAAATGTGGTTGTTGATAGTATGAAATGAAATTGGGACAAGAAGGAGGAAATTACAATGGTACAATAGGGGGAAATTGAGTCCATTATTGGGTTTGCTTGTTTCTTCTGCCCAACATGAGTGGATCCTGTCTCCTCCATTTATTTCTTTCACATATCATTCTGCAAATAATCCCCAAAATGGGATTTTGAATTTACTATAATTTTATAACAACTCAGATAATTAACTATAATCAATCAAGTAAAAACTCATAACTGGGTCTGTAATTTGTCTTTAATTAAAAAAGTAATGGTAATTAATTATGATGATAAAACATCATTAAGTAAGTAAGGTAATATAGTAGTAAATAATAATTGAAGAAAGGGCCACATATAAGTGGGGGTAATATATATCCTCTAGAATAATGATATATGCCCATTTCCACTTTCTCAATACTTTTATTCCATGGCATCCCATAATAAAAAAGGGGAAACTTTTGTAGCCTTTTATTTTAAAAAGCTTATCAGATAGTCAGTAATGGCATTTGCTTTGCTTACATATGCTTCTTGATTCAATTAAGGTTTCCAAGAGACTCCATCTCCTTGCTGTATTTTGAGGACTGTAATTGTAATTTTCAAATGTTAGTAAAAAATGCCATCTTTTGTTGTTGTTGTTTTTTTTATACTAATGAAGTTAAGACAATATTTTTTTTTTAGTTTTTATTTGGAATAATGGTCAAATTTAACCACAATGTTTCTAAAAAATATCAATTTTAGCCTTGTGTTATGAAAATTTTAAAAAAAATTGGTTTGACTGTTATTGAATTGTCACATCAGACCTTCCAAACAAATTTGTTGATAAATTGAAACAATTTCGTACATTTTTCGTTGGTTATTTGTAACTATATTAATAATTAAATAACACAGTAAATATTTTAGACAGTTTGACAAAACAATTTTTGATTAATTTATATGAAACAGACTTAGTTGTTAGCATTTTTATATGGCTTAAAGCATTATTTGACCCTGAACTATCTAAAATTTTATCATTTGGTCCCTGATCTATTATTTGGTCACATTTGACCATTGACCTATTCCAATTGGTGAAATTTCACCCAATTTGTATGAATACTTAACATAATTATTATCTAATTGACAAATAACGATATTTTGGTACTTGAACTTGACATGTGATATTTCTTAAAAAAAAATTCGCCACATTATGTGGAAATAATTAATTAGATTAAAAAAAATAAAAAAATAAAAAACAAATTCTAAACTAAAAGCTATTAAATTCAAGTGTCAAAATATTCTTACTTGTCAATGATCTAACAATTCCATTAAGTATTTATACAAATTGGGTGAAATTTCACCAATTGGAATATATCAGGGGCCAAATATAACCAAATAATAAGTCAGAGGCCAAATGATAAAATTTTGGATAGATCAGGGGTCAAATAGTGCTTTATGCCTTTTTATAATTTTGTTAAGAATACACTAAATATCTTAGATAAAATTGATGTTTGAAATGTCTAAAATTACAGTTAAATAACAGTCACACCAGTATTTTCTAATTTTTGACAATGTAAGATTGAAATTGATCTTATTTAAAAATGTTAAATCTAGATTTTTTTTTCATAAAATGTTAGAGTTAAATTTGATTTTTTTTATCTATATTCATTTTTTTAATTATTTGTTCCTTGTACAAATAATCTGAATAATTTCATGTCGTGGTTTTCACTTAGAAATTATGGTGATTGAAGGTGGACAATAACTTATCTTGGCTATTTTTTATTTTGAAATTTAAAAATAAATTATATGAGAGAAGATTGTAACCGTTACTAATTTCATCATTGACTAATCGCCACATGACTCTGCTCACAACTAAGGCACATGACCTAGATCTCATATAAATATGAGGTACATATCACATAAAAGGTACATGATGCATCATCATTACTCATCTAAGCCTTTATACTATTCATAATAGCTTTTTCATCACCGATTTAGCTATCTAGTTCCACCTTTGAGTACCAGTGGTTCTGCCTTTTGTAGTCCCCTGATATTAGTTTATATAAATTTTATGCAATATTATTTCAATATGTTAAAGTAGATGTGATGATTTAAGATGCATGCTCCATTCGAACCTATCTTAAGTTTGATTCTCACTAACCTCATTTTATTTTAAAAAGTTTTATTTATAACTATTTTATCGTTATTAATTAATTTAAATGAACTCTTTTTTATAACACTTTTGACCTTATTTTTATTAAGTCTTTTCCATTAAAAAATTAATTTCTTATTTTTTTTAGACTCAAATAACTTAATTTTTAAATTAAATTTTAATTTATAAAAAATTTAAAATTAAAAATAAAAAAATAAAAAAAAATATTATAACTTTTTAGAAATTAAAATTAGACATGTAGAAAATTAAATATGTCTACTCTTTTCATGTTTGACACCTTTAACGTGTTGGATGCTAAAAATTTTTTGCCAACATATCAAAATGGCTATGTTTACTCTTTTTAGAAATTAACATTGAACATATAAAAAATTAAATATGTCTACTCTTTTCAGAAAATTAATATTTTAGCCAACATATCAAACGGTTATGTTTTAATGTGCTAGATGCTAAAATTTTTTTGCATAGTCCTAATAGGTTGGAGTTTGAAAAATTACCTCTAACCGCACGGTAAAAATTAGCCCTTCAAAATATAAATTCATGGCTCCGCAATTAATAACAGGATTGCTGCTTCCTAGCCTCTCTTTGACAATTTTCTATCTTATTTATTTCAGGCATCAAAATAACTTTTGGTTCGTATCTCAGACTCCTTCGCATCAATTCTTATTATTTTATGTTACAAAATTATTTATGATTACATTTTAATTATATTTTATTTAGTTTATAAAATATACAAAACAAAAAAAGGTACAATCATCAACTTGATACATCATAAAATAAATTTAATACAAGATGTATAGATAAATTAAAAAATAGTACATTAAATGCAGAGAATATTTTTTTTTTCTCTACATTTAAAAATAAAATTATGGATTGAAGTGAAATAGCTGGAGCAGTTATGAAAGAGAATGATGAGTTGGAGCAGAGCTTAGAAGTAGAAGGAGACCCGTGAATAAGAGGACAATGTTCAAACTTTATACGACGTCGTATGAAGGGTGCTCCTGAATCTAAAGCCAGGTTGTCTTGATTGGGGTTCTGAAAACATGGGTTGCTCCCCATTATTACATTACAGAATCTATTCTTCTAAACTTCCAAACAACTAAAATCCAATTTATACCATTATTATAAAATTGCTTTTTTGGAATTTTAGTGTCCTAACTGTCTAAGATATATTCTTTTTATGAAATCTTTACAATCTTAACATCTTCCAAAATAACACCCTTTGCCAGAACCTGTTCCTTTTCATCCTTCCCAATCAAAACTAACATCTCATCTATAAATTCCACAAATCAAATTAAATTAAAAGAGAATAATAAAATCAATTATGTGGGTAGAAATTCATTTATATATTATACGAATATGGATATAATAACAGGCATTCGAATTATCTCTTGTAGCGTAAAATTTGTTAAGAATGATTGTAGTTGAGGAACTAAAATTGCTAATTACCGGTGATTAATCAACTACACCAAAGCACAATGTGAGGATATATGATGATCCACGAACTAAGAGCGATGGACTTAGTAACAGAGAGAAGGGGGTGGCGGCGACACTTGAGAGAGGAAGATAGAGTTATGACATTAATATCAAGGTTAGAGTTATAGCTATCTATTTATACCTAGTAATTGGATTGTAACCCTAATTACCTTCATAACCTTGATCCGCCCATTTCATTTACGGACGGATAATATTCAACCCATATCAAATATTCCTAACATCTCTCACTCGCACGTAACAGAACATATTCCTCCTCATTTCTCTTATTCTCATTCATACTCGCAAATAGTTCATGCGGCCAACATACAAACAGGAGCTCTAGTGATATGCACTCATTGGAGATATACAGTGTATCGATAGACATTTATCAAACCCTGTGTATACATTTATTGGAGGTATATAATTTATGAGTTGTAGAACGCTCGTCCCCCCCCCTCCCATACACACACACACCACGAGTTGGGTATCGTATTACTTCTGAGGGACAGTAAGCTAATCATCATGTAAATATCACTTACTTTTCAAGGGAATCCGTGGGAACCGTATTCTGTAGCTCAATATTTATTGAATACTTTGAAACCCTTTGTTTCTAAAAGATAAATTTACCAACTAGTTCTAACCAACCGAGAAAAATCGATAAAGTTGGTCCCAAAGGACAACCCTACCTTCCAAAGACTGGATTCGGGACAATCACATAGTTTCTAATTCTTAAACATATTTAAAATTTAGTGCATGGTTTTTCCTATATTACTAAGTTCATTTACATTTGTATACACTATAGCGTACATGTGAAACTGTCTAAGATGTCAAAAAAGGTTTTATAAAGAAAAGGTATGTATTTAGAGAGAGAGAGAGAAAGCAGAGCAGATTAAGTGGATAAGGTCTTTGAGCGTTTCTAATTCCCCAAATTGGATCCCTTAAGGTTACCTAATTCAAGGCTCGACGGATGGGTTTAATGTGGGTTAATCAACGGAGTGCGCTTTGGGTGAGCGTTTGATTGAACTTGGCACCCAAATGCCTCATCATCTACTAATGAACTAAAAGTGATAAAAGAAAATGAGAAAATAGCACTCCAACAACATTAATTTCAATACATCCAAAACCTTACATATGCTGTTTTAGAAAATTTCATTTGCCAAAGCAATACTAATGCATAGTAATTTTACCTGTAATGTTAACAAGTTGGGTCATTTTGAAAACTAAACTATATTTTATGAGTAATTTTTTTTATTCAAATACGGACCTAGCCCAACGGGAAATATTTTCTGAGTAATGAATCTTGTTATCTCCAGTACATATGTACGTCATTTCATGACACATCAGTAACAATTCATAACATTATGTATACACATGAAAAAATAAAAAAATTAAATCGTATTGTGTACGAGTTGGACAAAAAATCCAAATATTTTATCGGATTTAAAATATTAATCTCTAATTCTAGTATAAAATCACAAAAACCTAAAAAAAAAATTACTAGTTGGCTTAACTTGCTAACGTTAAAAGTAAAATTGACTTAATTTATCCATAAATATTTTAAAATACTGCTTTAAAAATATCAGTTGCATATTTGTTCATTCTAATTTTTTTTTTAAATATTTATGATTAAGTTAGACGTAAATATTTTTAAACCAGTGCTAATATTAGTTGACCATAAATATTTTTTAGTACGGTTTTAAATTGACTTAACTTGCTAACGTTTAAAAGTAAAATTACTGTTAGTTACTAACGTTAATAATACAATTGCATCATTTTAAATCTTAGAAGTAAAACTAATCCTGCCTGTCAATGTTAAAAAATTTATCTTACCCAAAAAAAATTAAAAAAGGAAAAAAAAAATTGAAAAACAAATAAATAAAGTAATATAATCCAAATATGAAATGAATTATTTTAAATTTCGTTTTTTCATATTGAAAAATAAGTATTACATAGAATAGAATATCTATTTCATATATATTCGACCAAAATATTCAAACAAATAACTATTATATTCCCCTACTTCCATGTATTGGCATCACTCTCAAGCCCCAAAACCAAGGTTGCGTGCATCCATGGCCTTTACTGTGGAAGTAAATTAAACAGTCAAATATACAAACTTTGTATCTTCACTCCAAAATCTGATATACAAATAGTGACAAGCAGATAGAGCCTTCTTTCTCTTCATGCTCCAACTAAAGATCTACATATAAAAAAACAAAAGCAATGGTCCACCTCTACCTGCATCAATACATGTTTTCTTCTTCATCACCAGTCAGATCTCAATCTAATCAGACTTGAATACAACAACAGTTTAGCCCTTTCTAAGGCCAATAAATCTGGCAGGGCTGAAATTAGAAATATCAACAATGCTACATTTCCCATCTACTATAAGCTCTGCTAATGCAGCACCAGTAGCTGGTCCATTTAGAATGCCCCAACAGTTGTGTCCAGTGCCCACATAACACCCTTTTACCCCTGGAATCTCCCCTATTACTGGTACTCCATCATCTGTACATGGGAGAAAGCAAGCTTGCTCTGCTTTCACCCGTGCTTCTCCCTCCGCTAAATGGCTCGAAACACTCTTGGCCACCCTTTTTAGGGTCCGTATCGACTCTGGGTCACCCTTTATCTCCTCCGGATCGTCTGGCACCTCCATCTCCGAGGACATTCCACACACGTAGACCTCCCCTGGTTACCATTACCAATCCAATCAACACTTGTTAGGTTTCGGATAATGTAATCCTTTGATCTTTTATTTAGATAAACTAAACCTCCGATATTTTATTTTTTATCGCATTAATCCCTTAATGACAAAAATATATATATATATATATATATATATATATATATATATATAGTTTTTTAATAGTTTGAAAGCAGATTTTGGTATATGTAATATGCTTAAACGAAAATTTAAAAACTTTTGTGACACACAAAATGAATAACGAACTTTTTAAGTGGATCACATGTTCACAACTTATTTGAAGTAGCGACTTGATGGGACCAAAAATAAATAATCAAATACTTAATTAATGCGTGCAAATAAAATATCAATAATTTAATTATTTAATATAATTAGACTTGGCTATGTGTCGGGCTAGACCGGACCTATCAGACTTTTATGTAAAAGTACTTAATCCAAGTCCAGCCCAGTCCGCTATAAATTTAAACGGGCTCGGACTGGACTGGAACGGACTTAAAAATCAAATCTCAAACTCAACCCATATAAACCTACCTCTCTCTCTCTCTCTATATATATATCACGTTGGACCGGCCTATGCTATTTTAATCAATTCCAAACCCATCTAAAAAATAGACGGGTTTTAACGGATCTAGACTTAAACTTAATTTATACTGTTCAAGCCCGGTCCAAAAAGACACAGGCTTGAGCGGGCGGGGAGGGGTACCCATGCCCGTGGACAGAACTAAATAGGGCTATTTACATGGAACTCACAAAAACTCTAAATAAATACAAGATAGTCAAATCACAAAAATTTATCTATAAAAAATCCAAGATGATAACTTTATTATGAAAATGTCATTTAACCAACAAATTCCTTATTTTTAGGATAAATTATTTCTTAATAATATTTTTAATAATTAATAAAAGGATATTATAGATAATAACTACAAGTACATCGCAGAACTTCATCCTCCTAAAACCAAAGCATATAATTGAACATAGATCTTTTTTTTTTTTATGAATTTGAAACATAGATTTTAGATAAATAGAATTTATATCTAATATCAAAGATAACATATTTTCTTATTATTTAAGTCTCCTTTAAACTGGTTTTTACATTATTTCAATTCTTCTTCTTTTTTTATTTCATCAAAAAAAAAAATCTTCTTATTTTTTGAATTGCTTGGGAATTTATTATTTTAAAAATCCAATCCAAATTGGTTTATATGCATGTATAAGAATGTCAAATATCTATTTCTTTTTTTTTTTGGATGCCTGTCAAATATCTATTTCAATGATAAAAGAAAAAAAAGTAAAAAAACCCATAGCAGAAGCTATAAATTCAAGGTATTAAATTTGTAAATGTATGAAAACCAGAATATAAATGATATTTAATAGAAACCAATAATATAAAAGAATCAATAAGAATGGGATGTAGTCATTCCAAAAAAAAAAAAGAATGGGATGTAGTGGCAATGTGTAATGTAAATTCCACTAACTGACAAAACAATAATTATTTTAATGAGATTTTGATATTTTAAATTAAAATGTAATATAATGATAAAAGTCAAAATAAGGGGATATTTAAGTGTAAAAAGAAAAATCAGAAGTGATTTCTCGTGTAATTTCCTCAACTAAATATAATATGTTGTGTAAAATTAGCAAAGTACCAGTTGGACGAGGGTAGACTTCAGGGTCAATGGGCCGTCCTCCCTGGGCCCAATGATAAGTCAGAAACAGAGCATGAGCCGTTATAGCCTCAGCTTCTTTAGGCTCCAAAACAATATTATGGGCTCTTAACCCATAAACTCTAAACACCGAACTCAAAATTTCAAATTTCCCGGACCACGGCCCAAGCGCCAATACCACATTCTCCGATTTCACAACTCGCCCACCTTCGAACACCACCGACTCAACTCGCCCTCCCTCCACCCCAACTCGCTCCACTTTTCCCTTCACCACTTCTACTCCGTACTTCTCAACCGCCGTCGAAAGAAGTGTACGGGTGAATAATTGAGGATGTACCTGCGCCGTTGTTTCCGTTGATCCAATTGTTCTCGGACTTCGGGCCGGGCCATCGATCCACGACGGCTGATTTTTTTTACTTCCCGATGATTGCTTATTTGATTCCGATTCGCTGACGGTGAGACTGAGGGTTGTAAGACAGCGATAACCGTACAATTCGGAGCCGTTGAGCTCTTCGGCAAGCGAACGATGGAGATTGAAGCTGACACGTGCAAGGGAAGAGAGAGGTCCGCCGTCACACCAGTCTAGAGCAAGAAACCCGCCGGCCTTCCCTGATGCCGCGCACGCGACTGACGATTTCTCGATGAGCGTGACGGCGACACCCTTCTTGGCCAAAAAGTAAGCAGTGCAGACTCCGATGATACCGCCGCCGCACACTACCGCGCGCTTTTGGTTTTGCAGGTCCATTGATGACGAATGCGATGATGAGGAAATGTTGATTGTTCGAGAATTTCGATTTCGACGGCGACGCAGAGATTGAGGGAAAGCTATTGGTGGGGCCGATGATAATGTCACCGCCATTTCTATCCTCTGCTGTATGCTTTCGTATTCAGTTATGCTGTAGAGTTGACACGTGTGCAATGATTAAAGATTGAGAGTACTATGATTAGAGAATCTTAGGCCAGGCCCATCATAATTTTTCTTTGGGCTTTTTGCAGTTCATACCAGTCCAATCCAAGAAAGGCCCATTGTTAGAAATGTGTGACCAAGGGTGTGCGTGGTTGTCACTGTCAGAGAAGGCCTCTCAAACATGTTATTGCATGATAACATAAACAAGTTTTGTTGTTTTCAGAAAGAAAAGAAAAAAAGAAACAATTTTTGATGAATTAGGGTTAAAGTTTAGGGGTTCAAATTCTAAACGTTTTTTATCTTATAAATCATATATAAATATATATATAGATACACATCAAATAAATCAAATCATACCAAATATTTTCCATTTAATATTAAATCATATCAAACACAACAATTCACAAGTATCACAGTTACATTCGAAAATTCATTTCAAGTTTCTACTCACAACTAAACCGTTCATTTTCTAGACAGAGGTTTGCATCCTCCTCCGAAATATCTTCAATATTATAAATATCTATAAATATAATTTAATATTAAATTAAATAATAGTAATTTTTTATATGTTATGTATTATTTTTCTTTTCATACTATATAGTCAAAAAATTATTTCTTCTTCTTTGTGAATTATTATGACCTTTCTGTACTTAAATTAAAACTCCATAACATTTTCTTTACTTGTCTAATTGAGTTTTTTTTTTTATTATTATACCACTTTAGACTTATAGAGAGAACTAGTGGATTTTAATTTTAAAAATAATGGTTACGGTTTCTTTATTCCAAAAACCGCGGTTAACCGAAACCGACCGAATCTCAATTAAATATAAAAATAAATTTATTTATATGAGTAAACAATTATTTAGTCCCTACAGCTTTTCATAACTCATTAATCAATCCACTATTTAATTATAAAGTCTCTAAATTTTTTCACTGTTAATGGTTTAGTCTTTCTATCAAATATTAACATCAAATGATATAAAAATATGTAAATAACTCTCAGTTAATTTTCTACTGTCTCTCTAATTTCAGTTTATGCGGGTTTTTTTTTTTTTTTTTATGTTTCTGGTTGTAGAAATAAGGATAAAATTTTATTACTTGTTTTTCAAAACTTTAAAGCCAACAGTTTTATTAAGGGCATTTTGCCTTTTTTTTATCCGTTTAATTGTTTTTTAACACATTTTTAGACGGAGATTTGATATAGGGACTAAACAATTTAATGGAATTAAAACTGAAGGATCATAATGCACATACATCTCACTCTCCGCAGTTAATCTCTTCAACTCGTCATTGACCCGCCGCCTCCCTCACAATAAAAATTAGAATTTGTTTATTATTTTTATTTACTAATGGTTAGAAACCGAAATAAAAAGTTAACTGACCGAAATAATTGGTTAACCGATTAGTGGTTAACCGAAATTAATGAACTAGTGTATGGTTAGTGTTTTTAAAAAACCGATTAAATGGTTAACCGACCGAACTAACATTGATGGACTGGTTAACCGACGACGTGTACCTCTATGTACAACCTCTATTAATATATTCATAACTCCATCCCCCGGCACCTTGAATTTATCTTATTCCTTTTTCTAATTTAACTAGACACATATTTTAACCATATATCCAAAATTCAGAATTTTCTAAACATTATATATTTTTATGGCATAATTTCTAATCTGATCGTTCCTTTATGCCTAAGCAATTACGAAAACATGAACTCCCTCACAAATTTTCTTGCTCCATAAATGTGCATTATTAACAAAACTTTTCAGAACACTACCTAAGACTTGAAGAAACATTTTTTTTATTACTTCTCTAACTTCGTTTTTTAACATCTTCAAAATTATAGATCAAGAATCAGTTCATGTGCACAAATCAGATTTGACTTAGTCCAATTGATTGTAGATTAAATCTTAGACTACTGAACTAAATTGCGTGAAATTTTTTTTGATGTTTAACTGAGACATACTCTTATACATGTTTAGTTTTGAACTTTTTGAAATTCTGGTTGTAAGGCCATGAAATAAGTTTTACAAACAAAGTTAGATACACCATACATTTTTCTCTCTTCTTTTCTTTTCTTCTCTAATTATCTTCTTTTTTGTATCTTTTTTCCAGGAATTTCTGAATATGTGTGAGGTTTTACACCTCGTTTATCCTTAACTACTCTTACCTAATTCATATTAATTCCTTTAAAAAAAACTCATATTAATTCATTTATACCAAACTAGCTCCTAATTGTACAAATGTATACTTATATCATCATCATCGTCACCGTTATTATCATCATCATTATTATTATTATATATAAATTTATCATTTGTCTTATATGACATCTATGATGTAAAAATACTTTCTAATCTATCTAAATCATGTCATTGGTATAAATGTGATGAGATTCAGAGAGATCAACGCTCACTTCCAGTCAAAATCCCTAATCCCTAATTTAACCATTAACGGTAACATTTCAATAAGCCTTTTCCAACCTATTTACAGAAACACCACCAAGCCCTCAATACGCTCCCATCCACCTCAGCCCAATACAGTTATAAGCTTACTCTCCCCTGACGTCAGCTAGCCTGTCTCTATCCGTTCTGTTTTTCCCAAATGCGCGCCTGCAACGTTACTGGTTTATGGACAAATTGCATCTTTTATTTCCTATATATGTTATTCAGAATAGAATTAGTTTTCAGGGAGAATTTTGCTGTGATTTGCAGTGTTGTTGCATTCACTTTTCTTTTCCTCAAACTTTTAATTCCTCAGAGCAACACAATTTTTAAAACCAAGATGTTAAATGTCAAACCAATAAGAGACTAGAAAAATTTAGGTAGACGAGAACATTCGGCATTAGAGAGCCTCATTGTCTCCTGCTAGCTACATCTGATTGCCAGATAATACCGATGGATCTGATAAGTCCATGAGATATGAACTTTCTAATGGTGTTGGATGATCCTAGTATAGGCGGCATGCGTTTCCAACAAGTGTATGGTGTTTATCTGAACTGTGCTCTCTATTTTGGAAATCGGATATGCCGTCAAAAGAGGATATAGGTTTCTCTCATCTTTCGATGTGTTGATAAGGGTGAAGGAAAGTAACATCATAGCGAAGCTCGAAGTAACCCCTACCATGGTAGTTGAAATACTGTTGATTGTTCTCAATTTTGTTTAACTTTGAGGATATATTGGACAATATGTTTGAGGAACTGTTGGAATCAAAGGTCTTTTTAGGAAATATCCAGTTTAACCTGTAAAACAAAGAGAGGGGCATTGCTGTTCAAAATCTCTCCAATATTTAAGAAATGATAATCTCAATAATAAGAGTACTATTATATAGATTAATAAGAATTTTATTTAGAATAGGACTAATTTTCATGTATTTTGTATAGGAGAAATCTTAATGAGAAGGAAAATCCCTCTTATGTGTCAATTTTGTTATTAGAATAAAACTGTAATATTCTAATCGTGGGTTCTAAAATCTTCATAATGGACATTCCGTTTAATAAAATAGATTCGGTCAATCTAATTTTCCGAACCCGATCAAATATCTCTGAATGTTATCAATTGGTAAAACAAAATTTAATTTTAAAAAGTTATATTTGGAATTCGATTAGTGAGATTAAATTATATAGGTAAGTAGGATAGTTGGATGTCAAAATGACAGTAATTGATAATCCAAAATAATGTAAAATTTGGTGAAGATGGATATGACCTGTCTCATATACATCTTAATTATTTATGAAAAACATTTTGTCAATATTTGGTTAGCAATTTGCAAAGGCAATCACTTTTAATTATTATGACTACGAGAGACAATTAATAGTAATACACATATTAAACACATGTTCTTCTTACCTAATTAAATTTTTTATTTTTGGTTTTTGTTTATATCTAATCATAATAATGGTTTTTGTTTATTAGGAAGCCTTTTAATCATATTTCATTTCACAAGATAACTCGCACTACAACTTTAATTGTTAAATTTTGTAGAGAAATAGAATAACTCTACGAGGGAGGTGTTAATTTCCACTGTGCTGTCTTGAAAATCAAAACATAGATGAAGACTCATTATTAATATCAATTAAATTTATAAAGTTTAAATTTACTTTATTTATCTTCACCTCCTTATTAAATAATTTTATATTAATCTCAAATTTTATGATGTTACATTAATGTCTTCCTTCTAAAGAAAATTCACCTTTAAATTTAAAACGCACCAATATTTCTAACAAGTGAAAGTAAAAACGTATATTGTTCTCCATCTGGTCTCGGTCTCTTTTAGCGAACTATTGCAATCCATAGTACTCTAAGGTAGGCAATGGTGAAGTGTACATGAATGAGTAATTAAGGCCATAAATAATAATTAACTAGATTCTGATTTTTTTTAATAATAGTATTATTGTTAGTTATGGGTCAAATGTGGGTGTATTCAAGTGGGCCTAAATCAACCCATTTTCCTTGTTGATGATGTTGATCTTAGACTCATTCATAATTTCCCAATTACATCATTTAATAAGAAATCTCGGCGGCCACAAACAAACAAGAAACAACCCACTCTAATATATAATTTCATCCAAGA
The DNA here is from genome assembly GCF_963576675.1 of Euphorbia lathyris. Lineage (NCBI taxonomy): Eukaryota > Viridiplantae > Streptophyta > Magnoliopsida > Malpighiales > Euphorbiaceae > Euphorbia > Euphorbia lathyris. The sequence continues at coordinate 73,341,532 of NC_088914.1, read as the reverse complement.
GCTATGTTCACACTCACCACAATAAACCAAACTTAACAATCCATTAACTTATCTCCCAAATATGTTTGTTTGATATAGGAAGAAATAATAATTCAATATTTAGGAGGAAATAAATCTTATTTAATTGCCAACAAAACATTCTATTATTATTGTATTATTAAGTTGGAAATATTGTACAAAACATTCTATATATTTTTAGACGATATTATTTGGACTCTTATTCAAATTTCATTTTTAATCAAATATAGTCTGACTTGTAGGTTTGGGCTAAGCATATTTGGATAAAACCAATTCAGCATAACATATCTATTAGCATCCTATAAAATAAAAAAGCCCATGATCTTTCATTTTTTGGTTCATTAAACTCTTAATTTTTTATTTGAATACATTAAACCCTGATCATTTATTTTTTTTTATCTCATTAAACTCTTGATGACCAAAAAAAAGTAATTTTAAACATAAAATTCGGTTAACATAGTGTTACTAATTACATCTGCATTCAAAATTTATATTTTTTCATTATTTGAAAAGCAGTGAGAGAAGATATGCCTTCTCTCTAGGTTTCTCTTCTTGTTGAAAGTCTTTCGCAGCCCATTTTTTCTTTCTTTATTCTTCTTTCTTCATTTTTTCTTCCAAACCTTGATTCTTTTGTAACTTTAAAGATTAACCAGTAACAAAAGTAGCTAGATCTTTTTAGAAGAGGGAGAAAGAAAATTATCTTCCTTCATCCTTCCATCTATGACTTTATTTTCGTTTTTTTTTTTTTAGTTTTTATCAGTGTTTTCCTTTTGTTTCAATTGAAATCCATATCTTTCATCGGATTTTCTCCATCTGATTCGCACTTGTCAGCTATAACTCTTTCGTTTACACTTTTTTCGAGTTTAGCAAGAGCGGAAACGTATTATCTTACACGTAGATCTACGGGGTTGCACCAATAGAGAGGACTTAAATCTGATTGGCCGAATGACTAAATGATGACGATTGGTTTGCAGTTGCTTTCATGTGGAGTTGGATTCGTGAGAAGTGTGAGATTTGTCATCCTGTTGTTTTAGTTGTACCTTTTATGGTTATTTTTGCTCTTTGTAGTCTTTTTATTTTCTTTATGGATCTTGTATTAGACATTAGCATGTACGTCTGTAAGGTTTTATCCCTTACTATTTTTATGATGTACTTGTACTTCTTCACTTAATGAAATGATCAGTCTTGATCACATTCACCTTAATGAGTATGTAGAATTTGCTTATTCACCGTTAGATCTAGACTTATTAGAATTTTAAGGTGGAGATTCAAAGTATCATGAGGCTTAGATTTAATAAGCCTATATCTAACGGTGAATGAGCAAATTCACTTGCTGATTAAGGTGCATCTGAACATTGATGTTGAACTCTTATATATGATTAGTATTTTATTTTCTATGAAAAGCAGAGCAAATTATGCTATTTTGGGATTATGGTGACTTGTTTGGAAAATGGTCTTATCTTAATAACAATAATAATGGCCATATTCATAAGAATATCCGATTAGGATTAAGATATGATTGGTTATGTTTTATTTTTTCTTATTATATAGGTAGTAAGTCTAAATTGATTAACCCAATTAAACTTTTTAGGCTCAAAAGGAAAATGACAGTTGAGCTAACCAGAGGCCAAGTTGAAAGGGGACAAAGGGGTCCATCAATTTGACAAAAAGCCCATATTATTGGATCAAAATGGCAATATTTTCTAAATTGTTCAAACTAATATTATGCACACTTTATATTGCCTTTGTGGGACAATCATTCATTATCCATCTTTATTCAACTTTCATTTCAAGGCCAACCATAAATTTCATCCTCTTATTTATTTATCCACTAGTTAGTGGCTTATTGTACCGATTAATATTTAAGAGTTTCAAGTCGCTTAGTTTTACTTCGAATCTTAATATATGTAAAAAAATTTAATTTAAAGATGAACCATTTAAATATATCTGAAGAATATCGAGCGGAACGATCAGATAAATTATTAAAAACAAAAGTTAATGGCTTAAGATCATTTTCACAATGTGACATGACTCTCTAAATTATTTAGTCATTCTCAGCTAAATTTAAAGGATAAGAGCCAAATTTAACTCTAACATTTTAAGAGAAGTACAAATTTAGTTCTAACGTAAGAAATAGTGTAAAGTTAACACTAATGTTTTCTAACAAGATCAATTTTAATCATGCACTACCGAAAAATTGAAAAGACGGGTGTGACTATTATTTAACTGTCATATCGTACTTTCCAAACAAGTTTGTTGATACTGGAGTAGTTTCCTGCATGTTTTGTTAGTTATTTGAACTATATTAACAACATATTAAATATTTTAGACGCTTCGAAAAAAAATTGTGATTAAGTTATATGCAACATACTTAGTTAGTATTTTAACAGATTTTTTTTGTATTGCGTTAGTAACACACTAATTATTTTAGACATAACTAATGTTTGAAATGTATGAAGTGACAGTTAAATAACAATTAAACCAATCTTTTCTAATTTTTTAACAACATAAGCCAAAACTGATCTTACTTGAAAACGTAAGTATTAAATTTACACTAATTCTTATGTTAAGGTTAAATGTGCACTTTATTTAAATCGTTGAGATTAAATTTAGGTTTTATCCTTAAATTTAATTAGCTATTTTAATTGGCTAGTTGTATTTTTTATTCAATCTTTTATTATTATTATTATTATTATTATTATTATTATTATTATTATTATTATTAGGGTAATTAATTTATTAGTCCCTATATTTTGACAAAACACACTGTTTAGTCCATGTATTTTTAAAAACACACGGTAAAGTCCCTAACCTTTTTCTCGATGAAGTGTTTAGTCCCTAACATTTTTCTCGGTGAACTGTTTAGTCCCTGCCGTTAGACTCTCATGAAGATTCTGTTAGTCAATTTGGATTTTCGTTCTTCTTTTCCTTTATTTTCCTTTCCTTTAAACTCTAATGAATCTGAAATCAACTTTGAGTGTTCTTCTTCTTGATTTTCTTCTTAATCGTTCAAATTCGTAAGTATTGGGTCTGTTCTTTTTCTTGTTCTCCATACAAATAGCTTCTTCTTCTAAATTAAATTTCCTCTTCTGAAATTTGAAGGTAAATAGTAAAGGGTAATTTAGTCATTTCCGAATTATAAACGGTAAAAAATCTAACAAACAGACAAAAGGACTAAACAGTTCAATGAGAAAAATGTTAGGGATCTTACCATGTGTTTTTGAAAATACAGGAACTAAACAGTGTGTTTTGTTAAAATATAGGGACTAATAAATTAATTACCCTTATTATTATTATTATTATTATTATTATTATTATTATTATTATTATTTGTCCTTAATGGCCCAAGACCACCAATCCGTACTAGTCATCAACTAGGGTTGGTCTATTTAAATTTCGTAGTTGTGCTTCAATATCATATCAAATAATGTTTGGACCCCTTTTAATATTTTCCTCTAACTGAATTTCATCAACGTTCAATATTTAATGGTTAACTGACATATTCCACCAATAAACTTTTTTTTTTCCTTTTTTCATTAATGGAAATTGAATCTATAGTTTTGACCTTCATTCATGAAAAATAGTACCCCGAGAATAAAGTTTTAACCTTCATTGATGAAAAATTGTACCAATAGACTAAAGGCTAGTTGATAATGAAAATTTTCTATTGTACGAGAATTTCATGTACTAATCCATTAATGATTAAATGCTTCAACACAATTTTAAAACAACTAAAGTAATTAGAGGTGGTTAATGATCATTAGTACAAATTGCAGTCTTTATAAGCCATTTGATTTACCTATTCGTTAATACATGTTACGGATTCAGCATGTGCAAGATGAAACTATATGAAACATGTTGTTGAGTCAGCATTTTGTTAGTTAACAGTTAAAAATTTGGAGGAATCGTTTTTTAACTAATTCGCACGTATAAACTGAGAATGATTAGTTAATGTGCAGTATATAAGCTCTACATCTATATGTAATAAACGTAACGTAAATTTCTCTATGATAGAATGCTCCTAGGATACCTGAGATGATATCATTTTCTTTCTTCCTTCTCGATCCATATTTGATTTTATGGCGATATCTTCAAACTCCAATGCAAGTATGATAGAATGCTCCTAGGATACCTGAGATGATATCAGAAAACTGTCAGAGGGGCGTCACTGATGCGGGGCATCTTTCCCTAGGATCGGGTCCGGACGAGGGAAGTCGGAGGAAGAACCAAGCACGAGCAACAAGCGAGTAAAGAGGCCAAAACAGGGCCACATAACAGCTCATCAGCTCAGGTACGCTCCGCGTACTTGAAGGTTTGATCCGGAGAAAAATCCAGGAGGTCATCTACGCGGGGCTTAGATTCGGCACGCTCCGTGTAGAGGGAAAACACGCTCCGCGTATAAGAAGAAATGATCCGGAGGAAGTTCAATAGCCAATCTACGCTTCGCGTACCTTCATTTTAAGAGCATACGCTCCGCGTAGATTTAGGCACGCTCCGCGTAGAATTAGGCACGCTCCGCGTACCAGCTTCCTCCTTATTTACAATCCTGCCACTCCTTATTTATACTTTTCCCACTCCCTTATTACAACCATGTCACTCCCTATTTACCACTCATGCCACCCCTTTATATTTAACCCATTTACCCCTTATCTTTATGTTTTACTTAATTATGTAATTTGCCACTTATGTAATTTGGCAATTAGGGTTTTTGAGATGATATAAATACATCTCTTTCTATTGTAACCTTTAACTTTTATCAATCAAATTAAAATCTTCTTCAAGAAGCTTGTTAAGGTTTTCACCTTCAACAATGGGAGATCTTTGATTTTCTACGGATTTAGTCCGTAAAACTCGGGATTCACTCCTTCTAGTTTAGCTAGAGAAGAAATATCTTTGTTAGTTTACGATTAAAACTTTCAGATAAAACCGATCTGTATCACTCACAGCAGGGGCGGATCCAGCCCAGAGCCCGTGGGGGCCAAAGCCCCCACGGCCATCGGCTCCGCCCTTGAGTGTCGTTATTTTTGTCCCGTGTAGCCACCCCAAATATTAGTATATATTTAACCTATGTAGTATTATCTTAAAAGTTTAAAGTAGCTGAGTTGGTTAAGAGCTTTGTTTTTTAGGTGAGAGTCATGGGTTCAAACCACACCAAACTCATTTTTTGTTTTTATATGAAGTTATTTTTATTATATCTCTTTTTTTAAGAATTTATTATCTCTTTTCTACAAAACAAATCAATTTCTTATTTTGAGATTCAATTTAACTTAATTTCTAAATTAAATTTTATGAAAATTATAAAAAAATTATAGCTGAAAATAAGAAATTTTTTGAAAATGTTACCATTTTTAGCTAACATACCAAAACCATAAAGTTTAAGTGTGCTAAAAGCTTTAAAAAAATTTCCACCCCCAATAGACAGGACTTCGAAAAATTACTCCCAATAATCGGACTAAAATCAGCCCCCTCGGACGTCGATTCCTGGATCCGCCACTGACTCACAGTACGTTGTCTTTGCTTTGATGCTTAAGTCAGTGAAGATACTGAGGTTTAGTATAATAACTAGAAAGAAGAGTGATAAAAAAAGTTGCGGTGTACCTTATGATATTTGAAATGACTATTTATAGAGATTTACAGAATTACTCGATATTTAAGTAGGTTTCCACGTGGCAATGTTTCATTGGTCTATGTGTTCATGCATTTTTGAACCTGTTTCCACACTTTGTAAGTTGTGACGTATTTTGGAGAACAAGAGCGTATATATCAAATCTATGTTTATGATTATAACACGTGTCCCTTGTGGTTATACCTTTTGAGAAAGGATTCCCTCATTGGTCCACGTGTAACTCGCTTTTAGCTACTCTTTTTCTGATATAATATCACATGATATTAAAGCATGGTTAAAAAGAGGAGGAAATATAAACACCAAAATTTTACTTCTTATTATGAGGTAAAAGAAAATTTCACAAAAGTAGTTGTGAAGAAATATCTCAGAAAATTCCAAATCCAACCGTTGATTTTGAGTCAGATTTAGAAATGAGTCGAGGAGACAATCTCTCAACTTCACATTCTTCTTCTTGTCACAACAATGATAATCCAAGAGTACTAGTAGTAGGATTGTTGCTCACCAACAACAATTTCTTCACTCTGGAGTCATGTCATGGTTAGAGCATTGATTATGAAGTAACAAAACTCAAGTTCATACTGGTCTAGTGATTCCCAACTTGCAAAAAGTGCAAGTATCTTAAAATATTTATAAAATTGACTAGTGTAATAAGTTAAAACATCGAGACTTGATAAGAAATAGTCCACATGATTTCCTTGAAACACAATGAATTATAGTTGTATAAGCTAACTAGTCCTAAATGAGTTTGGAAATGGTTACTTATATTTAGATTTAATACATAAAATTAAGAATTAATTTCATTGTTATTATTTTCATAATCACTAGCTAATAAATTGTTTATTTAGTGTTTCCTTATTGGCAAAGAGAAATAAGCCTTAGAAAAAGAAAAAATAGGGAAAATATTTAACGAAAAAAAAGTGATGCATAGTTATCTATATTTAATGATTAAAGAATGCTTTAACTTTGCAATGTGTGTATTAAATAGTACTCTATATTGATAACCTACTTAACTAATTAATTAGTTAAATATTATTATAAAGAAAGGCGAAAAGGACTGACGGCGCCCACAAATTCCTTTTTACAAATAAGTAGTAGTTGTAGAATAATTAAAACTAAAAACATTATAAAATGTCTTATTCCTCAATGCCATTTAATTAGAACCAATTTATTCAATGTGCCAATACTTGAAAGTGATTCATTATACTTTTTTAATTCCACTCAGCTATTTGATATTTCTCTTAAATTTTAGACTGGATTTTAAATTTAATATATACTAGTTTGATTTTAACAAAGTATTCCCAATTATCATTTTTTAAAATTAAAAGCAAAAATATTATTGTATACAATATTTATTTGTTTCATTTTTTTTTTTATGTAAAACAGATACCTTATTATAATAAGGCAAGTGAGTTTTAATAAGAAATGAACTTTTAATAATTAAAAACTATGCACAATACAATAACATTAACAAGGGGTGCAAGGGGAGTGTTCCACACTACTCGAGGATTTGCTCGAAGTTGTTATGCGTTTCGAGTGGATATCCTCTCTGTGCATATTTCCGAATTGAAAGCCGTTATTTTTACTATTCAGATTACTTGAGAAAAAAAGATGACACAAACTTTGGGTGGAATGTGTTTCTGTTTATGTGGTAAATTTGCTTAGGAAACGCTCTCTATTTGTTCCATGGACGCTTCGACAGGATTGGATTGCTTGTTTTCGGCATTGCTCTTCTATGGATCTAAATGTTACCCATATTCACTACGCCAAAACCCCCTTCAGACGACGGTTAAAAACAGTCGTCCCGCGAGATATAAATCTGTCACGGCGCTCGCTGCCGTCTATTGCCCCTTCAGACGACAGTTAGGTTCTGTCATGTGACGGTACGACACATGACATTATCCTATCTGCGTACTATCATATTAATCTTTGTTACGATGCAACTTATTTATTATTATCGTCACATTTAATGTCATCACATGACATACTAATAATTAAAACCGTCAAGTTTACGTGTGGGAAATTGGCATATTGAATTTGCGATGACAGTTCGTATAATAATTTCTGCCATCATAGCTTGTTTTAGATGACATAGCTCTTAATCAATCATGTCAAAGGATTTATTTTCAGATGACAGATTCGTTTATTTTAATGTCTTTTTATTGTTCTTTATATGATATTTTTTAAAATTAAAATGTCACTTTTTGCCTTCTTCTTCGTATGGATTTCTGGTTTTTACCTAAATAATTAACATACTAAAAAATGAACATGAAATTCTGTATATCAATGGTTTTAATTTTATTGGATACCAATACTCATAATCTGTTTACATTTGTACACATACATTCTTGAATTAAAACTAAAAAAAAATAACCAATACATATATATCCAAATTCTGAAACAAAATCGATCCATTCATGTATCCATATCTTGAAGTCATTATTACACCTATAATCCCAAAGTCTTGATATCTGCAAAACCCAATGCATGTCATTAATACATAGCATCATTATACATAACCCTAACCGCACTAATTAAAGACCTTTCCCCTTTCACGACCTTTCACTTAGCCACCACTATCATATCACTATAAATAACAAGCATCACAATCGTTCAGTGTCCATTCAACCTAGAAAACTTACATTATACAATGGATCACCTTGCGCTTGTTCAACAACATATAATTGCTGAGATGGAGAAACTGTACATTGAGAGTCCAGGGTGGCTTATGGCCATCGATGGTATGTCAATCCATATGTTGTTCTTCAACTCTTCCTGGTTTCTTCTGTTTACTTGTAATGATTCTTCTTATCTTGGATGATAACAAGTCCTCTGGATGATAACTTCTTCAAATGATCGATCAGAATAAAAGGCCCATAGTACACCCCATATGAAAGGGGTGTATTTGAAATCAGAATCAGCTACCCTCTGGATTTCCCAAACAGACCTCCAATAGTAATATTAACTTAACTCCTTAAGATATATAAACCTACATGACATTGTATACACATACACTAATCAATGTCTCTTCTTATTCTCAGTTTCGCTTCCGGAATAAGATTTATCATCTTAACGTGGCTCCTTAGGGGATGATTCATCTTCCTCGTCTCCTTACTCGCCCTCCCTTTCCCACTGCCACGGTATAGATATGCCACCATTTATCTATTTCATTTGATAAACACTTAATCATGTTTATGATCTAATTATCTATTCATTTTGTAGCTGTTGTGGCACATATATGATCTACTACTACAACCCCATATTGAGGCGCCATTTCCTGGGCAAGAAGCAGTTGCTGAGCAATACCTTAGCAACAGGGAAGTGTATAATGTGCTCGCCTGGAGATGGACTGAGGAGTATGCAAGGTGGATATGAGGGTGTCCAAATCTCCTAAACTATCTTGACTAAGTGAAAGGAGAATCGAAAGGCAATGTGAGCTCCAAATGTGGTTCTCATTCGAATTTCAAATTTCCTTTCTCTTAGTCATTGTAACTTCAATTACAACCAAAAGGCAACACTCATCCTCCCTTTTTTGTAATATAACGTAGAGCTTGCTATTCAGTTCGTATGTATATGTATATTCAAGTCATATCAAAAGACATCTTATCGTTTGCAAGGCATATGAGAATGAACATTCATATTGTTAGATTATGCCTAATGAGCTACATGCCCAATGAACATTCATACACATACTTAATCAGTCTAGCTTCCTAAACAGAACATACAACAAGCCAACATGTGCTTCATACACATACACATACACATACTCAATCAGTTCTAGCAGTATAGCTCATAGGTATAAGAGTATTCCCATGATTTCTAGCTTCCTAAACATTTCTATAACAATGCACATACCAATCATTTCATAGCAATATAACTCACATTCATACCAATCACTTCATGCATGGTTAAGGTATTCAATCAAGCAGTTAATAGCAATGCACATACATAACCCTTTACAATATACTTGCCACTTGGATTGTACTCGTTGAAAATTGAGCACGGTGATGAAGTTTGCGATGCTCTAACCACAAGTTCATAACTTATGTTGGTAGCATCGAAAACTCATCACCATTCTGAATGGTTTCAATCAGATAACAAGCCAAGTGGAAGGTACATTGTAAACCTATCTCAGCAGCATCACCCACAACATCATACATATACTCAATGAGTTCTAGTTTCCTAAACAGAACATCAGATATAAACATGCTTCATACACATATTCAATCAGTTCTAGCTTTCTAAACAGAACATCAAGCATAAACAAGCCAACATGCTTCATACACATACACATACTCAATCAGATAACAAGCCAAGTGGAAGATATATTGTAAACCTATCTCAGTAGTACCACCCACAACAACATCATACATACAACCAATCAGTTCAAACCAACATAACAATAATATATACTCAATAAGTTAAAGAAATCTTCCCATATGCTAAACGCAAGAGCTAATTGACAATCTCTTCAGTCAACCTTATCCATGTAGCATTCTTACTATCCCTGCAAATATTATGTTCAAATAAAAAGGAATCAGAACATCTTCAGCATCAGGCACTGTATTGCTCTAGGTTAAAAAAGATAAAGACCCAAGCTTTTCAGCAGTGAATCTAACAATGAATACAATAAAATCCGTGTATCTAAGCGAGAGATCTAACCCTTTCAATGATAGGACTGAAAATCAATAGATCCTTATTCCAGCTGCTGAAATCGACATACACAAAAGTAAATCAGATGAGGAAAAGATAGAGTAAGGAACAATGAAAATCAATAGATCCTTACCAGTACCATGTTTCGAGCTCATTGATTGCATGTAGGAATCAACCATGGAGATAGAGAGAGATGAGAGGGATGAAGATTGCGTAACCTAAAATGGGGTTTTGGATGAGAGAAATGGTTTATATATGAGCTGAAATTTCAGTCAAACCACCGAGCGCCTAAATTTGATATATGGTCGCGTAAGTGAAATTTCATTTGCCGCTTTTTTTGTTTTCCTCATACAATGACAGTCATTTATTGCAGATGTCATCTGATGAGCAAGTGAAATTTAACAAAAACGTGCGTTTTCTTTGGATGACATGATTCTGTCATCGGAACGCCACATGTGAATCGAGCGCGTTTTTAATTACGCTTTCACATGACAGAAATTTAAAATACTGTCACGAAAAATATTCAGACGACACGAAAACAAATGTCTGTCATGTATCTTGTGTCATGTGAAAGGGAAAATGGCATAGTGATTTTTCGTGAAGGAAATAGAACGGCTAATGCATTGGCTAAATTTGGAGTCACAACGGATCATATTGTTTGGTGGAATTCTGCACCAGCTTTTTGCAACAGATTTATTTCTGATGATATGTATTGTTTAGAACAATTCCGTTTCTCTTAATTTTTCTCATGTATTTTTTTCTCCTTTTAATGAAATTCGGGTCTGGGATTTTTTATTAGTTTTATGGAAATACCAACCTAGTTGGGATCTTTGCATTCCAATCTTAACATGTAACCCAACCTTTACTTAAAAAAACAATACCATTAACAAAGAAGTACATTTTATATTATATATATATATATATAACATTTAAAAAACACAAAGATAAAAGTAGACTAAGAAAAACATTAAAACATTCCAATATTAACCAACAAACATATAATTGTATCGAATGGAGAGTTAGGTTCCATTGAGGAGGACGAGGCTTTTGTGTTCTTGAAAGGAAACTTTTCTTCTCGAAATCTAGTTTGCTTAGCAATGTATACTCTATTGGACTGAATGTCAAGATAAATGTGACCATTTTGATTTGGTGATTCCCCAAGCTATACTAATACGGAGCATCTCCTTTGAAGATCGAGTCTGGGCGAGGGAAGTTAGAGGAGGAACCAAGCGACAATCAAGTGTGTAAAGGGGCCAAAATCAGACACACGCTCCGCGTGGATGATGGTCTGATCCGAAGGAATGTCACTTAAAAGATCAGCAGCCAATCCACGCTCCGAGTGGATTTTCCACGCTCCGCGTGAAATTAAACCACGCTCCGAGTGGATTCACTTAAAAAGCCCTACTCCTTACTCCAGCTTTCTCCTATTTACAACTCTGTCACTCCCTAATTACAATCCATGTCACTCCAAATTTACAATCATGCCACCCCTTTACTATTACCCCAATCTACCCTCATCTTTACCCTTTTAATTAATTATGTAATTTGCCCTTTATTGTAATTTACCTACTAGGTTTTGAGATGATATAAATTCATCTCTTTCTCTTTGTAATGTTTCAACTTTTATCAAATATAATTTTATTTTCTTCTTCATTGAAGCTTTGTTAAGGTTTTAACCTTCAACAATGGGGATTTCCCTATTCCTACGGATTTAGACCGTAAAACCCGAGATTAACTCCTTCAAGTTTAGCTTGAGATTTGATAAAAGAAAGGTGCATTAGCGGTTAATACGTTGTAATTGGATAAGTTATTAGGAATATGACGGAACGAAAGACCAAGGAAAGAAAGAAGAATTAAGATTAAAACTAACTCATCCCGAAACCGATCTGTAACATATACATAAGTTTGAATCGAAATTTAATTTGTGAACATTGTACATCAAAAAAGAGGTTCCACAACCAAAGACTCGAAGTTTAGAGAGGTCGGGATTGACTCAAAGTTTAGAGAGGTCGGGATTCTTGAAAGAGGGTTTCTCAAGCGGTGATTTATTGTGTAGAACATATGTGGGTAAGAGATTAATTAGACATATGCTTGTGTTCGGTATAGTTCCATTTTTTTGTGGAAGAGAACCATGACCCAATAGTGTTAAAGTTGTGTTGATAATGTGTCTAATTTTCTGTTCAGATATACCCTTTTGTTGAACTGAACCTTTATGAGAAAATAAGATGATCAAAATTCAAAGAAGCACGAGTTATCTTTTTCAAACTTTTGCACAGATAAGAGAGACTTGGTTAAACGAGGTACAAGTAAAACATCATTTAAACGAAGATTGTGAATAATAGAATGTCTGAGTGAGTTATAGACAAACCTTGACTATTATACAAATGAACATTGTCAAGTATTTAAAAGCGAGAAATAAGAGAAAGTTTTGATTGTATTAAAAAAAAATACTTGAATTGAAATAACTTAAAAAGCTATAAAGTACTTGGAAATAAAAGTGCAGGTAAATTAAATCTAACTAAGCTCTCTACTACTTCAAACTAGAAAGCTATTTATAAAACAAGAGTAACTCGTATTTACAATAAATGGAAAACCTCTTACATAGGGATATAAATGGGGCAGGGATTACCCGTCCCCGACGGGACCCTGCCCCGTTTTATTATGGGGCGGGACTAATATGTGCCCCGTTAGAGGGGTCGGGGTGGGGATGGGAAAGGGTATCCCCGCCCCGTATTGTGCCCGCGGGGATCCCCGACGGATTACCCGTTTAATCTTCGATAACATATTATTAATCATAGAAAATAAAAAATACGCATAGAAAAACTTGAACCTATGATTAATCCGATCTAAATGTTTTACCTCTATTTCACTCTATATCTATTTGTTCATCATATTCTCTCCTTTTCTTTCTTTTTTTTCTCTATTCTTTTCATTTATTTCTTTTTCATATATTCTTTTAAACTTTAAATGGGTAAACGGAGATACCCGTGAGGTCGGGGATTCCCCGCGGGGAAATGACGGAGATGAATTTTGTCCACGTTTGTTTCGTAGGGCGGGTATGGGGATTCCCCGTTTAGTCAGGGAACGGGGATGGGAACTCCAATCCCCACCCCGCTCCTCCTCGTTTACATCCCTCCTCCTACATTTAAATCTGTTATATAATCCATACGGAAAATCCCAAAACCTAGAACTATAAGGGCATCTTCAACTATACTTTATAACAAATTGTTAGAGTATCAAATGCAATCCAATGACATTCTACAAGTTAACTCTATTTTAGAGTAAGGCTTTTACCATCTCCAACCACCTACTCTATTTTTCCTACTTCAACTTTTTTTTTTTGTGAAAAATACTCCAACTTTATTTAAATGTGCGTATATTTTTAATTAATGTGACTTACTATTTGGAATTTAATTTTAATTTTTTATTGATATTAAAAATTATAATAATACATATGGTAAAGGCTATGCTTACTTTGTTTTTAACAAAGTAAGCCTTACTTTGATGTGTTACATATTTAAATATTAAACTCAAAATGTATGAATTAAATCTATATATATGTTCGTAATTAATATGAAATAAAATTTATATAATTAAAGTAGTTTCATATATACTATAACATGTGGGTTCGAGACAGAAAGAGAAAAATGGAGGAACCAGTATTAATCTTCTTTTAAAAATAAATAAATTAACATTGGAAAACATTAAAGATTAGATTAAGTTAAAAAAATTATGAAAACAAACTAGAAAAAAAAAACATGAAAATAACATAAATAATTCAATAATAATTAATAAGGTGTTAAATAATTTTCATTTCCACCAGAAATGTTGAAAAACCCACAAACATCAAAACTATAATAATTCATGTATTGTTGTTTTATATAAAAAAAATGAAATAAATAATCAGTTTAAAAACTTATATTTGAAATACTTTGTTAAAATAATAATAATTAATAGAAGTATTTATTTTAGTTGAATAAATTATTATTTGAATCATTGCTAATGAAATAAAATATTAAGTTATGAACATGATAAAAAAATTATTTTGGATGTATTTTGATTAATAATAAAAAGAATATAAATAGTATGTGAAAATTAATATAATAATAATTAAGTATTATCTTATATATATATATATATATATAATTGATATATCTCATTGTATTACTATTATGACTTGTGAAAGCAATAGCATGAAAGCAAAATGAGTATTGTAATTTTCAAGAAATTGGTCCATAATTTCGGCATATTGTTTAAATGCATTACATCTGTTGTTTAAATGATAGAGACTCTAATTTCTCTGCAATCCATGAAATTATAATTGTCCTATTTCTTTGTATCATCAAGAATAAAACATATGGTGTCAAAGGTAATTTGATGTGATAGCTGCTTGGTAAATTCTCAAAATTAACCTCAATTTGCCTGGTCCCGATTTATTAGATATTATTAAGAAAAATATAATAATTGTATTCATTCTTAAATTAGTCATTTCTCAACAAATTGATATGATTTTTTTATTAGTCACGATTTATTTCACCCAATCCACTGTAGAAATTTTTTCCTATTTTCCTCTAAATTTTACAAAATGCTAACTTTTACAAATGTTGTTTGATGTTTCTTAATGGAAAAGAATATCATCAAACCGTGATCTTTCAATTTTTGAGCTGGAGTCCCTTTCTCCAACGGTCACATTTCATATCCTCTGAAATCTCTAATTCCAAATTTCCTTATCTCCAAAACGACGTCTTATTAATGTCCAACCCAGGCCTTAAATATTGTCGTATACACCAGCTTCTATAACCCTTTTCCATCCTTATCTTCTTCATCACCATCATCACAATATTCTCTGTTGATGATTGATAATCATCAACCCTCTTTCTCCACCAATATCACCTGGCCACATGGCATTACAGTTACAACAGTTTTTGTTCTTTTCTTCCTGCTTTTTTTTTATATAGTTGTAATCTGTTTTTGTTTTCATTAAGGTGAATAAAAAAACTTGTTTTTCATTCTTCAAATGGCTCCTATCTTATGATGGTATCAGAAAGAATATAATCATTAAACTTTTCTAATGGTTGCGCCGACCATCGACGTTACCAGTCCTTATCACCTTTCAACCAATGAAACACCTGCCCTTGCCCTGGTTACCCAATCTCTTTCTGGAACCAACTATCATCAATGGTCCAAAGCAGTCAAGGTTGCTCTAATGTTGGAAAAACAAATTTTCCTTTGTGGATGGATCGATTTTATCACCATCGACCAGAGATCCTATGTTTGGCCAGTGGGAAAGGTGTAACAACATGGTCATGTCCTGGATACATCATGTCGTCTCACCTTCAATAGCAAGGAGCATTATGTGGTTAGATAAAGCAAATTAAGTCTGGGAAGACCTCAAGGAAAGATTTTCACAAACTGATACACTATGTGTTCTAGAGCTAAGGAGGGAGATTCACAATTTTAAGCAAGGTAATTGTGTCATTACAGATTCTCAGACCCACCTGAAGATCATGTATGATGAACTTCTAAATCTTCGCCGAATCCCAAAATCTAGTTGTACACCATCCTGCAAATGTGATGCTTTTAAAACAATGAGGGATCAACAAGATATTGATCAAGTGATGACTTTTATGCAAAGTTTGAACGATAATTTCTCGACGGTTTGCTCACAAATCATGCTTATTAAACCTTTGCCAAATCTTAACAAGGTATTCTTTTTGGCACTACAACATGAAAGACATATGGGTTTATCACCTGTAAAACCACAAAATGAACAAGAGGGAGTCATTTTTGCTTGCTTTACAAACAGCCAACCAAAGCAAGGAGGAAACAAGAACAGCAATAACAATGGTAACAACAACTACAGAGGGCAGAACAGAAGAAATAATAGTAATAAGAATCAATCAATGTACACATATTGTGGAAACATAGGGCATACTGAGGAAATATGTTTCAAAAAGCATGGTTATCCTCCCAGCTATGGCAACCGCAATGGCAGAGGGGGGGGGGTGCAACAATAGAAATTTCCAGTCAAGGGCTAACTATGCAGGTGCACAAAACTCAGAAAGGAGTGATTTTGATTATGGTGAGGAGGATGCTGCTCAAGGAAATACTATGGACAAATTCACCCTATCAAATGAGTGACTTTGTTTACTAATTGTAATTATCCTTCAGTCCTTTCATAAATTGACTTAGGCATCCGAGCTTATTAGTTAAATAACCTCCCCCCCCCCCCCCATTTGACCATGTTTCTATGCAATCGCAGGTCGATAACTGGACTTTCAAGATTCAACTACATCAAGCAATGTGCCTTTTTGTAACCGTTGTTTGTTAGCACCTTTACACGCATTAGGTTGCTGTAGAGCATTTGTCCTTTTCTAATTTTAAGCATGAGAGAGATCTTGATATTTTGGACAAAGTAGATGTGCCACCTCTTGCTGAATATTTCTTAAGTTGTATCGGAGATTGTCTCTTACCACTTTTGGAGTATATTCGATTGGCTCTTCTAGAAACCGTTTTATGGGGCTTAAACTCGAGCATTTGTCCTTTTCTAATATATTAACGTATTAAATAACTTAGAACTAATTCATACTTTCAATAGGCAACTTAACAAAAATGTGGTTATTTATTTTCTAATTGATTTATAAAGTTAATAAATTATAGAAGCAATGCGAGCATAGATCTTTCATAGCAAAACTAGGCAGATATAACTAATTGGAAACTCTAGAATCATGTTATATATGTCATGGAACCGATTTAACTAAAAGCTCGAACTAATAGTTAAGGGTCCAATCATATATCTTATATTAATCTCTGACACAGACCCCACACGCAAATGCTTATTGGGCTTGCAGCATGCTCATCCCGCCATGTGTTTTAATTCTACAAATTAATGAGGTTGCCAGGATTCGAACCCTCGACCGTTTGGTCCAAGCGGCTCTGATACCATGTCATGAAACCGATTGAACTAAAAGCTCGAACTGATAGTTAAGACCCAATCATATATCTTATATTAATCTCTGACAATATATATATAAAATTAATAATTTCATTCTCAAAAGATATTTTGAAGGATAAATTATTTATCCGGTCATAATAATAATAATAATAATAATCGGATCAAATGAGTACCTTTCAGGATATCCAATCCGGCAATTACTCAACTTTTAATACACCACAGCAAATATATATATATATATATATATATATATATATATATATATATATATATATATATATATATATAACCAATGAAATAAAGATGTAAGTTCAATAATAGTTTTTTATATCAAGTCCTGACACATCTCCTTACGAGAAGCTTTTTGGGCTCGAAGTGTTTATAATATATGATCATCCTATCATGTGTTGAATTTCTACAATAAATGGGGTTGTAGGATTCAAACTCTCGATCACTTAGTCTAAGAAGCTCTAATATGTTAAGAAACCAATTGAACTAAAATTTTAAATTGATAATTATGACCCAATAATAGTTTTTTATATTAATCTTTGATGTATTTTGTTTTCTCCCTATGTGGAAGTGTGTTGTTTCCCTTTATGAGCATAATCATTGTTCTTTTCATAGAAATACAGAAGAGTTTTGTCTACTATTACATTGATAACTTGTGAAAAAATCTTTGATCGGAGCACTTCCATGTGAGGCGCCGTTGGGATCGATCGGGGACACTTCGATGCCTAAGTCAGTAATATTCGTGAGAGAATAATCTGTAATCACAATGTAGGGTTAGAATATTATGTACCTTTGATCCCAAGAAACTGGGGTATTTATATGCAATTTTGTAACAATCGCATTAATCCCCTTTATTGTCCTTGAATGTAGGTTTCGATGTTATTTTAGTTATACTTGATGGTTTCAGTATTAATGGAGTTGTTAGTATCATCAATGTCGGGGGTTTCTCTTTGATAACGATTTAGAGACCCCTAAATTAATCATGCATTAATTATCATTAATTTCATATTAATCATGCATGAATCCTACTTTTATAAGGAATAATGGTTTGTCATTATTTCTATTAATTTCCCTTTATTCCTAATTCTGGAATAATTTGGGTTGTTATCACACATAGATCTTAGGCTTTGTTTTTTATCACTGAAAAAACTGAACTGAACTGAATTATACTGAAACTAAAATAATAATATAATCCTTTAAAAATAGCAATAATTAAAATAAAAAGAATAATGGTTCTAATAATAATGATAATAATGAAAATAATAATTATAATTATAATAAATTGTCGTAATGCCTTGAATCAGTATATCTTGTTTTCAATTCGGAGTAGTATTGGGTTTCGGATTCCTAGTTGGATTAGGATCATGGGTTCCTAGTGGGATTATGTTAGATTAGGTATTATAAATACCCCATTATGTAACCTAATCATTGTAATCTGATTTTCGCCTCCTAATAATACTATTCTCCTTCTGGCCGTGGACTAGCCAACACAACGTTTGTGAACCACGTAAATCTGTGTTTTTCGATTGTTTATTATTTTATCTTTCATTAATTCTGCACAACAAACTGGTATCAAAGCTTTTGGTTTCCGATCGGGGGTTTTTTTTGTTTTCTGAAGAGAAAGATGTCTGCGATGAACGTGAAAATCGAAAAGTTTACTGGGAGAAATAGTTTCAGTCTATGGCAGATCAAGATGTGGGCTTTGTTAAAACAACAAGGTCTGTGGACGCCGTTGAAGAAGGCAACGGGAGAAGTCACTGCTGAGATGACGATTCTGGAAGAAAAGGCACATTCAACAATTATGTTGTGCCTCGCAGATGACGTCATCACTGAGGTCTCAGACGAAGAGACTGCTGTCGGTCCGTGGATGAAGTTAGAGAGCTTATACATGACAAAATTTCTAACGAACAAACTTCTTCTGAAACAACGTCTGTTTGGCCTGCGAATGCAGGAAGGTACGCAACTCAGGGATCATTTAGATCAATTGAACACATTATTATTAGAATTACGTAATATTGATGTGAAAATTGAAGATAAAGATGTTGCTTTGATTCTGTTGGTGTCTTTACCGCTTTCATATAAGAATTTTGTTCAATCATTTATTGTTGGTAAAGATTCTGTGACTTTGGAAGAAGTTAGGTCATCTCTTCATAGTAGGGAGTTGCGCCATAAGGCGGGCAATATAGGTGCAGATAATTAGGCCTCTGGATTGTTTGCCAGCGGCAGTAAGGGAAAGGGAAACGGTGGAAAGAAGAAGTTTAAGAAGCCGTTCTCAAAGGGTCCCAAGCCAGTCGACACATGTAATTACTGTAAGGAGAAAGGACATTGGAAAACTGACTGTCCAAAGAAGAAGAAGAAATCAGAAAATCAACCAGGTTCTGCTGTTGTAGCAGATGGCGACAACAGCTCTGAAAATGATATTGCCATAGTTGCTGATGGACACACTCATCACTCTGATGTGTGGGTTCTTGATTCTGGAGCATCTTATCATATTTGTCCAAGGAGAGAGTGGTTTTCAACTTATAAGCAGATAGATGGAGGTAGCATTTCAATGGCTAATAGTCATGTCTGCAAAGAAGTTGGAATAGGCTCGATCAAGTTGAGGACATATGATGTTAAGTTCTGCACGTTGAACGAAGTCAGGCATGTTCCGTTGATGATGAAGAATCTGATATCTCTGAGTCTGTTAGACAGCAGGGGTCTCAACTGGTCAGGAAAAGATGGAGTTCTACATATCTATAAAGGTTCTGGTGTGATTCTGAAAGGTGTGAAGCATGGTAATTTGTATTTCCTGCAAGGGTCCACTGTTACAGGTTCAGCTAATGCTGCATCGTCAGAGATTGACCAAGAGGATATGACAAAGATATGGCATATGAGACTTGGTCATATGGGCAAAAGAGGGATGCAGATTCTATCAAAGGATGATCTTCTTGATGGTCATAAAGTCAAGAGTCTGGAGCTTTGTGAACACTGTGTCTTTGGGAAACTACATCGCAGCAAGTTTCCCAAAGCTATTCACATAACAAAAGACACACTTGATTACATCCACTCTGATTGTTGGGGTCCATCTCGAGTTGAGTCTTTGGGAGGTCACAGATATTTTATGTCTCTGATTGATGATTATTCAAGGATGACTTGGGTCATCATGATGAAGCATAAAAGTGAAGCTTTCAAGAATTTCAAGCAGTGGAAAGCATTGGTGGAAAACCAAACAGAAAAGAAGATAAAGAGGCTGCGAACTGATAATGGTCTGGAATTCTGCTCGTCTGAGTTTGATCAGTTCTGTAAGGATGAAGGGATTGCTCGGCATCACACAGTCAGGAATACACCACAACAGAATGGTGTAGCTGAATGAATGAACCAGACATTACTAGAGAGGGTGAGGTGCATGCTCTCTAAAGCTGGGTTAGATAGAAGGTTCTGGGCTGAAGCGGTGAACACAGCATGTTATCTGATTAACAGCGGACCACACACTGGCATACAGCTCAATACGCCAATGTGGTCAGGAAAGGTTGCTGACTACTCAAATTTGAAAGCTTTTAGGTGCACAGTTTACTATCATGTTAATGAGGGTAAGCTAGAGCCAAGAGCCAAGAAGGGAGTGTTCGTAGGCTACGGAGATGGAGTTAAAGGCTTCAGGATCTAGTCTCCATCAGAGAAAAGGGTCATTTTGAGCAGAAATGTAGTCTTTGACAAAAAAATCTGTGCTTAGACCCATTGTGAAGCGTACAACTGCAACAGAAACTGATAGCATTGATAAACAGGTGGAGTTTCAGGTCATACATAGTGAGAGTGGCTTGAAGGAACAAGAGTTAGAAGCAGAAATAGAGCTACCAGAATCTACACCATCAGTTTCTCAACCATCTGAAGCTACACATCGTAGCTTAGCTCAAGATCGACCAAGGAGGGTTGGAGTTAGGCCACCTAAGAGGTATGAGGACATGGTGGGCTATGCACTATAGGTTGCTGAAGAGGTGGACACTCATGAACCATCAACTTACCAGGAAGCTGTTTCAGGCGCCGATTCTGAGAAATGGCTTGCTGCTATGGGAGATGAGATGGAGTCCCTTTATAAGAATCAAACATGGGATTTAGTCATACCACCTTCGGGGAGAAAGATTATTACTTGCAAGTGGGTTCTCAAGATGAAGGAAGGGATATCACCTGCAGAAGGAGTCAAGTATAAGGCTAGAGTTGTTGCTAGAGGTTTCAATCAAAGAGAGGGAGTGGATTATAATGAGATATTCTCACCAGTAGTCAGACACACCTCTATTAGAGTGTTGCTAGCTATAGTTGCACATCAGGATTTGGAGCTTGAGCAACTTGATGTAAAGACAGCCTTTCTGCATGGAGATTTGGAGGAAGAGATCTACATGACCCAACCAGATGGTTTCCAGATTCCTGGGAAGGAGAATTATGTTTGCAAGTTAAAGAAGTCCTTGTATGGACTTAAGCAGTCTCCTAGGCAGTGGTATAAGAGGTTTGACAGCTACATGATGCAGTTGGGCTACACTAGGAGCCCATATGATTGTTGTGTCTATTACAATAAATTGGAAGATGAGTCTTTTATCTATCTGGTGTTGTATGTAGATGACATGTTGATAGCTGCAAGGAAGAAGCACGACATTCAGAAGTTGAAAGGTCTTCTCAGCGCAGAGTTTGAGATGAAGGATTTGGGTGCAGCTTGGAAAATTCTGGGAATAGAGATTTACAGGGACAGAAGCAAAAGGAAACTTTTTCTATCACAGAAGGGCTATATTCAGAAGATCTTGTCAAGATTTGGCATGTCTAGCGCAAAGCCCATAGATACTCATAGTGCTGCAAGTGCACATCTGTCTATTGCTTTTGCACCTAAGTCTGCTGAAAAGAAGGAGTACATGTCTCGAGTTCCCTATGCTAGTGCAGTAGGAAGCTTGATGTATGCAATGGTCTGCACTAGACCTGATCTTGCACAATCTGTTAGTGTTGTTAGCATGTTTATAGGTGAACCTGGCAAGGAGCATTGGCAAGCTGTGAAGAGGATCTTTCGGTACCTAAAAGGTACATCTGATGTTGGTCTCATTTATGGAGGTGATACAGAGTGTTTGGTGACAGGTTTTTCAGACTCTGATTATGCTGGAGATGTTGACAGTAGAAGATCTATGACTGGTTATGTTTTCACTCTTGGCGGTTCAGTTGTTAGTTGGAAAGGTACTTTGCAGCCTACAGTGACTTTGTATACTACCGAAGCAGAGTATATGGCACTAACTGAAGCTGCTAAGGAGGGGATTTGGCTTAAAGGACTGGTTAGTTATCTAGGTCTACATCATGATCAGGCTACAGTGTATTGTGACAGCTTGAGTGCAATCTGTTTAGCCAAGGATCAAGTTCATCATGAGAGGACCAAGCATATAGATATGAGGTATCATTTTCTGAGAAGTGAGAAGAGGGTCAAGGTGAAGAAGGTAGGCACTGCTGACAATCCGGCTGACATGTTTACCAAGCCTGTTCCACAGAGCAAGTTTCAACACTGTTTGGACTTGCTAAACGTCAGAGATTATTAGTTGCCCTGTGGGGGCGACTCTGAGACAGAGGGAGAAGTCTGTTCATATGGCACTGTCATAGGTGCATCTGTTATGTTTTCAGGAGCTGTTTCCTATTCGGAGTAGTATTGGGTTTCGGATTTCTAGTTGGATTAGGATCATGGGTTCCTAGTTGGATTGGGATCATGGGTTCCTAGTGGGATTAGGTTAGATTGGGTATTATAAATACCCCATTATGTAACCTAATCATTGTAATCTGATTTTCGCCTCCTAATAATACTATTCTCCTTCTGCCCGTGGACTAGCTAACACAACGTTGGTGAACCACGTAAATCTGTGTTTTTCGATTGTTTATTATTTTATCTTTCATTAATTCCGCACAACATAAATAATGGTAAATTACTGAACTGAACAGATTACTGAACTGAACTGAATTGATATGATTGATACTGAAATTAAGTAACAAAGAACATGACATTACTCATTTAAATATCACAAAGTCATTCCAAGAGATAAAGACACTGAAATCGATTCTTGATGAAGCGCGTTTCCTATCGTTGTGCCAAAAACAGTTCAAACAACGTCTATTATTACTCTATCATGATATATGAATTTAAAAAATACAAAATGAAGTTTCTCTAACGTATTTTTAGATTATAATTTCTTAATTACTTTCATCAAGATGTATTATTATTTCTATGAATAAAATCATTACTTTCTTCTAAAAAAATCAAGAGTAAATTTATTTTAATGTCATAAATATATAAATAGTACAACTAAAGATGTAACGTTGGTAAAATAGATAAATTGCATATTTCATTAAAAAAAATATAGATATTTTATTCATATTTTTTTCACTAATTACAAACTGGATGAAAAAGATTTGAATTTTTTATAATTTCATAATAAATTTATATATAAAAAAATACTTTTGAATTTTTATTATTATTATTTTGTCAAAATAAACTTAGAAGGATAATTTAAAATAAAAATAAAAAAACAGCATGTATTTTTTTGATTAAAAATGGAGGACAAAACGAAGGAGATCCAGAGATTCCAACAAGTTTAACATCACCTAAGCCTCCAAATCCAAACTCAAATATATTAAAAGATAGAAAAAGTCACAAAAAGTCAATAGAAAGGAAGAAACAACCCACAAACTAAGCGAACCGATATAAGGCTCGGTCATTAAAATTGTCTCAAAGAAAGCTAGAACAAAAAATCGAAAAAGAGTCCCACCATATAGCATCAGAGCAAGTCCTACCAAAGTTTGCCAGGGCGTCAGCAACCTGATTCCCTTTGCGGTAGACGTGCAAAACCACAAATACATTTTAGAAATCATACGTCGACACTCGAACCAATCCTGGCGTAATTCCCAAGGAACTGTGATACCTGTGTCACGAAGAAGAGCAACCACGTACCTGGAATCACTCTCCAACTAGAGGCGCCGCCAATCAAGGTTGAAAGTCGTGTGAATCGCGTAAAGGGCAGCATAAAGCTCCCTAACGTGCACTAAAAGCCAAGATGAAAGGAAAGCAAAAGAACCAACCCCGTGGCCAGAATGATTTCTGAAAACACCCTGCGGCCAGCATTCACCAGGGTAACAGGAAAAAAAAACCCAGCATGTATAGATATACTTGATGTGTTGTTAATATGAGTGATGACATAACGCAAATGTTGTTGGGGGTAACACTGATATGGGAGCGGAAGGAAGAGCTGCCTTAGTAGTCACCCATGCGGAGCGCCCGACATATCAAGCTCCGCGTGGATCCATTGCTGAAAGAGGGGAAGGGCTGACCTTGGTTGATAAAAAAAATAGAGAGCCATCCACACGGAGCACGACTCAAGTGGCGCGGAGCATGGGTCCGAGGATCGCAAGGGGGAAAAGCTTGGCCAAATTAGCAGTCCGGAGCAGAATGTCACCCATGCGGAGCGCGGGTTAAATCACACGGAACGTGGATGAAGGGGAGAAGACTTACTCGCCAAGTTCAGGAGATGGGAGACAAGAACTGAATATCCATAAATTTACTGTTTTACCACTATGTTCTATTTACACTACTGCCACCTTATTATGTTCTTCCTTAATTACCCTTAGGACTCCCACTTGTGGTGGAAACCCTAGTCTATCATTTTGGTCTTCTACCTTCATTTAGAGATAGGTATAAATACTTCCTATTTTGTAATGAAAAGCAGCTTTTATGAATTTAATTAAAAATCTAGCCTCCACTGAGAGCTTGTTCTTTCTATTCGGGATTTACTCCTTCAAGCTTTGGCTTGTAAAGAACTTCTTTGTAGATTTAAGATCAAAATCCTCACTTCGATTTCAATCCGTACAAATGTGTAATAAAAATAACATAATTTATAAGTAAAGATGGAATTCCGTTCATAATATCCCAAATCCGCTCAACTTATCAACATTAAAATTTAAATTATATATATTTGTAACTTATCCCATAAGATTTAGTTTGGATGGTTGATTGTTGACCCAAAACAATATGAAATAAAAAGAAAGAAAAAGAAGTAGTAGTAGTAGTTGAGTAGGCAAAATCAATAGTCTCTCTACAAATATAAATATAGGAGGAGACATTAAACAATAAAAGCATACACCTTAGTGTCCCCATATCTTGCAGTTTCATATTAAAACACGTCTTCCTAATTCAACTTTATATTATACACAAATTTAATTTCCACTAAATTCATTTTTCTCTTTTAGCTTTTTAACAAATAAAGTCAAATGTGGACCTTTATTTATTCTAACAAAAAAATCTTCCATTATTTATGAATTTGTCTCTTACAAAATATTTTATTCTATTTTAATGACAAATGGGTTATATTATTATTAAGTTTGCCGCCTTATATAATAAAGTATATAATTAGATGGTTATAAACTATAGTGTTGGGCTTTTTGTAGACTACAGTATGTTTATATAAAAAGTTAAATTAATTACATTACTTGTATGTTACGTTGGGGTTTGTTAATTATTCTTGACAACGACCTCTCATATACTTCATCAACTTATACCCTTTTTTAGTCTTTTGCATATATATCCTCTCTTTTATTTTTCTTACTTTAAATGTACATATATATATATATATCCAAAACTTTACCTATATACTATATCATTTCATCTTTAGTAGCTTTGTAGTACTGTTTCCTCGTAAAATAAAACTACTTGAAAATATTAAATAGTTTAACCGTTTGATAAATATTAAAATAAATGATAAATTTAAAAATATTAGTTATATAATATTTAATTTAAAATTTTAAGTTAAATATTTTAATCCAACGAATTAATTGATGATACGTGTATATATTTTTTCACTTTACATTAATCATTTCTTATATAGCAGTATTTAAAATAATTTTCATTAATCGAGAGTATTACTTTTAAAGTACTGAAAATTTCCGCTTGGTCTACTTTTGTTATTCAAACTGAATAATAAGCATAAGCTTATGTTATTTGATTTATGATAAAATTGTGCAAATTTAATAGGAGTTGCTTGAGTTATAAGTGCAAGGATAAGAAGTATATGAAAACAATTGTTGATAGGAATTAAGGATAGTGTTATCAATTATCTATCACTTCAATATTCGATGCATAGAACAATAATATTCTTTCATCCACTTACTTTAATTCTAAACTATATATTCTGCATCTTTTTTTATTAGTTTAGCATGTTGTTCACAAGTAGAAATCGAGGCTCAAGTAATTAATAAACTGCTCATTCCAACCCTCAAGTGTATATATGGAGTTCTATTTCATCTATTATGTGTTTTTCTTGTACGTAACGACCCAGTTCGGAGTGAGTAGTGTTGTGGTAGAAGGTCTGAATAAAGAACAATTTTAAAGGATACATGTAAATGTGTTTTCACGAATGAAATGAATCTCATATCAAAAATTGAAATAGAGTGGTTGGAGCTTATTAGTAAAGTAGATTTCGAATACATGTAGATGTATTTTAAAGCCATAGGGCTCAAGGTATTAGATTTTGGTCAAAACGGACAATATCTACATGGTTAGACCAGGTGTGAGTATGGATTTATAGTCCTGGTGATGTAAGCGGTCTAGAAGCACAATCGAGTTTTAATAACAATACATAATAATTTTAGTTATATATAAATAAATAATGAGTATCAAGAGTATTGTTTTTATAGTATGAACTCAGGCTGATTCGAAGATTTTATTGACCGAGGAGCGAAGTAGTAAATAAGTACCCTAATCAATATATACGAGTAAAAAATAAAGTAGAAAAATCAATTATATAACATAAAAAAAATAGGTCAAATGACAATATTTTTATTATATTTAATAACACTTAACAAGAAATTTAATAAAAATATTTTATTTCGCTTTAACTACCTAGTTGCTCAAACAAAACATTATTTACAAGCATTTCTAGATCGAGAATCACAAATAATAGTTTATATATCAATATGCTCTAACATATTTT
The DNA here is from genome assembly GCF_963576675.1 of Euphorbia lathyris. Lineage (NCBI taxonomy): Eukaryota > Viridiplantae > Streptophyta > Magnoliopsida > Malpighiales > Euphorbiaceae > Euphorbia > Euphorbia lathyris. Next base: position 73,314,300 of record NC_088914.1, on the reverse strand, counting down.
TTAAATACATAAAATTGTTAAACCATTCAACCTTTTTGTGACGTTGATGATTTCAAATAGTTTTTCAATAATTTTAGCTTCAAAAAAAATTATATCACTAGATACAACTATCACTAATATAGTTAGGAGGATTCGGAAAGTGATTAAAATATTTGGATAACAATTTGATGCTTTGACAAACTCAAAAAATTATTATAAAAAAATTTGTTTAGTGCTGTTATTGCTTAGAAGGCGAGTTTTGGCGTAACGGTAAACGTTGTTGTCGGGTGACCAAAAGATCAAGGGTTCGAGTCTTAGGAGCGGCCTCTTGCCAAATAAATTGGCAAGGGAAGGTTTGTCCTCAATACACCCTTGTGGTGGGACCCCTCCCCGGACCGTCCTTTAGTGCTGTTATTGCTTCTAGTTACTTGGACAATTCTCTTTATATTAATACTATTTTTTTTGGGTAATTAATTTATTAGTCCCTATATTTTGACAAAACACACTGTTTAGTCCCTGTATTTTTAAAAACACACATTAAAGTCCCTAACGTTTTTCTCGGTGAACTGTTTAGTCCCTAATGTTTTTCTTGGTGAACTGTTTAGTCCCTGCCGTTAGACTCTCATGAAGATTTTGTTAGTCAATTTGGATTTGTGTTCTTCTTTTCCTTTATTTTGCTTTCCTTTAAACTCTAATGCATCTGAAATCAACTTTGAGTGTTCTTGTTCTTAATTTTCTTCTTAATCGTTCAAATTCGTAAGCGTTGAGTTTGTTCTTTTTATTGTTCTCCATGCAAATAGCTTCTTCTTCTAAATTGGATTACTCTTCTGAAGTTTGAAGGTAAATAGTAAAGGGTAATTTAGTCATTTCCGAAGTTATAAACGGTAAAAAATGTAACAAACAGACGGAAGGACTAAACAGTTCACTGAGAAAAAGGTTAGGAACCTTACCATGTGTTTTTGAAAATACAGGGACTAAACAGTGTGTTTTGTCAAAATATAGGAACTAATAAATTAATTACCTTTTTTTTTAATAATAGTCAATTTTTTCTTTAAAAAAAATATGATTTTTTTTTTTATGGTAATACGAAGCTTTTTTTGAGTCGGTCCATTGTGATAGTCATTTTTCCCTAGAAAAAAGAAAAGAAAGGAAGGTACGATGGATCCTAATTTGATAGGGCTTATTACAATAGCGGGAATCATGGGAATCATTCTTATTAAAACGAATCCCCATGCAAACACCCACTTCCTGTCCTTTTCCTTCGACTCCAAACAAACAGACACACTTATTTATTTATTTATAATTAATTATAAAATAAATCCACAATGCGTTATAGCTGTCAATACCTACGTGGCATCCTCTCCTTGCTCCTTTTCCTCTCTGCTCTTATCTCTTTCTTCACAGTTGTAATGCAGCTAACAAAAGTCTATAAATGCCCTTTTTTAATTCTACTCATATAAAAAAAAAAAATATATATATATATATATATATATACTCTACTAAACTCAACCTCACTAATTTATAATTTAATTATTTTATTGAAGCATTTTAATATTTTGTTTTATATAATTAATAAGAGAAAAGAGTTCATATTATATGGGCCCTGTTTGGCAAAGAGCGTTTTGGGATAAAAAGAGCGGCTTTGACCAATTTTAGAGGTTTGACCACTGAAACCACTGATTGGAGTGTTTGGTGGAGAGAGGTTTGGGAGAAAGTTTTGGGATGAAAACGCTAATTTAGAAAAAGCTCTTAAAAGGAGCTTTTTCAATTAGCGTTTTGGAATATTAAAATTAATGGACTTCTTTAACCCTAATAGATAGACTCCCTCTTCTTCTGCGCCAAAATTAATACCCTTATTCGTCTTTTTGCACAAACCGCTATTATCAATCAGCTAATTTTTACCAAATAGATCTACACAAACAGCTAATCAATTCAGCTAGTCAAATCGGCTAATGTAATCAGCTAACAGCCAACAACTAATGTAATCAGCTAACAGCTAACAGCTAATTCCCAAACAGGGCCATGATATTTTGTTATAAATATGTAAATATAAATTTAATCACATAAAACAATTCTTTTTTTATATAATTGTACTTTATTAAACGATATTATTTCTTTATATAGATCAGTATTTTACACAAATTTAAAAATATATTAATTAACTAAAAAAATTCCCTCATATCACTATTGAAAAATAAGCATTAGAATATTAAAAAAAAACACATGTATCAATACAAAACTTTTAATATTTGGATAAAATAATTAAACTAAAAGTCCTTGGAATCCTAGAATGACTTATATTTAGGGGGAAAATCAAATTTGCTAGAATGACTTATATAATAGAATGGAGATTAAGGGAGTAAAATCCAAGGATAACTAAAAATTAGTAAAAATAACGATTAAGATTGGTTTCAGTGGTTAAGGATATCAAGTGGTTAAAGTAAGATTTTGAATTTGAATCCTAATATAAATAGAAAGTTTTAATTGGGAAACTATTCATTTAAAAGGTGTCTGATGAATCTTGAATCAAGAAATTTGATAAACTATAAAAAAAAAATTAGTAAAAAAATAATAATTGAATTAAATAAGTAATTGATAAACAAATGAGATATTTTTTGATATTTAAGTTGGGAAATGGAACAAGGAAAATAAAAAAAAATTGGTTTCGAAAAAATAATTATTATGTTTTCAGTTTTACAAAATGTATTGTTTAAGCTTTAATAATATATTATTGGTTTTTAAGTTTTGTCATGCCTATTTAAAAGATTAATTTATCTTTATTTTTTAAAGTAAATTAAAAGTATATATGTTACTTAAATTTTAAAGTATATATATATATATATATAATAATAATAATAATAGTTTTCTAAATTATAAAATTAAAGTTTAGGAGTGAAAATAGAAAATGATGAGGGCATCCCTTCCCTAAGTCCAAACCTAGAGCAAGAGACGTAATGCGGGGGAGACCATCCGAAAAGGACGAGAGCAAAGGCATTCAACCTAGCACGCGGGACGTGCTCCCTACTACGCGGAGCGTGGAGCCAACCCTCGGAGCGAAGAGTGTCCAAGAGGTCAACCACGCGGGGCGTGCCACCAAGTGCGCGGAGCGTGGAGCCAACCTCCGAAGCGAAGAATGTCCCGGAGGTCAATCACGCGGGGCGTGCCACCCTGGACGCCATGCGTAGCTCCCACCATTCCGAGTCCCCAGGTCTAGGGGATCAAAGACGCGGGGCGTGATACCGGAGGCGCGGGGCGTGCTCAGCAGGGAAAACTTCTCCACCAAGTTCTTCATTGTTGGGGACCATTTCTGCTCCATATGAAATTACTGTTTTGCCACTACTCCTATTTACTAAAACTACCCTTATTATGTCCCCTTCCCATTGTGACCCTATCCTTAATGCTAAGTTAGAAACCCTATTTAGGGGCTTTAGGGTCCTTTCCTTCCTATTAAGTGAGAGTATCCTTTTTGTAATGTTTGGGAACTTTTATGAAATCAATTATCAAACCTCCATTGGAGCTCAAGGTTCTTCATTGTTTGGGTTAACTCAACCTTCAAGTCTAGCTTGAGAAGATTGAAATCTTTGTGAGTTTAAGATTAAAACTCTCAGTCGACTTTAATCTACATCAGAAAATATGCTAAAGTTTAAGTAATATAAATATAATTCACATCAAATAACTAAGATCAAATTAACATTTTAAATGAATAACAAACTAAATTATTGAATAAAACAAAGTTTCAGATTTTTTTTTTTTATAAACTAAACCATATATTACGAAGCAAAACGAAAATATATCATTTTGAATATAGAAAAAACGCAAAATGAAAAATTTTCAATTAAACTTACATATGAGCAAGAGATAGTGCCCACAGCTAAGATAAGAGCATCAGCATTCGTTTGTGGTCTTTCATGCACGAACTCAATTGGTGTAAAAGAATGAGCTATCCAGAACGTCACCAACTTGACAACACTTAATCACCTTTAATTATTTGAATTGCAGAGGCTGAATCAGAAACTACCACAATCAAATTGAACTCACAATCCCGAACTACAACGTAATGAATAAAGGATCACAATTAATTCTGCATGAAGCACCGATAAAGTAGACCCAATAGAATCTCCTCTCGATGCAAAGACTAAACCGAAATCTCGATAGAAATATGAAAATTGTGATCAGTAAATTATTTACTCAATATGACAACTAAATAATATGGTTAGTAAATTATTAAGATATAACACTAAATAGTGTGATCAGGAAATTATTACCGAGAATGAGATTTGATGATGATTGGTTCTGTTTTCTCATTTTAATGAGTATGATTTTCCACTCATAAATTTAATATCCGTATCAAAAAAATCTTAATATAACATCAAATACATTTTATTAATATTTTTTATTGATATATGTATATAAATATAATATTATATTTTTATTATTGTATATTTTTGTTTTTTTTTATTAAAGATTGATTATCAAGTAAGGTATCGTATATTTTTGTTAACATATACATAATATTATTATTTATTATTTGAAATGAATCTTTTGTTTCTATGCTAAAGGGGAAATGAATTAGAATGAGTTAATATACATATATTGTATTAGATTCGGCATCATGGCCGATCATGAGATTTTAGAAATGTGGATGCGAATTATCAAACGAGACTCTAATAAATAAATTGAAATAGAAAAAATGATTAGAAAAGTAAATTGTATAAAAGAAAACTATTTAAAAATGACACTTTTTCTGGTTACATTTAACAAAATATCTGATCAAAACATTTTATATTGCTTTAAGTACCAAATTTCTTATACAAAATGATATTTATCAGCATTTCTAGATGCAAATTTTTTAAAGTTAATAAAGTATGAAATAGTTCTAATAGATTTTATGTTCTTTACGACACAAAACATCATAACAGAAAAATGAAAAACCAAATCTAAAAATCACATCATTTAATGAGTTTTAGCGTCTAAATTCTTGAAATTGGAAGATTTTGATACGTCTTTTCCCAAATTGCCTCTAAAGACCGAATAAATCAGAATCTGATAGAGTTTCTCAAAAAAAAATAAAAAAAACTATTAGTTATTGGAAGTTTCACAGTGAGGTGATTAGAAAACAAAATTGATTATATAACTGATGAATTGAAGATGAACTGAGGGTGTAGGATAATATTACTGTTTAATATTTTGTGATTGGAGTGTGATTAAAAAAGAGAGATAAAGTATAATTTTTTGTCGGAATTGATAGATGGGAAATATAATTATAGAAATATTTTTGAGATAAATTAAAGAATTGATGCCCAAAGTTTTTCTTAGGAAATTTGGAAATAATTCGAAATAAATTAGGGAATTTAGAAACACTATTTAATACCTGATGCCAACGTTTTTAATCAAGTATAATTTTTTTAATTTAATCTAATGCCAACTTTTTTATTTGTAAAAACTAATTTGGAAAGAATCTAATACCAACGTTTTTAATCAAATATTTTTTTTAAATTTAATCAAGTATAATTTAATAGATATTGATATATTACTATAATTGGACCTTCTCATCCTTGGATACTGGGCATGCGCTCCTTTTGCTCAGGTTTAGAGATGGGTCTACTCGTCATCACACTGTTAAGGATATATTTTTCTATCGTTAATAATTATGAAAATATATTTAACTGTTTATTTGATATAAATGGAATGACATATAAGGTACATGTGATGTGGAAATATTTTTTTGTGTTATTTAAAAAATATAAAAAATATATTTAACTATTTGTTTGATATATTAACATATGTGACACGTACAAATATAATAGCATAAATGTGTATTAACGCAGTACCAAAGTCCATTGAAACGACGACGTTCTGCAGGGTCCTCCGGATGACGTGGATAACGGGACTGGGTTCAAGGAGAAAAAGGGACGTGTGTGTCTGAGGTTGAACGGTGGCAACGTGGCCCATTTTCTTATTCACCACGTGTTCTAATGTATGCTCATGATCAAACACAACTGTCATATTTGTCCGTTACTCCATGCGGTGCCTAATAAAGCTTGTTTTCCACGTGCCCCCCAAAACCGTACTAAATAATTTAGGTAACTGTGGGTCCCCTTTTTGGACGGTGAAATTTGGACCTCGTTTTTCATCCATTTTTTTACACTATAATAATTGTTGGCATGTTTTTTTAACCACTTCAAATGTAAAATATGGGGTGAATATATATTTATACCCTTAAAGTTACCATATTTTTGCCAATTGTTAACCTAAACTTTTTAAAATAATTTATCATATATTTATGGTTGGCTTTAAATACTTATGGAACATTTATTTTGAGAGTTTCAGGAAAGGGTAAGGGAAATAAAAGGTTTCATTTCCTTTATCGGTGTTTGTTTTACTAATTTAATCATTCCATTTACCATTTTTTGATTTTGGATTTATCCTAACTTCTTTAATCTCATTTCTCACTCACCTTAAAATTTTCTATTCATTTTCCCTCTCCTACTAACTTCAACTTCTACCTTCCTTATAAAATTATACTTTACTCTTTATTTTACTTTTTAATTTTTATTTTGTTCTATATATTTATTTATTTATACTTTTTATCATTAGATTAATTTCACATTTTTTTTTTTTAATAAAAGATTAATTTCACTTTTCATCCTTATATTTATATATTTTTAAATTTTATTCTCAAAAAGTATTTTTGATTAAATTTTACTTTTTTGATTTTTAGTTTGATATTTTACTTATTTATTTATATTTTTTTTATTCCTAAAGTAATTTCACTTTTGATCCATATATTTTAATATTTTACCCTAAAAAATAATTTTGACCAATTTTTTTCATTTATCATATTATTCAGTTTACTATTTATTTTAATTATTTTAAAATAATTATTTTCTTTTTAAAAAGGAATGTTTATGCATTTTCTTTGTTAATTTTATTTCATCAGTTTCATTATATTTTTATTTTATTGGTTAAATTAATTGATTTTAATGCTTTTTTTTGTTGAAGTAAATTCATTTTAATTCTTATATTTTATTAATATGAACATATGTATGTATAGAAATTGTTGTTAAAAACACAACTTCAGTTTGTTACCTTATTTGAACCAAACAGTCATAAAAGGAAGGTATATCATTCTCTTTGTGGAACCAAAACAAATAGATAAGGAAATTTTGAGTCATTCCATTCCTTTCTCATTGTTTCCCTTTTTTGATTCCATTTCGTTATCTCTGCGTGAACCAAACGCTCTCTTATTGTATACCTATAGTTGCCTCATTCAGACTTTATGCACATAAAATTGTTGATCTGTTATCTTTGACAGATAAGACGGCATGCATAATGAACTCATGAGCTTTTTTTTCTATAGTATACACATGTCATCCCATCTGTTAAAAATGACGATTAACGATTTTATGTATAGGATGTCCGAATGAACCAACATATCTATAGGTTTTCTTATCAAGTTTAAGGATTAAATATATACACATTAAGCCTAAAATATATCTACATGCTTTCTAAAGTATTTGCTTCACCTTTTATGCTTCAATTCTTTCTAGAAAATTAAAAAAATTAGAAAAGATAACCTTTATGCTATGGTGCATAGAAATGCAATTTTTTTAAAGGACAACTACAAATTGTTAAATTGTATTAGGCTAATTTAATTTATTAAAATATGTTTCTTAATTATTCCTATATATTATAACTCTACAGCTCAGTGTTATTGTAGTCATATTATTAATGTGCGGAGAAGTTTTATTTAGTGTGAGAGATTTTTCTAGAACAAAATTTTGAGATCTATTAAAAAAAGAAAAATATATTTTTTAAAGACTACTTCAGAAATAATTATTCACTGCATTGGAAAAAGCTCTTGAATAAACTTTAACGGTTAAATAAAATTAATTAACTTCTAAGTGTTTAGAGAGAGAAAAAAATGATTAATTTTGTATTTTATAGGTTATGAGTTGGAGTGAAAAGACTCTAATATCCTTAAAGAAATATCCGACTGTAAGTGGCGAATATAGGATTACTTGGTTGGAGGGCCGATTTTACATGTGCGTTCAGAATTTTTTTTTTTTTTTGCTAAATCGAACTTGCTTAACCAATTTTAAGTATTAATGTACAATTCTCAAAATTAAGCTAGATTTCGTTTAATAGTGCTAATAGTAAAAAAAAATTAGATTTAGGGAGGGTTGAACATGTAAACAAATTAAAAAATTTGATTTCAGATAGCCTATCAGGCCGAAAAAATTAATAATTTGGATTTAAGGAGACCTAAGAGGCCAAAAAAATAAAAATTTGAATTTATGGAGGTCTAACAGGTAAAAAAAATAAAAAATTTAGATTTAGAAATGCCTAACAGGCCAAAAAAATTAGAAATTTGGATTTAGACAGACCTAACAGGTTTAAAAAATTTAGAAATTTGGATTTATAGAGTACCTAATAGGTCCAAAATATTGAAATTTTGGATTTTGGACAAACTTAACACGTAATGAAATATATTTAATTTTTTTATTAGTTCAATGTTAGTTTCTAAAAAAATTATAACATTTTTCTATTTTTAATTTTAAAATTTTAAAATTTAATTTAGAAATCCAATTGTTTGAGTCTCAAAAATAAGAAATTATTATTTTTAATTAAAAAGATATAATAAAAATAAGTTAAAAAGTGTAATGAAAATAAATAAATTAATTAATAATGGTAACATAGTTTTATAATGATTGAAAAATAAAATTTAAATAAACACATTTTAAAATAAATTGAGGTTGTGGGAATTGAACCTAGGACTTTTTTAAAAAAACAAATATTTTTAACTGTCACATCTACCTTTAAACAATAAAATATTATTACATATAATCTATATAGACTATTGTTAATATTAGAAGGGCCGAAACTATTCGTAACCATGGAAGTTCCGGCGGTCGAAAGGACCCGGACCTCTGGCCCCCTGTATCCGCCCTACCAACTGTCTTGGGTGAATTCGGATTCGACGGACCTATTTTATACTATTGTGTTATGTCTTGTATTTGGATTTGATTAACGTTAATGTGGAATCCATTTGTCACACTAGATTTATTTTTATTTTTAAATTATTTTAAGATATTCTTTTCACGATCAGAATATTGCTTAGCTAGTGATAGCAAGAGATCCATAGATAAAAAAAAAAAATCAAGAATTCCCTGAAAACAAAATTCTGTTAAGAAATTCTTGTAGAAGTTATAAAAGAAAATATTAACTTTATTATTTGAAAATAAGTTTATGTTTTTACACCCATGGCCACTGAACTTTATCATTTTCACATTATAGTCACTGAACTTCATTTCTTCCCGGTATGGCCACTGAACTTTACACTTTTTAACACCGGTGGCCACTTAACGTCTCAAAACGACTGTTGACGGCTAAAAATAAAAAATCCAAAGAGTTAATGATGTTCTAAGGAACTTTAATTCTTGAAAATTTTCGTTTTGAGGTCATTTGGGTGTTGTTTAGTTAGGAGAGAGAAAGTGAATTTTTAGAGAGAGAAAACTCCAAAAAATGTGATTTTCGAAACTAAAAAATATGGTTTCATGGTAAATGTTGTTCTGAACAACTTTAATTCTTGAATATTTTCATTTTGAGGTCGTTAACGATCGTTAACGGTCATTTTGAGAAGTTAGTTAAAATTGAGTGGCCACCTGTGTTAAAAAGTGTAAAGTTTAGTGGTCATACCGGGAAGAAATGAAGTTCAGTGGCCATAATGTGAAAATAGGTAAAGTTCAGTGGCCATGGGTGTAATTTACCCTATATAAATGTGTATCTTTCAAGAATAAAAATAGAATAAAGTTTTGAATCATTTAATAGGCTAAATAACAATTCATATTCCCTGATTCAAAAAAAAAAACAATTCATATTCCCTATATATATATATATATATATATAAAACAATTCATATTCATGATAGGAATACGGTGCCGTACATGTACTGCCAAATACGGCCAAAATAAAAGAGATTCATTATTTATAGAAAAGGGTAAGTAATGTAATTTGTTGCTTTGATAAAAAATAGAGGATGGAATAAATATGCTGCCGCGGTAGAGGATGCAAGTGGCACGTGTGTCTCCTTTGTATTAGAAGACGAAGGCACGTGATAAAAGTTTGCTATGCACATGGATTCTTACCACTATTAACTTAAAATAAATACCACAAAGGTATTTGTCCTTTAGTAATTAGGTACGTAACAGCTGTATCTTTTTCTCCATTTATTTTTTATTCTTTTTATCAAGGAATCATCATATTAGCAAAGGATAAGTATTAAGAGGTCAACCCCTCCGTGCAACCACAACGACGACTCAATCTCAATATAAAAGAGGTAGTGAAAGTCGAGGTAATCAAATTCATAGACACATGCATAATCTTTCCTATCTCCGATAATCAATGGGTAAGTCTGGTCCAATGTGTTCCTAAAAAGGGACACAACGGTAACAAAAAATGATCAAGGGGAATTAATCCACACAAGAAAGGTAACGGGGTGGCGGGTATGCATAGATTATAAAAAACTTAACGAAGCCACCCGCAAATATCATTTTTCCTTGCTGTTCATTGACCAAATGTTGGAAAGAATGATGGGGCATAAATTCTTTTGTACCTTGGATGGTTTATCCGGCTATATGCAAATTCCCGTTGATCATTCGGATCAAGAGAAAATGACATTCACATGTCCTTATGGGACATTTGCATATAGGCGGATTCCATTTGGGCTATGCAACGCCCCCGCCACCTTTCAACGTTGCATGACCGCCATCTTTTCTGAGATGATTGAGGATTTCATGGAAGTCTTCATGGATGATTTTTCTGCTTTTGGGTCATCCTTTGAAAGTTGTTTAAACAATCTTGACAAAGTTCTTCAAAGATGTGAAGACACTAATCTTGCTCGTAGTTGGGAGAAGTGTCAATTTATGGTTCAAGATTGTATAGTACTATGACATAAGGTGTCCGGGGAGGGGATTGCGGTCAGTCCGGCCAAAATCGAGGTAATTGAAAAATTGCCTCCACCAATTAACGTAAAAGGGATCCGGAGTTTTTTGGATCACACGGGTTTCTATAGAAGGTTCATTAAGGACTTTTCAAAAATAGCAACCCCCTTGACACAACTACTCCTCAAAGATGCGGAGTTTAATTTCTCTCCCGAATGCTTAAACGCATTCAACACACTTAAAGAGAAATTAATCAACGCACCTATCATGGTGAAACCCAATTGGGACCTCCCCTTCGAATTAATGTGCGATGCCAGTGACTTGGTCGTGGGTGCTTGTTTGGGCCAACGGGTGGATAAACTTTTTCGCCCAATTTTTTACGCTAGCAAAACTCTTAACGAGGCCCAACAAAATTACTCAATCACGGAAAAAGAGATGCTAACGATGGTTTTGTGTTTGATAAATTTCGATCATATCTTGTGTTATAAAAAATCATCGTATATATTGACCATGCAGCCCTTAAGTACCTCACGACCAAGCAGGATGCCAAGCTACGTTTGATACGGTGGATCCTCCTACTCCAAGAATTTGACATTGAGATCAAGGACAAGAAAGGAGTAGAGAATGTCATAGCCGACCACCTTTCCCGGTTACAAAGTGAAGAAGCCGAATCTCCGGAGCTTGCGGAGATCAAAGAAACCTTTCCGGATGAGACACTTTTTACGGCAACTTCTTTACCTTGGTATGCCGACATGGCAAACTTCAAGGCCGGTAATGTTCTTCCCCCTCACCTTACCTGTGAGCAACGTAAGAAATTTTTCCACGATGTTAAAAATTACTTTTGGGAAGAACCCTTTTTGTTTAAATCATGTGCCGATAACATTATTCGTAGGTGCATTCCGGAAGAAGAGGTAAACAATGTATTGCATATGTGTCACACTCTAGAGCCAGGTGGGCATTTTGGTCCAAGTCGAACAATGGCAAAAATCTTACCATGCGGCCTTTATTGGCCAACTATGTCCAAAGATACCTAAGACTTCGTCAAATCTTGTAATGCTTGTCAAAGGAGCGGGAACATCTCCCGTAAAAACGAAATGCTCCAACAAGGGATCTTAGTTTGCGAACTTTTCGATGTATGGGGGATAGACTTTATGTGACCTTTCCCTAAGTCGCATAACAACTCCTACATTTTGGTAGCCGTTGATTATGTCTCCAAGTGGGTGGAAGTCATTTCTCTACCCTCAAATGACTCGAAAGTAGTAGGGAAATTAATTAAGAAAAATATTTTTACTCGGTTCGGGACCCCTCGAGCTATAATTAGTGACGGGGGATCCCATTTTTTCATCCGAAAATTTGATGAATTATTACATAAATATGGGGTTGCACAGCGAGTCTCTACACCCTACCACCCACAGTGAGTTAAAACGCATTCTTGAAAAAACGGTTAGCACCTCTAGAAAAGATTGGAGCCTAAAACTTGACGATGCTCTTTGGGCCTACCGAACGGCGTTCAAAACGCCTATCGGTATGTCGCCCTACCGTTTGGTTTTCGGCAAATCATGTCATTTACCGGTTGAACTTGAACATAAAGCATATTGGGCTTTGAAATTTTTAAATTTTGATATGCAGGCCACAGGGGAACAACGCCTCCTTCAACTTAACACCCTCGACGAGCTTCGTTTGGGGTCGTATGAAAACGCAAAGCTATACAAGGAGCGTACAAAGAAATGGCACGACAAGCACGTGCAAATTCGAGAATTCCACAACGAGGATCAAGTCCTTCTGTATAATTCTCGCCTTCGTTTGTTCCCCAATAAACTCAAAAGCCGGTGGTCGGGACCATACACAGTCATCAACACATATCCATCCGGAGCGGTGGAAATCCAAGGACCCGACAATTCAATTCAACGAATAAATGGTCACCAATTGAAAATCTACCAAGGAGGAGCCCTCCCGACACATGGTGAGTCCACACACCTACGAGCTCCATAAGCATGCACATTCCAAAGAGAAAGTCGAGCTACTCCGACTACAAACGTAGCACCGGTTTGCATCTCTCGAACCCTTGTTTATATGTATTATATATGTTTTCGTTTTTTGGTTTTATTTTTAATTTTCATTCTTCGTGTTTTTGTTCCCAAGCTTCATCTTTCGTGTGTCTTCGTTTCGTAATTTTAATTTAAGCTCCCACCACTATTCAAATCAAAAATAAAAAATCCACACAAAACCAACGAAAATCAAATCCCTTTGGAATCCAAAGTTCACGTGGAGCGTGCCTCTGGCCAAGCTCCGCGTGAACCAGGCTCTGCCCCAAGAGCCGCAATTTATGGCCTTTCACGTGGAGTGTGCCCCTAAATACGCTCCGCGTGAAAAACAGGCCTGTACGTTTTCTTGCACAAATAAAACTTAATTCCTGCTACATCGGTCACACGGAGCGTGGCCCATAACAAACTCCGGGTGTCGCAACTCCCCATGTTAGCCTTTCTTCTCCCTAATCCATTCTTCTTCCACCACCCTACGCACCTATCCCATCCCATCAATCCCCTCACTTCTCTCTTCCCAACTTTACCTTTTCCAAATTCACACTCTTTCCCTTTCCCCATAATTCAAATTTAAATTTCCATTAATTTGTCTTAATTCACCAATAAATCATAATTAATTCACATTCAATTTAAATTCACCCATTAATTCTCCATTAACTCCATTTATTCCCTTTAATTACTCCACATAAATACCAAAACATAAAAAAATTAAAAAATTAAAAACTCTTCACAATCCCAAAATAACGTGCATGTGTTGCCTCTACACCCAGGCACGCGGAGCGTGTCTTCTAGCAAGCTCCGCGTGCCGCTCATCTTTCGTTTCAATTTTGGCCAGAGACGCGAGCATGCGGAGCGTGCCCTCTGGCAAGCTCCGCGTGCCCACGTCCAATTTCGACCTTTCTAGTCAGAGCGCAAGTCACGCGGAGCTTGGACCCCGCCAAGCTCCGCGTGACTCCTGGGAATCCGAAACCTTTTGCAATTCTACCTCTTTTCCCTATATATTCCACACTATTCATCCTCTTCCTTTCCGCATTCACTCCTACTCCATTATTGCTTGCTCCAAATTCATTCCCCCCAACCACCATTGTTAATCCTTTTCTCACACCATGACCCGAAGAGCCAAAAGAACAGCCGACAACACCGTTATGGCAACCAACATCTTGGTCGTGCCCGTCCTAACCGTGCACACCAAGCACCACTACAACCCAATCCCGGCAAAATTCTGCCTCTCACCCTCCAATACCGAGCTCCTTTCCACATTCTCACTAAAGGGGAAGGGAGAAACTACAAGAACGTCGACCTCTCCGCCGTCATGCCTCTCCCTTTCTTCAATCTCTCCTCCGTCGACAACGTCAACCTCGGGTGAGCTTTCGAGGACCGCCTCCGGGCATTCGAGTGGAACGACCATTACCGTGCATGTCACGTTATTTATCCATCTTTGGTGACGGAGTTTTTCACCACACTCACCGCCACCAGTCTCCAAGTCAATCATGTCCTCGTCTTTTGGCTTCTCAACCACCCTTACAACATCAAAACCTCTTGGATACGTACCAACTTCACCAAGCAAACGGAAGTCGGGCTTACCGCTTGGCCACATGAAGTCGCCCCGAAAGACTACTGGAAATCCATTACGGGGTCCGACCATTTTGACATCTCCAACCTCCATCTGACTCTCATCCGTGACCCCATCCTCCAACTCATCCATAAATTCATCAATTTCTACTTCTCGGGCAAGGCCGAGTCCAACAAGGTCAAAAAACACGAACTCCTTGCCCTCTATTATTGTGAGAACGGGCTTGACTACGACTTGTCCCTCATTGTCGAGTCCGATCTCCGGCAAATGAACAAAAAGAAACGAGCCAACTTGGGTTTGGGTCACTTGGTCACCATTTTTGCTTCCACCGTTCTTGCCGACACCGTCCGCAAGTCCCTTCCCCAACTAGCACCTCGCCCCATTGACAAATCCGCTTTTAAGAGCGTGCAACGCCCACCTTCCGGTCCGAGACAATGTTTGGGTGCTAGCAATCAAGCCACGAGGGAGTGGGATTCAGATTTAGACTTGGACGCCATCCCACCCGGCCCCTCCTTCACCACCAACCCCGACTTCCAATCCATTTATGCTAGGTTGGACGTCTTGGAGGGGAACCAAAGACAAGATCGGGCCACGATGAATGCCTGTTTTGACACACTTGAGGCCCACCGCCTCATGGATCGGGCCGAATTGACGCCCGCTTCAACACTATTGAGGCCAATCGCTAAATGGTTCGGGCCAATTTTGACTCTTTCACCGACGCCTTTTGCTCTCACTTCCACATCAATCGGTCCCCTCATCCGCCTCCACAATAAATAAGAGTGTTTTCGTTTTCTTTTTATTTTCTTGTTTTATTTTTTCTGTTTTCAGTTTTAGGCGTTTTTTGAATTAACGCCTCATTTTGTCACGCGGAGGGACGCGCAAACCCCGCACTTATCGTTTGTTTTGCACTTTATCTTTATTTTTATTTTTATGTCTTTTTCTTTGTGTTTATTTAATATAATTCGTTTATGTTTTTGCATTCGAATTTGTTTTCGCATCATTCCGTGTTTTAATTTTGTGTTTCGGCTTTAATAAAATCTGATTTACACGGAGCGTGCCTTTGGCCAAGCTCCACGTAAATTGGATTCTGACTTGAAAATTGTTCTAATCTTGGTTGACACGGAGCGTGCCTATAGCCAAGCTCCGCGTAAACCAAGCTCTGGACGTCAATGGTGTCTTCAAGCCTCTTCACGCGGAGCTTAACTTAAACCAAGCTCCGTGTGGCACAGCCTAAGGACACACTCAATAACAATAAAAAGAAAATAAAAATAAATAAAACAAAAATTGATTAAACTAAATAATTAGCTCAACAAATTATCCAACACGTCACTCCCTCGGAAATAAATTAAAAGTTATGTTATTTGTCCTTAAAATAAAAGACGCTCAATTACAAAGGATTGGTTTAGTTAAGAAATTTTAAGTCTTGATTCCGAAGCTAGGGAATTTATGGATAGTCGAGATTTGCACTTAACAAAAGCAACGAGTCCAAAACCACGAGTCATCTCTATAATGAAATTTAAAACGGCAATAAAGACGGGATTTTTGAAAATTTTACGAGGGCTTGAAAGAACACAATTAAACCCGAAATCAATGGGAGTTATTTTGTGCCTAAAAAAATTCGTACGAGAAAGACAAGCCAAGACAATGAAGGTAATGATGCTCCTCCATTAGGAGATGAATTCGAATGTGTGTTTAAAGGAATACAAGATGTATTTAAGAGTGGAGATAAAGATGAAATCATAAGATTCATGAAATATAGTGCATCTGCAATGAAATTTTTCTCTAAATTGATGATTGTCTATCTTGAGTCAACAATTGAGAAGACGGAGGACTTAAAGGAGAAGTTGAAAGAGATACAAGAACAATTGGATGAGGAGAGACAGAAAAATATAGATTTTATTTTGAATATTGTTTAATGTTTTTTAAGTTGTTTTTTTTATTTTGTTTGTTTAATTAATGTAACATAATAAGTTTTTTCTTTGTAATACAACGCATGTGTTTTATGAAACTCATAGTTTTCTCCCCTTTCTCTATTTATAACTTCATTATTTATTAGTATAATATTATATTTATTTTCATGAACCCTTATTTCCTAAATCCCCAAATTTAGTTCCTTGAACTCTTATTAAATTTCTTAATTCATGTCAAAATTGTTAAATATTTTTAACCCTAAAACATCCTATATTTGAAAGTAGAGGGAGTAGCTACTTAGAATGAAAAAGTAAAATAAACTTTTGGGATTTGAGGAATTCAAATTTCTTTTAAAAAATTAAGATTGTTTGAGGATATCAATCAATTGCATGGATATTGTAATAGATAATTTGACATCAAAATATATAAATTATAAGGAATAGAAACTCAATGATTTTTATAATCAAAGAAAAGTTAAATATGGAAAAGATTGGATTACTAATACGGTTTATTGTTGTCGTTTTTCAAGTCTTTTCCTTTATATGTTTTGATAACCCCTTATTATATTGAAAATAAGTATGAAAAAGGAAAAAACAATGTTTGGATTAGTGTTAGAGTTATAGTTAGAGTTAGGGTTAGGGTTAGAATGAGAATAAAAAAAATACATTTTAGGATTAGTGTTAGGGTTAGAATGAGAATGAAAAAGTAAAATACATTTTAGGATTAGAGTTAGTGTCTGGGTTAGATTGAGAATGAAAAATTAAAATACATTTTACAATTGAATGTTAATCTTAGACAATTTCATCCATTTTCCCATGAGGTGAAATTGAATGAAATTATGAGAGATTTTTTTGTGAAAGTGCATTCACAATTGTTTAAACTCAACTATAATGTGATGAAATCTTAGAGTTAATATTTCATAATAGTTTTAAAAAAAATTAAACTATTAACTTAATAACTCAATTTTTCACGAAATTGATTTTTTTTTTGTAAAAATACATATTTTCCTAATTTTAGCCTAAATTTATATAAATTATGTTTAAAAATGTTGAAACACCTTTCCACATGATTTTGATTTAACAAAATTATTTAAGTAATTGATAAAAAATATTCTAACACATTAAATTTAAATGCTTTGATTTATTTATACTAATGTGTTTGTTCAATGTTGAGTTTATTTATCTATAAGACATTAAGATTTAAAAGTCTAAAAGCCCATGAGTGGAAGTCAAGCCCAAGTCAACATGATCAAGACCTCACGGCCCAAGAAGATGAAACGTAGCCGTTTCAAGCAAAACGACGACTCAGCGTGTAGAAGGATCGAGAAGCCTTCTAGCAAAAGCTTCAAGATGAAGCTGCTGAGTTAAGCGACAAGCAGTCAGGACAGCGGCAGACAAGAATCAACTTCTAGACAAAGTATTTCTACTTTGGGTAAAGTTCAGAAGGCGCGGGAAGCTGTCTGGAAGACTTTGCCAAAAATGTCGAAACATTCTGTTTGCCAGACGAAAAGCTGCCGAGCACTGCCGTGGACAGAAGATGCATGAATCTCATTGGCCAACGACACTGAGCGCGTACTGAGTGACAACGACAGGAAGCCGTTTCCCTCCAACGGTTATTTCGAAATTCGAAATGACCGGTGCCTCAAGTGTCACTATAAATAGGCCTCTCATTTGCTTCATTCGATGCAGATCTTCAACTAGTCAAAACGCTGAGCAAATTTCTACACGAAGTTCTGTGAGAAAAGCAAAGCAAAAACCTTACACCAATTTCCATATTATTGTGTAAAAGTCTAGAGTGATTTTAAATCATCTAAAGTGTCTTAGCAATTGTTGTTTAGGACAAACACTTTATCATTTCTAGAAGAATAGAAAGGAGAGGCTGAGTACTCGGTTATAGTACTCAGCGGTAGATATAGGAGTGAGTAGAGGTATAGAGGAAGGTACTCTTGTATACTCAGCTTCTATTGTAAAAGGTTTCGTGCTCTACCTTTAAATAGCTCAGTAGAGAATTCGAAAAGCTCGGAACGAGTTCCGGGGACTGGACGTAGGCGGAGAGGCCGAACCAGGATAAGTCTGCTGTGTAATATCTTTCTAACCCTTAAACTCCTTTACATATTGCTTACTATAAAACTGACTAAGTAACGAGCTCACGCTGAGTTAAGTATACTAAGAAGCTGAGTTCAGGAATAGACTCTAAGTGCTATTTCTTGACTCAAGGAAAGAAACAGACTTAGTCACAAGTTGACTAAGCTTGTGTCTTCAAACTAGTTAGTCACGTTGTGTAAACCTTTTCATAAGAAAAGAAGTCAGCCTTAACGGACAAAATTTTAAATAGTTCCTATCCCCCCCTTGGAACTAATTTGTCACGTTATAAGGGACCAACAAGTGGTATCAGAGCTTAAAAGTTCATTGTGCAAGGTTTAACTACCTTGAGCTGATCCCCACTATGGCTGAGAACAGCACTCGGTTCCTCCCAGGAAATCAGACAACTCAGATTTTACCTGAGGGGCTGTCCATTACTCGGCCTCCTCTATTCTTCGGGTCTAACTATACCTTTTGGAAGAATAGAATGAAAAATTTCATCCAGGCAACAAATATGAGTGCATGGCTATCTATAGTCCAAGGCCCATTTGTTCCTGTTGAAACTATTGACGGCCAAACGGTTGTTAAAGCTGAGACTAGATGGATAGAAGATGATCTCAAGAAGCTAAAAAATCATGCTTCGGCTATAAACATGCTTCACTGTGCGTTAGATGCTGCAGAATACAACAAGATTTCAGGTTGTGAGTCAGCGCAGGAGATCTGGAAAAAGCTGGAGGTCACCTATGAAGGAACCAACAAGGTAAAGGAATCCAAGGTCAACCAGCACATGAGGTTGTACGAGCTGTTTGAAATGAATGATGATGAAGTAATCTTTGACATGAACGCAAGGTTCACAAACATAATCAACGAGCTCAAGAGACTTGGAAAGATCTTCACTGAGGAAGAGCAAGTCAAGAAGATTCTTAGGAGTCTTCCTAAAAGCTGGCAAGCAAAGAAAACTGTTGTTGAGGAAGCTCAAGACTTAACCACCTATAAGTATGATGAACTCATTGGCTCGCTGCTGACCCATGAGATATCAATGAAGAACTTTGAGGTGAAGGAAAAGTCTGAAGACAAGAAGCAAAAGTCTGAAGACAAGAAGCACAAGTATTTTATCATGAAAGCTGACTCCACTGCTGGGAGCTCAACAGACGATGAAGAAATGGCTATGTTCACTAGAAAGATGAAAAGGTTGTTCAGAAAGAATGACAAATATTCTAAGAAGCCTTACAATAAGTTTGATAAGTACAAAGCTGAGTCCAGCGATAGCAAGTACAAGAAGGACAGCTCAAAGCCCATTACATGCTTTGAATGTCCTCAAACTGGCCATATCAAGTCAAGCTGTCCCACGCTGAGGAAAGAAAGAAAGAACAGCAAGAAGGCAATGGTGGCAACTTGGAGCGACAGTGATGAGTCTTCATCATCAGAAGCTGATGCCACTGAGTCATCAAAGATTTGTTTCATGGCTGACGAACTTGCTGAGCCATGTGTTTCTGAGCATGCTGACCCCTCCATCACATCTGACGATGAGATCCACTCAACTGAGGTAATATCACTACCCTTGCTCAGAAATGAAATGGTAAATGCCCCGAGTGACCTCTACACACTTATCAAAAAGTGTAACAAGAAGGTTAGAGCACTCAGCAGGCGATGTGACGAGATTGAGGAGGTCAAACTGAGTGATCTTCGATATCTTCTCTAGGACAACTCAACTTTGCATAGTAATGTAGAAATTATGCAAAAGTTTGTCTCTGAGGTCCAATCAGATTCTAAGAAACTGCAAAAGGATGTCACATCTATTCAGAACCAACTTACGGTTCCGAATAAAAGAAATATTCCTCTGAACACTCAGTACCGAAGTACTAGTCAGCAGAGATGGAATCCTCAGCGGAATGTCCAGTGTGACTTCTGTGGGAAGAAAGGACACACGACTAAGGTGTGCTGGCACGCTCAACACTGGGGTGCTGACCAGTCAGTGAGACATCCTAAATGGAAGGTCAGCTGTGACTTCTGTGGAAAGAATGGACACACTGTCCAAGTATGTCGTCATAAAATGAAATATGATGCATTACCTATTGAACCTAACAAGCAAGGACCCAAAAAGAATTGGGTGCCTAAAAGCAACTAGCTATATTGCAGGTAAGCCTGAGGTGTGCTGAGAAGTCAAAGATGTGGTACATTGACAGCGTATGCTCGAGCCATATGACTGGTGATGAAACTCAGTTCATCACATTTGTGCGTAAACGAGGAGGAAGTGTAAGTTTTTGGAGACAACAAAAAGGATAAGATAGTAGGGTCAGGAACCATTGGTGGTAATCCTACAATTGAGTCTGTCTCCCTAGTCAGCGGACTCAAATATAACTTACTTAGTGTAGCTCAGCTATGTGACAATGGGAGAAAAGTTATATTTGATGACACTGGATGTAAAATATTCGAGGGTAAAACAAATGAGTTAATATTAGCTGCCCCTCATATTGATAATGTCTTTATGTTGAACTTAGAAAAGAAGTTTTCAAAAACTGTATGCTTAATGTCAAAGGAAGAAAATTCCTGGCTATGACACATGAGACTTGGTCATGTAAGCATGGACCTCCTGGCCAAATTAGCAAGAAAGCAATTGGTTGAGGGACTGCCAGAACTTAAGTTTGAAAAAGATCAATTATGCCACGCTTGTCAAGCTGGAAAACAAACCAAACAATCTTTTCATAGTAAAAACATTGTCTCAACTAAGCGTCCATTAGAGTTACTACACTTGGATCTCTTCGGTTCAGTCCAGCCGCTGAGCTTGGGTGGAAGAAGATTTTCCTTGGTCATTGTACATGACTTTTCTCGGTACACTTGGATCATCTTGCTGAGTAGCAAGGATGAAACCTTTGAGACGTTTTCAAATTTAGTAAGAAAACTTGAAAATGATAAAGACCTTAAGTTAGCTCACATCCGAAGTGATAATGGTGGAGAATTAAAAAACCCACAGTTTGTTGAATTCTGTGAAGCCAACGACATTGACCATAATTTTTCTGCTCCTAGAACGCCTCAACAAAATGGGGTTGTTGAAAGGAAAAACAGAACCTTGGTTGAAATAGCCAGGACAATGCTGAGTGAGCATAGGCTTCCAAAGTACTTTTGGGGAGAAGCTGTTAACACAGCGTGCTACATACTTAATAGGGCTCTGGTTAGATCTATATTAAAGAAGACCCCCTACGAAAGCCCAACATTGGATACTTTCGTGCCTTTGGTTGTAAATGTTTTATCTTAAATACCAAAGACAGCCTAGCTAAGCATGACTCAAAAGCTGATGAAGCTATCTTTTTAGGCTACTCAACAAACAGCAAAGCATACAGAGTTTTCAATAAACGAACTCATGTCTTAGAAGAGTCAGTACACGTTGAGTTCGATGAAACTAACCCTACAGGAAGAGACATGCAGCCGACTGAGGATGATCCACACTCAGCTCCCGCTGACCAAGAAACAGCCGCTGAATCATTGCCTCAAGGGCTGACCAAAGGTAAAAGTGAAACTCAAATTACTTTCACTAACCAATCTACACCTGCAGAGATTGTTGAAACACAACCAGCACAAGTCATCAATCTACCAAAGGAGATTAGAATACCAAGAGGTCACTCAGAGAGTGCCATTCTTGATGCCGCTGAGAACACCCTGATGACGAGGAATCAACTCAGGAGATACCTCAGCAACGTAGCATTCGTCTCAATCCAGGAACCAAAGAATTTCGCTGAAGCTGAGTATGATGAATTCTGGATGAATGCAATGCAAGAAGAACTTGATCAGTTCAGAAGAAATGAAGTATGGGACTTAGTGCCAAAACCAAGAAGCCAGAAGACCATAGGAACAAGATGGGTCTTTCGCAACAAGCTGGATGAACAAGGGAACGTGGTCAGAAACAAAGCAAGACTTGTAGCTCAGGGCTACAGTCAGCAAGAAGGTATTGACTACGGTGAGACCTTTGCCCCAGTGGCAAGGCTAGAGGCTATTAGAATTTTATGTGCATATGCAAGTTATATGAACTTTAAATTGTTTCAAATGGATGTTAAGAGTGCATTCCTTAATGGAGTTATAAACGAGGAAGTTTATGTTAATCAGCCTCTAGGGTTTGAGGATCCTAAATTCCCAAACCACGTTTATAAGCTTAAAAAGGCTCTGTATGGTCTCAAGCAAGCACCATGTGCTTAGTATGAGAGGCTGACCAGTTTCCTGCTGACTAGAAATTATGTCAGAGGTAAAGCTGATACAACCTTATTCATTAAGAGGAAGGGTAAAGATACCCTGCTGGCTCAAATATATGTTGATGACATTATTTTTGGTGCCACTAACGAGTCAATGTGCAAGGAATTTAGTAAGCAGATGCAGACTGAGTTTGAAATGTCAATGATGGGAGAACTCAACTTCTTCCTTGGACTTCAAATCAAACAAGGGAAAAATGGCATCTTCATTAGTCAAACTAAGTATGCTAAGGAGATATTGAAGAAATATGAACTTGAGAATTGTAAGTCAATATCTACCCCAATGGGCACTGACACTGTCCTCTGTGCTGATGAAAATGGTAAGTCAGTAGACAGCTGATTATACCGAGGTATGATTGGTTCTCTACTCTACTTAACTGCTAGTAGGCCTGATATTCAGTTCTCAGTATGTTATTGTGCTAGATATCAATCTAACCCTAAGGAATCTCATTACATAGCTGTAAAAAGAATCCTTAGATTTTTGCAAGGCTCGGTGAATGTAGGTTTATGGTATCCCAATACTCATGATTTCACACTCATTGGATACACTGACGCTGACTACGGATGAGACAAGGTTGAACGAAAAAGCACCTCAGGAGGATGCCACTTCCTTGGGAGCTGTCTTGTGTCCTGGTTCAGCAAGAAGCAGACATCAGTAGCCCTGTCAACCACTGAAGCTGAGTACGTTGCTGCTGGAAGCTGTGTTGCTCAAGTCCTATGGATTAAGCAACAACTTGAAGATTATGGCGTTCGGACTAAAACAATTGAAGTCAAATGTGACAACAAGAGTGACATTGACTTATCAAAGAACCCAATCCAGCATAGCAGGATGAAGCATGTCAGCATAAGACATCACTTCATCAGAGATCATGTACTCAAGGGAGAGATCAAGCTGAACTATGTCCCAACGGATGAGCAGCTTGCTAATATCTTCACAAAGCCACTAGCTCGTGAGCAATTCAACATACTTAGAGAAGCCATTGGTATGTTTAATCCTCTTCAATAAATTCCAAGTATAGAATGTACGCATGTTGAGTGAATTACCATGCTGAATGATTTATGCTAAATCAATTACTATCACATGCTGAGTAGATTTACATGCTGAGTGTTTATCTTAAACTGAGTAACTAAGCATAAGAATTATTCCTTTGCGTAACAATTGACTACTCAGAATTTTAAACGTTTGAGATCCTTAACACTGAGTAAAGATCCATTGCAAACTTTAATGCATAACACGTGAATTAAATAGCCACCTAGGATGATGTAGGTGCGATGATTAGAAAACACATGCATCGAATGTGTCATAAATGCTAGAATATTCGTCGATTGAGTATCTCGAGGTCAAACGGCCACCTCAACACGTAGGATCGATTCGACACCTCTATAAATAGTGGATGATTTCCCACTTTTATCTCTTTACGCTTAGAAATTTCTGGTATTCTCATATTCTCTCTAAAATCTCCCAAACTTCTCAAACTTCTCTAAGAATCATGACGAAAGATTCTCAGAATGTCTCCGGTACCGTTAATCGCTCCGATGAAAATCCTTCATCTACTGCCCAGCGTGACCACTCTAAGGTCACTACGCCGAGCAAACAAACTAAAGCTGACCAAGCTGGCTCCTCAAAGGGAAAATAGTAGAAGGATAAGGCTAAGAAGCCTGTGGAACGTACCTACACTCAAGTTTACAAGAGTGTGAGGGGATATAAGGTAGACCATTCCAGATGGTTCTCAAAGGGTTTTGTGGAAGCTGAGCAACCCTTTTGCGACTGGATCAAGAACAACGGCTGGACCGAGCTATTCTCAGTTCGCGAAGATACCTACCCAGAGTTAGTTAAGGAATTTTATGGTAACCTAAAGGTCGCAGATGATGACCGGGACTATATGGTTACCAAGGTTAAAGGGAAGGACATCTTCATCAACCCTATTTATCTTGCCTCACTACTCCAACTGAAAAACGAAGGAGCGATTCTTCGTAAATCTGGTGACCAAGACAAAACCAACTACGTCGTTGAGTTCTGCAAACCTCTTGGTCATGTAGGGGAAATTCCAAGTACCTCCATGGGTCGGAATTAGAAGATGGCCCACTACATACTGACCAATTTCCTCTTCCCAAAAATCAACTGCACCAACTCAACGACAAACTTCGAGCAGTGCTTTATCTGGCACATGCTGATCTATACACCGATAAATATGCCTGTATTCATAATCGGTGCATTTCAAATGAGTACTGGAACTCTAAGGCTAGGCTCCATCATCACCAAAATCCTTAAGGATCACAGGGTGAGCTTAGTTGAATAAATTCACACAATAGGGACAGAGATCACAGCTGCGGCACTGTTTGGGAAAGCAGCCGCGGACCAGGAAGCTGAGCCAATGGTGACTCGAAAAGGAAGGACGCAAAGAAAGAGGAAAGCTGTTCAAAGCACCTCTAAAGAAGCTATTTCTCCAGCAAAGAAGCTTAAGTTTGTATGCAGAGGAACTAAGCCTCAGATTCAACAAGGTCAGGGTGGACCTAGGTCAGCTGAGAAAAGACCAAGGCTAGCTGAGACTGAGGTAGAAGAGAGAGAGGACAATGATGAGCAACCTCTGAGGAAGAAAAAGAAACTCAATTTTGAGTTAAGACCCATCGATGCCCTTCCAACTGACGTCGTCGTTCCTCCTAACTCACATTCTGTACAGAGTCAAGACATTGACAATGAACAACAGTTTGAAGAAGAAGAAGAAGAAGACCAATTGGGTGGTTAGTTTGAAGAAGAAAAAGAACTGGGTGGTCAGTTCAATGATGAAGTAACAGTGGAGGATGAGAATGACGAGCCATCAGACGTTGACCAACATGGCACAATCTAGACTGAGGAGATTGAAGAAGACACTGAGCTAACGGCAAATCATCCCGCTGTTCAAAGGGAAGCTTCACCTACTGACTCTATTGAGTCCATTCCTGCTGACCCTACTCCTCCAAAGCTAAAGAGACTGAGAAAGAAGAAGGCATATCGAGCACCCATCAGTGACCTCATGGGTGACTCACCGCTGAGGGATGAGATCACTGACCTAACAGAGGTACACCTTAAGTTCTTCTCCAACCCTCCTGAGTCTCAACCAGAGCAACAAGAAAATCAAGCCTATGTTTCTCAGCCGAAGGAACATGCCGACTTAACTGCTTCCCCCAGCCAAAATAATGTCGAGCAAGTGCTCGAAGATCCTGCTCCTCAACATGTTGAGCAAGCTAAGGAATTACCTGCTCAGGTGAACACTGAACTTCCTCAACTTCCAACACCTAGTCAGCTTCAGCCTAACCCTGAGCAAGTAACACATTCTACCGATCTTCCTCTTTCACAACTCCAAGTGCAGAATCCAATCCAGTCAGTTTCTACTGGAAATCTTAATTCAAGACCAGCTGCTGATAATGCTGGCACTTCCAATGTTGAGTAGAACCAAACAACGCCTCTATTCGGTTCTACTCCTCCTCCGGCATCTGGGCCAACAAATGATGGATCCTTTAGCTATCTAACTGCCTCTGAGTCTGGTCGAAGAATCATTGACTCAGCTCAAGCTCTTATCCAGGACCTTCATCAAACAAACACCGATGCCGCTAGGTCTACTAATGTTGAGCCTACTCAGCTTTCGTCGGTTACTCAGCTTCTTACTGAGATCAAAGGTCTGAAGGATCTTCTGAGTGTCATGACTTCATTACAATCTCAACAGCCCAGGCAGGACTCTATAATGAAGCTGGCCGAACTCCAGCTGACTATGGTAAATCACATAAACTCTCTACAGGGAGAAATTCATCGATTGTCAGCTGCGAACTCAACGTATGCAACTTCTGCCGAAGTTCATCAACTATTCAACCAGCTTCATACTGAGCAAGAGAAAACCAATCACCAACTCTCTTCCTCCTCCCAATGCTCCATTGAGCAAATTAGCGACATTGTACGTCTGCTAAACTTAAGCAAGGAAGAGATGGAAACTGATCAGCTTAAAACGAACGAGATCCTGAAGTACTCTCGAGTTACTGTTGAAACACCTTTCCACATAATTTTGATTTGACAAAATTGTTTAATTATAATTGAAATACATATTCTAAACACACTAAGTTTAAATGCTTTGATTTATTCTACTAATGTGTTTGTTCAATGTTGAGTTAAATTGTTTATAAGATGTTAAATTGTTTATAAGACACAAGAATTAAAAGGCCCAAGCCCAATACAAGTGTTAAAGCCCAAGTCAAACAACTCAGTACAACTCGGCCCGCGTTTGACAAAACGTTGCCGTTTTGGACAAAACGCAACTCAGCAAGAGAAGGATCTAGAAGACCTTCGGGAACAACTTCAAGATGAAGCTGCTGAGTAGTCTCGACAAAGCGTACAAGACAGCAGCTGGCTAATGAAAACTTCCAGACAAAGTATTTCTACTTTGGGTAAAGTTCAGACGACACAGTATGTTGTCCAGTTGACTTTACCATAGAAGGAGAGACAGTCTGCTGACCTGACCGAAGACAGAAGATACACAATTCTGATTGGCCGAGAGCTCTGAGCAAGTCACAATGACAACGACAGGTAGCCGTTTCCCTCCAACGGTTATTTCGAAATTCAAAATGACCGATGCCCAGACGTCTCTATAAATATTGCCATCAGAAGCTTCACTCAACACAGAACTTGATCAAGCCATTACGCTGACCAAATTTCTACACAAGTTCTAGAAGCAAAGAAGCAAAGCAAATCTTACACTACAATTCTTATATCTGTGTAAAAGTCTAGAGTGATTATTTCAATCGTCTAAAGTGTCTTAGCAAATCTTTGTATAGGACAAATACTTATCATTTCTAGAAGATAGAAAGGAGAGGCTGAGTACTCGGTTATAGTACTCAGCGAGAGATTAGGATTGAGTAGAGGTATAGAGGAAGGTACTCTTGTTATACTCAGTTGCTAAGATTGTAAAAGGTTTGAGGCTCTACCTTTAAAGAGCTCAGTAGAGGATTCGAAATCTCAGAACGTGTTCCGGGGACAGGACGTAGGCTTAGAAGAAGCCAAACCTGGATAAATCTGCTGAGTAAAGTATTTCTTACCTTTAACTCCTTATTTATATTGCTTGCTTAAAATAACCAAAAACTGACCAAGTAAAGAGGTCAAGTTGAGTTGTGCGCGTTAAACTTCTGAGCTCAGGAATAGACTCTAAGTGCTATCTCCTGACTCAAGCTAAGAAACTGACCTAGTCACTAGTTGACTAAGCCGGTATCTTGCTGTTTACTCAGCGCCGCTGTTAAAACCTTTTTCCTTAGAAAAAGAAGTCTGCCCTAATTGCGAAAAAGTTTAAATAGTTCCTAACCCCCCCTTTGGAACTATACTTGCAACCTTACAAGGGACCAACAAGTGGTATCAGAGCTTAAAAGCTCACTGTAAAAGGTCTAACAACCTTGAGCTGATCCCTACCATGGGCGAAAACAACACTTGATTTCTCCCTGGAAACCAAACAACTCAGATATTGCCTGAGGGGCTGTCCATTACTAGGCCTCCCCTATTCTTCGGGTCAAACTATACCTTCTGGAAGAATAGGATGAAAAATTTCATTCAGGCTACAAACATGAGTGCCTGGCTATCTATAGTCCAAGGCCCATTTGTACCTGTCGAAGTTGTGGCTGGCCAAACAGTTGTAAAAGCTGAGGCCAAATGGACAGAGGATGATCTTAAGAAGCTCCAAAACCATGCTTCGGCTATCAATATGCTTCACTGTGCGCTCGATGCTGCAGAATATAATAAAATCTCAGGTTGTGAGTCGGCACAAGAGATCTGGAAAAAGCTGGAAGTCACCTACGAGGGAACAAATAAAGTAAAGGAGTCCAAGGTGAATCAGCAGATGAGACTGTACGAGCTGTTCGAGATGAACAATGATGAGGGAATTTCAGACATGAATGCAAGGTTCACCAACATCATTAATGAGCTCAAGAGACTTGGAAAAATCTTCACTGAGGAAGAACAAGTGAAAAAGATACTCAGGAGTCTTCCTAAAGATTGGCAAGCAAAGAAGACAACAGTTGAGGAAGCTCAGGATTTAACCACCTACAAATATGACGAACTCATCGGTTCATTGCTGACCCATGAGATATCTATGAAGAACTTCGAGGTGAAGGAAAAATCTGAAGACAAGAAGCAGAAATCCCTTGTCATGAAAGCTGACTCCACTGACGGGAGCTCAACTGATGATGAGGAGATGGCTATGTTCACAAGGAAGATGAAAAGGCTATTCAGGAAAAATGACAAATACTCTAAGAAGCCTTACAGAAAGTTTGATAAGTATAAAGCTGACTCAAGCGACAGCAAATACAAAAAGGACAGCTCAAAGCCCATTACATGCTTTGAGTGCCATCAAACCGGCCATATTAAGCCAAGCTGCCCCACACTGAGGAAAGACAAGAAGAGTGGCAAAAAGGCAATGGTGGCTACATGGAGTGACAGTGATGAGTCTTCATCCACAGAAACTGAGGCCACCGAGTCAGCGAAGATATGCTTCATGGCTGACGAACTTGCTGAGCCATGCGTCTCTGAGCATGCTGACCTATCCGTCGCATCAGATGACGAGGAGCAATCAAATGAGGTAATTTCTCTTCCCCAGCTCAGAAACGATATGGTTAATGCCCTGAGTGATCTCTACACACTTGTCAAGAAGTGTAATAAGAAAGTTAGAGCACTCAGCAGGCGCTGTGACGAAGTGGAAGAGGTCAAACTGAGTGACCTCAGATTCCTTCTTCAGGACAATACAACTCTGCATGATAACATGAAGATCATACATGAGTCTGTCTCTGAAGTCCAGTCAGTTTCAAAGAAACTGAGAAAGGACGTCACAACTATCCAGAACCAACTAAAGGTTCCAAATAAAAGAAACAGTCCTCTGAGAACTCAGTACCAGGGTACTCAGCAGAGATGGAATCCCCAGCGAAAAGTCCAGTGTGACTTTTATGGGAAGTTAGGACACACCACTAAGGTGTGCTGGCACGCTCAGCACTGGGGTGCTAATACGTTAGTGAAACATCCTAAACAGAAGGTCAGCTGTGACTTCTGTGGAAAGAATGGCCATACTGTTCATGTATGTCGCCATAAAATGAAATATGATGCTTTACCTATTGCACCTAACAAGCAAGGACCCAAAAAGAATTGGGTACCTAAAAGTAACTAGTTACAATGCAGGTAAGCCTGAGATGTGCCGAGAAGTCAAAGATGTGGTATATTGACAGCGCATGCTCAAGGTATATGACGGGTGATGAAACTCAGTTCATCACGTTTGAGCGTAAACAAGGAGGGAGCGTAAGTTTTGGAGACAACAAGAAGGGTAAGATAGTAGGGTCAGGAACCATCGGAGGTAATCCTACTATTGAATCTGTCTCCCTAGTCAGCGGACTCAAATATAACTTACTCAGCGTAGCTCAGCTATGTGACAATGGGAGAAAAGTTATATTTGATGCTACTGGATGTAAAATATACGAGGGTAAAACAAACGAGTTAATCTTAACTGCCCTTCGCATAGATAATGTCTTTATGCTAGACTTAGAGAAAAAGTTTTCAAAAACTGTGTGCTTAGTATCAAAGGAAGAGAATTCCTGGCTATGGCACAGGAGACTTGGTCATGTAAGCATGGACCTCCTGGCCAAACTAGCAAGAAAGCAATTGGTTGAGGGACTGCCTGAACTTAAATTTGAAAAAGATCAATTATGCCACGCTTGCCAAGCTGGAAAACAAACCAAACAATCTTTTCATAGCAAAAATATTGTCTCAACTAAGCGTCCGTTAGAGTTACTACACTTGGATCTCTTCGGTCCAGTCCAGCCGCTGAGTCTGGGTGGAAGAAAATTTTCCTTGGTCATTGTAGATGACTTCTCTCGGTATACGTGGGTCATCTTGCTGACCAGCAAGGATGAAACCTTTGAGACATTTTCAAATTTGGTTGGAAAAATTGAAAATGAAAAAGACCTAAAATTAGCTCACATCCGTAGTGATAATGGTGGAGAATTCAAAAACCAAAAGTTTGTTCAATTCTGTGAAGCCAGCGGCATTGACCACAGTTTTTCTGCTCCTAGAACACCTCAGCAAAATGGGGTTGTAGAAAGGAAGAACAGAACTCTGGTTGAAATAGCCAGGACAATGCTGGATGAGCATAGGCTTCCAAAGTATTTTTGGGGAGAGGCTGTTAACACAGCATGCTATATTCTTAATAGGGCTCTAGTTAGACCTATATTAAAGAAAACCCCCTATGAACTTTGGAAAGGACGAAAGCCCAATATTGGATACTTTCGTGCCTTTGGCTGTAGATGTTTTATCTTAAATACCAAAGATAGGTTAGCAAAGTTTGATTCAAAAGCTGATGAGGCTATCTTTTTGGGCTACTCAACAAACAGCAAAGCATACAAAGTTTTTAATAAGCGAACTCAAGTTTTAGAAGAGTCAGTACATGTAGAGTTCGACGAAACTAACCTTGCAGGTAGATACCAGCCGCTGACCGAAGATGATCCACACTCAGTAACCACCGCTGACCAAGAACCAGCTACTGAGTCATTCACGAAAAGGCTGACCAAGAGTAAGAGTGAACCTAAGATTACTTTTACTGACCCATCTACTTCTGCAGAGATTGTTGAAACACAGACAGCACAAGACATGAATCTACCTAAAGAGATAAGGATCCCAAGAGGGCACTCAAAGAGTGCGATCCTTGATTCTGCTGGGAATACCCTGATGACGAGGAATCAACTCAGGAAGTACCTCAGCAATGTTGCTTTCGTCTCAGTTCAAGAACCGAAGAATTTCACTGAAGCTGAGTACGATGAATTCTGGATGAACGCAATGCAAGAGGAGCTCGATCAATTCAGAAGAAACGATGTATGGGAGCTAGTGCCTCATCCAAAGAGTCAAAAGACCATTGGAACAAGATGGGTCTTCAGGAACAAGATGGATGAACAAGGAAATGTAGTCAGGAACAAAGCAAGGCTTGTAGCTCAGGGCTACAGTCAGCAAGAGGGTATTGACTACGGTGAGACCTTTGCCCCAGTGGCAAGGCTAGAGGCAATTAGAATTCTATGTGCATATGCATCTTACATGAACTTTAAATTATTCCAAATGGATGTCAAAAGTGCATTTCTTAATGGAGTTATAAACGAGGAGGTTTATGTTAATCAACCTCCAGGTTTTGAGGACCATAAATTCCCTAACCACGTTTATAAACTCAAAAAGGCTCTGTACGGCCTCAAGCAAGCACCACGTGCTTGGTATGAGAGGCTGACCAGTTTCCTGCTAACTAGAAATTACGTCAGGGGCAAAGCTGATACAACCTTATTCATTAAGAGAAAGGGTAAAGATACCCTGATGGCCCAAATTTATGTTGATGATATAATATTTGGTGCAACTAACGAATCAATGTGCAAGGAGTTTAGCAAACAAATGCAGACTGAGTTTGAAATGTCCATGATGGGAGAACTCAACTTCTTCCTCGGTCTTCAAATTAAACAAGGAAAGAATGGCATCTTCATCAGTCAAGCCAAATATGCCAAGGAGATATTAAAGAAATATGACTTGGAGAATTGCAAGCCAATATCCACTCCTATGGGCACTGACACTGTCCTCTGTGCTGACGAGAATGGTAAGTCAGTAGACAGCAAATTATATCGAGGTATGATAGGCTCTCTACTTTACTTAACAGCAGTAGACCGGACATTCAGTTTTCAGTATGCTACTGTGCTAGATATCAATCTAACCCTAAGGAATCTCATTACATTGCTGTAAAAAGAATCCTTAGATATTTGCAAAGCTCAGTGAACGCAGGTTTATGGTATCCCAATACTCACGATTTCACACTTATTAGATACACTGACGCTGACTATGGACGGGATAAGCTGGAACATAAAAGCACCTCTGGAGGATGTCACATCTTAGGAAGCTGTCTGGTATCCTGGTTCAGCAAAAAGCAGGCGTCAGTAGCCTTGTCTACCACTGAAGCTGAGTACATTGCTGCTGGTCATTGTGTTGCTCAAGTCCTATGGATTAAGCAACAGATTGAAGACTATGGTGTTCAAACGAAGACAATTGAAGTCAAATGTGACAACAAAAGTGCAATTGATCTTTCAAAGAACCCAATTCAACACAGCAGAATGAAGCATGTCAGCATCAGACATCACTTCATTAGAGACCATGTACTCAAAGGTGAGATCAAGCTGACCTTTGTCCCAATGGACGAACAGCTTGCGGATATCTTCACGAAGCCACTGGCTCGTGAGCAGTTCAACATACTGAGAGAAGCTATCGGTATGTTTAATCCTCTTCAGCAAATTCCTGTACTAAATGAATATGCATGTTGAGTGAATTATTATGCTGAATGATTGTTTTTGTTGTGTACTCATTGAAATTAATTAAACAGCAAATACTGAGTAAACTTGCACACTGAGTAAGTTAGTATAAACTTAAACTTAGAAATCATCCCATTAATGCAATACTGACCACTCAGAATATCAAACGCTTGGCATTCTAAAAGCTGAGTGTTATATCCGTTAGAATCATTGCAAAAGCACGCGTATAGCCACCTAGGATGACGTACGTGCCGAATGTGTCATAAATGCCAGGATTATTGTCGGTTCACAATCCCGAGGAAAAACTGACACATGGATTCGATAAGATCCATTTCTCACCTCTATAAATAATGGGTAATTCCCCATTTTTATTCTTTACGCTTATCGAATACTCTGGCAAAGAAATTCTTTCTCTCTAAAAATCCCTCTAAGCTTTCCCATCCTCAACAATGACTAAGGTTACCTACAACATCTCCGGTGCTGGCCACTCTAAGCCCAGCTCCGATGACACTTCCAGGCAAACCTCTGTGCCGGAACCTACCAAAGTAACCTCACCGAGCAAAGGACAAGCTGGCCAAACCTCTGGTCAGGGAAAGCCTGTAAAGGTTAGGACCTACTCCAAGGTCTTTGAGAACATCCGCGAATGGAAAGTTGAGCCCTCAAGATGGGTATCAGAAAACTTCATACAAAACGAACAACCCTTCTGCGAGTGGATTTCACAAAATGGCTGGACGGAGCTGTTTTCGGTTAGGGATGACACCTACCCTGACCTGGTAAGGGAGTTTTACCTCAACCTCCGCGTTGCAAATGATAACACTGACTATCTGTGTACAGTGGTGAAAAAGAAAACCATCTTCATCAACCCTCTCTACTTAGGCAATCTGCTAAAATTAAAAACTGAGGGAGCAAGGCTGAGAAGATCTGGAGATCAGGATGGCACTGGGTATGCACACCACTTCTGCAAACCTGAGGGCCACTCAGGAGAAGTCTCAGCTTCATCCATGGGTCAGCACCAGAAGATGGCTCATTACTTGCTGACCTACTTCATCTACCCAAAGATCAACTGCACTACATCAGCAACAAACTTCGAGCAATGCTTTATATGGCATATGCTGACGTACACTCCAATCAATATGCCAGTCTTTCTTGTCACTAGCTTCCTACGCAGCACTGGTACGCTGAGGCTAGGATCAATCATTACAAGAATCCTCATCGACCATAAAGTTGATCTCGAAGGTGAGGAGAAGACTCGAGGAACTGAGATAACAGCTGCCTCGCTGAGAGCATTAAAATTTGGAAAGCCTTTGAAGAAAGGTAAAGCTGCTGCTGCTGCTGGACAAGCTGAGGGAACTGCTGAGCCAAAGAAAGGGCGAAGGACTAAGGCCCCAGCTTCCCGTAAAAGAAAAACTGCTGAGACTCCTTCCAAAAATGTTGAGTCTCCAGCAAAAAGACAGAAGTCAGCTGGTAAGTCAGCTGAGAAACGAAGCAGGCAAGGTAAGCCTGGAACTGAGGAAACTGCTGAGGAACCTCAGAAGAAGCAGAAACCTTCTACACTGACTCCCCTCAACGCCATACCTACAGACTTTGTTGTACCGGGTGACTCTCACTTCACCTAGTGTCCAGGTACAATAGCTGAGTCCGAAGAACATGAGGTACAACTGGATGATCATTTCATCTCCCATGTTGAGGAAGAACTTGATGGTGACAGTACCAAAGAAGAAGAAGAAGAGGCCAGCGGTCAGGATGACGCTGAGGACTCTGAAGAGACAGCCAGTGAACATGAGACTGAGTAGGCCAATGCTGGGTTTGCTGCTGGAGATGAGCAAGTACTTGATCAACACAATGTTGATCCAGTCCAAGAACAAGCTGACCAGCCTCATGATGAGCAACATGAATCTTCTCCTTCTCACTCAGGAGATCCTAGTCAAACTGTCACTCCACCTCGTAGAAGAAGAAAGTTGGTTAAGGCAAGTGAGAAGCCTGTCAGTGAAGATTTTTTGCCACCACCAACTCTTCCTGACTTTGTCATCTCAAAGACAACTAAGGACCCCTCTACAGTCAAGCTGACATTTTTCAAACGCCAACAACCCTCTACTGCTTCAGCGTCCTTAGAAAAGCAAGCCTCTGTTTCTTCTCAACATGAACATGCCGACCAAAATGCTTCTGCCACCTCAACCAGTCAGGTTGAGCCGATTACTGTGAATGCTATTTCTTCAAGCATGGTGCTGACTACACACACTTCTGCCGTCAGCACAGACAGTATTCGGATTACCACTTCTCCAACTCAACTCTCTGCCGATCACTCAACTCTACCTAAAACGCAAGTGCAGATTGAAAATGCTATTCCAGACACTGACCAGGTCACTCCTTTCACTCCTCTTCCTTCCGGTCACACTGATGTCCCTGAAGGGTCTCAAAGCTATTTGAATGCCACTGAGTCCGGCAAAAAGATCATTGACTCAGTGCAAGCATTGATCAGAGACCTTCTACAGTCCACTCCTCCTGCTGCTCGGTCTTCAACTTTTGAGAATACTCAGTTTTCCCAGGTCACTCAACTTCTCAACGAGGTTAAGGGACTCAAGGACTTGCTGAATGTAATCATTACCTTCCAAGCACAGCAAGCTAAGCAGGATTCAATCGCCAAACTGGCTGAGATCCAGCTGACAACCGTGCAGTACTTGACCTCCTTACAACAACAGATCCAGAACTTGTCAGCTGTGAACCCCG
Source organism: Euphorbia lathyris (assembly GCF_963576675.1). Taxonomy (NCBI): domain Eukaryota; kingdom Viridiplantae; phylum Streptophyta; class Magnoliopsida; order Malpighiales; family Euphorbiaceae; genus Euphorbia; species Euphorbia lathyris. The sequence goes on along the minus strand of NC_088914.1, from coordinate 73,278,480 downwards.
ACCATGCCACTTCATCTGAAGTCAAGATGCTCTTTGCTCAGCTTCACACTGAGCAACTCAAGACCAACGAGCAAATGGTTTCTTACAATCAGTGCTCAGTAGAGCAAATTGGTGAGGCTATTCGCTTGCTTAATCTGAATAAGCAAGAGATGGATACTGACGCAATGAAACAGAATGAGATGCAGTCTATCATGCAACAAACCTTCAACCACATTCGTCATAACAATATTCAACGTCAGTATTACGACACAGCCCTCTTAAAGACCTTTCACCAAATCTTTGCTGGTCTTACTGAAGCTCTCATCTGGCAAGGCAAAGCTCAAGCGTTTAGCGTCAATATGCTCAGTGCTGCTGAACTCAACGTACCCGAAGAGGTATCAGCTGATGGAGTTGCAATTTTTGACGGCGTCTTAACTGATGCTTTCAGACTTCCTCCTCCTGATGCTGACAAAACGGGGGAGAAAGAACAAGCAGCTAGAGCTCAGCATGAGCGAAGTCAGTCTCAACACAAGAAAAAGAAATAGATAGGCTAGCTCAGTATAGACTAAGTCAGATGTAATCTATATGCCTTATCTATAAGTTTTGTTGTGTAACCACTGACTACTATCAATATATCATATCTGCATCTTTTATTCCTATTCCTGAGTTATGATATATGTTAATATATGTTACTGTGTACTGAGTCATTACGTATCTTCAATTAAATCATCTATGTTTTATACTTATAAATCTTATTGACTGAATCAAATGCTGGTAACATGTTTGACATTGACTTATGTGCTTATAAAACATTGTCTGTTAAGAACTCATTGAACAACAAATTACTCAGCGCACACTATATGATTATACCTTCCGCTTAATACAGAGTAAATAGAATATGTTTAATAAGCTGACCTATATCTGAAAAACTGACCTTAGACTTACTCGAATTAAACCTTTAAATGTTTAGAGTAAAACTAAGTCAGTAGCTCAACCCTTACGGGGGAGTTTGCTAAGTTGAAATAGGTCAACTATCATGGGGGAGCTCAATACTGAGTTCTTCGCTGAATAGTTTTGCCAACATCAAAATGGGGGAGTTTGTTGAAACACCTTTCCACATAATTTTGATTTGACAAAATTGTTTAAGTATAATTGAAATACATATTCTAAACACACTAAGTTTAAATGCTTTGATTTATTCTACTAATGTGTTTGTTCAATGTTGAGTTAAATTGTTTATAAGACACAAGAATTAAAAGGCCCAAGCCCAATACAAGTGTTAAAGCCCAAGTCAAACAACTCAGTACAACTCGGCCCGCGTTTGTCAAAACGTTGCCATTTTGGACAAAACGCAACTCAACAAGAGAAGGATCTAGAAGACCTTCGGGAACAACTTCAAGATGAAGCTGCTAAGTAGTCTCGACAAAGCGTACAAGACAGCAGCTGGCTAGTGAAAACTTCCAGACAAAGTATTTCTACTTTGGGTAAAGTTCAGACGACACAGTATGCTGTCCAATTGACTTTACCATAAAAGGAGAGACAGTCTGTTGAGCTGACCGAGGACAGAAGATATACAATTCTGATTGGCCGAGAGCTCTGAGCAAGTCAGGATGACAACGACTAGGGCTGTAAACAAGCCGAGCCGAGCTTTGGCCTGTTCAAGCTCTGCTCGCTATAAAATTAACGACCCGAGCCCGAGCCGAGCTTGCTATAAAATCAACGAGCTTGAGCCGAGCTTCGAGCTTGTTTCGAGCCCAAAATCCTCTTTGGACTTTGTTCATTAAGAAAATTATCTAACCTTGAATTATTTGTGAGTAAATCGTTAATTATATTTGTGAAGTTTGCTCGCAAATAACTCTTTAATTGTGTACATAAACAAGCCAACAAGCAAAGTTTATGAATAAATAAATAAGATGCTTACAAATAGTTCGTCTATTACTCATTTATTATGTTTGAGAACGAACCCATCTAATAGCAAATAAAATAATATTAAGTTTAGATATTTGTGAACTAACACAAAACTATATAGTTTTCTACAAAACTAAAATTTGTTTATAAATATTTTAATCGAGCCTGCTCGCGAGCTTTCGAGCCGAGCTTTGGACTATTCAAACTCGTCTCGTTTACGAACCGAGCCAGTAAATCGTGTTCACGAGCGGCTCGTTTACAAATCGAGCCGAGTCGAGCCGAGCTTTTATCGAGCCGATCACCGAGCCGCTCATGAGCGGCTCTGCTCATTTACAGCCCTAACAATGACAGGTAGCCGTTTCCCTCCAACGGTTATTTCAAAATTCGAAATGACCGATGCCCAGACGTCTCTATAAATAGTGCCATCAGAAGCTTCACTCAACACAGAACTTGATCAAGCCATTACGCTGACCAAATTTCTACACAAGTTCTGCAAGCAAAGAAGCAAAGCAAATCTTACACTACAATTCTTATATCTGTGTAAAAGTCTAGAGTGATTATTTCAATCGTCTAAAGTGTCTTAGCAAATCGTTGTATAGGACAAATACTTATCATTTCTAGAAGATAGAAAGGAGAGGCTGAGTACTCGGTTATAGTACTCAGCGAGAGATTAGGATTGAGTAGAGGTATAGAGGAAGGTACTCTTGTTATACTCAGTTGCTAAGATTGTAAAAGGTTTGAGGCTCTATCATTAAAGAGCTCAGTAGAGGATTCGAAATCTCGGAACGTGTTCCGGGGACAGGACGTAGGCTTAGAAGAAGTCGAACCTGGATAAATCTGCTAAGTAAAGTATTTCTTACCTTTAACTCCTTATTTATATTGCTTGCTTAAAATAACCAAAAACTGACCAAGTAAAGAGGTCAAGTTGAGTTGTGCGCGTTAAACGTCTGAGCTCAGGAATAGACTCTAAGTGCTATCTCCTGACTCAAGCTAAGAAACTGATCTAGTCACCAGTTGACTAAGCTGGTATCTTGCTGTTTACTCAGCGCCGCTGTTAAAACCTTTTTCCTTAGAAAAAGAAGTCTGCCCTAACTACGAAAAAGTTTAAATAGTTCCTAACCCCCCCCCCCTTTGGAACTATACTTGCAACCTTACAAGGGACCAACAGTTACTTTCAACCACGTGCGACACACCAACGCTCAGCGTCAGTATTTTGATTCGTCTTTGCTAAAGATGTTTCATCAAGCTTTTGCAATGCTCACTGACAGCATACACTGGGTTGGAAAGTCTCAAGCATATGTTCTGAGTATGCTGAGTGCTGCCGATGTCAGGATTCCACGGCCTATTCTGGATGAGGGTGTTCCAATCTTTGACGGAATAAATGAAAGCACACGAAAGCTTAAGGCATTCTCTAAACGCCTAACTAAAGCTGCCATTGAAGACACTTTCATTCCTCCTCCTGCTGATGGTGGCAAAACGGGGGAGAAAGTACAAGCTCAAAGAACCCAACATTCAGAAGAAGAAGCTTCATGTAGTCAGCAAAGACAAAAGGGAAAGGGTAAAGCTAAAGAGCATGAAGCTCAACTCAACTACAAGAAGAAATAGCTTTAGCTTGGCCAGGATTGACTAGATTTCATTTTGTTAAAACTTGTAGTCTTTCCCTTGTGTACTTTTGTTGTGCTGGCCCTGAATACAAAACTTTGATGCATCTATCTTTTTAAATTAACCAATCTTATGTGATGCTTACTTATGTTTTGTATTGAATAGTTAAACGCATCTTCACTAAATCAACTGTGCTAATTGTCTACATTGCTTTATGATTGTATGCTGTGTTGATCAATATGTTGACCGTTTTTAAATGTCTTCTTAAACACATTGAACAAAGTAATACTCAGCGCTCTCTGATATCTAAATCTTCCGCACAAACTGAGTTATAAAGAATATGTTCCATGAGCTGACCTAATTCTGAAAACTGACCTTAGACTTACTTGATTAAACCTTGAAATGTTTAAAGTAAATCTAAGTCAGCCGCTCAACCCTTACGGGGTAGTATACTGAGTAAGATAAGGTCAACTATCATGGGGGAGCTCAACACTGAGTTCTTGACTGAATATTTTTGCCAACATCAAAATGGGGGAGTTTGTTGAAACACCTTTCCACATGATTTTGATTTGACAAAATTATTTAAGTAATTGATAAAAAATATTCTAACACATTAAATTTAAATGCTTTGATTTATTTATACTAATGTGTTTGTTCAATGTTGAGTTTATTTATCTATAAGACATTAAGATTTAAAAGTCTAAAAGCCCATGAGTGGAAGTCAAGCCCAAGTCAACATGATCAAGACCTCACGGCCCAAGAAGATGAAACATAGCTGTTTCAAGCAAAACGACGACTCAGCGTGTAGAAGGATCGAGAAGCCTTCTAGCAAAAGCTTCAAGATGAAGCTGCTGAGTTAAGCGACAAGCAGTCAGGACAGCGGCAAACGAGAATCAACTTCTAGACAAAGTATTTCTACTTTGGGTAAAGTTCAGAAGGCGCAGAAAGCTGTCTGGAAGACTTTGCCAAAAATGACGAAACATTCTGTTTGCCAGACGAAAAGCTGCCGAGCACTACCGTGGACAGAAGATGCAAGAATCTCATTGGCCAACGACACTGAGCGCGTACTGAGTGACAACGACAGGAAGCCGTTTCCCTCCAATGGTTATTTCGAAATTCGAAATGACCGGTGCCTCAAGTGTCACTACAAATAGGCCTCTCCTTTGCTTCATTCGATGCAGATCTTCAACTAGTCAAAACGCTGACCAAATTTCTACACGAAGTTCTGTGAGAAAAGCAAAGCAAAAACCTTACACCAATTTCCATATTATTGTGTAAAAGTCTAGAGTGATTTTCAATCATCTAAAGTGTCTTAGCAATTGTTGTTTAGGACAAACACTTTATCATTTCTAGAAGAATAGAAAGGAGAGGCTGAGTACTCGGTTATAGTACTCAGCGGTAGATATAGGAGTGAGTAGAGGTATAGAGGAAGGTACTCTTGTATACTCAGCTTCTATTGTAAAAGGTTTCGTGCTCTACCTTTAAATAGCTCAGTAGAGAATTCGAAAAGCTCGGAACGAGTTCCGGGGACTGGACGTAGGCGGAGAGGCCGAACCAGGATAAGTCTGCTGAGTAATATCTTTCTAACCCTTAAACTCCTTTACATATTGCTTGCTATAAAACTGACTAAGTAACGAGCTCACACTGAGTTAAGTATACTAAGAAGCTGAGTTCAGGAATAGACTCTAAGTGCTATTTCCTAACTCAAGGAAAGAAACAGACTTAGTCACAAGTTGACTAAGCTTGTCTTCAAACTACTTAGTCACGCTGTGTAAACCTTTTCATAAGAAAAGAAGTCAGCCTTAACGGACAAAATTTTAAATAGTTCCTATCCCCCCCTTGGAACTAACTTGTCACGTTATAAGGGACCAACAAAAAATAGAGGATTTCTATGAAGTTCAAAGGGCTTACATAACACTAGATTTTTCACAAAGTTTTTTTTTTTTTTTGTAAAAATGCAACTTTAAGTAAATGCGGCATCTAAATGGATTACGTTATGTTATATTACACTAAGTTATGTTATGTTAATCTATATTATGTTATGCTAAGTTATGTTACATTAAGTTACATTATGCTACGTTTTAGGATTAAGATTAATGGTAGGGTTAGAATGAGAATGAAAAGGTAAAATACATTTTAGGATTCGGGTTACTGTTAGGGTTAGAATGAGAATGAAAAAGTAAAATACATTTGTCACAACCCATCTTGGGAATCATGACCGGTGCTAGGGAACGGGTAAGCTTAGGCTACCAAAACCTGTAGCAGGTCTAAAAACCATAAATAATAAATATTTATAAACATATCTTTAACATACATCTTAAACATATTAGACTTTAAGTTACACTTAAACACACATATTATAATAATAGTCTTCAATACTAGTACTACGATCTAGATTTTTGAGGTTTAACAAAATAAATGTACATAATTAAGATAGATGTGTCGTTCGGAGAAAGGTCTTCGGCTGCAATTAACTTCTAATCACCTAAAATGTTGAAGGAGTCAAATCTCCCATAATGGATTAATTATATGCATTGTATGAGTAATCTAGCATTCATGCACAAAAATATAACTCTGAAATACAAAATGATTAAGTGCATCATATATATAAAACTAGAATTAAATATATAAACATATATATGGTTTAATACTTGTCGGACTCTAAATCTCAACACATAGCCTAATAATCCACCAATAATCACCATTTCGCTTATCTCCGATAACTGGGAGACCGAGAATAACTCAACCCACCACACGCCCAGTTAGTTGGAGGATCGAGAATAACTTAACAGATTCCATACCCAACCTCACTTATATCCAAAAATCCACATATCATATAGCCCGAGAATATCTCAACTGAGCTTATCCATATATCACAACATTCACAATATTAGTATCCTGATATCCCGATATTATCCGTGCGCATAAGGTCCTAATACGACCCATCAAGTAGCATGTCCATAACATGTATTTAGACCATAATTATAAATAAATATATATATATAAATTGTAAATTAAAAATATAAAACACACTTTAAATAAAATGATGCATCATTACATTCTTGAATGCTTATGAAATGCCTTTTGTGGATGCAAATACTAAATTAACACTATAAGAAAATAGATTTTTAATAGGGAAAATTTAGTGGGGGAATCCAATTCCCCACTATAAGTAAAACAATTGTGGCGCATCATAATATCCCCACAGATGCTAACATTTTAATGTCGATTCCAAAATTCGCCATTAAGTTCAGATATTGTGGGGCATTTATGAATTGCCACAAAAGACTATGGACTTTGTAGGGAATTTTTATTCTCCCCACTAATTTATATACCAATTAGTGAAAAATTTCATAAAATTGCCACATAAAACACACAAAAGAAGGCGCCAACATTAAGCGCTAAAATTTGTGAAAAACAAATTGAGAAGCATTAAACTAGCATTTGAAACCCTCACCCTAAAAGCTTTTTGCGATAACAGTCTCAAAACTCCCTCTCTTCCATCGAACCATCTAGGAAAATCTTTCTCCTCCATTATTGATTCTGGATTTACAAGCAGATGGTGCCTTGCCATCCAACCTGACCCCTCACCTGCTCGCTTCTCTATCTAGTAAAAATACGAGAAAGCTTTGAGGTTTGAAAACATAGTGCGTTGATTTTCATTCTTTTTACTTGCCTTGGTTTTTATATTTTCCCTATCTCAGCGTGTTTTGAGTGAACAAACTAGGACGAAATTGGGTTTGTTCATATGTTATTGTCTCAGTCTCAGGATTGTTCTATGTGTATGTTGTAGTTACTGATTTTCTATTTTGGATTCTCTTCACATGACTTTGACTTGGGGTTTTATGGTTTCATGCGACACTATTGCTTTGTTGCGTTCTTCACTTTTTACTTTGATTTATGTTTTTGAGTTTTATGTTGTTTTTCTATTCTACGACTAGTCTTTTGATTTGTAATTTTGTTTTTGGTCTACTTTGTAACCAATTACAAAACAGATTATGGTTTTCTTTTTGGTAAGTTATCAATACAGACTACATGACATATTAGAGTTTTTTTTTACCAATGCAGATTACAGGAAAGATTAGGGTTTTTTTACCAATATTACATGACATATTAGGGGTTTTTTGTAAGTTATCAATTACATGACATAATTTTTTGTTAATTTACCAATACTAATTCCAAATTTATCTTTAGAAAGTCTTCCATCAACCATAGAGCGATAGGTTGTGGGGTTCCATTTAATTGTACTTTTCTACTTTTCATTTTCTGCCAATATGGGGTTCTTTATTCTAAAGTGGTACACATTGAGCATATCCATTTAGCTCATATAGAAGTAGAAATTCATTCAAAGTATTCAATGATGCTTCTTGAAGTATGTGGTAAACATTTTTTACTCGTGAAGATAGCCTAAGAAAGAAGGTGAAAACATCTTTTATAAGCATATGTACTTGGTTCACAAACATAATGCTCATTACATGAATAGAATAACATGATGATGGTTATAAACAAGCATAAAATTTGAATGTCTCTATCAGATACATAAGAGATATTCCACACACGATCAAATTTAAAACTTTTTTCATTGTTTTTTATGATAAATTTCATTGTTATCTTGAGCAAATAATTCTTTTGTCATTGTTTTGTCTACTGGTTCTTTTCTTGAGTGAGTCTTTCATGGCTAATTATTCTAGAACTTTTTCTCTTGACAAGAAAATTTCAGGTCTAATCTAAGTTCAAAATGATAGAGACATAATATTTTAACCCTACAACTATGAACCCACCATTTTCAGAATGTATCCAAGTCTTAGTGAACCAATTTGAGCTTTTTAGCCTATTGATCGATAAGCCACTAAATTGAATGTCTCCAAATTTTTAAAAGAACCTTTAGCTAGCTGCTAGAAGTGTTAAGTAGGGGTATTTAGTTGTTGTTGTTTGAATATTTCCTTAAAAAGTTATCCCTATGTGATTTATGTGTATGTTAAAATTTGTAAGACGCAAGTTGGGTAGAAATTCTATCTCTTTAATGCTCTTTTGGGTTTGATGGGAAGTTTTTGCGTTGATAAACCTATACTTAAAGCAAGTTTACAAAATCAATGTTGATTTAGAATCTCGAGTTTACAAAATCAAATTCATTCATGTTTGTAGTCAACCATTGTTTTAGGGATAAGACTAAGTACATTATTTAGCTTGCAGATAGAGTAACTTTCGAAGTAACAAAAATATTAAGGGAAAAGTATAAAAATAAACCTTGTGGTTACATCTGTTTTCGATTGCAGCATTGTGGTTTAAAAATTTACAAAATGGTATGTTGAGATTCATTCCGTTAGCAAACACATATCAAATTGACTAACGGTGTTAAAAGTCAAAAGCTAAAGAGTTAATTTGATCCTTATATTTATTTATTTTATAAATTAACATCCCTTATTATCTAATTATCACATAAAAAACCCCAAAATTAAAAATAAAAATCAAATACACCTTCTTCTTTATCTCTCTCTAATTTCTTATTTTTCTTCTTCTTTCTCTCTCTACTCTTTGTTAATTTCTCTCTCTAAAATCGATTTAATTAACAAAAGAAACTCTTTCTAATTGCGTAATAAAAATTTCAAAAAAGAAATAGTTTGAGAAGTTTTAAAGAACGGTCATAACCATAATTACTCATCAAAATCTGCCCATTTGAAAGATCGAAAACAACATCATTCAATTACACATGAAAACAAAATCAAAAATAAGAAAACAAAAACCAATTAATTAAGAACAATATCTGTAATCGCAAAACTCAACCAAAAGTAGTACTAATTTACGAATTGAACACATATTCAATCAAAGATCGATGGGTAATTTTTCATAATAATCTGACGGAAGATCAAAAGAATCCTGCAGTGAACAAAAGAAATCCAAGAAATCAGTAAAACAAAATGCAATTACACAAATATGAACATCCGATAGAAGCATATGCAGTTCAGTAGTGATTACAGAAAGCTGGAGGAGGAGGGATTGAGGGGAGGGGTCAATAGATGGGGAAGAGTCTGATGCTTCAGTGAGCGCAAGCAATGGGATAGAGAGTGGCTTTGATTGTAGAAAATTCATGGGCTTTAGACAGAATAGCAAAGGGACACAGCCTGAATTTTGTAGGAAGAGCGAAGATGAGAGTTTCTTTTTTGAAATTTCAATTGAATTTCAAATTGAAGCTCATTTCTTTTTCAAAATTTTAGTATGCAACTAGAAAGAGTTTTTTTTAATTCAATTTATTTTAGAGAGAGAAATTAAGAAAGAGTAGAGAGAAGAGAGAAAGAAGAAAAAAAAAAGAGGAGAGAGATAGTGTAATTGATTTTTATTTTTAATTTTGGGGTTTGTTTGTGATAATTAGATAATAAGGTGAGTTAATTTATAAAATAAATAAATAAATATATGGACCAAATTAACTCTTTCTCCTTTGACTTTTAACACCGTTAGCCAATGTGGTATGTGTTTGCTAACATAATGAATCTCAATATACCAATTTGTAAATTTTTATATCACAAGGCTGCAATCGAAAACAGGTGTAACCACATGGTTTATTTTTGTACTTTTCCCAAATATTAATTGGATGCAAACTTGGTCGAGTCTTTTCTATAGCTGTTAACTAGCCAAAGTGTTTGGCTCTATTATTTGCAAGATGCAAGTAATGAGTGATGAACGAGATATCACTTTGAAGATAATTACATTGTTGAATGTTTTGATTACTTAGGAAAGCTTAACTGGATATTGTCTTAGCTCCTAGCATTGATCTTTAATTTGTTAATCCACTAAATAACATGTTATTTATTTTCATTGACAACATGGAGATAAGATGGATCAAACAAATTAGGCGAAAATCACCTTCAACCTGTTCAGAATATATTAGTTTCTTTGATTATCTAAGCAAGCAAAAGCCCTGAGGAAAGATTTTCTGTGTGCGCGTTTGGACTTGAGTGTAAACCTTAGGTATGCTGAATTTGCATATATATATATATATATATCATTGTCTTTTTCCTGATTAATGATACAAAAAATATTGTAATTGTTGGATGTGATGTTCAATGTTTGTACTTTATGGTTAATGTCATTTTGGCTGATTGATTTTAGAATATCATCAAATCCAAATTTGCATACTTGAATAACATATTCACCGCTCTGCAATTTTGTAAATTGTAAAGAAAAAGGAATCTAAATACATATTTGAATGAAAATTTGAGTGACACTGGTCATGCTTCATTAAAACATCGATAAGGATATTTTTCTTGAGTGAGCTAATAATGCATTCATTATTGAAAAGCAAAATAAGAAGATTATGGATACTGGGGATATATACTGCCAATCGTATTATACAATATTTTTCTTTAATCAAGAGCAAGATACAGTTTCTGTTTCGGCATGGTTGTGAGTATTAGAGGGTGAGATAGTAAAATTATTGATGCAAATTGCAACATTAGAAAATTTTGGAAGAGCTACTAAATTCTTTTTAGATGTTGTGTGGGGGAGCTTATGATATGCCTTGTAGATTAGATGATGTGCAGTGGCAAGTAGTTGATATTGTAAAAAGATATTTGTCATTCCTAAAACCAACCATAAAGGAAAATTTATAGGCCCATGCGGCCAGTTGTTGAGCTAACTACATATTTAATTTCACATTTACCATGTCAAAGGACCCTAAAAGCTACACAAACCATCAACTATAAGTTGGTCTTAAATGGCATAACATTACGCATATCCAAATTTCTTATTGCAACATTTGTCTCTAATTGCCATCCTGGGAGTTGCTACATGATAGGAAAACAATAGACAATAGTTAGTATGCGTGGGGATCAAATCTATTGCAAGTATTGCTACTGAAATTGAAAGAAAAGTTCAGGATTAAAATTACCAGGTTCATATATTCTTATTTAATTATGTTTCTGAAGTTTTTCTCAGTGTTCATAGAGAGCGATGCATAATGATGATGAAGAAATCGATCAAGAGCCAGAATATACGAAAAATAAAAAATGAAAAATAGGTTGATGTAGAAGGAGAGGAAGCATATAAAAAAATTACTAAAATTACATGAAGAACAAATATAAAGTTTTAGTGTTGACAGTCTAAGCACAGAAGAGGCATATAAAAAGGTTTTGGCCAATAAATCAGGATACATAAGAGGCATGGTTGAAGGGCCTCCTCCATTGAAATGTGTTAGGCATTTTGGGGAATATGCTTCTAAATTCATTATAACTGAATCTGAATTTCAAGCTAGATTAAAGGCTGAGCTCGAAAAGAATAATTGAAAAAAAGATGTTGAACTTCAAGAAACCATTGCTGCTTTACATAACAAATTTCAAGATGATTTTTGAAAGCTAAAAAAAGAGCTAACCTCTTCACGTACCATTGAAATTGCAGCAGTGAGTATCATAATAATAGTTTATAATCCCCTATAGTATTTAGATATATGCAACTAAGCGCATTATTTTAATTATACAACCTATGGATCTTTATTCAGTTCCTTTAACGGAGTCCGCCAAAACAAGTTCAGCAGCACAACATATTGACGGAGGGTTAAAAGATTCAAATATGGTATGTGTATAATTATGTGTTAGAATTAATTCTATTGCGTTGATGGTTTAATTATAAGTTATTGATATTCATCTTGGTGTTTTGTTATTAGGTATTGGAAATAAATCTATTGCCTTGTTGGTCTAATTATAAGGATCTTTTTGGCTTTTGCTAGTGAATTATAAATCCGAAGCATAGTTCAGTTGCTAGAATTTGCTGGGTTTTTAAGACCTTGCACTACTTCAATATATTTAGATATACGCAACTAAGTACATTATTTTAATTGTACAACCTAAAGATCTTTTTTCGATTCCGTTAAAGGAATCGGTCAATACAAGTTCAGCACCATATCGGTTCGGCTCTTTCTCATCTTTGTTCGATTCCTTTAAGTACATTATTGAACTGGCTTGATGTGTCCATAATCCATTCGTTTTTTAACCTCCGGTGCTTATTATCTTATTCCTCTCCGGACTGTGGTTCCTTTTCTTTTGGCAGATGTCTTCTACAGACTCATCAATGTTTAATGAATGCATCATGACATATGGTGAAATTCCCATTACGTATGATGGGCACCAAGTGAATATGGAGATGTTGTCTTTCAAACATTTGGTAACGTCTACTTTAAATGGTTTGGCTAGTTCAGCTGCTATCTGAATGGACTTGCCTTCTACTATCCATATTGTTTCCAATGAGCCTATGTTTCGGCTCTTTCTCATCTTCTATTTAAGGTTTCTTGTTTTAAGGATGCATGTACATTTGGTGTGCCACCAGTTGGTTACCTTGAGCAATAGTCATGCCTTCCTCTGTTGGGATCTTCCAGGATAAGTATCGGATAGATAAAGCTCCCACCAGACTATATAAGAGTGGCCTTCCCACGATAGCATTATAAGGCAGGGTTGTATCTACCACAAGAAATTTTTCCCTACTTCTCCAGTTTGGTCTGGAGTCTCCTATTTCAACTTCTAAGTGAATGATACCTATGAGAGGTACTGTGTGTTCACTGATCCCAACTAACGAGCGGTACTCACCATCAATTTATCTGACCCAATAGAAAGGCTTTCGAACACTTTTCTTGTGATAATGTTGATAGAACAGTCCATGACAACGAAGACCCTCTAGACTTCAAAATATGCTATCATCATTTCTATCACTAAAGCATCACCATGCCATTCATCTGGATTATTCTTTAAGGCGCCGAAGCAAAAGTCAGACAGAATCTCTTTCATTCTTTCTAGACTGTGGACTTCTTTTTTTCTTTTAGGTCGTGATCCCCTGCTATGACATTTATAACCCCCCCTGGGAAAGTGTCCTTCAGTTTTCTTCTCTTTGCTTGACTTTTCCCTATATTTTTTAAGGAAACGGTCCAGCTTGACGCTTTCAGCCATTTCTTCTAATTCGATGATCAACTGTCTGCAATGTTCTATACCATGCCTTTCACTTTTATGGAAATCATAGTACGGCTGGGTGTTTTCTTAAGTTTGGGTGGGTATTGGATACGTACCTTATTGTCTTTTGATGATTCATTGTTATTTGGGCCTGTTTGACTTTTGAGCAAGGGGTTTGGTTTATGCTCGTCCCAATGAGTGTAAACTCTTTGCCTCTTCATTAGTTATTGAAAATCCCTAGGTCTATAGGTAATGATGCTCTGTTATAGGGCGCGACTACAGCAATTGCCAGCCATGGAATCTATTGCACCCCTGATATTGAATTCTTTTATCCGGATGGCCAAGGCTTGGAAACATTCAATGAACTAGGCTAGTGTTTCCCCTTCGGTTTGTACCATTTATTTAAGTCTTACATTGTTTTTTCCTTCTGGAATAGAGATCATGAAGTGATCCGCGAAGGATTCAACCATTTGATTGAAATTATGAATAGATCCTGGGAGGATTTGTTCGTATCAGAAGGCTGCCAAGTCTTTCAAGGTTGTAGGGAAAAGACAACAGAGGATGTCATTGGCAGCCCTTGTTGCCTCCATTATTCTTCTAAATTTTTTTACTTGTGTTACTGGATCTCCAATGCCTCCATATTGACTGAAAGTGGGGGATCCGAAACTCCTAAGCATTGGTTGTGGCTGGATTTTTAGGGACATATGTGTACATGTGTTTGTTAATGCCGAACTCCTGGCATGTATATTGGGAGTATCTTTGTTTTCCCAAAATTCTCTTCGGATGATTTCATACATCTCCTTTTTTTGCTAATGGGTTTATCCTCATCTTCATCCTTTGGTATGCTTTTCTCCATATGTCTCTTTATAGGTTGACCGATGCTTATGGGGAACTTGCCTAGCGTTTTTGCCTCTTTCCTCCGAGCGATGTCGTGGCCTTTCTCTAGAAGCCCTCAAGTCTTCCTTTCGTCTGGAGTGGCTATATGATATGGTCCATTGTTTCTATGGAGATGGGCTTTTGGCATACTGTATAGGTCGAGATGGTCGGTGACTGGATTCTCCGGTGTTGTCTTAGTTATTGTGCATGGTCTCCTCCGCCTTCTTAGTTTTTCTTTTAACTCATCCATTTCTGATGCATGTGTTGCGCTGATATCATACATCTTTTTTGGATCTCCCCCAAATGTTGGCGGAATCGACAAGTGATCTCATCAATCAACCTCTGCTATTTGGGCTCTAGTGGCTCCTAGTGCCCAGATTCTGGCTCAGATCCTTCCATATCTTCTCCATGAACTTCAGATAGGGTGGGTTTGTTGGATGTAGGTCCGTGCATTTAATTTCCTACTGGAAACATTGCTTTTTCTGAAAATTACGTTTTGTTTGAATTCCACGCTCATCGCACCAATGATATCTCTATTTCCGAAGCACTCTTCTTGTCCTTCTTCGAATCACCTACAAGAAATAACAGACAGTCGGAGAAGGACCGAAGTCTGAGGAACCCACTCCAATGCCTAAGTAAGCAAGTGTTTGAAGGGTTGGAGGTAATGAATTATTTGTAAAGTAGTAATGTTAATGTACGTCTAGGGTTTTGCCATATCTGTCTATTTGTAGTGTTCTAATGAAAATCTCTTCTTCTATTAGGAATCCTTCTTCTATTAGGAGACGTCTTCCGGAAAGTCTCATCTAGGCAGCAGGAGGTTTCCCTAAATGGGAAACAGTTCTTGTAAGTTCATTGGATTCGTTGGTCCTTAATGCTCAACATGGCCGCCGGATCCGGATGCTCTCAATACTTCACGTGTCGCCGTTTATTTCCTACCGTATCAATTAATAAAACATCTTTAAAAGTTGAGAATATCAATTCAACTATTTGTATAAATAAAATGTATTTAAGTCTATTTTTATTTTTGGCACTTGGACCTTTAAGATCCGTAGCAATCCCATTGACTTAGGTGGTGGAAAATTGATTCACATTTTCCAATAGTTCTGTGCAAGATATTGTCCGTAGAAATTGTTACAAATGGGAAAGTACAATTGGATCTCTTTTGTTACATATAAAATATTTAATTGAGATGAAGCCCATCTAATGATATAAATACCACTCTCTCTTTGTATCAGTGGTTATGGACCCCATTGCTCCATTGGAAGTTTTCTATTTTTCTTTTTTAATGATTTCTTGAGACATTCATTGCATTATCATATAATTTAAAACCTCAAAAAACAAAAATTAATATTATATATGAATAGCAATATGATATATTATTTTAATTTGCAATTGCATATATGGTGATGAATATATCAAATGTCTAAAGTTGAATCTAATTTCGATTTATATAATAGATGCATATTTTTTTTTTTTTTTTTTGAACAATATGAAATTCATTCCTTAAATCGAATCAGCAACAATAGTTTCCTGCAACCAAGCCGGAGCAGAAAAAGAAATAAACTCGCTAGCATTGGACAGGGCATGTCGTGCAACAACATGAGCGCCCCTGTTCGCTAGGCGTGGGGAGAAAGACACTTTATAATCGTGTCGACTACTTAATAAAACCTTACAATCCTGAATAATTGACCCATAAACAGACAAGTCTGGAACAACCGAATTGACACTATTAACCACAATCAAAGAGTCACTTTCAAACAAGACATTAATACAATTAAGATAGACACACCAATGCAATGCCTCACGTAGGGCTAATGCTTCAGCTTCCCTAATATCATCAACAATAGGGATTATGCGACTACGACAAGCCATGAAGGTTCCATCCGAAGATCTAAGTAAAGCTCCCACCCCACTTCGAGCTTCAGCTTTAAAGGTAGCCGCGTCACAATTGCATTTGACGAAGCCTAAAGGGGGGCGAGACCAGCTAATATGTCGTACCTGTGGCATTATCGTCCGCGCCGTCTGCTCAAGCCGATGGGCAACAGTGTTAGCATTGGCGTTGGCTTCGATGACGATGGAAGTGGGCAGCCTTCGTTGCGCAGCAGGGGGGGCAGTGACTTGTTGGCCCGCCTGAAGATCTAGACTTGGGCGATTCTGTGCAATGCTGACATCGGATTGGGCCACTGAGGGCGTGGACTGGTGATGGGCAGCAACAGGGAGGTTCTTCATCTGGGACTGACGCCAGGCAGCAAGGTAGTTATCCGCAAGAGAGATAGCCGTTTCTGGTAATTGGATTTTGCTCTCCCAGACTATCTGATTCCTTTGATTCCAAATGACCCAAAGCGTCATTGCCACCTTGGTTATGGTTTCCTGATCATTGGACAAGAGTACCTGCAAAATAGAACCCGTTAGATAATCAGGTTGGAATACATCCGTATTGATCCCGGATAGGTTCCAACATTCTTGAGCGTATACACAGTCCACAAAGAGATGATGGTCATGCTCAGTATCAGAATGACAGAAGGGGCAATGCATTGGAATTGACAACCCCCTCCCTGCCAACCTATGTCTAGTGGCCACACAGCCCGAGGCCAACTTCCACACAAACATTCTAACCTTTGGGGGAACATGCATCTTCCAAATTCTACTCCACCCATCATCCCGATTCACATCACCATATCCATCACAAAGCGCTCTATACCCTGATTTACTTGTGTACATGCCATTTTTGGTGAAATTCCACATTGGTCCATCTACTACTTCTCTGGTTGGTAAAACCATCCTACACACAATTTTGGCATCTGCCTCGGTCAACAACTCTTCCACCTTCCCTCTATCCCAGATTTTCCTACCTTGAATAAACAGGTCAGCCACTTTAGTATCATCCTGCTCCATAACAACATCCCCCTGGATCCTAAAAGGTGCCACAGTGTTCACCCATGGGTCTTTCCACACATATATTGACTTACCATCCCCAATTCTCCATCTAACTCCCAGTCTCAGTACCTCAATGGCTCTCCAAACACTCCCCCAAACAAAACTAGGATTATTGCCCAATTTGGAGGAAAGAAAAGGGTTTCTAGGAAAATATTTAGCTTTGAACATTCTACCCACTAAAGAATTTGGAGTAACCATCAACTTCCAGGCCTGTTTACCTAATAAGGCTAGATTGAATTTTTGGAGGTTCCTAAAACCCAAACCCCCCCTCTTTCTTATCCCTGCTAAGCCTATCCCAACTTTGCCAATGAATCGATCTCCTGCCCACTGGTTTCATACCCCACCAAAAAGAATTCATTATCTTTTCCAAATCCAGGCAGAGGGATTTAGGTAATTTAAACACACTCATACAGAAAGTTGGCAGAGCCTGAGCAACCGCCTTAATTAGCACTTCCTTACCCGCTGCAGAAAGGAATCTAAATGACCACGCACTTAACCTCTTCCTGAGTCTATCTTTAAGGAAACTAAAAATTGCTACTTTGGACTTCCCAATAAGTGAAGGGAGACCCAAATAGCGACCAGTATCCAGAGGATGAAAGACCTGAAGAGAGTTACATACCTCATTTCGCCGATCCAGGCCAACATTCGGGCTAAAGAAAATTCCAGATTTTTGCAGGTTGATAGCCTGACCAGAAGCAGCCTCATACTCGGATAAAATCATCCCAATTTTGTTACATTCATCCATGGAAGCCCTGAAAAACAGGAAGCTATCATCTGCAAAAAACAAGTGTGTAATAGTTGGTGCACCCCTAGCAATGAGGCACCCATGGAGGGAACCCTCATTCGCTGCCCTTGTAATCAGGTTAGATAAGACTTCAGCACACAGTATAAATAGGTACGGCGACAGAGGATCGCCTTGTCTCAGGCCCCTACCAGGGTTAATCGGGCCCACAAAAGTACCATTAATCGACACCGAGTACTCCACAGTAGAAATGCATAACATGATCCAATCAATCCACTGCCCAGGAAAGCCTAATTTTTGCATAACAAGTCTCAGGAAGGTCCAATCGACCCTATCATAGGCCTTGCTAATGTCCAATTTTAGGGCCACCTCACCAATTCTACCCCTATTCTTTCTCTTCATAAAGTGTAAAGACTCAAAGGCCACCATAATGCTGTCAGAGATAGACCTGCCAGGGACAAAAGCTGATTGAGACTCAGACACCAGGAAAGGTAAGACAAGCTTGAGCCTATTGGCCAGGACCTTGGCAATCAATTTATAAAGGACATTGCATAGGGAAATAGGGCGAAAATCCTTCATACAGTCAGGCCTATCAATTTTAGGGATAAGAACAATTATTGTGTCATTTAGATGTGGGGGAAATTCCTTTCGGGCCAGATAGCCCTTGCATGCATTGACAATCTCGGGACCGATGAGGTCCTAAAAATGTTGAAAGAAGCCCGGATTTAGGCCATCAGGACCAGGGGATTTATCAGGGTGCATTTGAAACATGGCAATCTTAAATTCTTCATAAGTAAACGGGGAGCACAGGTCAGCCTGCATTTCAGGCGTAATAAGAGGGACAAGGGTATCCACAGCATCATAACAAGGGCTAATAGGACCAGCAAACAGATCAGAGAAATAAGCTTTGGCAATAATCCCCATATCATAAACTCCTTCTACTACTAGGCCATTCATATCCTTAAGGTGGCGAATGGTGTTCCTCTGCTTTCTAGCTTTGACACAGGCATGGAAAAACTTAGTATTTTGGTCCCCCTCCTGTAGCCAGAAATTCTTAGCCCTTTGTTGCCAATATCTAGCTTCACAATCAAGAAGGGAATTCAACTCACTCTTGGCCTGGAGAAAACTGACCACATCAGCCGGAACATTGCTATCCACAAGCCTATCCAACTTCTTCTTGCATCCCTCAATTTTCTTTCTAAACCTCAGTCGATACTTCTTTCCCCATTGTTCCATGCTGCTGGCACAGGCAGCCAGCTTTGCAGCAAGGTTATGACAGTTACTGCTTAGCCAACAAGACCTCACCAATACCTTGAACACAGGGTCTAAAAGCCACTCTTGTTCAAAACGGAAGTGGTTACGCCTTACATTACTAACCGGATTATCGAACTCTAAAAAAATGGGTGCGTGGTCAGAATAAGCTGAGATTAGAGTTCGAAGCTGATGTGTTGGGAATCTGTCCGCCCAGGCACTAGTGACCATAGCCCTATCCAACCTCTCCCTGACCCACAATCTAGAGCCCCGACTCCTTTCCCACGTAAATTGACTGTCCTGTGTAGGGAGATCAATCAAAAGATTCTCTTCCACCGCCTCCTAGAACCGGCGCATCAACCCTTGAGGGTAGCCTGGACCCCCAACCTTCTCAGAATCAGAAAGAATGCAGTTAAAATCCCCAATAACCAACAAAGGGAGAATCGAGCATGAGCACAGTTGAGTCAGGAGACTCCAGGACCACACATGATTCGCTCGGTTAGAATGACCATAGAAACCTACCAACCTCCAATCCCCCTTCCCAGCATCATGCATCTGAACTTCGATATGATGATCCGAGAAAGAAACCACTGAAGCCATGTCAGACTTCTTCCAAAGCAGGGCAATACCCCCACTCCTACCCCTACAGTCGACTGCAAAAGAACTTTCAAAACCAAACTTCCTTCTTAACCCATCAATAGAGGAATTAGTAACCAAAGTTTCAATCAGGAAGACCAAATCCGGCTTACTTGTCTTAACAAGCTCACCGAGAGACCGAACTGCTCGGGCGTTCCCCAACCCCCGGCAGTTCCAGCTTAGGCAATTCATAACCCTCGGCGGGCCTGCTCCGCAGACCTCGCCGTTTCTGTATCATGTGAAGAAGAAGAATCTACTTGGCTCGTAGAAACTATCCCCTTCGGAATATTAAGCACCTGATCAGACCCATTCCCCTGCAGCTTATTCACAATAGCCTGGACTGATATCGAATCCGAGCCTGCACGCCTACGCTTTCGATCATCTGCCAACTCAAGTCCCTCATCATCACTATCCACAACCATATTCACTATCTCCCCCTCCTGTACTGGCTGAATATTTGGGTTCCCTATTCCTGCTGCCAATTTACCCTTCAGTTTTGCCCCCTCCTGACCCCCGGGAATATTCTCCTTCCCCACCTCCTTGCCCCCACTCGACTGCCCTACTTTCAAGGTTTTAACAGTGGTTTCCAGGGTAGGTCCTCCATCAGAATTGGAGGCCGTAGCCTGGCTACCCGGTTCTCTCAGCCACTTCACACTCAACACATCCCCACCCCTGCATACAGGAGCCTTCAACCAGTCCCCCTATTCCCTAGTGATCTCCTCTGGTTTCAGAGTGAAAATCTTATCACAAAATCTATCAGTGTGCCCCAACAGGCCGCATATATAGCAAAATGATCCCAATCTTTCATATTTGAACGAGATATAAGCCCACTCCTCCTTTCCTTTACGGATTTTCTTCATCCTCTTTAGCGGCTTCCTCACATCAATAGAGACTCTTAGCCTCATGAATTGCCTACGTAGCCCGGTATTATTATTGATATCATAAGCCTGAAATTTACCAATAAAATCCCCAATCTGTCTACCCACTCCCTCCGACATAGACCCAATAGGCAAGTCATAAATCTGAACCCAAAAATCGGCAATATAGAGCTCAACCAAGTCAGGCGACGGTTCATCTTTCCAGAGAGAAACCACAAGCAAGTGATTATCAAAGGACCACGGGCCCCCTTCCAACACACGTGCCAAATCAATAGCATGATAAAATTCAAAGACATATTTATTGTTGGATAGCTCTGATATAGCCACTCCCCTGCCTGGCCTCCATATCGTGGCCATTCTAGCCTTCATAGCTACAGTATTAATAGACCGCTCTGTGAGAAACCGACCAATCAAAGTTAGCCCTCCATTTTTAGCAATAGGATTGGATGATGGTCCACTAAGATCTAGGGCTTCCTCCTCACCATCCGATAACGACAAGTTGCCTATTGACTTCTCCACACTAGCCATGATTAACAGCAAAACTAGAACAAACAGAAATGACGAAAAGCAAAATCGACAGCCAGAAAACCAGGGCACTAAAAACAACCAGTACAACCCCTAGGAAACAGATCACCCAAGACCAACCTCCCTGCTCACAAGCTTCGAAAGACAAACCACAGACTAGAGGTAAAACAGCACAGTAAAACAAGAAGTCCCTGCAAATCAATTCTAACTGCCACAGCCACAAAGCAACACAACCAACCAGCCAAAAACCACAACCAAAGCAACACAGTGCCAGCCAAATCCAAGCAAGAGCCAAAGAGAGAAGAAAACTAACCCGGCTGCCTAATACGGCAAAGACGAAGATGTTAAATCTGAAGAGAAACAAAACCTGGTGAAGACCACAACCCACGACAGCCCCCTGACCAGAGAACGGCAGCCCCGGCTCGAATCAGTAACCGGCAGACGACGGCAGAGGCGGCGGTGGAAGCAGGGGCCAAGAACTCTCAAAACCAGAAAGGGACCGCAACACGTATGAGCGAAACCCAAACGAAACTCAAACCCCCACAAGCGCCAAGCTTAGCGCCGGAAGGACAGGCAACCTCCCACAACCGACGGCGGCGGAGAGAAAAACGGAGCCCGACGTCGGAGCTAGAAGATCACAGCGACGACGGTTATGGAGAACGGGAGTTCAGCGGCGGTTATGGAGAGCAGGAGAGCAGCGGCGTTTTTTTTAGGTATATCCATTATTAGTTCTTAATAAATGTACGACACAATTAATTTCTAATGTTAGAATTCGAAAAAAAAAACCTTAATTTCTTGCTTTGTGTTGAGAGGAGTCGTTTTTTTCCTCTTTTGTGAGAAGAATGTGTAACCCTAGTTTTTTTTAACCTCGTTCGTGTTGCAACCATGTAAGAGGGATTCGTGAAGCTTTCCTTGAAGCGGGGCAAGGATTGGAAGAAGTTACAAAGCATTACAATGAATTCTGTTTGATTGGTCGGTTCCTCATTAACCGAACGATAAAATTTCCGGTGAAGAAGCACAAGATGGCATGACTCTGGCGCCCAGAAAAAGGAATTACCATAAGGAGCTTGGGCTATGGAAGGTTCATTTTTCAATTCTATCGCGTATGAGACATGATGAGAGAAATACTTGAGTTATATCTCAAGACGCTAAATTATGGGATAACTGTACATCGTCTTTTATCAAGTAATAAATTTGGTTAACTCCAGGTATCGGATCCACTGGATTTATACTCATAAGTATCAAACTACTCGGTTTTACAATGTTATTTAGGTAATGTTTACTTTGGTTTGGTTTGTGGTAACTATTATGAACTACTCTTAAACTATATGTGAGACAGATTTTGGGCTCAAAAGCCCTTATGGGATGATACGGTTGCAGTAAGTTATGATACATAATAAACAATATTTCATATGTTGCACAAGTAATATATTAATCATGCAAAGACGATTATGAATAAACCGACCAACTCTATTAAGTTTTTTAGATCATGATTCCTTTTTAACGACGATATTAATTTTAATTGATTCAAAAACTAGGGCCCGCAAGTGTCGTGATTTGTCAATTCCTACGAGTTTTGGGTTGTCAATTGCGGTGAGGTAACATCTATATGAATCCTAATAGATTTCGGAGTTTGTAATCAACCTACACAATAATCAATTATGAGAATCAAAACAAGAAATAAATATTAACAAGTATAATGGAAATGAAAATCATAAATTATATATTTAAACTTTGAAAAGAGTTTAAACGGAATACAACCGAATCTAACACATAGAAAGAGTACAAACTAGTTAACAAGGTAAAAGGGAACAAGATTCAACCCTTAAAACTAGCTAACTGGACTCACAGTCGTCGCTTCAGATTCAGAGGTGGAACTCTCGAGTTTGGGGAAAGATGATGGAACCGTAACTTCGTCGGGATGATAAGGTGTATGGTACTTTACTACACAAAATCTGAGTGCCTCATATGGATGCCAAACACTCCTAAAGCTAAGTCTAGGGCAATATCGTAATTTACAGATTCATTTTACTTATTCACACTTGCTAAGAATATGTTCCACAATGGGTGCCAAGCAGTGTGACTCATCGTGTGGCTGACCATTTGTCCTCAATTGACGTTCTTTCTTTGCTCCTTTGTGCCTTTTGTGCATTATTTTAGTCTGTAAAATAAGAATTCAACATCTCTTTAGGGAGAGATCCAACATGCTCAATCTTCCTAGTTAACAGTGTATGCACAATGGTACCGAAGAAGGCGATATTATCCAATTTCATAAGATATCTGAAACATCTATTTTTGAAGGCCTTTATCTATTAGGCCGTCAATTTATTTTGCAGATCCATCATGACAGCAATATCAATTCTTACTGTTATTGTGCATTTTGAACCCAGGCTCCACGGATACTTGAATTTTACACCATTATCTGCTTTTAGCTTTGCCACTTAACTCTGTAAAAATGAAAACCGTTTGCATTTCAGACTATATTTACATTTCAGACAATACAATTTGCTTTTAACTAAAAACGGTTTTTGTTTTGTAAAACAGAACAACTTTGCAATTCACCTGAAAGCTTCGCATTTACCTATTTACGAAGCAAAACTTTTGGCAGTTTCATTCAATTACAAAACAAATGGAAAATTTTGATTCGCAATCCAGGTGGAATGTTCGCAATATCCATATTGCAAGGCCCTTTGCTAAAAAATGGCTTCGCATTTACATATTTATGAAACTCTTTTGGTAAAATATGGCTTCACAATTCATCAAAAGTCTTCACATTTGCCTATTTGTGAAGTCCTTTTGCTAAAAATGGATTCACAATTCATGAGAAGTCTTCACACTTACTTATTTGTGAAGACATATTGCTAAAAATGGCTTCACATTTCATTAGAAGGATTCTCATTTACCTATTTGCGAAGTTATAGATGATGGTTTAGGGTTTATTGCTTCGCAATTTGGTAATTGCGAAGCAAACTCATAAAATGTGAAGTATTGCAAATGAACTCTGAACTCAAATATTTCGACTTATATACTAATAAATTAAACAAATAAATCCTAAACGAATTCGAAAATCATTATTATACCATTAACATTAAATCTAACTAACTATAGGAGGCCGTTGATTTTTAACTCTCCCTCCTTAAGAGGTTGTTGGGTTGATTTTTAACTCATAATTAGGTATAAAATTACAACTAAATCATACTAATAAAATTAATTTTAAATATGTCAATTTTTCTATATATCACAAATAAAATATTATTTTATATCCTAATTTAAAAATTATAAATTCCAATTTATAAATTTTAAATCCTAAAAAAAACATAATCTAAATTCATAATTTATTAAACCTTATCTTTAAAATATATTAAAAATAATAATTTATTTGATTTGACATTATTTAAATTAGTAGATAATTTTTAAAAAATAAAATTTTATGTAAATTTCCCTATAGAAAAATCCATTTAAAGAGCAACCTTTATGTTCATTATCCCTTAGTTAATTTCTACTTAATATAATGTTTTTTTTTTTTTTTTTACGAACAAAAATTAGAAGAGTGGAATAATAGATGGAAATGAATTTAGGAAACCACCGACCGCAAATAAAACCAATAATTCAATAAATAGAAAAATAATATTTATTATACTCACACAACAAACAACAATAGTAGGTACGATGTACGAGTAACAGAAATAAGATACGGATCTCTATTTTCCATTAAAATTTAAAATCCATCCCCATATCTCCTTTTCTTTTTAATTGAAATTAATTAATTAATTAATTCCAATTAGTAAAAAATAAAATAAAATCAGTTAATTTAGTTTATAATAATCCGAAGGAAGGTGAAGAGAAAGTCCCTGTTCCTGGGGGCGTGTGCACTTCACAAGTCACCGGTTCCGTACAGGTGAACAGGGTGAAAAAGAAGATGTAGAAAGGGCTAAATTACATTAATGGTACTCAAGTTTGCAGTATATTCAAAAGTTAATTCAACTTCATTTTGATAGAATAAAATGAGAAAACTTTCTATTTTATTTCAATAAAATAATTATGGTTAATTCAAAGAGATAAATCACTTGTTTAGTGATACGGAGACTATATTGAAAATAACTTACTTCTACGTACGACATGACCAGTGACGAATACCGGATTATTGGAGGCTTAACAGGTAAAAAAAAAAAAACAGAAATTTGAATTTAGAAAGACCTAAATGACCAATAAAATTAGAAATTTGGATTTAGAGAAGCCTAAGATGTCTAAAAAAACTAGAAATTTGGATTTAGGGGTACCTAATACGTCCAAAATATTTGAATTTTGAACAAACCTTGAGATATTTAATTTTTTTATTAGTTCAATGCTAGTTTCTAAAAAAATTATAACGTTTTTTTATTTTTTTATTTTTAAAAAATAAGTTGTTTGAGTCTCAAAAATAATAAATTAATTTTTTAATAGAAAATACATAATAAAAATGAGTTAAAAAGTGTTATGAAAATAAATTGAGGCTGAGGGAAATTGAACCTAGGACCTTTTAAATATAAACAAGTGTTTTTAACCATCTCATCTACTTTTAAACAATAAAATATTACTACATAGAGTGTATATAGACTAATATTAGGGGGATCGAAACTACTCGTGACCATGGTAGTTTCGACGGCCGGAGGGGCCCGGGCCCCCCTGTCTCCGCCCCTGGACATGACTGTTATACGTATATGTCATATTAATATCAGGCGAATATTAAGAGACTCGAATCAACACTCGAAGAAACTGAATATGTGCGCCTTTATAGCCAAACAGAACAATACGACTCTTTATTAGAGACATCGACTTGGCAAGTCTCAAAAGACCAAGTTAATGATCCATCTATCACAATAATTGCGTCCTATCCTGCGAATCTCGGGCCTAGTAGGCTTGAAGAATATTAAACTCAATATCTGGGCGCACGTTCACCGATCAACAGATGACATGTAGCACATCCCGCTCCTCAACTCATTACCGTCTTCTACAGTCTGATCACAATATAAATAGAGTAAGTTCGGCTTAATATACACTACTTCATTCCATTAACCTTACATTACAACTTCGAGGTCACAAACATAACCATCGTGCAAGGCCTCAAAAAAGGCTGGAAAAACTCGACTTCGAGTGGCTCAAACAGCTACACACTATGTTATAGGCCTATAGAACAACACATCACCTCAAATACCTACATGTGAAATTCCTTTCTCACTCATATACAAGACCAAAGCATTCATCCTAGTTGAGATAAGAGTGGTCAGTCTTCAACAAACTTTTCTACTCTAAAGATAACAACAAGACCAACATTAGGCATAAGTTAAATCTCCTGGAAGAAATGAGAGAAGAAACCATCATACATATGGAGGCATACAGGCAAAACACCATGTCCTCCTATGACAATAAAGTCAGGCTGTGATAATTCTTCTTGAGGGACCCCGTGATGCACAGCATATAATCATCCCAATCCAAAAAAAAGCAAGGAAAATTGGGAGCACGGTGGGAAGGCCCGCACCAAATAACAGAATGTGTAAACTTATATGTGTACAAGTTAAAAGAGTTTGATGGCATGCCAGTTCCTCGGACTTAGAGAGCCAACGCACTTAGAAAGTTCATATCAATGAAGGCTCTTCTCAAAACCGCCCCATGCCCTCCAAATAAAGACTTGCGATTGTAATTTTTATTTCAACTTACTATCTACAAAGATAGTCAGAAACAAATAATGACAATAACATCATTTTTTATCTTCGTTTCGGCTCTAGTATTGTTGTTAAAGTTCCCTTAGATTATATTAAAGGTTAATCGTATACATGCTACAAGGATTTCGATCACAATCCTTGGTCAAAAATACCCTAACAAAACCCTTTTGAACACATAAAATGACTTCGAACCCTTCGAGACTCGCATCTACGTCTATTCGATTAAAAATCATATTACAAAGATCGAAGCAAAACTCATAACTTTTCCATAAAAAAAAATTGACAAGAGAAATAACTGAATATTCATCAAAATACAAAACTTCTTTACATTAACAAAAGAAAGTTAAAGACACAAAAGGAGCATCAGCAAAGATTCACTCTTGATATCGCACGCATCCCATAAAGAGGATCAAAAGGAAATGATGTTAGCAAAAGGCTACAAGAGGGTCTAGCTTGTTAACAACCTACCCAGACACTCCCATTTGAGATCAAACTCAACAAACGGAGCCACTGTCCCTCACACCCTTTCCCTCCCCCACCAACTTATCAGTATGGATTTTGAGAGACGATGAAAGACGGTCTTGCGCATCTCAAAACCCATATTAGGGACAATCTTTGCAAAAGCCAGAAGCTCAACCGAAGAACTAGAAAAATCTTGGGAAAGGTAAGGTGAAAATTCCCCTAGAATGTCCATAAAACTGCTCATCGAAAACAGTTGCCCTAATTCAATATGTTGGGCATAAATACCCAACAACCCACGATGGGCAATGTTCGATTGACAATATAAGAACGGAAGGATATGCACACCTATAATTGAGAAATAACCACGATCTCCTCGAAATCAATATGAAATATTGTTCCTCAAAAGAATCTCATGGAATCACCATAACAAGAAATAACAAGAAGACGAAATAGATAAATGAGGAATGAAGGAAATACACCTAACACCTTCCTCCTTTTGTAATGTTCGGAAGGCAAATGAATCGATAGGCACCATCATTACTAACAAGTAATGATTGAAGAGCATTAATAATCCTCGGTGCGCCCTTTCAAAAAACGAGAAGCTGCGACACGTGGTGAATAAAGACGAATCAATGTCAACTTGAAAGACGCCCAAACACATAGAAAAATCTGCTCTAACAGTTGCATTAATAAGCAGACCAAGCAATGGGAAAATCAATTGTCATGAACCCGCACAATCTCTTTATCAGTCCCTCATTTCTAAAAAAAAATCAAAAATTATCAAAGATCAATCATCCTCCTTCAACTTATCAACAAGTACAGCCAATATTTTCTCATCCTCAATAATGATTAATTAGACTCGAAGGGCATCTTATATCAGGCGAGAAGAACACGCGGTGCCTTTACAGCCAAAATGAACAATACAACTCCGTATTAGAGACATCAACTCCGGAGGTCTCAAAAGACCTCGTGAATAATTCATTTGTTACAGTAATCATGTCTGATCCCGTGAATCTTGGGCCTAATGGACTTAGGAATATTAGGCTTTGATATATGGGCGTACATTCACCTATCAATAGGTGACACGTAGCACATCCCGCTCCTCAACTCATTACCATATTCTACATCTCGATCACAATAAAAATAGAGTAGCGTCAACTCAATGTACACTATTTTAATAATTCATTAAGCTTACATTATAACTTTGATTTACTGTTGTGTTCATCATCGAGTTCTATCTCAAACTGACTTTCGGAGTAGGTTAGCGGAACAATGACCTCCTGTTTGACCTTGTTTCTGTCAAATTGCATATCTCTAAGTGGACTTTCAAAATTCAACCACAGCAATAAGTAAAAGTCAGTTTATTCTAATGTGATAGTCACTTTATTATTTTGGTCATATTTTATGCTAAAATTAGCCGAATGATTTTATTAAAATAAAAAAAATCAATAATTAAATGAAACAAAACGAAGTTAAATACACTTTTAAAAGTAATTTAAATTTGGCAAAAGCTAACGAGCGCCCCCAGGGGCGCTCGTTAAGGAAAATAATTGTCATTAATTACTACATTGAACGAATAAATAAAAGGATGTCATTATTGATCACCAATCATTTTTTTGACTAATTGATTATTAATCATTTTTTTACTAATTAATTATTAATCATTTTTTTATTAATTGATTATTAATTACACCATTTTATTCCCACCATAACATCTCATTCCCTCTATTTTCTACTCCCACCATTTCATCTTCCCTTAGAAATTTTATAATTTTTTCAACTTTTTTTCCCCACTCCTTTTTCCGCCAAAAAAAATAATAATAATCAGATTACACTTTCAATTATAAAGTCTTAATATCTCATTCCCTCTACTTTATGAGTTGTTAATTATGATTTTTCTTTTATTTTATGAGTTGAAAATCCTATTTCTTTTATTTGATTGGGATGAGATATGATTGTTAAATTTGACAAATGAAATGGCGAGAAGGAAGTGGAGGGCATGTTCAGGCCTTAAATTTCAAAGGCCAATTTGATTTTTTTTTTGTTGGTGGAAAGAAAGTGAGGACATAAATTGAAAGAAAAAAATCTGCAGAAATTGAAAGAAAAAATCTCAAAAGGAATGTGAAATGGTGGGAAATATTATAGAGGGAATGAGATGTTATGGTGGGAAGATGAAAAAAAGTTGAAAAAATTATAAAATTTCCAAGGGAAGATGAAATGGTGGGAATAGAAAATAGAGGGAATGAGATGTTATGGTGGGAATAAAATGGAGTAATTAATGATCAATTAGTTAAAAAAAATATTAATGATTAATTAGTAAAAAAAGATTAATAATCAATTAGTAAAAAAATGATTAACGATCAATTATTAATTATAATAATAACATCCTTTTATTTTTTCTTTTAAAATAGCAATTAATGACAGTTAATTTTCTTATCTAGCGTCCCGGGGCGTCCGTTAGCGGGATCGTTTAAATTTTAGTGACCATCAATAAAATTTACCCGAAGAAAGGACAGTATAACGACAAGTGTCGGTAGGAAAGGAGTTTTCTAGACATAGTTTTTTTAAAATTTCAAAATGTTTGTTAGACATTTTATTTAACGGTTTCATCGAACATTTTAAATATCAGTTATGTCTAAAATATTTAATGCGTTATTAATACTATTAAAAAAATCTATTAGAATATTAATAATTAATTACAAAAAAAAATTGTCAAAATATCTAAGGGATTTACTATATTACTAATATAATTATAAATAACTAACAAAAAAAATTTGTACAAAATTGCTTCATTTTATAAACAAACTTATTTGAAGTGTCTGATACGAAACAAATTAAAATTGACAATGAGTAGACTTTTTACGGTTAGTGTCAATCTCAAACTCTTACTTGTTTATTTTTTCATTTAAATCATATGTACCCATTAAAAATTGATATATAAAACAAAAAATATTATCAATTTCACCCAAAAAATATTAATAAACTATCTATAAATACAAGATCATTTATCAAACTGAAAATTAAACCATTTAAGAACGGCTAATACAAGATACTTTTCCTATAAAAAAAAAAAAGAAAGTTTGAGTCAGCATCAGTAAATTGACCTAAAATTACCGAAGAAAGGGGTTTGATACCGGCAGGTGGAAGGTAGGATGGTGGTGGTAGCAGGTTTACAGGCTGGAAAATGCAGGAAAATACAGTAATGATTCTCTTTCCGATTCGGCGATCAAAATTGTCGTTTAGTGCCAACTCAGCAGTTCCGTGCGGCCGTTGTTTTATTTAATTTAAGATTTTTTCGAATTTTGAAAGTAAAGAAAATGGCATACAGGCTGGCATACTGAGTCAAACTTCAGACTCCATAAAAAACCATACCCAACCGTTACCATCTTTATCCATATATATTATTATTATATTATATTATATTATTGCCTGTCCAAATTATTAACGTGGAAATTTTTATTTATGGTTATTTTGTCTCTATAACTTCCAAAACAGTAAAGTATCTTGTGTTGGAATTTTCATTCTTCTACACCTTCCTCCATGCGCGTGATTCTACTTTCTCTCATTATCTCTCCAAAACTGCACTCTTTTTTTATACATTTATCAAAGTTTTTTAGAATTTTTTTAAATTCTTAACACATACTACTGACTCAGCTTTCGGTACAGGGTGAATCATCTTTTTTTCCTGTTATAAAATCGTAAATTTATGAAAATTAATTAAAATAATAGATTTATTATAAAATAAATAGTGAAATCAATAAATAAGAGGCAACAATGTATATTTTCTAATATCCTTAATTTCTATGTAACTATCTAAAATGACATGTAATATGAAAGTTGAAACGGATGAAGTATAAAATTTATATTTTCAAAGTTTCAATAGATATTTTTTTCCTATCCCATTCAATAATATCTTATTTTTCAATATAATTTATTGATACAAAAAATAAAAAAACACATTCCATCACGTGTCAAAGTGTTGGTTACATGTTAAAAAGAAAATGTTAAATAGATGATACAGATCGGTTTTATCTGAAAGTTTTAATCATAAACTTACAAAGATATTTCTTCTCTAGCTAAACTAGAATGAGTGAATCCCGGGTTTTACGGACTAAATCCGTAGGAAATCAAAGATCCCACATTGTTAAAGGTGAAAACCTTAACAAGCTTCTTGAAGAAGAAT
The DNA here is from genome assembly GCF_963576675.1 of Euphorbia lathyris. Taxonomy (NCBI): domain Eukaryota; kingdom Viridiplantae; phylum Streptophyta; class Magnoliopsida; order Malpighiales; family Euphorbiaceae; genus Euphorbia; species Euphorbia lathyris. Next base: position 73,246,870 of record NC_088914.1, on the reverse strand, counting down.
TTAATATTGATTGATAAAAAGTTAAAGAACAAATACAAGTAATAAAGTGATAAGTCAAGTATCGTATCCACATGGATTGATGACCAAATTTTACTAGAAAAACATTGCAGAACAGGGTGTTCGTGGTGTGTGAATTCTTTATATTAAGAGATATTGTGAATTGGTAACAAAGTAACTGATTCAACTTATGGAAAAGAGTATTTGATAATGATAAAAAGGTAGAACAGGCTAGGCACAGCGGAACAGGTCCCTAAACACCTTATTTATTCATGAATGACGCAAAGTGAAGTCAAGGTCTCTGCTTTAATGCTCACTTAAGTCAATTCTCGTGTGTTCTTAAGATTCTAAGACTTACTACAACCATAAGCGTCCCTAAGGTTGGTTTTTCTTGCATTACGATTGAAACAACATTTCAATAAAGAAAACCCTTGATACAACCACCTAACATCTCTGCTTCGGGGTTGGATGTTTGATAAAAGGTTCGGTGTAGATGAAAGCAGTGTCCTATCATTCATCTAACACTAACGTTCATGCATGAGCAATGTAATATAAAGCTTTAGCAAACACTTCATAAATTAACTACATTCATTCATAAATAAGGATTAGGAAACTTACATAACCGGCCCTAACTGACCAAACCTATTCAAAATGACTACTCACTCATAGTGGCAAGTGAGCAATCTGCTGATACAAAGCTATACAACTCCATCAATGGAATTTTCTTCCTTGAGAGCTCTCCTCTCTATCAAAGTGTCTATTTTTTAGTTCCACAAAAGATGATCCATTTTTCTTTGCTCCTACGTCTATTTAAAGAAAAGAAAAAGGGTCAACCCGGTACAAAAAGTATCCGAGCAAATATTACAAAATCAAAAACAAATTGTCTTCACAAATCCTAGATTGCTATTAGTGGTTAAGATCCTTTTGACCCTTGAACACTCAAGGGCCGAACTTTCATTTCATCATGCTTCTTTGACATGCTCTTATCCGCCTTTCTTCCTGCTACTACTGCCGTACCTACTTTCCGTCCTGTCGTTGTCCGTCATCAGAAGTTCCAGCGTTTGACCGCTGGATAAAAGAATGGCTTAACTCCTCATGGTATGCGTGAAACAAGCTGCTTCCAGTATGTTTGACTTAATCTTTACATATCTGCATAAAAACACTTATAAGTGTTGAAACACCTTTCCACATAATTATGATTTGACAAAATTGTTTAAGTATAATTGAAATACATATTCTAAACACACTAAGTTTAAATGCTTTGATTTATTCTACTAATGTGTTTGTTCAATGTTGAGTTAAATTGTTTATAAGACACAAGAATTAAAAGGCCCAAGCCCAAATACGGAAGTCAAGGCCCAAGTCAAACAACTCAGTACAACTCGGTCCGCGTTTGTTAAAACGTTGTCGCTTTGGACAAAACGCAACTCAGCAAGAGAAGGATCTAGAAGACCTTCGGGAACAACTTCAAGATGAAGCTGCTGAGTAGTCTCGACAAAGCGTACAAGACAGCAGCTGGCTAATGAAAACCTCCAGACAAAGTATTTCTACTTTGGGTAAAGTTCAGACGACACAGTATGCTGTCTAGTTGACTTTACCATAAAAGGAGAGACAGTCTGCTGAGCTGACCGAGGACAGAAGATACACAATTCTGATTGGTCGAGAGCTCTGAGCAAGTCAGGATGACAACGACAGGTAGCCGTTTCCCTCCAACGGTTATTTCGAAATTAGAAATGACCGATGCCCAAACGTCTCTATAAATAGTGCCATCAGAAGCTTCATTCAAAACAGAACTTGATCAAGCCATTACGCTGACCAAATTTCTACACAAGTTCTGCAAGCAAAGAAGCAAAGCAAATCTTACACTACAATTCTTATATCTGTGTAAAAGTCTAGAGTGATTATTTCAATCGTCTAAAGTGTCTTAGCAAATCTTTGTATAGGACAAACACTTATCATTTCTAGAAGATAGAAAGGAGAGGTTGAGTACTCGGTTATAGTACTCAGCGAGAGATTAGGATTGAGTAGAGGTATAGAGGAAGGTACTCTTGTTATACTCAGTTGCTAAGATTGTAAAAGGTTTGAGGCTCTACCTTTAAAGAGCTCAGTAGAGGATTCGAAATCTCGGAACGTGTTCCGGGGACAGGACGTAGGCTTAGAAGAAGCCGAACCTGGATAAATCTGCTGAGTAAAGTATTTCTTACCTTTAACTCCTTATTTATATTGCTTGCTTAAAATAACCAAAAACTGACCAAGTAAAGAGGTCAAGTTGAGTTATGCGCGTTAAACGTCTGAGCTCAGGAATAGACTCTAAGTGCTATCTCCTGACTCAAGCTAAGAAACTGACCTAGTCACCAGTTGACTAAGCCAGTATCTTGCTGTTTACTCAGCGCCGATGTTAAAACCTTTTTCCTTAGAAAAAGAAGTCTGCCCTAATTGCGAAAAAGTTTAAATAGTTCCTAACCCCCCCTTGGAACTATACTTGCAACCTTACAAGGGACCAACAAGTGGTATCAGAGCTTAAAAGCTCACTATAAAAGGTCTAACAACCTTGAGCTGATCCCTACCATGGGCGAAAACAGCACTCGGTTTCTCCCTGGAAACCAAACAACTCAGATATTGCCTGAGCAGCTGTCCATTACTAGGCCTCCCCTATTCTTCGGGTCAAACTATACCTTCTGGAAGAATAGGATCAAAAATTTCATTCAGGCTACAAACATGAGTGCCTGGCTATCTATAGTCCAAGGCCCATTTGTACCTGTCGAAGTTGTGGCTGGCCAAACAGTTGTAAAAACTGAGGCCAAATGGACAGAGGATGATCTTAAGAAGCTCCAAAACCATGCTTCGGCTATCAATATGCTTCACTGTGCGCTCGATGCTGCAGAATATAATAAAATCTCAGGTTGTGAGTCGGCACAAGAGATCTAGAAAAAGCTGGAAGTCACCTACGAGGGAACAAATAAAGTAAAGGAGTCCAAGGTGAATCAACAGATGAGACTGTACGAGCTGTTCGAGATGAACAATGATGAGGGCATCTCAAACATGAATGCAAGGTTCACCAACATCATTAATGAGCTCAAGAGACTTGGAAAAATCTTCACTGAGGAAGAACAAGTCAAAAAGATACTCAGGAGTCTTCCTAAAGATTGGCAAGCAAAGAAGACAGCAGTTGAGGAAGCTCAGGATTTAACCACCTACAAATATGACGAACTCATCGGTTCATTGCTGACCCATGAGATATCTATGAAGAACTTCGAGGTGAAGGAAAAATCTGAAGACAAGAAGCAGAAATCCCTTGTCATGAAAGCTGACTCCACTAACGGGAGCTCAACTGATGATGAGGAGATGGCTATGTTCACAAGGAAGATGAAAAGGCTATTCAGGCAAAATGACAAATACTCTAAGAAGCCTTACAGAAAGTTTGATAAGTATAAAGCTGACTCAAGAGACAACAAATACAAAAAGGACAACTCAAAGCCCATTACATGCTTTGAGTGCCATCAAACCGGCCATATTAAGTCAAGCTGCCCCACACTGAGGAAAGATAAGAAGAACGGCAAAAAGGCAATGGTGGCTACATGGAGCGACAGTGATGAGTCTTCATCTACAGAAACTGAGGCCACCGAGTCAGCGAAGATATGCTTCATGGCTGACGAACTTGCTGAGCCGTGCGTCTCTGAGCATGCTGACCTATCCGTCGCGTCAGATGATGAAGAACAATCAAATGAGGTAATTACTCTTCCCCAGCTCAGAAACGATATGGTTAATGCCCTGAGTGATCTCTACACACTTGTCAAGAAGTGTAATAAGAAAGTTAGAGCACTCAGCAGGCGCTGTGACGAAGTGGAAGAGGTCAAACTGAGTGACCTCAGATTCCTTCTTCAGGACAATACAACTCTGCATGATAACATGAAGATCATACATGAGTCTGTCTCTGAAGTCCAATCAGTTTCATTGAAACTGAGAAAGGACGTCACAACTATCCAGAACCAACTAAAGGTTCCAAATAAAAGAAACATTCCTCTGAGAACTTAGTACCAAGGTACTCAGCAGAGATGGAATCCCCAACGAAAAGTCCAGTGTGACTTTTGTGGGAAGAAAGGACACACCACTAAGGTGTGCTGGCACGCTCAGCACTGGGGTGCTGACAAGTCAGTGAAACATCCTAAACAGAAGGTCAGTTGTAACTTCTGTGGAAAGAATGGCCATACTGTCCATGTATGCCGCCATAAAATAAAATATGATGCTTTACCTGTTGCACCTAACAAGCAAGGACCCAAAAAGAATTGGGTACCTAAAAGTAACTAGTTACAATGCAGGTAAGCCTGAGATGTGCTGAGAAGTCAAAGATGTGGTATATTGACAGCGCATGCTCAAGGCATATGACGGGTGATGAAACTCAGTTCATCACGTTTGAGCGTAAACGAGGAGGGAGCGTAAGTTTTGGAGACAACAAGAAGGGTAAGATAGTAGGGTCAGGAACCATCGGAGGTAATCCTAGTATTGAATCTGTCTCCCTAGTCAGCGGACTCAAATATAACTTACTCAGCGTAGCTCAGCTATGTGACAATGGGAGAAAAGTTATATTTGATGCTACTGGATGTAAAATATACGAGGGTAAAACAAATGAGTTAATCTTAACTGCCCCTCGCATAGATAATGTCTTTATGCTAGGCTTAGAGAAAAAGTTTTCAAAAACTATGTGCTTAGTATCAAAGGAAGAAAATTCCTGGCTATGGCACAGGAGACTTGGTCATGTAAGCATGGACCTCTTGGCCAAATTAGCAAGAAAGCAATTGGTTGAGGGTCTGCCCGAACTTAAATTTGAAAAAGATTAATTATGCCACGCTTGCCAAGCTGGAAAACAAACCAAACAATCTTTTCACAGCAAAAATATTGTCTCAACTAAGCGTCCGTTAGAGTTACTACACTTGGATCTCTTTGGTCCAGTCCAGCCGCTGAGTCTGGGTGGAAGAAGATTTTCCTTGGTCATTGTAGATGACTTCTCTCGGTATACGTGGGTCATCTTGCTGACCAGCAAGGATGAAACCTTTGAGACATTTTCAAATTTGGTTAGAAAAATTGAAAATGAAAAAGACCTAAAATTAGCTCACATCCGTAGTGATAATGGTGGAGAATTCAAAAACCAAAAGTTTGTTGAATTCTGTGAAGCCAGCGGCATTGACCATAATTTTTCTGCTCCTAGAACACCTCAGCAAAATGGGGTTGTAGAAAGGAAGAACAGAACTCTGATTGAAATAGCCAGGACAATGCTGGATGAGCATAGGCTTCCAAAGTATTTTTGGGGAGAGGCTGTTAACACAGCATGCTATATTCTTAATAGGGCTCTAGTTAGACCTATATTAAAGAAAACCCCCTATGAACTTTGGAAAGGACGAAAGCCCAATATTGGATACTTTCGTGCCTTTGGCTGTAGATGTTTTATTTTAAATACCAAAGATAGCTTAGCAAAGTTTGATTCAAAAGCTGATGAGGCTATCTTTTTGGGCTACTCAACAAACAGCAAAGCATACAGAGTTTTTAATAAGCGAACTCAAGTTTTAGAAGAGTCAGTACATGTAGAGTTCGACGAAACTAACCCTGCAGGTAGATACCAGCCGCTGACCGAAGATGATCCACACTCAATAACCGCTGACCAAGATCCAGCTACTGAGTCATTCACGAAAAGGCTGACAAAGAGTAAGAGTGAACCTAAGATTACTTTTACTGACCCATCTACTTTTGCAGAGATTGTTGAAACACAGACAGCACAAGACATGAATCTACCTAAAGAGATAAGGATCCCAAGAGGGCACTCAGAAAGTGCAATCCTTAATTCTGCTGGGAATACCCTGATGACGAGGAATCAACTCAGGAAGTACCTCAGCAATGTTGCTTTCGTCTCAGTTCAAGAACCGAAGAATTTCGCTGAAGCTGAGTACGATGAATTCTGGATGAACGCAATGCAAGAGGAGCTCGATCAATTCAGAAGAAACGATGTATGGGAGCTAGTGCCTCATCCAAAGAGTCAAAAGACCATTGAAACAAGATGGGTCTTCAGGAACAAGATGGATGAATAAGGAAATGTATCGGGAACAAAGCAAGGCTTGTAGCTCAGGGCTACAGTCAGCAAGAAGGTATTGACTACGGTGAGACCTTTGCCCCAGTGGCAAGGCTAGAGGCAATTAGGATTCTATATGCATATGCATCTTACATGAACTTTAAATTATTCCAAATGGATGTCAAAAGTGCATTTCTTAATGGAGTTATAAACGAGGAGGTTTATGTTAATCAACCTCCAGGTTTTGAGGATCATAAATTCCCTAACCACGTTTATAAACTCAAAAAGGCTCTGTACGGCCTCAAGCAAGCACCACGTGCTTGGTATGAGAGGCTGACCAGTTTCCTGTTGACTAGAAATTACGTCAGGGGTAAAGCTGATACAACCTTATTCATTAAGAGAAAGGGTAAAGATACCCTGTTGGCCCAAATTTATGTTGATGATATAATATTTGGTGCAACTAACGAATCAATGTGCAAGGAGTTTAGCAAAAAAATGCAGACTGAGTTTGAAATGTCCATGATGAGAGAACTCAACTTCTTCCTCGGTCTTCAAATTAAACAAGGAAAGAATGGCATCTTCATCAGTCAAGCCAAATATGCCAAGGAGATATTAAAGAAATATGACTTGGAGAATTGCAAGCCAATATCCACTCCTATGGGCACTGGCACTGTCCTCTGCGCTGACGAGAATGGTAAGTCAGTAGACAACAAATTATATCGAGGTATGATAGGCTCTCTACTTTACTTAACAGCCAGTAGACCGGACATTCAGTTTTCAGTATGCTACTGTGCTAGATATCAATCTAACCCTAAGGAATCTCATTGCATTGCCGTAAAAAGAATCCTTAGATATTTGCAAAGCTCAGTGAACGCAGGTTTATGGTATACCAATACTCACGATTTCACACTTATTGGATACACTGACGCTGACTATGGACGGGATAAGCTGGAACGTAAAAGTACCTCTGGAGGATGTCACTTCTTAGGAAGCTATCTTGTATCCTGGTTCAGCAAAAAGCAGGCGTCAGTAGCCTTGTCCACCACTGAAGCTGAGTACATTGCTGCTGGTCATTGTGTTGCTCAAGTCCTATGGATTAAGCAACAGCTCGAAGACTATGGTGTTCAAACAAAGACAATTGAAGTCAAATGTGACAACAAAAGTGCAATTGATCTTTCAAAGAACCCAATTCAACACAGCAGAATGAAGCATGTCAGCATCAGACATCACTTCATTAGAGACCATGTACTCAAAGGTGAGATCAAGCTGACCTTTGTCCCAACGGACGAACAGCTTACGGATATCTTCACGAAGCCACTGGCTCGTGAGCAATTCAGCATACTGAGAGAAGCTATTGGTATGTTTAATCCTCTTCAGTAAATTCCTGAACTAAATGAATATGCATGCTGAGTGAATTACTATGCTGAATGATTGTTTTTGCTGTGTACTCATTTGAACAGCAAATACTGAGTAAACTTACACACTGAGTAAGTTAGTTTAAACTTAAACTTAGAAATCATCCCATTATGCAATACTGACCACTCAGAATATCAAACGATTAGTATTCTAAACGCTGAGTGTTATATCCGTTAGAATCATTGCAAAAGCACGCGTATAGCCACCTAGGATGACGTACGCGTCGAATGTGTCATAAATGCCAGGATTATTGTCGGTTCACAATCCCGAGGCAAAACTGACACATGGATTCGATAAGATCCATTTCTCACCTCTATAAATAATGGGTAATTCCCCATTTTTTATTCTTTACGCTTATCGAATACTCTGACAAAGAAATTCTTTCTCTCTAAAAATCCCTCTAAGCTTTCCCATCCTCAACAATGACTAAGGTTACCTACAACATCTCCGGTGCTGGCCACTCTAAGCCCAGCTCCGATGACACTTCCAGGCAAACCTCTGTGCCGGAACCTACCAAAGTAACCTCGCCGAGCAAAGGACAAGCTGGCCAAACCTCTGGTCAGGGAAAGCCTGTAAAAGTCAGGACCTACTCCAAGGTCTTTGAGAACGTCCGCGAATGGAAAGTTGAGCCCTCAAGATGGGTATCAGAAAACTTCGTACAAAACGAACAACCCTTCTGCGAGTGGATTTCACAAAATGGCTGAACGGAGCTGTTTTCGGTTAGGGATGACACCTACCCTGACCTGGTAAGGGAGTTTTACCATAATCTCCGCGTTGCAAATGACAACACTGACTATCTGTGTACAGTGGTGAAACAGAAAACCATCTTCATCAACCCTCTCTACTTAGGAAATCTGCTCAAATTAAAAACTGAGGGAGCAAGGCTGAGGAGATCTGGAGATCAGGATGGAACTGGGTATGCACATAACTTCTGCAAACCTGAGGGCCACTCAGGAGAAGTCTCAGCTTCATCCATGGGTCAGCATCAGAAGATGGCTCATTACTTGCTGACCTACTTCATCTACTCGAAGATCAACTGCACTACATCAGCAACAAACTTCGAGCAATGCGTTATATGGCATATGCTGACGTACACACCGATCAATATGTCAGTCTTTCTCGTCGGCTTTCTACGCAGCTCTGGTACGTTGAGGCTAGGATCGCTCATCACCAGAATGCTACTTGACCACAAGGTTGATCTCGAAGGTGAGGAGAAGACTCGAGGATCTGAGATAACAGCTGCCTCGCTGAGAGCATTAAAATTTGGACAGCCTTTGAAGAAAGGTAAAGCTGCTGCTGCTGCTGGACAAGTTGAGGGAACTGCTGAGCCAAAGAAAGGGCGAAGGACTAAGGCCCCAGCTTCCCGCAAAAGAAAAACTGCTGAGACTCCTTCCAAAAATGTTGAGTCTCCAGCAAAAAGACAGAAGTCAGCTGGTAAGTCAGCTGAGAAACGAAGCAGGCAAGGTGAGCCTGGAACTAAGGAAACTGCTGAGCAACCTCAGAAGAAGCAGCAACCTTCTACACTGACTCCCCTCAATGCCATACCTACAGACTTTGTAGTACCGGGTGACTCTCACTTCACCCAATGTCAAGGTAGTGTAGCTGAGTCTGAAGAACATGAGGTACAACTGGATGATCACTTCATCTCACAAGTTGAGGAAGAACTTGATGGTGACAAAACGGGGGAGAAAGAACAAGCAGCTAGAGCTCAGCATGAGCGAAGTCAGTCGCAACACAAGAAAAAGAAATAGATAGGCTAGCTCAGTATAGACTAAGTCAGATGAAATCTATATGCCTTATCTATAAGTTTTGTTGTGTAAACACTGACTTCTATCAATATATCATATCTGCATCTTTTATTCTTATTCCTGAGTTATGATATATGTTAATATATGTTACTGTGTATTGAGTCATTACGTATCTTCAATTAAATCAGCTATGTTTTATACTTATAGATCTTATTGACTGAATCAAATGTTGATAACATGTTTGACATTGTCCTATGTGCTTATAAAACATTGTTTGTTAAGAATCCATTGAACAACAAATTACTCGGCGCACTCTATATGATTAAACCTTCCGCTTTATACTGAGTAAATAGAATATGTTTAATAAGCTGACCTATATCTAAAAACTGACCTTAGACTTACTCAATTAAACCTTTAAATGTTTAGAGTAAAACTAAGTCAGTAGCTCAACCCTTACGGGGGAGTTTGCTAAGTATAATAGGTCAACTATCATGGGGGAGCTCAATACTGAGTTCCCCACTGAATAGTTTTGCCAACATCAAAATGGGGGAGTTTGTTGAAACACCTTTCCATATAATTTTGATTTGACAAAATTGTTTAAGTATAATTGAAATACATATTCTAAACACACTAAGTTTAAATGCTTTGATTTATTCTACTAATGTGTTTGTTCAATGTTGAGTTAAATTGTTTATAAGACACAAGAATTAAAAGGCCCAAGCCCAATACGGAAGTCAAGGCCCAAGTCAAACAACTCAGTACAACTCGGTCCGCGTTTGTTAAAACGTTGTCGCTTTGAACAAAATGCAACTCAGCAAGAGAAGGATCTAGAAGACCTTCGGGAACAACTTCAAGATGAAGCTGCTGAGTAGTCTCGACAAAGCGTACAAGACAGCATCTGGCTAATGAAAACCTCCAGATAAAGTATTTCTACTTTGGGTAAAGTTCAGACGACACAGTATGCTGTCCAGTTGACTTTACCATAAAAGGAGAGACAGTCTGCTGAGCTGACCGAGGACAGAAGATACACAATTCTGATTGGCCGAGAGCTCTGAGCAAGTCAGGATGACAACGACAAGTAGTCATTTCCCTCCAACGGTTATTTCGAAATTCGAAATGACCGATGCCCAGACGTCTCTATAAATAGTGCCATCAGAAGCTTCATTCAAAACAGAACTTGATCAAGCCATTACGCTGACCAAATTTCTACACAAGTTCTGCAAGCAAAGAAGCAGAGCAAATCTTAAACTACAATTCTTATATCTGTGTAAAAGTCTAGAGTGATTATTTCAATCGTCTAAAGTGTCTTAGCAAATCTTTGTATAGGACAAACACTTATCATTTCTAGAAGATAGAAAGGAGAGGCTGAGTACTCGGTTATAGTACTCAGCGAGAGATTAGGATTGAGTAGAGGTATAGAGGAAGGTACTCTTGTTATACTCAGTTGCTAAGATTGTAAAAGGTTTGAGGCTCTACCTTTAAAGAGCTCAGTAGAGGATTCGAAATCTCGGAACGTGTTCCGGGGACAGGACGTAGGCTTAGAAGAAGCCGAACCTGGATAAATCTGCTGAGTAAAGTATTTCTTACCTTTAACTCCTTATTTATATTGCTTGCTTAAAATAACCAAAAACTGACCAAGTAAAGAGGTCAAGTTGAGTTATGCGCGTTAAACGTCTGAGCTCAGGAATAGACTCTAAGTGCTATCTCCTGACTCAAGCTAAGAAACTGACCTAGTCACCAGTTGACTAAGCCAGTATCTTGCTGTTTACTCAGCGCCGCTGTTAAAACCTTTTTCCTTAGAAAAAGAAGTCTGCCCTAATTGCGAAAAAGTTTAAATAGTTCCTAACCCCCCCTTGGAACTATACTTGCAACCTTACAAGGGACCAACAATAAGACCTTCTTTCTTGTAATTTAGCTATAAAAAGACCCTTAATAACATGTTAATTTGTAGTCAAATTCATGCCTAACAGTCGGGTTAAGACTAATCTTGACGCCTCGATGGTCTCGGGTTTGGCGGGTTGCGGGGGTGTCTTTAGGGATCATCGTGGTTGTGTTGTTGGTGCTTTTGCTTTTTCGTTTGACTGCTCTTTAGTGCACATGGTAAAATTTAAGGCTACCATTTTTGCTGTTCTGACTGCTCATTCTATGGGTTGGAGACGTCTTTGGATTGAGAGTGACTCTAGTTGTATCATCCATCTTTTTCGCTCTCGTTCTACATTGGTACCTTGGACTTTGCGTGTGGAGTGGTATTCCTGTTTAGAGATTATGGCTGATATGATTGTGGTTTCTTCTCATGTGTTCAGAGAGGGTAATCAGGTTGCTGATGCTCTTGCTAATTTTGGTCGTGTCAGTACCTGTCGTCACTCTTACGATTCAACACCTAGTTTCTGTTCGTTGCTTATTCGTATGCAATAGGACGTTCTTTATTTCGTTTTACTTAATTTCCGTTATTCGTTGTTCCTTTATTTTTTTTCTTCATTATTTGAATAATATTCGCAGCAGAATGGAGCAAAAGGGAACTTAAGGGAGGAGAGAAGCAAAACAAAACTTACGAAGATTTGGGGAGAAAAACAAAAGAAGAATAAGAAAAAGATTTGGATGGTAGCAAATGATTATCGATGAGGACGACAACAAATCAATTAGAAGAAGAAGAAGATTTGGGAATTATAATCCCTAAACGCGACATGTATCTGTTAGGTTTAATAATTGTATTTTTTTTTTTAAATATATATTGAATAATTTTTTTGGCCCCTTAGAGTTATGGGCTATGGGCCTGCACCCAAAAATCAAAGCCCTGGGCCAGTCCTGATTATATACAATGAAAAAATGATAAACAGATTGATTGAATGTATTAATGAGCTAATACGAGATAAAAATATAAGGACTCATCACCTTAAGTTGACTCAATCAGATATATTGGGTTATTACAATCTAATGAATAATTAAATTCGAATATTTTGGTGATCATAAAATTCCATTAAGCAAAATGAATATCATCAAAATGAATTTGTATCTAATTCTTATGAATTTTATTATATATATATATATGAAATTAAAGGTTATTAATGTAAAAACTATATATATATATATATATATATATATATAATGTACTAAATTGATAAAGTCTTTTCATGTGCGAAATTGGAAAAGCATTGACTGAAATACTTTGTAGCATAGTAAATTGATGCTGGTTCAATTGTAATATAAATTTATAATTCTTTTATATGGTAGATATAATATTAAATTTTAATTATAATTTAATGTAATTTTTAATTTTTTATTGTATTATGATATATTTTTTAATTAATCTCATATTTTATTATTATTCTAAAGAATTCCATTAGAAAAATAAATATGACAAGATGTATATTAAAATTATCAAAAAGTTCGGCTTTTTAAAAATAAAGATCTTACATTATTAAATTTTGATATATATTATTTTAACTATAACATATATATTTTATAATAAAAGAAAAAATAGAAAAAAAATCATAATATTATATACAAAATAGTCTCTCTTGTGTTGCATTAGAGTTAAGAGACACTAAGAATTCTATCAAAAAAACAAAAACAAAATAATATTTAGTTATTATTTAAAATACGATTAAAATTAACTTGAGTAAAAATATATAAAATATAATAGCCTAAAATGAAATTATTACTTCATTTTTTAAATAAAAATTATTTATTTACATCTTTTTGCTCCTCTTGAGAGCGATACTCCTCTTGAGAGTTTTCTGTGTTTTTACGGTTAGGGTTTCTAGCTTTGATTTTTTCAGACCCTTCACTATCTATCTCCTCATCGATTACTCCTCACCTCCACGCCTTTCGTTTGTCGAACCTCTGGGGATATTGGAATTCTAACATGGAGGACCAATTAGAGCAGCTAAAGATCGTCGACGACGGGTTTGAATTTGAGACAGCACCATCGGAAGCAGCGACAATCGACTATAAATGGTGCCTGGTGGGATCGTTGGTTACGGACCGAAATTTCAAATTCCAGGTCTTTAAACACTGTATGGCTAGCATCTGGAGACCCGGAAAAGGTATGATGATATCTGAACTTGGGGGCAAATTGCTTTTATTCCGCTTCTTCCACCCCTATGACTTGAAATGGGTAATGGATAACGGGCCGTGGACTTTCGACAACCACTTACTTATTTTGTATCAGCTAAAAGAGAGGGAAGAACCAGCTGATGCTCAATTGACTCATGTCAATTTTTGGGTACAAATTCATGGCTTGACTCAACAATTATTCACTGAGATGGTAGCTAATGCTCTAGGGAATTTTATTGGGTCATACATTATGATGGATACCAAGAATAAATGGATGAATGATCTGAGTTACCTTCGGGTCCGTGTCTGCCTGGATATACGGCAACCACTGAAAATAGGCAAAAAGGTCAGGAGAGCTGGAGGGGATTGGCTTCATTGCAAATTCAAATACGAGAAGTTACCAACTTTCTGCTTCATATGTGGCCTGATCGGCCATTTGGATCGTCATTGTGAGATTTTCTTCAGTAGTGAAGAGGATGCGATCGTCAGAGAGTGGGATGTCTCTCTTAAAGCGCCTATAAGACGTTCAAATCTCATGGGAGCGGAGAGATGGTTAAAGGAAGAAGTTGATACAGCCATAACCGGCTCGATATAAGCAACAGGGGAATCAGGAGGCACTTTTGGGAGCTATGAGCGCAGGACGATTCAGAGGCAGAATCTCACTCATCTAGCCAGAAATTTTAGGGTTAGCATCTTTGACCACACGGGCACTGACAGTGAAAAAGCAAAGGGTGAGAAAGCAGAGGTGGGGCTGGAAGTGATAGAAGAGAGAAAGAGAAGACGGGGAGGGGAGAGCCTAGACAGTGCGCTGACTGGGGAGAAGATCCATGAAGTCATGATACAGACAATGGAGGTAGACCTGCCTACAAGTTCTCTTAACGAGGGAGGAGATAAAACAGGAAATGATCAGGAATAGATTAATCCAAACATGCAGGGTAATGGAAAACAACAACAGAGAAAGGCGGACCAGCTGGTTCGCCCGAAGAAATGAAGATTTTTAGCTGGAACTGCCAAGGTCTGGGCAACACCAGGGCAGTTCCTATATTGTTGGAGCTCATGCGAGTTCACAGGCCCGACATCATATTCTTGTTCGAAACACTAGTCTGTCAATCCCGTATTGAGTTTATTAAATCAAAACTTGGTTTTGAATGTTGCTTCTCAGTTGACTGTATCGGAAGAAGCGGGGGTATTTATGCCTTATGGAGAAAGGAGAAGTTATGCCACCTCAACTCCTTTTCCTCCAACCATATTGATCTGACAGTGGAGGATACTATTTCAGGCAATTGGCGCATTACTGGATTTTACGGATTTCCGGAGAGAGCTAGATGAAGGTCTTCTTGGGATTTACTAAGAAGCCTTGCTGCCGTCTCTTTTTTTTCCTTGGGCCATCATTAGCGATTTTAATGACATGCTTGTTCACAGTGATAAGGTTGGTCTACACGAGCACCCGGAGTGGTGTTACAGAGGCTTCAGAGAAGCCGTGGAGGCTTATGGGCTAAATGATATACCTTTGCAGGGATATCAATTCACATGGATCCGACACAGGGGTAAGCCAAATGAAGTCCAAGAGAAATTGGATAGAAGTCTTTGTACGGGTATATGGCAAAACCGTTTCCCCGATCACTATTGCAGAAATATCACAGCCCCCAAATCAGACCATTCACCTATAATACTGCACACGGCTCCAATGGAAAAATTACACTATCAGCGACATTTTCGGTTTGAAAATCAATGGACCCGTGAGGAGGACTTCAGGTCGGTTGTTACCAATGCATGGAGATCTGCTAACTACCCATCAATGGAAGCTCGACTCAATCAGGTGGCGATGACGCTCACTAGGTGGAGCAGGAACCACAGGTCCAACTTCTGTCAGTGAATCGGTGATCTATAGGTATGATTAGAGCAGCTTTGATCAGCAAATGGTGAAGCGGCTGGGAGGGAATATGAAGCAACTAGAACGGAAATGGTTCAGATCTTAGTCCAGGAAGAGGACCACTGGAGACAAAGGTCTAAATTGCTTTGGCTTCAGGAGGGGGATTCAAATACCAGGTTCTATCATTTATTTGCAAATGGCAGGAGAAAACAGAACTTCCTATCCAGACTGAAAAACAAGCCAGGGGAATGGGCCGATGACAAAACAGAAATTGGTCAGGTGGCTGTCTCTTATTTTGAATCGGTTTTTTCAGAGAGTAACAGCGAATGGAGGGAAGTGGTAGACCGTATTCAGCCAAAGGTCACTGAAAGAGACAACAAGAACCTAATGAGACCTCTTACGAAGTGTGAATATAGAAGGGCTTTATTTGAGATGCACCCGGATAAGGCACCGGGCCCTGACGGGTTCAATCCGGGATTCTACCAACACTTTTGGGATCTAATCGGGGATGAAATATTTGCTGCTGGCGTGCTATGGTTTGAGCAAGGTACGTTCCTTTCTGAGTTGAATAAGACTATTATCACTTTAATCCCAAAATGTGATAGCCCAACTACCATGTCAGAACTTCGCCCTATAGCCCTGTGCAATGTTCTGCTAAAAAATTTCACGAAAGTCTTAGCTAATCGGTTGAAATGTCTATTTCCTGATTTGATTTCTGAGAATCAATCCGCCTTTATTAAAGGTCGATCTATACATGATAATGTGCTAATTGCATTTGAGCTCATCCATAGTATTAATAAAAATGTAGCAAAGAAGTTGGGAAATGTTGCCTTAAAAGTAGATATTAGCAAGGCCTATAACAGGGTGGACTGGAATTACATGAGAGAATTAATGCTAAAACTGGGCTTTGTAGAGAAGTGGGTCAAGATGATTATGCATTGCGTGTCATCAATTCAGTATCTGGTAAAAGTAAATGATCAATTATTGGGCCCTGTGATCCCCAAGGGAGGCCTCCGACAAGGCGACCCATTGTTCCCGTACCTGTTTTTGTTATGTGTTGAAGGGCTATCTGCACTGCTAGTTGAAGCTGAAAACAAGGGATTGACTCATGGCTATCGAGCAGCTCGGGGGGCTCCATCAGTAACACATCTTCTATTCGCAGACGATGCATTCTTATTCTGTCAGGCTACGTTAAATGAAGCAAGAGCCATGAAAGACCTGTTGAGGAAATATGAACGGGCTTCAGGTCAAGCGATTGATCAGGGATTATGTTCAGCAGAAATGTGGCGGCAGACCTAGCTGTCGGTATCTCTAGTATACTTGGCATTACTACCCCTCTAAACACATGCAGATATCTAGGACTCCCATCACTGGTGGGGCGGTCAAAGCGTGCAATTTTTGCGCATTACCGAGACAAGCTATGGAAATTTCTTCAGCATTGGAGAGGGAAAGGAATATCAAAAGCAGGAAAGGCTACACTCATTCGTGCTACAGGTCAGGCTATCCCTATTTACTTTATGAGTGTGTTTTTACTTCCTATTTCTACTGCGGATGAACTACAAAAGATGTTGAACTCATTTTGGTGGGGAAATAAGAAGACAGGAGAGAGGGGGTTAAACTGGATGTCGTGGGACAAATTATGTGCACCTAAATTGTTTGGAGGTCTTAGTTTCCGTAACTTCACTGCCTTTAATCTTGCTATATTGGGAAAGCAGGGTTGGCGTTTGTTCACCAATCCATCTTCGTTAGTCAGCAAAGTTTTCAAAGCAAAATATTACCCAAGAGGGGATTTCATGGGAGCCTCACTAGGGCATTCACCAAGCTTTATATGGGGAAGTATCTGGAGTTCTCAATTGATCATTAGAGAAGGAATTCGGTGGAAAGTCGGAAATGGAAAATCAATTAATGTCTGGAAGGAGAAATGGCTCTGTGAGGAGGGTTACAGGTTCATTCGGACGCCAATGATAGAAGGGCTTGAGCAACTGAAGGTTTGTGACCTCTTTATCCTGAACTCGAAGGAGTGGGATGTGGAGTTATTAGAAGAGATCTTTATCGAAGAGGATATCAGAGAGCTACAAAAAATAGGGGTTGCAAATATAGAAGCAGCAGATCGGTTAATTTGGCATTTTCACCCATCGGGAAGATATACGGTAAAAAGTGCATACCGTCTGGCGTCCACGTTAGAAGATGGAGAGAGGTTTCATGTACAAGGCGCATGGAAGAAAGTCTGGTTTGCAGAGGTTCCGTATAAAGTCAGACATTTTGTTTGGCAACTAATGAGAAACTGTCTACCATCCCGGGTAAACCTTCAACGTCGAGGGATACAGATCAGTAACAATTGTGTCTCATGTAACGGGCCTTGGGAGGACGATTGGCATATTTTCATTGAGTGTTCTGAAGCTGTTCGAGTATGGAATAAGGCGGGGCTGCTTCATCGTGTTACTTCTGTCGCTGCTGATGCGTATAGTCTATCTTCTTGGATCAGTAATCTTCTGAACTCTATTTCAGATCAGACATCAACTGTTTTTCTGATGCACCTATGGAGCATCTGGCAGGCGCGTAACACACGACTTTGGAATCATGAGGTGAGGTCTGCGGACCAAATTTCTGCTTTAGCAAACACGGTTCGGCACTACTGGTCTTTAGCTAACGCCATAAAACTCACTAAAGCTCCTATTAGGGAAGGTGACAGCGATGAGAGCAGGTCTGCGTCTGGGTTATGCGTAAAATGGCATCCGCCCGCAGCAGGCCAGGTCTCGTGTTGCACGGACGCTGCAACGTTTATGGAGGGGAGACAGGCGGGAGTTGGAGCTGTGGTTCGCGACTCGGACGGGAATATTATAATGTGTCGCAGTGCGAAATTGCTTAGCAGTCCGCCAATTAAAGAGTGCGAAGCAGAAGCTTTAATTCAAGCTATCAAATGGCTGGCGGAGGTTGGGTTACGGGATGTCGTCTTTGAGGTTGACGCAAAACAAGTAGTGGATGCCCTTATGAATTCAACCGACGATGACTCCGAATTTGGTGACCAAATAATGCACATCAGATCACTGCTTTTAACAAATGACTCTTACTCAGTCAAATGGGTTCGGAGACAAGCTAATGGGATGGCTCATGCTATGGCTCGGTCCTCTCGTTTCAATACTTGTCCGTTATTCTTTAATTCATTACCGAGTTTCATTCATGTATCGTTGTTACAATTTTGCCAAAATTTGGCTCATTAATTCATTTATTCTTTGATTCAAAAAAAAAATTTATTTATAAATTCCACCCTTTTATAAAAGCAGAAACATATTCAATTTTTCTTTTCCCCCCATAATGTCAAAGTCTTGTAATCCATCAAATATACAAGCTTTTTTATTTAGTTAATCTACTTTAGGATGACGAAAAAAGTTTATCTTCCTTCTTCCATCTACAAGAGTTAGGTTCCTGTGTTTTTTGTTATTATTATTTTCTTTTTGTCCGTATTTATATATTTTATAGGATCTCTTTATCCGTATGAATCATATCTGTTCTCTATTATTCTGTTGTTTATACCTTTTACGAATTTAGCAGGAGCAAAAACTGTTTATCTTGTCCGTGGATCAATAAATATACGTGGTTGCAACAAAAGAAATGAGTCAGATCCGAATGTTCGGAATGACCTAAATGATAAAGTTTGGATTGCAAATGTTTTTTCTACAGATTTAGATTTATAAGAAGTATATATTTTGTATTTTTTTATTCCTTTTATGGTTTTGTTTGCTTTTTGTAGTCGTTTTTATCTCTTCGTAGATCGTATATGGGCTTTAACCTGTACTTATATGAAATTTTATTTTTTACATTTTACTTATTGTATATCTTAGAATTTTCATCTAACGAGAGGATATAAGCAATTTTCTTAAAAAGGAAATATATTCAGTTTTACAGAATTCAATTTTTTTTAGTAAAAAAAGTTAAATTCTTAAATAAATCCTTCAAAACTTAAAACAAGTCGTCTATTCCTCTCAAAAAGAAAAAAAAATCATTTATTTTAATGGAATAGTGTCTTTTTTTTGTTATTAATATATAAAAAATCGATAAAGTACTATAAATTAATTTTAAATTATAATTAGATTAGTAAACCAAACATAATATTAGTATCAAAAAATATAATATTAGTAAAAATTGTTGGATAAATCTCTAAATAATCCAAATAAATAAAAAGTAATTAAAAAAAAACATCAAAACGGTAACCGTTTGAAACAGTTGTTTCAACATTATTTTTGTTGGGTTTCTTTAAATTTTGCTCTACTTTTTATTAAAAAACACTACAAGAAATCTGATTATATGTGACAATAATTTGATTGTCACCAAAATTGTTGTAACAAAAAATTTATTATTCGTTACAATAAATTTTTAATTATCACACAAAGTAATTTTGTGACTATTTTTTGAAATTATCACAAATAAATAAATGATTTTGTAACAATAATTTATTAGTTGTAACTAAATTTTTTATGTGATAATTAAAATTGTAACGATAAATATAAAATATGTTACAGCAAATTTATAATGGTCACAAAAACTAATTTTGTAACGGTTAAAAGGAAATGTCACAATTTATTTATTTTAGTTGTGACAATAAAAATTTATTGTAATCGAACTAGTTTTGTTACAATTAATAATTGTAGCTAAAAAATTAAAATACATGACAATATATCTAAAGATGTCACGAAATTTAATTATGTGACAATCTAAAAACAATGTCACAAAAAATATTATTAATTTGTGATAATAAATTTTATTTATAACTAAAACATTTTTGTTATAATTATCAGTTGTAACTATAAGTTTAAATGTGAGTCTTTAATCATAGCCAATTCTCTCTCTTTTAGATCTATCTTCTCTTTTTCAGATCTGTCTTCTCTCTCTCAGATCTGTTGTCATGGTGAAGAATTTTTATGAAGATTGAGAGTTTTGAGATCTATCTCTTCTCTTTTAGATCTTTCCCTCTCTTTTAGATCTATCTTTTCTTTTTCAGATCTGTCTTCTCTCTCTCAGATCTGTTGTCATGGTGAAGAATTTTTATGAAGATTGAGAGTTTTGAGATCTATCTCTTCTCTTTTAGATCTTTCTCTCTCTTTTAGATCTATCTTCTCTTTTTCAGATCTGTCTTCTCTCTCTCAGATCTGTTGTCATGGTGAAGAATTTTTATGAAGATGGAGAATTTTGAGATCTATCTTCTCTCTCTCAGATCTATTTCTCTCTTTTAGATCTATTTCTCTCTTTTAGATCTATCTCCTCTCTTTCAGATCTCTCTTCTCTCTCTAAAACACAGGATCAATTTTATAACTCAATTTTTTTTTCTCTCTCTCTCTATTAGTTATAACTAAATTAACTATAACTAATAGTAGAATTTAAGACCTAAATCCTAAAAACAAACGGGCGATTCTTTTGGCGATTTTTCATGGCGAAGGAACGGGAGGCTAGGTCTAGGGTGACAATGGGAGGAGCGGGCGGCTGGGCTGCGAAGGAGGCGACGGCTCGTGTGGCGGCGAAGGGGCTGGGCGTGGATCTGGATCCGGATGGAAGATTGGCGGAGGAGGCTAGGAGATCGGCGGATATTTCTCCGCGGGTTAGACGGTTCAGTACTGACCGTATCCGTGAAAGGTCGAGGGAACGGGTTTCTATTCCGGAGGAAGGCGTTGCTGGGGCGGGGTTTGGTGGCTCGGAGTGTGGCCAGATTACGGCCGCGGCTTCGAGGGCGCTGGGACTGGTTGATGGTGTAGGCGGGAGCGCTGGCTCCGTTTCTCTGCCGGTTGCAGGAGAGGGAGAGCATGAGCGGGGGGCGGGATCCTAGGCCTGCGGTGCGGATTTTATCGCCCCAGCTGGGGAGGGCGGTAGGCCTTCGCCTGGCGCTCCTACGAGTGTAGGCAGCGACGCGGGGTTGCCGGCACTAAAGGTGGATGCCCAAGGCGAGGCCCCGAAGGATGGCACGGAGTTTAGGGATGTTGGGGATTTTGTGGCTCCCTCGTTGAGCGGGGCTTTGGCCCAGGGGGCTGCTTGCCTAAAAATCTCAGTTCCTAGGTCTAATCCCGGTATTCATGGTAACCCTGGATTAGGGCTGGGGAATTTATCCTGGAAAGACAAGGTAATGGGGGTGGTAGAGGAAGAACCCATGATTGAGGATGACATTATCGAGGAGGTTTCTGAGGGAGATGTTTTTGACTCAGATATTGAGGATGGTGAGCAAGAGGACCCTTTGTGTTCTGTTATCCGGCTTTCATCGGAAGACAAGCGGGTTCTTAGATCCAAATGGAAACTCTCCTTAATTGTCACTGTTCTTGGGAAAAGGATAAGCTTCAATTACTTTGCCTAGAGGATCCAGGCCCAATGGGCAAAGAAAGGGAAGGTTACCATCACGGATCTGGAGAATGACTATTATGTCATAAAATTTACAAGGGCAGAAGATTACAATTCAGTGATTAATGGTGGACCTTATATCATATCCAATCATGTTTTAGCGCTGAGGCCTTGGGTACCAAATTTTAATCTGCATGATTGCTCTGTTAATAGGATCCTTACTTGGGTTAGATTCCCAGGTCTACCCATTGAATACTATAATGAAAGATTTCTGAATAAGATTGGTGGCCTGGTTGGGAAAGTTCACCACGTTGACAAGACTACTGTGGGGGCAGAAAGAGGCAAGTTTGCCAGGGTTTGTATTGACATTGATCTTGCTAAGCCTCTTCTGTCTAAATTTTCCATTCAGAATAAGGTCTTTTATATTGAATACGAAGGTATTCATAATATCTGCTATGAATGCGGTATGTTTGGCCATTCCTATGATGGCTGCCCCAGAAGAAGGAAAGTGGTGCCTATCATAGGCAGAGATGAAGGTAGCAAAGGTGAGGAGAAGAATTTTGGGCCATGGATGTTGGCCAAAAGGTCAGCCCGAAGGAAGCCACGTGCTTATGCTTCTCGGAATCAAGTTCCAGACATCAGCAAGGAGATGACCTCTCTCCAAATTGCTCCTGAGATCAAGGCTAGGCCTCTTGATACTAAGAGTGGTGTTGGTAGGGACTCAGCTTCCGGTTCAGGATCTAGATTCGGAGCCCTGTCTATTATGGATGGTCAGGATTCAGAGTTATCAGCTGAACCCGTGGAGTTAAGTATGCCAAGCCTGGAATCTGCTGAGCCAGCTACCATCCTTGGTGACTCTATTAATCCTCTCTTCGATCCCAAAGCTTATGCCAAGGGGAAATCCCAGATCATTGGCTCGACAGGGAAAGCAAAGCTTAATGAGGTTAGTGTCCTGAATCCCCTTGTAGACCCCCTAATTGGGAAGTCTATAGGAGTTAATAAGTCTCTTTTGAAGAAACCTAAGGCTAACCTTAAAAAGAACATTGGTTCTTTGGATTCTTGGGATAAAAGAGGGCCGGCTGGCACCTCTTCTAGGCTCTCAGGAGCCCCGAATAAATACCTGCTCTAGGGTGTGTGCATGTGATCAGTTGTCTTCCTTCTGATGGACTTCTTTGTTTGGAATGTTAGAGGTGCGGCTAGCAAGGCAACCCGCATCCATGTTAATGATCTTATTAAGAAATTTAACCCTTCTTGTTTTGCTCTTCTTGAAACTAAGGTTAGTGGTTCTAAAGCAGATGAGGTGGTTAAAAAGTTTAAGAATTGGAAGTGTGTCAGGTCGGAGGCGACTGGTCGAGCAGGGGGGATCTGGCTTTTTTGGAAGCCAGGTCGTGTAAGTATTGATATTATTACTATTGATAACCAATTCATTCATAGCAAAGTGTGTTATCCTAGCAACAAACCTTTCTTTGTGTCCTTTGTCTATGCCGATCCGATCCTGACTAACCAGAAGAGGCTTTGGGAGATCTTGTTCTCTATTAGTACGAATATGATGGATCCTTGGTTGGTCGCTGGTGACTTTAATGATATTGCCCGGATGAGTGATCAGAAAGGGGGGGCAATCATTATATCAACCGGTGCCTTAACCATAAGCAGAATATGGATCTTTGCGGGCTATCGGACCTTGGTGCGGCTGGCCACAAGTTCACCTGGAAAAGGAACAACGTGTTTGTTCGGTTGGATAAAGTGTATGCGAATGTAGCGGCGATCTATAGATTTCCTGAGGTAAACGTGCTGAACCTCCCTTTTCGCCACTCAGACCATAGTCCTATCCTCGTTAAGCTGGTTAAAGGTCATCAGCCCAAAGGGAATAGACCTTTTAGGTACCTTGTTGCTTGGGACACCCATCCTGAGTTCAGGAACTTTGTTAAGGATAATTGGCAACCCCATTCTAATGTTCTCCTTGCTGCTGAGGAGTTTAGAAGAAATGTGGTGGGATGGAATAAAAACATCTTTGGCCATATTATCCGAAGGAAAAATAAACTCTTAAGGAGGATGGAAGGCATTCAACGCTGTTTGGAGATCTGTTTTGACCACAGTATGAATTGTCATCTTAGATCTCTCCAGAACGAGCTGGAAGCGGTCCTTAGATAGGAAGAGCTCCTTTGGTTCCAGAAATCTAGGAAGGCTTGGATTAAGGATGGTGACCGGAACACCAGATTCTTCCACCTTTCTACTATTATTAGAAGGCAAAGGAACCAGATCGATGCTATTAAAGATTCTAATGGTGACTGGATTTATGAGGAAGAAGATATTCGTCGCCTTGCTCTTGAGTTCTATAAAAACCTCTTTAAAGAGGAAGTTGTGGATCTGGACAAAGCCCACTCTGGGGTCACCTTTCCTAGGCTGGAGGAGGAGGTAATTGTTGATGCCTTTCATCCTATCGACCAGAAAGAAATTGATCTTGCCTTCACCAGTATTGGAGCTACTAAAGCTCCAGGGATCGATGGTATCCCTGCTAGTTTCTACCATAAACACTGGGACTCGGTGAAGGAATGTGTCTATAATTTTATCTTTGGAATCTTCCGCGGTTCCAACGAGATTAGCCTGGAGAATAAAACCCTCCTGGTTCTGATCCCTAAGGTTGAAAAGCCCTCCTCCTTTTTACAAATGAGTCCGATCAGCCTATGTAATGTTTTATACAAAGCTATCACTAAGATTGTGGCGAATAGGATCCGGCGGATCCTTCCTGAGATTATTAGCCAAAATCAAGGTAGCTTTGTTCCTGGTAGGCAAATGATGGACAATGTGGTAATTTCCCAGGAGATGGTCCATTCCATGAAAATGAGGAAGGGTAAGAAAGGGATCGTGGCTCTCAAGCTTGATCTGGAGAAAGCTTATGATCATTTAAACTGGAGCTTTATTTTGGATAGCTTAAGTAAAGCTGGTATTCCTGAGAACTGGAGGAGTTTGATTGAAGGTTGCGTGTCTTCTCCTGTTTTCCAGGTTCTGATCAATGGAGATATGTCTGATGAGTTTTCTCCTTCTAGGGGTATCCGTCAAGGAGATCCTATGAGCCCTTTCCTTTTTGTGATAGCAATGGAAAGGCTGGCTCACCTAATTCAAGAAGCTGTGAATAAGGGGAGTCTCCATCCTGTGTCCATTAATAGATTTTGCCCTCCTATTTCCCACTTGTTCTTCGCTGACGATGTGATGATCTTTGTGGAAGGGAATGAGGAGCAAATTGGTGTGGTCATGAATATCCTGGAGTGCTTTTGCATTGCTTCTGGCCAGAAGATCAATGTCCACAAGTCCCGGATGCTTTGCTCTAAGAACATGGATAGAAGCCTCTGTAATAAGCTTAGCGATCTTTCGGGTATCCCTCTTACCCAATCCTTGGGAAAGTATCTTGGGATTCCCCTTCATAGTGACAGAGTTTCCAAAGCCTCCTTTAAGGCCAATTCTCTTTCTTTGGCTGGCCGTCTAACCTTAATTCAGTCTGTCAACTGCGCAGCTCCCAATCATATCATGCAAGCATGTAAGTTGCCTGAGCCGGTTCTCAATGAGCTTGATAAAATCAACCGGCGTTTTCTTTGGGGTGAGGCTGGAGAGGGTAGGAAGATTCACCTAGTCCCTTGGAAGGAGGTCTGCCAGCCTAAAAGCAAAGGGGGTCTTGGCATCAGACAAGCTAAAGATAACAATAAGGTCTTGTTGATGAAGCTCCTCTAGAGAATGTGGCAGAACCCTTCTTCTCTTTGGGTTCGATTGCTTTGTGGCAAGTATCGAAAGGACAAAATCTTTAGGGCCCTAAAGAGAGGATTGGCAATTGTTCTTTCCTTTGGAAAGGGCTCAGTGCTGTGTTTGCTGAGTTCTGCACGGGGGTTGGCCTGGAGGTGGGTAATGGTAAGTCCATAAGCTTCTGGTATGACACCTGGATCGGAGATAAACCTCTTATAGAGGTTTGCTGCTCTCCCCCGCCTAGCAATTTCCGCAACTGGAGGATTGCCGATGTGGAGGACTCTGATGGGGACTGGATTTGGTCTATGTTTGATTCCTTCTTGAGCCTT
Source organism: Euphorbia lathyris (assembly GCF_963576675.1). Taxonomy (NCBI): domain Eukaryota; kingdom Viridiplantae; phylum Streptophyta; class Magnoliopsida; order Malpighiales; family Euphorbiaceae; genus Euphorbia; species Euphorbia lathyris. The sequence continues at coordinate 73,221,334 of NC_088914.1, read as the reverse complement.
GATTCTCTCCTCAGAATCAGGGGAGTGAAGATTAGTAACCTTGAGGAGGACAAGGATAGGCATTGCTGGGCCCTGATAAAAAATGGAGCTTACTCTTGCAAGTCTGCCTTTGAAGCTTTTACTCTTGACAGATCCGACCCTCTTTCGGACACTTGGAAATCCATTTGGGCTCTGAAAATCCCTTACCGAATGAGGAGCTTCCTGTGGCTTGGAGTCAAGGACAGGTTGCTGACTAATTCGGATAGACATAGACGTCACTTGGAGGATTCAGGTGCTTGCAGTATATGCAGAGGCCAAGTTGAATCTTTGTGCCATGCCCTTAGGGACTGCCCTAAGAGTAAGGAGGTTTGGCAGAAAGTTCTTCCGCACCACATTCTCCCCTCCTTTTTTGCCTACCCTGAGAATGACTGGTTCTCCAACGGGGTTAAAGGTAGGTTAATGGCTAGCATGGAGCAGGGAGACATTTTATTTGCTATTATCTGCCACCACCTTTGGAAGTGGAGAAACGAGGAGATCTTTGGTGAGAAGACTGTTTTTATTCAGAACTTACTCGAGTTCTTCTCTAAAAAGCTCCTTACCATTACGGGGAGCTTCAAAGGGGACCCCCTTGCCAATTCTACCCAGAATAAAGAGGTTCAACTCGTTGGGTGGTGTAGGCCGAAGGATGGGGTGGTTAAGTTGAACACGGATGGCTCTTGTCTCAACAATGGAAAGATCGCGGCTGGAGGCATGCTCAGGGACGCGGGAGGTGCCTGGTTGTCTGGATTCACCCATAACCTGGGTTTGGGCTCATCCTTTTCAGCGGAACTTTGGGGTATTCTTTCTGGAGTCAAGCTTGCCAGAAATCTGGGTATTAAAAGGCTTGCTGTGGAGTTTGATAATATGGAGGCTATTACTATGATCTCTAATAATCATGCTTTTTGTCTTAGTAGCCAGAACCTTATCAAAGCAATAAGAAGTCTTGGCTCCTCCTTTGAGTCCTTAGAGTTCAGCCACATCTACAGAGAATAAAATCGAATTGCGGATCGCTTGGCGGCGGCTGGGCACGAGGGGATGTTAGGTGTTTCCACCCTTTCTGATCCTCCTATCTATCTTTCTTCTCTCCTTTTAGAGGACAGAGTTGGGGTTAGCTTTCCTAGGCTGATCCCAGGTTAGCTTTTGTCTCGGTGTTGGTTTGTTTTCTTTCCTGTTTCTACCAAAAAAATAAGTTTAAATGTGTGACATCACGTTTATAGTTGTCATAAAATATAATTACGCAACAATATAAAAGATTTAGTTTTCTTTAAAAAAAGTTTGAAATAAATAAAAAAAAATCAAATAGAAACACGTGACAGTTTTTCCTTCTATAAAAAATTAATAAGATTAATAAAAATATTATTAAGAAAATAAAGTTGAGAGATACAGAGGGAGGGAGCAGAAGCGGGAATGAAATCCATTTCCCCCCTTTATTCTTTACGACCCTGAACCCTCTAAACCCCACGTTCACGTCACACCTTTGATGCTCTCCACCTACCAAATCTTGAGGCCGCCTGCTCTTTTCCTTTGTTCCTTTCTATTTTTCCTTTGCTCTCTATCCCAACCCATATCCGTGAATTTTAATTACAGAGCCACGAAATTTCTTTGAACCCACCGTTGTAGCTCCAACAACATCATTGTAGTTTACTTGCTCCCTCATCCTATGATTGACTTTCAGGTTAGTTAATTTAAGCTTTTTGGATATTAATTGGGTATTTGTAAATTAAGGGTTTGCGTTTGTTGCTATGGTATGGGTTTTGTCATCCATGGTTTATGAGGGTTATATAGATAGTTACGGGTTTTTGGAATTTGCTGATTTTGTGTTTGAACCGGTAAACAAATAGTTGAGTATAGTGTTTAAGAGCATTCGAGTTTTCCTTTAAGACGGAAGGAGCTGGTAACTAACAGTTCACGTTGATCGATTTGCAACTGAAAACCATTTTCAGATATGTTAATCATCCTGAGGCTATGACAGATGCAATTCAAGGTCTCTAACCACTTTTTAAAGCAATACTTAGCATGTGATTGAGTGCAATTGCAGAATAAGAAAATTCCCATCTGAAATTACTAATGTTTCATGCATTTTTATCTTTGTTTTTCTATAGCCTTGCTGGGAACATGCCAATAATGGAGTCTCTTTGTTGAGCTTGAAAATATGATGTAAGTTTCTATAATTTTGAATTTTGTGGCATTACTGAGAGTTACCTTTAATCAATAAACCAGTTAAGCAATCTTATCCATTAAAATGATCAAGATGTTTGTTTCAATAATCTTAATGTTCATTTTGTTTCAATAATCTTAATGTTCAAGATTTTTATAATATTATTGAACATTCCTTTGATATCCTCTTCATGCCAGACTTTGTAATGAACTTGGGTTTTCTACAGGTGAGAACTTTGGGAGGTAACCGGATCACAATTGGAGGAATGAAACTAGAAGATATACAAACCCTTTATCAACATCATAAATGTAGCTTCCTTTAAATTTATAGGAATAAATTTCTCTTTAAAATTTGTATTTTTCTTTTTCCAAATTGTATCGTGAATCAACCAATTATCTTTAGTAGTCCCTTCAATCCAGCATTTTTTCAATCCAAACATTAAAATGCAATGCAATTTTTATTCATATGATTTTTTAAAATTAATTGTTGTCAATATTCTATCGCAAATCGTCTCGCCATGGTTTTGTCAGTCTGTGAAAGGAAATTACATGACACTGTCTCTATCAAAATTCATCATGGATATCTTGATGAACTAATTATTGACGAATGTAATCTATATTTACGCTGATTACCGACATATAATCCTGTTGTAATCAGCTAATTTGTCATTGTGATAACTCAAAAAATTGTAACTGATTTACAATTGTTATAATAAAAATATTGTTACAAGTTTAAATGTGACAATAACAATTGTCACACAAATTATTTTAGTGACAATAAACAAAAGTTGTCACATGATTTTAGTTTAATTTAAAAGATAATATGTGACAACATACTATATTTGTGATAATATCTTATTTTTCGGTTACAATAAAAGTTGTAGCAATTAAAAGTAGTGTGACAATATATTTATTATCACAAATAATAATAATTTTTGCGACAATATTTTATTGTCACATTTGTTAAAAACTTTTAGTAACGGAGTTTTACGTGACAACTCTCGTAACAACTAATTATTGTCACATAAAATTTTATATGACAACATTCCATGATTACGTGACAATATATATTGTCACAAACAACCTGATTTCTTGTAGTGAAAGTAAGAAAAATAAAAATAAAATACCGAGAAAGAAAAACATTTTTCTTTATTTAAAAAAAGTTTTATTTGTATCTTATTTTTTTTATCTTGTTTTTTTTTGTAAGAAGGGAAGAAAAAAAAACAAACAAACAAAAACCTAACCCGGGATCAGTCTAGGAAGACTGGCCCCAATCCTATCCTCAAGAAGAGAAGGTAACAGAAAAGAATGAGGAACGGAAAGGGTAGAAACACCTAACATCCCCCCATGCCCAGCAGCTGCCAAGCGATCCGCCACGCGGTTTTGCTCCCTATAAATATGGGAGAAGGTAAGAGAATTGAAGGCAGGACGAAGCCTCAAGATGGCTTTAATGAGATTCTGACTCTTAAGACAAACAACCTGTCTATCCGAAATCCTGTTGATAGCCTCCAAATTGTCAGACTCCACCGAAAGTCTTTTAACACCCATGCGAATGGCGAGTTTAATGCCAGACAAGATCCCCCAGAGCTCCGCAGTAAAGGAGGAGCCCGTACCTAAGTTATGGGTAAACCCAGCCAGCCAGGCGCCACCAGCATCCCGAAGAACTCCACCAGCAGCAATTCTGCCATTACTAAGGCAGGAGCCATCCGTATTCAACTTGACAACCCCTTCCCTGGGCTTCCTCCAACCAACTAACTGGACCTCTTTAACCGAGGAGGGGTGAACCAGGGGCTCTCCTTCAAAACTCTTTGTAATAACAGAGAGTTTTTTCGAGAAGTAAAACCGGAGGTCAGGAATAAAGACAGTCTTCTCAGCAAATAACTCTTCATTCCTCCATTTCCACATTTGGTGACAAATAATAGCGAAGAGAATAGCCCTGTGCTCCATACTGGCCAACAAATTCCCATTAACGCCTTCAGAGAACCAGTCAATATCAGAGAACCCCATAAAGGAAGGAAGGATGTGGTGAGGAAGGGCCCCTTCCCAAACCTTTCTACTATTCGGGCAATCCCTCAAAGCATGGCACAAGGTTTCCACATGGCCACTGCATCTGCTACAGGCACCAGATACAGCCAAGTGCCTTCTGTGTCTATCTGCATTCGTGAGGAGCCTGTCTTTGACTCCCAGCCATAGGAAACTCCTAATGCGGTAGGGGACTTTGAGGGCCCAAATGGACTTCCAAATTTCCAAGGGAGGATCAGCCCTATTAGGGGTAAAAGCTTCATAGGCCGATTTGCAAGAATAAGAACCATTATTAGTCAAGGTCCAGCAGTGTCTGTCCTTATCCTCCTCCTGATTACTAATCTTCACACCTCTAATATTAAGGAGGGTCTCCAGGCTAAGAAAGGAGTCGAACTTAGACCAGATCCAGTCTCCCTCCGAGTCCACCACATCAGCAATTCTCTAGGAGAGGAGATCATTCGGCGGAGGGGCGATGCACACCTCAATCAACGGTTTGTCACCAATCCAGGTGTCATACCAGAAACTAATGGATCTTCCATTACCCACCTCTAAGCCAATCCTCGTACAGAACTCAGCAAAAACAGCACTAAGCCCTTTCTAGAGGAAGGAACAGCTGACAACCCTCTCCTTCGGGCCACCAAAGATTCTATCTTTCCTATACTTGCCGCACAGAAGACGAACCCAAAGGGAGGAGGGGGATTGCCACATTCTCCAAAGAAGCTTCATTAACAGGACTTTATTATTGTCCTTAGCTTGCCTTATACCAAGACCCCCCCTGCTCTTAGGCTGGCAGGCTTCCTTCCAAGGGACCAGGTGAATCTTCCTCCCATCCCCAGACTCTCCCCACAGAAAACACCGATTAATTTTATCAAGGTCGTTGAGGACCGGCTCAGGGAGCTTACAGGCTTGCATGATGTGATTTGGAGCAGCGCAGTTGATAGACTGGATTAAAGTAAGGCGACCTGCAAGGGAAAGAGAATTAGCTTTCCAGCTAGCACACAAACCGTTAGATTTGTCCAAAATGTCTTTAAAAGAGGCTTTGGACACCCTGTCACTATGAAGAGGGACCCCAAGGTATTTCCCAAACGATTGAGTCAGGGGAATGTCAGACATCTCACTCAGTCTTCTACACAAGCTATTATCCATATTCTTGGAACAAAGCATACGGGATTTATGGATGTTAATCTTCTGGCCAGAAGCCTCACAAAAGCAGTCGAGGATATCCATCACAGCCTTAATTTGTTCCTCATTACCCTCCACAAAAAGCATGACATCATCAGCAAAGAGTAAATGGGTAACAGGGGGGCAATGTCTGTTGATGGAAATAGGGTGGAGAGTCCTTTGGTCACCGCCTCTTGGATCAGGTGAGACAATCTTTCCATGGCAATAACAAAAAAGAAGGGGCTCATAGGATCGCCTTGACAAATACCCCTGGATGGAGAGAACTCATCCGACATATCCCCATTGATCATAACCTGGAAAACAGGAGAGGAGATACACTTTCCAATCAAATTCCTCCAGTTCTCCGGGATACCAGCTTTGGCTAAACTATCCAGAAGAAAGCTCCAGTTCAACCTATCATAGGCTTTCTCCAGATCCAGCTTGAGAGCCACGATCCCTTTCTTGCCTTTCTTAATCTTCATAGAATGGACAACCTCCTGGGCAATAACAACGTTATCCATCAATTGTCTTCCAGGAACAAAGCTCCCTTGATTTTGGCTGATAATATCTGGAAGAATCTTCTGGATTCTATTAGCCACAATCTTAGTAATAGCTTTATACAAGACATTACAAAGACTGATAGGTCTCATCTGGAGAAAGGAATAAGGCTTGGCAACCTTAGGAATCAAGACAATGAGGGTTTTATTAACCAAACTGATATTGTTCGAACCACCAAAGGCACCTAACACAAAGCTGTATATACCCTCTTTAACAGTGTCCCAGTGTTTATGATAGAAACTAGCGGGGATACCATCAATACCAGGAGCCTTAGTGGAACCGATGCTGGAGAAGGCCAGATCAATATTTTTAAGCTCAATGGGATGGAAAGCATTATTAATAGCATCCTCCCCCAAACGAGGAAAGGAAATGCCAGAGTGGGCACTCTCTAGGTCCACAGCTTCCTCTCTGAACAGGTCCTTGTAGAAATCAAGGGCAAGGCGCCGAATGTCCTCCTCCTCAAAAATCCACTCACCACTGGCGTCTTTAATAGCCTCGATCCTATTTCGTTGTCTCCTAATGATCGTTGAGAGGTGGAAAAACCTGGTATTCCGATCCCGGTCTTGAATCCAAGCCTTCCTAGATTTCTGGAACCATAGAAGCTCTTCCTGTCTAAGCACAGCTTCCAACTCGTTCTGAAGAGCTCTTAGGTGACCATTCAGGCTATGATCAAAACTAACCTCCAAGCAACGCTGAACACCTTCCATTCTCCTCAAGAGTTTGTTCTTCCTCCTGATAATATGACCAAAAGTATTTTTATTCCAAACAGCCACATTCCTCCTGAATTCCTCAGTAGCGAGGAGAACATCAGAGTGGGGATGCCAATTGCTTTTAATGAAATCCTTAAACTCGGGGTGAGACTCCCAAGCCACCAGATACTTAAAAGGTCTATTACCTTTCAGCCGATTTCCTTTGACCAAATTAATGAGGATAGGGCAATGGTCTGAGTGACGGAAAGGGAGATTAAGTACCTTGACCTCAGGAAACCTATAAATCGCTGCAACATTAGCGTACACCTTATCCAACCTAACAAACACACTATTCCTTTTCCAGGTAAATTTGTGGCCAGCAGCACCCAGGTCCGAAAGCCCGCACATATCCATACTTTGCTTATGATTAAGACACTGGTTCACATAATGATTACCCCCTCCTCTCTGATCACTCAAGAGGGCAATGTCATTAAAATCCCCGGCAACCAACCACGCCTCCACCATGTTAGAGCTAAAAGAATGAAGGATCTCCCACAGCCTTCTTTGGTTAGTCGAAACAGGATCAGCATAGACGAAGGTAATAAAGAAGGGTTTATTACCCGGGTAACACACCTTACTATGGATGAATTGACTGTCCATAGTAACAATATCAATATTGACTTGACCTGGCTTCCAAAAGAGCCAAATCCCCCCTGCCCGGCCAGTAGCCTCCGACCTGACGCAATTCCAATTCTTAAACTTTCTAACCACCTCATCTGCTTTGGCTCCACTAACCTTGGTCTCAAGAAGGACAAAGCAGGAAGGGTTAAACTGTTTAATGAGATCATTGACATGAATGCGGGTAGCCTTGCTCGTCGCACCTCTAACATTCCAAACGAAGAAGTCCATCAGAGGGGGAGACTATAGACGCAGGCCCAAACCCTAGATCAGGTATTTGTTCGGGGCTCCGGAGAGCCTAGAGGTGGTCCTAGAAGGACCCCTTTTATCCAAAGAATTCAAACCATGAAGGTTCTTTTTAGGTTTCCCTTTGGGATTCTTCATGTTTAACTTACTCACTCCTATAGTCTTACCAATAGGAGCATCAATAGGAGGATGTAGAGTACTCGCCTCCCTACTCAAACCCTTCCCAGCTGACAGGATAGACTGGGGAATCCCTTTGCCTTTAGCAGAAGCATTAGAGACAAAGAGAGGATTAATAGAATTACCCAGACTAGAGGCATGCTCTACCGACTCCAGACTAGGCATGCTTAAATCAATCTGCTTATCAGAAGGATCCGAGTCCTGATCTTCCTCCATAGACAAAACACCGAACCTTGACCCGGAACCCGAAGCTGAGTCCACTCTAGTCTCAATCCCCTTCTTAATATCTGGGGGTCTGACCTTGATCTCATGAGCAATCTGGAGAGTAGTCATCTTCGTACTGATATCTGGTGAATGATTAGCATTAACATTAGCCCGTGGCTTCCTTCTCACTGGCCTCTTGGCAAGCATCCATGGGCCAAAGCTCCTTACTTCCCCTTGACTCTTCTCAGCTTCGCCTATGATAGGTTGCACCAACTCCTCCACGTCCTTCCTCCTCTTAGGACAACCCTCAAGGGTATGGCCAAACATACCACATTCATAGCAGATGTTGTGTATACCTTCATATTCAATATGATAGACCTTGTTTTGAGTACAGAACTGAGAAAGAAGAGGCTTAGCGAGATCAATATCGATACAGACCCTGGCAAACTTGCCTCTCACTGCCCCAATGGTAGTCTTATCAACATGGTGGACTTTCCCAACAAGGCTACCAATCTTGTTCAGGAACCTATCACTGTAGTATTCAAAAGGTAGGCCCGGGAACCTAACCCAAGTAAGGATCCTGTTAACAGAGCAATCATGGGGATCAAAATTTGGGACCCAAGGTCTCAGAGCCAACACATGATTGGAGATAATATACGGACCACCATTCACAACAGCATTGAAATCCTCAGCCCTTGTGAATTTAATGACATAATAGTCATTTTCAAGGTCTGTGATAGTAACCTTTCCTTTCTTTGCCCACTGAGCCTGGATCCTCTGGGCAAAATAATTGAAACTGATCCTTTTCCCCAACACAGTGACGATTAACGCCAATTTCCACTTCGATCTCATGACCCGCTTGTCATCTGAGGACAGCCGGATCCTAGGACACAGCGGGTTATCAGGCTCTCCATCCTCAGAATCGGAATCAGAGAGAAAATCCCCGGAATCATTCTCAAAAGCATCCACCTCCATCATGGGATCCTCCTCTGACACCCCTAGCAACTTATCCCTCCAGGAGGGGCCTCCCAAATCCACGGAAACTCCCGCTTGAGCGGCTTGCGCAGTCTGTGCGGCTTGCGCGGCCTGTGCGGCTTGCGCGGCCTGTGCGGCCAACGAAAGTCGCACGACATGCTCATCCTGCTGGGGAGAGACGGCCGGTACTCCCTGTGGCCCAAGCACCGGAAGCGGCCCTCTAACTCCGGAATCATGCGCGCGTCCCTCCGCGAAAAACGAGTCCAGGGCCGCGGCCGCGGCACCAACACCTTCCAGCCCCCGATCGGCCGCCGCATCCCTAGAAGCCCCCAACGGCACCGACGCACCCCTAGCACCCCCCGTCGAAACCGTCGGATCCGCCTCCCCACCATCCACCCACTCCGATCTACTCCTATCCCTCGACCGATCCCTCCGAATCCCGCTGCTCCGCCTCCTCCCCCGAGGAGATCCCTCGGATCTCCCATCATCCGCCGCCGCCCACGCCTCATCGATCCCGGAGTCATTGCCCCGCCATCGCCCCGCCACCACCAGATCCGACACATAAATCTTGTAATATGTTATATAATTATTTTTATCTTGTAATTTTTATAATTATTTTTCTGTTCGATATATAATCCTATTCTTAGGTAATATGTTATATAAATCTATCTTAAAAATATTGTTAATATATAGGGTAAATAATTATAAGATCCCTGTGTTTTTACCTAATACACTACTTAGTCCCTATGTTTTTAGAAATAATTATATAGTCCTACAGTTTTTGTTTTTGTTAACTCCTTAGTCTTTATGCTTGAGTCAATGGTCAAACTATACTATATAAATTTTAAAATACCAAAATTACCCTTTACTTTATGTTTTAATAATAAAACATCTATTTTTTCTATTTTATATTTTTTTCTATTTTTTCCTACATAATTACAATCTTTCCATTATAAACTCCAATATAAAGTAATTGATTTATTAATTTTTATAAAATTATAGAAATTTAATTTAATAACGTAAAATCTATTGACTAAAAAAATAAATGAAAAATATTTCAAAAATTATTAAAATAGGAGTAAGACTATCATTGTAAAAAGGTTTTACCATTCTAATAAATTTTACGAATGAAGAAAAAATATATGATTTTTAAAAAATTATAATGATATTTAATGTTAGTTTAAAGATATTATATCAAAAAAATAATTGCAATTTAAGAAAATTAATAATGTATTTTTTCAAGTATATTAATTTTGGTGAATACGTAGTTCAAAAATTTCATTAAAACTAATTAGATTAAATTTGAAACTAAAAGATTAATTTTTTAATGTATATAATTAGGGGCAAATTTGGACTTTCATTTACAAAAACAGATGGAAGGATTAAAGAATCTATTACGATAAAACTTAAGGACCTTATAATAATATAATGGACTTACTAACGTGTTAAGTAAAAACGTAAGGACCTTATAATTATTTATTCTAATATATATTTCAAATTTCTCTCTTGTTATTCCAAAGAGTTTATAAGAATTTCAAACACTTTCTCATCCTTTCATTTGATTTCTGTTACTCCATTTTTACTATTATTCATATTCAAGTATCCATTTTTTTCCTCAAAAAAGTATCTATTTTAATTTTGAATAAATCTTATCTAACAAAAAAAGATTGTTACTATAATTTAAATTAATTACTTCGTAAAATAGTTAAATAGAAACGAAGGAAAATATCAGTTTTTTTTTTATATAGATATTATGAGAAGTGGGTAAGTTAATATCAGTTAGTTTGTGTGGGAAAAAAAAAGAAAAGAAAAACAAAATAAAATTTGAAATTGAAAAAGACAAAAAGGCTAAACGCTCCAAACCAAAAACCACCGCTCTATTATTACAATAAAACAGAAAGTGGAATACACGCTCCATAACGGCACTCACTCACTTCACACCAATTATTACTTTTATTAAAAAAAAAAAAGTCTACAGAAAGAAAAGCAAAATGTAAATCAGTGCTAATAAGAAGCGACGCGTGTTCATTTGCCAGCTGTATCGCAACCTCTTCTCTCTCTCTAAACTCAACCGCTTGCCTCGAAACATCGGTGCTCCATAACTCCTCTCTCCTACCTATCACCGCCTCTCCCCGTTCCCCTTCTCCCTCTCTTATAAATAATCTCTCTCTTCCCTTTCCTTCTTCTCCATTGCCTCCTTTCTCCCCTTCAGATCTACCCCCCTCCTCTCCTCTCCAAATCCACATTCCTTTTTTAATCACACAAAATCTAATCAACACCAAAGGAATAACTTTGATTTCGATTTCTATTTTTTAATTCTATTCTATGGCGATCACTGCAAAAGATGTCGATCGGATCAAGGGCCCATGGAGTCCTGAGGAAGACGATGCGTTACAGAAGCTTGTCCAGAAGCATGGTCCGCGCAACTGGTCTTTGATTAGCAAATCAATTCCTGGCCGATCCGGCAAGTCTTGCCGTCTCCGATGGTGTAATCAGCTATGCCCTCAGGTCGAGCACCGAGCCTTCACACCTGAAGAGGACGACACTATTATGAGAGCTCACGCTCGTTTTGGGAACAAGTGGGCCACGATCGCGCGACTTCTCAATGGCCGGACTGATAACGCCATTAAGAACCACTGGAACTCTACTCTTAAGAGGAAGTGCTGCTCATCGGACGATGCTAGTTTAGGTAACCGTGAAGGGTATGATGGTAATTTGGGAGCCAACTGTCAGCCGTTGAAAAGATCGGTGAGTGCGGGTTCTGGTGTGCCTGTTTCTACTGGGCTTTATATGAACCCGGGTAGTCCATCTGGATCCGACGTCAGCGATTCTAGTGTTCCTGTTTTATCTTCTTCGTATGTGTACAGACCCGTGGCTAGAAGTGGAGCCGTTATTCCTCCACTCGAAACTACGTCGTCTTCTGATAATAACGGCCCACCCACCTCGCTCAGCCTTTCTCTTCCTGGTTCCGGAGCCGATTCCTCTGAGGCGTCAAATAGGGCGGCCGATTCAACACCCCCGCTGCGAGTGCCCGAGGTAATTCAGGAAACGAATAACACACCGTTGATGCCGGTGATGAATACGTCTCTGATGGCACCGATGGAGGCGGTTGCTGCTGCTGCTGCGGAGCAGGGAGCAGCGAATAGTGGAGTAGGTGGAGGATTTGTGGGGTTTACGGCGGAGTTTATGGCTGTCATGCAAGATATGATAAGGAGAGAAGTGAGGGATTACATGATGGAGCAAAATGGATATGGTGGTAGTGGCGGCGGCGGTGGAGGTGGTATTGGTATGTGTTTTCAGGCAGCCGGTGGAGAAGGATTTAGGAATGTTGGGAAGAAGCGAGTTGGGATTAGTAAGATTGAGTAGGTAGTGAGTAGCGTCCGAAATTGAACAGAGTAGAAAGAGAAAAAACTGGGCTTTCGTTTTTTCCTCTTTGGTTTAGAGAATAATTTTGGGCATTGTACAGAGAACGTAGAGAGAGAGAGAGAGGGATGGGTAAAAACTTAATTACCATCAACTGGAGAATGTTTTGATCAGCGGTTAAAAAAAATGAAAAAGGCTATGAAATTCAACTGTAATTTTGATGGGAGGGTAAGAGTAAAACCTGCTCTACTTTTTACCCATTTGTAAGCCTGGTATCAGGAACTAAAAATTGAGACTACAGACTCCGAAGCAAAAGGAGAAAAAGGAAAAGAAAAAAAATCCTTATAATTACAATCCTGGTTTAGTATTCTGTGTTTTTCTGGATTAGCAGATGTTCTTTCATAGATAATTTTAATCCTGCTGATAAGTTGTTCCTAAGCTATAATCATGAAAAATAAAATTTGTTTAATATCAATATCCAACTGTTTGATCAGTAACTGCTATAATCCTCGAAGAAATTGTGAACTTTTCAAGTAGGGAAAGCAATTATGTTATTGGCCCATATTTAACACATTAAAAAAATGATGTACATGTTACAACAAAACTAGGAAATGCTTGGACCGATATGTTTAATTATAGATATGTTGATGTTTGATGTTTGGGATTTCAAGACAAAGATGAAGTTAGGGCTGTATAGTAGTTATGGCTAGAATTGATCAGTTAGAGAACGGTACGCGTTTTGGTTGATGGGCCAAACACTATTTATTACGCTAACCATATCTTAATTTCCTAACAACGAACTAACTATTTCTTCAACTAATTCTAGGTAACGGTTCATACTTTATGCTTCTCATCTACTGGTGGTACGTACTACGTACTTCCCTTTTAGTTAATACTGATAATAACTTCAAATTACTAATTGACTAACACCTATTCCTCATTAATAAGGACTGGCTATTTATTTTCGATTGCTACTTTCTTGAAACAGTTTCAATTACTATTTACCAGTTTCTATGACGCTTTGTTAGTGGTCTGAATCAACCTGTGCATTTTGAAACCGTATTCCCTGAAGATAAGATTTTACTTCATGCTTCTGCAAACCAATCACTGAATTGTTTCTAGAGGCATAAATTTCCAAATAAACAGTACCAAATAAGAGTTTATGTTTTCATTGATAAGCAAGGATTTTACAATTCAAAGGGCAAAGTATTTTATTTATATAGTTCTGCAAAAACAGAAGGGCTCTTCTTACATTTTTCTTTACACTAACCATCTATAATCCCAATAAAACTGTGCAAAAATTAACATAGGAAAAATGTTCCTATTGCTAAGAAAGATGTACCAAAGAGAATTTAAGAGGGGTTATAAAGGAGCAGCCTGAATGGAGCCTGAGCTAGCATCTTCTGTCTTTAATGATACCGGTCTAGATTTGATTTCTTTTACAGCATGCAACAAGTCCTCACTCCAGGACCATTTGGGGTCATTTAGAGCACGTATAGAATTGAGGCAAACCAGAAGAGTACCGCCTTCATGTAAAAGAACCTATACATTGAAAAATTGTCATTAAATAGACTGAATTTCGACTACCTCGTAACTTAAACTTCATAACCAGCAAAAGATCGAATTAGATTGGGATTCACTACGTAAAGATTATACAGAAAAATAACTACAAAAACTCTTTTAAATTTCAGCTGCTGCGCACTGAGGCATTATTAGGGGGTCATAGAGCCTAGGCGCAAGGCTCAACGCGTGCCTGACGAACAGAAGCGCATAAAATGAGAAAAAATAAATACAAAATCTAATCAATATTTGATACTAATGTCAAATACTTTATTAGTTCTTTTTTTGAACTAAAAAAAATACTTTATTAGTAGTTAAAACACAAGTTATGATGAACTAAAAGACACTACAACCACACAAACAAGACAAAATCACGTAAAAACATAATATCAAACGTCAAAATACCAAGTTAAGTGTTGACAACAAAGACTAAGATACTAGAACTGCAGTAGACCTCTGTTGGTTTCATGTGTCACACCGCAGAAGGAGCTCCTCTCCTTTACGTCTCTTACTCTTCTTTCCTCCCTCCTATTTTTAGGTCTCTTCTTAGTCTTTTTTACTTATAAGTGGTTGAGGTTAATCAACCTTTTATTTTAATGAGAGCAGTAAAAAAAATTAAAAAATAATCATTAATCAAGAGGCGCGCATTAGAAGAGTCTGTGAAACCCAGGCGAGGCACACAAGAGGAGAGCCTTTTAAACAGAGCCTCGCCTAGGACTTATTAGGTGCAGGACCTTGAGCCTCGCCCGAGGCACGCCTTTAACAACTATGCAAATAACATATAACCAGAAAATAAAGAATTCCCTTGTGCAGTGCATGCTCTTGTATAACCCATATGACCAGAAAACCAAGGGTAGATGGGTCATGGGGTGATTTTATTAATGTGTATGAACAGTGATCAGATTTTCACAAATTTGTGAGACAGTGCAAAATTTGTTGCTGCACAGTAAAGCATAAAAGGAATGAATTGATCATAAAACATACCGTCAACCATAAGGGAAGAAACCCCATTACAGATGGAAGAGACGCCAAAACTATACAAGTTAAAGCAAGGGCTACGTTTTGCTTGACCTGTACGGTCATACATGAGAATAAAAATTATGATCCGTAGGGGAAAAAAAACTGGTCAAAAGACAGGATCTAGTAAGTACCAGGTAAGTTGTTTGGCGGGACTTGGCGATACAGAATGGAACACCAGATATATTGTCCCGTAGCAATAGGACATCTGCAACAGCTATAGCAGTTGCACTTGCACGTTGAGCTAGAACAATCCCTACTGTTGCAGCAGCAAGGGCTGGTGCATCATTGATACCTTCACCTACCATGATCAGACCACCCCCTGCAATAACGCTCCCAAAATTTGTTCAGCGAACCAAGTAAGATGTAATGCATTTTGCAACTTCAGATCATTCCTCGAAGGATATTGTTTAGTATCATACAAAATGGCAACTAGAACATGGAAAATATAAACAAGAAAATGTTGTGGTTTCTGAGTTTTAGGCTTTGTAATTTTGCCCTGATGAATTCAGATAGACCAAGAGGATAAATAATTATCAAAAGCAAAGATTGCAAAGGAATATGAAAAAAAAAGGTCTGTCATCAATTTCCAAGATAGCATTTTGGCAGAAGTGAAGTGTTTGTAGTGGCTCATTTCTAGCTTAAGAAATTAGGGAAAATGTATAATGTTAAATAGATATAGGGAATTCACACCTAAAGCTTGTTTACTCAATTTGAATATACAACATAGATGTAATACTAATAATATGATTTTGAAATATGACATTAGAGCTCACCCATATCCCGTGAGATATTCTTCACATGATTGAGCTTATCCTCAGGCTTTAGGCTGCAGTGAACATCATTGATACCCACAGCTTTTGCAACTCTCTGAGCACTTGATTCATGGTCACCAGTTAGCATTATAACCCGGAGCCTTGCTTGAGCCTTTAACTCTTCTATGACATCAGAAACCCCTGCTCGAGGTCTATCCTCGAGGTGAATCAGTGTAACCTACACAGGTGGATTACCATTAAAAGCAGTATATATAGTTGAACCAAACTCTCTGCTCACCACCCCTTTCCAGAGGAAAAGGAAAACAAGAGACAGAAAATGGTGATTCATTCTGTAATAGGTAAATCATGTCCGATGACCCTGTGGCACACACAATACAACCATGACATATCAGAAAATATTCAAAACATTTTTGGGCTATGTTTGATTTGTCTTCTCTGTCTATTATGAAAAAAAACTGAAGAAAAAGTTATTTGCTTTTGCTATTAGTAATAACAGATTCCTTTTTAAGCAAACTCTTCCTAAACACATCTTTTAGGATCAAGAATTAGTTTCTGCAGGGGTGTAGTCCACTTTGTTTGATCCTCATTTACCAATTAACCTAATTGATAGATACTAGAATATACATAAAATCCTCTCTCAAAAAAAAAAAAAAAAAATAAATAAAAAAATATACACAGAATCCCAAAGGCTTGAAGAAACTAAAAACAGTGAGACAAAGAGAACGGAAAAGAGCTATATACATGTTAAAGCCTCTGTTATCAGGTAAGGGCACATGACAAATTTGTGGTAGTGACCTGTGTTAGGCATCAAGACTTCTTAGGTGCAACAGACAACCACATACTAAGGCTGATGACTTCTTTTATCCCTTAAAGGCGCTGATTGTCCTAGGCTGCAAACATGGAAACTTAACAATGGCAAAAGCATGCTACTTATGACACTTAAATAACTTATAGATATTGGCCCAGAGGAAGCTGCACAGAATCAAATTGAGAATTCCGCTAGCACAAAAATTGTGGATCATTATAATACTCTTACGAGTAGAGTAAAAACGCACAACTTACGTTCAGCACAAAATTGTGCAGTTACATTTCTACTAACTTTAACTAAAATTGTCCACAACATCTCTTGATCTAAGATTAGCTTTTATATTATCTTCATATTTCATTTTAAGCAAAAGCACTTCCAGAAAATGGACGTTTCTTTTTAGTTTCTAGGGCTTCAGGATTTTACATCTGATAAAAGCAAACAAAATGAATTGTTTTGTTTTGTTTTAATTATTATTATTATGAAAGCTAACCTTTTTGTCAACAGAAAGAGCAGCATGAACCAAGTCACTTCCATATGAAGATGCATTAACTGCTTCCTTAATTCTTTTTGATTCATCTTCAGATTTACAGAGTGAAGTGATGAACTCCACAGAACCAAGTGATGCCGACAACTTAACTCCTCCAGTTACTGACTATAAAAAAAATAGAATTGTCAATTCATGTAATGAATGGGATTTAAAGAAATCTAAACTTGCAAAATACTAATTATAAAGAATAAGGCTTTTGCAGTGCGTAATAACAGAACGGAAATCTAGTGACAATGGCTTAAGCAAAATTTCCTAAATTGACATTTTAATTAAGAAAGCAATTTTGTTGTAACAAGTACGTTGTCTAACAAGATAGTACCTCAATGTTATTCAGAGTTGCAGTAAGACCTCTGCCAGGAAAGCACTCAAACCTTTCGACAGAAATAGCAGGCAAGTCTTTGCCAATACTATGGTCTACAACAGCTCTACCAAAAGCAGAAAACTCAATGTGAGTGATCAAATAACAGCTGATGACATTCAAGAGAATGAAACATTATGGGATTGTTAATATATTGAACTGTTTGTGATGGATGACTAAAGTATGATCTGTCCAAATGCAACAAATATGAGTCATAAATTAAACAGATTATGAATATAAGATCACCATTTATTTAAGCCTTAAGATTTTATGAAGATAAATTCAAGATGTTATTAGCATATGAAATTGATAAAATGATAACATAGCTAAGTTTTCCCATTTCTTATGCCTAGAATTACGATACAGAAATATAGAAGATGTGGACTACATCTAAACAATATTCTAACAAATCATGCTATTAACTACGATATCAACATTGCAGTTGAGAACAATGAACAGATTGATATCCTTTTGCCAAAGTTACCTTCCAATTGGATGAGTAGTACCCTTTTCCATAGCAGCTGCAACAGCAAGAGCTTCTTTCTCACAGCTGGGCTGGCAACATGAAGTGGAACTGGCATTCCCGTTTCCTATTTGATGTCCATAAATTGGTTCAATAGCTTTAAACATGAGCCCTCCAGTTGTCAATGTGCCAGTTTTGTCAAATGCAATTGTGTGGCAAGAAGCCAGAGCATCCAAAACCTGACCACCTTTAAGCAGTATTCCCTTGTGACAAAAAATTCATGGTTGTCAAAACGAATTCATCCCACAAAAGATTAAAGCTCTACATTACCTAAACAACTTAATTCTTTTCTAACCGCTTAATATCTTAAAATGAACTTTTCTTGTTCGACATTTATGGAAAGGCCCTTTACTGCTTAAGAATTATTTCATTTATCAAACATTTATAACGGGGCTGTATTTTATATGATATACTCGAGCATACAGTATAAAGATATCAATAAGATACTGAAACCTGAGGAACCAAATAGTTATATAGTTTCATGAGGACAATGTTTCATGTTAGCCGACCCCGAATTATTTCGGGACTAAGGCTTTGTTGTTGTTGTTGTTGTAGATATACAAACTACCTCTTCTGCTTGAAATCCGAAAAAACACTTTCATAATGCCAGAGAGTTAAAGGGTGTACTATGCTGTAGCTATTAGACCAGATAATATATAAATCCATCAGTAGGAATTAGGGGTGTGTATGGGTCAGTTCGGTTAACCACACCAACAATCCTCCAAAAATAATTACTGAACCGCTAACTGAAAATTTAATAACCGCAACTGACTGTACCGCAAAATTTCGGTCCAGTTCAGTGTCGCACAGCTTACTAACCGAAATTATTAATTTCTTTTTAATTTCAAAATTTATAAATTATAATTTTAGTTACAAATCTGAAAATTATACTACAAAGAGTATAATATCCAATTTTATTTCCAATTAATTTCAATATACACTATTCAAAATCCAAATTCACATATTAAACTAATTTATTTTAATAGTGAATTGATATTTAAAAAGTAAATATATAAGTTGATCTCTAACAAAAAACACCATTCATTCCATCCATAAAATTATAAAGGGTTTATGTGAAATTGAAGTGAAGCATCATAAATGGAAGGGTTAGTGAATTATGAACAATTGAATACAAAAAAAATATTCAAACATAATACATAAAGATATGGAATTGAAAATATTAAAAATAATATATGGGTGGATTAGTGGATGGTGGACACAACTAGGCCAGTGGGCTTTACTCTTTAGTGATTTAGCCATTTAAATTATATGTTCCGCAAAATAGAATATTAAATAAGAATTAAACATATATATAAATTAACTGCTAACAGTAAATAACCATGAAAAAGTAATCGCACCACACTGATAGCTAACCGAATGGCAGTGTTTTTTCGGTTTGGTTACAATTCAATTCGGTTATAATCGAATTATGCTCAGTCCTGATAGGATGGCAGGTGAAGGGAAATGGAGGGTTACACCTAGAAATGATGTGTGTGTGTGTACGCGCGGGGTGAAACAAAGATAAGTCTTACATATTTCTAAAGATGGACTGGAGGGAAATGATCCTATATATACTTGAGGCAAACCAATTCAAGATTATTGTTGAACTCTTAACCAGCTGTTCTATATAGTTATGAAGATTGAATTTCATATGTTTTGAGCCGAAGCTTATATGTACCTTTCTTGCACATGAACTAATGGCAGTTGCATATGCCAATGGAGCCACAGCCAAAGCACAGGGTGACGCTGCCACCATGAGCCCTAGAGCTCTGTAAATTGATCCTCTGCAAGCTGCACGATTACCCAAGAATTAACAACAACAACAACAACAACAACAACAACAACAAAGCCTTAGTCCCGAAATGATTCGGGGTCGGCTAACATGAACCATCATATAAAACTGTGAAATCATGTCGTGTCAGCGACACAAATTCACTCCCTCCACTCCGTCCTATCCACTACCATATTTTCCTCAATTCCCAGTAAACTCATATCACTCTCGATCACCCTCCTCCAAGTTTGCTTAGGTCTTCCCCTACCCCTCACCACTACATCCCTTTGCCACTCTTCGGTTCTCCTAACCGGCGCATCAAGCGCTCTACGTCTCACATGGCCAAACCACCTTAGTCGGTTTTCTCTCATTTTATTCTCAATAGATGTGACCCCTACTTTTGTCCTAATTATTTCATTGCTGACCCAATCCTTTCTCGTATGACCACACATCCATCTCAACATACGCATCTCCGCCACCGACATCTTATGGATGTGGCAGTGTTTCACTGCCCAACACTCTGTACCATATAACAATGCTGGTCTAATTGCCGTCCGGTAGAATTTCCCCTTCAATCTATTAGGCATGTCGGGGTCACAAAGGAAACCCGTAGCACTCTTCCACTTCGACCAACAACAACAACAACAAAGCCTTAGTCCCGAAATGATTCGGGGTCGGCTAACATGAACCATCATATAAAACCGTGAAAGTCAAGTCGTGTCAGCGACACAGATTCGCTCCCTCCAATCCGTCCTATCCACTACCATATTTTCCTCAATTCCCAGTAAACTCATATCACTCTCGATCACCCTCCTCCAAGTTTGCTTAGGTCTTCCCCTACCCCTCACCACTACATCCCTTTGCCACTCTTCGGTTCTCCTAACCGGCGCATCAAGCGCTCTACGTCTCACATGGCCAAACCACCTTAGTCGGTTTTCTCTCATTTTATTCTCAATAGATGTGACCCCTACTTTTGTCCTAATTATTTCATTACGCACCCGGTCCTTTCTCGTATGACCACACATTCATCTCAACATACGCATCTCCGCCACCGACATCTTATGGATGTGGCAGTGTTTCACTACCCAACACTCCGTACCATATAACAATGCTGGTCTAATTGCCGTCCGGTAGAATTTTCCCTTCAATCTATTAGGCATGCCGGGATCACAAAGGAAACCCGTAGCACTCTTCCACTTCGACCAACCAGCTTTAATCCTATGAGCAACATCTCCATCTACTTCTCCATCCGTTTGGATAATAGATCCTAAATACCAGAAGCAATCCGAGACCTGAACAACTCTCCCATCTAGGGTGATTGTCCCTGCCTCCCTACTCCTATGGCCGCTAAACTTACACTCCAAATATTCTGTCTTACTTCGGCTCAACTTAAAGCCTCTAGATTCTAGAGTTTGTCTCCATAGTTCCAACTTCCTCTTCACTCCTTCTTTCGTCTCATCAACCAACACAATATCATCTGCAAACAGCATGCACCATGGTATACCATCTTGAAGTGAACTTGTTAGTTCATCCATAACGATGGCAAAAAGAAATGGGCTTAGTGCGGAACCTTGATGCACTCCAATCGTAATAGGAAACTCAACACTAGTACGTACACTCGTGCATGCTCCCTCATACATGTCCTTTATGATGTCAATATATTTCCGCGAAATGTCTTTCCTTATCAAGACCCACCAAAGTACTTCCCTTGGTACCTTATCATATGCTTTCTCCAAGTCAATGAAAACCATATGCAAGTCTTTCTTCTTATTTCGATAGTGCTCCATTAATTGTCTCATTAGATGGATGGCTTCCATAGTTGATCTTCCTTGCATAAAGCCAAACTGGTTTTCCGAGATCTTCACCGTCCTCCTTAGCCTTTGTTCGATCAATCGCTCCCAAAGTTTCATAGTGTGACTCATTAATTTGATTCCCCGATAGTTGGCACAATCTTGGACATCGCCTTTGTTCTTATATAAAGGGATTAAGATACTTTTCCTCCATTCTGATGGCATCTTATTGTTTCTCCAAATTTTGTTGAAGAACGTCGTCAACCATTCGATTCCTCTTTCTCCCAAACATCTCCAAATCTCAATAGGAATGCCATCAGGTCCTACTGCTTTCTTCAACTTCATCTTACTTAATGCCATTTCGACTTCATCCTTTTGAATTCTCCGCAGGCATTCATGATTTATCATATCGTGATGGATACTTATATCTCCAACATCTTGTCTGCGATCTCCATTAAATAAGTCATCAAAATAGGACCTCCATCGTTCCTTGATATCTTTATCTCCAACTAGGACTTTCTGGTCCACATCCTTCACACATTTAACTTTTCCGAGATCTCGCGTCTTCCTATCTCTCATCCGAGCAATTCTATATATGTCTCTTTCCCCTTCTTTCGTATCCAATCTGGTATACAGATCCCGATTCACCTTTGCTCTAGCATCTCGTATGAACTTCTTTACTTCCCTTTTAGCCTCTTTGTATTTTTCGTAGTTCTCGTCACTCCTACATTTCCCCAATATTTTATAGGATTCTCGCTTACTCTTTACTGCTTGTCGTACTTCTTCTGTCCACCAAGATGTGTCCTTACCCGGTGGCATGCTACCTTTAGATTCCCCTAGAACTTCCTTCGCTACTTCCCTTATACTATGCTCCATCTTAGTCCATATCGAATCTATATCTAAATCCATATTACAAGTCCAAACATCTTTTTTGGTCATCTCATCCACAAATTTTTGTTGATTCTCTCCTTGCAATTTCCACCACTTAATATCCTAAAACATCCGGTCAAATGATTGAGATAGAGAACTAATGAATAAGGATTCAATAACAAAATGGTGTAATACATAGAAAATTTTGCTACCCCACAAATACTTCAATATTCAATCTTAAACTTGGTGTACCAATTTTCAGAATAACAAGACTCCAGGGGTACCTCTTGTACTTAAATTGGATAGTGCAAAATCGATTATTTAACAAGGTTGTATTGCATTATTTTGCAAAAATTTATAATGATAATGTTTGTCATACATTTTCCAAGACATGTTTCCTCTAGTGACAAAATTAAAGAACATGGTTTTGTTTCATGTTGCCTATCTTTAATCAAGGATATCACTCTCTCACATACAAGGTAACTAAAGGTGCAATGTCTAATCAGCTTTTCAACTCATCCTGCAGCGAAATTGGAAATATCAGCAAGAATAAAGTTCAGCAGGTTTCTTTCCTCAAAATATAACGTAAGTACACATGAACTCATTTGTTTCAGCCATGAATCACCCCCAGCAAATGCCCTTAACAATAGTTCATGAAAGCCCTATGATTGTCAGGAGAAGTATTTTCAAGCCATCCATGATCATTTTACAGAAGCAACATATTGGAAGTAAAGTAGGCTATTAGTCAAGCAAATAACATCAATAGCATAAAGGCATTTCAAACACAAATTGTAGGAATGATAATCTAAGACCATAGCTAAAGGCATTTAGTCGTTCTAGAAGCTACCTGATGTGCCAAAGAATGGCCATTTGAAAAGAAATGGCCCAAGTAGAGCAACTGCAACAGACAAACCTACAACCACTTTACTATAGTGCTCCCCAAATTCATCTAGCCACCTTTGAAGCTTTGGTCTCTTTAGTTGAGCTTCTTCAGTCAGTTGTACTATCCTGTTCAGTGTTGACTCTTTCCATGTTTTTGTGGCCTGAACCATTTTTTTTTTTTTTAGAAAAAAAATGAAAAAAGGAAACCAGCAAAACTATTAAACATTAATAAAAACAGCAAAACATATAGTATAAGAGTTCAAAACTTCAGTCTGAACTCCTAACCATGCAGCTAATGGATTAGAGAATGAATCCATACAAAGAACAACAAAAGGAATGTCAACTAGCGACCAAATTGTGAAAGAATTTATTTACAAGTACATTTACAGCATACCTTTATTATCATTCTACCATCCAAATTCCTTGCACCGCCAGGAATCCGGTCTCCAACTTTTGCCTCTATCGGCTTGATTTCACCAGTCAAATGCTCAATTGTTATTGTTGCACTGCCTTGAAAAACTTCACAATCTACAGGCATGGCCTAAACATGATACAAGTCCCAGTGATGAAATTGGTAATTGCAATATACTGTCATTTAAGGTAAAATTTTCAAACCAACATAGCATTATAGCAAATCCATCTTGTTACCAAATGACAAACCATATTGATGTCAACAAGCAAGTTACAGTGACTTTAAACATTAACCTCTTATTAGGGAGGATCTGTAAGTTTAACAACCTAAATGCACCACAAGACCATGTATCTGTGTTCCTATACATAGGCAATATTAAACTTTATACTTCCTTGACATGCCTTAATTAACCTATGGGTGCTGGTAATAATCCCAGCAAGGATATTGCTATGTCACTATAGTCATAGTGCATCATTAAAATGTCAACTATGTAAGAGAAAAAATAAAGAATATAAACATTAACAACTAACATTGCACTTAGAAGTTTTGGAAAGTGAAGAGAGCAACTTTATCAAACTGCTTGAGAAAAGGAAGAGATGCAAAAGTACTATTGATATTAAGTCACAAAATCCTTGACAGGCTGAGCATACATGCATACATTTAATTTTTAACTCTCCGATTCTGTCAATTGAGTATACATGTCTTTGTTGTAAAAGTTAGTTAATATTGTTATCTACGATAGGCATGGATAACTATCTTAGGACGGTAATTTAGGTCATTTCAATGCAATTCATGTGTTGTCCGAAACACATTTGTTGTTTTTAAATGTTACTAAAATTAATATTTTGGATTTTTCTTCTAACAAATCCAAATATATCTTAGTCATGCCTATGCTATAGTATATTCTATATTAGACCCACACAAGCTGAACATTATTGTTAAGGAGTCAAAGCAACATATAGAAGAATATTTATACTCGGGACATTTAGAAAATTATATGCATGCACATCAAGATATGGCAGTCACTACTGTCTCTAAATTTTAATCTGAAGATTCTTGCCTTGATAATAGAGTTACAAACAACACTCGAAGCGTGAAACTAAGCTTCTGAATGTTTTGATATCACAATTCTAGTTTTACTAAAAACTCAGATTATCATAAAAACTTGAGAATATGCATTTAATATGGAAATAAAGATGCAGTCTAAGCCACTAAAAATCATCTACAATTACACTCAGTATGATTCTTTATTTCATAATCGATTTTTCAGTTATATCAGCAATACTATCAACTAAAGGTAAACTTTCCTCAAATAATAATAAGATAACAACTTTGACATTACAGACCTCACCAGTTCCGACCAGAATGTATGAGCCCACTTTTACATCATGCACTGGGATACTTTTGTATGACAAATCAGAGAGATCTGGTAATTTTTCATCATTTACATCCAGCACAAGAGCAGAATCTGGATGATTTTCCTTCAACTCTTTAACATCTACCATTGAGCGGCTGGTGAAGAACTCTTCAGCTGCAAATTGTTAAAGCATGTTAGAACAAGGAATTTAGTGCGGCTTACAAAAAACTTCTGAAGTTACATTAGCTTGAAATGTTCACCAATATGAGCCAGATTGAACATTGCGAGGAGTAGTCCTCCTTCCAAAGTATTTCCCATAAATACTGATGCAAAGCCCGCCAGAGCCATTAACACGTGGATATTTACCTTCCCACCAGCAATATCAGTAAGAGCGTCAAGAGATGCTGAGACCTGACATATAGAATGGCATATGTCATGCATATTCGTCTGCAAAAAGGTTGGGAAA
The DNA here is from genome assembly GCF_963576675.1 of Euphorbia lathyris. Taxonomy (NCBI): domain Eukaryota; kingdom Viridiplantae; phylum Streptophyta; class Magnoliopsida; order Malpighiales; family Euphorbiaceae; genus Euphorbia; species Euphorbia lathyris. Next base: position 73,195,949 of record NC_088914.1, on the reverse strand, counting down.
ATTCTAGGAAATGACTGAAAGAAATACACACCATGCAGTAGTCATTCATAGAAGAAATCAGATTCATTAAAAGAGTAAGCAGATCCAATACCTCTGCCTGAGCTATTGCATGCCAATTATGACAAATGTATATCAGCAGTATAGACATTTAGACACACATTATGTCCAAGTGGTCTACGAGTCAAGTTAGATGGCATTGAGAATTGAGTAAGAATAAAATTGAATACACAAGCATCTAGTTTCAATGCAATCATCCCAATCTCATATAAACCTAAGTTATGGCTGTTAAGTATCAGTCCAATTGAAGATAGTGAATGAACAGGTTTTGTTCAATCATAAAAGTTCCTTGTGTACCAAACAATGGAATACTTCTACTCCACATTAGTATTTCATTTCCATTTCCAAGGCTGCGAACTAAACAGATCCGAGAATTCTGAATAGAGAGTATCAAAATGAAGGATATAGAGATGTGGAGTGGAAATTGTACCCCAACGAGAGGGAAGGCAACAATCATGAAGGCATTTTGGATAGGCTTGATTAGTGGCTTGGGCAATAACCAAGGGCAGGCAGCAGCAGCTACAAACAAGGCTGCAGAGCAGCAGCAAAGCTGCAAGTGCTCTCTCCACATATTGGCTAGGTCCATCCATCCCACAGCTTTAGCAAATCTAATAACAGCTTTCTGCGCTCCACTCAGCTCTCCACCGTCTCCGTGATGATGGTGATGGTGATTATGGTTGTGGTGGTGGTCATGATCGTGGTGATCCTTGGCCCGAGCAACGCAGAGGACTCTCCGGTGATGGAGATAGGAGATTCCGAGAGGTGAAGGCAGGGATTTGGTGTGAAAACGGTGAGAAATGAAATTGTGGTGGAAAATTGGAGTGAGAGAGCTGAGTCGTCCTCTTCCGCCTCTAGAATAAGCGAATAAGGGGAATTCGATAGTGTGAGAGAAGGTTGTGGATTCCATAGTTGGATTGAAAAAGGCGAAGAAATTCAATCCAACATCGGTTAACGGCAACACAGAGTGGAGAAGAAATTGAAGAAAGATGGAGAAATTGCGGTTCAGAACAGCAAATTAGACATTTTGACTGAAGAAAAGAAAAAGACAAAAATAGAGGAAGGGGTTGAAGAGAGTGTTGCCTAACATCCACACCATGAGCTCATCATCCGTAGCTCGGAAATCAAATAGTTGAGCTTCAGCCATTCCACAATCCCACTTACGGGCCCAACATTTTCACTATAAGTCTGTAATCAATATGAGCCGTCGCTGCATAATTCGGCTATACAAAATTACAAACCTGTTACTATCTCAATTTTTTGTTTTTAATCTATATCAATATATAAGTTTGGAGTTCAATTTTGTTAAAAATAGAAAATCAATTCTTTTTGTAGAAATATAAATACTATATATATTATCAATTTCACAAATCTATTCAACAACTAAAAAATTAGATTTACTCAATAGACTTCGTTTTCTTAGAAAGATTTTAGGATTGAAGTTTGGATTGCAATTGTTCATTTATGAAAAATATATGATTTATAACTCTTTTGTTTAGATTTTATTTTTAGGTGGGATAATTCCGGGGTTAGAAAAAGTTTCAAGAGACATATAGACTTACGAGAAGGTTCATATGTCACTCCATTTATGAAAATTCTAACAATAACAATAGAAATCGAATCTAAGTGAAAGTATTACGAGAGTCGTTTTCTTATCGTTAAGTCCATCATGATAGATTTTTTTTCTAATGAAATGGTGTATACTTAAAAGTATTTCTAGTAAAAAGAGAAATCATAACATCATTTTATTGGGGCCGCTAGAGAGAGGTCTCCCTTCTCTCTACGAGCTCCATCTCTCCTTCAACCACCACCGCCTCCCACCTCCTCTGTTTTCTGCTCCTTCTTCTCCCCATCCCTCCTAAGCCGCCGACTCTTCTCTTGCCTGCTTTTCTTTTTGTTGCTGTTTAGTTGAGGAGGAAGAAGGAATTCCTCCTCCCACCGTTTTTATGTTTTTTTGTTTTCGTAATTACTTTCCTTTTTGTTTGTGTCATTTTTTAGTTGGATCCTATATATTTCATTGTACCTCAGTATCCGTTTGAACTGTGCCGGTTAGTTAAATTCTTTATTTTTGTAACCTTTTCTGGTTTAGCAATGACAAAAACGGTAGATCTTATTCGTAGATCATTGGATCTACATGGTTGCAAAAGAAATGACTTAGATCCGAAGGTTCAGATTCAAATACTGAAAAATTGGACTACAGTTGCTTTGCGGCGAATTTGGAATTACGATCTATATATGTTCAAATGTTGTATATGTTTAATGTACATTTGACTTTTTTTTTTTTGCTTTTAATAGTCATTTTCTTGTTCTCGTGAATTATGTATTAGGCTTAGCCTATATATATATATATGTAAAGTTTTATTCTTTACCGGTCTCACATATACTTGCAATTTTATGATTTAATAAATATTAGTATTACTATTAAAAAAAAGTATTTCTATTTTTTTTTTATAAACAAAAGAAGTATTTTTAATTTTCTATTGTAATAGTTTTTAAATTATCATTTTTATCATACAAATAAATTAAGTTTTCTTTAAAAAAAATAAAGATATAATTTAGACAAATATTATTATAAAATATTTAATTTGTTTGATTGAATTATTCATTTTTTTATTCAATACCTATTTTTTATTACATTAAACTTTTAATGATCAAAAGACGTTAGTGTTATAAATTTTAAATTTCTAACGATTTGAAAACAAATTTTATTAACTATAAAAACAAAATTCAAATACATCCACCAAAATTAAAATAATATCATAATGGTTTTTTTCCAATAATTTATTAAGAGTCTCACATGGCTTAAATTATTTTTTTTTAACAGAAGGAAGGGCCTAGGCCCCAAAAGCAAAACACAGAAGGAAATCAAACCAGATTCCGCGCTCTCCTAATAATGCCAGCACCAGAGTGGTCCGTATTAATGATGTCCATTAGGCATGCAGGGGGATTATCACACCCGTGATACCCCAAACTCATAACTCCTGCGAAATTTGCCAAGTAATCCGCTGCTCTATTCCCTTCGCGAAGGGTGTGAGTAACTTTGACATCCCAATCTGAACTTATCCGTTTCCGACATTCCTCAATAAGCCAATCATAGCGATGAGAGCGATGGCCTTTCTTCTTCAATAGTTCCACAATTGTCTGAGCATCCATCTCAATCAAGACTTTTTTCCAACCCTTTCTCCAAGCTAACTCGAGACCATAGTAAGCGCCCCAAATCTCAGCCAGATCTGCTGTGCAAATACCTAAATTGCAGCAAAAACCCCCTAACCATTCGTCATTGTTGTCACGAGCTAAACCCCCACAAGCAGCCCACCCCGTACTGATGTTGTGCGCTCCATCACAATTGATTTTTATCCATCCCTCCAGACGATCTGCAGCAAACGGCGGAGCCAAACTCATGCTGTAGCTGTTTAAAACCGCAGCGGCTTGTTCCTTCGCATGGCGAATCACTTCATCGATTTTCTCTATCAGACCACGCCCCACGCCTTCGAAAAGAACTTCATTTCTCCACTTCCATATTAACCAGCAGCAGTTCCCAAAACAACCGCCCAAGAAATCCCATTCCATTTCTCCTTGGCCTTCAAATTACCGAACAACCAAGTTTTCACGTCACCTGAAAAAAACACAGCATGTTTATTCACAGGGATGAAAAAAGTCCAAATTCTGCGTGCCTCAACGCAATCACGAAGAACATGGATCAGGTCTTCACTTAGTCCGCAGCCTCCGCACCTGTCCTCGTTACCTATGTGACGCCTCACCCGTTCCGCGTTAGTAAGCACCGCTTCATGCCCAACGGTCCAGAGGAAGAGCCTAATCCTTTCCGTCACTTTAATACCCCAGATGGTTTTCCAATCTGCAGCCCTCCCATTTAAGACAGCGTCATTTGCTTGCGTTTGTAACAAATAGGCCGTCTTTGTTGAGAAGCAACCCGTTCTGCTCGGTTCCCAATTCCAGCCGTCCCTATTTTCATCATTCCGGAACAGAACAGTAGCTGCTAGCTTATACAAGACATTTCGAGGGAGCAGGAGCTGAAGATTATCCCAGTCCCAACCACGGCCTTCAATCCATAAGTCTGCCACTCTCTTCCCCTTCTCTTCCTCCGTCAAGGGTTTAAGCGCTTCCTCACTCAACTGACCAGCCTGTAGCCACCTATCCATCCAGAAATTCGTATCTTCTCCATTCTTAACTAATCTGCTGATGCCCTGTTTCAGTAAATTCACCCCCAGAATGATGCTTTTCCACACCGGGCTTTGCGGGTTCTTTTTCCTGAACACATCCAAGCCAGTCCTGTTCCCCCCATAAATACTCTTTAGCACCTTAGCCCAAATGCAATCCTGCTCTGTGAGGAGTCTCCAGCCTAACTTGGCAATATTAGCGAGGTTTGCTTTCCTGGTCTGACGAATGCCAAGGCCTCCAAGCTCCTTCGGTTTACACATAATTTCCCACTTTACAAGGTGCATTTTCCTCCTACTGTTCTCACTGCCCCAGATGAAGCTCCTGTTCATGCTGTCCAGACGCTTACTAACACTTACCGGAAATGTCGAAGTCTGCATAGTGTAGATAGGCAAGGCCGAGAGGACCGACTTAACCAGCGTTACTCGCCCTGCAAGGGAAAGGCTCTTCTCCTTCCAACCCGCTAGGCGGTTCCTAACCCTGTCAATCACATAGTCAAAAGAGTGCTTGTTTATTTTCTCATGAGCAAGGTAAGTTCCCAAATACTTCCCAAGGTTCCTGGTGCTCTTTATCCCCAAAATCCCTGTTATCTAGTTTTGGAGCTGAGTCTGGACGCAAGACGAAAAGAAACAGCAGGATTTTTCAAGGCTAACCTTCTGCCCAGACCCATCACAGAAGGCCCCCAGAATCTTTTTAATCGTTTCCGCTTGTTTTTCAGAAGCCTCAGCCATTATAACAATGTCGTCAGCGAAGAAGCAATAGGATATTTTGGGCCCATTCTTAGAGAGAGTAACTGGAATCCATTCCCATGCTTCCACCGCATCCTGTATGAGATGGTTTAGGCGCTCGAGACAAAGAACAAACAGATAAGGTGACAGTGGGTCCCCCTGCCTGAGACCCCGGGTTGGCTTAAAACCAGTCCCTTTCTCCCCATTCCATAGGATATGCATAACCGGTGTAGTGACACAATTCATGATGACCGAGATGAGACCCGGGGGAATGCCGAGCAAGGTCAAAGTATCCTGAAGAAAATTCCAATTGATCCGATCATACGCCTTTTCCAGGTCAAGCTTTAGGAGCATTCGCTTCTTTTTATTCTTAATGCGTTGGAAAGAGAAGGTGGTTTCCTGCATTAGAATCACATTGTCCGATATCTGTCTACCCGGCACAAAGCTACTCTGCATAGGACCAACCACATCAGGGAGAATAGTTTTGAGCCTATTTGTAATACATCTGGTGATGAGCTTGTAACTGACATTGCATAGGCTAATCGGCCTAAACTGCGTGAGGCTCTCAAGATCCTTTATTTTGGGATGAGGGAAATGAGGGTGTCGTTCATTCCCTCCTCCAACTCCCCCAAGTTGAGGCCCCGAAGAACACAGTCCCTGGTCCTGGCTCCCACAGTATTCCAAAACCGCTGATAGAATCCCGCTTGAAACCCATCCGGACCTGGCGCTTTCCAAGGAGACATGCTATGGAGGGCTTCCTTCACATCATCCATAGTAAACGGTTGCTCCATATCCTAGTAATCCGAACAGCTGATCGCAGGGAACCCATGTGCGGATTGAATTTGGATCCTGTTCGGTAACTCATCAAAATACAGCTGCTTAAAAAAATCATCTGACATGGCTTAAATTATTGAGTTGGAATTTTAGTCTATATAAACAAAATCAATGGACTATTTCTTTTGATATTAAAGAGAAATTGAAACAGACAGCTATGGGTATACTCGATAGAAAAGTGAAGGATATAGAAATTGTACCCCAACGAGAGGGAAGGCGACGACCATGAAGGCACTCTGAATAGGCTTGATTAGTGAGTTGGGCAATAAATAAGGGCAAGCACCAGCAGCTACAAACAAGCCTGTAGAGAAGCAGCAAACCTGCAAGTTCTCCCTCCACATATTAGCTAGCTCCATCCATCCCACACTTTTAGCAAATCTAATTACACCTCTCTGCGCTCCACTCAGCTCTCCGCCGTCTCCGCCAAGACAATGATGGTGGCATTGGTGGTGGTGGTTGTGGTCATGATCGTGGTGGTGATCCTTGGCCCGAGCAACGCAGACGACTCTCCGAGAAGGCAGTGATTTGGTGTGAAAACGGTGAGAAATGGAAGTATGGTGGAAAATGGGAGTGACGGAGTTGAGTCGTCGTCTTCCACCTCTAGAATAAGTGAATAAGGAGAATTCGATAGTGTGAGGGAATGTTGTGGATTCCATAGTTGGATTGAAGAATCGAACTAGTTCAATTCAACATCGATAATGGAGTGGAGAAGAAATTGCGGTTCAGAGCAGCAAATTAGACTTTCTGACTAAAAAAACAGGAAGAAAATAGAGGAAAGGGGTGGAAGTCGAAGAGAGTGTTGCCATAACATCCACACCATGAGCTCATCGGAAATCAATTAGTTGAACTTATGGGCCCAATATTTTCAATTTTTCACTCTAATTAGTATCTTGGCTTCGCTTTGTGATTTAATAGGCGATTGTTTCACTTTTCGGAAGAAAGTCTAGCGTTTCACTCAAAACTGAATGAAATATATCATTTGATTAGGTTTATATAATGGACGATTGTTTCAGCTTTACGATTTAATGAGCGATTGTTTTAGTTTTCGGATGAACGTCTAGCGTTTCACTCAAAACCGTAGAAAATATAACGTTTGATTATGTTTATATAACCGTAGGATTTAACATTTTCTCTTGAAACTGCAGCGTTTTGAAGCTTTCCGGATGAGGTTTAATCACAAGGAGACTCTCCGTGACGGAATATCAACATGTGCATTGATGGGACGCTTAAAGGGGATAGACCCATTCGGTAGGAGTTGGTTGGCCGAGATTTAGGGGAAAGTCAAGGCACCACAAGGGGTTTTTGCCTGGCTCAGACATGACCCCATGACATTTGCTTTTTTTTAGAGCTTTTCGTAAAAACTGTTTGTAGTTATTTGTAATTGATAAAATTATCCTTCTTATTTCGACAAAATATGTTTTTTTAACATTATTTTTATTTCTATAACATAATTACTGAACGAACTTTGCATTCAGTAAAAAACTTATTTTTATTTTTATTATTTATTATTTTTATTGATTTATGTAATACATTTTTTTATTTTATAATTTATTTGTTAGTTAATTTAAAACATGCCCATATTAGACATTTTAAATACTAACAACATTTTAATATAATTTTATCGAACACTAATAATTAAACAGCCAACAGCAACAATAAACAGCTTACTGTGACCGTAAATAGCAACAACAACAACTATTAGCTAACAGCTAATCCAAACAGACCCTTAGGCTCTATTCTTTTTGACTGAAATTAAGTAAACTGAACTAAATACAACTGAACTGAACTGAATTCTACTGAAACTGAAATAATAATATAATCATTTAAAAATGGGAAAATTACACAGAAATTCATCTTTTAAAAACTATTTACAATGATGTCAAGTCATAATTTTGGATTATGTCAAACTAGTAAAATCAGTACTTTTAATATATTTTAAGGATTAGAATTTATAAATTAGAAATCTATAATATATTTTCTAGGGTTTATGATTTATGAATTAGAGTCTATAATTTTTAAATTATGGTTTAAAATCATAATGTATAGAGAATAATGACATATTAAGAATTAAGTTTGGTGATATGACTTAGTTGTAATTTTGTACGTAATTATGATATTCATGTATTTCACCCTTTAAAAATAGTGATTCGGAATATCTCAAAAGCCCATGAGGCCCATGGGCCCGGCGGGCTAAAGGGCAAGAGGCCTCAAAGGCCCAAGAGGATTGACTATAAATAAGAAGGAGGCAACCAAGGCAAGGGATCGGGTAACACACTCTCTAACTCACTTTGAATAGATTATCAATACTCTCGAGCGACTAACTATCTTGATCGTCGGAGTGTTCCCAGGGACCGCTCCCCGCACAAAGACGATCCTCGAGGAACACGAGCATCCCCCGAAGAGAGCTCGGATCACTGTTCCGCTTATCCTAATTATTTGGTACGGTGATCGTGGACTACAAGTGACCGCAGAGCCTCCAGCGAGATGCAAACGCCGATTGAGTCCACCCCAACAGAGGCGCCGGAAATCGGAGCAACGAGTTCTATGACAAACATGGACCGATCCGCTCCGATCATCCCAATCTCTCCTAGAAATTTGGCTCCACTGATGGAGGAGGTAAGCCCGAAAGAAGAGGAAACTTACAATACCACACAGCTCCTCAGTGTGATACAAGGTTTTCAAACCACTCAAGCTATTCATATAGTGGCTCAGATGGAGATCATAGAACAACAGAGAAGTTTGCAAGAGGAAAACGCCAAAATTTGGCAATACCTCAAGACAGCAGCGGAGACACAAAGGGAAGGCGTGTCCCCGGAGCAGTCTTTAGGACCCGAGTTGCCCGCGGGGAGAAGGGCCGGAACCGCCACGACCGGAGTGTTGAAACACCTTTCCACAAGATTTTGATTTGACAAAATCATCCATGATTAAGAGGCCATTAAATTTAAATGCTTTGTTTTAATTGTACTAATGTGTTTGTTCAATATTGAGTGCAAAAATATATATATAAAGTTAGACATGACAAAAGTCAGCATAAGCCAAGCTGAGTGGAGTAGAACTCAGTATCAGAAGTCTCCTTCAAAGTTGCCAGAACGAAGCTGACTAAATTAGAAGACTCCTTCAGAATTGTATAAACAGAACGAAGCTGACTAAGAAGGAACTCAGCATGGAAGTTGAACATTCGAAGATAACGAATGGAGCTGAGTGACATTCAGGATAGCATGAAGGATCCGCTCACTAAAGGACAAAGTCTGCCAATCTTCTGCACCAATAATTGAAGCCTCGAAAATACACAGAAGACTAATTCCAAGAAACATGGGTCAATGGATTATTGGTAAAAGACAACTGCCACAAAAAGACAAGTCTGTAGGAAGAAGACAAGGCTGACACTTGAAGAAAACAGATGACAGGATTGGCCTGCAAAACTGAAGCTGACCAGAAGCTGTCTACTAAAAGAGCCGTTTTGGAATCAACGGACACACCAAATTCAAACGGTCTAATCTCCAGAATTCATCTATAAAATGGACAAGGATTTCACTTGGACATTTGCTGAATTACAAAGAAGAAAAATCCAAGAGAGAAATCTTCAAAGCACTCAAATACAAAGATCTTACACCAAATCTTCTATTCTTTGTGTAAATGCTAGATTGATTGTTGTGTAATCATCTAAAGTGTTCTTCTGTTGAGAAAGAACAAGTTTATCAATTGTAATATTGAGAGTGTATGCTGAGTGTTTGGTTGTAAGCATTCAGTGATAGAAAAATCTAAGTGCTGGGTTGTAGTACTTAGTAGGAGCTGAGTAGACGAATAGAGGATGTGCTCTTGCATACTCACTGCCTTGTAAAGGGTTTGTGCTCTACCTTGAAAGAGCTCAGTATTGGATTGAAAATCCCAGGAGGAACTGGGGACTGGACGTAGGCAGAGAGGTCGAACCAGGATAATTCGTGCTGAGTAACTTCTAAACTCTTTCTCTCAATATATATATATGTGCATGTGTTGCTTGTGATATTTACTCAGCATATAAATTGTTAAAACTGAAACTGAGTAAATCTAAGTGCTGAGTTGGAAGCTGACCTCTCAAGTGTCAATTCCCAACTCTCAAGTCAAGCAGTCTTAGTTAGCATAGAACTAAAACTGTCTGACTAATCAATCGGCCGTGCTGACCAACACGCTGAGTTAACAAACTCTTAAAATAACATTAGGTCAGCATAATTAAAAGCGAAAAAGTTACATTAGTTCCTATCCCCCCCTTGGAACTAATTACTAGGGACCAACAAGTGGTATCAGAGCAAAAAGCTCACTACTCAAAGATCTAACAATCTTGAGCTGATCCCAATAAATGGCTGAAAATAGCACTCGGTTCCTTCCAAGAAACCAAACAACACAGATACTCCCTGAGGGACTATCAATAACTAGGCCTCCCCTATTCTTTGGATCCAATTATACATTCTAGAAGAATAGGATGAAGAACTTTATTCAAGCCACTAACATGAGTGCATGGCTTGCAATTGTTCAAGGTCCACATGTGCCATACAAAACTGTTAACAATGAGAAAATTGTTAAAAGTGAAGCTGAGTGGACAGAGGATGACCTCAGAAAATTACAAAATAATGCTTTGGCTATAAATATGCTTCACTGTGCTCTAGATACTGCAGAATACAATAAGATTTCAGGTTGTGAGTCAGCTCAGGAGATTTGGAAGAAGCTTGAAGTAACCTATGAAGGCACAAGCAAAGTTAAGGAGTCTAAAGTCAATCAGCATATGAGACTCTACGAGCTGTTTGAGATGAATGAGAATGAAGACATCTCAGAAATGAACGCAAGGTTCACAAATATTATAAACGAGCACAAAAGGCTTGGAAAGAACTTCACTGAAGAGGAACAGGTGAAGAAAATACTGAAAAGTCTGCCTAAGAGCTGGCAAGCAAAGAAAACAGCTGTAGAAGAAGCTCAAGACTTGACTACCTACAAATATGATGAGTTGATCGGATCCCTGCTGACCCATGAAATTTCTATGAAAAACTTTGAAACTAAAGAGAGAGAAAAGTCAGAAGACAAGAAACAAAAGTCACTTGTCATGAAAGCTGACTCGACTGAAGCTGAGTCAACTGATGATGAGGAAATGGCTATGTTCACTCGAAAGATGAAGAAACTGTTCAGAAGAAATGACAGAAACGGCAAAAGGTCATTCAGAAGAAGTGACAAATACAAAGCTGAGTCAAGTGACAAATACAAGAAGGACAGCTTCAAGTCTGTCACATGTTTTGAGTGCCATCAAACTGGGCACATCAAGTCAAGTTGTCCCAACCTTAAGAAGGAGAAGAAGGGAAGCAAAAAGGCTATAGTAGCAACATGGAGCGATAGTGATGAGTCAACCTCATCTGAAGCTGATGCAAATGAAACAGCCAACATATGCTTCATGGCTGACGATGCTGACCATTCTCAATCTGAGCATAATGACCTCTCTGATGAAACTGACCAGGAGGTACACACTAATGAGGTAACACCCCTACTTTTGTTTAGAAATGAGATGGTAAATGCCCTGAGTGATTTATATAAGCTAACTAAAAAATGCAATAACAAAATAAAATCACTCAGCAGGCGATGTGATGAGATTGAAGAGGTCAAGCTGAGTGACCTCCGATATCTCCTCCAGGACAACTCAGATTTACATACCAACATGCAAATCGTGCATAAGTTTGTCACGGAGGTCCAATCTGAGTCAAAGAAACTTAGAAAGGATGTCACAACCTTACAGAGCCAAGTGAATGGCTCAAGTAGAAATAAACCCCATGCTGAGTACGCAAGTACTAGTCAGCATAAGCAATTCACTCAATGTGAGTGTTGTGGAAAAAGGGGGCACACAAAAAATGTGTGTTGGCATAACAAGCGGATTGTCCAATGTGACTTCTACGGAAGAAAAGGGCATTCCACAAAAGTATGCTGACATGCTCAACACAACAATGCTGACTATACTCAGTACAACCCTCAAAGGGTACCTTTTTGTGACTTCTGTGGTAAGCCTGGCCACACTATAAAAGTATGTCGTCACAAGTTGAAATATGACTTTGCACCTGTTTACACTAACAAGAAAGGACCCAAAAAGAATTGGGTACCTAAAAACGAATAGTTTAAAATGAAGGTCAGCTTGACATGCGTGGAGAAGTCAAAACTTTGGTATATAGACAGTGCATGCTCAAGACACATGAAGCGAAGCGACCAAGGTATCATCGAGAGATCCATGTCATAAGGGAGGGAGCGTCGGCACTCTGTCCATTCCCAGAGAGCTCCCGAAAGAGAAAAGCAGCTGATCAGACCCTGACGTTGCAGCCACCACTCCGGACCAGCCATTCGGAGGCCCTCGTAGTCACCATCAACATCGCCGGCTTTAAAACGCATCGGGTGCTGGTGGACACAGGAAGCTCGGTGAACTTGCTCACCTGGAAAGCGCTCTGCGCTATGAAAAATACTCACACGGCCCTCCGCGCCGGAACTTTTCCCCTAGTTGGCCTGTCAGAAATTGAAGTCCCCGTGAAGGGAGTCATCTCTTTGTCAACAATCTTCGCCGAAAGCAATCAAGAAGTAGAGGACACCGCAGAATGGGTGGTAGTGGATATCCCCTTGGCCTACAACGCCATTATCGGGAGACCTCTGCTAGCTAGCCTCAAAGCTACAATTGATATCTCCAACTTATGCTTGACTTTGCCGCTTCGACACGACAAAATCACCATCCACGGAGATCGCATCCTGGCCAAAAAACTGCAATGGGAGGCGACTCAAACTCGGACAGCGCTTTACCTAGAGGACGGTCTAATGGATATGAGGGGGTATAGTCCAACGCCAATTGAATCGGTCAGCGACTGTGCCCTCGGGGAGAACAAGACACTGAAGATCGGGACTAAGCTCCCGCCTCCTCTGGCTAGCGAGATCAAGGTCGTTCTAACGGAGCATTCGGACGTGTTTGCATGGTGCACCGAAGACATCATAGGAGTTTCACCCGAACAAGCAACTCACAGATTAAACATCGACTCCTCTATTGAGCCCGTAAAGCAGAAGAAGAGGGTACAGGCAAGGGACAAGCAAGCTGCAGTCAAAGCAGAGATCGAAAAGCTACTAGCTGTAAAATTTATTCGCGAGGTCTACTATCCGGACTGGCTTTCTAATGTTGTACTTGTAAAGAAGGCCAGCAGAAAGTATCGCATGTGTGTAGATTTCACCAATGTTAATAAAGCATGCCCCAAAGATTCCTACCCGCTGCCTAACATAGATCAGCTTCTTGACCAGACGGCTGGTCGCAAAATCTTGTCCCAGTTTGATGCCATCGCCGGTTTTCAGCAAATCCCTCTGGACCCGGCCGATGCCGAGAAGACCTCCTTCATAACGCATGAAGGCACATATTGCTACAACGTGATGCCTTTCGGCTTGAAGAATGCGGGGGCCATATACCAGCGACTGGTAGATAAGATGTTCGCTCACCTCATCGGTAAAACGGTGCAGGTATACATTGACGACATGGTCGTCCTAAGCGCTGTTGAGAGTGACCACCCGCGTGACTTGGCGGAGGTATTTAAAAATTTTAGGGAATACAACCTCAAGCTGAACCCGGAGAAATGTTTCTTCGGTATTCGTAGCGGCAAGTTCCTGGGTTGCGTAGTTTCGGAAAGAGGTATCGAGCCTAATCCCGCAAAGATTGAGGTGATCTTAGAAATGGAAGCACCACGCAATCTACAGGGAGTTCAGAGGCTCAACGGGAGGGTTATCTCCTTGGGCCGGTTTATTTCCTGCTCGGCACAGCTGATGGGTGTCGAATCCACCAATTAAATATTTATTTACTGACCGACTACTGATTTGCAGAAATGGTAAGTAAAGATCGTACCCAAAGGATTAATACTGATCGTTTCATATGATAACTAAATCTAAATGAAAGTAAATGGGGGTGAATGATTGTTTGGTTGATTATCTTGAGATGAACTTCGTAAAGTCGAATTGCAATTAAAAGGTGTTACTCTTATCTGACAAAATTACCGATCAAGGGATAACCGCAGGCTCGACCATTATTTCCTTTTTGATCATTGAAAGTGCGAAGACATCATAATTAACACGATCCGAGTTGGTTATAGTCATTCCTTATTCATTCCCGACCTAATCCTTCCTTAATTGTAAAGCAAATCCTAGAGCGCCTAAAGATAAGCTCATATTCGACAGACAGTTCTAGCTTAGCGCTTAGAATTTAATCTGTCGAAAGCATTACGAATTAGAAGGATCCAACCTAAGTTAACCAAATTCTTAGTGATTCCGATTCAAACCAAATTACATGTTCATACGCTTGATAATAATTAGGATTTCAGATGATTACAAATCCTATGGCCTAACGCTGTTTCAATGAATGAGAAACCCGAAGCCCGGCCGAACTAAAGACTAAACTTTCATTAAAGGTCTGATTTTATAGATTGATAAACATGTAAACGGATGATAAAATTAGATTACTGTAATTAAGAATGACAATCTCACAATTGGAAATAATACTAGCCTTTGATTAATCCCTTAATCGATAAAAGGAAATTAGCTACTCATAGCCACGAATCGACTATGATAGCTTACAAAGATAAAAAATGATCAAAGTAAAATAAGAATGAGAAATTGTGCCAAAAGCTTACAAAAACCCTAACAAGGAAAATGAAACTATTAATTATCAAAAAGTGTCTTCCAAAAGCAATGGTGGGTTTCTTTTATAGTGTTGATTCAAGAATCTTCAATCTCCTGAGTTCCTTCCTTGATTTCAGGGATTTCCTTCGTTCAAAACATGTTGTTGAAACTGTGGAGATAAGTTAGTTTCTGATTCTGCTGACTTGGCGATCTGAATAAGTCGACCCTCTTAGTCTTGGGCAAGACTAAGCCAGTCACGTCCGCAAAGCTGAACTTTGAGTGAAAAAGATCCAAAACAGCCTTCCAAGCCTTCTTTTCTCCAATTTGATCCCTGAAATCACTTATGCAACAAAACAAGTGAAAAGGTCCTAAAACGACACAATTAAGAATGGAATATTCATAAAATGACATAATAAACTTGTCGTTTTGGACACTTATCAAATTACCTCACACTTGCCAAATGCTTGTCCCTAAGCATGTCTATGTTTAAGTCAATATTCCCCCTTTTCAAATGAGACGTTCTTAATAATTTTTCCAATCCCCCTAGCGTTATGAAGATCACAAACCATCGACTCTAGTAGAAAGGGACTTTTGCTATTCCAAACATGCTTGCTTTATGTATGATAAGGAATAAAGTAGTCAACCTTTATTGAAAAACAGTTTGAAAAACATACCACCCTCGCTGGATTTCACTCATGTCGCTCAAGTGTTTGGGCAATGATTTATTTTTGGGGATCACTCAATTCACAATTCTAGAATGAAATTACCATAAGCTTCCCAATATATCAAATCTCCACCACTTAGCATGAATTCAAGACACTAAATCAAAAGGACTTAAAACAGGGTGTAATGTTGGCTTGGGGTAAGGTTTGGAAAGGAAACGAGAAGGGTAATTGACGAAAATGGAAATGGCCAAAAGTGAAAACCAAAACACAAATATATACGAAATACTCACAATCTCAGACATGAGTGAGGCAGACTTAATTGACTGTAAACAAATTGAACTGGACAAACTAAAACTACCTCTTTTTTTTTTTTTGGTAATGTCCATTTAGACATCTTTGAAGCACAACCACATATATATCTAAAGGATCATTCATTTGAATCCTCATACTTTGATGAACTTGTTGTTAATTTGAATGTGGAGATTGCTCGAAGCAACAACTAAGATAAATAAAACACCAAGATGAATGAGAGAATATGCAGACTCTGATGGCTAGTATGTCCCTGGCCAAGGGACTTAAACAGGGGTATGTCAAGAATGGGGGGGAGGCTCAAATGTGGCTAACTAAGGGCTGGTACTGTTACTTTCGTTAGTCTTGGGCAAGACTAAGGGTTCAAAATTTATTTGGAGTGGCTGAAAGAAAGAAAACCTACTGCCTTTATCATGTTTAATACTTGGATTCATCAATGTGGTCTCGAAATGCATAACATGGCAAGTTCTAGAATTCCAAACTAGAATTGGAGAACACTCAGAAAAATAGAGCAAAGTGTAATGTTATTGCTCTGGCAATTTGGCTCAAAAAACTTTCCATAAATTGGGGTAAAAGTGGTGGTACAGGTTTCAAAACATTTTTCAAGTCCGGGTTGAAAGACTTCATAAGCTTTTAAACAATCAAACAAGGCATGATGGGTTATCTACTCATCCTTGACTTTTTCAAACCAAAGGTTGTGAATTTTCATAAAACAAGGGGGGCTGTACTAAACTAGCTTCGGTTGTCAGCAATTTCAAGTGTGGAATAGGGACGACAAAGATAGTTAGGAACATGCATTTGAGTGCCCACCTCACACTTAGTCAAAACTCTGTTTATGCACAAAATTTGGTGGGCACCTCACACTTAGTCAAAAACAAAAATCTGCACAAGTTTAGCACACAAAATTCACAAGACTCAAAAGACAAAAAAAAAAAAAAAAAACAAAGAACAAGATCCTAAAAGAACAAAGAACAAGATCCTAAACTAAAAATTAGCAAACCCTTCCTGTAAGACTCAATTGTCCCTCCCCCACTAATATTATGCATCGTCTTGATGTATAAAACAGAACTATGAAGAACTAAAGGGCATCAATGAAAATGAAGTGGAGAAAGTGTAAGAAGAACTGCCCTGTGGAGGAGAGAAACAACTGAATCAAGGGGCGAAGGGATGCGGAGGAGTGAATCCAACTTCCTTGAAGTAGGCTGCCTGGTTCTGGTAAATTTTTTGAATGGTCTCTGCCATAGTGCCAACAATGGCGGCCAAGGAGACTAGTTGCTCGGCTGGGTCAATAGGTTGCTGGTTGGCAGCTGAAGTTTGTCCTTGTTCTGGAGGAGGTGCGGCTGATGACGCAAATTTCCTAGGAATCTGTCCTTCGTGTGGGGGTAAGTCTCCTGCAGGGATAAAAGAAACAGAACCTCCTTCCTCGGTCCGGATTAGCTTCATAGCTTTCAACAGATGCAAATCGAAAGGTAGCATGCGACAAGCAATATGCAAAGGGGACTCATCCACATTAAGTGCACATAGGTTAACAGCCAAGCAAGTGATGATGTGCCCTAAGTGAAATTTAGCTACCTTTTTCATCATTTCAGAAAATTTTAAGGCCAGCCAATAGCCTAAATTGACTTTCCTTTCAGTCACCATGCACCATAGGAAGAATAATTCTTGCTTTGACACAACAGTTGGGTCCTCATTCCTAGCTGAGTAGTTAATAGCCAAGAATCGATGCATAAAACGTAAAGGTTCACTCAAAATTAAATTTGCCTTAGACTTTGAGGGGCTAAAAACAGTATTAGCTAAACCAGTTAACTCAGAATAGACGCTCACGGCATTAAACTCAGCAGGATAATCACAAAGCATGGTAGAATAGGCATCAGTGTAGCAAAACTCTCTATCAAACAGGCCCAAAGCTACATTAAACTCAGCCACAGACAGGTTATGCAATCTATCACATAATTGAAATTGAATACATGAGGCTTGTGATTTCTTCATTTTCTTCTTATCTACAGTGAATGTGCTAAAGAACTCATGCATCAAACAGTTATAAACAGGATAATTGAGCAGCAAAAATGGCTTCCAGCCAATGTTATCCATCAAATCATGCATATCAGACCTGATATTCAGAGCAACTAAAGTGGGCTCATGCAACCAACGACCAGCAACAAAAGTTTTAAGTTTCAAAGAATTGTACCTCTGTTGGTGCGCCGGCAAGTCGAAAGTCATCTTAGTATCGATGATGACGGGTTTGGACCGTTGTGGTCCTTTCTCCAATCGGGCCCTGGTCGTTTTCTTTGGTCGGGTGGAGCAAGTGGGAGCTGCGGAAGTTGCGGGGGGATCGCTTTGAGTGTCTGAATCTTCCGATTCCGCTCGCTCGAATGAGGCATTATGGGAGCTAGAATCGGTTTCCATAGAGTTGGTAGAGCTTGACTCGGAGAGTTCAATGGAAATGGTCCTCTTTGGAGGAGGTGGAGGCGGGGGAACAAGTCGCTGGGACTTCCGAGTCGGGGCCGGTTTCCTAGACGGCAGGGGTTTCCTTATCCTCTGGATTTTTGGTGGTGGAGGATGGTGGTCAGATACCTGAGGTGAGAGTGCCGGACCGGTGGAAATTGGGGGATCGTGACTCGCCATTGGTGCTGGGGAGTTCGAACCTCCAGGGACTGGTGAATGATGGTCCACCATTGGTGAAGAAGGGGCTGGGTCTGCTGAAAGTGGTGAATGGTGGCTCGCCGGGGTTGGTGAGTTTTGAGAATCGGTAGGAGGCGGCGAACTCGCAAGAGGTGGTGATTGGTGGCCCGCCGCTGGTGTTTCGTCATCGGAGACGGCCTCTTGAGTCCGTTCTAGCATAGCAGCTATCTCGGAGGCGGAAGGAGAGTGGAACCGGTATGGTGAAGGCGGCGCGGATTCCGTTGGAGGCGGCGACTGGTTGTCAGAGGGCTCATTTGGTGGAGGGGTTTCGGTTCTGATTGGAGCCTTTCCTTTCTTCTTTCTCGAGTAACTGCGAAGGTTTGCCGGCGGTGATGGAGATTTGGCGTCTGTGCGGTACTGGCGGGGAGGAGACGGAGGTTGATGGTAGCGGCTCCGTCTGGGGATGTCATTGAAGTAGCCGTCCATCGAGTTAGGGGGAGATGAGGGGTTTAGGGTTTTTGGTCCTTTGGTGAAGATGAAGGGTTTAGGTAGAATGGGTTAAAGGGGTTTAACCTTAAACGGGGGGAAAAAAGGAAAGAGTAAATGTATCAATTTTTTTTCTTCTTTTTCTTTTTTTTTACCTCTCACTTAAAATTTTTAACCCTTTTTGGGCCCATTGTGCCTATCTTGTTTAATTTCTTAGCCCAACTTCATGAAAAACCATCACTGCTACCTGCAAACATCAAAACAAAACCCAGAAATCATCCAAGGAAGGGATGATGTTAGTTAAGTTAGTTGAAGATTAAAAACAGTGAAAAAAAAACTGAAATGAAAAGAGTGACTGGTCTTGGGCAAGACTAGTCTCAGGGCTGCCTCCCTGTAGCGCTGCTATTTTACGTTTGTAGCCAGATGTTACTGAACGTCAGTATTCAGTTTTTGGGAACTTCGAGGCAAACTTCTTCAGTCCCATGAGCTTGGAGTCCCTCGTAAAACGGCTTAAGGCGATGCCCGTTTACTTTGAAACAATTGTTATTCTTCAGACTTTCAATTTCCACCGCGCCATGTGGGAACACATGTTTTACTACGAAAGGGCCAATCCATTTGGTGCGTAGTTTTCCTGCAAAAATCTTGAGTTGTGAGTGGTACAAAAGGACTTTTTGCCCGACTTGGAACTGCTTTCATGTGAGTAGGCTGTCGTGGTAATTTTTGGACTTCTGTTTATAGATTCTTGAACTCTCGTAGGCTTCGGTTCTGAGCTCCTCTAACTCCTGTAGCTGTAACTTCCTTTCTTCCCCTGCTTCATCATAGGCCATGTTACATTTTTTAACCGCCCAAAATGCTCTATGCTCCAATTCCACGGGAAGATGACATGGTTTTCCGTAAACCATCCGGTAGGGAGACATCCCAATAGGAGTTTTGTACGCTATCCTGTATGCCCATAGGGCATCCTCGAGCCTGATGCTCCAATCTTTTCTTGTGACGTTTACCGTTTTCTCCAGTATAGATTTGATTTCACGGTTCGAGATTTCAGCCTGACCATTGGTCTGTGGGTGATAAGATGTGGATGTACGGTGGTTGACTCCATACTTTTTAAGCAGGGAAACCATTATTCGGTTGCAGAAATGAGTTCCTCTGTCACTGATTAACACCCTGGGCATGCCAAACCTGCTGAATATGTTTCCCTGCAAAAACTTAACAACTTTTTGGGCATCATCAGTCTTGGTGGCAATGGCTTCCACCCATTTCGACACATAATCTACTGCCAATAAAATGTACAGGTAACCAAAAGAGCTTGGAAATGGGCCCATGAAGTCAATGCCCCATACGTCGAAAATTTCACAAGTTAAAATTGACGTAAGTGGCATTTGACTTCGCTGGCTTAAATTTCCAGTCCTCTGACAATTGGCACAAGATTTGCAAAACAAATACGAATCACGAAAAATATTGGGCCAAAACAAACCACGTTCGAGTACTTTTCGTGCTGTTCGCTTGGGTCCAAAATGGCCTCCGTAGGAACTCGAGTGGCTGAACTGGAGTATGGACTCGACTTCGGTTTCTGGAACGCATCGCCGAATCATTTGATCAGAACAGTGTTTCCACAAATAGGGCTCGTCCCAGACGTAATATTTGGCTTCCTTCCTCAAATTATCTTTTTCGTTCCTGGTGAAGTCTTCTGGCATTACCCCTGTAACCATATAATTAACCAAGTCAGCATACCAAGGCTCAATTGTATTGATGCTAAACAAGTGTTCGTTGGGAAATTCGTCTTTGAGCTTTCCATTGTCATTGTCCAATGAGAGGAGCCGGCTAAGATGATCTGCCACTAAGTTTTCAGACCCTTTTTTGTCACGTATTTCAAGGTCGAATTTCTATAGCAGAAGTATCCACCGAATTAAGCGAGGTTTCGCATCTTTCTTCTTCATTAGATACCGCAACGCTGCATGGTCAGAAAACACAATGACTTTAGTACCGAGTAAATAGGAATGGAATTTTTCTAAGGCAAAGACAATAGCTAAAAGTTCTCTTTCAGTGGTCGAATAGTTGCTTTGTGCATTGTCAAGCGTTCTTGATGCATAATAGATAACGTGAGGTAGCTTATCCATCCGCTGTCCCAGAACAGCGTCGATTGCGTAGTTGCTAGCGTCACACATAATCTCGAAGGGGTAATTCCAATTTGGTGGTTGGATGATAGGCGCTGACACTAGCTTTTCTTTTAATTCATCAAATGCATCCTTACAAGTCTGATCGAACTCAAACACGACCTCTTTTTGCAGCAATTTAATGAAACGCCGGTAAAAACCTGCATGGCCAAGAAAAGAACGAACTTCCCGGACACTTCCGGGGTAAGGTAGAGACTGAATTATATCTATCTTTGCTCTATCTACCTCAATGCCCCTAGCTGAAACCACATGTCCTAGAATTATACTTTGATTTACCATAAAATGACATTTTTCATAATTTAGGACCAGATTAAACTTTAAGCATCGTTTCAGTATTTTACCAAGGTTGATTAAGTATTCATTAAAGGAGTCACCGTAAACAGTGAAATCATCCATGAATACTTCAATAATTTGCTCGACATAATCAGAAAAAATACTTACCATACACCGTTGAAATGTCGCCGGTGCGTTGCACAATCCAAACGGCATTCGTCGGTAGGCAAATGTACCGAAGGGACATGTGAACGTCGTCTTCTCCTGATCTTCGGGTGCCACCGGAATTTGGTAGAAACCTGAATAACCATCCATGTTGCAATAAAATTTCTTCCCGGCCAATCTTTCCAACATCTGATCAATAAAGGGGAGTGGGAAATGGTCTTTCCTCGTAGAGGCATTAGCTTCCTGTAGCCTATATAGACGCGCCATCCATTTTGCACACGAGTCGGAACCATCTCACCCTTCTCATTTTGAACCACCGTAATCCCGGTTTTCTTTGGTACCACATGGACCGAGCTTACCCATTTGCTGTCCGAAATTGCAAATATTATGTTGGCGTCTAACATCTTTTGAACTTCTTTCTTCACTACTTCCATTATGGGCGGATTCAGTCGTCGTTGAGCCTCACGTTTTTGTGTCGCTCCTTCTTCAAGGTGAATTTTATGCATGCACGTTGATGGGCTCAGACCTTCCATATCAGCAATTGTCCATCCTATGGCTTTTTTGTGCTGCCGTAACACTTCGATTAACTGTCCTTCTTCCTCCGGGTTCAGCATGTTCGAAATTATTACCGGCAATGTCTCTTCAGCCCCCAAGTAAGCATATTTCAGATGTTTGGGCAGTTCTTTTAACTCCAATTGAGGTGCCTGCACAATAGATGGTAAAGGGCGCTGATTAGCTTTAATTTTTGGAACATGTAGAACATTCCCTACCTGCTGGTCGGATTTTTCCAAGGCTTCGACAATTTCTTTTATGCTTTCCTCCATGTATTCGCTGTCCACGGTTAGGCTCTCGCTTAGCACCACCTGCAACTTATCTTTTCCACTCATATTAAACATATTTTGGGTCACAGGTTCAATTATGTCAATTCCACACACAGATGATACATCAATCGGGTATTTCATGGCATCATACACATTGAATTGGACAATCTTACCGTCAAATTCCATGGTCAGTATGCCCTTATGGACGTCAATTTTAGTTCTCACCGTGGTTAGGAAGGGTCTTCCAAGCAATATCTTAGAAGATTCCAAGGTGTTGTCGTCATTTTGCATATCTAACACATAAAAATCGGCTGGGAAAACTAAATCATTGACCTGCACTAAAACATCCTCTAAAACTCCCTTTGGGTAAACCAAAGCTCTGTTTGCTAGTTGTATTACTACGCCTGTTTCTGTTAGTGGACCAGCGTTCAAAGCAGAGTAAATAGACATAGGCATAACATTAATTGATGCGCCTAAATCGCACATTGCTCTCTTGATACTAGTGTTACCAATTAAACACGAAATAGCAAACATACCCTTATCTTTGCATTTTTGGGGAATTTTTCTTTGTAATACAGCAGAGACATTTTCTCCTACAACTACCTTCTCATGTCCGGCTAGCTTAGTCTTATTCACACATAATTCTTTCAGAAACTTTGCATATCGAGGTATTTGCTTAATTGCATCAAGTAAAGGGATGTTTACCTCTACCTTTCGAAAGGTTTCGAAGATGTCCCTTTCTTCCTTTTCCCTCTTTGATTTGGCTAGTCGGCTAGGAAACGGTGGTCTGATCACCAAAGGTGGGTCCTAGTCCTCAACTTCTTTTCCTGGAAGTTTGTCATTTGTTGAGCTATCAGTCTCTTTTCTAGTCACTTCGATTTCTTTCAAAGTGGCCTGCTGCTGGACGTAGGGTGGCTTAGTCTTGGGCAAGACCAAGTCCTTTCCGCTGCGTAATGTGACTGCACTTGCGTTCTGTCTGGGGTTTGTTTCAGTTTGTGAAGGCATCTTTCCCTGTGTCTGAATTGCACTCAACAAGGTCGCAATCTGTCCCATCTGTTTTTCTAAGTTCTGTATGTTTGCTTGAAGACTGGCGTTCACCTTGCTTTGTTCTTCCTGAAACTTAACCAAGTTAGCAATGACAGAATGACCATTAGAACTAGATGCCATACCTGGGTTTGGGTCGGACTGGGGAGGTCTGTACTGTTGGGGCCTATGGTACTATTGTGGAGGATTTGGTTGCGGAACATTGTTTTGCTGTTTATAACTCAGGTTCGGGTGGTCACGCAATCCGGGGTTGTATGTGTTCGAGTATGGATCATACCTCCGCTGGGATTGTCCTTGATACCCGAGAGCATTAAGCTGTTCTGGAGTGTCCTCCTGCAATGTAGGGCACTCATTCGTAGCATGTCCGGTCATCGTGCATATCCCGCATGCCTTCATCCGTAGCATGTCAGAGAATTAAGCTTTTCTTCGATTGCTGAAGTATTTACCTCATATGCTTTCCTTGAACTCTCTTGCTGTCTTCCGAATTGCTGCGATGTGGCTGCCATGCTCCGGATTAGCTCTTTAGCTGCTACTGGAGTTTTATCTATGAGATTTCCCCCACTAGCGGCATCTACCATTCTTCTTTCCATGCTCAGCATTCCCTCATAAAAATATTGAACGAGGGAATGTTCAGTTATACCGTGTTGGGGATAGCTTGCACAGAGCCTTTTAAACCTCTCCCAATAATCGTGGAGCGTTTCTATGTCCTTCTGTTTGATGCCGCTGATTTCTCTACGGATCATTGCTGCTCTTGAGGCTGGGAAATATTTTTCCAGAAATGCTTGGGTCATTTCTACCCATGTTGTGATGGATCCTGAAGGTAGATTTAGGAACCAATCTTTGGCTGCATCCTGCAAAGAAAAAGGGAAAGCTCTTAATTTAACTTGTTCCTCAGTAATTCCTTGTGGGCTCATACCTGAACAAACAGCATGGAATTCTTTCAGATGGTTGTGTGGATTTTCACTCTCCATCCCATGGAACTTGGGTAAATAGTGAATCAGTCCCGATTTGAGCTCGAAGGCTGCTTCCAGATTCGGATATGTCACGCACAGGGGCTGTTGGTCAGCTTGAGGGGCGTGTAATTGCCTGAGGGTTGCCATGGTTTCTTTTTCAATTTCAATTATTTCAACTTCTTCGTCTGAAATTTCTTTTTCTTCGTTGGAGCTATGAATTCCAAATGCTTGTGATTTTTGTAGCCTTATCTCTTTACGAATTCTTCTTGTCAAAAACTCTATTTCTGATTCGAAAAGGAGTTCTTTAGAAGGTTCAGACCTGGTCATATACGAAACAAAATCAAGTTAGATTAATCCCCGGCAACGGCGCCAAAATTTGATGGGTGTCGAATCCACCAATTAAATATTTATTTACTGACCGACTACTGATTTGCAGAAATTGTAAGTAAAGATCGTACCCAAAGGATTAATACTGATCGTTTCGTATGATAACTAAATCTAAATGAAAGTAAATGGGGGTGAATGATTGTTTGGTTGATTATCTTGAGATGAACTTCGTAAAGTCGAATTGCAATTAAAAGGTGTTACTCTTATCTGACAAAATTACCGATCAAGGGATAACCACAGGCTCGACCATTATTTCCTTCTTGATCATTGAAAGTGCGAAGACATCATAATTAACACGACCCGAGTTGGTTATAGTCGTTCCTTATTCATTCCCGACCTAATCCTTCCTTAATTGTAAAGCAAATCCTAGAGCGCCTAAAGATAAGCTCCTATTTGACAGACAGTTCTAGCTTAGCGCTTAGAATTTCATCTGTCGAAAGCATTACGAATTAGAAGGATCCAACCTAAGTTAACCGAATTCTTAGTGATTCCGATTCAAACCAAATTACATGTTCATACGCTTGATAATAATTAGGATTTTAGATGATTACAAATCCTATGGCCTAACGCTGTTTCAATGAATGAGAAACCGGAAGCCCGGCCGAACTAAAGACTAAACTTTCATTAAAGGTCTGATTTTATAGATTGATAAACATGTAAACAGATCATAAAATTAGATTACTGTAATTAAGAATGACAATCTCACAATTGGAAATAATACTAGCCTTTGATTAATCCCTTAATCGATAAAAGGAAATTAGCTACTCATAGCCATGAATCGACTATGATAGCTTACAAAGATAAAAAATGATCAAAGTAAAATGAGAATGAGAAATTGTGCCAAAAGCTTACAAAAACCCTAACAAGGAAAATGAAACTATTAATTATCAAAAAGTGTCTTCCAAAAGCAATGGTGGGTTTCTTTTATAGTGTTGATTCCAGAATCTTCAATCTCCTGAGTTACTTCCTTGATTTCAGGGATTTCCTTCGTTCAAAACATGTTGTTGAAACTGTGGAGATAAGTTAGTTTCTGATTCTGCTGACTTGGCGATCTGAATAAGTCGACCCTCTTAGTCTTGGGCAAGACTAAGCCAGTCACGTCCGCAAAGCTGAACTTTGAGTGAAAAAGATCCAAAACAGCCTTCCAAGCCTTCTTTTCTCCAATTTGATCCCTGAAATCACTTATGCAACAAAACAAGTGAAAAGGTCCTAAAACGACACAATTAAGAATGGAATATTCATAAAATGACATAATAAACTTGTCGTTTTGGACACTTATCAACAACGATGCTTGCCTTTTTACAATGCAGTCAAGAAGGAGCATCCCTTCAAGTGGTCCACGGATTGCCAGGCGGCATTCAAAGCCATTAAAACTTTCCTTGCCACGCCCCCACTACTGTCGGTACCAAAGCAAGGGCGGGACATCCAACTGTACTTCACCATCGCCGATGAAACTATGGCAGTCGTCTTAACTCAAGAAGAGGGGACGGAGCTCTACCCAATTTATTTTTTGAGCAGGGTCCTGAAGGGTGCAGAAATCCGATACTCCAAGGTGGAGAAGGCTCTGATCGCCATCACACAAGCATTCGAGCGTCTCAGGCCATATTTCCAAGCGCATACGGTTGTGGTCAGGACCAATTATCCTCTCAAGAAGGCAGTCTAGAAACCAGAAGTTTCCGGTCGGATCACCAACTAGTCGGTGCGCCTATCGCAGTTCGACATACGTTTTGAGCCCCGTACGACGATCAAAGCTCAAGTGCTGACCGACTTCATTGTAGAATTTACCGGATCATTGACTAACGACCTCACACTGAAGAGAGCTCACAGCAGCGACATATGGACCATAAGTGTGGACGGCTCTTATGGCCCAGGGCGGGCAGGCGCAGGCATTGCCATTCAGGGACCGAATAACCTCCGGCTACGGTACGCCATCCGACTCAACTTTCCAACGACAAACAATCAAGCAGAATATGAGGCCCTGATCGCAACTCTTTGGTTAGCCAAAACAATGGTAATCGGGCACCTGACAGTATACTCAGACTCCAAACTCGTCGTTAGCCACGTCAGCGGTACTTACAAAGTAAAAGACCCGACGATGTGTCAATATTTGGCGCTCGCTAAATCCCTGCTCGAGGACCTCAAGAACAAAGGAGTAACCTTTTGCCTTACACTTGTACCACGAGAAGAGAATGAAGAGGCAAGATGCCATTGCCGCTCTCGCAGTAGGCGAGCAGTCCCGTGACCCACATACCCTTATAGAAATTGCTGCGACCCCAGCTATTAACACAGAATGCTCATTACAGATCGACACAGCAGACGCATCAACAAGCGGTTGGAGGAGTCTGATAATCAGATATCTAGAAGATGGGACACTACCAGAGGATCGGACGCTGGCATCCCTCGTGGTCCGGCATTCCTGGCGGTATGCAATGCACGACGACCTACTCTATCGGAATTCCTCCGAGCACCTATGGCTGCGTTGCATATCCGAGGAGGAAGGGGATCACTGTTTGAAGGAGATACGCCAGGGCGTATGCGGCTCGCATCAGGGTGCTCGGTCAATCGTGAAGAAAGCCCGTCTACAGGACTTTATTGGCAAACCATAGACTCCGACGCAACGCGTCTGGTTCGTAGCTGTCAGGCGTGTCAACTACATCACAGATAACGGGAGGCAGTTCGACTGTAGTCAATTCCGTGAGTTCTGTGCGGAATGGGGTATCAAAGGACGTTACACCTCGGTAGCGCATCCTTAGAGCAACGGGCTCACTGAAGTAAGCAACCGAACAATCCTGCGAGGAATTAAAGCGCGCCTGTCTGACCAGGGTCAAGCATGGCCTGACCATATCCCAGCAGTATTATGGTCATACCGCACAACCCCACACTCCGGCACTGGGCGCACTCCTTTCTTCCTTACCTATGGGGCAAAAGCAATGGCACCATCCGAGGTCATCCTTCGCTCTCCTCGGCAGATCAACTTCGAGAAAGCTGACAACAACGCGGAACTTGCCGAAGCAAGCGAGCGACTAGAGGAAGAGTGCCTTAATGCCTTACTTCACATCACGGCCCATAAGCAAAGCATAGCTCGATATCACGATAGACGGGTCCGGCCCCGCACTTTCCAAGTTGGCGACCTTGTGCTCCGAGATGCAGCTGCCGCTCAGTCTCCACTAGCTAAAGGCAACCTCGGACAATCATGGGAAGGGCCATACAAGATTGATACTGTCCTCCACAATGGAGCCTACAAGATCGCCTCCTTAGACGGGTTGGTCTTTGACAATAGCTGGAACATCCAAACACTAAAGAAGTACTATCAATAAGCTCTTGTAATCTGAATCATGAATAAGAATACATGTTTTCATCTCGAAACGCCTCTTAAATCACGCAAACAACCCCATGTTGTTACCGATTAAATAAGAAGCGAGCTACCCGATATGGTCCTCGCATAGAATAACCCAAAACGTTATTCTCAGGCTTCTCGATCATCTCGAAACGCCTCTTAAATCGCGCAAACAACCCCATGTTGTTACCGATTAAACAAGAAGCGAGCTACCCGATATGGTCCTCGCATAGAATAACCCAAAACGTTATTTCTAGGCTTCTCGATCATCTCGAAACGCCTCTTAAATCGCGCAAACAACCCCATGTTGTTACCGATTAAAAAAGAAGCGAGCTACCCAATATGGTCCTCGCATAGAATAACTCAAAACGTTATTCCCAGGCTTCTCGATCATCTCGAAACGCCTCTTAAATCGCGCAAACAACCCCGTGTTGTTACCAATTAAACAAGGAGCGAGCTACCCAATATGGTCCTCGCATAGAATAACTCAAAACGTTATTCTCGGGCTTCTCGATCATCTCGAAACGCCTCTTAAATCGCACAAACAACCCCGTGTTGTTACCGATTAAACAAGGAGCGAGCTACCCAATATGGTCCTCGCACTGAATAACTCAAAATGTTATTCCTAGGCTTCTCGATCATCTCGAAACGCCTCTTAGCAAAACGTGCAAACAATACCATGTTGTTTCCGATTAACTAACAAAGCGCGCTACCATATGCGGTCCCCGCGCAAATAACGTCAAAGGCTATAACAAGGCTTCTCGAGCATCTCGAACACCTTAGGAGTCGCACAGCTGAAACAGCATCTCGCACACTTTAGCGAGTTGGCTGCGCATCCTTAAGGAAGCAATATGATCCTCAAAACGGACTTTCTGGACAAAATCCCGAAACATGTCAAAATTCGCACGAAAAATCAGCTGCGGCTGTCGCGCCCGTGCCCGCGGATCGCGAACTGTTAAATCTTCGATACGTGGCTCCCGCTCTACTGGTTTTCAATGGTGCTGGATAGTCCCTCTAGAGAGACTATTTAATGGGTTTTTTGAGTCGCCACCAATCAGTTTGACGGTCTGATTGGACACCGCTTTAATTCCGAATTGACCCATTCGGGTAAGTTCGGATAAGGCAATGGTCTGCGATGATTCTAAGTTCGGTTTCCGGTTACGTGTAGGGAAGAGACGTAATCTCACCCTACCCCGCCCGATAAATCGGTACTGTTGTACTTCTGCATGCTTGTTTTATGTGTTCATGTTTAATATTGCTTTGGTCAATAATCACATTCGTGCAAGCATCTCTTTAACGCTCGTGAAGTCTTTTGGGTTCATGAGCATATATAGAGTTATAACATAACCCTATTCCGCAGTCTGAGAGAGTTTGGATGTATGGCAATACCAGTTATCTTGCTCGAGTTAAATCTTTTCGGTCGTGATCTAACTTCATAACCATGTACACGGTTATGACATAACCTTGTATAGAGGGTTTAAAACCATAACAATTGGATTTAGTGTTTCAGAAGCTACTTTAGGTTTTTAGGAGCATGGTTATAGCATATCCATAGTGTTAGGTTCGAGTAGGGCATACTAAGATGTTCAAAGGTTACACCACTGTGGAACCGAGTTTCGTACATTATTTTATCGGTATTTCATTAATAATAGTCATGCATACAATTATAACATAACCCTATGCAGCGGGCTCAATAGATATTAACGTTATTTCTAAATAATTTATTAGTCATTTTTTATTTATTTACCGTACATATGATTATGACATAACCTTATGCATTGAATAGTGGGGATTAAATCTCGAAGTGATTTACTCATTTTTATTTACCATACATATAGTTATGACATAACTTTATGTAGCGGGTTTAATATACTTGGAGGATATTACTATTATTTTTGTGTGATTTTATTATTTTATGTTTACTATGCATACGATTATGACATAACCCTATGCATTAGATAAATTAAACAGAACTAATAAATATCAAATTAATCAAACTAAATTTATGTTATAAATCATCAAAGAATTTAATCTAAAGTATCTAAATTGAATTAATGCGAGTTAAACTAATTGAACTAAACTTGATTTATATTTAATTAAACTATTTTCTATATTAATTAAACTACTTAGGCCAAACAAAACAGGCCCAACGTAAAAACTCTCCCTAATCCTAATAGGGGATTAATCCCCACCATGTGATTAGATTTGATCAAGGGCTCTAATTTAACCTAACCTTGACTTCCCATATAAATAAATTGTTAACCTAATTTAACACTTAAATTAGACTAGCCACCTTCTTCCTTATCTCCTGCGACTTTCTTTTCTCTCAAAGGTTTACAGCAACAACCTCTCACCTGGCCGGCCGTCGTTCACCACATCCATCTACTCCGTTTATTCGCCTTCCGCTCTGCTCTGTCTTGTTTTCATCTCGCTTTGGCCCCGCCGTCCACTGCTGCTTGAGTTCCGATTCGAGTCCGCCGTTTGTCCGAGCTGCTGCCACCGTGCGCCATCCTGGCATCATCCGCCGTAGCCGCTCCGACCTGCATTGAGGTAAGACATGTCTTATTTCTACTTGGTCTGTTTCGTTTTCTTTTTGGATATGAAGATTGAAATCCGAAGTAATGTGATCGGTGATTATTTTCTTGCTCTTATTGTTTTTTTCGTTTAGATCTGGAATCTCAGACGAACGACGGTGATGATTCGGATCCGGTGAGGTGGAGAAGGGAAATAAAGAGCTCTGTTTGACTAGATTAGATTTTTTTTAGTTTTTCTTTTGTTTTTTCAGATCATCTGTTAATGAGTTTTATTTTTTGAAACCTGTAACAGCAAAACAAAATAGTGGAAAATTTATTCCGTGTAAATCGTGAGAGGCGAAGTGAGGCGAAGTGAGGTTTCGGGTGAAATTTGAATGAAACAGGTTGAATCTGTTCTGAGGGTAATAGAAAAATAATTTACAAATGAACTAGCTTAATTAACTTCTGCAAAATGTAAATCTGTTTGGTTTATTTAGAAGATTAAAACAAATATGAATAATTAGAATAAATATAAATGGTTAACTTGTAATAATGTTAGTGTAGTATAAGTAGGAAAAATATATAAAGTTACTGGATTAATAAATGGTTACTAGAGCATATTTATAAACACAGATATACAAAGGATAAAATATAAATTCTAATTAATATGTAAAGTTAGTAAGATTAGTAAATGGTTAGTATGCATTAAATAAATAGCATGTATGTAAAAGAGTTAAAAACTAATAGAATTTTTATCTAAAGTTTACAAAATCAGTTCATTTCAAAAGCAAGTTTTTAATCACTGTTTTTATAAATTAAGGATAAAAACCTTTAATTCAAAGCTTTGGAGATCAAATGGAGAAAGAATTGATTTATATAGAATTTTGGTGAATATAAGATTTTCACTCTTTGAGCACTTCTTAAACTTGAAACTATTATAAGAATTTCTGCCTAAAAACAATTCTGAAAAATGGCTTTCCAAATTGGCTTCTCTTCTTTCTAAACCATCCCCCATCTACAAATGAGCAAAAGAAGCTCCTTTTATAATGTGAGTTCAGCATGGGTTGTAACTTTTTCAGCATGACTCAATTTGTTTTTTGTCTTGAAATTGAGATTTCTGCATGGTTTTGTCTCTAGATTTTCCCATGTGATTGTCTTTTTAGTCTTGAGAGTAGGTCTTGTCTTTTCTGTCTTGGAAGTGGGTTTTTCTCTTGAATTAATACTTCCAATGCTGCTTATTTTGGATTTGGCTGTTGAAATTTGAACTTTGATTCTTATCCATATTTCATTTGAGTTGAAGCTTGATTAGGAGGTGGATTAGGAATATTGAGAGGCTTAATTTTATGTTTACCTACAAAACAAAGAGATGTAATAGATTAGTTTTGTAAAATGTAAATTTTATTTCTTAATAAAAGCATCCTATTTTATTTTTGTTTTATTATTTTTTATAATAGAATCTATTTTTGAGTGTTAATCCATTCATGAGTAATTAGTTCTAAGAATAAATTGTGTTCTAAATATGATTTTATATAAAAGAATTATCTTTAATAAACAATCTCTTAATAAACCTCATATCCAAAACTATATCTATTTCTTGAAATAATTATAAGTTGAATGAGTTAACTATT
The DNA here is from genome assembly GCF_963576675.1 of Euphorbia lathyris. Lineage (NCBI taxonomy): Eukaryota > Viridiplantae > Streptophyta > Magnoliopsida > Malpighiales > Euphorbiaceae > Euphorbia > Euphorbia lathyris. Next base: position 73,164,137 of record NC_088914.1, on the reverse strand, counting down.
AAACAAAAATTGATTTTAACTAACAGTCATTTTTGAAATAACAATTTCATAATTATATTTAAAAGGCAATACACTATATTTCACATATAATTTATAGCAAAAAATGGAAAATACTTTTGTTCCCATTATACATTGAATGTGATTTGATAATTATATTGAGACATAACAAATCGGTATACAAAAGTTCCGTTTTTTGGATAAATCATACGTGAGAATGAAGTGTTTTACTTCCGATATAATTTATAAACTTGACGAAATTTCAAATATTGTCAGCTAAAGCATAAAAATGTCCCGGACAAAAATGGGTATCTACAGCGGCTTTGGTCGTAGTAATAACAAAGGAAATCAAATTTGCAGTTTTTCATTACAGACAGCAAAACTACAAAAAGTTGGACAACTTGAAAGGAAATCGCTAGTACAACGCAACTTAAGCAGATTACGTAAAAGGACAGACACAAAATGCAGAATAGTCCAATCTCCTACGATGATACATTAGCACGATCAGGATTAGGAATGGCCTCAGCATCCATTAAAGCCTGGTGCACTGTCCGCCAATCAGTACATTCATCCGTGTTGTGCCCATTCTGCCTATGATACAAACAGGCTTTCCCAACATGCGTCACTCGATGCGTCGGATCTGCCGGAATAGGCCCCAGAAAGCCCTGCCTAGAAAATTCAAGAAAGACAACACTACGAGGCTTCAAAGGATCGACGAACGTCGCTCCATAGGGACGAGTTGGTGAAGCATGGCGTCCAACACGCCGGTTTTCCATTTCAGGAGGAAGATTCATCACCCTATCGAGCTCATCAGTGAAAAGCCTCCTCACCCATGCAGGATGCGGATTCGTCACAGGCACGACCGTCTCGTCAGGGTTCAGAAAGCCAATTCCGTCCTGCGATCAAGCTTTCTTCTCAGTTGAAGATAAGGCACTGACGACCACGTCGCACGAATCTGTCGCAGACCCGGTATAGGGAGCAAAACTCTCACTCTCCCCGTTTCGGCTTCTTCGCGAAACACCCCGATTCATCCACACCGGCGAGGCATATCGCACCTTTCTGTCAAGATCATGATCATCCCTCGGCGGACAATACACATGGGTGAGGCATCACCTAGATTGCTTTCTGCACCTCCAGCACCTTAGCAGAATCCACGATGTCCTGAAGCGACATCACACGATAATGGGATTAAACAAGCACCTAAAAATACAAACGAACGAAGCAAGGACACCCCATAAACGAAGAACACAAACACAAACCAACTCCTATTTATAGCAAGAATAGACAAGACTTGACAAACACATCAAAGAACCTCAAATCAAATCAACATGCAAAATGATGTTCAAATTTAGCTGCCAAAAGATCCCCAAAGATTCCAACCGTACAAAACATTATTACATCTTTGAATCAATTAAACAAAAAGAGCATGCTATCTCCATTTACAGCTATTTCGCCTGGGCAGCTTTATCATACACATTCGGAGAGAATATGACCTCCGGAGGAACCTCATACCCGGCAGAATTAGCAGCAGCAATAAGCATCATTCGATCCATTTTGATCAGCTTCTCCTCGCGCTGTCCCGTGAAGGCACGCAACTCGCTAGCCTCTTTCCGAGCCACCTCAAGTTCTCGCTTGAGTCTCTCATTCTCATCGGACACCACAACTGTGCTCGCCTAGCTCCCTCGTCGACATTCTCCTTCACTAGGCGGGTCCACAAGATGGCCACCTTAAGCAAAACTTTGTAAGAACGGAGCTCCTCAGCTTCATGTGCCAACTTCTTTGACAGCTCCACTTGGCCTCCTGTCTCCACTTTAAGCTGCTCGGTCAGCACTACGATCTCATCCTCACGGCGCTCCAACAACTCTCCGGCGGTGGCTAGCTTCCCATTCGCCGCTTCCAGCTCCTTCACAGCATTCCGCAAACCTTGCTCCATCTCCCGAAATAAATTCTCATCATTCACACACATGTCAAATACCGTGTTGGCATTCTGAATGGCCTGCATAAAGATACACATATCAGGACATGATCTTTAGAAACAAACCTGAATGAACATGTCAAGAGATCTTACCACACCAAGCGCCGACAAAGTTTCCACACCGAGGTTCATTTTGGACACACCGTCCATTCGATGAACTTCTCTTAGCACCTTAGCAACACGAGCCATAGCCCGCGTAAGGTCCGACGTTGCCATGTCCGAGTGCACCGACAACCCCATCACATATTCCCAAAACTTGGCAATCTTGATATCCATTCTTTTCATCATCTCTGGGTGATCACCTACCCGATCCATCATCCCCGATGAAAGCTCGGCCCCGCCGTCAGTACATGCTCGCTTAGAGCCGTCGCTTGCCCCAGCAGGATCATCGCCAGCACATACTTTCTCGCCTTCAGTTCCGGCAACTGACTTACCTTTATCTTTCTTACGCTTTCGGGTAAGCACTCCCTGAATCTGGTTCTCGACCTGTTTCGGTACATCGGCTATCACCTCCGCAGCTTCCTTCGCCTCACTTTCTAACACGGGCATACCTTGCGGTATGTTACTAGTCACATCAGTATCCTCGTGTGTAGCAAGCACCCCGCCCATGCTCTGAACCACTTGGTTCGCATCTGCAAGCGAAGAGAAGGAGGCTAAGGAACCCGATGCACCGGCAAATGCTTCCTCCGCAGTCTCCAGGCCAACACCAAACTCATTCGGGTCGAAATCCATACTCACGCGAGGATCACCTGGACCTGCATAAGTAGCAACACAATCAATATATTTCAAACAAGCACACGCAACACACGCAAAAGAAAACCCACAACCCGAACCCCTCACCTACGACAGCAACATTTACAGTTATCGCCTCCAACTCCGCTAGCTCTCCGGCTGAAAAGTTGTACCCACGTTTCCACTTCTCGAAATCCACCGGCGACCAACCAGATAGCTGAGCCATTCGCCACTGGTTCCAGATATAATACCCTGCGACAAGAAAATGACCAACGAGCTCGTCCACATCTTTCTTACGTTCTTTATCTGTTGGCAAACCCTTTAAGTACTTTACGAGGTGCTCCTCCGATGGTAACATAGGTCGCGTTTTTAGCCACCGGCTAGAATCTATGGGATCCCCATTCCATGACACCCGAAAAGGGAAATCGCCATCCAACTTCCTCACCAGGAAGTAGCGATGCCGATACTCGGGAACCTTATCCTTCAACCCGCCAAGAACCTTGAATTTTTTGTGCGAGAAGGTCACATGCTGCGATCGGGGTCCCTTATTCGGACGAAAGAACTCGCGAAACACCAGCCCAGTAGCTCGATATCCAGCCGATCAGCATAATGAGTAGAACGCCACCATCATCCTCCACCCATTTGGATGGATCTGCCCAGGAGACAAGTCGTACTCCTTCAATACCTCCATAAAAAAGGGGAGAAGAGGTAGCCGCATCCCTGACTCCAACTGCTCCTCGTACACAACCAGCTCGTTTGCTCCACCCGTGTGATGAGCACGATCATCTTCTTCAAGCGCAACCAGCTCATAGGGCTTCCCTAATCGGTACACTGCAGAGATGGCGGCCAAGTCCGCAGACACTATGATACTATATGCATCATCCACCGAAAAGGACTCCGATCTCTTCGGGCGTTGCCTGCCCTCATAGCGTTTACCATCAACACTAGTCACACCCGACGACCGCGTCCACACTCTCTCACGCATCTCTTCATAAATCAAGGCTAAGGGCCGATCTTCGGTAATCACGCCCTCTGGTACAACCACGGTCACTTCAAGAACGCTGGCGGCAGCTCCTCCTAACGGCCGCTCAACGCTGGGTGCCGCACGCACCACGCCGATTTTCCTTTTCTTTTCAACAGCGCCACCACTCTCCCCTTCCATCCCTACTCGCCTTTTTCATTTCACAGATCACGTTCGAGAGGCGTCACGAAGCCTAAAGTCGCCTAGTGTCACTGACGGCAGTCGTTTTAGGGCTCCCCGCGAAGAACCCTCTGACATACTCTCCCTCCTAAGATAAAAAAGCGAAATAACAACGAAAGAGAAAAGATGAAAAAGAGGCACGACTGAACTCAAACGATGCCGCGACAATAAGAAGAAACCGCCCTCAAACAACCGCCGCGAACAGACAAACTCGGTACTCAGCAAATTCCGACAAGCAAAGGAACACAGCCCACAATGCCGGCAAGAAAGCAGGAAATCCAAAAAAGGAAATGGATTAAGAGGGCACACCGAGTGAGGATTTGGAAAAAGAAATAATACCTTCTCTCCTATATTTATATCTCAAATGGGGGCGCCGGCGGAGCACGGTATCCAACGACACTTTACGGCGCGTGTAGGAGCATTAATGCACAAGCAATTAATTCTGCGTTAAAAACTAGAAGCGCATGCTGAAGTTGAAAGGGTCTTTAGCTTCGCTAAAGTGAGCAACGTTTCCCAAAGCTTATCCCCCGATCACCAGGCGAACACAAGGCTCCCAGTCTCCCAACAACACCTCGCATGCAATACTCGGTATGCCTGACCGGGGGGGACTACCTGATTCGGAATATCTCAAAAGCCCATGAGGCCCATGGGCCCGGCGGGCTAAAGGGAAAGAGGCCTCAAAGGCCCAAGAGGATTGACTATAAATAAGAAGGAGGCAACCAAGGCAAGGGATCGGGTAACACACTCTCTAACTCACTTTGAATAGATTATCAATACTCTCGAGCTACTAACTGTCTTGATCGTCGGAGTGTTCCCAAGGACCGCTCCCCGCTTAGAGACGATCCTCGAGGAACACGAGCACCCCCCGAAGAGAGCTCGGATCATTGTTCCGCGTATCCTAATTAAATAGCAATAATTAAAATAAACAGCTTATAAAAATAATAATGGTTCTAATAATAATAAATATAATAAAAATAGTAATTATAATAAATAATTATAATAAGTGATTCGGAATATATATATCACGGCCCAAGACTAGGCCCAAGGGCCCAGGAGCCCACACCGATCTCCTATAAATACCCCTAACAAGGGAAGGGAAGGGGAGAGCTTCTTGAATAGACTGTCCGGGTAACCCCATATCTTCTCGAATATTTCCTTTGTTAATCCCCATTGAATATCTAACTGTCTTGATCGTCGGAGTGTTCGCAGGAACCGCTCCCCGCACAGAGATGATTACCAGGAACCGCGGGAATCCGCTAAGGCTGCCCGAATCACTGTAGTGCATTCCCTAATTATTTGGTGCGGTGAAGATGGACTACGAGTGATTTTTTGAAACATTCGGCGAGATGCAGACACCAACTGAGCTCACCCCCACCGGAGTACCGAGCGCAGCAGCAACTAGCTCGATGACCGGCGAGGCGCGTCCTGCGTTGTCTACCCCAATTTCTCCCAGGAACCTGGCTCCACTGATGGAGGAAGTGGATCTCGAGGAGGAAGGAGCATACAACACTGCGCAACTCCTCAGCGCCATACGGGGTTTTCAGACAACCCAAGCCATTCACTCGGCGGCTCAGATGAAGGTTATGGAACAGCAACAAAACTTGCAGGAGGAGAACGCTAAAATCTGGCAATATCTCAAGGAGGCAACAGCACCGCAGCAAGCTGGCAATGTCACAAGTGGATCGGCGGTCCAGGAGGCACTCCCCGAAAGACAACGCGAGCTCGCCGCGCCAGTCCCAGGCGCGGGTGGCGCCACCTCCGGAGGACCAGCAACCGTCTGCGGCGAGGACCTACTGGAGCAGAAAATCCAGAGATTTCTGGACAAGAGGGCGCTTGGGGGAGTGATGGGAGGAAGCATCTGTTGGAAATAGGGCTAAGGTATAGCAGCGGAAATATAAAAATTTTAGCCTACTTCCTTTTAACCATAGGATCCGTTAATCGTTATTTCATATAAAGAGGAATAAGAAGAAATACCTTTTGTTGATCAATCTACCGTTGCAAACGAAGTGCCCACAACTTCAAAGGAGAGGTAAACTGTTTACCAATCTGCCCCTATTCGAAACAGACCTTCCAGACCTCCGAACGACAATCCCTTCGGTGTAAACGTGGAAGAATATGTCTACAAGCTACTGTCCAAAAATCGCGACGATCCGACGGTTCAATCTCTAGGAATCCTCGAAATAGTGAACTGACCTGATGTAGGCGAAGAAAAACGAATTTCTCCCTTTTGATTGTTTTTCTTCTTTCGTGAACACGGTGAGGTTAAATTAGAATCAACCCTTATGAGATGTAACCAAAATAGATTACCTCTAATTAACCAACACAAGATCAAGGAGAAAGAGGGATGAATTAGATTAATCAATCGATGGAATGCCGAATGAATTCTTGTCCACGAACTTGGGGATGGGAATTCTTTTCTCTCTCTAACTAAGCAATTTCGAAAATCACTTTAGGGGAGGGTAGAGGCTTAGGTCGAAATTCACATGTAGGAGGGGTATATATATTTGCTTGTATCTAAACCCTAGTTAGATAGGAATAGGTTACTTAATAGGAATCCAATTCGGAATAGGATTTCTAATTATTATCTTACTATATATCTAATATAATTAGGATAATAATAAATAACCTAGTTAGATAATAATAGGAGTATATTAATCTAATTAAAACTCCTAACTTGATTATCTCTTAATTAATTTAATTTCACAATCCTAATCAAATTAGGATGAATGGAATAAATTAATTCCTTACTCAAATACATATAAATTTCGGCCCCTCCATGTAATTGGGCCTTACTGGGCTTAATTTTGGGCTTCCATCTATTAATCATATCCATCTCTCCTTTTGGTTCCAAGTCTTATGTGTGATCCATTAGGTCCTTACTACTTCTGGCCGTATGCAACCTATTAAATTAATTTCTTCAAGAATTATATTTAATCCATTGCATAACGGAATGATGTACAGAGTATGTTATTGGCAAGTCCATAATCATTCCCCCAGAGTCCGTTAAGAAGACAGGTTGATTCTGTCGTTAACCCTTCCGTATTAGTTACGGTATAATACGATCCTTTATCAACTACATCCTTGAACTGAATCTTATGACTATGGGTAATGTCAAGTCACATATAGCGAGACGTTCATTTTACTTGTTATTGGCCGAGTCAACTCAAAAGATAGGTTAAGTGAAATCCGAATTTCTACTCTTAAGCTATCACCTTGCAAGGGTTTAGAGTCGAGTCTTCCACAAGCGATCCTTGGATGTATCTCCCATTCATTCGGAGTGATAAATGCTCAATCCAATGTATAACTACCCTGACATTACCTCCTGTGACACCCAACCTTTGCAGTTCACACCCCAGAGTCATCTCTGTTAAGGATCATGGGACCACGCGATCAAAGTCTCACATTCAGTAATTCAGGATGACCAATTAACATTCCTTTGAGTCTGAGGATTAGTTATACCTATTAATACCAATGAGATGAACATGTGACAAGGATGAATCTACCCATCCTGTTATCTCAAGTTGGATCCCCAATCCTAATGAACAACGTTTCACCGGATCTATGTAACTGTCCAGATATCTATATATGTGAACCTTGTGAGATCAGCTTTCTGTCGGACAGAAGACATTGTTACATACAAGTCTCAACAGTGATATGTCAATCCTAAACATATCACTTGACTTGGGGTGGTTTTAAGTTTATTAGTTTATTATAAAGTTTTGTCTCACTTCATGCTTGTATGAACACTTTATAATCACTTTAAACAAACTTACGGATTTCCTTTTATTAGACTTTATTTAGTGCTTTAGAAGGGATTGCCTTTATATAGTTATAAAACATATATCTTATTAAAACAAATGATATAAAGAACAATTCATTTACAATAAGTTTGTATCCTGCAACAATTGTCTATAGGACACTAAACCCCAACAGCATCACCTCCAGCAAAACTCCGCTAGTGCAAAGGATCATTGAAACGAGGTTCCCTCGCGACTAGAAAGCCCCGCGGTTATCCCAATATTCTAGAACCGAGGACCCAAATGATCACGTGGCTTCTTTCATGAGCACCATCAACCTCTACTCCAAGGACGAAGACGTCATGTGCAAAGTTTTCCCCACTACGCTCTCCGCAAGTGCGCAAGAATGGTATCGAGGACTGGCTCCCGAGTCCATCGATTCCTTCGATCTATTGAAAGATCTCTTTCTCTCTAGATTCGCCGCAGCAAAGGTAAGGAAGATCAGCTCGGATCTCAATGGGCTCAAATAGCGGACAACCGAACCACTACGGAACTTCCTCTCTAGGTTCCACCACATGGCCTCTCAGGTCAAGGGCCTCAATCTGGAAGTTGCTCACGACGCCCTCGCAAAAAGCACCTCGTGCGAACCCCTTAAACAAAAATGCTTCAGGAAGATGCCGCGATCTTTCGAGGAACTCATGACCATGGCGCAGACTTTTGTCCGCTACGACGATTGTGATCGGCCAGCAGGATACGAAGAATCGGAAAAGGACAAAGCCAGAGGAGACCCGCGGAAAGAAGAGAAAAGCAAGCTAACCAGGGAAATGCGAGATGGGGGACGGACGCGTAGGGAAGCCCCCATGCCTTTCCCGGCGCAAGTGGAGCAGACAAACTCAGAACGCAAGGGGGACCGGTCCCGAGGAAATGAGGTACACTATGTTACTCAGAACCAGGCTCGGCGACACACACACCTGGCTCCGTCGGCAGACAAAGCAAAAACCCGCATCGAGAAGGAATACTGCAAGTACCACAAATCCTCTGGACACTCCACGGAGAACTGCTACCAACTATAGAAGGAAATCGAGCGTATCACACAATAAGGTGCCCCGCTAAGACCCATCAGACAAAGAGAGCAAAGCCCGAAGCAGCGCGATGCTGGCCGAACGGATGAGGCAAAGTGACCAAGGTTCCAATGGTGAGATCCATGTGATAACAGAGGGAGCACCGGCACTCTATCCACCTCCGGAGAGCTCCCGAAAGAGAAAAGCAGCTGATCAGACCCTGACACTACAGCCACCGCTCCGGACTAACCACTCGGAAGCCCTCGTGGTCACTATTAGCATCACCGGCTTTAAGGTGCACCGGGTACTAGTAGACACGGGAAGCTCGGTAAATCTGCTTACCTGGAAAGCGCTCCGCGCCATGAAAAATACTCACACGGCCCTCCGGGCAGGAACTTTTCCCCTGGTCGGATTGTCGGAAATAGAAGTCCCCGTGAAGGGAGTCATCTCTTGTTGGGGTTTAGTGTCCTATAGACAATTGTTCTATGATACAAACTTAATGTAAATGAATTGTTCTTTATATCATTTGTTTTAATGAGATATATGTTTAATAACTATATAAAGGAAATCCCTTTTAAGCAATAAATAAAGTCTAATAAAAGGAAATCTGTAAGTTTATTTAAAGTGATTATAAAGTGTTCATACAAGCATGAAGTGAGACAAAACTTTATAATAAACTAATAAACTTAAAACCACCCCAAGTCAAGTGATATGTTTAGGATTGATATATCACTGTTGAGACTTGTATGTAACAATGTCTTCTGTCCGACAGAAAGCTGATCTCACAAGCTTCATATATACAGATATCTGGACAGTTACATAGATCCGATGAAAAGTTGTTCATTAGGATTGGGGATCCGATTTGAGATAACAGGATGGGTAGATTCATCCTTGTCACCTGTTCATCTCATTGGTATTAATAGGTATAACTAATCCTCAGACTCAAAGGAATATTAATTGGTATTCTGGATTACGGAATGTGACACTTTGACTCTGGTGTAACACGATCCTTAACAGCGATGACTCTGGGGTGTGAACAGTAGACGTTGGGTATCACAGGAAGTGATTGCGGGATCATTATATATTGGATTGAGCATTTATCACTCCCGATAAATGGGAGATACATCCAAGGATCGCTTGTGGAAGGCTCGACTCTAAATCCTTGCAAGGTGATAGCTTAAGACTTGAAATACAGATTTCACTTAACCTATCTATTTGAGTTGACTCGGTCTGTACAAGTAAAACGAACGTCTCGCTATATGTGACTTGACATCACCCATAGTCATAAGATTCAGTTCAAGGATGTAGTTGATAAAGGATCGAATTATACTGTAACTAATACGGAAAGGTTAACGACAGAATCAACCTGTCTTCTTATAGCTCTGGGGGAATGATTACGGACTTGCTAATCACATACTCTGTACATCATTCCGTTATGCAAAGATTAAATATAATTCTTTGAAAATTTATTTAATAACGTTGCATACGGCTAGAAGCAATAAGAACCTAATGGGTCACACATAAGACTTGGAACCTAAAAGAGAGATAGATGTTAATTAATTGATGGAAGCCCAATTGAGCCCAATAAGGCCCATAGACCAAGGGGGGGTCGAAATTCATGTAGTTAAATACATGAATAATTAATTTGATTTTGTTAATCCTAATTAGATTAGGATTATGAATTAAATTAATTAAGAGATAAATAAGTTAGGAGTTTTAATTAGATTATAATACTCCTATTATTATCCAATAAGGTTATTATTATTATCCTTAATATATTAGATATATAATGAGATAATAATTAGGAATTCTATTCCGAATTGATTTCCTATTCAGTAACCTAATTCTATCTAACTAGGGATTAGATACAAGAGATTATAAATACCCCACCCTATGGGATTTTCGAAATCCCCAAGAGAGCAAGCCCTAGTGATTTTCGAAATCATACATTAAAGAGAGAGAGAGAATTTCGACACCCCTAGTTCGAGGACGAGATTTTCCACGGCTTCTTTCCGATCAATTGATTTCATCTATTTCTCTTATCCTTGATCTTGTGTTGATTAGTTAGAGGCAACCTACTTTGGTTGCTATTCAACGGTTGATTCTAAATTAATCTTCCTGTGTTTTATTTTGTGTTTGGGAACTCGAAGAAGAGTTGTGGGCACTTCATTAACAACGGTAGATTGATCATCAAAAGGTAATTCTTTTTATCCTTCTTTATATGAAATAACGGTTAACGGATCTTGTGGTTTATGGAAATAGGTTAAAATTTTTATATTTCCGCTGCTATACCTTAGCCTAATTTCCAACATCTCTCTCCCAGCGATGCTCGCTGAAAGCGATGAAATGGTAGAAGACACCGCCGAATGGGTGGTGGTGGACATCCCCTTAACCTATAATGCCATTATCGAAAGACCTCTCCTGGCTAGCCTCAAGGCTACGATTGGCATCTTCGACCTATGCTTGACTTTACCACATCGAAGTGGCAAAATCACCATCAAAGGAGACCGTATCTTGGCCAAAAAACTGCAATGGGAGGCGACTCAACCTCGGACGGCTCTCTATCTTAAAGACGGCCTGATGGATATGAGGGGGTACAATCCCACACCAATTGAGCCAGCCAGCGACTGCCTAGTCGGGGAGAACAAGATGCTGAAGATCGGCACCAAGCTCTCGTCTCCGCTGGCCGATGAAATAAAGGCCGTTCTAGCTGAACATTCTGACGTATTCGCTTGGTGAACAGAAGACATCACAGGCGTTTCGCCCGAGCAAGCAACCCACAAGCTAAATATCGACCCTTCCGTCGAACCGTTAAAACTGAAGAAACGGGTGCAAGCAAAGGACAAACAAGCAACTGTCAAAGCAGAGATCGATAAGCTTTTGGCTGTAAAATTTATTCGTGAGGTCCACTATCCGGATTGGCTTTCTAATTTCGTACTTGTAAAGAAAGCCAGTGGGAAGTACCGCATGTGTGTAGACTTTACTGATGTTAATAAATCATGCCCCAAAGATTCTTATCCTCTGCCTAACATAGATCAGCTTCTCGACCAGACGGCCGGGCGCAACATTCTGTCATAATTTGATGCCATAACTGGTTTTTAGCAGATACCTCTGGACCCAGCCGATGCCGAGAAGACCTCTTTCATAACGCATGAAGGCACATATTGCTATAACGTAATGCCTTTCGGCTTGAAGAACGCAGGGGCCACATATCAGCGATTATAGAAAAGATGTTCACTCACCTCATCGGCAAAACGGTACAAGTATACATCGATGACATGGTCGTCCTGAGCACTGATGAGAGCGACCACCTGCGCGACTTGGCGGAGGTGTTTAAAATTTTCAGGGATTACAACCTCAAGCTAAACCCGGAGAAATGTTTCTTCGGTATTCGTAGCGGCAAGTTCCTTGGTTGCGTGGTTTTGGAAAAGGGTATTGAGCCTAATCCCGCAAAGATCGAGGCAATCTTAGAAATGGAAGCGCCACACAATTTACAGGGAGTTCAGAGGCTCAATGGGAGGGTTATCGCCTTGGGACTATTCATTTCCTGCTCGGCACATCGTTGTTTGCCTTTTTACAAAGCAATCAAGAAGGAGCATCCCTTTAAATGGTCTATAGACTGCCAGGCGGCATTCAACGCCATCAAAACTTTCCTCGCCATGCCGCCACTACTGTCGGTACCACAGCAAGGACGGGACATCCAACTGTACTTCACTATCGCTGATGAAACTGTGGCAGTGGTCCTAACTCAAGAAGAGGGTACGGAGCTCTATCCGATTTACTTTTTGAGCAAGGTCCTAAAGGGAGCAGAAGTCCGATACTCCGAGGTTGAGAAGGCTCTGTTCACCATAACGCAAGCATCCGAGCGTCTTCGGCCATATTTCCAAGCACATACGGTTGTGGTCAAGACCAATTATCCTCTCAAGAAGGCAGTCCAGAAACCAGAAGTCTCCGGTCGGATCGCCAACTGGTCGGTTCGACTGTCGCAGTTTGACATACGCTTTGAACCCCGCACGGCGATCAAAGCTCAAGTGCTGTCCGATTTCATTGTCGAATTCACCGGGTCATCGACTAACGACCTCACACTGTCAAAAGCTCACAACAACGACCTATGGACCATGAGTGTGGAAGGATCCTGCGGCCCAGGGCGGGCAGGCGCAGGCATTGCCATTCAGGGACCTAATAACCTCCGACTACGGTACGCCGTCCGACTTGACTTTCCAACCACGAACAATCAAGTAGAATATGAGGCCCTGATCGTGGCCCTTCGGTTAGCCAAAATGATGGTAACCGGACACCTGACGATGTACTCAGACTCCAAACTCGTCGTCAGCCACGTCAGTGGTACTTACAGAGCAAAAGACCCAACGATGTGTCAATACTTGGCGCTCGCCAAATCCCTGCTCGAGGATCTCAAGAACAAAGGAGTAACCTTCATCCTTACGCTCGTACCGCGAGAAGAGAATGAAGAGGCAGATGCCATTGCCGCTCTCGCAGCAGGCGAGCAGTCCCGTGACCTGCATACCCTTATAGAAACTGCTGCGGCCCCAGCCATTAGCACACAATGCTCGTTGCAGATCGACACGACAGATGCAGCAGCAAGCGCTGGAGGAGTCCGATAATCAGGTATCTAGAAGATGGAACACTGCCGGAGGATCGGACGCAGGCATCCCTAATGGTTCGGTGTTCCTGGCGGTATGCAATGCACGATGACCTACTCTATCGGAAGTCATCCAAACACCCTTGGTTGCATTGCATATCCGAGGAGGAAGGAGATCACTGTCTAAAAGAGATACACCAGGGCGTGTGCAGCTCACATTAGGGCGCTCGGTCCATTGCAAAGAAGGCCCGATTACAGGGACTTTAATGGCAGACCATGGACTCTGATGCAGTCAGTCTAGTGCGCAGATGCCAGGCATGTCAAATCCACGCAAATACTCATCACGCACCGGCGGCTCCCCTCAAGGGCATCATCACACCCTGGCCTTTCGCGGTATGGGGAGTTGATCTACTTGGCCCTTTTCCGATTGCCTTGGCACAAAAACGCTTCATAGTAGTCGCAGTCGATCATTTCACAAAATGGATTGAGGCGGAGGGTATCGCCAAGATAACCGCCGATAATGTTATAAGCTTCCTAAAATGAACAATAATATACCAATTCGGAGTCCCTCATTCATTCATCACAGATAACGGGCGACAATTTGACTGCACTCAATTTCGCGATTTCTGCACCGAGTGGGGCATAAGAGGTCGTTACACCTCAGTTGCGCATCCTCATAGCAACGGGTTCACTGAAGTAAGCAACTGCATGATCCTGCGCGGTATAAAAGCACGTCTTTTTGACAAAGGACAAGCATGGCCCGACCATATCCCAGCAGTATTATGGTCATATCGCACAACCCCGCACTCCGGCACAGGACGAACCCCTTTTTTCTTAACCTATGGAGTGGAGGCAATAGCACCATCCGAGGTCATCCTTCATTCTCCTCGACAGATAACTTTCGAACAAGCTGACAACGACGTAGAGCTTGCTGAGGCCGGAGAGCGATTGGAGGAAGAGCGCCTTAACGCACTGCTCCATATCACGGCCCATAAGAAAAACTTGGCACGATATCACAACAAGCAGGTGCGACCCCACACTTTCCAAGTAGGGGACCTAGTGCTCCGAGATGCAGCCGCTGCTCAATCTCTACTCGCCAAAGGAAAGCTAGGGCAGACATGGGAAGGGCCCTATATAGTCGACACGGTCCTACACAATGGGGCCTACAAAATCGCCTCCTTAGACGGGACGGTCTTTGACAATAGCTGGAACATCCAAACATTAAAGAAATATTATCAATAAGCTCGTGTAACCTGAATCATGAATAAAAATACATGTTTACAGAACACCACGTTATTCCCAGATTTCTTGAAAATCTCGAACATCTCTCCGATTGCGTCAATAACCCTGTGTTCTTACCAATCACGCAAGAACGCGAGCTATCCGACAAGGGTCCTCGCTCAATAATAACTCAAAACGTTATTCAAAGGCCTCTCGATCATCTCGAACGCCTCTTAGCAAATCGCGTAGACAATCCCATGTTGTTATCGATTAACTGGAACGCGAGCTATCCAATGAGGTCCTCGCAATGAATAACTCAAAACGTTATTTCTAGGCTTCTCGATCATCTCGAATGCCTCTTAGCAAATCGCGTAAACAACCCCATGTTGTTACCGATTAACCGGAACGCGAGCTACCCGATGAGGTCCTCGCCACGAATAACTCAAAATGTTATTTCAAATTTTCTCGAGCATCTCGACCGCCCCATAAAAACGCAGGATCAACCCAATGTTTCTTTCCGAATAGGAACTGATAACGAATATACATTTTGACAAACAAGCAAGAAGCATCGTAAAATTCATGAAAACATAAGTCGGTACATCATATCAAAGGAAAGCACAGATACAGAAATTTAAGCAAACATTCATGCGAGCTGCACGTTTACATGGTCCGGGTTGGGGATAGCTTCATCATCCATCAAGTCTTGATACATTGCTCACCAGTCAACACACTCGTCAGTATTATGCCCATTCTACCTATGATATAAACATGCCTTGCCAACATGGGTCACGCGGTGGTTAGGGTTAGCCGGAACCGATCCAAGACGGCCTTCTCTAGCAAACTCGAGAAACACCACGCTTCGAGGCTTCAAAGGATTGACAAACGTCGGACCATATGGACGAGTCGGTGAAGCATGACGCCCCACTCGTCGATACTCCGTTTCATGAGGAAGATTAGTTACCCTTTCCAGCTCGTCGGCAAGAAGCCTCTTAATCCATGAAGGATGAGGATTTAAAACAGGAGCAACTGTCTCATCAGGATTAAGATAGCCAATCCCTTCTTGCGACCAGATTTTCTTCTCAGTCGAAGAAAACGCACTTACAGCTACCTCGCAGGAATCCGTCACCGACCCAATATAAGGCATGGAACTCTCATTTTCCATAGTCCTTTTTTGAGAGCTTGTACTCTGCCTCATCCACACCGGGGAGGCATATCGCAATTTTCTGTCCAAATCATGATCATCCCTCGGCGGACAATACACATAAGGGTGAGGCATCACCGAGATCGCTTTCTGCACTTCGAGCACCCTGGCAGGATCGACAACATCCCGAAGAGACATACGGGAGGAAGGATAACTCACGAAACAACAAAGAATAAATCTTAGCAGAATAGAAGCACCCAGATTCAATACAAAAACGGCACCAATTTATAGCCAAAAAACGACAAGACATGAAAGATAGCTCATCAAAAGTAGACATCAAATCTGTTGGTCCCGTGTGATTAGTTCCAAGGGGGGGTTAGGAACTAATATAACTTTTTTTTTATATTAATTAATATGCTGACTTAGTAATTTGTTGAGTTTGTCAACTCAGCTTTTGGTCAGCTTGGCCAGATATGTTATAAGACAGCTTTGGCCGGATATTGACTAAGGCTTTTTTACTTATAAGTCAGATATTGACACTCTTGGAGGTCAGCTTCTAACTCAGCACTTGAAATTAACCAGAGTCAACTTTAAACAATGTTATATACTGAGTAAACTTCTCACACAACACATGCAAATATATATATTGAGAGAGGGTTAGAGATTACTCAGTATCACTTATCCTGGTTCGGCCTCTCCGCCTACGTCCAGTCCCCAGAGTCCTCCGGGCTTTTAGAATCCAATACTGAGCTCTTTAAAGGTAGAGCACAAACCGATTACAAGGCAGTTGAATATGCAAGAGTACCTTCCTCTATCCGTCTACTAAACTCCTACTAAGTGCTACAACCCAGCACCTAGATTTTTCTACTACTGAATGTTTACAACCAAACACTCAGCACAGCGCTCTCAATGTTACAATTGATAAACACTTGTTCCTTTTCAAATAAAGAACACTTTAGAAGATTACAAGTAATCACTCTAGCATTTACACAAAGAATGGAAGATGGGTGTAAGATCTCTTTTTGTATCTAAGTGCTTTTGTATCTTTTCTCTCTTGTACCTTTTTGTTTTTGTTGATCGGCGATCTTCCAAATGAAACCTTTGTCCCTTTTATAGTTGAAACGTAGGAAAAAAATCATTTGATTTGTCCGTTGAGTCCAAAACGGCTCTTTTAGGGGACAAATCTTTGGTCAGCTTCAGATGTGCAGGCCAATCCTAAATCCTGAATTCTTCAGACGTCAGGCTTGTCTTTTTCCTGCAGACTTTGTCTTTTTGCGGTAGTTCATCTTTTAGCCACGGTCAGTTGACCCATTCATCTTGGAATTTGGCTTTTGTGTAATTCTGAGATTTCTATTATTGGCGCAGAGGGTTGGCAGTCTTTGTCTTCTAGCCAACGGACTTTTCATGCTGTCCTGAGGATAACTCAGCTTGACTTCGTTGTCCACTACCTTTGATGGTTTGCCAGATTTCATACTGAGTTCTCCCATACTCAGCTTCCAAGGTCAGCTTCGTTCTGTAAGACTTCATTCTGAAGCAGACATTTCTTTTTTTATGCTGAGTTCCGTTTTACTCAGCTTCTCAGATCATCTTTATTCTTAGACTGTTGTTGTGATGATGACTTATCTTTTATGATGCTGAGATGCTCCTTACTCAGCTTACGATGTGTCTATGTCCTGTCTTATTTTTGCATTCATATTTGTACTCAACATTGAACAAACGGATTAGTACAATTAAATCAAAGCACTTAAATTTAATTGTCTCTTAATCATGGATGATTTTGTCAAATCAAAATCTTGTGGAAAGGTGTTTCAACAAGCTCCCCCATTTTGATGTTGGCAAAATACATAATTATGGAACTCAGTTTTGAAATTCCCCATGATTGATTTATTTTTCATGTTCCTAAAATTGCTCCCCCGTAAGGGTTGCATTAACTTAACTCTAAACCTTCCAAGATTTAATTGAGAGAAATTAAAGATATTTGTACTGACTAAGTTCAATCCTAGATCTTCTAAGATCAGATAGGTCAGTTTTCAGAAATGGTCATTTTATTACTTCAGTTTACTTATGTGTGAAGATGTATACTGAGTATTATGATTTGTTTGTTCAATTTGGACAGATCAGTATATATTACTAAGCATGGTATTAAGACAGGTTGGATAAAGTGATGCTTATCATAAATTTACTTGGCAAGAAACACAAATATTAAGCACCAAAGAAGTATGGGCTAAGTTCTAAATTTTAGAATAGACTACTTCTTCTTCTTCAGACTGGCTTCAGCATACTTGCCTTTTCCTTTGTCTTTACTTCCTGATGCACCACCGGCGTGCTGAGTTCCATCTTGGCTTTTCTCCCCCGTTTTGCCATCATCGGGAGGAGGAGGAATGAACGTATCATTTCTAGCAGCACCAGACAGAGCGTTTGAATAACTTTTCAACCTTCTTGTACTCTCACTTAGGCCATCAATAACAGGAACACAATCATCTTGAATAGTTCGAGGAACCCATAGGGAGCTACTCAGCATGCTGATGAGACATTCATGAGATTTGCTGATCCATGAGATGGACTCAGTGAGCTGGGCAAAAGATTGATGATACATCTTGAGCAGAGCTGAGTCGTAGAATTGGCGTTGAGCATTTGTGTAGCGTACTGAGCGAAGGATGGTTTGTGAGAAGCTCAGAAGTGTTTCATTAGTGATGGGGTCAACATCCATCTTTTCTTTGTTGACATTGAGAAGACGCACATCTTTACTCAGTTGATCAATGGTACACTGAGAAGTGGAGGAAATCAATTCACGTGTGCAGGTCAGGTCAGAGGTCAACTTGGAGAAATATTGCTCTATCTCAGCAGAAGTGGCATACTCAGGATGAACCGAAGATCCAATGTTGGCCAGATCTGTGGTCAGCTTAGCGAAGTGATCCTTAAGCTCAGTAGAAGTAGCATACCCCGGATGTACTTTAGATAGACCTTGGATTTTGCCTTCAATTGAATTCATGTGGTTGACCAGCATGAGCAATAATTCAATCAGGTTGGCAATTTGGTCTTGCTTGGGTTGCTATGTCTGAACCATGGTCATTACACTTATGATATCTTTGAGACCCCGAATTTCGCTCAGAAGCTGAGTGATGGATGAAATTTGGGAGGATTCAAGATTTGCAGACCCAGCAGCATCAGCATGAGGAGGATTCAAATCCTTAAGAAGAGACTGAGCAGAGGCAATGATTCTACGCCCAGACTCAGTGGCACTTAGATAGGCAAATTGGCCAGCAGGATTGGACTCAGAGGCTGGAATTGAAGTTGAGATTGATGGTGGTGGAGTTGGCTGCTTGTTAGTTTGGTTAGGTTGGTCAATTGTTGGTCCTGGCGGTAGCTCAGTATGAGGAACTGAGTGGTCAACATCCTGTGTATTGTGAGTTTGAGGGGAAGGACTTACAGAGATGTTGGCCGGCTCAGTATGATGTGGTAGTTGAGCAGGTTGTTCCATAGTTGTCTTCCCAACTTGAGCAACTTGGACTTCGAGCTCTTGCTCGGCAGAATTTGGATGTTCCAGAGTTTTGGCTTGTTCCTCAATAGGAGTAACAGAGGCTTGATTTTGCACAGATTCCCTAGGAGGAGACTCAGTATCATGTGAGAAGTATTTGAACTGGATATCGGAGAGGTCAGTAAGTGGCTCTCGAGGTGGGGAATTGTCCAGAAGATCAATAGGCTTTTGTTTGTGTGCCTTCTTCTTGAGTCTTCGATATTTCTTAGCTCTTGGTGGTGAAGGATCAGCTTGAATATCTTCACTGGAGTCAGAAGATGATTTTTCCAAAAGTTCATCATTGAGTTCACAATCTTGCACATCATTCCCTGGTTGTTCAGCATTTTCCTCCTGATGTTGCTCAACATAATCTTTTTCCTCAGTATCAGGCTGAGTGGCATTACTTCTCTGTTTTCTTTCTTCTTACACAACAGGGGTTTGTTCAATGTCAATTCCAAGGCTTTTGACGAAGTGTGACTGGGGAGTGACAACCCAGTTGACGGGGTCAGCTTCAATGATTTTCAAACTAGAGCTTTTCCTTTTCTGTAGAGGTTGATCTAGTGTTTCTTCACTCTCCTCTTCGGGCTCAGTTTGCCTTTTTCTCTTCTCTGCTGACTTAGGTGTAGCCTGAGTTTGGTCAGCATTAACTTTCTTCCTTTTAGACACAGCTCGTACCTTCCTTGGGACAGTATCAACATCTTTTGAGCACGTTTCAAGTGCTTTTCTCTTTTTCTTTGTTGTTGCTGGCTCAGCAGACTCAGCAGTAACTTTCTTTCCTTTAGGTTCCACTTCTTGCTCATTTTCAACTTCTTGCTCAGCTTTGTTTTCTTCCTCATCTTCCTCAACACCTTCAGTCCCCTTCAATGGTTGATTGAACAACAACCCTAACAGCAGAGTCGCTGTGATTTCACTTCCTAAACTGTCAGTCTCATTGATGGTCTCTATTTTTTGATCCTCAAGGATTTTGGTGATTAGAGAGCCTAGTCTGAGTTTCTTTCCTCCCCGTTGAAGTGCACCAACCAGGAACACAGGCATATTGAGTGGGTTGTAGGTCAGCATGTGCCATATGAAGCACTGCTCGAAGTTGGATGCCGACGATGCTGAGCTGAGCTTTGGGAAAATGAAGTTAGTCAATATGTAGTGAGCCATCTTCTGATTTTGGCCCATACAGGTACTGGGTATTTCTCCCTTGTGATTCTTGGGCTTACAAAATCCCTTGACATGGTCAAGCTTTTCTTTTGTTGTTCTAAACTCTTTCCCTATTTCTGGTAGGTTGAGGAGGGTTGCTAAGTAAGATGGGGTGATTGTTATCTTGTGTCCCTTGACGGAAGTTTCCAAGTAGTCAGCATCTTCTTCATCGATAAAAAGGTTGGAGTAAAATTCCCTAACTAATCTAGGATAGGTTTTCCCAGAGAGTGAGAAGAGTCCTACCCATTCATTTTTCTCAATCCACTCACAGAAGGGTTTTTCAGCGGTGATGAAGCTCGGAGAGAATCATCTACATTTCAGAACTTCCAGATTGTTGACCTTCTTATGAACTTTGATCATGCTCCTTTCTGTGGGCTTCTTTGAAGAGCTTGCTGGGTCAGCTTGAGGGTTTTTTTTCGGAGTTTGGTTGAGCTGAGGAGGAGATTTTGGATTTTCATCGGTGTGATGTTTGCCGGAATCACCACCGGAGACATTTTGAGGGTTCGACATTTTCTTCTCAGAGATTCTTAGGAATTTTGAAATTTAGAGAGAGAGGAGTTCGAATGCCAAAAGATTCAAGCGTAAAGAGGATTAAGTGGGAAATCTTCCACTATTTATAGAGATTGAAATCGTTCCTATTCGTTGAACTAGCCGTTTTACCTTGGGACGTTCAATCGACAGAGATTCTGTCATTTATGACACGTTCGGCGCATGGGTTATCCCATTATTGCTTACGTTGTCCTAGGTGCTATTTATTACACGTGTTAGCATTTAATGGTGCAAGTGGGCTTTAACTCAGTTTTGCTAGAATTCGAAGCATTTGTGATACTGAGTACCTAGTTCTAGTACATGAATTTCTTCTCTTAGTAACTTAGCATAGGGTAATCACTTCAACATGTATATCTACTCAGCATAGGGTGATTTTATATTTTAAGCTCAGTATGTAGTAGTTACTAATTTTGAATTAACTCAGCATGGCAATCATTCAACATTCAATTTTTCACTTAGAATTATTGAAGAGGATTAGACATACCGATAGCTTCCCTCAGTATGTTGAATTGTTCACGAGCCAATGGCTTGGTGAAGATATCTGCAAGCTGTTCATCTGTTGGCACATAGGTCAGTTTGATCTCACCCTTTAGTACGTGATCTCTGATGAAGTGATGCCTTATGCTGACATGCTTCATTCTGCTGTGTTGGATTGGATTCTTGGATAGATCAATGGCACTTTTGTTGTCACATTTGATCTCTATTGTTTCTATTTTTACTCCATAATCTTCAAGCTGTTGCTTAATCCATAGAACTTGTGCAACACAGCTTCCAGCAGCTACGTACTCAGCTTCAGTTGTAGACAAGGCAACTGATGACTGCTTCTTGCTGAACCAAGATACTAGACAGCTTCCAAGGAAGTGACATCCTCCTGAAGTACTTTTACATTCTAGCTTATCTCGTCCATAGTCAGCATCAGTATATCCAATGAGTGTGAAGTCATTTGAAGTTGGATACCATAATCCTGCATCAACTGAGCTCTGCAAATATTTTTCTCATCTTTGCATAGGACAGTATCTGTACTCATAGGGGTTGATATTGGTTTGCAATCCACCATGCTGAATTTCTTTAACATTTCTTTGGTGTACTTGGACTGACTTATGAAGATGTCGTTCTTACCTTGCTTAATTTGAAGTCCAAGGAAGAAGTTGAGTTCACCCGTCATGGACATTTCGAACTCAGTTTGCATCTGTTTGCTAAATTCTTTACACAAAGATTCGTCAGTAGCACCAAATATTATATCATCTACATATATTTGTGCAAGTAGGGTATGTTTACCCTTTTTCTTAATAAACAAGGTTGTGTCAGCTTTTCCCCTGACATAGTTCCTGATCAGCAGGAAGTTGGTCAACCTCTCATACCAAGCTCTTGGAGCTTGCTTTAGGCCGTACAAGGCCTTTTTGAGTTTATAAACGTGGTTTGGAAATTTTGGATCTTCAAACCCAGGAGGTTGATTAACATATACCTCTTCGTTTATGAAACCATTAAGAAATGCACTTTTAACATCCATTTGGTATAACTTAAAGTTCACGAAACTAGCATAAGCACACAATATACGTATTGCTTCTAACCTAGCAATTGGTGCAATAGTTTCTCCATAGTCAATACCCTCTTGCTGACTATAGCCTTGGGCTACAAGTCGAGCCTTGTTTCTTATTACGTTTCCGTGCTCATCTAGTTTATTTCTAAAGACCCACTTGGTTCCTATAGGCTTTTGATTCCTAGGTTTAGGTACTAAATCCCATACCTCATTCCTGGTGAATTGGTCGAGCTCTTCTTGCATAGCATTGATCCAATATTCATCGTGCTCAGCATCAGTAAAGTTCTTTGGCTCATGCATTGAGACGAATGCTACGTTGCTGAGGAACTTCCTAAGCTGATCTCTAGTCATCAACTTGTTGTTAGCAGCATCAAGAATAGACTTTTCTGAGTGTCCTCTTGGGATTTTTATTTCCTTAGGTAGTGTTGAGTCGTTTGGAACAGGTGTTTCTACAATCTCTACAGGAATAGACTGGTCAGCAAATGTAATTTCAACTTCTTACTTACCTTTGGTCAACCCTTGTATTGATGATTCAGAGGCTCCATTTTGATCAGTTGTTAGACAAGGTGCCGAACGGCCTCGCCCGGGCGGACCGGGGCGTGGACACCTCATGGCGACATAAGCGGTGATTGGCGCCGAAAGCAACCAATCATGGAATCAAGCTGCTCGGCAGGACCGGAGCTCGGAGTATGGAAGAGTCGCCACCCACGAATGGGAAAATGAACACCGATCCCTTGCGGGAGACCGGTGAGGGTTCGGGAAACTTAGGTACGAGCCGAGAAGGCTAGCTCCTTTCCGGAGAAAGGCTACTAGGTACCCCGACATCGCCCGGTTATGAACCACTGGCCTCCTACTCAGCGTGTTAGGCGATAACGGACTAATCGCATATTTCTTTAAGTTTAAAATTCATTTGAAACCTTTTCTTTCTCGCTTTGAAAACCATTTTGAGCATGTCAGTGAAAGCCATTTTAGTAAAGAATCACCCATTTTGCATAATTTAAAATATATAGGAGAGAGAGGGGGATAGAAGAAAGAATTGATTTATTTACAGTGTGATTTATGCTTCGATTTACATGTTATTTCTATGCTAATCTCATTCCCCAAAACGAGTTTTTATTTACATGGTTCATACCTGAATCGTCGTTGGAACGATTTAGGTACGTTTCAAAGCCCTGTTAATTATCATGATATCGACTCGAATCGCCGTTGGAACGGTTCGAGTGTTTAAAAGGGTGAGATAAAAAGCTTTAACAAGGAAACGTGATTAAGCATACAACTCCGTTTATTTTTGTACAAAACCGTTTAGATAAGAAAGCTATTCAAAACTCTATTACTTACAAATAAAAACGATTTTAATTACAAGGTTCGCTTAATCCGCCGTTGGAACGGATTAAGGTTTCAAAACGTGATGTTTTTAGGAAGTCGTTTGAAATGGCAAAAATCTTTTATTTACACTAGAAACCTCTAAAAACTCTTAACTTAAATAACCAAATTGAAATCTATTTTTGTGGTTTATTTTTCCATTTTTCACTCTATTTACTCATCACTTAAACATAATCACAATAATGAACCAATTAAATTCAAAAAAACCCCACCATGATACATTTGAAATATATATACATATTTTGGTAAAAATGGTATTTATACCTATAGATTAAAAATGAGGTAAATAAAGATACTTATGCTATGATAGTTAATAAGTAAAAATAGTAATGAAAACAATACTTTAATTGAAAACAAGTAAAAAAAAATAAACAAGGTTCATAAAGGATAAGAAAATAGCTTTTAATCTCAAAATAACTATTATGATAAATATATAGAAAATAACCCTCCCCAAGTACACATCTAAATATTAGCACCCAAATAGTATTTAATGAACCCAAAAGTATTTATTAATTAGTTACCCAAAAGACTCAAGTAAATAATACCCAAAATAATAACTAATATAGCTTAAATGGTATAAAAGCTCAAAGATAGTCCCTACTTCAATAAGGAAGCCAAAAACCCAAAATAATAACCATAACTAAACCCATATATGAATATACATACATACTACATACACACCATTAATATTTATACTAATTAATCACCCCGTATACGTATATGTAAATAAAAATGGACAGAAATGGAAAACATCTAAATCAGTCCTTGTTTTATGAATTAATAAAAAAACAATACCCAGATAAACTCAAACCCACATATTAAAGCCTAATTACCTAATATATATATATATGTATATATTCTAACAATTAACTCACACATAAATAAATACATATAAACTAACATTTAGTTTTTAAAAAATTATTAAAAAATAAATACATGTACAAATGCTCCCCAAATATCAACCCAAAGTAAAAGAGTAAACAATGACGATTTTAAAAGGTTCCAGCAGATTTTGTGACGGAAAATCCGTTTACTGATCTGCTTTTAGTGACAAAAAGATGAAAAATATCAGAAACAGTCCTTTAACATTCCAGATTTATTAAAAAGCTTTAGATCTAATCTATTCTATCATTTTTGGCCTCCGAACTACCCAAATCGGGTCATAGTCTATAACGGAGACTCTCAAAACGATGTTTTATTTTAAAACGTTAATTAAAACATTTTCTAAATCTAGATCTACAACATTTTAGTCCCGAACTACCCCTAAATGGGGTCACGGTTCGTATTGGGACATAAAACGAGGTTTTTATTTTAGATCCAAACTCAAGTATTTGTAGAATGAAAACAGAAAATTAATTTGACAAATCTAAACAATAAAAGTGCAATAAAAGAGTAAATAAATAGATCTAAACAACAAAAATGCAATAAAGATTAAACGGGTCTAGTTCCTCGGATTATTACCTCTCAATCGGTAATGGAGATCCAAATCAAGTCGATTGATTGTGTTTTGAGTCAGTTTTTTGTGTTTTTGGGAGAGTTCGGGTCTCGTTGAATTTTTTCAGGGGTTCGGGTCCAATTTTCCTCCTCCCAAATGCATTAGGCTCCATCCTATTTATAGGCATGGAGCCTTAACAATTAAGATTGCTTTGGCTTGGAGCCTAAGGGTAGGCTCCAAGCAAAGCTAAATTAGCTTACTCTTGACTTGGAGCCAAGGGTAAGCTAATTTGGCTTAATGATATATCATTATAATTATATGTATTATTATTATTATTATTATTTTTTATAATAAATCCTATGTAACATTCACTTGGCATTGGCCAAGTGCACCAAAATGCACTTGGCCGAATGCCAAGTGCAGGGGTTGGGCCTGGGCGGCCCAGTCCCCGTCACGGGCCGTTCAACGGCCCGTGACGTAAATACCGGCCCCGTTAGGTGCCGCGTTTAAACCTATATTGGAAAATAAATATAAAATACTCCTAAAATTAACCAAAACTAAAAAATGATTTTTATCAAAAATATTTTTACCAAAACCGATTTTATAAAATTAGCTTTTATAAAATTGGTCTTTTTACAAAACTCTCTTTTTATTTTTCGAGTTTTAAAACAAAACCCTTATTGACCCGAAATTTTATTAATAATAGAATTAATAAGAAAATGACACGAAATACTCCGAACTTGGCGAGACGGTTTAAGATTTCATTCGCGGAACCGATTCGCCCGTCATCTCGATTCGATTTCCGAATTCGATCAAACCGGTCTCCACGGTTCCTTTGAACAACGTTTTTTTTATTTATTATTTTTATTGACTCATCATTTATTTTAATCGACTGATTCAGATCCCTTTTTATAATTTTTCTTCATCGGTCCTCCGATCCCGATGTCTACATCAGCGGAAGCTGAGCTTGGTTCATCTTCAGTGAGCTGAGTTGACTTTCCTGCAGGGTCAGCTTCATTGAACTCAACATGGACAGACTCTTCTACAACCTGAGTTCGTTTATTATAGACTCTATATGCTTTGTTGTTTGTTGAGTACCCTAAGAAGATCGCTTCGTCAGCTTTAGCATCAAATTTTGCAAGATTGTCCTTTGTATTAAGTATAAAGCATTTACACCAAAAGCCACGAAAGTACCCAATGTTGGGCTTTCGTCCTTTCCAAAGTTCATATGGGGTTTTCTTAAGTATAGGTCTTACTAGAGCCCTATTCAGTATATAGCATGTTGTGTGGACAGCTTCACCCCATAAGTACTTTGGAAGCCTATTTTCACTCAGC
Source organism: Euphorbia lathyris (assembly GCF_963576675.1). NCBI lineage: Eukaryota > Viridiplantae > Streptophyta > Magnoliopsida > Malpighiales > Euphorbiaceae > Euphorbia > Euphorbia lathyris. The sequence continues at coordinate 73,137,525 of NC_088914.1, read as the reverse complement.
ATGGTTCTAGTAATTTTGACAATAGTTCTATTCTTCCTCTCAACAACCCCATTTTGTTGAGGTGTTCTAGGAGCTGAGAAGTTGTGGTCAATACCACTGGCTTCACAGAATTCATCAAACTGTTGGTTTTTTAATTCTCCACCATTGTCACTTCTAATGTGAGCTACTTTTAGGTCTTTGTCATTTTCAAGTTTCTTAATTAGTGTGGTGAACATCTCAAATGTTTCATCTTTGCTACTCAGGAGGATGATCCAAGTATACCTAGAGAAATCATCTACAATGACTAAGGAAAATTTCTTACCTCCCAAACTGAGTGGCTGGATAGGTCCGAAAAGATCCAAGTGTAGTAATTCCAATGGTCTCTTGGTTGAGACAATATTTTTACTTTGAAATGACTTTTTGGTTTGTTTCCCTTGCTGACAATCTCTACATAACTGATCTTTTTCAAATTTTAATTTGGGTAATCCCTCAACTAATTGCTTTCTAGCTAATTTGGCAAGAAGATCCATGCTGACATGCCCAAGTCTTCTATGCCATAGCCAGGAGTTATCCTCTTTAGACACTAAGCATATATTTTTAGAAAATTGTTTTTCCAGACTCAGCATGTATACATTTTCTACACGAGGAGCAGTCAAGATTAATTCATTTGTATTTCCCTAGAGTATTTGACACTTAGTATCATCAAATACAACCTTTCTACCACTTTTGCAAAGCTGAGCTACACTCAGTAGATTGTATTTGAGACCTTTGACTAAGGAGACCGACTCAATAGTTGGGTTACCTCCGCCGACTATATTACCCTTCTTATTATCTCTGAAACTTACACTTCCTCCTCGTTTAAGTTCTAGTGTGATGAATTGAGTTTCATCACCTGTCATGTGTCTTGAGCATGCGCTGTCTATATACCAAAGCTTTGACTTCTCCACGCATGTCAAGCCGACCTGCATTTTAAACTATTCATTTTTAAGTACCCAATTCTTTTTGGGTCCTTTCTTGTTAGTGTAAATAGGTGCAAAATCATACTTTAACTTGTGACGACATGGTTTTATAGTGTGGCCTGATTTACCACAGAAGTCACAGAAAGCTACCCTTTGAGGGTGATACTGAGTGTGGTCAGCATTGTTATGCTGAGCGTGCCAACATACCTTAGTGGTATGTCCTTTTCTTCCGCAGAAGTCACATTGGACAATCCGCTTGTTGAACCAACACACCTCTTTTGTGTGCCCCCTTTTTCCACAACATTCACATTGAGTGAACTGCATATGCTGACTAGTACTTGCATACTCAGCATGGGGTTTATTTCTTTTTGAGCCTTTTATTTGACTCTGTAAGATTGTGACATCCTTTCTAAGTTTCTTTGACTCAGATTGAACCTCCGTGACAAGCTTATGCATTATTTGCATGTTGGTATGTAAATCTGAGTTGTCTTGGAGGAGATATCGGAGATCACTCAGCTTGACCTCTTCAATCTCGTCACATCGCCTGCTGAGTGATTTTATTTTGTTGTTGCATTTTTTAGTCAGCTTATATAAATCACTCAGGGCATTTACCATCTCATTTCTAAACAAGAGTAAGGGTGTTACCTCATTGTTGTGTACCTCTTGGTCAGTTTCATCAGAGAGGTCAGCTTGCTCAGATTGAGAGTGGTCAGCATCATCAGCCATGAAGCATATGTTGGCTGTTTCATTTGCATCATCTTCAGACGAGGTTGACTCATCACTATCACTCCATGTTGCTACCATAGCCTTTTTGCTTCCCTTCTTTTCTTTCTTGAGGTTGGGACAGCTTGACTTGATATGCCCAGTTTGATGGCACTCAAAGCAGGTGACAGACTTGGAGCTGTCCTTCTTGTATTTGTCGCTGGACTCAGCTTTGTACCTGTCACTTCTTCTGAATGGCCTTTTACTGTTTTTGTCATTTCTTCTGAAGAGCTTCTTCATCTTTCTAGTGAACATAGCCATTTCCTCATCATCAGTTGACTCAGCTTCTGTGGAGTCAGCTGTCATCACTAGTGATTTCTGCTTCTTATCTTCGGATTTTTCTTTAGCTTCAAAGTTTTTCATAGAGATTTCATGGGTCAGCAAGGATCCGATCAGCTCATCATATTTGTAGGTAGTCAAGTCTTGAGCTTCTTTTGCGGCTGTTTCTTTGCTTGCCAGCTCTTAGGCATACTTCTCAGGATTTTCTTCACCTGTTCCTCTTCAGTGAAGTTCTTTCCAAGTCTTTTGAGCTCATTTATGATGTTTGTGAATCTTGAGTTCATTTCTGAGATGTCTTTATTCTCGTTCATCTCAAACAGCTCGTAGAGTCTCATATGCTGATTGACTTTAGACTCCTTAACCTTGCTTGTGCCTTCATAAGTTACTTCCAGTTTCTTCCAAATCTCCTGTGCTGACTCACAACCTGAAATCTTATTGTATTCTGCAGCATCTAAAGCACAGTGAAGCATATTTATAGCCGAAGCATTATTTTGTAATTTTTTGAGGTCATCCTCTATCCACTCAGCTTCGCTCTTAACAACTTTCTCATTGTCAACAGTTTTGTATGGCACATGTGGACCTTGAACAATGGCAAGCCATGCACTCATGTTTGTGGCTTGAATAAAGTTCTTCATCCTATTCTTCCAGAATGTATAATTGGACCCAAAGAATAGGGGAGGTCTAGTGATTGATAATCCCTCAGGGAGTATATGTGTTGTTTGGTTCCCTGGAAGGAAACAAGTGATGTTCTCAGCCATTTATGGGGATCCGCTCAAGATAGTTATATCTTTGAGTAGTGAGCTTAGGCTCTGATACCACTTATTGGTCCCGTGTGATTAGTTCCAAGGGGGGGTTATGAACTAATATAACTTTTTTTTATATTAATTAATATGCTGACTTAGTAATTTGTTGAGTTTGTCAACTCAGCTTTTGGTCAGCTTGGCCAGATATGGTATAAGACAGCTTTGGCCGGATATTGACTAAGGCTGTTTTACTTATAAGTCAGATATTGACACTCTTGGAGGTCAGCTTCTAACTCAGCACTTGAAATTAACCAGAGTCAACTTTAAACAATGTTATATGCTGAGTAAACTTCTCACACAACACATGCAAATATATATATTGAGAGAGGGTTAGAGATTACTCAGTATCACTTATCCTAGTTCGGCCTCTCCGCCTACGTCCAGTCCCCAGAGTCCTCTGGGCTTTTAGAATCCAATACTGAGCTCTTTAAAGGTAGAGCACAAACCGATTACAAGGCAGTTGAATATGCAAGAGTACATTCCTCTATCCGTCTACTCAACTCCTACTAAGTGCTACAACCCAGCACCTAGATTTTTCTACTACTGAATGTTTACAACCAAACACTCAGCACAGCGCTCTCAATGTTACAATTGATAAACACTTGTTCCTTTTCAAATAAAGAACACTTTAGAAGATTACAAGTAATCACTCTAGCATTTACACAAAGAATGGAAGATGGGTGTAAGATCTCTTTTTGTATCTAAGTGCTTTTGTATCTTTTCTCTCTTGTACCTTTTTGTTTTTGTTGATCGGCGATCTTCCAAATGAAACCTTTGTCCCTTTTATAGTTGAAACGTAGGAAACAAATCATTTGAAATTTGATTTGTCCGTTGAGTCCAAAACGGCTCTTTTAGGGGACAAATCTCTGGTCAGCTTCAGATGTGCAGGCCAATCCTGAATCCTGAATTCTTCAGACGTCAGGCTTGTCTTTTTCCTGCAGACTTTGTCTTTTTGCGGCAGTTCATCTTTTAACCACGGTCAGTTGACCCATTCATCTTGGAATTTGGCTTTTGTGTAATTCCGAGATTTCTATTATTGGCGCAGAGGGTTGGCAGTCTTTGTCTTCTAGCCAACGAACTTTTCATGTTGTCCTGAGGATAACTCAGCTTGACTTCGTTGTCCACTGCCTTTGATGGTTTTCCAGATTTCATACTGAGTTCTCCCGTACTCAGCTTCCAATGTCAGCTTCGTTCTGTAAGACTTCATTCTGAAGCAGACATTTCTTTTTTTATGCTGAGTTCCGTTTTACTCAGCTTCTCAGATCATCTTTATTCTTAGCCTGTTGTTGTGATGATGACTTATCTTTTATGATGCTGAGATGCTCCTTACTCAGCTTACGCTGTGTCTATGTCCTGTCTTATTTTTGCATTCATATTTGTACTCAACATTGAACAAACGGATTAGTACAATTAAATCAAAGCACTTAAATTTAATTGTCTCTTAATCATGGATGATTTTGTCAAATCAAAATCTTGTGGAAAGGTGTTTCAATAAAATCAAGTACAGAGATAATGATAAAGAGTTCACAGAGATCTTCCAAAATCCAACAGAGTACGGTTACATCATTACACAAGAGAAATTACAACAGGACACCGTTCACGTCTTTTTCTTGAACCGACCACAGAATTCCACAGCTTTGGTCTGGGCCTCTTTGTCGAAAACATCTGACGCAAAGATCACCTTGGGAGGCATAGAATAACCAGCACTATGAGCTGCAAAAATCAGCATCATTCGGTCCATTTTGATCAGTTTCTCTTCGCGCTGCCGAGCAAAAGTCCGCAGATCCGCCGCCTCTTTCCTCGCTAGCTCAAGTTCCCGACGGAGTCTCTCGTTCTCCGCTTGAGCGCCAACTTTTTCCTCGATTGCCATGGCAAGCTGGTGGGTCTTGTCCGACAAAGTCTCTTTCAGATTGCGGGTCCAAGGCACAACCAATTTTAACAGCAGCCCGCGGCGCCGCAATTCTCCGACATCACGAGACAATCGCTGCAACAGCTCGACGTTCTTCTTCTTTTCCTCCGCTAGTTGGTCGGCCAAAATGGTAATCCGCTCCTCACGACGAACGAGCAACTCATCGGCACTGACCAACTTCGCCTTCACCGTCTCTAGCTCAGCCACAATGCCTCGCAAACCCTCTCCATCTCCCGGAACACGTTTTCATCGTTCACACACATATCAAAAACCATGTTCGCATTCGTAATAGCCTACAAATATAACAACATGATAAGTTTCTAGCCTTCAAGAAAATGACCATGTTAAAAACAAAACTTACCACACCAATGGCCGACAAAGTCTCCAACCCCAGATTCGCCTTCGAGACACCATCCATCCGGAATAACTCTCCAGGGACTTTGGCAACCCGGGCCATCGCTTGAGATAGGTCCGACGTCGTCATATCGGAGTGCACCGACAACCCCATAATGAACTCACGATACTTTGCCAGTTTAGTGTCCATCCTCTTCACCATCTCTGGGTGGTCGCCAACCCTATCGACCAGATCTGCCGACAGCTCAGCCTCCCTGGTGCGTGTTCGCTTTGAACTCTCACTTGCACCACCAGCACCCCCGGGAACGGCCGACCCTTCTTTTTCACTCCCCATTTTTCCTTTCCCCTTGATCAACTTGCGTTTTCGAGACGACGTAGCCTCAATCTGACCCTCATCCATCACGCTGTCATCAGGAACAAACTCGGGTTGCTCCCCCACCCTAACAAGCTCATTATCTTTCATAGGAAGCCCCTCGGGAACCTCTGCAGCCACCTCCCCGTCGCCGGCTACAGAGAGCACCCTGCCCATACTTTGAATAACTTGATTCGCATCCTCAAGTGACGAGAATGAGGCAAGAGAGGCCGAAGCCCCAGCAAAAGCTTCCTCAGTGTTCTCGATGCCGACACCGAACTCATCTGGCTCGAAGTCCATGCTTACCCGCGGATCTCCAACACCTGCACATACATAAAGCCATTCAAACACAATTTCTAAGTAAAGGAAAAAGCACTACAAAACCCCTCACACTCCTCACCTACTATAGCAATATTCACAGTTATAGCTTCCAATTCAGCAAGCTCGCCAGCAGAAAAGTTGTACCCTGTTTTCCACTTCTCAAAATCCGACGCTACCCATCCCTTAAGCTGCGCCATCCGCCACTGATTCCAAATATAGTATCCGGAAGCGAGAAAGTGCCCGATGAGTTCATCCATGTCCTTCTTCTGGTCCTCTCCAACCGGCAAGTTTTTTAAAGTATTTCACCAAATGAGTCTCGGAGGTCAACATCTCCCGCGACCTTAACCATCGACCAGAATCCATAGGGTCATCATTCCATACAACTCGAAACGGGAAATCCCCGTCCAACTTCCGAACAAGAAAGAACCGATGCCTAAACTCGCTGACTTTGTCTTTGAGCCCCCCGAGGACTTTGAATTTTTGATGAGAAAATGTAACGTGTTGCGATCTCAGCCCCTGATTCAGCCGGAAGAACTGACGGAATACAAGACCCGTCGCTTTAAATCCCGCCGACCGACACAACGAGTAGAAAGCGACCATCATCCGCCATCCATTCGGATGGATCTGACCAGGACAAAGGTCATATTCCTTCAGAACTTCCACAAAAAATGGAAGAAGGGGAAGCCGCATGCCCGGCTCAAACTGCTCTTCATAAACAATCAGCTCATTCGCCCCACCAGCATGATGAGAGCGGTCATCCTTATCCAAAGCAACCAGTTCATACGGCTACCCTATTGGATATGCCGCGGAGATCGAGGCCAAGTCTGCGGACACGATTATACTATGAGCGTCCTCGACAGCAAACGACTCGGGTCTCCTCGGGCGTTTCGCTCGCTCGAAACGCCTACCATCGGTGCCCGCCAGACCCGCCTGTCTCGTCCATATCTTAGACCTCATTTCTTCATACAAAGTGCCCGGGTGACGTCTTGGCGTTATCAAGTTATCCGGCATAGTCACCACAACCTCCAGCACACCAGGCCGAATGCCACCAACAGGTCTCTCCAAACTCGGGGCAGCCCTAACCGCAACTGCCTTTTTCTTCTTCGCTTTTACAGTAGGAGAGCTACTTTCCCCTTCCGACTCGGTCCGCCTCCTTCGCTTCGACGAACGAGTGCGCGATGCATCATGAAGAGTAAAGTCACCCGGAGTAACAGGCGGCAAACGTCTGAAGGCTCCCCAGGAAGAACCCTCTGACATACTCCCTCTCCCCAAAGAAAACAAAAAAGCAAAGGAAAAGCAGAAAAAGCAAGGTTTAACTGACCTCCGACAAAGGCAAAACAAGACATGGCTAGAAGCAAGCTCCACCGGACGATACGAGAGACGCTGCGCTACCGGACACCTCCTAATTCCGAACAAACGAACTCCACAGTACGACAGGCAGACTTTTTGTAAAAAGAAATTTCCAGGTACAAGAGAAGTCCCCAAATGAAAATCGCAAGCAAAAGAGAAGGGGAAGTCCTTTCTCCACTATTTATAAATACAACATAAAGTGACAGCGCCGGCAAAACACCCTTTCCAATACATATGGCGGCGCATGCAGGGGGCAATAACTATCGCATTCAATGCTACAACTGTAACCCCTAAATCAAGAAGCACGAAAGTTAATGGGCCTTCCTCATAATCGAAACAATCGGCTATCCGCTTCTACCATTTCAAAATAACACAACCACATCGACTCCAGGCCTTCAATTCGCCAAATCGCATGAAATGCTCGCCATACCTGTTCACGGGGGGACTACATGATTCGGAATATATATATCCCGGCCCAAGACTAGGCCCAAGGGCCCAGGAGCCCACACCGATCTCCTATAAATACCCCTAACAAGGGAAGGGAAGGGGAGAGCTTCTTGAATAGACTGTCCGGGTAACCCCATATCTTCTCGAATATTTCCTTTGTTAATCCCCATTGAATATCTAACTGTCTTGATCGTCGGAGTGTTCGCAGGGACCGCTCCCCGCACAGAGATGATTACCAGGAACCGCGGGAATCCGCCAAGGCTGCCTGAATCACTGTAGTGCATTCCCTAATTAATAAGTAATGATAAATTACTGAACTGAACTGAATGCTACTAAACTGAATTGAAATTACGAGACAAAGAAAAGAGCCTTAGTACCCGTTTGTTTTTACTTTTTGGAACTGTTTTTTTATCTTTCAATACCAAACAGAAGATAGAAAGTGTTTGGTAAAATTCCGAAGCAACTGTTTTTTGTAATATCTACTATCTATCAACAACCGCAAATAGTAAAAACAAACAAATAACAACAAACACGAACAGCTGAAACAAAGAGGCTCTTAATCTTATTTTTAAGAAAGTGCTCCATATCTTCATTTAATTTTCCGTTTGATTAATCATAGTCGTTGCCACCCACAATACGAGACAAATTTTCATCTTTAGACACCGACGAATCATTAATTCACTTTTAATTTCAAGTTTTTAATTTCAATTTCAGTTTTTGTCATATTTTTGTTCTCACAATTAATTGCTTTTGTCAAATGTAATTTCTCTACAAAATTAACGTAGTTTTCAGTTGTAATTATCGCTTTCGTTTCCAATTTTCATCATTTGTAATAAAAATATTCACAAATCAATAAAAAAGGAAAAATTCCCAAATCTTTTGTGTTAATTTCATTTTAGTCACCATTGTTTTAACTGATTAAGCTTTATGTAGTGGAGCTAGGAACCCAAGAAGGATTTTAATCCTTGCATCCTATGCCCAATCATTTCGTTTTCTAGAAGTCAAGTTTAACACGCATTTTACAACCCAAAAACATTAAAATCAATTGGGAATTAACTTTCCCGGCACGTTCGCACAATCACTCGCAAAAGCCAAGGTTGAAATTAGCAATATTCACAAAATGTCGCCAACAATTTTTGGCACGCTCGATGGGACTTTAAAATATTTTTTTATAACAATTTATATTTGTGACACACTCTTTTTTTTCGCCCCACTTCATGATGTCGACAATCTATTTTGGGACAAGGATCCTCCTATGACATCATATTTTGATCATGAATCTGATTGTTGTGTTGAATGAATTGAAGAGTTCCGTACAAATCATTTTGGTCATTGTTATACGGAAATAAGAGAACGTATGTGGAAACGTAACCCTTATTTTTCAGAGGATGTCCATCCACTACCCAATAATCATGAAGATGCGACATTAACCCCAATTGATAAAAATGATAAAGAAACTGAATCCATGCCTCATGAAGAAGAGCAGCCAAGGAAAAATCCATTGTTAGATCAGACAACCCAACAAATGAACGCATCTATGATCACATCTGTACAAAAGTGGCCAAAAAGTATGTCTGATGCGATGCAATCCATGAGCTCAGGGGCGTCTCCAGCATTTTAGACGCCCTAGGCAAATTTTTTAATTTTTTAATATTTAAATTTCATATATATTATTTTAGAAATAATAAATACACGTATATTATTAACTACAATTTAAGACATTATTATTCATCTTGCTTTTATATGTGCAAAATCTCAAATTACAATGTAATCAAGTTCCGCCAAAACTCTATTCTCAATAGACAATAGGATTAAACCATTCATTCTTGTGACATAGTTGATTGAAGATATATTCTCAACCAAATTTTCATCAATAGTGGCACTCTCTATTAAATTTGATAATATATTACTCAATCTTTTCCACTTTATAAGTCATTATAACAATTGAGTTTTTTTTTCTAAAATAGAAGTCATTTTAATTTTCTAAGAACTTTTAGTTTAGTTTTTCGGTCCAAACATTACATTTTTGTCTTGGTCCATGTGTTTTTGAACATTTTATTCCTCAACCATTAGATGTGAAAGAATTTTTTTAGTTAACCAATATAAATTCATTAATTTCACTTGTTGATGCGATTTCCGCAAGTGCACGGTATACGCTTGTAGTAATAAAAGATATCGATCCCCCAGGGAACGTTTTTTAACAAAAACTTATTTTAGATTGGTTAAATTTACTTTTAAGGTTTATAATATGGGAAATCGTTAAATCGGATTTGGTTTTGAAATTGCTAGAATAAGAATTAGATTAGAGTATAACAAATGTTAGAAAATACTTCTGATTTAGGGATAAATTTACAAAACAGAAAGGTTTAGTTCTTTAGAAAAGTAAACAAATGTATTCGTTTGCATTAAGCAAAGAAAACAACTTTAAACTTTGTATAAATTATAACGATGAAATAAACGTCGATTCTTCTAATTTTAGGGCTTTGAACTGCAGTCAATCCTCCTACGGTCGGGTTAGATCGCTACCTTAACCAAATTGATACTCTACTGATGATATCAATTTGCCTAAGTGTTCAACAAAGTTTCCTTGTAAAGATTTTGAATTTAACTACGTTTTAATGAAAACACCAGAACTCACTTCGGATCATTTACCAAAGTGCTACATAAAAATCTATCGAATAGAATGAACTTTATTAGATGAAATATAAATTTGATACAAGTTTACAGAGAACAAGAAGCATGGAAACTTTCGACGACTTGCAAGTGAACGGGTTGTCAATCCTTTTCTTGGGTTTCGTTAGAGTTTGTCAGGCTCAGGGGCGGATCCTCTACTAAATCTTCTCGCTGTAACTTCGTAATAGAGATTCGGTCGGCTACTACCAAAATGTAAACTAATATGAACAAATCTAAACGTTACTGTGTTTGTAATTATTGAATAAACAATGTGTGTACATCATATTGCATTTACAGAAATGAACTCTAAATTCTGAATCGCTTGACTCGGAATTCCTGCATTAATTCTATACTAATCTTCTCTTTTTTCTATATCTCCAACTCTTCATCAACTCTTTATTTATAGATGTTGAAGAGTCGAGATTGAAGTGTCGTGTCCGTTGTGAAGGGTCGTATCCTTTGCGAATGGATGTTTTTATCCACCCAAACGAACGCGTTTCGTCGAAAACGAATGTGTGCGAATGGCTCTCCAGGAATTTCTGAACTTGTCGAGAATGCAAATTCTCGGCCGAGAATGGGGGAGCAATTATTTGGTCTTCGAAATCGTCAAGGGAAAAAGCTGGTGACGCGTGTCGCGACCGAGAATGGAGGATTCTCGGTCGCGTCACGGAGTATTTTCCGTTTCCTCGACCTTTGTCCTCATCCTCGCCCTCGTTTTGGTGTGTTTGATCTTCGTCGTCTTCGACTCCTTTTGTAGGGTTTTTCTTCTGTTTTTAACCTCTTTTCGTTCCTATTTGGATTTTACCAACTATTTTAGGTACCTTGCAAGAAAGAAACATATCTGAAAGTAAAAGTATTCTAAACAGGTATAAATAGTATGAGTTCGAAGCAAAACTGATGTAATTATTGATGATATTTTAGGTATATTTTGGGCTTAACATCACTCTATATTATTCGTATTTCTTAATTTGTGTGAAATTCCTTAGAATGACTCATATAATGGAATAGAATGAGTAAAATGTTTTATACCAGTTCATGATCCTATAAGCAAGTATATATATTGTTAAACTAATAGCAAAAAATAAAAAATAAATACAGCACTTATAATTCATTAATTTTAAACCGAATTTTCATAACAAATTTTTTTTATACCCAATCAAAATTAATAAATCAATTCCAAAACTAGGCATTAGGAAAATTTATATTCAGTAAATTAGAAATTTAAGGACATAATATTAATAATTCATAAAGTTTAAGATTTGTTTGAAATAAAAAATTTAATTTTTTTCAATTGAATAAAAGTTCAACACCATCTCAGATTATTCATGAATAATTATTCTTAGAATGAAAATTATTTCTGAAAATAATCTCTAATCAATAGAAGCAAGAACCAAACAAATTACTATTTGAAATGAGAATTGTAAGTGAACTAAATAAATAAATGGCGAAACTCAAAAAGAGAAGAGAAATCAAGTTTTTTATAAAAGGATTAGCCTAGCAGTTTTTATATTTTATATAGAAATATCTATCTTAAATTCTTATTAAAGGCGGTGGTGTAATAGTAATGTGTAGCATTAGGGATAGAATAGGTGTTTACAAAAAGAAAAAAAATACAATAGATGCAATGTGTAGTATTGGAGAAATTGTATGGTGCTATTATAGTTCCAACTAAACAATCTAGTTGAAACTTGCGTATAAGCAGGGTCCATATTTATATAAAAATATTAAAATAATAAATCTAAAATTAAAATCCGTGTGTTTTCTTCTCCTCCATAACACAAATCAATAAGTTTTCAAACTAAAACTAAAATGAAACATCTCTTAAAAGAATATACTCTTTTTCTCTATATAAGCTGGATTGATTACTGTAAAATAAGGATTTATTACTGAATCTAGATTTTCGTATTAAATTAATATTTAAAATCGAATTTGAAATAGAAATATTAATATAGAAATAAAAAATAAAAAAAAATTAGAAATAAATATTAATAAATAATAAATGAATATTAAATAGAAATATTCAAATTATTAATTTATTTAATTAATTTATATTAATAATTGAAATAGAAATTTAATAGAAAATGAAAAAATTAAATAGAATATTTAAATAAGAAATAAAGCAAAAAGATTCTTGTTTTAATTTTAACTTGATTTTGACTTTCTCTATTAAAGTATGAACAAGTTTCTAGATCTTTTGTTTTTTAATTGATATTCACTTCCTCCATTAAAGCTTGAACAAGCTCCATTCTTTTAAAGGTATGTTCCAATGATAAAATAACTACTGGATTTTCTTTATCCCAATTGTTCTATCTAAGTTGGAACATATATTAAAGATGAATATTCTAGAGGGCAAAAGGAGGAACCCATTTATTTTAGAATATGGTTTTGGTTTTGAAGAACAAAATCATTGATTTTTAACATTAAGATTTTAGTTTTAGTTTGAAACCCTTTGTGCTATGAAGAAACGTGCAAAGAAATGTGCTATGAAGAAACGCACGAGAACAATGAGTATCGATTTTAGTTTCAAGGTTTTTATTTATTTTGTAATTAAATGTGGACCCTGCTGAAATAAATATTTGGACCAATTTTATTGGTTGCAAGTTCCAACTAGATTGTCTAGTTGAAACTGTAATAGCACCATATAATTTCTTGTAGCATTGAAACTTGAGAGGAATAGAATAGTTTCTTCAAAAAAGAAAAGAGAGGAATATAATAGGTGCAACGTGTAAAAGAAAGAAGGTGGGTTGGTGTGGTGTTGGTTGACTTGAAAGAAGTATTTTTATTTTAAAAAAATAATATAAAAAAGAAAGGGAGAACACATTCATGTATGGAATTTGAGGCTTTAAATTTTGTTGAGGCCCTTAGCGCCTTGGGGAACTCCCCCTGGAGCCGGCCCTGCATGAGCTCTAGCCTTGCTAATTTGCAAAAAGTGGTTAAAGCGTCTAATGTATAAGGAAAAATTCAGGCTCAAACGGCATAAGACATACCTCCAGCACCATTTCGTCTTCTGACATCTGTGGTTTCTACGGAGATTTCTAACATGGATGAAGAATCGGTTGAAGATCCTCTAGGGGATGATAACCCTACCGGTGACTGCAACTCAGAATATAGTCCGGAAGATGGAAGTTTTCATGATTATAAGTCGGGGGGCATCCAAGAAGAAGAAATTTAGCTTGATATGTCGTTAGAGATTTCTCACACACACATACGAATGCCCTAGAATCCCTGGATATTATGGAGTATCCTAGCATCATGGATGAGGAGTCACTTATGGAATTCCAATATGAGGAAGATATTCTCTATGATTCTAACTCACAGTTCAGTCAAGAGGATGACAACCCTTCTTACCATGACTCGAGGGGCATGCATGAGGTAGAATTTCAACTAGAATTTATGTTAGTGGTGCTCCAACTCCTCCAAAGTTTCAAGAACCAAAGGTTGTTACGACAGTTATTAATTCAGATGAAAAACCAAGGCAACAGTCCATAATTCTTTTCAACAATGATCAACTTCAGCCTGTCTGCCACCTTGAAAATCCCAAAGGTTCATATTTTTTAACCTTCTTTATTGATTTGGGTTCTAGTTCACAATCAGATTCTTCACATTGGGAACATGATCGTGACAATGGAGTTACTAACATAAAAACTCATATTATTCTTGAAGAAATGTTATTAAATGTCTTGGTATATGAGATAACATGATTTGGTTTTTTCAAACATGTTCGAAAGGCCATTTACGATCGAAATAAGTTGGATTTTTGCCAACATCCCAAATAAGTTGTCGTTTGGCCAACACATAATTAAACAAATAAAAAATAATTTTTTTTTTCATTTTGAAAATACTATTTTGCTTTTTATTTTGCATTTGGAAAATACTATTTTTGGAACTAGGAACCCAAAAATGTTTTTTTATCGATCCTTGCATCCTTAGCACAATCGTTTCATTTTCTATAAGTCAAGTTTAATGCACATTTTACAGCCCAAAAACATTAAAATTAATTGGAAATTAACTTTCTTAGCACGTTCGTACAATCACATGCAAAAGCCAAAGTTGAAATTAACAATATTCGCAAAATATCACCAACACAGCTAAAATTAAAGTAGAAGCCGATGGAATTGGAAATAATCATTCTTCTAAATTACATGTTTATATTTTGCTAAAAAATAAAATAAAATATAAGGTTAAGGTGCAAAAATATCCCTAACGTTTTCGGTGAGGAGCAATTTTACGCCCAACGTCTAAAATGATGCAATTTTACCCCTAACGTTGGAAGCCAAGAGCAATTTTATCCCTAAGGTTGATAAATTGGGTCAATTTGAGAAATAATTCATCAAAATGTCTTTTCGGTCACGAATCTTGTCATCTACACTTCACAAGTCCGTCATTTTATCAGTAACCAATTACAAACATATATTGAGATTTAAAAAAATAAATAAACATATAATTTCTTTTGTACAAATTGGACAAAAAAATTCAAAAAATCCACTAAATTTATAAATATTAATTTTTAATTTTATTATTAAATTATAAAAAATATGATTTTTTTTAGAATGAATTGATATAAAATTGGTGCAGAATAAGAAACAAAAATATTTGTATTTTATAATTTGGATAAAATTGACAAAAACTATTAACGTTAGGGTAAAATTGCTCTTGGCTATCAACGTTAGGAATAAAATTGCACCACTTTAGATGTTAGGAGTAAAATTGCTCCTAACCCAAAATATTAGGGGTAATTTTGCAACTTAACCCTAAAATATACTTTATATTAAGATATAAAAAGTATTGGGCCGTAATAATAAATATAATAAATTTTAGGTTCTATATTAAACTTCGGTTCCACCTTCTCAAGCTGGCTAGCACAAGGCAGCAAGCAAGTTATCATTTTTAGCAACTGCCGGTCAGGGCCAATATCATTTTTAAACCGGAAATACTCTCGAGAAAAAATCAGTGAAGAGAGAAACTTCTTCCTCCTTCCATCACTTCATCGGTTTCAGTGATTAAAATGGGGAGTTCATCCAAGGACAATTCCGGCAGCGATGGAGAGGCATCAAGCGGCGACGCCCCTCCTTCCAATTCATGCGTCTTCGTCGAAGGCGAGCGCGTCTTGGCATATCACGGTCCTCGAATCTACGAGGCCAAGGCATTAATCTGTTTCTCTCTCTTTTGTTCTGTTATTTTTGGCTTTATTTGCAGCTTACATGTGCCTCCGAACCTGTTATTTTAAGTGTGCTTTTCGTTTCTTCAACTACTTATTTCCATACGTATTAATTTTCTCTGTTTAATTCTGTTTCTTTAAGTGTGATCCGTATAGTTTCGGCCAAATCCTTCGTATCTAGTGGTAGCGAGGTAATGGATTCAGTTCAATTGGTATTATGCGAAGCTGTAGAATGCTGAATGTGAAATTAGGGTTTTATACTTTTAGAGATTCAAATTTGTTATTTCCCTGGAAAAATGAAATGGTGTACTTTCCTTTTACCGAGAGGGTGATTTGAGGCGGCACCTTGTGTCCGTGTTTGTGAAAATAGAGTGGTAGTTTCAGAGGATTCATCTTTTCACTTATTTTTGTGTTCAAACGAAATTATGCTATTGTTAATTTCCAACTCACTAGGAAAATTACATAAACAGCTTTAAGGTTCTTTGAAATTTGATGCTGATTTTAAGTAATGGATAGAAAGTCCTTGGTTTCACATGAATGTTATGCTATATAATCTGGTTTCATGAAAACCATTCCATCCATTTGTGTTCTTTTCCTATCTAATTTCTGCCTTACTTCCTGTTTCATCGTGCTAAAACAGAACACTATGATCATTGTATTAAATTCCTGTTTTTACTCTATATGTTTTTATTACTAGGTTCAAAAAGCTGAGCACCGGAAAAATGAATGGAGATATTTTGTTCATTACCTCGTAAGCTACTCTCTTGCTTTTCTCTTATGGTGCTAACGTTTTCTATCTGTATAAGTTGATTATATTACAGCTTATGCCTAATTGCTTATTTTATTGAGTTATTGTAGTATCACTATGGAAGACTACTAATTGATCTTCCATTTGCTGTTTTGTAGGGTTGGAATAAAAAGTGAGTATATATTCTGCTCTATTTTTCCTACTATACTTTTTTTGCTGATATTTTGGAGCATTATGATTGAAAAAGTTCTAGAGATTATTACTCTATGTATCTTTTCTTATTTTCGGCCTAGTATGACCTCAAATTTTAGGTATTTAACTTAGTGATTAATTGATGTCATTTTCACTATCTATAAGGTGGCGCACTGCACACTTTCGAATGCTCTAACATTCTGTGAATTAGTAACTGCTTTAAAAAAAGACTACCATCATATAAATAAACTTGAAAGAGTGGAGCAACAACTGTTTCACATTGCACATTGAACATCAATTTGCAGATACTATCATAATAGCGCCATTTTGTTTCATTCATCTCGTCTGAGAGTTAGGCAAGATAGGGATAAAGAGAACCGGTGTTTGAAGTCTTGTATTTTTTTTATGCTGGTCTTTATATTATTATTTCAAAATCAACCTACGGACTATAAATTTATAATGCAAACCAAAATAATCTCATTTGTATTATTAACTAGTTGTATGACATATAATATGCATGCCTCAGCGTTGATTTGGTGAGAAGGAGAAATAAAGAACATCAAATTAAATATTTCAGGAGAATACGATAGGTAGTAACTAGGTGCAGGGAACGGAAGAAAGTATTGATTTTTGGATTTCTGAAAGTCGCATATAACTAATGCAATATATTCTTTATTCTGTAAATTAACAGACTTTAACTATACAAATGTTGGTAGAGGTTAATTAAATTTCATATTTGTAATAGTAAAGCATGCATATATAGATGCATCACCACTTGAGATATGTTTTTCTGTAGAAATATTGTTTATACCAAACTGGCGAGTCATGTGGAATTATCAAAGACATCCTCTTTTTTTTTTTTTTTTTTTATTTTATTTAAGTACAGAACATGTGCATAGATAAGGTTTGTTAGTAATGGAATTGTCTAACATGTCAGGTAGTGTCATAGTGACTTATATATACATTGGGCTGCCTGAGGAGTCATGTTGAATGAGCTCATCCCTGTTTTTATATATGCAAATTATCATTGTTAAGTGGGATCACATGGATATTTAGAAAAGAAACCATACAGATTGTCTTAAGGTATATGAAAAAGGAACAATGTAAGATTATACACATAGATATAACAACTTTTTAGGAAAGCAAAAACAAAATTTGCTTTCGAACAATCAGGGGCGAGTGGAATTAAACCTACAGGATGGAATCATATATGGAATTGTTGACCCTCTTCTTTTCAAACAGAAACTAAAGGATTTGCATTGATTAAACATTTGAAACCCTCTTAAAAGACTTTGTTCATTTGAATGCGTTATGTGCTTTTAGTTAAACCTACAGGATGGAATCATATATGGAATTGTTGACCCTCTTCTTTTCAAACAGAAACTAAAGGAGTTGCATTGATTGAACATTTGAAACCCTCTTAAAAGACTTTGTTCATTTGAATGCGTTATGTGCGTTTAGTTTAAAACTAATCTCATTCGAATTTACTTTATAGATCAAAGGTTGCCCCAAAATTTGTATTTTGTATGTGGTAGTTTTCTTTCATTAATAAGCATCCCCTTTTTGGGAAAGGGATACAGAAATCATTACTGTGGCTTGGACATATTGCCAACAGTTGGGATGAATGGATAGGCACGGACCGGCTTTTGAAACATACTGAAGAGAATGTCAGTAAACAGCAGACCCTTGAGAAAAAACAGGGCATAGACAGGAATTCAAAGCTTGGACGTTCTGGGCAGACCAAGCCAAAAACCTCCGCCGGTTAGCTTCACTTCTTTGTTTTTGAAATTTTCATTTTAAGTTTCTAATGCAAGTCAAAACTTTATGCAGTTTCTACATCACTTCAAAAAGGTCTTCCGTTTATGCAACTCTCTCTTTTCTGCAGCTGCTTATTGAGAATTGTTCCTTTTCATTTAAAATGCATTTAGCTGTCTTTACACAACTGTTTCGTTCCTGTTTATGTGAGAAACTATCCTTTATATTTCCGTTTTCCAGAAAGGACTCTTTTTTATCTATTTGTCTTTCTGTCACTCTCTTTCTTTTCCTCCATTCTCCTCTCTTTGTTGTGCACTTTTTCAATTAATTCTCATTTTATACTCATAGAGAAAAACCAAATTTCAATATGTTTTAAAATAGTAATGATTCCTTTTCGATTTCTTCTAGTATATTAAGTAGTTTGAGCACAGATTACTAATCCAAGGGCTTGATTCACCATCCATCACTCCATTTACTACTATTGGTGGCTCCCTCTACTATGCACACCGAAGTCTTATAATTAGTGGAAGAGGGCTTTGGCACTAATATGGCTATCTTTCGTTCTGGTGAATGGAGATTTGCAGATTCTTATCTGGTTATGTTTGATGACTTTAACTAAGCTCTCAATTTCTTTCAGACTCTTCACTGTTTAAACATATAATCAATGACATTATTAGGACTTGAACTATTTGTTGTGTGACTTGTGTCATATATTGCTTTGTGTATATCTAGTTTCATTTTAGGACCATGGCTATTAAATTGTGCTATCAAGGTTCCTTTACTTTGGAAATACATAGAATTTCGTTAATTTGGTTAGTAAGTGTCACTTGTTTTGATTTTCCAGATGCAAAAGTGGATAAGGAAGATACTAAAAACAATGGTTCGTTCTTGAAGCTCTATACCTTCTTTTTGTTTTTGTTCTTATTTTTATCTTTGATTTGTGATTAATCTATTGCCTTTTTCTCTTCTTCATAGTAGATTCGTTCATGTATTGGGTCTGTTAGCAACCCTGCTTCTTCTTATATTTAAATTTGGATGTCTTTAGGTTGTTATATAGTTATGTATGCTTCCTATCAGAACTGCACCAATGAATTTAGTGTTGGTGAGCTTCAAAAATAGATATGAGAACATTGGTCTTTTCCCCTGTATTCTCGTCAATTTAGAAAAATTATTGCACTCAGCTATATCTTTTTCCTATAGCAGTGTAGTGTTAGTATAACATGTATAACATGTCAAAATGAAATGTTTTCTTAGCAAAATTTCTTTCAACCTGATGTACATTGCATTAGCATGCACTGGATAGTGCCATAAGCTGATGTATTTTATTTTTATGTTGCGGGGATTGCCCAACATATGATTTTTACAGGACTGTTAAACATAAAATTTTAAAATGTTTCACTAAATGCATCTATTAGAGTCTTTGGTTTTAAGATCTTTTTGTAGAAATCCTTAGAATTTAAATTTTCCAATGGTTCATAATCTATTACATTCATGTCTTTGATGATATGGTATTGTTTGGATGGAAACTTTTTATAAAGTATTGCTTCTTTCTGCAGTGGCAAAAGGGAAGAAGCGCAAGACCGACTCAGGAATTGAGGTCAGTTTTTTTTTTGTTGTTTTTTCCCCAATTTACAAGTGACTAAGGGATTGAGGTGAATTTTGTATTCTTTTTTCCAATTTACCTCTTGCTTGTACTGCTTGTTCATTTGAGCTATTTGTTGGATGCTATAGCTTTTGCATGGAAGAGATTTTTTCTAGCTCCCTTCTTATAGTTATAGACATGATAAGTTTTTTGATGGGATTCATCATAGTGGAAAAGAAAATAAGAAAAAGAATTGCATTATCCTTTCAAGTTACACTTCTTGTTGATTTTAAACATACTGTCTTCTGAATCAGTAAATACTGTTATTTACTGCTTAATGTTAAATGCACACATCCATTACCACACAAATTCTTAATTTTTGGAAGCTTCAAATGTTTTTCTTTGGTTTTCTCAACTTTTGAGAAGTTTTTCCTTGTGTTACATGTTTTACTACCTTGGGTCAAGTTGTACAAACACCTCATGCATAGCTTCTTTTTGGGGAGCTTCAAATGTCTTATTTGATTTCTAAAGCTCTTGAGTGGTATTATGGCATAAAATAAAACCTTTAGAAGGATAATTTGTCTGCGGACAAGCTTGTGAAGATTCAAATACCATCAACACTTAAAAGGCAGCTTGTGGATGATTGGGAATTTGTCACTCAGCAGGATAAGGTATGTATCATATCATGAACTGTTGGGATCCTTTTATTTCATTAATTATTTATTGCTCTTGCAGATATAGTCAAATGAATATATATATATATTTTTTTTGTTGCAGTAGTGTAGTAAATGTTGTTGTCGTGTGACCAAGAGGTCACGGGTTCGAGTCTTAGGAGCGGCCTCTTGCCAAATAAATTGGTAGGGGAAGGCTTGCTCCCAGTACACCCTTGTGGTGGGACCCCTCTCCGGATCGCTCAGCGGGGACGCGTAGTGCACCGGGCCGCCCTTTTAGTAGTGTAGTAAATGCTGCAATCTTAGGGTTTCCTGAATTCTTTTTACACAGCTTAATCCATTTTGTTGTTCCTATGATGGCATCATTTAAGCTGAAAGTAAATATAATATTATGTGAGAGAGGTCGATGCAGAAGAAACTAATCCTTGCTAGAGAATTCAGCTATGATGCACGAAAATGAAACGGAAATGGAAACGTGGAAATGGAATTTTTGAAAAATATAGGAAACGGAAACGGAATCATTTCGGGACTAAGGCTTTGTTGTTGTTGTTGTTGTTATAGGAAACGGAAACGTGTAAATATTAAAAATATAGGGCCATATTTATAAATATTAAAAAAATATAATAAACTTAAAAATAATGATAAATTATAAATACATACAATAATTATTGATAAAACATAAAAAATGTAAAATTTATAATTCCATAATTGAAATTAAAATAGTCTAAAATAATTAACATAGTTACTCCACCATGAAAGTTAAATTTTTTATGTTAAAAAAATAAAAAAGAAATATAGTGGAGACTTCTGGAATATCTTTATCTGAAAAAATTACATTCATAGCAATATAAAGAATATAAAGAGTCCAACCAAACACATTCCAGAAACCTCCAGACACAAAAAAAAAAAAAAAACCGAGAAAAAATTGAAACCCAGACCAGACTGTATTTGAAGAAGAAACGATCTCGAAGAAGAAGAAGAAATCGGAGTACCCAGACTCAAAGAAGAGGAAATCAGAGTTTCATTTCAGTATTAAGAAGAAGATTAACAAATAGACAGAGAGCTTCCAGATAACTGCGTTTTTTCTCAAGTCGGAAGATCGTTTTCAATCTCAAGAAAATTACTAATTGGAGAAATTATGTGTGGTAAGTATTCAAAATTTTGGAAACGCGTTTCAATGTTTCTGTAACCCTGAAACGTTCCGTTTCCGTTTCCCACATCTTGTGGAAACATTGAAACGTTGGATGCTGAACGTTTCCGTGCTTCATAGGAATTCAGAACTAACAATAACTGTAACCAAGCCTTAGTTCCTATTTGTTTGGGTGAGCTATATAGATTCTTTTCCATTCATTTCTGTTCCTTATGAGATCCTCTCAAAGATCTAACAATCAACCTTCATCCAAGTTAATCTCGGTCTTCCTCTATCCATCTTAGCTATATATCAAGGTACGAGTGTATAGTAGGGCATCATGTTTCTGTCAGAAACTTAATCCCCATTCTTCATGGCTGTTCATTACCCCTTGTTTGTGTTCCAGCTTGAATCATACTGGCTGGAACAACAGTTGAATGTGGATTCATCTGTTTGATGTGCATTATGAATTAATTCTACTAAATTCTATCTTGATTCTCAATTATTTCTCCCATTAAATCAGAGTGCTACTTGATTTTTAAACTTTATCCGTTATTTTATTTTTTGTTTGGTGTGTGTGTGTACCCTGCCTCAGATTAAAACTAAATTAACTTTAAGTGGGTGATCTCACTCCTGAATGAAGGGAAGCATAATTTTACTGGATAAAAGTGCTGAATCCGTGAACATGAGAGATCAAGAGATAGCATTAGCCTGCACCCTGCATAAATCTCATGTAATTCAAAGTGGCCTGCCCACATTCTGAATGAAAAGAAGCCAAAACTATAGTCGCATCCTTTTCAACTTTGGAGAATTTTACCTGTGAAACAACAATTTTCAAAGAAATTTTAATGATTTCTTAGCCACATGTTTTTATTTTATAGTTGATTTCATGGTCTTACAAGCTTGCAATAGAAGATACTTTTTTTTTTGGTTTCCCTAGCAAGCGCATAGAAAGTACAATTTGCAATTATATGGAAAAAGATATTCCTTTTTTTTTTTTTTTTTCCCCACTATGCTCGTTTTTCTGATTTACCTTTTCTCCTATGCAGCTTGTCAAACTTCCACGGTCACCTACTGTGGATGATATTTTGGCCAAGTACCTGGAATACAGGTCAAAAAAGGATGGGATGTAAGTTCTTACATCCTTTCTAGTTGAAATTGCATGAATCAGCTGTGATTAAATTAGATTTTGGCTCTAATATACATGATATAACCTGAGCCCCTCACACGCTTCTAGAAACCCTTATTTTTAAGTTAGAATTGCCTTGTTAAATATGCCTGCTTTAGGTTATAATTGCTTGGTTATGTACGCAAAGACCTCTTTCAGTTGTTCTATTTGCAATTTCTTCCTGTCTTGATTCCGTCATCTATTTTCTAGATGAGTATTTAGGATGTTTTAGCTTGCACTCATAGCAGTGGTGTGTCTGTGCTTTTGTCAACACAGGATGACAGATTCAGTAGGAGAAATTTTGAAAGGGATACGCAGCTACTTTGACAAAGCATTACCAGTGCTGCTCTTATACAAGAAAGAGCGCCAGCAGTATGATGATGCTGTAAAAAATGACACGTCTCCGGCAACCATATATGGCGGGGAACATCTATTGCGCCTCTTTGGTAGGGTTGATAGCTCGATGTTTATGAATTTTGGTTTGCCTTAGTTTGGTATTCTTAGGTTATCTGCTTTGTTGATCATGTACCTTAGGTTCTATGCATGAATTACTTTCATTTCATTTTGAACCCTTTTGTTCATTTTGCTGACAAATATTTTCATTTTTACTGAACTGATCTAACTTTTCCCATATCTATTCCCTTTTTTTTTTTATCTTTGCAGTCAAGTTACCTGAGCTATTGGCGTATGTGAATATTGAAGAGGATACATTGACACGCTTGCAGCAGAAATTACTCGACTTTCTCAAGTATCTGCTACATCTTTGCATTTCAAATTAATATTTAATATTCCTTGATGAAAGTTGATGCTAAGAACTCGGGTCAGACAGATGCATGTTCACCTATACCACATCCTCATAGTGGTTTGCATGCAAGGGAGTTCCTTAAATTGAAAGATTCTTTACCAAGGAATCATTCAGCCAGCTATTATTTTATTGCAGTTGTTTCCACACACTAAAGCATGCTTAGTAATGAGTTATAAACTGAACTTTTCTTTCCAAAAGTTGAGATAATTATTCAACCATGCTTCTGCAAAATAATCGATAATGAGGATTATTTAGTAATTAGTAGGAGTGTTCTTGAAAGAATTTTCATCATTGAAAAAAAAGAAAAAAAAAAAAACCTGAGAAACAAGTTGCTAGTTTTCTCGGTGAATGAGATACTATGTGGGCAATAATCATCTATCTCACTGATAATGAAATTTCAGTAGATATTTTTCAAGCCTATTGTGTAAACTTTTCTGGTTCAATATGTACTTTTCCATTTTTTGTTAAATCATGCTTGTAGCATTTATGATCAACCTTTAGTGCCTGACATGATATTTGTATGACCCCTGCAGATTTCTGCAGAAGAATCAGAGTACTTTCTTCCTTTCAGCTTATGATGGTTCTAAAGTCTCTGAGGGTAAAGGCAAAGGGAAGGATGACTGAGCAGGTAGCCAAATGCTCTATCTTATCTGTTATTTCCTATCATTAGCTGGCAAAAGTTGTGGGTGAGCATTTGACCATATTGCATATCATCTCATTTCATCTGCTGCTGTGTGCGGATTTAACAGAACAGGCAGATGGAGCATCTAGTGTTGTTGTAACAATAACATTTTCACTTTTATTTCAGGCAGATGGAGCATCTAGTGTTGTTGTAACAATAACATTTCACTTTTATTTCATTTTTTGACGACGCAATTTTTGATGGATCGTCCATCAATTATTGGCGTAGCATGCAACTCTTGACCTAATCTAGGCGATTGATATGTGCATTAAATATATATGAACCGAGAACCAATGCAAAGTACTTGACCTAATATAGGTGATTGATATGTGCATTAAATATATATGAACTGAGAGCCAATGCAAAATGTGACACTTCGTTGCAAAAACGAATTCTGTGCTTATGTGAAGCTGAATAATTTAGTAGCACCTGCCATTTGTCACTAAATGGCATGTATGCTTTGCATTTACAGAAGAAATGCATCAGTAAGTGATTGTTCAGGTTAGGGGTGACAAATACCGGTTAGTGTCAAATGAGTCAATCTAATTCAATTCAAAAAATGTCTTGTCAATTCAATCGGGTTAGTTTTAATTTTGTCTTGTGTTTGTAGGTCACATACAATTTTTATTACTTATTTTGACTATGACATTTTATGTCTAACAGAGTTAACCTAGATCTGTTAGACCTAGATCATTCATTGGGCTAGGCCACTTAGGTCCAAATTGAATTAAAGTTTTTGTCATCAAAGAGCTTTAGAAGAGTTAAAAGCATCCCACATTGTTTAGAAATCACTTTACAGTGATATTTATAAAGAAGGTTCTCACACACGTGGATATGTTTCAGGGGTAGCTCACTTTTGTGAAAGGGTGAGGACCTATTTGATACCTGACTACCACGTCGTCGTCCGATCCGGACCGAGTCGGGTTGGTGTGATGTTTACTCTGTATTTTTTGGAATAATAATTAATATTAATTTATTTTTTCGAATTATTTAATTAAATTTTCTATTTCTCAAACAGTTCTTTTTGATTTGGTCTTCCATGAGCTAGTTTTTCATGTTTTCCATTTCTTTGATTTCTCTTCACACCATCTCCACTAAACTAGTACACAAGAACCATATTTTATTTTATAAACACCAGTTGTGATTTTCATTTTTAACACTGAAAAATACTTCTGCTTTTTGAAATTTGAAACTGAGCAACAAAATAGAGTTCAGACTGTGCAATAGGACTCGGATTTTTCTTTTAGAGGGTTATTTTATCCTGGAGGCAATTGAAATTACACACTGTTTGTACTTTCTGGCAGTTTTACAAACGTCTTAATGAGAGTGGCATCGTTCGCGATTTATCCCATTACTGTGTTTGGTAAAAGTGTTTTTCCTGCTGTTCTAACAAATTTAAGACGATTTACTACTATTATGGCTACCAAATAAATCAATAGATTGTTTGATATCAACAAGCCATTCCGATTTGAGGGGGATCACTTTTGAAGGTGGAAACCAAAAATGATGTTATATCTTACTACGGAAAATGTGGTTTCTCTCTTTACCTGACTGAAGAACAATAAAATTTTGTTGCAATGATTTTTGAGATCAACCTTATAGGTTGGATGAGATGGGTGGTAAGTAGACACCAGTGTTTCTTGCCATGTTTGCTATGATAGAAATATGTTCAAAAAATATAATGTTATGACCAAGAATAAGAAAGTGCTGTTGGATGAATTCCCCATCACTATTGTTGCTGGAATTGGTAGTGTGAAATTGAGCTTCACATCTGAAAAGACTTTATCTTCTCAACAAGGTGGGGTTCACTCAGGGACAGATTTGTTTACTAATACAAAAATAATGTGTTTGTAGGAAAATGTTATGGGACTGAAGGTATATTTAAACTGAATGTTGAAGTTAATAAAATGAGTTTCTGTTTATACCTTATGTACATTTAATGTTTGGCATGTTTGCTTTTGTCATGTTAATAAGCGTATCATTAAGAATATGAGTAACTTAGATTTAATTTCAAAGTTGAATTTAAAAGAGTTCATGAAATGTGATTATTGTAGTCAGGTAAAAATCACAGAAACATCTCATAAATATGTGATTAGGAATTCTAAACTTTTAGAATTAATTCATTCGAATATATGTGAATTAGATGGAAAATTGACCAGAAATGATAAACATTACTTTATAACTTTGATTGATGATTGCTCTGATTTTATTTTTGTATATTTGATGAAAAATAAAAGTGAAACTTTTGATATGTTTAAATATTCATTGTTGAAATAGAAAATCAATGCAATAAGTTAAGAGATTTTATAGTGATAGAGGCACATGATATGATTCTAGCACGTTTACTGACTTTTATAAATTATAAGGAATTATATTATGAAACCACTGCACCATATTCACAAAAAATGAATGGAAAAGCCGAAAGGAAGAATATGACATAGTATATGACACTGATAGAGTTTGTAGTAACTATAATGCTTAGTTTATGTGCTGTCTCCCATTGGTGGGGAGAAATTCTATTGATTGTTTGTTATGTGTTTAATAGTCTAGTAAAATCTCTCCTTATAAGATTTTAAAAAATAGAACACCAAACTTGTCTTATTTTGGAACTTGAGGCCGTCTGGCTTATGTTAGAATTCATGACTCTAAGAGAGTCACACTTGCTAGTAGGGCTTATGAATGTATATTTATTAAATATGTTGCGAATAGTAAAACATATAGGTTATATGATTTGAATGCACATATTATTTTGGAATCAAATGATACTGATTTTTATAAAAATATATTTCCCTTTAATTTGAGAAATAGTGAGGGTGCATCATCTAGTAACATGCCCGTTGTTAGACCTATAATACATAATGAGAATGGAGAATATGAATCTAGAAGAAGTAAGAGGCCTAGAGTCTCTAAAGACTTTCGTCCTGACTTTTATGCATTCACAGGAGGGGATGATCCACTTACCTTACAAGAAGCCCTCACTTCTTTAGATGCTGATTTATGGTAAGAAGCCATCAATAATGAAATGGACTCACTTGAGTCAAACAAAACTTGGCACTTAATAGACTTACCACCAGGTTATAAACTAATAGCTTGTAAATGGATCCTTAAACAGAAACTGAAACTTGATGGTTTAGTTGATAAGTATAAGGCACGCCTTGTCGCTATAAGCTTTAGACAAAGAGAGAATGTAGATTTCTTTGACACCTATTCACATGTTACTAGAATTACATTTATTCATGTTTTGATTGCTATTGCTTCTGTATACAATCTTGTTGTGCATCAAATAGATGTTAAAACTACCCTTTTCAATGGCGAATTCGAAAAAGAGGTCTATATGGATCAAACTGAGGGTTTTGTAATTTATGATCAAGCCCATAAAATGTGTAAGTTAGATAAGTCTTAGTATGACCTAGAACAAGCACCTAAACAATGACAAGAAATTTTTGACAATCTGATTATTTCAAATGGATTCAAGATGAATGAAAGTGATAAATGCATCTACTATGAATATGAAAACAATGTTTGCACTATTATATCCTTATATATTGATGACTTGCTAATTTTTGGATCTAATATTTATGTTGTGTTATTTAAAAAAAAAAAAATCACGTTGTGAATTCTGTGAAGTCTATGCTTTGTGAAAATTTTGACATGAAAGATCTAGGAGAAGCAAATGTCACGCTTGGCATCAAGATAATTAGGTCTAAAAATGGAATTACTTTAGATCAATCTCACATACATTGAGAAGATTCTAAAGAAACATAACTACTTTGACTGTAAATCTAAATGCACACTTTATGAGCCTAGTGTAAAACTTTTTAAGAACATTGGAGACAATGTAAAACATTCAGAGTATGCTAGCATAATTGGCAGCCTTTGGTATGCCACTGATTGTACTAGATCGATATAGCTTATATCGTGAAATAATTGTTTCAGATTTACTAGTAGACCTAGTGTTGAGCATTGGAATGCTATAGAAAAGGCCATGAAATACTTTAAAAGAACCATGAAATTTGGATTACATTACCAAAAGTTTCCAGCAGTCCTTCAGGGATATAATGATGCTGATTGGAACACCCTGTCAAATGATTCTAAGAAAACTAATCACTATATTTTTAATATAGCTGGTGGTGTTGTTTCATGGAAGTATGAGAAACAGAATATTCTAGCTCAATCAACCATGGAATAAGAACTTATTGCACTAGCCACATCTAATGAAGAAGCATGTTGGTTGAGAAGTCTGTTATTTGAGATTTTCTTATGGAAATAAATTCAATAGGTAACAACAAGTTGTGATGTAATACAAGTTAGATCATGCATTTTTGAAGCATGAATTTCCTGAAGCGATGTTAGATAGAGATAATAGAAACTTTTAATAAGATCTATACTCCATTTGGAGTGAAGTACATAGCTATAGTATTACTTCCAATAAACTAACCTATATGAATGTGGAAGTAAGACTGCTTCCTATGAGTTTAAGGACAAAACTCTAGAGCATTCATCATACCAGGATAGGCGTTCATGGAAAAACGCATGGGCTATTAGAACTACACTCTGAAAAGGTTTTGGCGTGGTATAATGTCTGAGATAGAGTTCAAGACTACGAGTCACTCTAGTATAATTTGGATTATATTTACTATACAATGGTTTAAATCGAAAGATACATTTATCTATGCTTGACCTTATGTATATGCTGAGTACATGTTTTTAAAATTTTTAGTGAGGGATTCTCGGGCTAAGCCACTTAGGCCCAAATTGAATTTATGAAAAAACCATTAAGTATTTTTTTTTATCATCAAAGAACTTTAAAAGAGTTAAAGACATCCCACATTACTTAGAAATTACTTTTTAGTGATATTTATAAAAAAGGTACTCACACACTTGGGTGTGCTCCAAGGGGTACCCACTTTTGTGAAAGGATGAGGTGGTACTTGATGCTTGACCACCACCATATATACATGTGCCGCCACTACCATTCATCCAAGCCGGGTTGGTGTGGTGTGGACCTATATTTTTTGGGAATAATAATAATTTTTATTTAATTAAATTTAATTTTCGAACTAGTTTTTCCTGTTCCCACTTCCCTGATTTCTTTCCCACATTATTCTCCATCAAACCAGTATACAACAACCATATTTTCTTCTATAAATACCTGTTGTAATTTTCATTTGTAACACAATACTGCTTTCTGAAATTTGAAATTGAGCAACAGAGTTGAATGTAGTCAGACCGAGTTCGTATTGTGCAATACGACTCGTATTTCTCTTTGAGAGTGAGATGTTTTATCCTGGAGGCGACCAGAATACACACCGCTTGCACTTTCTGGAATTTTCACGAACATCTTAAAGAGAGCGACATTATCCGTGACTCATCCTATTATTGTGTTCGGTAAAAATTTGTGTTTTTCCTATTTCTGTTTTAACAAGTTTTATTTAAAATATATTTAATAAATCCTTAACCCATTAATATCATGTTGGGTTTATGTAACAAGTCACCTACAGTTTTACTATCTTTATTATGTATCTCATCTAAAAATATGAGACTTTCGAATTGTGTTTATAGGGGGGGAGAAAGAGAGTTGGGAGGTAAAGCTTAGAGAGAGAACCAAAGAGTCATATACAGAAAATCAAAGAAAGAGATAAAATTTAGTCAAACTTTTAATAAAAGGGTCAAAATTTGCATTGACCGTTTAATGACCAGTCAAAGGTACTAAATTGTCTGATTGCTTTACTTGAAGCATATTTTTATAAATAAAATATAATTTATGTACCAAAATGTGAATTATCGAATAAAATTAAGGTACCATTAGTATAATTTACTCTATAATTTGGTTAATACAACTAAGCAACACAAATTCACATACTATATAATTAATTCATACCATGTAAGTCATAATGATTTCATGTATTGTTTTGTTCCAAAAAGACTGGAGATGTTGTTTTGTTTCAAAAAAAAGTTGGAAAGGTCGGAGAGGAGCTGGATTTTCATGGTGAACTTTCCGACACTCAAATCAGTCTATGCTCGAAATAATTTTGAATAGTTAAAATATGAGCTCTTTCGTATGGTATAATGCGTACTTTGAGGGTGGCAACCCTTTTATAGAAGGAGTAGATATCCTATTTAGAGTATAACTGATCTTCATGTCTTCTAACTAGGAAAGAATCTTAAAGATGAACAAATGAGCTAATTAATTGTGTTCATCCAAAACTACTAATTAGAATAAGACTTAACTATCCTGATTCAGAGTGAAGAGATTTAAGAAAACTCTCTAGATATCCGATCTAACTAAGAAGATCCGTTCACACTCTCCATTGACCGGCCAAATATTTTTGAATGTTATCAACTAATATAAATATATATATATAGTATTTTACCATATATAGTTTCTAAGTTATAAATATTTAAAAACTTCAAATTTATTTGTAGTGTTTTTCTTTAATTGAATTGAAATTTTAATGTTTTATTTCATATTTAAATACTCTATATATTAATTTTAAAGCGAATAATGATGGATTGAGTTTTTTTCTTATTAATAATAGTTAACCAACAAAAATATAATTAAAACAACGTTCAGATCAGTTGATTGGTGTAGTAGATTTACACAGTATGTGGTTAAGAATTTGTTGACTTGCTACTCGGATCATTCGCCCATTCTAGTTAAACCTGGCGGGTTATCTAAGAAGAAAGCTGTTTCTCGATTCAGGTTTGATAGAGCCTGGACAAAGGAGGTGGATTTTGAGGGCTTGGTCAAGAATATTTGGCATCCGACTCGACAGTTAGGAGTGGCTAAACGCCTTGAAGTGTGATGTGAAAAGATGTCGGTATGGGGTAAACATTTAAAAACCTGTTTTGATAGACGGATAGGTAGGTGGCGGGCGATTATGGAACAAACTAGAGATTACACTAATCCGGGAACAGTGGATACTTTTCTAAAGTCCCGTCAGAAGTTAAATGCGCTACTCGAACAAGAGGAAAGTTATTGGTATCAGCGAGCAAAAGTTTTTTGGCTGAAGGAAGGGGATAGTAATTCGAAGTTTTTTCATGCAAGTGTAAAAACGAGAAAGCAGATCAACATGATATCAAGCTTGTTAAATGATGAGGGAATCGAGGTGTCGGGAATTCAGGGACTGGGTAATGTCGCCAAGGATTATTTTGAGAGGGTCTTCAAGGGTAGCGAGGAGGCTAATTATGATGAAATTGTGAATTTTCCTAAGAAGGTGTCTGAATCTATGAATGGGGACCTGATGCGCCCTCACCTAAGTTAGAGATGAGAACTCACTAAGGGATAGGTGTACCCCGTCGTTATCAAGTAATAAATTTCTGGTTTAAGTCCAGGTTATCGTCCACAGGATTTATTTCTGCAAGTACCGAGCTACTTGATCTCGGATGTTATCTAGGCTTAGGGGGTTTTGAGTTGGTTTGTTTGAATTAATCTACTCCTAGGTTGAATTATACTAATCCTAGCTAAGTTATCTAATTCTAACTAAGTTATTCTACGCCTAACTAAGTTACTCTACCCCTAATTGAGTTAAACTACTCCTAAGTGATCTTTTACCAATGCAATCAACCGAAGGAACATGAAGGGATACGATGATAATGAAAATAGAATGTTTAAACAATTGATTTGAAACCTAAGTCACTTGTGTCCAAGGCGATTAACCCGACCTATCCTCCTAAAGTCCCTAGTTCGTGATTCCCTTGTAAGGCCGAAACTAGCTCTAAGGCTCAGTAATTTGGGCTTAATCTTCTATAGGGTCGTCAATCCTATAGGCACTGACTAGGTCAGATTCAGCTCGCAATATGTGCCAACCTAATTTTGGGATTATCGAATGAGTTAAACCAATCAGACAAAGCGTAAGACAAAGATTAAAACATCAAAACAATTGAATAAACAAGAACTATAATATATATCAAAGATGGAAACATTGTCACGAAGTTACAATAAACCTAGAATTCATAGCATGTATCAGAGGCTAGACAGAATGTAAAAGAAGAAAAATCCCTTTCAGGGAACCTGTCTACCAATGCAGGCATCTTTCTAGGATTTAAGGATGAAGCTTGAGCAATCCTTGGTGAATGGAGCTTCGGAGGTGTCTTCAATGGAGGTTTGAAGGATATGGAGGAGGTGGAGAGGATTTCTCAAGGTGAAAGAGCTAAGAAAATTACAAAGGAAAAAGATATCTAAATTACATTGGAAAAACTCTATTTATAGGCGTGTCTCGGCCCTCTTTTTGACCTATTTTCGTGTCCTTATTGGTGTAGGAAGACGTGGGGTCCATCGTGGCTTTGTGGGGGCAGAATTGGTCTTTTTGACCAATTCCCGCAGGCCTGCTCGCCGAGCAGGACGAGCTGCTCGGCGAGCAGGGCTACTCGCGCCGAGCAGCCCCCCTGCTCGCCGAGCAGGCGCCTGGCCTGCTCGCCCGAGCAGGCACCTGGCGGCCTGCTCGGCGAGCAGAAATGGCCCACGGATGCCCGCTCGTCGAGCGTTTTCGCCCGGCATGTTCTCGATGCTTGCCGAATGTCGTCGATGTCCTTTTTCACCCGAACTTACACCTACGCACGTACAGAAACTCCAGATAACATTAGTCCAAAAGCTAAATTGATCCGTCAATCGCTTATTTTGAGCAAACACTTCGTTTGGTGCGACTTTTGACGGACCAATTAGCTTCAAAAGATAACAGAATTACACTATGCATGCTATTTTGGCCATAAATGCCTAAATTGGTCATAAAACGAGCCTAAACAACGAAAAGTAAATAAAACGTTTCCAATTTCTAACTAACTCACACAAAAGCATTTAAATGCGAGAATTGCTCGCTTATTAACTAAATAACGCTAAAACCCGTCCTAAAACCGTACCCAAAGATAGGGGTTTTTGACCCCTATCAAACCTCCTCGCACTTAAAACTTTACTTGTCCCCAAGTAAACTAAAAAACTAAACCTGCCATCACAAGCAAGCCAGAAAACCTCCCGGTTTGACTAGGTGCTTGACACAATTTCGAGCATCTGTAATTACATGCATTCGGAAATACAAAGTAGAGACACGATGTCCAAAAGCCGCATTTCAATTATCATAGGTCATAGTTTTAAGCAAAAGGACACATGTTCAATTAAACGAGCTTGAGGGGATCGCTAAGTAAAACACCTCACCATAGGTAGTTCACTCATTTCATACAATTTTTGGTGGCTAAGGTGTTTACTCTCGGCTTATGTTCTTGCTTAGGATTACGTTGATTTTGCACGTTCATCCGCGTTCCTCTACTATGCTATATGATTCCGATGATATCAAAAACAGCCTCTAATCGGGGTTGTAATGTGGTTAGAGGGTTAAAGGTACAACAAGGGTTAATAGTTCTAGCGCTACAAAAACAAAGTTTAAATGGCTTTAGCAAATATGAAGTGACTGAGCTTTTTATTCATCCCTTATTATTTTCTTTTTGGGATGTTTTCTTGAGATGTTTTTTATTTTTTATTTATTTTTTTTAAGAACTGGGGAATGAAGTTCTTCCCTTTTGTTCGTCTCTTTTCTTTTCTTTTTCTTTTTCTTTTTCTGTTTTTCTCTTTTTCTTTTTGGGATAGTGATGCTCATTCACTTCTTAGCCTTTTGGCTTGCTACTGTAATGCCATAAACAAAGATAAAGCGCTAGAAGAAAACAAAGGCTCTATTTGAGCTTTGCAAAAGAATTTGGGTTAAGTAGCAAACCAAGTTGTGGTTTGCAAAAACAGGTTAGAACGAAAGAAAAATCTATAAACTACAAAAATATAGGCTCAAAGGGGCTTCCTAGAGTGGATGAAAAAGAAAAAATAAGGTAAAGAAAAGGGTTAATTCTAATGAGGCTGATTCATCGTTTATCATCTCAAACTATTGCATGTAGGTTCAACACAGTATTAGGTGCAAAATCTGTAATCTTCCACAAGTCAAAGCATTCACACAAAAATGTCAAGAAAAAGAGCTTTTTGATGTTCGCTCTTAGGCTCAAATTCAACTCACAATTCTTTGGGTTTCAATTTTGTGTTTACTAGTTTTTCCCAAACTCAAGTTTAATGTCACATGCCTTCGATTCTTAAGTTATCTACCTAAGTAATGATTTTAGCATTTCTTCAAAAGTAGGGTCTAAATGCAAACCTTAGCTCATGCTTTTACAGATACAAGAGTTGTGTCCTACGCCTAAACTAGTTGTCATGCAATTTTAGATTCGGTTCTCAGCCCTCAAAGACAAATAACGAAGTTTAGATTCGAAGGAGGTTCACGGTTTTAGGTCCTAAACATGCAAAAACATAAACAAAACCCAAAAACGCTAAACTAAACTAGACACGACGCAACAAAAATTTAAAAATTATACAAATTTTTGTAAGTTTGTCTACCCCTCCTCCTCACACTTAAATCATGCAATAAGTTCCAACATTGCATATAAAACAATAAAACACATGTGAAAGAAGTTAGGGTGGAGAAGACAACTTACTAACCAAAGTTAAAACAGAAATCTATAATTGAATTAAAAAGAAAAACAAACCTAGAAAAAGTTTAATCCAAACTTGGGTTGCCTCCCAAGAAGCGCTACTTTATAGTCGGTTAGCTCGACATGGAGTTCCTTCCTAGGTGTAAGCTTCTACTCGCGTTAGGAACTCGAACTCCTTAACAAATAACCCGTACCTACAAAACGGATTAAGAGCCTCAAATAAGTTTAATGAAAGTAGGAGGCCGAATTTAAACATATTATGAAAAAGTTTGGTTTGCTCCCTTTTGGATTCTCTTGGTAGGTCGAAGAGAATGAAAACTTCTGAACAAGGAGTAAATCCAAACTTTTCGAACTTTTGAGGAAAAGGTAGTTGATGTACACAAGCTTCGATTTGATCGTTTATTTCTATCACATGATTTAGAATTTCAGATTTTGAACCGGGGTTGCTTACCGCTTCCGGTTCTTCACTTACCTCGAAAGATGCATGTGATAGTGGACTTGGTTCTACCTTTTTGTCATTCCTCAAAGAGATGGTTTGAGATGATTCCCTTTGTGGGATCTCTATGTTTTCCTTTATGCCTGGGAGAGCATCTCGGGATTGCTTTTGCATCTCTTGGTTTATTTGAGCCAATTGGTTGCTCAAGTCCTTGCAAACCTCCTCGTTGATTGTAAGTCGGGATGATATTCCTTTCAAAAGGGACATCACCTCATCTTGTGAGCTAGAGGGTTGTGGAGGAACTTGGCTTGCTTGTTCGTAAGGGAACATTCCCAATTCGTTTTCCCTGTGCTCATTAACAAACCTATTTGGAGGCCTCAACATGTTAGGGTTCCCGTAGGACAGATTTGAGTGTTGAGGTCTCCTCCAATCACTACCATAAAAGCTGTAAGAATTGGGGTTCGAATTATACCTTTGGTGATCACCCATAAAACTTACACTTTCATTGGTGTTGAGGCTCAGTTTCGCCATCAAGATATCCATTTTCTCATTTAAGTCGGCCATGGAGGGATTGGGAGCCTCATTCTCCAGGGCATGAATGTATTGTCTTGATGGGATAGTAAACTTTTAAGCTTGCCACTCGACTTTTTCTTGCCAATTAATTGATCAGAGAATGCTGAGAAAAAGTGAAGTTCTAGCACAAAAGTTTGATACGTA
This sequence comes from Euphorbia lathyris, assembly GCF_963576675.1. Classification (NCBI taxonomy): domain Eukaryota; kingdom Viridiplantae; phylum Streptophyta; class Magnoliopsida; order Malpighiales; family Euphorbiaceae; genus Euphorbia; species Euphorbia lathyris. The sequence goes on along the minus strand of NC_088914.1, from coordinate 73,101,833 downwards.
ACAGTATACAGATATGAACAAGTATAGAAAAGTATAAAGAAATCATATATCAACAAGTATAGACGATATAAACAAAGATATTCACAAAGGAATGCCTAAACTAACAAATCGACCTTTGGTTCGATATTGCAGAAGAAATAAATCCCCGGCAACGGCGCCAAAAACTTGATGCGCCCTCACCTAAGTTAGAGATGAGAACTCACTTAGGGATAAGTGTACCCCGTCGTTATCAAGTAATAAATTTCTGGTTTAAGTCCAGGTTATCGTCCACAGTATTTATTTCTGCAAGTACCGAGCTACTCGATCTCGGATGTTATCTAGGCTTAGGGGGTTTTGAGTTGGTTTGTTTGAATTAATCTACTCCTAGGTTGAATTATACTAATCCTAGCTAAGTTATCTAATTCTAACTAAGTTATTCTACGCCTAACTAAGTTACTCTACCCCTAATTGAGTTAAACTACTCCTAAGTGATCTTTTACCAATGCAATTAACCGAAGGAACATGAAGGGATACGATGATAATGAAAATAGAATGTTTAAACAATTGATTTGAAACCTAAGTCACTTGTGTCCAAGGCGATTAACCCGACCTATCCTCCTAAAGTCCCTAGTTCGTGATTCCCTTGTAAGGCCGAAACTAGCTCTAAGGCTCAGTAATTTGGGCTTAATCTTCTATAGGGTCGTCAATCCTATAGGCACTGACTAGGTCAGATTCAGCTCGCAATATGTGCCAACCTAATTTTGGGATTATCGAATGAGTTAAACCAATCAGACAAAGCGTAAGACAAAGATTAAAACATCAAAACAATTGAATAAACAAGAACTATAATATATATCAAAGATGGAAACATTGTCACGAAGTTACAATGAACCTAGAATTCATAGCATGTATCAGAGGCTAGATAGAATGTAAAAGAAGAAAAATCCCTTTCAGGGAACATGTCTACCAATGCAGGCGTCTTTCTAGGATTTAAGGATGAAGCTTGAGCAATCCTCGGTGAATGGAGCTTCGGAGGTGTCTTCAATGGAGGTTTGAAGGATATGGAGGAGGTGGAGAGGATTTCTCAAGGTGAAAGAGCTAAGAAAATTACAAAGGAAAAATATATCTAAATTACATTGGAAAAACTCTATTTATAGGTGTGTCTCGGCCCTCTTTTTGACCTATCTTCGTGTCCTTATTGGTGTAGGAAGACGTGGGGTCCATCATGGCTTCGTGGGGGCGGAATTGGTCTTTTTGACCAATTCCCGCAGGCCTGCTCGCCGAGTAGGGCGAGCTGATCGACGAGCAGGGCTACTCGCGCCGAGTAGCCCCCCTACTCGCCGAGCAGGCGCCTGGTGGCCTGCTCGGTGAGCAGGCTCCTGCTCGCCCGAGCAGGCGCCTAGCGGCCTACTCGGCGAGCAGGCCTCCAGGGGCCTGCTCGGCGAGCAGAAATGGCCCACGGATGCCCGCTCGTCGAGCGTTTTCGCCCGGTATGTTCTCGATGCTTGCCGAATGTCGTCGATGTCCTTTTTCGCCCGAACTTACACCTGCGCACGTACAAAAACTCCAGATAACATTAGTCCAAAAGCTAAATTGATCCGTCAATCGCTTATTTTGAGCAAACGCTTCGTTTGGTGCGACTTTTGACGGACCAATTAGCTTCAAAAGATAACGGAATTACACTATGCATGCTATTTTGGCCATAATTGCCTAAATTGGTCATAAAACGAGCCTAAACAACGAAAAGTAAATAAAACGTTTCCAATTTCTAACTAACTCACACAAAAGCATTTAAATGCGAGAATTGCTCGCTTATTAACTAAATAACGCTAAAACTCGTCCTAAAACCGTACCCAAAGATAGGGTTTTTTGACCCCTATCTGGACCTTACATGCTTTTTTACCTTTAAGGAATTCACTAAGGCCGTGAATCAGATGCACCCTGACAAATCTCCTAGACCTGATGGGCTTAATCCTGGATTCTTTCAATACTTCTGGCCTGTAATTGGAAGACAGATATTTACTGCTTGTGTGGAATGGCTGGGTAACAATGAATTTCCCCCAAATCTGAACGACACCATCATCACCCTAATACCAAAGTGTGAGAATCCCCGAAGAATGACTGAGCTTAGACTGATTGCATTATGCAATGTACTCTATAAGTTAATTGCCAAGGTGCTTGCCAATAGGCTGAAGGTAATCCTCCCTGAAGTTATTTCGGAGAGCCAATCAGCTTTTGTCCCTGACAGGTCTTTAATTGATAGTGTGCAGGTGGCTTTTGAAATTATCCATTATATGAAGAGAAAGAATAGAGGAGGGAAAGGGGAAGTGGCTTTAAAGATTGACATCAGTAAGGCCTATGATAGAGTGGATTGGGTTTTTTTTTTGAAGGAAGTTATGAGGAAAATGGGATTTTGTGATAAGTGGATCGGGTGGATCATGCTCTGTATTAGCACGGTATCTTACTCAGTAGCTGTAAACTCTAATCTTATGGGGCCTATCATTCCTGGAAGGGGACTAAGGCAAGGTGACCCATTGTCACCATATTTGTTTCTGCTTTGTGCTGAAGTACTTTCTCAAATGATACAGAAGGAGGAGGAAGAGGGACGGATAAGAGGGTGTCGAATCTGTAATGGAGCTCCAAGTGTAACTCATCTTTTCTTTACAGATGATAGCTTCTTGTTCTTTGATGCGACAGAAGTTGAGAGCAACCAGGTTAAAGAACTGTTAGAGAGATACGAGAGTCTATGGGCAAGCTGTTAACCTAGAAAAATCTGGAATTTTCTTTAGCTCAAATGTCAATAGGGACACTAGAGAAGCAATTAGCGGCATTCTCCAGATTCAAAAGCCGTTGGATATAGGGAGGTATCTGGGTCTGCCCTCCTTAATTGGGCGATCGAAACGGGCTATTTTTAGGTTCTTAAAGGAAAGACTAGCAAATCGGCTTATTAATTGGACCTTTAAGTTCCTATCAGCAGCAGGCAAGGAGGTTCTACTGAAATCTGTAGCTCAAGCGCTACCTACGTTCTGTATGAATACATTTCTACTCCCCAAATCAACTTGTGATGAGCTACAGAAAATGATGAATTTGTTTTGGTGGGTACGAAGGTAGATGGGAGCAAGCGAATTCATTGGCTTGAATGGAAACACATGTGTGTAAAGAAGAGTGTGGGTGGCCTAGGATTCAGGGACCTTAGAGAATTTAACATGGCACTACTTGGGAAGCAAGGTTAGAAGTTAATTGATGACCCTAATACTTTGGTGAGTCGAATGTTCAAAGCAAAATACTACCCTGGGAGGACCTTCCTTACCTCCAAATTGGGCACTAATCCCAGTTTTGTTTGGAGGAGTGTTTGGGGGTCAATTAACCTGTTTAAAGTTGGCTTACGGTGGTGCATTGGTAGAGGTGATCAGGTGGTTGCCCACCAGGTTGTGTGGATCTGGGATAAGAATAAACTATGGCTAGGCCCTGTGGAGAACCAGTCAGATAGGGAGATGAAGGTGAAAAAGGTTGTTTATCAATGGGTCTAGAGTATGTCATAGAGGGAAGTTGGAGAGGTGTTTTGACGAGGAAGTGGCTAAAGTTGTTGGTGCTATGGTCATCCCGTTCTCAAATAATGATGACAGGTTGATATGGATTTATACGGCTGATGGGGTATATTCTTCAAAGTTGGGATATAATCTACAGGCAGCAGCTAAAACCAATCTAAGGGAAGAGAATGGATGGAAGGCATTGTGGAAGGTTGAGGTGCCTCCCAAGCTTAAATTATTTGCATGGAAGCTAATGTCAGACATTCTTCTAATTCGGACTAAACTTGAAGCTAGGAGAGTACCGATAGTAACAAACTGTTTACTGTGCCCTAATGACATTGAGCATGGATGACATCTGTTTACAGGCTGTGCTTTTGCAAAACTGTGTTGGCATGCCGTGGATTTAACACCGCCTAGAGAGGAATGGGAGTATATTGAGGATTGGGCACTTAACCTGTGTGCCATTTCTGAGAGAAGGGTTCAGAAAAGTTTTGTGGATCTATGGGCCATCTGGCAGGCCAGAAACAGATTGTTGTGGGAGCAGGAGAGAAGTAGGCCTGATATGGTTACCAGATCCACTATTCGACTTATTGAGGAATGGGAGGAAGTCCGGAAAAATAGACAGGCGGGGATTGGAGTGGGAGGAGGCGTGATGGAGAGCGGGAGGGGCGATATTGGAGGTAGTGGAGCTAGGGAGGAGCCACTACGGGATGGAACTGAATTGTTGGGGAGGGAGGATTTTTCAACTAACTGCTGTTTTTTTTGCAGGTCCACCGGAGCGTCGATGAAACAATATTGGCGAACACGAAGCTGATAGTGGCAGGGCGAATACTAGACGCAGCGCTACTGTCCCCTTTAGATCATCGGCTGACTCAATTTCACATGGGCCGATCGACGGAGACCAAGCACAACCAGGTAGAGGAGTCGCTTCAGCGGATGGCGCTAGTAGCTCTAGGTCATACGACAGAATTTCTGCAGTTCCACCACCTTTAAGCGATGCGATGACAGCAGCAGCAGGAATTACTGAAGACGAACAAGAGCAGGTTGTTGAAACACCTTTCCACATGATTTTGATTTGACAAAATTATTTAAGTTAATCCCATGATTAAGACAATTAAATTTAAGTGCTTTGATTTAACTGTACTAATGTGTTTGTTCAATGTTGAGTATAATTATAAATGAGAACAGAAATAAAAAGTAAGACAGAATGAAGTCAGCATGAGCCACAGAAGTTGAGTAGAACACAACTCAGCATCATAGAAGAAAAGTCTTCTTCAGAACAAACGCTTGAAGACAAAGCTGACCGAAGAAGCTGAGTAGAACGTGACTCAGCCTCGCCAAAGATAAAGATCGAAGGCAACGTCTATTGAAGTCAAGCTGAGTGTTCATCAGGACAGCGTCAATGATCCGTTAACTAAAAGACAAAAACCGACAAGGATCTGCGCTAATTCAGAAGCTTTGGAATTACGCAAGGAGACAGTTTCGAGACGCATGGGTCAACTGGCATGTGGCTAAAAGACGAAACTGGCGTTAGAAGACGAACCTGGCGGAAGAAGACAAGCCTGACGCCTGCTAAATTCAGACGACAGGATTGGCCTGCAAATCTGTATGCTGACCAATGAATGACGCAAGAAGACCGTTTAAATTCAACGGATACATCCGAATTCAAATGATTGAAGCATCAGATTTCACTATAAAAGGACAAGTTCATCACTTGGATCTTTTGTCGAAGTACAAAAAGAAAAGCATACATACAAGCACATACAAACTAGAAAAAGCAAATTCTTACACCCAAATCCTATCTCTGTGTAAAAGTCTAGATTGAATCTGTATTCATATAAAGTGTTCTTCATCTAGAAAGAACAAATTTGTATCAATTGTAAAGATTGAGAGAGTGGTGCTGAGTACTCGGTTTAGTACTCAGCGGTAGAGAAAATCTGAGTGTTTGGTTATAGCGCTCAGTAGGGTTGAGTAGACGAATAGAGGACGATACTTTTGCATACTCAATTGCTTGTAAACGGTTTGTGCTCTACCTTTAAAGAGCTCAGTAGTGGATTGAAAAAGCCCGGAAGGATTCTGGGGACTGGACGTAGGCGGTGAGGCCGAACCAGGATAAGACTGCTGAGTAATTTCTAACCCTTCTCTTGATATATATATGTATGTGTTGCTTGTTTAAATTACTCAGTATATAATCTGTATACGCCGACACTGAGTAATCAGAGTGCTGAGTTGGAAGCTGACCTTAAGTGTTATTTCCCAACTCACAAGTAAAACAGTTCTAGTCAGCCTCTGACTGAAGCTGTCTTGCTTCGCGCTCAGCCTTGCTGACCTAAACTGAGTTAAATTGTTTAAAGAATTAAATTAAGTCAGCAATTAAGCGAAAAAGTTACATTAGTTCCTAACCCCCCATTGGAACTAATTACACGGGACCAACAAGTGGTATCAGAGCATAGTAGCTCACTACTCAAAGATAAAACTATCTTGAGCTGATCCCTGTAAATGGCTGAGAACAGCACTCGTTCCCTTCCTAGAAATCAAACAACACAGATACTCCCTGAGGGATTATCTATTAGTCGGCCTCCCTTGTTCTTCGGATCAAATTATACATTTTGGAAGAACAGGATGAAAATTTTTATTCAGGCTACAAACATGAGTGCATGGCTTGCAATAGTCCAAGGCCCGTTTGTGCCTTACAAAATGGTAAACAACGAGAAAGTTGTTAAGAGTGAAACTGAGTGGTCAGAGGATGACCTTAGAAAACTGCAAAATAATGCTTCGGCTATCAATATGCTTCATTGTGCGTTAGATGCTGCAGAGTACAACAAAATTTCAGGTTGTGAGTCAGCATATGAAATATGGAAGAAGCTGGAAGTGACCTATGAAGGTACCAGCAAGGTCAAGGAATCAAAGGTGAAGCAACACATGAGACTATACGAGCTGTTCGAGATGAATGACAATGAAGACATCTCTGAAATGAACGCAAGATTCACCAACATCATAAATGACCTGAAAAGACTCGGCAAGAACTTCACAGAAGAAGAGCAGGTGAAGAAAATCTTGAGAAGTCTACCCAAGAGCTGGCAAGCTAAGAAGATAGCTGTGGAAGAGGCTCAGGACTTGACCACATACAAATATGATGAGCTGATCGGATCTCTGCTGACCCACGAGATCTCCATGAAAAACTTTGAAGCTAAAGAAAAATCAGAGGACAAGAAGCAAAAATCTCTTGTCATGAAAGCTAACTCAACAGAAGCTGACTCATCAGATGATGAGGAGATGGCCATGTTCACAAGAAAGATGAAGAAGCTGTTCAGAAAGAACGACAAGAACAGCAAAAGGCCATTCAGAAGAAGCGATAAATACAAAGCTGAGCCCAGCGACATCAGATACAAAAAGGACAGCTCGAAGCCTGTCACATGCTTTGAATGCCATCAAACTGGGCATATTAAATCAAGCTGCCCCACTCTAAAGAAAGAAAAGAAAGGCAGCAGAAAAGCAATGGTGGCAACATGGAGTGACAGTGATGAGTCAACCTCATCAGAAGCTGATGCCACGGAGTTAGTAAACATATGTTTTATGGCTAATGAATCTGCTGACCAATGTTGATCTGGGAAAGCTGACCTCTCAGATGAATCTGACCAAGAGGAACACTCCAATGAGGTAACATCTCTTCTCTTGCTTAGAAATGAAATGGTTAACGCCCTGAGTGATCTATATACACTGACCAAAAAGTGTAACAAGAAAATAAAGGCACTCAGCAGGCGATGTGATGAGATTGAGGAGGTCAAACTGAGTGACCTCCAACATCTACTCCAGGACAACACCAGGCAAGATGAAAATCTAAAAATCATGCATCGGTTTGTCTCGGAAGTCCAATCAGATTCCAAGAAGCTAAGAAAGGACATCATAACTATACAGAACTAGCTGAGTACATCGGCTAAGAAAAGGTTCTATCCCAATGCTGAGTATCATGGTACTGGTCAGTATGGATGGTACACTCAGCAGAACAGTCAGTGTGACTGTTGTGGAAAAAGAGGACACACCATAGATGTGTGTTGGTACACTCAGCGGAATGTCCAATGCGACTTCTGCGGAAAGAAAGGCCATACCACTAAGGAATGCTGGCATGCTCAGCACCATCGTGCTGACCAAAAGAGGAAATACCCTCAATGGGTAGTTTTTTGTGACTATTGTGGTAAAGATGGCCACACCATAAATGTATGCCGTCACAAAATAAAATATGATGCTTCACCTATTCATGCTAACCAACGAGGACTGATAAGTGTCCAAAACGACAAGTTTATTATGTTCTTTTTGTGAATATTCCGTTCTTAATTGTGTCGTTTTAGAACTTTTTCACTTGTTTTGTTGCATAAGTGATTTCAGGGATCAAATTGGAGAAAAGAAGGCTTGGAAGGCTGTTTTGGACCTTTTTCACTCAAGGTTCAGCTTTGCGGACGCAACTGGCTTAGTCTTGCCCAAGACTAAGAGGGTCGACTTATTCAGATCGCCAAGTCAGCAGAATCCGAAACTAACTTATCTCCACAGTTTCAAGAACATGTTTTGAACGAAGGAAATCCCTGAAATCAAGGAAGGAACTCAGAAGATTGAAGATTCTTGAATCAACACTATAAAAGAAACCCACCATTGCTTTTGGGAGGACACTTTTTGAATTGATAGTTTCATTTTCCTTGTTAGGGTTTTGTAAGCTTTTGGCACAATTTCTCATTTCGTTTTACGTTAATCATATTTACTTTTGTAAGCTATCATAGTCGATTCATGACTATGAGTAGCTAATTTCCTTTATCGGTTAAGGGATTAATCAAAGGCTAGTATTATTTCCAATTGTGAGATCGTCATTCTTAATTATAGTAATCTAATTTTATGATCCGTTTACATGTTTATCAATCTTTGAAATCAGACCTTCAATGAAAGTTTAGTCTCTAGTTCGGCCGGACTTCGGTTTTCTCATTCATTGAAACAACGTTAGGCTATAGGATTTGTAATCATCTGAAACCCTAACTATTACCACGCGTATGAATATGTAATTTGGTTTGAATCGGAATCGCTAAGAATTCGGTTAACTTAGGTTGGGTCCTTCTAATTCCTAATGCTTTCGACAGATTAAATTCTAAGCGCTAAGCTAGAACTATCTGTCGAATAGGAGCTCATCTTTAGGCGCTCTAGGATTTGCTTTACAATTAAGGAAGGATTAGGTCGGGAATGAATAAGGAACGACTATAACCAACTCGGGTCATGTTAATTATGATATTTTCACACTTTCAATGATCAAAAGGAAATAATTGTCGAGCCTGCGGATATCCCTTGATCGGTATCTTTTGTCAGATAAGAGTAACATATTTAATTGCAATTCAACTTCACGAAGTTCATCTCAAGATAATCAACCCAACAATCATTTCCCCCCATTTACATACATTTAGATTTAGTTATTATACGAAACAATCAGTATTAATCCTTAGGATACGATCTTTACTTATCATTTCTGCAAATCTAAATGTATGTAAATGGGGGGAAATGATTGTTGGGTTGGTCGGTCAGTAATTAATTATTTATTTGGTGGATTCGACGCCCATCAAATTTTGGCGCCGTTGTCGGGGATTAATCTAACTTGATTTTGTTTCGTATATGACCAGGTCTGAACCTTCTAAAGAACTCCTTTTCGAATCAGAAATAGAGTTGTTGACAAGAAGAATTCGTAAAGAGATAAGGCTACAAAAATCACAAGCATTTGGAATTCATAGCTCCAGCGAAGAAAAAGAAATTTCAGACGAGGAAGTTGAAATAATTGAAACTGAAACAGAAACCATGGCAACCCTCAGGCAATTACACACCCCTCAAGCTGACCAACAGCCTCTGTGCGTCACATATCCAAATCTGGATGCAGCCTTCGAGCTCAAATCGGGACTGATCCACTATTTACCGAAGTTCCATGGAATGGAGAGTGAAAATCCACACAATCATCTGAAAGAATTCCACGCTGTTTGTTCAGGTATGAGCCCACAAGGAATTACTGAGGAACAAGTTAAATTGAGAGCTTTTCCTTTTTCTTTGCAGGATGCGGCCAAAGATTGGTTCCTAAATCTACCTTCAGGATCCATCACAACATGGGTAGAAATGACCCAAGCATTTCTGGAAAAATATTTCCCAGCCTCAAGAGCAGCAATGATCTGTAGAGAAATCAGCGGCATCAAACAGAAGGATATAGAAACTCTCCATGATTATTGGGAGAGGTTTAAAAGGCTTTGTGCAAGCTGTCCCCAACACGGTATAACTGAACATTCCCTCATTCAATATTTTTATGAGGGAATGTTGAGCATGGAAAGAAGAATGGTAGATGCCGCTAGTGGGGGAAACCTCATAGATAAAACTCCGACAGTAGCTAAAGAGCTAATCCGGAGCATGGCAGCGACATCACAACAATTTGGAAAACAACAAGAGAGTTCAAGGAAAGCATATGAGGTAAATACTTCAGCAATTGAAGAAAAGCTTAATTCTCTGACCTCTCTTGTTCAGAATTTGGTTTTAGGGAAAATAGTACAGGTAAAGGCATGCGGGATATGCACGATGACTGGACATGCTACGGACGAGTGCCCTACATTGCAAGAGGATACTCTAGAACAGCTTAATGCTGCTCTCGGGTATCAAGGACAGTCCCAGCGGAGGTATGATCCATACTCGAACACATATAATCCCGGATTGCGTGATCACCCGAACCTGAGTTATAAACAGTAGAACAATGTCCCGCAACCAAATACTCCACAACAGTACCATAGGCCTCAACAATACAGACCTCCCCAGTCCGACCCAAACCCAGGTGTGGCATCTAGTTCTAATGATCATTCTGTCATTGCTAACTTGGTTAAGTTTCAGGAAGAACAAAGCAAGGTGAACGCCAGTCTTCAAGCAAGCATATAGAACTTAGAAAAACAGATGGGCCAGATTGCAACCTCGTTGAGTGCAATTCATACACAGGGAAAGATGCCTTCACAAACTGAAACAAACCCTAGACAGAATGCAAGTGCAGTCACATTGCGCAGCGGGAAGGACTTGGTCTTGCCCAAGACTAAGGCACCCTGCGTCTAGCAGCAGGCCACTGCGAAAGAAAACGAAGTGACTGGAAGAGAGACTGATAGCTCAACAAATGACAAACTTCCAGAAAAAAAAGTCGAGGACCAGGACCCACCTTTGGTGATCAGACCACCGTTTCCTAGTCGACTAGCCAAATCAAAGAGAGAAAAGGAAGAAAGGGACATCTTCGAAACCTTTCGAAAGGTGGAGGTAAACATCCCTTTACTTGATGCAATTAAGCAAATACCTCGATATGCAAAGTTTTTGAAAGAATTATGCGTAAATAGGACTAAGCTAGCCGGACATGAGAAGGTAGTTGTAGGAGAAAATGTCTCTGCTGTTTTACAAAGATAAATTCCCCAAAAATGCAAAGATAAGGGTATGTTTGCTATTTCATGTTTAATTGGTAATACCAGTATCAAGAGAGCAATGTGCGATTTAGGCGCATCAATTAATGTTATGCCTATGTCTATTTACTCTGCTTTGAACGCTGGCCCGCTAACAGAAACGGGCGTAGTAATACAACTAGCAAATAGAGCTTTGGTTTACCCAAAGGGTGTTTTAGAGGATGTTTTAGTGCAGGTCAATGATTTAGTTTTCCCAGCCGATTTCTATGCGTTAGATATGCAAAATGACGACAATACCTTGGAGTCTTCTGAGATATTGCTTGGAAGACCCTTTCTAACCACGGTGAGAACCAAAATTGACGTCCATAAGGGCGTACTGACCATGGAATTTGACGGTAAGGTTGTCCAATTCAATGTGTATGATGCCATGAAATACCCAATTGATGTATCATCTGTATGCGGAGTTGACGTAATTGAACCTGTGACCCGAAATATGTTTAATATGAGTGGAAAAGATAAGTTGCAGGTAGCGCTAAGCGAGATCCTGACCGTAGACAGCGAATACATGGAGGAAAGCATAAAAGAAATTGTCGAAGCCTTGGAAAAATCCGACCAGCAGGTAGGAAATGTTCTACATGTTTCGAAAATTAAAGCTAATCAGCGCCCTTTACCATCTAATGTGCAGGCACCTCGATTGGAGTTAAAAGAACTGCCCAAACATCTGAAATATGCTTACTTGGGGGCTGAAGAGACGTTGCCGGTAATAATTTTGAACGAGCTAAGTCCGGACGAAGAAGGACAGTTAATCGAAGTGTTACGGCAACACAAAAAAGCCATAGGATGGACAATAGCTGATATGGAAGGCCTGAGCCCGTCAACGTGCATGCATAAAATTCATCTTGAAGAAGGAGCAACACCAAAACGTGAGGCTCAACGACGACTGAATCCACCCATGATGGAAGTAGTGAAAAAAGAGGTCCAAAAGATGTTAGACGCCAACATAATATTTGCAATTTCGGACAGCAAATGGGTAAGCCCGGTCCATGTGGTACCCAAGAAAACCGGGATTACGGTGGTTCAAAATGAGAAGGGTGAGATGGTTCCAACTCGTGTGCAAAATGGATGGCGCGTCTATATCGACTACAGGAAACTAAATGCCTCTACGAGGAAAGATCACTTCCCACTCCCCTTTATTGACCAGATGCTGGAAAGATTGGCCGGGAAGAAATTTTATTGCAACATGGATGGTTATTCAGGTTTCTACCAAATCCCGATGGCACCCGAAGATCAGGAAAAGACGACGTTCACATGTCCCTTCTATACATTTGCCTACCGACGAATGCCGTTTGGATTATGCAACGCACCGGCGACGTTTCAACGATGTATGGTAAGTATCTTTTCTGATTATGTCGAGCAAATTATCGAGGTGTTTATGGATGATTTCACTGTTTACGGTGATTCCTTTAATGAATGCTTAATCAACCTTGGTAAAATATTGAAATGATGCTTAAAGTTTAATCTGGTCCTGAATTATGAAAAGTGTCATTTTATGGTGAATCAAAGTATAATTCTAGGACATGTGGTTTGAGCTAGGGGCATTGAGGTAGATAGAGCAAAGATAGATGTAATTCAGTCTTTACCTTACCCCGGAAGTGTCCGGGAAGTTCGTTCTTTTCTTGGCCATGCAGGTTTTTACCGGCGTTTCATTAAAGACTTCTCCAAGATAACACAGCCCATGTGTAAATTGCTGCAAAAAGAGGTCGTATTTGAGTTCGATCAGACTTGTAAGGATGCATTTGATGAATTAAAAGAAACACTAGTGTCAGCACCTATCATCCAACCACCAAATTGGAATTACCCCTTCGATATCATGTGTGACGCTAGCAACTATGCAATCGGCGCTGTTCTGGGACAGCGGATGGATAAGCTACCTCACGTTATCTATTATGCATCAAGAACGCTTGACAATGTATCGAAATGGGTTGAAGCCATTGCCACCAAGACTGATGATGCCCAAACAGTTGTTAAGTTTTTGCAGGGAAACATATTCAGCAGGTTTGGCATGCCCAGGGTGTTAATCAGTGACAGAGGAACTCATTTCTTGCAATCGGATAATGGTATCCCTGCTTAAAAAGTACGGAGTCAATCATCGCACATCCACAGCTTATCACCCACAGACTAATGGTCAGGCTGAAATCTTGAACCGTGAAATTAAGTCTATACTGGAAAAAACGGTAAATGTCACAAGAAAAGATTGGAGCATCAGGCTTGAGGATGCCCTATGGGCGTACATGACAGCGTACAAAACTCCTATTGGGATGTCTCCCTACCGGATGGTTTATGGCAAACCATGTCATCTCCCCGTGGAATTAGAGCATAGGGCATTTTGGGCGGTTAAAAAATGCAACATGGCCTACGATGAAGCAGGGGAAGAAAGGAAATTACAGCTACAGGAGTTAGAGGAGCTCAGAACCGAAGCCTACGAGAGTTCCAGAATCTATAAACAGAAGTCCAAAAATTACCACGACAGTCTACTCACACGAAAGCAGTTCCAAGTTGGGCAGAAAGTCCTTTTGTACCATTCTCGACTAAAGATTTTTGCAGGAAAACTACGCAGTAAATGGATTGGCCCTTTCATAGTAAAACATGTGTTCCCACATGGTGCGGTGGAAATTGGAAGTCTGAAAAATAACAATTGTTTCAAAGTCAACGGGCATCGCCTTAAGCCATTTTACAAGGGATTCCAAGCTCATGGGACTGAAGAAGTTTGCCTTGAAGTTCCCAAAAACTGAATACCGACGTTCAGTTACGTCTGGCTATAGACGTAAAATAGCAGCGCTACAGGGAGGCAGCCCTGAGACTAGTCTTGCCCAAGACCAGTCACTCTTTTCATTTCAGTTTTTGTTTCCATTGTTTTTAATCTTCAACTAACTTAACTAACTTCATCCCTTCCTTGGATGATTTCTGGGTTTTATTTTGATGTTTACAGGTAGGAGTAATGGCTTTCCATGGAGTTGGGCTAAGAAATTAAGCAAGATAGGCATAATGGGCCCAAAAAGGGTTAAAAATTTAAATGAGAGGTAAAAAAAAAGGGGGGGGGGGAAATGATACATTTGCCTTTTTACCCCGTTTAAAGTTTAGACGTTTTAACTCATTCCGCCTAAACCTTTCATCTTCACCAAAGGACCAAAACCCTACACCCCTCATCTCCCCCTAACTCTGATGGACGGCTACTTTAGTGACATCCCTAGACGGAGCCGCTACCACCAACCTCTGTCCCCTCCCCGCCAGTACCGCACAGATGCCGAGTCTCCGTCACCACCGGCGGACCTTCGCAGATACTCGAGGAAAGGAAAAGGAAAGGCCCCGATGGCAGCCGAAACTCCTCCACCAAAGAAATCCTCCGACAACCAGTCGCCGCCTCCAATGGGATCCGCGCCACCTTCCCCATACCAGTTCCACTCTCCCTCCGCCTCCGAGATAGCCGCTATGTTAGAGCGGACTCAAGAAGCCATTTCCGATGACGAAACACCAGCGGCAGACCGCCATTCACCAGCTCCGCGGAGTCCGAGCCATTCACCATAAACGGTGAGCCACCATTCTCCACTTCCAACCGGTCCGGCACCTTCTTCGCCAACGGTGAGTCACCATTCACCACTTCCAGCAGACACGGCACCTTCTTCACCAACGGTGGACCATCAGTCATCAGTCCTTAGAGGTTCAAACTCCCCAGCACCCACGGCGAGTAACGATCCCCCAATTTCTACCAGTCTGGCACTCTCACCTCAGGTGTCTGACCACCACTCTCCACCACCAAAAACACAGAAAAGAAGGCACCGCCACTCAAGAAGCCAGCTCCTACCCGGAAGTCCCGGCGACTTGCTCCTCCTCCAAAAAAGATAATTTCCATTGAACTCTCCGAGTCAAGCTCCACTGACTCAATAGAGACAAATTCGAGCTCACACAACAATTCCTTCGAGCAAGCAGAATTGGACTCCTCCGAAACTCACAGCGAACAAGCCGGACAATCTGAGCCTCCAACACAACCAAGGAAAACAACTCGGGCTCGCCTTGAGAAGGGACCGCAATGCTCCAAACCGGTCGTCATCGACACCAAGATGACCTTCGACTTGCCGGCACATCAACAGAGGTACAATTCTTTGAAACTTAAGACTTTTGTTGCGGGTCGTTGGTTGTATGAGCCCACTTTAGTTGCCCTGAATATCAGGTCTGATATGCATGATTTGATGGATAACATTGGCTGGAAGCCATTTTTGCTGCTCAACTATCCTGTTTATAACTGTTTGATGCATGAGTTCTTTTCCACATTCACTGTAGATAAGAAGAAAATGAAGAAATCACAGGCCTCATGCATTCAATTTCGACTATGTGATAGATTACATAACCTGTCTGTAGCTGAGTTTAATGTAGCTTTGGGCTTGTTTGATAGAGAGTTTTGCTACACTGATGCCTATTCTACCATGCTTTGTGATTATCCTGCTGAGTTTAATGCCGTGAGCGTCTATTCTGAGTTAACTGGTTTAGCTAACACTGTTTTTAGCCCCTCAAAGTCTAAGGCCAATTTAATTTTGAGTGAACCTCTACGTTTTATGCATCGATTCTTGGCTATTAACTACTCAGCTAGGAATGAGGACCCAACTGTTGTGTCAAAGCAAGAATTATTCTTCCTATGGTGCATGGTGACTGAAAGGAAAGTCAATTTAGGCTATTGGCTGGCCTTAAAATTTTCTGAAATGATGAAAAAGGTAGCTAAATTTCACTTAGGGCATATCATCACTTGTTTGGCTGTTAACCTATGTGCACTTGATGTGGATGAATCCCCTTTGCATATTGCTTGTCGCATGCTACCTTTTGATTTGCAACTGTTAAAAGCCATGAAGCTAATCCGAACCGAGGAAGGAGGTTCTGTTTCTTTTATCCCTGCAGGAGACTTACCCCCCCACGACGGACAGATTCCCAGAAAATTTGCTGCATCCTCAGCCGCACCTCCCCCAGAACAGGGACAGACTTCAGCTCCGAATAGGCAAACTGATGATCCCTTCGAGAAACTAGCTTCGTTAGCCGCCACTGTTGGCACAATGGCTGAGACAATCCAAAAATTTTATCAAAACCAGGAAGCTTATTTCAAGGAGGTTGGATTCACTCCTCCACATCCCTTCGCTCCTTGATTCAATTGGATTCACTCCTCCACAGGGCAGTTACTCCTATCCTTTCTCCTTTCCATTCCCATTGCTGCCTTTAGTTCTTCATTATTCCGTTTTCTACATCGAGACGATGCATCTTAATAGTGGGGGAGGGATAATTGAGTCTTACAGGAAGGGTTTGCTAGTCATTAGGAGTCTATTTGTTTTGTTTTTGTCCTTTGCTGAGTCTTGTGAGTTTTATGAGCTAAACTTGTGCAGATTTTTGTTTTTGACTAAGTGTGAGGTGCCCACCAAATTTTGTGCATAAACAGAGTATTGACTAAGTGCGAGGTGGGCACTCAAATGCATATTCCTAAGTGTCTCTATCGTCCCTATTCTACACTTGGAATTGTTGACAACCGAAGCTAGTTTAGTACGGAACCCCCTTGTTTTATGAAAATTCACAACCTTTGGTTTGAAAAGATCGAGGACGAGTAGATAACCCATCATGCCTTGTTTAATTGTTTAATAGCTTATGAAGTCTTTCAACCCGGACTTGAAAAACGTTTTGAAACCTGTACCACCATTTTTTACCCCAAATTATGGAAAGTTTTTGAGCCAAATTGCAAGAGCAAAAACAATACACTTTGCTCTATTTTTCTGAGTGTTGTCCAATTCTAGTTTGGGATTCTAGAACTTGCCATGTTATGCATTTCGAGACCACATTGATGAATCCAAGTATTAAACATGATAAAGGCAGTAGGTTTTCTTTCTTTCAGCCACCCCAAATAAACTTTGAACCCTTAGTCTTGGTCGAGACTAACGAAAATAACAGTACTAGCCCTTAGTTAGCCACATTTGAGCCTTTTTTCCCATTCTTAAAACAATCCTTGTTTGAGTCCTTTGGCCAGGGATGTTTTAGCCGTCAGAGTCTGTATAATCTTTGAGCTTATTCAATGTTCAGTTGCTACTTTGAGCAATGCCCGTATTCAAAATAACCACAGGTTCACTAAAGTATGAGGATCCAATTGAATGGTCCTTTAGTTATAGTATATGTGGATGTGCTTCAAAAGGTGTCTAAATAGACATTAGTTTGCAGAATAGCAGCTTGCTTGTTGTAGTTCAAAGGTTTACCAAAAAAAAAAGAAGAGAAAAAGAAACAAAGAAAAATTTCTTGCTAATTTTTTCCATTTCAGTCTGTTTATAGTTGTTAAAGTGCATCTTGAACATTCATTCTGAAGTTTGAGAATTGTAACTCGTATGTAAGTAATTGAACTTTGATTTCCATCTTGGCCATTTTCAGAGTAGAATGTACATCTTTTTCCTTTCTTCCTCCCTTCCTTTCCAAACCTTACCCCCAACCCACATTACACCCTGTTTTAAGCCTTTTTGATTTAATGTCTTGAATTCATGCTAAGTGGTGGAGATTTGATATATTGGCAAGCTTATGGTAATTTCATTCTAGAATTGTGAATTGAGTGATTCCCAAAAATAAATCATTGCCCAAACACTTGAGCAACATGAGTGAAATCCAGCGAGGGTGGTACGTTTTTCAAACTGTTTTTCAATAAAGGTTGACTACTTTATTCCTTGTCATACGTAAAGCAAGCATGTTTGGGATAACAAAAGTCCCTTTCTACTTGATTCGATGGATTGTGATCTTCATAACGCTAGGGGGGGGGGGGGTTGGAAAAATTAGTAAGTACGTCTCATTTGAAAAGGGAGAGTATTGACTTAAACATAGACATGCTTAGGGACAAGCATTTGGCAAGTGTGAGGTAATTTGATAAGTGTCCAAAACGACAAGTTTATTATGTTCTTTTTGTGAATATTTCGTTCTTAATTGTGTCGTTTTAGAACTTTTTCACTTGTTTTGTTGCATAAGTGATTTCAGGGATCAAATTGGAGAAAAGAAGGCTTGGAAGGCTGTTTTGGACCTTTTTCACTCAAGGTTCAGCTTTGCGGACGCAACTGGCTTAGTCTTGCCCAAGACTAAGAGGGTCGACTTATTCAGATCGCCAAGTCAGCAGAATCCAAAACTAACTTATCTCCACAGTTTCAACAACATGTTTTGAACGAAGGAAATCCCTGAAATCAAGGAAGGAACTCAGAAGATTGAAGATTCTTGAATCAACACTATAAAAGAAACCCACCATTGCTTTTGGGAGGACACTTTTTGAATTGATAGTTTCATTTTCCTTGTTAGGGTTTTGTAAGCTTTTGGCACAATTTCTCGTTTCGTTTTACGTTAATCATATTTACTTTTGTAAGCTATCATAGTCGATTCATGACTATGAGTAGCTAATTTCCTTTATCGGTTAAGGGATTAATCAAAGGCTAGTATTATTTCCAATTGTGAGATCGTCATTCTTAATTATAGTAATCTAATTTTATGATCCGTTTACATGTTTATCAATCTTTGAAATCAGACCTTCAATGAAAGTTTAGTCTCTAGTTCGGCCGGACTTCGGTTTTCTCATTCATTGAAACAACGTTAGGCTATAGGATTTGTAATCATCTGAAACCCTAACTATTACCACGCGTATGAATATGTAATTTGGTTTGAATCGGAATCGCTAAGAATTCGGTTAACTTAGGTTGGGTCCTTCTAATTCCTAATGCTTTCGACAGATTAAATTCTAAGCGCTAAGCTAGAACTGTCTGTCGAATAGGAGCTCATCTTTAGGCGCTCTAGGATTTGCTTTACAATTAAGGAAGGATTAGGTCGGGAATGAATAAGGAACGACTATAACCAACTCGGGTCATGTTAATTATGATATTTTCGCACTTTCAATGATCAAAAGGAAATAATTGTCGAGCCTGCGGATATCCCTTGATCGGTATCTTTTGTCAGATAAGAGTAACATATTTAATTGCAATTCAACTTCACGAAGTTCATCTCAAGATAATCAACCCAACAATCATTTCCCCCCATTTACATACATTTAGATTTAGTTATTATACGAAACAATCAGTATTAATCCTTAGGGTACGATCTTTACTTATCATTTCTGCAAATCAGTAGTCGGTCAGTAATTAATTATTTATTTGGTGGATTCGACGCCCATCAAGGACCCAAAAAGAATTGGGTACCTAAAGATGAATAGTTTAAAATGCAGGTGAGCCTGAGGTGCGCGGAGAAGTCAAAGCTTTGGTATATTGACATCGCATGCTCAAGGCATATGACTGGTGATGAAACTCAGTTCATCACACTTGAGCATAAATGAGGTGGAAGTGTAACCTTCGGAGACAACAAAAAGGGTAAGATAGTAGGATCAGGTACTATCAGAGGTAACCCTACTATTGAGTCAGTCTCCTTAGTCAGGAGTCTCAAATATAACCTATTGAGTGTAGCTCAGCTGTGTGACATCGGTAGAAAGGTTGTATTTGATGCCACTGAGTGTCGGATACTCGAGGGAAAAACAAATGATTTGATTTTAACTGCCCCTCGTGTTGACAATGTGTTCATGTTGAGTTTAGAAAAGAAATTTTCAAAAAATATATGCTTAGTATCAAAGGAAGATAATTCCTGGCTATGGCATAGGAGACTTGGTCATGTAAGCATGGACCTCCTTGCCAAATTAGCAAGAAAGAAATTAGTTGAGGGTTTGCCCAAACTTAGATTTGAGAAAGATCAATTATGTAATGCTTGTCAGCAAGGTAAACAAACCAAAAAGTCTATTCAAAGTAAAAATATTGTCTCAACCAAGCGTCCATTGGAATTACTACACTTGGATCTTTTCGGACCTGTCCAACCACTCAGCTTGGGCGGTAAGAAATTTTCCTTGGTCATTGTAGATGATTTCTCTCGGTACACTTGGGTCATCTTGCTGAGTAGCAAGGATGAAGCTTTTGAGATGTTCTCAACACTGATCAGAAAACTTGAAAATGACAAAGATTTAAAATTAGCTCACATCCGTAGTGATAATGGCGGAGAATTAAAAAACCAACAGTTTGATGAATTCTATGAAGTCAGCGGCATTGACCACAATTTTTTTGCTCCCAGAACTCCTCAACAAAATGGGGTAGTTGAGAGGAAGAACAGAACATTAGTTGAAATAGCTAGGACAATGCTGAGTGAGAATAGGCTTCCAAAGTATTTCTGGGGTGAAGCTGTCAACACATCATGCTATATACTCAATAGGGCTTTAGTTAGACCTATTCTTAAGAAAACCCCCTATGAACTTTGGAAAGGACGAAAGCCCAACATTGGATATTTTCGTGACTTTGGTTGTAAATGTTTTATACTCAATACGAAAGACAACCTTGCCAAATTTGATTCTAAAGCTGACGAAGCGATCTTTCTAGGGTACTCAACTAACAGTAAAGCATATAGGGTGTTCAATAAACGAACTCAAGTAGTAGAAGAGTCTGTCCATATCGAGTTCGATGAAACTGACCCTGCAGGTAAGTCAAGTCAGTCTGCCGAAGATGACCCAGGCTCAGCTTCCGCTGACCAAAATGGAGCCGCTGAGTCACTACCACACGGGTTGACCAAAGGTAAAAACGAACTAGAAATTACCTTTGCTGACGAATCTAAAACTGCAGAGATTGTTGAAACACCTACTCCTGACAACTCAACGCTACCTAAAGAGATCAAAATTCCAAGAGGACACTCGGAGAAGTCCATTCTTGATGCTGCTGAGAACAACCTGATGACTAGAAATCAACTTAGGAGATATCTTAGCAATGTTGCGTTCGTCTCAGTCCATGAACCAAAGAACTTCATCGAAGCTGAGCACGACGAATTCTGGATCAATGCTATGCAAGAAGAGCTTGATCAGTTCAAGAGAAATGAGGTATGGGATTTAGTGTCGAAACCTAGAAATCAAAAGACCATAGGAACTAAGTGGGTCTTCCGAAATAAGCTAGATGAGCAAGGTAATGTAGTCAGGAACAAAGCCCGACTTGTAGCTCAAGGCTATAGTCAGCAAGAAGGCATTGATTATGGTGAGACCTTTGCTCCCGTTGCTAGGCTAGAGGCTATACGAATATTATGTGCATATGCTAGTTTCATGAACTTCAAACTATTTCAAATGGACGTCGAAAGTGCTTTTCTTAATGGATTTATAAACGAAGAGGTATATGTTAGTCAGCCTCCTGGGTTTGAAGATCCAAAATTTTCAAACCACGTTTATAAACTTAAGAAGGCCCTGTACGGCCTGAAACAAGCACCACGTGCTTGGTACGAAAGGTTGACCAGTTTCCTGCTGACCAGGAACTATGTTAGAGGTAAAGCTGACACAACCTTATTCATTAAGAAAAAGGGTAAAGATACCCTGCTTGCACAAATTTACGTAGATGATATTATATTTGGTGCTACTAATGAAACTATGTGCAAGGAATTTAGTAAACAGATGCAAATTGAGTTCGAAATGTCAATGATGGGCGAACTCAACTTCTTCCTTGGACTTCAAATTAAGCAAGGGAAGAACGGCATGTTCATTAGTCAGTCTAAGTATGCCAAAGAAATATTGAAGAAATTTGATATGGAAGAATGTAAACCCATATCTACCCCAATGGGTACTGACACTGTGCTTTGCGCTGACGAGAAAGGTAAGTCAGTAGACAGCAAGTTATATCGAGGTATGATTGGCTCTCTACTTTATCTAACTGCTAGTAGGCCTGACATTCAGTACTCAGTATGTTATTACACAAGATATCAAGCTGACCCCAGAGAATCTCACTATATAGTTGTGAAAAGAATTTTTAGATATTTGCAGAGCTCAGTTAATGCATGTTTATGGTATCCAAATACAAATGACTTCACACTTATTGGATACACTGACGCTGACTATGGACGAGATAAGCTAGAGCGTAAGAGTACTTCAGGAGGATGTCACTTCCTTGGAAGCTGTCTAGTATCTTGGTTCAGCAAGAAGCAATCGTTAGTGGCCCTGTCAACAACTGAAGCTGAGTACATTGCTGCTGGAAGTTGTGTGGCACAAGTCCTATGGATTAAGCAACAGCTGGAGGATTATGGAGTACAAACTGAAACAATTGAAGTCAAATGCGACAACAAGAGTTCCATTGACTTATCCAAAAATCCAATCCAACACAGCAGGATGAAGCATGTCAGCATTCGGCATCACTTCATTAGAGACCATGTACTCAAAGGTGAGATCAAGCTGACCTACGTACTAATCGATGAACAACTTGCGGATATCTTCACAAAGCCTTTGGCTCGTGAGCAATTTAACATACTAAGGGAAGCTATCGGTATGTCTAATCCTCTTTAATAGTTTTCTGCGCTTAAATGAATGATGAGTGATTTTTACATGCTGAGTGATTAGTAACTATTGCATGCTGAGATAATAATACATAAAATCACCTTACGCTGGGTAGACATACATACTGAGTGGTTATCATAAGCTGAGTTACTAAGCATACAAATATTTCTTCTACATAAAACTGAGCACTCAGAAAGTAAAAAACGTTTAGTATTCTAGATACTGAGTAAAGCCAGTTACACAATGAATGTTAGCACGCGCATTAAGTAGCCACCTAGGATGATGTAAGCGTAATAATTAGAAAACACATGCGTCGAATGTGTCATAAATGCCAGAGATAACTGTCGATTGATCATCTCGAGGTCAAACCATCATTCCGACCTATCAGATCAACTCGGCACTTCTATAAATAGTGGATGAATTCCCACTAATCCCTCTTTACATTTGAAATCTTTGGCATTCAATCTCTCTTTCTCTCTCAAATCCCAAATCCTCTCAAACTCTCTCAAAGAATCATGTCTAACGATTCTCAGAACATCTCCGGTGCCGATTACGATGAAAATCGCTCCGATGAAAATCCTTCGTCTCCTGCTGAGCAGGACTATGAAGAGACTTCCACTGAGTCTCAAGAGCAAGGTCAGCATGACCAAACTAAAGTCAGCACCTCTAGCAAAAACCCTCAAGCTGACCAAGCAACTCCGTCAAAGAAACATAAAAAGAAGAAGAACAAGCAACCTAAGGAGAAGGTATTCCTCCCCGTATACAAAAACATACAGAAATGTGAGGTTGTCCGTTGCCGTTGGTTCTCCCCAGGCTTTGTAACGGCTGAGAAACCTTTTTGTGAGTGGATCTCCAAAAACGGCTGGACCGAGCTCTTCTCTCTCCCCGGTACCACCTATCCACAGTTAGTGAGGGAATTCTATACGAACCTCAGAGTTGCCGAAGATGATGTTGACCACTTAGTCACCAAAGTCAAAGGCAAGGACATCACGATCAATCCGTCCTATCTCACTAAACTGTTAAAGCTGACGACCAAAGGTCCAGAACTCAGAACCACGAATGATTACTCACGAATCGATTACCCTGTTGAGTTCTATAAACCCAAGGACCATAAAGGAGAAATAGCCAGTACGTGCATGGGTCAGCCTCAAAAAATGGCTCATTACATCCTGACCAACTTCCTATTCCCTAAGATCAACGCCTCCTCCCCAGCTTCCAATTTTGAGCAGTGCTTCATTTGGCATATGCTAACCTACCAACCACTCAACATGCCTGTCTTCCTTATCGGCGCATTCCAACGAAGTACAGGGAAACTCAGGATGGGCTCCCTCATCACAAAAATTCTTCAGGACCACCAGGTGAGCTTAGTCGAAGAAATTGAGATTTGGGGTACGGAAATCACAGCGACACTGCTGTTCGGCTTAGCCTATAACCAACCCATTAAGCCTAACAAAGGAAAGGGGGCAGCGGTTGAAGAAGAACCAGCTGAAAATGAAGAAGGGGATAATATGGTTGAAGAAGCACAGGATGTGCCGACCAAGAAAGGGAAGAAGATAATGGTTGAAAAGGAACCCGCTAACCAAACTAGGCAAGATAAAAAGCGGAAAGCTGATCAGTCCGCAAGAGATATTAACATAGCTCCGAAGAAGATTCGGATAATTTCCAGTGTGAAGAAAGCTGCTGCTGAGCAAGCTCAAGAGGAATCTAAGTCAGCAGAGAAACCAAAAAGGCAAGTTGAGCCTGAGGAAGAAAGTGAGGAAACCCTTGAAATGCCTCTGAAGAGGAAGAAAACCTCTAGGTTAACGCCGATCGAAGCTAACCCACTTGACTTCGTGGTCACTCCTGAATCACACTTTGTGCGGAGTCAAGAAATTGACCTTGAGAAGACTCCTACTGACCAGGAGGAAGAACCGGGAAATACCGAGGGACAGCCTCAAGCTGATAAGTTGGGTGATGCTGAGTAAAGTAAACCAGTAGATGCTGACCCAGCCGAGCATCTTGCTGAGTCACTAGTGAAGGAAAAGGTTGTGGAAGGCCTTGACACTAACCTCAACTTCTCTTCTGAATCCCTTGAGTCTATTCATGCTGATCCTTTTCCACCGACCAAATCCTCTAAGGAAGGTTCGGATAAGCGTTTCAAACGTAAGGCTCAAAAGCCAAACCTCATCGATCTGTTGGATGATTACCCACTCAGAGATCCAATCACTGACCTAACCGGACTTCAATTTCAGTTCTTCACCAATGTCGTTGAACCTACTCCAGATCAAATCAAGGAAAAACAAGCCTCTGTTTCTCGCGCTGAGGAACAAGCCGACCCAACAGTTCCTAATGGTCCACTCTCTGCCGACACTTCTGCTCAACCTTCCACTGGGCAAGTGCTCGAAGTCCCTGTTGCTCAAGACAAAGAGTTAGCAAAGGAAACTCCTGCTCAAGTCAGTTCTGAATTACCTCGACCTTCACAATCTACTCAGCTTCAGACCGACACTGAGCAGGTCAATAACTCTGCTGATCCATCTCTTCCTACTCCTTCAAAGCAGAATGACAACCAGTCAGCTCCTACTGCTGACCTGGATAAAAGTGCAGCTGCTGACTAAGCTGGCACCTCTACTTCTCAGCACCAAACACCTCCTCCCTCCGGTGCTGACAAGATTCCGGCCTCTGAACCACAAACTGATGAATCCTATGTCTACTTAAATGCTTCTGAGTCTGGCAGGAAGATTATCGACTCAGCTCAAGCTCTACTTCAGGATATTCATCAGACTAACGCCGATGCTGCTGGGTCTGTTCATATTGAGCCAACATAAATCTCCTCTGTCACTCAGCTTTTGACTGAAATCAAGGGTCTCAAAGACTTAATGAGTGTCATGACATCGTTTGCATCTCAATAGCCCAAGCAAGAGTCAATAGTAAAGCTGGCCGAACTCCAGCTGATGATGGTGAATCATATGAACGCCATCCAAGGTCAACTCAATGCCTTATCAGTTGTGAACTCAACATATGCAACCTCTGCTGAGGTCAATCAACATTTTTCCCAGCTGACCTCTGAGCTGATTGGAGCTCGTGACCTTATCTCCTCCTCCTCTCAGTGTTCCATCGAACAGATTGGTGAAGCCATCCGCTTACTCAAACTGAATAAAGAGGAAATGGACACTGACCTAGTGAAGACAAATGAGATTATGCAATGCACTCAATCTACCCTTGCGCAGGTCCGGCACACAAACACTCAACGTCAACAATATGACACTGCCCAGCTCAGGATGTATCATCAATCATATGCCCGGATGACAGAGTCAATAACTTGGATCGGGAAATCTCAAGAGTATCTGCTAAGCATGCTCAGTGCTAATATTAAGATCCCCGCTTCCACTATGTCCGATGGCCTGCAGGTCTTCTAAGGTCTTAGGGAGAGTACGAGTCAACTCAACTATACTCATCTAGACTGACTCGTGCTGTTCAACAGGGAACTTTCTATCCTCCTCCTCCCGATGCTGGCAAAACGGGGGAGAAAGAACGCCCAAGGCAAGCTGCTGGAACTCAGCAGAAACAGGGGGAGATATCTCAGTCAGCTGCCGGAACTCAGCAGAAGCCTGGCTCAACTTCTGCTGACCCAAGTAATCCAAGTCAGCAACAAAGAACTACCAAGGGCAAAGGCAAATCCAACCAAGTTCAAGTCAACATAAAGAGATAGATTAGAAATAGTCTTAGACTTGTAACTTTATATTTGGCATGTTCTATTTTGTTATGCTGACTATCTATATAAGCATCTTTTTATCCAAACTGACTTATCTATATGCGATGCTTACTTGTTATGCTTATATGCTGATCTGTCATACTTAACTATCCATTGAACAACAAATTAAAGCTTGTGAACATAAGAAATATACAAGTAAAATTTACTCAGCACACAACTCTGATACTTATATGCGACACTGAGTAGTAACTATATGTTCGAAGTATTGACCATCTTCTGAAAGCTGACCTAGGCTCATCTAAATTAGATCTTGGAAAGTCTAGAATTGAACTAAGTTAGTAAAGGCATGTCTTAATTTCACTCAATTAAATCTTAGAAGGTTTAGAGTTAAATTGAGTCAATAGATGCAACCCTTACGGGGGAGTAACTTCAGAAGAATAAAAGATAAATCAATCATGGGGAACTTTAATGCTGAGTTCGATAATTAAATATTTTTGCCAACATCAAAATGGGAGAGTTTGTTGAAACACCTTTCCACATGATTTTGATCTGACAAAATTATTTAAGTTAATTCCATGATTAAGACAATTAAATTTAAGTGCTTTGATTTAACTGTACTAATGTGTTTGTTCAATGTTGAGTATAATTATAAATGAGAACAGAAATAAAAAGTAAGACAGAATGAAGTCAGCATGAGCCACAGAAGCTGAGTAGAACACAACTCAGCATCATAGAAGAAAAGTCTTCTTCAGAACAAACGCTTGAAGACGAAGCTGACCGAAGAAGCTGAGTAGAACGTGACTCAGCCTCGCCAAAGATAAAGATCGAAGGCAACGTCTATTAAAGTCAAGCTGAGTGTTCATCAGGACAGCGTCAATGATCCGTTAACTAAAAGACAAAAACCGACAAGGATCTGCGCCAATTCAGAAGCTTTGGAATTACGCAAGGAGACAGTTTCGAGACGCATGGGTCAACTGGCATGTGGCTAAAAGACGAAACTGGCGCTAGAAGACGAACCTGGCGGAAGAAGACAAGCCTGACGCCTGCTAAATTCAGACGACAGGATTGGCCTGCAAATCTGTATGCTGACCAATGAATGACGCAAGAAGACCGTTTGAATTCAACGGATACATCCGAATTCAAATGATTGAAGCATCAGATTTCACTATAAAAGAACAAGTTCATCACTTGGATCTTTTGCCCAAGTACAAAAAGAAAAGCATACATACAAGCACATACAAACAAGAAAAAGCAAATTCTTACACCCAAATCCTATCTCTGTGTAAAAGTCTAGATTGAATCTGTATTCATCTAAAGTGTTCTTCATCTAGAAAGAACAAATTTGTATCAATTGTAAAGATTGAGAGAGTGGTGCTGAGTACTCGGTTTAGTACTCAGCGGTAGAGAAAATCTGAGTGTTTGGTTATAGCGCTCAGTAGGGTTGAGTAGACGAATAGAGGACGGTACTCTTGCATACTCAATTGCTTGTAAACGGTTTGTGCTCTACCTTTAAAGAGCTCAGTAGTGGATTGAAAAAGTCCGGAAGGATTCTAGGGACTGGACGTAGGCGGTGAGGCCGAACCAGGATAAGACTGCTGAGTAATTTCTAACTCTTCTCTTGATATATATATGTATGTGTTGCTTGTTTAAATTACTCAGTATATAATCTGTATAAGCCGACGCTGAGTAATCAGAGTGCTGAGTTGGAAGCTGACCTTAAGTGTTATTTCCCAACTCACAAGTAAAACAGTTCTAGTCAGCCTCTGACTGAAGCTGTCTTGCTTCGCGCTCAGCCTTGCTGACCTAAACTGAGTTAAGTTGTTTAAAGAATTAAATTAAGTCAGCAATTAAGCGAAAAAGTTACATTAGTTCCTAACCCCCTCTCTTGGAACTAATTACACGGGACCAACACAGGTTGCCCGTCCTAGGTTGCTCGAGGTCCAGACCGCGGCTTCAGTTGTTCCGATGCACTATGGCGGAACTTCCGGAACGGCTGAGCATCCAAGCGACGGAGTGACAGCAACAGCAATCACGCACAACATCATTCAAGAATCCCCTATTCGATTTACGCAAGTGGGACGTCCGACAAATCCGGGCAGCAGTACGAGAGAGCCACCTATCACCCGATGGATTCCGCCACCTAGTTGTTTTGTGAAGTGCAATGTAGATGCTGCGATTTTCCAAAGGGACGATGCAATCAGTGCATGAGCTATAATACGCGACTGTACGGGTAACTTCATCCAAGGGTACAACACTCACATGACAGGAACAGTTTCAGTGAAGATGGCGGAAGCAATGGCGATTAAGGAAAGTATGGGGTGGGTTGTGTCTTTAGGTTATAGCTCAGTAATTATCGAAAGCGATGCTAAAACTGTGTTGGACGCGATCCAAACACAAAATAGAGACCTTACTGAGTTTGGTCAGATTGTTAGAGATATTAGAGATTTTCTTTTTTCTCACCCGAGTTTTAAGGTGAAGTTTGTGTTAAGGTTAGCGAACGGGGCAGCTCATGCAATGGCACGAAATGCTCGTTTCTATGCTAATTCTTTTATTCGTTGGTCTAGTCCTGTATTCATTCGAGGCATTCTAATCCGGGATGCTTCGAATCTTTCTATTTAATTAAGTGTTCTGTTTCAAAAAAATAAATAAATTAAAACAGCTAAAATAATAAGTTAATTGATATATGATTAACTGATTCTAATGACCGATACATCGTAAATACTCAATAATTAAGTTGATTTTGAAATAGAATTACAAACTCCAGCGCCAATTAATTGCAGCAGTAATGATAAATAAGGGAATTGGAAGGAATTTCGATAATTAACCAAATTATAATACAATGACCCTGTTTGGTAAAGAGCGTTTTGGGATAAAAAGAGCGGTTTTGACTAACTTTAGAGGTTTGACCACTGAAACCGCTAATTGGAGTGTTTGGTGGAGAGAGGTTTGAGAGAGAGTTTTGGGATGAAAACGCTAATTTAGAAAAAGCTCTTAAAAGGAGCTTTTTCAATTAGCGTTTTGCAATATTAAAATTAATGGACTTCTTTAACCCTAATAGATAGACTCTCTCTTCTCATGCGCCAAAATTAATGCCCTTATTCGTCTTTTTGCACAAACCGCTATTATCAATCAGCTAATTTTTACCAAACAGGTCTATACAAACAGCTAATCAAATCAGCTAGTCAAATAAGCTAATGTAATCAGCTAACAGCTAATTCCCAAACAGGGCCAATAACAATACATAGAATCATTTATGCCTTACATATTTGCTGAAAATTGTAACTTGACGAACTACATTATTCGTGTAACAAATCCGTTCAGGGTGGATGGCGACGTGATAGAAGGCCTGAGCAAGGGGCGGATACATTACTAATGGACAGTGACGGAGCCAGGACCCAATACTCGGGGGGCTCCACCCTATGTAGAATTTTTTTTTCGTATAACGTCTCAAGAATTTTTTTTTGATATGTTCACTAACAATTTATTTAATTTTATAACATTTAATTAAATATCTTCGATCAAATTAAAACCCCTAAAATATATCGTATTGTCAATTCAATAAAAAAAAACCCTAAAATTTATCGCATTATCAATTCCATTACAATACCTAAATATCATCAATTTAATTAAAACTCCTAAATATCACATTATCAATGACGAATCCTTAAATTAGAAATCCCTAACTAAACAACATATTAGAAATCTTTCAAAAAAAAAAAAAAAAATCTCTAAAATAGAAATACCTAACTTAAACCCTAAATTAGAAATTCCTAAATTTTAAAGCCCTAAATTAATTAGAATCTCTAAATAAGCAAACAATATATTAGAAATAAAAACCCTAAATTAGAAATCCCTAATTTAGAACTCACAAAAATAAAATAAATAATAAAAATAAAAAACTTACTTGAATTGAGTGGGAGTAGAAAAGAAAAAGATTAGGTGAATATGGATTTATAAAACTGTGAGTGTTTAGGGAATTTTTCCCTAACTCATCTCACGCCTGTGTGGATGGAAAGAGCAAAGGGCATTTGGCAAAGGGCATTTTTGTCATTTCCATCCTTTTTTTTAAAGTTCCTGCTATATAAAACGGCGTCGTTTTGTGCTGTACAAAACGACGCCGTTTTATACCGCAGGAACTAAAAAAAAGAACAGAAGATGAAAACCCATCTTCTGTAATTTTAGTACGCCACCATGGCTGGACGGCCCCTGGCGGAACCAGGGAGGAAAACCTCCACTCTGAGTTTTCCGGCGAGGCCGGAGGGTCGGGAGACCCTCCCCTATCCCTTGACTCTGCCCCTGCTAATGGATGATGATGAGGCATGAATAAACTGAATCTTATATCAGGAATGAAAAGATAGTAACCGAGTCTTATTATTCAATTCATGTAAACGCGTTTTATAACCGTGAGACCCATAATGTTTGATTTGGGCCGGACTATCTACATGCTATTTGGATTACAATTTGTATGTAGAAAATGTAAAAAGATTAAAGTAGCCAAAGAAGAAAGAATATGTGATATGATACTAAAATAATAAAAAATAAAGCAATAGACTACCAATAAATGAATTGAACCTTAATGACCCTGTCCAGGACTAGGACCACCCTTCTTATTTCCAAAAATACGAGAATCAGTGTACATGTTTCCTTGGCCAGGGCTTGGACCTGATTGTTTAATGGCAGCAAGGTACACCTCATCAAGCAAACCTTTGGCCCAGATCCTATGAGATTCTAACTTTTTTAATGGTCTGCCTTCAATTGAGGAGCTCAGAACAAGAACAAAAACAAGAAAGAGGACTGACAACAAGTTGAGGTTTTTTGTCATGTTTTTTTGTTTGCTTTTATGGGATGGGAATAAGTATATATTATTACAACCTCAAAGAGAGTAGTATGGGGGGAGTGCTAATTGAATTGAATTGGGAGGTTTAGGAATAATGTATGATGTTTATATAGTAATGGCATATGGCCTACCACTACAATAAGTCCAACTTCAACATTCAAAAATTCTTCTTCTTTGTTCACGTCAAAGGAAACAGGTAGGGAAGGAGATAGCTCGTTACACCACCCCACGTTTTCGAACCAAGTCTAAATAGGACTGTTAATTTTCTAACAATGAGAACACTATTTAATTACATACTTACTTTCACGGGCTAATTACAAATCTAGCCAAACTAAAAGGGGTCATTTACATATCTAACCCACTTTGCTTCTATTTTACCAAATTAGACCATTTCATCCACTTTGGACAAAATTACCCTTAGTTCTATTGATCGATGAATCGATTTCTGATATCAATCGTTAGTGATTTTTGAGATTTTTGAAGTAAAAATCTCAAAAATCGCTAACGATTGATATCAAAAATTGAAGAAGATGAACCAAAGAAGAAAAAGAAGAAGAAGATCCATCGATCAATAGAACTAAAGGTAATTTTGTACAAAGTGGATGAAATTGTCTAATTTGGTAAGATGGAAGCAAAGTGGGTTAGATATGTAAATGACCCTTCTTAGTTGGGCTAGATTTATAATTAGCCCTACTTTCACACCATTCATTTAATGCAATTATGTATCATTAAAAGTTTTTTTTTTTGGTAGGCAAAGGAAAGAAAAAACAAAAACAAAAAAACTATCCCGGGATTAGCCTGGAAAAGCTAACCCCAATCTGGTCATCAGAAAGTAGAGAGAAAAGGAAATCCGGAGGATTCTGGAAGGTAGAGACACCAAGTAATCTCACATGGCCCTCAGCCGCAAGGCGATCAGCAACCCTATTCTGCTCCCTGAAGACATGCCCAAAGCTGATGGTGTCGAAGGAAGAACATAACCTTTTAATCCCTTTTACTAAATTAAGGTTACTCAAACATAACGCCTTATTATCAGAGATAATTTTAACCGCTTCAAGGTTGTCAGATTCCACCAGAAGATTTTTTAAGCCCAGACTTTTGGCGAGTCTAAGCCCGGAGAAGATTCCCCAGAGCTCAGCAGTGAAGGAAGACCCCACTCCCAGGTTCTGAGCAAAGCTAGACACCCAAGCACCTCCCGCGTCTCTTAAGACTCCACCTGCAGCAATTCTACCATCCGACAAACAAAAGCCATTAGTGTTCAATTTCACAGTCCCTTCTCCAGGTCTGCTCCACCCCACCAAATAGGTCACATTCCTCTGGAAAGTATTAGACAAGCATTCATCTTTAAAGCTCTTAATAATAAAATTAATTTTTCTAGAGAAAAAAGCAAGTAAATTAGGAAAGATGATTGCTCCTTCTCCAAAAATATCAGCATTCCTCCACTGCCAAAGCTGGTGACACACAACAGCAAAGAGGATATTGCCATGCTCCAGCTCAGGTAATAACAAACCCTTAACCCCATCAATAAACCAATCACTACCCGGATAGGCCAAGAAATTCGGAAGTAAATGGCTCGGGAGAATTTCCTTCCACACCTTTTTACTCTTCTCACAGTCTCTCAGAGAGTGGCAGGTAGTTTCAGCCTGAACTCTATATCTGCTACAAGTATCAACCTCCACTAAATGACGTCTTTTTCTTTCAACGTTCGTGAGTAACCTGTCTTTAGTACCCGGCCACATGAAACTCCTAATGCGATAGGGAACTTTCAGGGCCCAAATGTTCTTCCAAACGATAGAAGGAGGAGAATCCAAGTTTATAAAGAAAGCCTCAAACGCAGATTTACAAGAATAAGCCCCGTTGTTCGTAAGGGACCAACATCGAAAGTCCCCATCTTCCTTATCACTACTCACCTTGACTCCCCGAATTTTCAGGAGTGTTTCCAGATTCAGGTAAGCCTCAAAGTTCGACCAAATCCAATCCCCTTCCGAGTCCACCATATCAGCAATCCTCCAATCACGAACCTCCAGGGGCGGAAGAGAAGAACACTCCTCTAATAAAGGCTTCGGCCCCAGCCAGGCATCTTTCCAAAAGCTAATAGATTTGCCATTTTCCACCGACCAACCAATCCCAGAGCAAAACTCTGAGAACACAGCATTCACCCCTTTCCATAAGAATGAACTATTCAGAGCTCTCTCTCTTGGGCCCCCAAAGACTTTATCCTTTCTGTATTTACCACATAATAATCGAACCCAAAGAGCCGACGGGGATTGCCACATTCTCCAAAGAAGTTTCATTAACAGGACTTTATTATTGTCCCTGGCTTGTCTAATCCCTAACCCCCCTTTCTTTAGGCTGGCAGACTTCTTTCCAAGGAACGAGATGGATTTTATTACCTTCTTCAGAGGTCCCCCCCATAGGAAACGACGATTGATTTTATCCAGGCCATTAAGCACAGGTTCTGGCAGTTTACAAGCTTGCATAAGGTGATTAGGAGCAGCACAGTTCACAGATTGGTTCAAGGTAAGCCGCCCTGCCAGAGAAAGGGACTTAGCCTTCCAATTAGCACACTTTTTATTAGATTTATCAAAGATCTCCTTAAAAGAGGTTTTAGAAACCCTTCCACTATGAAGAGGAACCCCCAAATAGTTCCCCAAAGCCTTGGTAAGAGGGATACCAGAACTCTTACTCAGGTTCTTGCAGACCATTTGGTCCATATTATTGGAGCACAACATCCTAGACTTTTGGATGTTAAGCTTTTGACCAGAAGCAGAACAAAAGTTAGTAAGGATATCCATGATCACACCCATTTGATCCTCACTACCTTCCACAAAGATCATCACATCATCCGCAAAGAACAAATGAGTGATCGGGGGACAAAATTTATTAATGGAAACTGGGTGAAGCCTCCCAGAGCTAACAACATCTTGAATAAGATGAGTAAGCCTTTCCATAACGATAACAAATGAGAACGGGCTCATAGGATCCCCTTGACGGATACCCCGGGAAGGAGTAAACTCCTCAGACAAATCCCCATTAATCATCACTTGAAAGACAGGAGAAGAAATACAAGCTTCAATTAAATTCCTCCAACTATCCGGAATCCCAGCTCTCCTCAAGCTATCAAAGAGAAAACTCCAGTTGATTCTATCATAAGCTTTTTCAAGATCCAGTTTCAGAGCCACAATACCACGCTTCCCCTTCTTGATCTTCATCGAATGGACCATCTCTTGAGCAATAACAATATTGTCCATCATTTGTCTCCCTAGGACAAAACTGCCTTGATTCTGACTAATGATCTCAGGGAGAATACATCGAAGTCTATTAGCCACGATTTTGGTGACTACTTTGTAAATCACATTACAAAGACTAATAGGTCTCATCTGTAAGAAAGAGGAAGGTTTCTCAACTTTGGGAATCAGGACCAGAAAGGTTTTGTTCACGAGCCTAATATCCTCAGAGCCTTCAAAAATCCCTTTAATAAAACTGTAAATACCCTCCTTTACAGTTTCCCAATGCTTATGATAAAAGCCACCCGGGAGCCCATCAACCCTAGGGGCTTTGGTAGCACCAATGCTAAACACAACCTGGCCAATCTCTTTCTAATCAATAGGACGAAAAGCTTCAGAAACCTTATCCTCACAAACCGTCGGAAACATAGACCTAGCCCGGGCACTATCCAAATCCATCGGCTCTTCTTTGAATAACTCTTTGTAGAAATTGAGGGCCAGAAGACGGATCTCCTCATCCTCATAAATCCAATTACCATTCGGATCTTTGATGGCATCAATCCGATTCCTTTGCCTTCTAATGACCGTAGAAATATGGAAATACCTTGTATTACGATCTCCATCTTTAATCCAAGTTTTTCTAGACTTCTGAAACCAGAGTAACTCTTCTTGCTTCAGCACAACTTCGAACTCATTTTGAAGGGATCTAAGGAGACAACTCAGACTATGATCAAATCTAATCTCCAAGATACGTTGGATACCTTCCATCATTCTCAGAATTTTCTGCTTCCTTCTAATAATATGGCCAAAAGTTTTCTTATTCCAACTCACCACATTACTTCTAAAACCCTCAACAGCCAGTAAGACATTAGAATGATGTTTCCAATTATCATGCACAAAGTTCTTAAACTCAGGGTGAGACTCCCAAGCCACAAGATACCTAAAAGTTCTAACTGACTCATATTTTTATCCAATTAGATTCAGTAAATCAATATTTTTTTTTATCTAATTACATTCGATAACCCCAAAACTTTTAACTCATTCGTGAACTTGTAAAAGTTGCTAATTATTTGTCTATTTAGCAATTTTTTAACATGTGGTGGAACATGTCTCCAATTTTCTGCATCCAACAAATTCTATTGAGAAATTGAGGGTTGTTAAATCAATTGAATAAAAACACAGGGTATTTAAAACTTTTAAAAGTTCAGATAGTTGAAGTTTTGGATTAAATACATGAATAACAAATGTATTAGGCTTATTATTTTTGTTATATTTAAAACTTAATTAGGTCTTTAATTGTACTTTAAAAGTCAATGAGGTCATTAACTTTTGAAAATACTTAATAATCAATTAACAAATTTAGATTAGATAGCTAATAGTTTATTATAAGCATTTTAAGGAGTTAATATATCAATTTAAATAAATTTAAATAAGTAAATTTAAGATATTAATGAAATAGTGGTGAAGCTGTTAGTCTAGTGGTTGAGAGCTTACCTATGCCTTGGGACGTCATGAGTTCGAATCACATCCGGATCTGGTGGAGATTTTACTTTTTTCTTTAATGTAAGCGCATTGTGCGTAAATTAAAAAAAAAAAGATATTAATGAAATACTCTTAAAGTCATCAGACAAATTAGTTTTTCAAGTCAAATTTAAGGTACACTTGATATATTCAACCTATATCTTTTTAATAAATCAATTTAATTAACCGGTTAGAAATTTATGAGATATATTTTTTTTAAAATAGTTTTTCTTTCAATTGATTTTTTTTAATATAAAATTGAAATGGAAAGATGATATAATCAATGGATAAGGTGGGAAAACACTCAAGTGTTGATAGTAAAAATAATTTTATTCATAACGTCTAAAATGATAGTATAATTATATCTCTTAATCCAGAATAATTTTATCCTTAACATTAACAAGTTCGGTCAATTTTAGATATCATTAAAAAACACATATATTTTACATCAGTTGCATAATAATTGGTCCTAATTCTTTTAGGTTTTTATAATTTTATAATAAAATTAAAAATTAATATATTTAAATTCGATAAAATTTTTGGATTTTTTTTATCCAAATCATACCGAACACAATACAACTTTTTTTCCCACATATCTACATATTAAAATATATGTTACTGATGCGTGATAAAATGACGTAAGTATGACGTGGAGATGATATGATACACATGACTAAGAGAACACAGATTGATAACGTATTTTTCAAACAAACTTGTCAAAATTAAATGTAAACTGACATTTGCTTGCCAATGTCAGGGGAGGCTCTAGGGAATGGCCGCATAGGCGGCCGCCTAGGACCTCCCAGTTAGTAAGGCTTCTGATAAAAAATAATAATTATTTCTTTATAAAAATCAAAATTAATTTCATTTAGAATACAATAATAAAAAGTGTCTCTTTTTTTTAGTCATCATCTCTTAACCCCTTAAACAACAATAGCATAACAAGGAGATTCAAAATTTATTTTACAACTTTTCTTTTAACATTAATAGGGATGCGTTACAAATTTAGTTATATGGTTACTGGGGAAAGCAAATTCAGCACATACTTACAAAATAGTATAATTTTAAAGTCAAGATTCACCGGATAATACTATTTCAATGTTATTAATGGATGATGATAGAAAAGTCTTATTGAGTGGTCAGAATGCTAGAGGTTGCAGGATAGCTAGAACATAAAATTGCACATAAAACAAAAACTCATGTTTCATTAACGGGGCTTGAAATTTGATTGTTTTGTACATAAAGGGTTATATCAATTTTCACCTAATTTCAATATGGATAAATTTGTACATAATTTGACAATAATATATCAATTAATTGTTTCGTTTTTTTTTGCAAATTGTCAAAAAGTTTGTTCTTCAATTGATTCTTTTTATTAAATTATTGAGTCAAAAATTAATTATATTTCATACATATTAGATTTAAATTTATAAAAAAAATGGAGTATGGGAGCTGCCAGGTTCTGAACATAGGCCAGAGGTGCGATCGTCTAGGGCATGAGCTAAAAGGGGCTCAAATTGTTTTTTATTGTATATATAATAATTTTTTAAAATATAGTTATAATACTTATTCATACATAGAAAATGACCAAATAATATGATATTTTAGGTATAAAATAGGTCCAAATTTCTATTTTAAACTTTGAAGTACAATTTTTTTTAATAAGAGTTTCTTATTTTTTTTTCTTTTTGCTTAGGGCCTATAAAAATGTCAGGGCCGGTCCTGTCTAGGGCTTTTAAAATACTGGAGCCGGCCCTGGCCAATGTTAAAAATAAAATTGCACAATTTTAAACATTAAAGGTCCGTTTGGTATGACGTAATGCAATGTAATGTAATCAAACTTGTAATGTAATGGAATGGAATAGTGATTCCATTATCATGTCTGGTTGTTAAATTAATTTTTTTTGTATGAAATGTAATGGAATCAAACTTGTAATGTAATGGAATGGAATAGTGATTCCATTATCATGTTTGGTTGTTAAATTAATTTTTTTTTGTATGAAATGTGATTACCCTTACAATACTTATATTTGTTTTGTTAAATATAATCATAAAATTTTATTTACACAATTAAAATCAACAAAAAAAAAAACAACATGATAACATAAAAAATGAAAAAAACACAAAAAAATATGAATTGCAAGGTTTGTTTGTTTGTTTTTTTTTTTTTTTGCGTTTTTTTTGCGTTTTTTTCGGGGTTTTCATTTTTTCATGTTTTTCAATTTTCATGTTTTTTTCCTCTATTTTCATGTTTTTCTAGTTTTTTTTTGTTTGATCATTTAATAAGAATTTTGCATAATCAATATTATTAATAAAAATATAAGAGTTAATTGTAATGGGGATTCATATCTATTCTTTATGTAATGATCCTTACATCAATTTGTAAAGAAAAAATGATTAATGTATTTGTAATTCCATTACAACAAATGTAATATGGCTAATCCAAACATGATAATGAACCTCCATTATAATAAGTATTCTACTATAATATTCATTACAGCGTACCAAACGGACTTAAGAGATCAAATTACTCTGAACCTCAATATTAGAGACATATTTTTATTTTTTCAACTTCTCCCTGTAATAAATATAATGATTTGACTTTTCGGTAGACAAAAATGACAAATTTGGAAAACTAACCCACAAGAACCATATATATGAAGACAATGAGAATAAATATGTAGACTACCTAACTCTTCAATTCAACCACTTATTTCAATTACGGGTCATGTTTTTGCATAGAATTCCCTTCTACAAAGGCCCATACTTTCCACGTTCAGAACTTTCAAAGAAATTGAAACTATTTACACATAATATAGATAATATATAAATTCAAAGAAATTGCTTTTCAACATTACATAATATTGAAACTTAAATTTCTCAAGTTGAATTCCGTTTCAAAATTTACGACATTTCAACTATATATTATTCAGCTACCAAGTGCATAATCACATTTTTTTTTGTTGATTTGTTTCAACTGAATTTCATTTTTTTTTATTTGGTAAGGTGAATTTTACTTCTACTAAACTCTGAATTTAGCTTATACAGTAAAATCTCTATAAATTAATAATGTTGGGACTATAAAATTTTATTAATTTATAGAGATATTAATTAATAAATAAATTATTAATAATTAATTTATAGAGTGATGAAGTTGAGGATAATTTAGTACCTTTGGAACTAGTCACAAGAAAGGAAACAATTATAGCATCAATCACTCTTAATAATTTTTTTTTTGTTATAATTTGACAAGGATACACCAGAACTTTTGAATGCACCGAGAATAGTTAGAGATGAAATTCAACTAGATTTAAATTTCAAGAAAAAACAAAATACTGTAGAGTCATATTTTACTAAATTATCCTAAATATATATCTATGTATACTTGGCATATGGATTTCAGAAATTATTAATTTATAGAGATAGTAAAACAATGTATTTATAAAGAGTTGTTCAAAAAAATTATTATCTTATTAATTTATTAAAATTGATAAGGATCAGAAAAATTATTATTTTAAAGAGATTATTAATTTATTAAGGATTAATTTGAAGGTTTCACTGTATTCAGAAATTTAAAGGTATAGAATAATAAATGGTTTTATTTTTTTTCATAATAAAAACTGAATGTGATTAAAAATAAAAGATAGATTTGATTTTTTTTTTTTTTGGACTTAATATATTAAAACAGTGTGTTTTTTTCTTCTCCCAAGTAGAGTATATATTCTTGCCTCATGGATACGTACGTAGACATATAAGCCATTTTGCGCATGTTTGACTTTCGAAACCACGCCATGGTGTTTCTTTTACATTACATGGTTATTGTAATATATTTTTTATTTATATTTTTTTTCTTTTTTTTGGTTCGTAAAAGTTTAGGTAAGGGTAGGTCTACCCACTCCCAAGGTCAGGGCAAACCACAGACCTCGATGAGGGTTTACAGTAGAATTTACTACTCACCTACCAATGAGGGCTAAATTTTGACGGAGTGGGGAATCGAACCTCAAACCTGTCAAGCAGAGGTTCAACGCCTTACCACTCGGACCAACCCTCATTGGCTTAATTTTTATTTTTTTTCTGGTTTAGCATTAAAAAAATGTTTATTTGACTTAATTCTAAAGATAAATATATGACGTAATTAGCATCAAGTTATATATATATATATATTGGGGAGGGATCAGGTGAGAACACTCTTTTATATGAGAACATGAATGAAACGACGTCGTTTTGGTGGTGTAAGGACGCGGTGACATTTTGGTAAATAACCGGCACCACCTTTAATTAACAGTTAAATGAGAATTGGGGCGTAGAGGGAGTGGAGCGCGGACACAACTACCGTTGAGACACTTGCTTTAGTTTGTTTATTATACAATTCTTTTATTTATATATTATTAAGTGCCTCTGATGCTAAAAAAATCTAATATTATATTTTTTAAATAAAAATATATTATATATTTTAATAAAACTTCATATTAATATTTTTAAAACATACGATAAATTTAGAACTTATGAATTTATATATTATTAAGTGCCTCTGATGCTAAAAAAATCTAATATTATATTTTTTAAATAAAAATATATTATATATTTTAATAAAACTTCATATTAATATTTTTAAAACATACGATAAATTTAGAACTTATGACATGAAATTTAGAAAATATGTCTTAATTTTTAGAACACAAACTATAAAGTTTAGAATATATGATATGTTTTTTAGAACATGCGTTATGTTTTTTCGAACATGAGGTATAAATTATATTATAGACCAAATGCAAAAATGATCCAAATATCTACTAATTTTTTTAGAACATTATACTTAATTTTTGGAACACAAACTATAAACTTTAGAACATACGTTATGTTTTTTAGAACATACGCTATGTTTTTTAGAATATGAGTTATAAATTATATTATAGAACAAGTTTTGAGAACTAAATGGTTATTAGTAGTTTGTGTCCAAAAATAACGGAGTGTTTGTTTGGTGGTTTCAATTAATTTTAGAGAGAGAAAAATTAAGAGAGAAGAGAGAGAAAGAAGAAAAAAAACAAGAAATTAAAGAGATGGAGAAGATGGTATACTTGATTTTTATTTCTTATTTTGTGGTTTGTTTGTAATAATTAGATAATAGGAGGGTTAATTTATAAAATAAATAAATATAAGGACCAAATTAATTCTTTTCCCTTTGACTTTTAACACCGTTAGTCAATTTGGTATGCGTTGCTAACGGAATGAACCTCAGAGTACCATTTTGTAAATTTTTAAACCGTAGGGGTGTGATCGAAAACAAGTGTAACCACAAAGTTTATTTTCGTACTTTTCCCTTAAATAAATAAGAAATTGGAGCATGTTCTTGGATTTTTTTTCTATTAATAATTCATTATTATGCACATTTAATCGATATTAATAAGTGCATGCTTCAAATATTAAACAATAAAAGCTACTAGCATAGTGGTAAGCAGCATCGAGGATAAACCAATGTGCATGGTTTGACTCCTTGCACCATCACTTTGGTGTTTTTTTTCTATTAAATTAATGGGTGGAAGGAGAAATTTTTGTCAAGAGCGGGAAAAGAAATTTTAATTAAGGCTGTTCTTCAATCCATTCCCACTTATGTGCTTAGTGTTTTCTTGATGCCTAATCAGTTCTGTGATGACATTAATAAGATGTTGAATAGGTTTTGGTGGAAATCCTCAAATTCATCTCAAAACAGTATACATTGGCAGAGTTGGGACAAATTATGTCGACCAAAATGCTTGGGAGGTTTAGGCTTTCGGAGTCTTCACGAGTTTAATATGGCCCTTCTCGCAAAGCAAGGATGGCGTATTTTGCAAGATCCTGAGTCTTTGGTTGCCAGGGTCCTCAAATCTAGGTACTTCCCGTCCTCTTCTTTTCTTTTTGCGGAACTTGGTCATTGTCCCTCATATATTTGGCGAAGTATATTGGCTGGGCGGGATGTGTTATTACATGGGCTACGTAGGAAGATTGGTAACGGGCAGACCACGAATATATGGGATTGCCCTTGGCTTCCGGTTGTGACAAATCCGATTCCGTCACCTGCTGTCCTTACTGTTCTTCCTACTGGTATGGTGTGTGACCTGATTCAATCTGATGGGAATTGGAATCTACAGCTTGTTGACCTATGTTTCCACCAGACTGATCGAATGAGTATCTTGTCTTTACCTAGGAGGAACCTCAATATTGAAGATGGTTGGTATTGGTTCTTTGACAAATTCGGTAAGTACTCTGTGAAAAGTGG
Source organism: Euphorbia lathyris (assembly GCF_963576675.1). Lineage (NCBI taxonomy): Eukaryota > Viridiplantae > Streptophyta > Magnoliopsida > Malpighiales > Euphorbiaceae > Euphorbia > Euphorbia lathyris. The sequence continues at coordinate 73,059,985 of NC_088914.1, read as the reverse complement.
CTATAAGGTGCTTCGGAATATTTTGGATATTAATGTCTCCTCTTCCTCACTTGTCTCGGTTGAGTGGAATAAAATTTGGAATTTAAAAATCCCGTCAAAAATGAAGAATTGCATTTGGCGGGTCTTTTCTTGTTGTTTACCAACTTTGGCAAACTTAGCCCAACGACATTGTGTTCTTCCTAATATATGCCCAATTTGTCAATTTGGGGGGGAGGATGAAAATCATATTTTCCTTCAATGTTCCTTTGCGAAGGAAGTGTGGATGATATTCTTTGGTGATTTTAGAATGAATGGTGTAAGGGATTTTATGCATTGGTTTAATCAATCCTTGCTGTTGACTGCTAGGGATAAGTTGGAGGAAATTGCTGGGATTGTTTGGGGTATTTGGAGGCATAGAAACTCGGTTGTATAGGAGGGAAAAAGGTTGCAGCCGTGGAGATTGATTGAGGGTGTTAAGAACGAGTTAAGGGCCTGGCGTGAGGCTAAAACTACTGGTGTTGCGCATGGAGGTTTGGGCTGTTCCGTGGCTGCTAAGTGGGTTTTTCCAGCGGTGGGTCGATTTGCTTGTAACATTGACGCTGGCGTTTTTGTTGCAGAAGGGTACTGTTCTGCGGGCTTTGTAATTAGGGATCATAATGGAGTTTGCATTTGGGCTGTTCAGAAGGTTGTTGCGGGTTTCTTTGAACCCATTCTTGCGAAGGCGATGGCGATTAAGGAGGCGTTATCTTGGGTAAAAACGGCAGGTTTTCGAAAGGTGGATTTTAGATCCGATTGTTTATCTGTTGTTCAAGCCATCCAAAATCCTGTTTTTTCTTTATCTTACCTTGCGGATGTAGTTAGTGATTGTGTGATATTGTTGAGAGATTTAGATGATTGTTCGATCTCATTTGTTAAACGGCCAGCGAACTCTGTTGATCATTGTCTTGCAAGAGCGGCTAGTTCTGAGTCTGTCTGTAGGGAGTGGTCGGTTCCACCTCCGTTTCTTGTTAAAATTTTGTCTGACGATTTAATTCAATAATATTGTTCGGTTTGTTTCAAAAAAAAAAGATTAAAATTAAATTACCAATCACATAAGATTGAAAGTATTTTGGTTAAGGTCAACATACCTTTCACTTAAAACTCCTTTCTATATATAGAAGCCTTTTGTGTATAAAAAAGGCAACTCATCTATATCTCTCGAGATAACTCCCCTGTAGACAAGACTCTAAAAAATAACCTTTTTTTTTATAAGATAAAAAAAAAAAACCTTTAGCTCGCGGATCTGTTGCATCTCCTTTGAAAATAATTTAGCATAGAATTGTATAATCGGTAATACAAGGTCGTTGGTTCGTTTTTTTCTATTACAAAATTCGTAAGTAATTTATGAGATAACCCGATTACCTAATTTATATATTCAGATTTATATGTTTATAAATCTAACATTACTATCAAAGCTACATATCTTGTATTTTGTCATTTTAATCCATGGATTAAACTTAATACGTATACTTTTGCATGCTAATAATTAATCTATATGTAGATCTGTATTTATTGTGCATTAATACATATTTTTTGGGATTGTTTTTCGTGAAAACGTGTCTGGAATGCTAAATAGATTGTGGTTTTGCAATTTTGGGTTTTTTATTTCGAATCAGGAATGGATCTTAGTCTCAGCAGAGGATATGTGTACCTCAAACTCTAATTTATCTATATGTGGATATGTCTTTATTGCGCATTAATACATATTTTTTGGGATTGTTTTTCGCTTAGAACTGGTCCCGCTCCTTTCTCATCTTCATCTGGTATGGATTCATTATTTAGTGCTCGTGCAGTTATCTCTAAAATTATGGCCACCAATCTTAATACTTGGACCTCAGACCAACTCGAGCGAATGATGAAGAACTTTGACATTATTTTTGCTGCTTGAGTGATGTTATCAAAGTCGATGCTTGTTGTCTCCTGAATGGACTCTAGCAAGTGTACTAGATACAAGTAATAAAATGATAAGTCCAGTATCGTATCCACAGGGATTGAGGATCAAAGTTTACAAGAAATACTTTGTAGAACAGGGTGTGTGGTGTGTGTCAATTCTTTAATTTGAGAGGTGTTGTTCAAACATAAACAAGATCAAAGCTTTAGTTGATTTCAAAGAGTACTTAATGATAAAAAGGTAGAACAGGTCAAGCACAGCAGAACAGGTTACTTTCAGTCTCTAAACACCCTATTTATTCATGAATGACGTAAAGTGAAGTCAAAGTCTCTGCTTTAATGCTCACTTAAGTCAACTCTCGTGTGTTCTTAAGATTCTAAGACATACTACAACTTTAAGCGTCCCTAAAGTTGGTTCTTTCTTGCATTACGATCGAAACAACATTCCTATTTAAGAAAACCCTTGATACAACCTCCTGACATCTCTGTTTCGGGGTTGAATGCTTGATAAATAGTTCCGTGAAGATGAAAGCAGTTTCCTATAATGCATCTAACACTAACATACATGCTTTAAGAATGGAGTTAAAAGTTTATCAAGCACAACATAATATATCGTCATTCATTCATAAATAAGATAATAGAAGACTTACATAACCGGCCCTAACTGGCCAAACCCGTTCAAAACGACTACTCACTCATAGTGAAGAGTGAATAGCCACTATTAATTCCACAGACCTCCATTGGAGGCGTCATCATCCTAAGAGAGCTCCGCCTCTCTTCAAAAGTTCTAACTAAAACTGATTGTCTCAGAGTAAAAAGGTGTCCTTTTCCTTCCCTCGACTACATCTATATAAAGGAAGAAAAATGAACCATGCCACCAAATATTACAAAAAGATTGTTTTCCTACAGCTACTAATACTAGGGAATGATTAATTTAAGTTGACCCTTGAACACTCAATGGGTGATCCATCTTATCATCATGTTGCTTTCCTGCCTCCCTGCGTCTTCTGCACCTGCCGCGCCGCTCCTGACACTTGTCCAGTCGCTATCCGTCATCGGGTACACAGCGGAAATCCGCTGGATCAAAGGATGCTCGACTCCTTATGGTTTGTTGCAAAACAGGCCGTGTTATCGCCCATTTTTGACTTAATCAATACAATCTGCATAAAACACTTATAAGTCCATATGTTTCGGAATATTTTGCCTAAAATGCACATAAAATGTTATTAAAATGCTGTTTAATTATAGTCATATTCATGCCCAACAAATACCCCCAAATAAAATCCTTACTTGTCCTCAAGTAAGCAAAAATATAACAATAACACAAGAGAATAGCTCTAGGCATGAATAATCGAAGGAGTATTTACAGAAAGAATTTATGCAGAAACAAGGGAAACAGATTTATAGGAGAGTGATTCAAACAGAAAGAATTTAAGAAGAAGAACTTGAACAATTTGTGACTGCTAATAAGGCTTTTGCTAGAATCAAAGTTTAAATCCCTTTCTGATGAAATTCCTCAAAGCTTCAATTTGAACCTCAATCCTCATTTAAACCACCTGCTAGCTCCAAGTGCCTCACTAAGTTCAGGAGGATTCACACACTCTCAAATGGACTTTGTTGCCATAGGGGAAAGTATCATCACTCCTCAGCTTAGTACTATGATCGCTAGGTTATGACATTGCTTATTGGCTCTATCTCGATGGATCAAAAAATTTCCGATCATAGTCAAAAGGTCTTGACATGGGTTGTACTGTTAGGCTAAGGCTAAGGTATGGACATGAATTGGCAATTTAAGTGTATGAATTTTGTCTACATGCAATGCAATTCACCATACTCGGCACTTAGCACAGCTCATTACGTCCAGCCTGTTTCACAATATAAACCAAACTATCCCTTGATTACACAAACAGAATTATCCAAGCATTTGATTTTAGTCTCAAGATGTAAGCATTTGTCCAAAAAATTTAAGAGACTAATTAAACACTTTCCTGTTATCTTTTAAAATTCCTATTCATTCCTCAAATGTCATCCTTTCACCGTTTGATCATTATAAACACAGATTCTCTAAAAAAAATTTCATTTTTCTTTCTCTCGAGCAGCTTGTTCTGAGCATGAGACAAATTCAAGGTGTTTTTGGGATTACAGTGAAGGGAATTGGTTCCTTAAACTTGTGTTTGCGAAAGAATAGGTTAAGGCTCAAGTTGGATATCCTAAAAATGTGAGTGCAAAGCACAAGTAGGCTTTTTGTGGAGTGAACTTGGGATCTAACTGCCTTTTTCCTCCTATGATCATCCAAAATTTTACCATTTTGATTAGGCAGCCAAAGCAATACCTACCTAAAGACAATATGCACTAGCCCTCTCATGAAGAATCATCGCATTTTCATGCTAATGTAGGCTCAAGTTCTCACATTTTAGGGCTTTTGCATTGGAGCAGGAGATTCTTTAAGTGAAGATTGAGTTAAAACTTGAAAATTTTGAGAATTTCACGATTTAAAAGGGAGCTCAACTAATAAAACAAAGCTATATCACCTCAAATTTGCAATCACAAAAGCACAATCAGTTGCGAAATGGATCAGAAAGTGAAATGATTACATAAACACATTATGCGATTTGCTTAACGAGGACGTCAAGATTTTATTAGAGGGAAATTTGCTTAAACTTATCATACTACAACAACAACAACATGCTTCATCTTTTTATCATGTTATGCTCAAGTAGTTTTGCAGTAGTTGAGACGCATGCAATCCACCCCCAAATAAAAATTAACATTGTCCTCAATGTTACTCTAACAACAGGGTAGAAGAATCATAACATGATAAAATGGGAGTGTAACAATAAAAACAAAGAAGGGTTATAAGTGTTACCGGATGCTTGGATAGCGACAAGTGTGAGGTTTTAGACAAGTGGGGAACGAGAGGAATCAACCTCTCGATCCTTAGCAGGAGCAGCACCATCCCCTTTCGAGGAGGTAGCGGCATTTGTTTCAGGGACATCAGATTTCACTCTTACCGGACTTTTAACCGAGGTACCCGAAGGACTTTCCCGCACAACTTCCAATGTTAGCCCTGTTTGATGGGTAAATCAACTCCCTATTTGAACAAGTAAAATCGTAAAACTTGACCCCTTATGAAAAGGTGTAAGTTTTACAACTGTGCTTATTCCGGAGAAACATCATTACAGACCATTGCTCGACACAAAATGGATCTAAACTACTTTTGACATTACTTAACAAAATTTGAAATTGAAACTAATTTAAATGCAATGTTACTTGTGCTACAATTGGTGTTTGTAGCGAACACCCTGTTTGATCTTCTAATGGCGTGGGGGATCCTGGAAGTGAACTGTATCGATCTTCCTCGTGTGATCGTTCTCCAGATAGGGTTTCAGTCTTTGCCCATTCACCTTAAACGGTTCCTGTCCATCCCTACCAATTTCAATGGCACCATGACCAAACACCTTGTGTACTAGATAAGGTCCCGTCCATCTTGATTTCAGCTTCCCAGGAAACAACCTGAGTCTCGAATTGTACAAGAGAACTCTTTAACCTTCATGGAACGTCTTTGTCTGGATTTTTCTATCATGCCACACCTTTGTTTTATCCTTGTAATTCACGTCATTTTCATACGAGAACAGCCTGAACTCTTCCATGTCACAGAGTTGAAGTTTTCACTGATCTCCAATAGCCTATTGCTCAAAATTTAAAAATGTTAATGCCCAAAAAGCCCTGTGTTCCATTTCAACCGGCAAGTGACAAGACTTGCCGTACAGTAATCTAAAGGGAGACATGCCAATTGGTGTTTTATAGGCTGTTCGATACGCCCACAGAGCATCATCGAGCTTGTTCGCCCAGTCCCTCCTAGAATTGCCAACAGTTTTCTCTAAAATTCTTTTGATTTCTCTATTCGAAATCTCCATTTGTCCACTTGTTTGTGGATGGTATGGTGTGGCAATTCTGTGAGAGACCCCAAGTTTTCCCATTAACTTTTCAAATTTAGCATTACAAAAATGGGTTCCCTGATCACTGATGATTGCTCGTGGGACCCCGAATCGGACAAACAGCCTTTTCAGGAATTTAACTACCACACGAGTGTCATTGGTGGGGCTAGCCATTGCTTCGACCCACTTGCTCACATAATCTACAGCCACTAAGATATATTTATGCCCAAAAGATATAGGGAATGGACCCATAAAATCTATTCCCCATATATCAAAAATTTCACAAACAACTATATTATTGAGGGGCATGGCATTTCTAGCTGAGATATTGCATGTTCGTTGGCACTCATTGCAAGTGCGAACGAACAGATTGGCATCCTTAAAGAGTGTTGGCTAGAAAAAACCTGATTGAAGTACTTTTACTGCAGTTCTGCTGGCGCTGTGGTGTCCTCCAGCTTCTCGGTCATGACAATGGCTTAGAACAGCCTGTCCCTCCTCTTGAGATATACATCTTCGAATAATTTGGTCGGCGCATAACCTGAAAAGATAGGGGTCCTCCCAAAAATAATATTTAATTTCAGCATAGAACTTCCTCCTTTGATTAGTGGACAGGTTGTGAGGCTTAAGTGAACTGGCAAGATAATTGGCAATATCGGCAAACCATGGCGCAAGCTGTGCGGCGTATAGACGCTCGTCTAGAAATCTTTCCAAAATCTCTGGTTGTTCCTGGCTGCTTTGGTGAGAAATTCTTGACAAATGATCAACCGCGACATTTTCTGTTCCCTTTTTATCCTTAATTTCGAGATCAAACTCTTGAAGCAATAATAACCAGCGGATTAACCTAGGCTTAGCATCCTTTTTCGCGAACAAGTAGCGTAGCGCAGCGTGGTCTGTGTGCACAACAACTTTGGACAGCACCAAGTAGGGTCGAAATTTGTCGAAGGCATACACAACTGCAAGAAGCTCCTTCTCTGTAGTGGTGTGGTTCTGCGGGTAAATTTCATGAATGGTGTACAACTTTTACCTCATTTCACACTTTGGTGTACAACCTTTAATTTGTCTCACTAATATGTACGAACTTATAGGTGACCTCCCACTTTAGTGTACAGTAGGTAAAAATGACCGGTCAACGTGAAGTCAACGCGGCACATCAGCTTTGACCAGTCAAAAAGTAAAAAAATTGACCCACTATATGTTCAATTACTAAAATGCCCCCGTCTCTTTAGCTTCCTACAAGATTCTTCACCATTTGTTCAATCACCTCATCTCCTCCAACTCCTTCGCCATCGCCGCTGCTCGATCACCTGCCACCTCTCTCGTCTTTCGTCATATTGTTTTATCTGGTATATTTTCATTCTTCTTTTTTTATTTCCTTTCCTTGTCTCTAATTATTAATAGTATTGTATCCTCATCTGTTGCTCTCTCTCTCTCTCTCGCCACTTTCTTCTCTCATATGAAAAGAACAAGACAAATTATCTTTTCTTGTCCACCCCCACTTTCTTCTCTCATATCATATCAATTTATTTTAAGATTTATTTTGGATTTCTTTTCTTCTTTTAGCATCACCGTCATCAATCCCTTCTATCTATCACCAACCTTCTCCTTAATTACCCAATACAACACTGATTCACTCTTCTTTTCTTTCTTTCCTTTTTCTGTAACTTCTCTCTACCTATTAAGCCTTGGGAATTTTTATTCATTTTATCAGCAATGTATACAACAAAATCTAGTCCGTGTTCATGAATTTGTTTATATTTGGATATTGGAGTATTCATTCTTCTTCATGCATCTGACCACAAATATATATAATAATCCAAAATAATAATGATTACAAACTGAGGAACAAAATTACTTTTGATGTGTAGGTGGTTGCTTCAATGGGGCTATAGATAAAAGAGATAGCTTTGATATTCGGACAAGATGGGGTATTTAAGTAATTGAATATATGATGGGTCAATGTTTGACTTTTTTGACCGGTCAAAGCTGATGTGGCGCGTTGACTTCACGTTGACCGGTCATTTTTACCTGCTGTACACTAAAGTGGGAGGTCACCTATAAGTTCGTATATATTAGTGAGACAAATTAAAGGTTATACACCAAAGTGTGAAATGAGGTAAAGGTTGTACACCATTCATGAAATTTACCCGTAGTTCTGCTGGGCCTCGTTTAATGTTTTGCTTGCATAATAAATTGGCCTAAACTTCTTCTCTATCCTTTGTCCAAGAACAGCTCCCACACAAGTATCACTTGCGTCACACATCATCTCAAACGGCTATTCCCAGTCAGGTCCTGCCAGTATAGGCGAGTTGATCAACTTGCTCTTCAATAGTTCGAACGCTTTTAAACAGCTTGCATCAAAAGAAAATTCCGCTTCCTTATGAAGTAATGCTGACAAGGGTAGCACAATCTTTGAAAAATCTTTGATAAACCTGCGGTAAAACCCTGCGTGCCCCAGAAAACTTCGCACATCTTTTACATTGGCCGGAACAGCCAGCTTTTCTATCACTTCCACCTTCGCTTTGTCCACTTCCATCCCCTTTTCTAAAATTTTATGCCCGAGAACAACTCCACCCGTAACCATAAACTGGCATTTCTCCCAATTCAAAACCAAGTGGGTCTCCTTGCATCGCACAAGCATGGTTTCGAGGTTGTTTAAACAGCTCTCAAAAGAGTTTCCATAAACAGAGAAGTCATCCATGAATATTTCTACAGTTCGGTCCACCATATCATGAAATATAGACATCATGCATCTTTGAAATGTGGCTGGAGCGTTGCACAGTCCGAACGGCATGCGCCTGTAGGCATAGGTCCCGTATGGACATGTGAACGTTGTCTTTTCCTGATCCTCACAATGAATTGCAATCTGATTGTACCCCGAGTAACCGTCAAGGAAACAATAGAATGCATACCCATCTAACCGTTCTAACATCTGGTCAATGAAGGGCAAAGGAAAGTGATCCTTCCTTGTGGCTTCGTTGAGCTTTCTGTAATCCACACAAACTTACCATCCTGTTATTGTTCTCGTGGGCACCAACTCATCTTTCTCGTTGAGGACTACGGTTGTTCCTCCCTTCTTTGGTACAACGTGAACAGGGCTGGTCCACACACTATCAGAGATTGGGTAAATAATGCCGGCATCAAGAAGCTTGATCACCTCTTTTCGCACAACCTCCTTCATGTGGGGGTTCAGTCTGCATTGCGGCTGGACAGATGGCTTGTGCTCCTTCTCCATCAAGATTCTGTGGACACAGACTGTCGGACTGATACCTTTGATATCATCAATTTTCCATGCGATTGCATCCTTGTTTCTTCGCAAAACTTCCATGAGTTGCGCTTTCTGATCAGGAGTTAACTTTGAGGATATAATAACTGGACTCCCGCTGGGTGGTTCCAGGAAGGCATACTCGAGGTGTGCAGGTAACGGTTTCAATTTTGGTTTAGACACTGGCACAGTTGGTATCTCTGGTGGTTCTTGATGAGTAGGAACAGTAGGATCGAAAGGAGGTGTCGGTAAGTTGGATTCAACGGAACAGCCTGTTCCTTCACATAGGTGCACTTCTTCTCCCAATAGAGTCTCTAGAGTGTCCTGTTCCTGCAAAGTAGAAAGACTTTGAAACTCATCTAAGAAACAGCATGTGTCATCATTATTGTTTGCTCGTCTCATTGCCTCGTTCATTTTGAAAATGACTTCCTCCCCATTAATCCTCAAGAATAATTGTCCCTCTCCCATGTCTATCAATGCTCTACCCGTGGCTAAAAATGGTCGACCTAGGATAATAGGAACGTGAAGGTCTTCATCTATGTCCATTATGATAAAATCAACAGGTAAGATGAATTTTCCTACTTTTACCAACACGTCTTCTACCACTCCCCTAGGGTAACATACTGATCGATCGGCCAACTGAATTGACATACGAGTAGGTTGGGGTTTTTCTAATCCAAGTTTAGCATATACAGAATAAGGCATTAGGTTTATGCTAGCTCCTAGGTCACATAGTGCATTTTCAATATTTAGCTTTCCGATTGAGCAATGAATAGAAAAACTCCCTGGATCTTTTAGCTTTTTAGGAAGCTGCTGCTTGTTTTGGAGTATTGAAGAACAATCTCTGTTGAGTTGGATCATGGATATGTTTTCCAGCTTTTTCTTGTTCGACAGGAGGTCTTTCAAGAATTTTGCATATGACGGCATCTGTGCAAGTGCTTCGACGAACGGAATGTTGATGTGCAACTTCCTTAAGGTGTCCAACACCTTAGAATTTTGTTCATCCAGCTTTTTGTTGATCAACCGCGTTGGATATGGCACAGGCGTAACATACGGCGGAGGTGGCTTGTACATCTTTCCGCTTTCCTCCTGATTCTGCTCACTGGCAGATTTTGTCTTCCTGGTTTCTTCTTGAATGGGAACAGTCTGTTCCTTCTCTCCTTCAGTTTCTTCGGATGTTCCTGCGCATTCAGCATTTTCATCAATCGATATAATGGGTTGAGTTTGCTTACCAGATCTCAGGGTGATTGCCATGACATCGCCCTTTGGATTTGGCTCTGTGTTGCTTGGCATTATTCCCTTCCCTTTTGACGTAGATGCAACTAACTGGTGGACTTGTGTTTCCATATTTTTAATTGATGCTTGTGTCTGTTTCATGAACTGCATCATCATCGTCTTCATATCTGGCTCTATATCTTCCTTTGGTGGAACAATTTGTTTATAATGCTGCTGAGGTTGCCTCTGGTAGTGTCCTCCTTGCTGTTGTTGATATCTCGGTTGTTCCTGTTGGTTGGGCTGGCCTGTCCATCCGAAATTCAGATGATTTCTTGTGGCAGGATTATACGTGTTGGAATACGGGTTATGTGGATTCCTCTGATTATACCCTGCATAATCACATTCTGCCTGTGCACCCTTTCCCTGCTTAACTCCGGGACAGTTGATACTAAAATGAAGGCCTCCACAAAAATCGCAAATGTCATTGAATGGTGGTTCGTTGTGGATCGAGGACACATTTATCTTGCCGAGCTGTCTAGCAAGCTGTTCTACCTGACTTGTCAATTTTGACACAACATCTTCATTTCTCACTCTTTTTCCCTCACTTCTGGCAGAGTGCCAGTTATAACTCGTGCTCACTACTCTCTCAATAAGGTCGTACAAGGCATGAGGTTCCAGATCTTCGGGATTTCCATTGGCAATAGATTCGATCTGGATCTTATAGATGTTGGTTACCCCATTGTAAAAGTTCTGCATCTGCATCCACATAGGAATGCCATGATTGGGTACTATCCTTAGTAGTTCCTTGTACCTTTCCCATGCTTCGGCTAGTGATTCATCTTCTTCTTGCACGAAATGGGAAACCTCGTTTCTGAGCTTAATGGCTTGTCATGGTGGGAAATATTTCATTAAGAACGCACTAGCCATTTCTTCCCAAGTGGTGATCGTTCCTGGTTGCAAGTTTTTCAACCAATTCTTCGCTTTATCTCTTAGAGAAAAAGGAAACTGCTTTAGTCGGATTATGTCGTCAGCAACACCTCTGTTTGATCTGAAAGTGTTGCACAACGTGATAAACTCAAGAATATGCCCATTTGGATCTTCCGATTGGTATCCATTGAACTGTACGACTGCCTACAACATTTGTATCATAGATGCTTTCACCTCGAACATGTTGTTCCCTTCGTTGGGAAACACGATGCATGACGAATGTCCTTCAGTGGTTGGTCTCGAATAATCTCTGATTCGCATGACAGGAGGGTTATTATTTTCTCCCTCTTTTTCCTGGTTTGGTTGAACTGGTTGTTCGGGTGGTACCCTTCCAGCCATTCTTCTCTCTCTTTGCCGTTCTCTCTGTCTTGCACGTCGAGTTCCCGCTCTGTTTCGTCTACACGTTCTCTCCAATTCGAGATCGATAGGAAAAACAGGAGGTCCAGCTCTGCGCATAAACCAATAAAGATTCCTTCTGGCTGCACTATTCAGTAAACAGATTAAAAACACCTTGTTTCACAGAAAAGTTCGTATAAACTTTGTTGCTTTCAATCCCCGGCAACGGCGCCAAAAACTTGTTGTCTCCTGAATGGACTCTAGCAAGTGTACTAGATACAAGTAATAAAATCATAAGTCCAGTATCGTATCCACAGGGATTGAGGATCAAAGTTTACAAGAAATACTTTGTAGAACAGGGTGTGTGGTGTGTGTCAATTCTTTAATTTGAGAGGTGTTGTTCAAACATAAACAAGATCAAAGCTTTAGTTGATTTCAAAGAGTACTTAATGATAAAAAGGCAGAACAGGTCAAGCACAGCAGAACAGGTTACTTTCAGTCTCTAAACACCTTATTTATTCATGAATGACGTAAAGTGAAGTCAAAGTCTCTGCTTTAATGCTCACTTAAGTCAACTCTCGTGTGTTCTTAAGATTCTAAGACGTACTACAACTTTAAGCGTCCCTAAAGTTGGTTCTTTCTTGCATTACGATCGAAACAGCATTCCTATTTAAGAAAACCCTTGATACAACCTCCTGACATCTCTGTTTCGGGATTGAATGCTTGATAAATAGTTCCGTGAAGATGAAAGCAGTTTCCTATCATGCATCTAACACTAACATACATGCTTTAAGCAATGGAGTTAAAAGTTTATCAAGCACAACATAATATATCACCATTCATTCATAAATAAGATAATAGAAGACTTACATAACCGGCCCTAACTGGCCAAACCCATTCAAAACGACTACTCACTCATAGTGAAGAGTGAATAGCCACCATTAATTCCACAGACCTCCATTGGAGGCGTCATCGTCCTAAGAGAGCTTCGTCTCTCTTCAAAAGTTCTAACTAAAACTGATTGTCTCAGAGTAAAAAGGTGTCCTTTTCCTTCCCTCGACTACATCTATATAAAGGAAGAAAAACGAACCATGCCACCAAATATTACAAAAAGATTGTTTTCCTACAGCTACTGATACTAGGGAATGATTAATTTAAGTTGACCCTTGAACACTCAAGGGGTGATCCATCTTATCATCATGTTGCTTTCCTGCCTCTCTGCGTCTTCTGCACCTGCCATGCCGCTCCTGACACTTGTCCATGTTGGGGTTTAGTGTCCTATAGACAATTGTTCTAGGATACAAACTTAATGTAAATGAATTGTTCTTTATATCATTTGTTTTAATGAGATATATGTTTTATAACTATATAAAGGCAATCCCTTTTAAGCACTAAATAAAGTCTAATAAAAGGAAATCCGTAAGTTTATTTAAAGTGATTATAAAGTGTTCATACAAGCATGAAGTGAGACAAAACTTTATAATAAACTAATAAACTTAAAACCACCCCAAGTCAAGTGATATGTTTAGGATTGATATATCACTGTTGAGACTTGTATGTAACAATGTCTTCTGTCCGACAGAAAGCTGATCTCACAAGCTTCATATATACAGATATCTGGACAGTTACATAGATCCGATGAAAAGTTGTTCATTAGGATTGGGGATCCGATTTGAGATAACAGGATGGGTAGATTCGTCCTTGTCACCTGTTCATTTCATTGGTATTAATAGGTATAACTAATCCTCAGACTCAAAAGAATATTAATTGGTATTCTGGATTACGGAATGTGATGCTTTGACTTTGGTATAACATGATCCTTAACAGAGATGACTCTAGGGTGTGAACAGTAGACGTTGGGTATCACAGGAAGTGATTGCGGGATCGTTATATATTGGATTGAGCATTTATCACTCCCGATGAATGGGAGATACATCCATGGATCGCTTGTGGAAGACTCGACTCTAAATCCTTGCAAGGTGATAGCTTAAGACTTGAAATACAGATTTCACTTAACCTATTTATTTGAGTTGACTCGGCCTGTACAAGTAAAACGAACGTCTCGCTATATTTGACTTGACATCATCCATAGTCATAAGATTCAGTTCAAGGATGTAGTTGATAGAGGATCGAATTATACTGTAACTAATATGGAAAGGTTAACGACAGAATCAACCTGTCTTCTTATAGCTCTGGGGGAATGATTACGGACTTGCTAATCACATACTCTGTACATCATTCCGTTATGCAAAGATTAAATATAATTCTTTGAAAATTAATTTAATAACGTTGCATACGGCTAGAAGTAATAAAAACCTAATGGGTCACACATAAGACTTGGAACCTAAAAGAGAGATAGATGTTAATTAATTGATGGAAGCTCAATTGAGCCCAAGAAGGTCCATGGACCAAGGGGGGTCGAAATTCATGTAATTAAATACATGAATAATTAATTTGATTTTGTTAAATCCTAATTAGATTAGGATTATGAATTAAATTAGTTAAGAGATAAATAAGTTAGGAGTTTTAATTAGATTAAAATACTCCCATTATTATCCAATAAGGTTATTATTATTATCCTTAATATATTAGATATATAATGAGATAATAATTAGGAATTCTATTCCGAATTGAATTCCTATTCAGTAACCTAATTCTATCTAACTAGGGATTAGATACAAGAGATTATAAATACCCCCATAGTGATTTTCGAAATCCTTAATTGCATTCCTACTGAGATTTTCGAAATCCCTATAGTGAGAGAGAGAGAAAATTTGACACCCCTAGTTCAAGGACGAGATTTCTCTACGGCTTCCTTCCGATCAATTGATTTCATCTATTTCTTTTATCCTTGATCTTGTGTTGATTAGTTAGAGGCAATCTACTTTGGTTGCTATTCAACGGTTGATTCTAAATTAATCTTCCCGTGTTTTATTTCGTGTTTGGGAACTCGGAGAAGAGTTGTGGGCACTTCATTAACAACGGTAGATTGATCATCAAGAGGTAATTCTGCTTATCTTTCTTTATATGAAATAACGATTAACGGATCCTATGGTTATATGGAAATAGGTTAAAATTTTTATATTTCCGCTGCTATACCTTAGCCTAATTTCCAACAGTGGTATCAGAGCCATCGTTAAATCCGTTATTTCATATATGAAAATTTAGAAGTTTTTCAATAGGATTGAATAAATATTTATAGTTAGGATTAATTAACAAATTGTTTTGATTAATTAATTCTAAGAATAAATAAGTTTTAATTAATTGTTAATTAAAATAGATTATGCGTATGTTCCTAATTATTTTGGTTGATAATCATGATAACGAAATCTATTAGTTTTATAGTTAGATTGATAAAATCAGTTTTATTAATTCTAAAGATAAAACGGAAATCTATAGTAGTTTTTCCTATTTTCTGAAAATCGTTTTAAAATCGTTTTAGAACTGATATATATATATATATATATTTAAAATTATTTTATATATATAAAAAAAATAATTCGACAGCAGCCCGAGTCGTGCCTCGCGGCGCGACTGGCCGCTGTCGCGCGGCGCCTGGCCGCCGCTGCCGCAAGGTAGCGGCGTCCCAACCGCCCTAGGGCTGCTGCCAATCGACAGCAGCCCACTCCCGGGCCCGGCCCGAGACCCACTTGATTTTAAATTGTTTAAAATCGTTTTGTTATATTTAAATATATATGTTTCAGAAATTGATAGTTTTCTGTTTTGATTATCGAATGAAAATTTGTTTAAAAGTTTGTTTTACCAATTTGTAAATCAAAATGTTAAATGAATTAAAATCAAAATAATTGGGACGTGCATAATTAAAGTATTGTATAGTTATATTAATCTAAAGATTAATATAAAAGATACGAAACTATTAGAAGTAAAATTGGATGAAAGTTAATTTAATAAGTTAATGTGATTAACATAAATATTACATAAGACAGTTATGTAATCAACCAATTAAATTTATTTAATTGAGTCTATGCATGTTTGGAGTTATGGACGTATTTGGACCCTCTTTTAGTCTTTTGGTATTTTTGAAATAGGGCCTGCGAGTCCTGCCTTTCTACTATCTATTGTAATTTCTTCTCTCATCTAATTCCCTTCAATTCAATTGAAGTTTTCTTTAGTAGTATAGAAATTAATATGTAATTTCAAGGCGCCATGGAGAAGATGGAGGACCTAAAGAGAAATATGTAATAGTTAGTATTTCCTTAGGTTTGCCCTTTTATTCCGTCTCTGGCTCGACGGAATAATTTAGATGATATGTCCATAACGCCAATGTATGTGAATGTATGTGTCTGATGTATGCTAAAGCAAATCAAGACTAAGTTAGATTATGAGACCTAAAATAAAATCCCTCATTAAAAAGTTAAGTAAATAAACAAGTTATTAAAATCGGTTGCCCCTCCCTAATATTATAATTCAGCCGGCAGTGCTGAGGGCCTTTGGGTTGTTGAGCAAACTCAAGCTCGGGGTCCTTCCGGTAACACCTGAATTATCGAAAATCACTTTTCATAAATATGGGGTAATACTTAAATTAGATTATGATAATTGGATGAGTGATAGGGGTCAAAAACCCCTATCTTTGGGTACGGTTTTAGGACGGGTTTTAGTGTTATTTAGTTAATAAGCGAGCAATTCTCGCATTTAAATGCTTTTGTGTGAGTTAGTTAGAAATTGGAAATGTTTTATTTACTTTTCGCTGTTTAGGCTCATTTTGTGATCAATTTAGGCAAATACGGCCAAATTGGCATGCATATAATAATTCCGTTATCTTTTGAAGCTAATTGATCCGTCAAAAGTCGCACCAAACGAAGCGTTTGCTCAAATAAGCGATTGGCGGGTCAATTTAGCCTTTGGACTAATGTTATCTGGAGTTTTGTGCATGCGCAGGGATAAATTCGGGCGAAGAACACGTTGATTGGCGTTCGGCAAACACGCGGAGGCGTATCGGGCAAGACAGCTCGCCGAGCAGGCTGTGCCTGCTCGCCGAGCAGGCCTGTGGGAATTGGTCAAAAAGACCAATTCCGCCCCCACGATGCCACGATGGACCCCACGACTTCCTACCTGTATAAGGACACGAAATAGGTCAAGAAAAGGGGCCGAGCCGCGTCTATAAATAGGATTTTTCCAATGTAAATTAGGCATCTTTCATTATTTGTAAATTACTTTAGCTTTCCCCTTGAATTTCCTCTCCATCTCCTCCATCTTCATCAACCTCCATTGAAGCTCCTTCAAAGCTGTTCTCGAGGAATATTCAAGGTCCGTCCTTAAGACCTAGGAAGCCGATTGCAGAGTAGACAGGTTCCTTGAAAGGGATTTTCGTATCTCCTTTTACTTTTCCTTGTTTTTACTCTTTGATACAGTCTATGAATCCTAGGCTAATTGTATCCTGTGACATTGTTCTTCATCTTTAATAATATTTTAGCTCTTGTTTTGTTCTATGATTGTTTGTTTAATCTTTGTCTTACGCTTTATTCAATTGGTTTAACTCATTCAAAAGCCCCAAAATCGAGTAGGCACATATTGTGAGCTGAATCTGACCTAGTCAGAGCCTATGAGATTGACGACCTCTTAGTTGATTAAGCCCAAATTACTGAGCCTTAGACCTAGTTCCGGCCTTACAAGGGAATCACGCACTAGGAACTTCAGGAGGGTAGGTAGTGTTAATCGCCTTGAATACAAGTGACTTAGATTAGGTTTTTAATCAATAGACCTAATAACCTAACCTCATTATTATCGTTCATACCATGTTCCTTCGGGTAATTGCATTAGTGAAAGATCAATTAGGAGTAGTTTAACTTAATTAGGAGTAGTTTAACTTAATTAGGCGTAGAATAACTTAGTTAGAACTAGATAACTTAGCTAGGAGTAGCATAATTCAACCTAGGAGTAGATTAACTTAATCAAAACCAATTCAAACCCCACAAAGCCTAGATAACACCTGAGACCGAGTAGTTCAATACTTGTGGTAAATAAGTCCTGTGGATTCGATACCTGGACTTTCCAGATTTATTACTTGATAACGACGGGGTACACTTATCCCTTAGCGAGTCTTCTTCACCGAAGGCGCATCAATGAGCAAACTCATGTTGTCATAAACTAATGGGCAAGATGGTTGGGATTAATGTGAATAGCATATTAGTTACTAATGTGGTTAGTAACCCAATAACCTAGGAATCACATTAAAGGTGTGATTGATTACATGAATCTACTTAACGAATGAGACTAGCTTGTTGAGCAAACTCAAGGCGAATTCTCAGGAGTTAGGATCCTAGCTCACTAAAGGATTTGTGAAATTCTTCGAATTAATATGGAGGGCTATTAATTTGGCAAAATAGTGGGAGCAATCTAAAATAAACTAAAAGGCCTATAATTTTAGATTGATATACTTTAAGCAAATGAATGACATACGTTTACTCTTTCTCACTCTCAGGTTTAATTAAACACACTCTTAAAATCATGACTAACACCAATCTGCAATACATTCTTACCGATAACAAATTGAATGGTTCAAAATTCACCGACTGGTATTGCAACCTCAAAATGGTTTTGAAGTTCGAGAGGAAAGGGTATGTACTTGATACACCGATACCCCCTTACCCAACGGATGATGCTCCCTACTAAGAAATTTATGCTTACTTGAAGCATAAATCTGATGATGATCAAACGGGAGACATCATACTTGCATCCATGACACCGGAAGTAAAAAGGCAACTACATTCAGATATGGATGCCTATTCCATGGTCAAGCACCTTAAAGAGTTATTTGTGAATGAAACTCGGTGCGAGCGCTTCGAAATAACCAAGGAGTTATATAAAAGCAAGATGCAGGTGGGCACATCTATAATGGCACACTGTGCCAAGATGATCAGCCCTATCACCAAGTTTTCTAGTATTGGAGATGCGATGGACCATGAACTAAGTGAAAACTTACATCTTCAGTCCCTCCCTGAGAGTTACTCACAGTTCATCATGAACTACCAAATGAGTGGCTTGCAAACATCTCTTGTAGAGCTTGCACATATGCTCGAGTCAGTCGAGCCCATTATAAAAGAAAACGAGGAGATATTAGCCCTTGCTATTGAAGGATCAAGGAAAAGGAAAGGGGTCTCTCCCAATCCAAACCATCCTGATAAAGGCAAGGAGGCTGTGCTCACCGAAACGAAGGGAAAGGAGTTAAAGAAGCCTAAAGGAAAGTGCTACTATTGTGGTGACTTGGGGCATTAGAAGAGGAACTGCATGGAGTACCTGACCTTCCACAAGAAGGAAAATGACGGTGCTTCAGCATCTGGTATGTTTTATATTGAAATAAATACAGTTTCACAGTCTGAATCTTGGGTACTTGATACCGGATGTGGATCTCATATTTGTACAAATATGCAGGAGCTAAAACAGACTAAGGAACTAAAGAAAGAAAGCATAAACTTGCGAGTAGGAAATGGAGCAAGAGTTGCCGCCCTCGCAATTGGAGATTATGTTTTAAATTTGCCCTCAGGGCTTGTAATAGAATTAAGGAACTGTTTGTACGTTCCACAAATGTCTCGAAACATTATTTCTATTAGCCGTCTTGTTGATGACGGTTTTCATATTTCAATAAAAGACAAGAGTTGCAATTTTTATAAAGATTCGATCTTTTATTTTTCAGGAATATCACAAAATGGGATTTATGTGTTAGATGTCAAAATTCCTGTTTTTGCAATTGATACCAAAAGACATAAGCTAGATAATTCAACTTACTTGTGGCATTGTCGTTTAGGCCATATAAACAAGAGACGCATGCTAAAGCTACATTCTGATGGGCTTATAGATCCAATCGATCCCGAATCATTGGAAACATGCGAATCATGTTTAAAAGGTAAAATGACAAAGACACCCTTTAGCAATAAAGGTGAGCGTGTATCAGGCACTCTAGGACTCATTCATTCAGATGTATGCGGTCCTATATCAGTCCAAGCAAGAGGAGGATTCAGATTCTTCATAAGCTTCATAGATGACCATACCCGATATGGTTACATCTACTTGATGAAGCACAAATCAGAAGCTTTTGAGAAATTCAAATGCTTCAAGAATGAAGTAGAAAATCAATTAGGAAAGAAAATAAAGACGCTTCGATCTGATCGAGGTGGCGAATATCTTTCAGATGATTTTCTGAATTATCTAACTGAATGTGGGATATGCTCACAATGGACACCTCCCTATACACCACAACACAATGGTGTATCCGAGAGGAGAAACCGTACCCTACTAGATATGGTACGATCCATGATGAGCATGGCCTTACTTCCAAAGACGTTCTTGGGATATGCCTTAGAAACTGCCCTCTTCAACCTAAATCGAGTACCAACTAAATCCGCTAGTTCCACACCATATGAATTGTTCGTTGGTAGGAAACCCGTGTTTTTATTTATGAGAGTATGGGGTTGTTCAGCATTTGTGAAACGCATTGCGTCCGACAAACTAGATTCGAAATCTGATAAATGTTTCTTCATTGGATACCCTAAGGAAACTGTGGGATATTACTTCTATCATCCAGATGATCAGAAAGTGATAGTATCCAAACATGCAACCTTCTTAGAGAAAGAGTTTCTCGAAGAAACACAAAAGGGAAGCATGATTGAACTTGAGGAAGTTCAAGAAGAAGAAACACCGACTGAAACAACAGAGGCGGTTGAGGTACCCGAAGGAGTCCCATTAGATGAGACTCCAGTTCCACCTATTCATAGATCACGAAGAGTTCGTGAACTCCCAGTTAGATATGGTTTTCTAGTGGGAGATGATAATGAGGTTCCCGTGTTAGACGACGAACCCGAAACTACGAAGAGACTCTTACTAGTCCAGATTCTAAAGCATGGCTTGAGGCCATGGATTCTGAAATGGATTCCATGTATACTAACCAAGTGTGGACTTTGGTTGATCCACCCGAAGGGATAATACCCATTGGGTGCAGGTGGATCTTTAAAAAGAAGACAGACATGGATGGAAAGGTTAGCACCTACAAAGCTAGGTTAGTAGCGAAAGGATATCGTCAGAAGCAAGGAATTGATTATGACGAAACTTTCTCTCCTGTGGCTATGTACAAATCAATCAGAATCATGCTTGCAATTGCCGCTCACTTCGATTATGAGATTTGGCAAATGGATGTGAAAACGGCTTTCCTAAACCGAAACCTGCTTGAGGATGTATATATGATGCAGCCTGAAGGTTTCATATCAAAGGATGCAAATAAAGTTTGCAAACTTCAGAGATCCATTTATGGACTCAAGCAAGCATCAAGAAGCTGGAATAAGCATTTTGACGAAACCATAAAACAATTTGGTTTCGAACAAAATTGCGAAGAAGCTTGCATTTACAAGAAAGCAAGTGGGAGCTCTATAGCATTTCTCATACTATATGTGGACGATATATTATTAATGGGAAATGACATTGCTCTACTACAGTCGGTAAAAGTATGGTTATCTGGTAACTTCTCAATGAAAGACCTTAGTGAAGCAGCTTATATACTTGGTATAAAGATCTACAGAGATAGATCGAGAAGACTGCTTGGTCTTTCACAGGCTACATACATTGAAAAGGTGCTAAATCGGTTTAGCATGCTTGAATCGAAACGAGGTAACTTACCCATGCTACATGGAGTAAAGTTAAACAATCATCAATGTCCTAAAACCGATGATGACAAAAGACGCATGGCTGTAGTCCCGTACGCCAGCGCAATCAGTTCGATTATGTATGCTATGCTATGCACTAGACCTGACGTAGCATTCGCGTTATCTGTAACGAGTCGTTACCAAGGGAATCTGGGAGATGAGCATTGGATTGTCGTCAAGAACATTCTTAAGTACTTGAGAAGAACTAAAGATATGTTCCTAGTGTACGGAGAAGGTGATCTGAAAATAGAAGGATTTTCAGATGCAAGTCATCTCACAGATGAGAATGATTTTAAATCCCAATCAGGATACCTATTTATCTTGAATGGGGGCACGGTCAGTTGGAAGAGTTCCAAGCAGGGAAGCGTAGCTTTCTCTACGACCGAGTCAGAGTATATCGCAGCTGCGGAAGCAGCAAAGGAAGCGGTTTGGATTAGAAAGTTCATTACAGAACTTGGTGTGGTGCCGGACATTGTAAATCCCATTACACTGTATTGTGATAACAATGGAGCCATTGCGCAAGCAAAGGAACCACGGTCTCATAATGCGTCCAAGAATTACCTTAAGCGATACCACATCATTAGAGAGATTGTGGCTAGAGGAGATGTGAGAATAGAAAGAGTACCCACAGAGGACAACGTTGCAAATCTGTTGACAAAGCCTTTAACCCAGAAAGTACATGATCGTCATTTAACTTCTACTGGGATAAGTTTTAGAAACAATTGGCTTTAGTCCAAGTGGGAGTATGTTGGGGTTTAGTGTCCTATAGACAATTGTTCTAGGATACAAACTTAATGTAAATGAATTGTTCTTTATATCATTTGTTTTAATAAGATATATGTTTTATAACTATATAAAGGCAATCCCTTTTAAGCACTAAATAAAGTCTAATAAAAGGAAATCCGTAAGTTTATTTAAAGTGATTATAAAGTGTTCATACAAGCATGAAGTGAGACAAAACTTTATAATAAACTAATAAACTTAAAACCACCCCAAGTCAAGTGATATGTTTAGGATTGATATATCACTGTTGAGACTTGTATGTAACAATGTCTTCTGTCCGACAGAAAGCTGATCTCACAAGCTTCATATATACAGATATCTGGACAGTTACATAGATCCGATGAAAAGTTGTTCATTAGGATTGGGGATCCGATTTGAGATAACAGGATGGGTAGATTCGTCCTTGTCACCTGTTCATCTCATTGGTATTAATAGGTATAACTAATCCTCAGACTCAAAGGAATATTAATTGGTATTCTGGATTACGGAATGTGATGCTTTGACTCTGGTGTAACACGATCCTTAACAGAGATGACTCTGGGGTGTGAACAGTAGACGTTGGGTATCACAGGAAGTGATTGCGGGATCGTTATATATTGGATTGAGCATTTATCACTCCCGATGAATGGGAGATACATCCATGGATCGCTTATGGAAGACTCGACTCTAAATCCTTGCAAGGTGATAGCTTAAGACTTGAAATACAGATTTCACTTAACCTATCTATTTGAGTTGACTCGGCCTGTACAAGTAAAACGAACGTCTCGCTATATTTGACTTGACATCATCCATAGTCATAAGATTCAGTTCAAGGATGTAGTTGATAGAGGATCAAATTATACTGTAACTAATACGGAAAGGTTAACGACAGAATCAACCTGTCTTCTTATAGCTCTGGGGGAATGATTATGGACTTGCTAATCACATACTCTGTACATCATTCCGTTATGCAAAGATTAAATATAATTCTTTGAAAATTAATTTAATAACGTTGCATACGGCTAGAAGCAATAAGAACCTAATGGATCACACATAAGACTTGGAACCTAAAAGAGAGATAGATGTTAATTAATTGATGGAAGCCCAATTGAGCCCAAGAAGGCCCATGGACCAAGGGGGGGGTCGAAATTCATGTAATTAAATACATGAATAATTTATTTGATTTTGTTAAATCCTAATTAGATTAGGATTATGAATTAAATTAGTTAAGAGATAAATAAGTTAGGAGTTTTAATTAGATTAAAATACTCCCATTATTATCCAATAAGGTTATTATTATTATCCTTAATATATTAGATATATAATGAGATAATAATTAGGAATTCTATTCCGAATTGAATTCCTATTCAGTAACCTAATTCTATCTAACTAGGGATTAGATACAAGAGATTATAAATACCCCCCTAGTGATTTTCTAAATCCTTAAGTGCATTCCTACTGAGATTTTCGAAATCCCTATAGTGAGAGAGAGAGAAAATTCGACACCCCTAGTTCGAGGACGAGATTTCTCTACAGCTTCCTTCCGATCAATTGATTTCATCTATTTCTTTTATCCTTGATCTTGTGTTGATTAGTTAGAGGCAATCTACTTTGGTTGATATTCAACGGTTGATTCTAAATTAATCTTCCCGTGTTTTATTTCGTGTTTGGGAACTCGGAGAAGAGTTGTGGGCACTTCATTAACAACGGTAGATTGATCATCAAGAGGTAATTCTTCTTATCCTTCTTTATATGAAATAACGATTAACGGATCCTATGGTTATATAGAAATAGGTTAAAATTTTTATATTTCCTCTGCTATACCTTAGCCTAATTTCCAACAGTCCAGTCGCTATCCGTCATCGGGTACACAGCGGAAATCCGCTGGATCAAAGGATGCTCGACTTCTTATGGTTTGTTGCAAAACAGGCTGTGTTATCGCCCATTTTTGACTTAATCAATACAATCTGCATAAAACACTTATAAGTCCATATGTTTCGGAATATTTTGCCTGAAATGCACATAAAATGTTATTAAAATGCTGTTTAATTATAGTCATATTCATGCCCAAC
This sequence comes from Euphorbia lathyris, assembly GCF_963576675.1. NCBI lineage: Eukaryota > Viridiplantae > Streptophyta > Magnoliopsida > Malpighiales > Euphorbiaceae > Euphorbia > Euphorbia lathyris. Next base: position 73,035,852 of record NC_088914.1, on the reverse strand, counting down.
AATGCTTTAAAAGGGATCAAAGAAAAGGTGATGTTTTCGTATATGCTGAGAACCTTGCTTTTACTATTGCTTTTCTAGTTAAGTCAAATTTGGTCGAAATCAATGCTTATAATAAGAGGTATGAAGACTTAGTTGATGCTAAAGTGAATGATGAACATCAATTAGACTTACTCTGAGTTAAGAAGGAGCGTATTCTAGAGATTGAGAAAGAATTATTTGCTACTCGGGTGGAAGAAGACAATGCGTTGAGATTAGGTTCAGAGTTTAGGCAATTTTTGCCTAAAATGGAAAATGAATTGAAAGACGGACTGGGTCCCATTATAATGAAATGTGCACTTGGCACGTGGAAAGTGAACAACACAAAGGCGGCTACCAAGCTTTGTGATGATTGGCCTCGTGCGCAACCTGTTGATTTCTCCAAATGACCTTTTTTTTATTGAAAGGTTGAAAGCCTGCAAGGTTGAGTCACAGACATCCCAGCCAGGCTGACACCCCTGCTCCTAAACCCGACAGGCCCCCAAAATATATTAAAAAATAGAAGAGTTTACAGGAGAAGAAAATTAAGAAAAGCGAAAATAAGCGAAGTTACACAAATCATAAAGGACAAATTATTGGCAAAAGTGGGGGGCCGTGTGCCACCACCTTATCTCGTTAGCAGTGACGCCGTACCAGGCAAGTGAATCTGCAGCGCTGTTCCCTTCACGAAAAATGTCAGAGATAATTAATTGCATACCGGAGCATTGGTGGAGGCATTTTAGCCACGCTTGTTTGATTCTCCAAGGGACACCTGTCGATCTACTGTTGATAACTTGTCGGATCCGATTTGATATTCTCTGCCAGAGTTACCTGCAAAACAGAACCGGAGACAGGATCTCCGGGAAAACTCTCCGACGATCAAGTCAGTTTTTGTAAGAAGGTTGGTAATTTTGACAATAGTATTGCGGGGAAAATTGTGAGCGTACCTTTTTCCCTCGTTCTTAAGGCCTTTTATAGGTGTTTTTTAGGTAACCGCCGAGGGCGGTTACTCCTTAGTGGGCCACGTTCTGAGGGCGGTTCCCCCTTTTTAGGCCATGTCCCTTTCATGGCTTTCATGGCAACGAACGTGGTTCTGAGTGGGAGTCTTGATGCTCCGTTTAGGAATTCGGGGCGGTTACTCGCTTCACCCGTTTCCGCTTATTCGGGTCCCATTCGGGGCGGTTACTCGCTGCGCCCGCTTCCTTTATTCGGGTCTCATCCGATCTTAGACCATAGGTCTAAGTATGGGCTGGGCCTGCGAAATGAGTATGACCCGGTTTAGCCTCGCTGGTCTCCCTTCATAGCGAATATCGAATTCTCCCAGGCGAATTGACCATTCCATCAACCGGCCGGATGCGTCAGGTTTCTGTAATACCTTTCGCATTGGGATGCCAGTTCTCACAATGATAGTATGCGCCTGAAAGTATGGTTTCAATCTAGCCGCCGTGGTTATCACTGCGAGGGCCATTTTGTCCAACTTTGAATACCGGAGTTCTGCATCCTTCAGGACTTTGCTCACGTAGTACACTGGATATTGTTGCCCTTCTTCTTCTCGCACCATCACAGTGCATATCGCCATATTGGTGACGGATACGTAGAGAAATAAATCCTCTCCATCCTCCGACCTACTCATTAAGGGCGGATAACACAGTAATCGCTTTATCCCCTCGAATGCTTCTTGACAATCCGGCGTCCATTCAAAGGACTTGGATTTTTTGATGGCATTGTAGAAAGGTAGACATCTCCTAGCTGAGCATGATATGAATCGCCCTAATGCCACCAACCGCCCATTTAGTACATGTACTTCTCTTATGCTCCTCGGCGTTTTCATCTCCATTACTGCTTTAACCTTCTCGGGATTCGCCTCAACTCCCTTGCCGCTAACAATGAAACCCAGGAACTTTCCCGCTCTTGCTCCGAATGTGCATTTCTCTGGGTTCAATTTGAGGCCATATTTGATTAGCACTTCCAGGATTTCTTTGATATCCTGCGGGTGGTCTTGCATTTTCTTGCTTTTGATGATCATGTCATCAACGTAGATCGAGAAGTTCTCGCCGGATTTGTCTGAAAATATCTTGTTCATCATCCTCTGGTATGTTGCTCCCGCATTTTTCAATCCAAAGGGCATCACCTTGAAGCAATAAGTCGCCTGGTGAGTTATGAACGATGTTTTGATTTCATCCGCCTTCTCCATAGGTATCTGATGGTAACTGGATTTCACGTCGGTGAATGATAAAGCTTCATATCCTGCAGTTCCATCTACCAATATATCAATAGGAAGCGGATACATATCCTTCGGACATGCCTTGTTCAGATCTTTGAAGTCGACGCACATTCTGTACGTTCCATTTGGCTTTTTGACTAGCACCACATTGGCTAACCACTCCGGATAGGTGACTTCTCGAATTGCATCTGACTTTAGCAAATCCGCCACTGCTTTTTCAATCGCCTTTTGCCGCTCAGGAGCATGTCCTCTCTTTTTCTATCGCACTGGGGTTGCACCTTTGTCTACATTCAAACGATGGGTTGCTACGTCTGGACTTATTCCTTTCAGTATTTCATTTGGGGCGGCAAATGCCGACTCACATTGGACCAGCACCTCGGCAATGGCTTTCTTCGTTTCTTCGAGGAGGCCCGTCGCTATTCGCACATTTTTGTCGCTTGAGATGGCGAATAGTTCCGTTTCTCCCAATGCTTCCGCTGGCAACTTCTCCTCTACCCTATCTTCCTCGTCTGGCTTTGGTTCAAGTGACAATGTATAGGCCTGTTGAGATACAAGTTGATCACCTTCAACTATGACTCGCCCTTGGTGTGTTGGTAAATGTAATGTTAAATGCTTCATTGAGATGAGCGACTCCGTTTCTGACAGGAATGGGCATCCCAGAATTATGTTGTAGGCCAATGGGAGATCAACAATTGCGAATTCTAAATCACCTCGCCATTTTAGCTTTTTATCGCCCATTTCTGCCTCCAACACCACCTGTCCACTTGTTTGAGAGGATTGACCCCCAAAACCCGTTACATCCATGAATGTATGTTCCACTCGCTCGTCATTAATTCCCAACTTGTTGAATGCAGTCCGAGTAATAACATTACAAGAACTGCCAGTATCAATAAGGACCCGCTTGACGTCCCATCCTTCTACAGCCATTGTAATCACCAAAGCATCCGCATGCGGCTCCGTGATTCGCGCGAATGAGTAATTGAGGGCATCCCCCCTATGAGTGTTGCTTTTTCGCTGTTCATGGCGAGCTCTTTTTGTTGGAGGCTCATAGATCCCGCCGGCTATCACGTTTATCACTCCTTTTTTCTGCTTCTTTTCGGGCCTTGCCTCTTCTTGATGTGGTAACGTTGCTTTCTCGTCACTAGTCTCCTTTCGTACAAATTGATTCAGCTTGCCCCTTTCGATCAGCCTTTCAATCTCCTTCTTCAATTCATAGCAATCGTTCGTGTCGTAGCCGTTCAGTCTGTGGAACCTGCAATATTTGTTAGGATGTCGCCCCAAACTGGTTCGACCTTTTACCTCGGGGAACCGCACATCCTTCTTCAGGGGGCTCTTTTCGATCCAAAGTAACACCTCCTGGCGAGTCGTGTTTAATGGTGTCTGATATCCGCCACTTTGAAAGGGGCGATCGCCTCTTCGAACAAAATTACTTTTGGACTGGGTTTGGCGCCGATTGTCCGAAGTGGATCTAGCGGCATCTCTTTCTCGCCGGGTTTGAGCCCTATGTTCCCTGTTGACATCATCCACTTCCATGAATTCCTTTGCTATTTTCATGAGTTCGGCCACTGTGCGCGGCTTGTTGCGGATGATTTCCTCCCGCATACTCCAATCTGTGGTTCCATCTGCCATGATGTTGCGGATGCTCACGATATCCGGGTTTTGCAATCGCACCAGAATATCGTTGAATGCGACAACAAATTCCCTTAGGGAATTATAGTTCCTCTGTTTGATCTCCTTCAGCTGCCTATCCGTCACATCCGCTGCTTTACAGCCCACAAATTTCGCACAGAAATCCCGACTATATTGATGCCAATTGTGAATAGATTCTGCGGGTAAAGATCGAAACCAATCAGATGCGGCTCCGCCCAAAGTTGTCGAGAATAACCTGCAAATGATGCTTTCACTCGTTCCTGCAACATCCATTAGTTCTCTGTAGTTCCTGACATGAGCCTCAGGATCAGAATTTGGATCCCCATAGTATTTAGGTATCGCGGGCGCTTTGATTCTGTGATCTGGAATGAATTCCCGCAACGAAGGGGCAAAAGGTGAATCGCTCTGGACCTCTGCTCTCGGCCTAGGGGAGTACCCCATTTGCTCCATCATGCTTCGTAATTGATCTTCTAAGTCAATATCGGGTATTCACCGGACTTCTTCCATCCGCTGCTGGTGAATTCTGGGTGGCATCCATCCGCCCATCGGTGTTGAGACGTGTGCCTATTGGGGGACTAACCGCTGTCCCGTTATAGGATCAAAGTTCCATGTGTGCTCTCGCCCAGGAGTCATCAACTCCGAATGTCTGTGAGGAAAAGGTTCCACTTGCTGTAGCGGAAGAGTGCCTTGCACTCCTGGCAACGGTTGGGATGGCTGCCAGGTCGGATGTATCGTCGTAATGAGATCTGGGTGCGAGTAGTTGCTCGGGTGGCTGTGTGGGTTTGTGCGACTACTCTGGCCCACTTGATTTGCCGCCTGAGATGGCTACGGGAGGGCCGATATGACAGGGATAGTCGGTGATTGTGTTGAGATAACCACAGGTTCTTGAGGAGCAGCCGCCACGGCGGTATTGTGTTCGGCGAGGGCAGTTAGTAAATTAATCATTCGATCTCCAGCCGCCTGGCTCATGTTCGAAGCCAAGACTTGTCCTGCCATCTGCACGAAATCACTATTGGACATTTCCATCTCAGTTTGCACTTGGACTTCCAATAAGGGACTCAATTGTCCCGAAGGACCCGATGAGCTAGGCACCACAGGCTGTGTACTTGCAGGTTGCGAATTCGCAATCCGTGGTCCCCTGGAGTTCATACTGGTTGATCTAGTGGTAACGCCGGTCGTTCGTGATGGTTCTGACATGTTCTTCGCGTACCTTTAACCAAATGTTGGTAAAAAAGGTCCACGTTCACCGCACCAATGATAACTTGCCGGATTCGATTTGATATTCTCTGCCAGAGTTACCTGCAAAACAGAACCGGAGACATGATCTCCGGGAAAACTCTCCGACGATCAAGTCAGTTTTTGTAAGAAGGTTGGTAATTTTGACAATAGTATTGCGGGGAAAATTATGAGCGTACCTTTTTCCCTCGTTCTTAAGGCCTTTTATAGGTGTTTTTTAGGTAACCACCGAGGGCGGTTACTCCTTAGTGGGCCACGTTCTGAGGGCGGTTCCCCCTTTTTAGGCCATGTCCCTTTCGTGGCTTTCATGGCAACGAACGTGGTTCTGAGTGGGAGTCTTGATGCTCCGTTTAGGAATTCGGGGCGGTTACTCGCTTCACCCGTTTCCGCTTATTTGGGTCCCATTCGGGGCGGTTACTCGCTGCGCCCGCTTCCTTTATTCGGGTCTCATCCGATCTTAGACCATAGGTCTAAGTATGGGCTGGGCCTGCGAAATGAGTATGACCCGGTTTAGCCTCGCGGGTCATCAACTGTGAAGCAGTTGTACCACGTATGTAGAGTCTGACTCTATCCACAAATTTAACCAGCCCCGTTCCCAAGCTATGTCAATCGCGAAGATGACGGCCTGCAGTTCCGCCATATACGCGTGCGCAGATGGGATAGGGAAGGAGAAGCTGCCTCTGGCGTAGCCTCTGTGGTTCCTAAAAATGCCACCAGCTCCTGCGTGCCTAGCAGCGCTAAGTGCCGATCCGTCAGTGTTGACCTTGAGCCACGAGGGAGGTGGCACCAGCCACCGGATGCAAGTGATGTTCGGAGCGGGCGTCGGCTTCGGGTTGATTACCAGGTTGCGCAGCACTCTGCAATCATAGGGGCTACTGCAGTAACCTTTTCTCCTGCTGCTAGTCTCACGGATCAACTCATTTAGCCTTATGGTGGTAATTTGGATTGAAGGGAGATCTGCATAAAAAACAGCTCGGTTCCGCGAATGCCAGATAAGCCATACGCAATGCACGACCGCCGTTTGCCAAAGGTAAAGTACCTGCTTTCCAAAACGAAAGAGCAAAAGGTGATTAAAGAAAACAATTGCTGAGCCAGAGAAGACCAAATTCACAGCGAACTTGGAGCTAAGGTGACACCAGAGAGCCCGCACGAACTGACAGTGCATAAACAGGTGTGTATCTGATTCAGATGCTAGCTGACAAAGGGGGTAGCGGGGAGCCAAACTGAACCCACGGCGCTGAAGCTTGTCTTGAGTGGCCAGGCCGTTGTTCAAAAGCTTCCAACAGGTGATGGACCTTGACGGAGGAATATGCGCTCCCCAAATAAAACGATACCAACTGACCTCAGTTCCCGCCGGCTGTATAGTGTCATAGAACTTTTTAGTAGAGAAGGAGCCATTCGTATCTGATTCCCAAATACACATATCAGACTCATTCCACCCTCGTGAAATGTTAGACACCGAGTCATGGAGAGCAAGCGGCAGCTGCTCAATATTGATCCAAGTGTCACCATGTAGATGATCCTCCACACAAGAGAAGCTAGCGCGTTGGGCGGCACGAGAGAGATCAAGCTGTTCGGCCACCGTTGGTTTAAGCCAGGGGTCTGTCCAGAAGTTCAGCGTGGACTGCTGCCCGATCCACCAAGTGATTTACGAGGTCAGGGTGTTAAATACCTCTTTGCAAGAAGGCCAGATTGAGGAGGCAGTAACTTGAAGGCGGGGGATCCCATACTTGGCCAAAAACCGAGCTCGAAACAGATTTATAACCCGTGACTTGTTCTGAATCATGTCCCAACCCAATTTTCCGAGAAGGGCTGTGTTGAATAAACGGAAATCCTTAACCCGAGTCCCCCGACTGTAAGACGGAGACAACACGTTTGCCAAGCCATCGTAATTAACTTCTTTGATTCCGTGCACCCAGTCCAGAGGAAATTACGGACTTTGGAATTGATCCGTTGAAGCAGTTTTGCTGGCCATTTGTATATCATGAAGGAGTGCACGAATGCTCCAGTAACAGCTGATTGGATTAGCGTGAGCCAGCCAGCGAATGATAATGAGCTTCCCTTCCATTTGCTAAAAGTTGCAAGGAATCGGTCAGCCATGGCACTTAGGTGACGAGCTTTTGGGGCTCCCCGGAAAAGCGGTACACTGAGGTAAACAAAGGGGAGGACGGCCTGACGAATCCCCAGCATTGTGGCTAGTCGAGTTGCCCTTCTGGCAGAAATATTATTACCGAAATAAATGGTCGACTTAGCCCAATTGACCTGTTGCCCTGAGATCTCCCCATACCGCTGAAATAAACTCTTTACTACCTTGATATTGCCACTTGTAGCCTTCCCAAATAACAAAATATCGTCTGCATACATCAAGTGATAGGGGAAGTGGTGACCACGAGTGTATAACATCGGACTGAAATTCTGTTCAGCTTTAATTCTATTAAGCCATCTGCTGAAAAATTCTTCCGCTATGCCAAAAAGCAAAGGGGATAGGGGGTCTCCCTGTCGCACGCCTCTCGTGCAGCCAAAATATCCCTTTGCGGTACCACCAATCAGAATTGAAATTCATGCGGAGGAAAGAATATTGTGAATCCATCCCCAGAATTGCAAAGAAAACCCAAAAGCTTCCAGAACCGAGAGAAGGAAACCCCAATCTAGAGTGTCAAAGGCCTTTTTAATATCAATTTTCATTGCCATATTTCCCCTAGAGCTGCGCTTGTCTAGTAAATTAACCCCCTCCGACGCCGCGACAATGCAGTGGTGGATGCTGCGGCCTTTGATAAAGCCAAACTGGTTATTAGACACAATTTTAGCAGCGATGGATGAGAGCCTATCAGCCAAGATTTTAGCAATTATTTTATAATTGAAGTTGCTCATAACAATAGGCCTGAAGTTATCAATTGTAATAGCGCCAACACACTTTGGCAATAGGGCCATCAGATTGGAATTAAGACCAAGGAAAATGCAGCATGTGTTAAAGAATTCCTTTACCATTCGGCACACGTCTGGACCGATTATATCCCAGAAAGCCTTATAACATGATCCAGCGAACCTATCCGGACCTGGGGCGGTATCTTTTGACATGCTGAAAACTATAGTTCGGATTTCAGATGGCTGTGGTTCCATCGTTAAAATGCCTTTGTCATTAGTTGAGACCAGATGAGGAATAACCGAGGACACCGCATTTGAATTGGAGTTAGCCGTAGAGCCCGTGAATAACCCGGAGTAAAAGCCTACGACGTGCTGCGAAATGGCATTCGGATCCGAGGTTGGTTCACCGTCGATCATCATATTCTGGATACCAGCAGAAATGTTCCTAACCTTGGCAGCACGGTGAAAAAATGCAGTATTTCGATCCCCTGCTGAAAGCCACTTGACCCTGCCTTTTTCCTTATAGAGAAGCTCCTGTCGGAGTAACTGGAGACCCAAGTCCCCTTAAGCCGCGACTTCCCTGGCCTGAAGAGCCTCAGAGAGGCCATTGTTACTTATGTCGCACTGAATAGCGGTGAGCCTCGCACTGGCCGCGGAGATATTTTCGTCCACCCTGCCGAAGACCTCCTTGTTCCATTTTCGGAGAACAGGCCGAAGTGTCTTGAGCTTGTGACACAACAGTTGAGTAGGTGATAAAGAAAGCGTTGATGTGGACCAATGTGTATTCATAACATTCCTCAGTGACATGTGCGTGAGCCACATGCTGTGGAACCTGAATCTGGATACAGTAGGCGAGCTCGGGCAGCAGGTCAGCAGCAGGGGATTATGATCAGAATAGTGCCTAGGTAAAGCGGCACAACTGATAGACACCCACTGATCAAGGAAGTCATTAGAAGCGAGAGCTCTATCTAGCCTGCATTCAATGTGTGCGTCGCCCCTATGGCCATTAGTCCAAGTGAATTGAGTGCCCGTTGTCTCAAGCTCAACAAAGTTGCAGTGGCTAATAAAGCTCTAGAAGTCCGCGCAAGCCCCGGGAGCCGGTGTCATGCCAGTTTTCTCATGTGCTCCTATCATGGCGTTAAAATCACCAATATCCAACCAACTCTGAAGGGGGGTGCCAGAGAAGTTCACGAGCTGATCCCATAAGATGAGACGAGCCGCGATGGTGGTTACACCGTAGGCAAAGGAGATTCTCTGCGTAGCCCCTGCAGTGCAAGCTTCAACAGTGATGTGCTGCTCATAGATACTGAGATTAGATGTTACACAAGAAGGGTTAGCCAGCACCCAAATGGAGGGCCTAGCATTATAAGCCACCAAAGAAAGACCCAAAGGTATCCAGAAGTTAGGGGGCATACTGTCAAAGGTAATCATGGGTTCAGCAAGACAAAGTAAATCCGGACGGTGCGTGTGATAAAGAAGTTTGAGTGCTCTTTCGGTGCGAGGATTTCGCAGCCCCCTATAGTTCCAAAAAAGGACTTTCATTGATAACGTTTGGGTGGTCTGCTGAGCCTTTTGGCCCTTGTAGCTAGCGAAACCGAAGGCAACTGTCTGATCTTTTTCCTCTTAACTTCTGTCCACTTTTCCGCAGGCGGCAAAGCTTGTATCTGAGTCTCACTGTTTATGAAATTGTTGTGAACCACCATGTCCAAAGGACCTGCTTCCCTAGGTTCTGTCTCTTTAAGATCTGTTTCCTCTATTTCTGTTTCAGGGAGACTGATTTGGAGGGGGATTGGCCATTGCCACTCGTGCATTGTCTTATTAATTTGTAGGATATCCGGGGGCTGGGTACCTGAGGTCTGCGCAACAGTATTATTAGGTTCCTCCCATTCTTCATCCGAGCCCATGAAACTGCTTGTATCACTGAAGTTTGCATAGCGCTTATTCTGTTGCACTGGTATTTCCTTTTCTTTCTATGTTCTGTTTATTACCCTGTGCTCCTCTGCTTGTTTCCCTGAGTTCACCACTCTATCATGATGTTGCTTCTCACTGGTTGGAGCCTTTTTCTGAACTGTGTTTTCCCTAACCGGGTTTCGACGGCATCTAGCTGCCGAGTGCCCAATCACCTTACAAATAAAACAAATGCTAGGGAGCCTCTCATATTCCAGGTTTACCCACTGCATTCTTGTTTCTGTGTCCACACGTAATTTGAATTGAAGTTCTTGTGCTAAATCCACATCAATCAAAACCCGTGCATAGTGTCCTAGTTCCCCTGCCACAATATTGTTGTCAAATCGGAGTGGTATCCCCACTGCATGAGAAATGCTAGCTAGAATTCTTTTATCCCAATATTCCCAAGGCAGATTATAAAAACGGACCCAGACTTGAGCCGTTGACGATTTATAAGAATCAGGATTAAAACCAGGAGACCAAGGAGAAAAACGAATAATACCTGGCTTCAGTGGGATGGCGCCTTGACTCCAGACTGCTTGTAATGCCTCTGCTTATGGCATAATTATATGGTAGAAGCCTCTTCCAAGTGAAATAAGCTTCCAATCCATCTTCCTGCCCCAGATTGAGTTCAATTTTATTTTAAGCTCCGAGTGTTTCCATGGGGCTTCGCCTTTCAGCAGCGTGATGCGCCCAATAATCGAGTTCTGACACGCCACTAGCCGTTCCTTATAAATTGATTGCTGGATTTTAATTGCTCGAAAGCCCCTTTCGTCCGTTATGACAGGTGATTCCGGATCGGGTGCGATTGCAGGGTCGATATTATGGGATAGCGCCGCCATAAACGACTGCTTCAGCGGGATTTGCTTGGGCTGTCCGTTGCTGGCCTGATCTCCCGAGGCCGTGGAGAAAGCCTCACGGCTAAAGAGATGCGCGATGGAGGGATTCATCATCTCAGGTGCGGCGGCGGCATGTGTTGTGCTGAACTGGGTGAAGGAGCATCATGAGAATAGGTGGGCGATGGGGAAATCACAGACAAGCGGCGGAGCGGAGGTCGTCATCGCCGTTGAGATGTAGCGCCGCCAGAGTTAGGTCATCGTTCCTTTAGGTGGGTTTTTCCATTTTTTTACAAAACTCATTTCCTTAAAAGTAGGGAAAACTCCCAGGGGCCATGCTAATCTTCTCTGTATCGTTCCAATTTTATCGGATGTCCCCGAAGGGACTCCAAATGACCTTGATTTTGAAGATTGCTGAACTTTGCTTACTTCATTTCTAAGTATTGAGCTAAAACTTTTGGAATTTGTTTATTTTGACCGTCTTAATATTTTTCAGATTATTTTCATTTATTGAATGCCTTAAAAATATGAAAAACATTTATTTGCAAACTTTACAAATGTAAAATCTTAAAATCTTAAATTTCATTTTTAGCAAATTTTTGATAAATTGGTTTTTAGCTTTTGGATGAAAATAAATGTCAAATAACTTATATGATGAATAAAATTAATTATTTGCTAATGGTAGAACTCAAACAAATCAATAAACAAACACTTATCTACGAAAACATGTTTTTACCCCTAATTTGTTCCTATATTCACCAAATCCTACCAGCGAGCTACAACGAATCAGAAAACCAATTCTTATCACGACTTTACTTCGTGAAGCCCGATCCAATCCAACTCCAATCACTTTATTCCGATCCTAAGGAGACCAGAAGACCTATTGGACCAGAGGGCGGCCCCAAGCACTGTAAATAGGAGCTTTACCTTTGTAATTAGTATTAGTTCATCTTCCAATTTAGGTATAGCTTAGTTTTAGTTCACTTTATACTTTCGTGCTTTGTATAATTCAGTTCTACTCTCGTTTAGTTCAGATTGTTTAAGGTATTTTCGTTCCTTTATCATAAGAAGTAAACACCGGGTTGTCTTCCATCCTTATTTATCTTATTACGCTGTTATATTCAAGTATTTCTTTCATCTCATCTTTATGCATTTATATTCTTGAATTAACAACCCCATTCGATAAACATGGGCTCACTACCACTCTATCTTGCCCTTCCTATGTGTTTTAGCTCGAACATGAGCTAAACCACCTTTTGCTAGGATGGAGGTGAACCGTGTTTGATGAATATGGGGTATTAAGAAGTGTTAACGTTGTGTTGTAAAAAATGACGAGAGAGTTAGTTAAAGTCTATTTACTCACCTCGAACTAAGAAACCTAATCAAGTAATTGGTAAGAGAGGCTGAATTGTGAAACATATAATCAAGTAAACGATTCAACCAAGAAATTTAACTATTCCTATACCTTAACAGGATAGTGCGGCTTTGTAGTCTAGGTTATGACTTAGCTCTAGCTTTCAACGTAATTAATGCCTCCTAGCACACTTAGGGATTTTGCCTAACCAAGCATCGCCTAAGGGTGTTAGGAATAGAGTTAATAGTTCTAGGCCGAGATTGTTAGCTTTATAAGGGAAGTTAGCATCTCTAATTATCTTCGATATACACAATGTACACGAATTAATCCATATGAATCAACACGTGCATCCAAAGTCTTAGCCTTTTTCATTCATATGTAGACAAAATGAACATTACTTCTTTGCTTTCTAGTTTATTAGTAATTAATAGTGACAACAAACCAATCAATTTAATTATTCATTAGTTAATAAAGAATCTTAGTACGGGTAGGGAATTGAGAACTAGTCTCTGTTGGATCGATACTGTTCGAAAGAATAATACTACTTGATGCGATAGAGTTCACTTGCTCTTAACCGACATATTAGAAATATCCTTATTAGGTATATTAACTCTATAAAGATGTCTCATCTTTTTAAATCTACTAATAAAACTTTCTACAGGCCCACCTTGCGTTGTACCATGCATGATAATTCAACAACACATACCTCGGGTTCAATTCTGTAAAATTGGGCATGGAAGAGCCTTTCCGCTGCCTCCCGAATCATCGAATGACTCTGACATTATCATAGTGTACCATGAAAAAGCTGGATTTGTAAGTGAACCAAGAAATAAACGTAAGCGTAACATATGAAAATTTATTTCAGCGCTTAGCACACTACATTGGAAAGTAAAACGTGTAATATGTTTTAGAGTAGATTGTCCATCTTCTCATAAAAAGGGTAAAAAATATGGAATTCTAAAATTATGCGGCAAAGGATACATTAGATCACAACGTCTCAGATATGGTTTCTAAAATTCTACAGTATACTTCCGTAACGACTAACCCATAGATTTCATGCATGGTATTTCCGATTCATTGCCGATCATTAACATCGTGTGTTACATCTCCACACGCGTTTGACACTTGAGAAGTATTAAATTCACGATCTCTCTCATTGCCCTCGAAATTACGAGTATTATTTTCCTCGTAATATTCAATATGGTTATTAAGTCTGGTGTGGGACCTAATATGGTGTGATAATGAAGGCATTGAAACGTGATGGCCACTTTCATTAAACCTCAAATTTTCCTCATGGGCTCGAGGAGCTATATATCTTTCACATAAGGTCGAAACCTTAGTTCCACTCTGTTGCATTTTAGGAAGTAGATTTTTGTGAAAAAATCTCAGCATATTTCTCTAGTATTTTATTGACCTCATCAGTGAGATCGACAATTCGGTTCTCTATGGCTGGCATCCTATGCGCATTTTGCATCACCTATATGTTAGTCTTTATGACTTGCGCCATTTTCAACTAGACATTTCTTCAAATTTTGCATAAATGCGTTGTTCTGTCGTATTGCTTCATCCAACACTGGTGGTTGTTGTTGTCGTCGACTTGCTCCTTCATTAAGGCTCATGGTTACAGCGCAAAACCTTGTGGCACTTGTGGCGCTTGGTTCTTGCTTTGATTTTCTTTTCTTCCGATTCAACATGAACATTATTCTTGCCAGTGTTTTTTCATGGTGCCATTGTCAATAGGTCCCACTGGGCACACAAAAAATTATTGGTCATTATTTTGTGAATAAACTTATTTCAACATTGACTTGTGTGAATTTGATGCGGGCGTGCCAGAGAAATTAATTCTTAATTAATTTTATTGGTTTCGGGTTATAAAATGTTTGTTAAACTTAACTCCTAGAAAACAAAATAATTGGATGAATGATTCAAGGATTGAAAAATAAAAATCTTCTTCGATTCTTAATTCCACTATAAAAAGTTTTACTAGCTCAACAAATGACACTGCGGAAAGAACTAAATCAACACAATGATTTTTGAATTTTTTCCTTTTTATTGATTTTGTAAACATTGTTTTGATTACAAATGATGAAAATGGAAAAGAAAACAACAATTACAACTGAAAAGACTACGTGAATTTCATGGAGAAATTACATTTAGCAAAAAAGATTAGTCGTAATTTAATTGAACAAGAATGAAATTATAAGAAAACTGAAGTTGAAAACAACAAACTTGAAGATGGAAATGAATTGATGACTCCTCGATGTTTGGAGCTGAAATTAAGCTCGTATTCGTGGATGAACAACTGTTGTGATTGATCAAACGGAGAATTAAACGAATATAAACCGAATGCTAGAATTTATGGTGAAAGAAGCTTGTGAGTTTTGGAGAAGATGATAATGGTGGATTGATGGAAACTTGGTTTCAAACAAATTGAAAGTTTGAAGAATAAAATTAAAAGCTTAAAAACGAAGATTAAAACTTTAAACCGAAGCTTGATTGCTTGGAACAAATGAACTTTGAAGATCAATTTCAGAGAAAGAGTTGTGTTTTTGCGTAGGAGTTGATTGAGTTTTTTGGCTGGGATATGGAATGGTGATTTGTGGTCCTATTTATAGCAAAACTTTTAAGATAATAGATGCATGGATGAGTGTCGAGAAAATGGTCCGAGAACACCATCTCGCTTAGAGCAAGTCCCGTTTCATCGAAACAACTCTTTTTTTCCCGATTTTTTTGATATCGTTATGGAATAAAATGATTTTTTGATAGTTTTATTATTTTTCATGCCTTTCTAAACTATATTATCATATGACAAAGCTTTTAAAATTCACCCCAACAACTACTAATTTTGAATGGACTCGAACAGAACAACTTAATCAACACAACAATGTATTTATATTAACAAAAAAAAGTATGTTATTATGATTTCTGAAGTTACAATGTATATGCAAAATCTGTATATATATATATATATATAAAAGAATAATCCAATTAAATATTAAAGAATAAACTCAGCTATCACAGTGCTAAATTATGCATTGCACTGCACTAAAAGGAAGAGGAAATAAAATAAATGTGGAACAAGAAGGTCAACGGTAGGTGTCTGTAAAATAAATGTGGAGGTCAATGTCCTACACCAGGGGTAGGACCGGAGTCCTTAATGCCTCCTAGTGTTTGGGCATCGGTATATTTGTGTCCTACACCTGGACTAGGCCCAGACTCCTTGATAGCTCCTATAGATAACCCATCCAAGATATCTCTTATCACTTTGCTAGCTGACTCGGTCGTCTTCTTCATACTCAATGGCCGAGCTTCACTCTCCCCCAAAATAATTCCGGTTACCACCAAAATTAACACTAACAAACTCATTGATTTTTGCAAATTCGCCATCAGAAAATTTCTAATTAAGAAATATTAGAATTAATTAGTTTAATTAGAGAGAGGGATTTTTGGAAGTGATCTGAATATTTGGTAGGGAGAAATGAGATGGTATTTATAAGAGTAAAATGATGATGATGGTATTTGTTTGACTATTTTGGCATTTAATATTCAAAACGAAGACGTATGAGATTATTTCAATGGATTGAAAAAGTAACGACGTGAGGAACTAACGAGGGAGGTTCTTGTTTGGCTTGGACGAAAAGGAATAGATAGATATTCTATTCAAGGATGGATTAAGGAAATTTAAAGTCCAAGTTGGAAGGTGTAGAATAGAATATATTAAATATTAAATATGATCAAACCATATGCTAATTAATAGTAGTACTATATTGTCTATCTATTTAGCCATCGCCGGCCGGGTAGCTCTAGTCATAGGACACTACTCTTACTAAGATTTTTGGAAGACCAAATTAAAGACCATGCCTATATTTGACTTCAAATAGATAGACTTCTATCTTTAATGTCAGTGTAAATTTAATTTTAAACGTATAAAATAGTTTAAATTTAATCTTAACGTTTCTAAGCAATATCGATTTTAGCTCTATATTATTGAAAATTGGAAAAACTAGGTTGATTAGTATTTAATTGTCACTTCGGACGTTCCAAATATTAATTATGTCTAAGATATTTAATATACTATTAATAAAATTATAGAAATTCAATTAATGCTAAAAAAACTAAATATGCTACATATAAGTTAATCACAATTTTTTTTTGTTAAACTATTTAAACTATTTATTCTGTTAATGTAGTTACAAAAAAATGTACGAAATAGCTTCAATTTATGACCAGACTTGTTTGGAAGGTTCGATGTGACAGTTAAATAATATTGAAACTAGTATTTTCAAAGTTTTGATAGCTTATAGCTAAAATTGATATTGTTTGGAAGCGTTATGGTTAAATTTGTACAATTTTATATGTTAGGGCTAAATATGCACTTCATTTGAAATGTTAGAGTTAAGTTTGACACTTATCTTATCCTATCCTATGATATTGAAAACAAAAAAACAATAATATATATTAATTAGATACTCTAATAATTTGATTCTCAACTGATTTAGGATTAATGAAGGTAATTATACTTATAGTTGTACAAAGATGAAATTTGCTTACAGTGGATAACATTTGAAATTTAAATATAACAGCAAACCTTTTCTAATATTAACAACTTAATAACACCTAATATTAACTAACTTTAATATGTTTATCACCCCCCTCAAGTTATAACGGATAAATGGACCATTAACTTGTCACGTAAGAGTTGAAACTGAGCTTTGGAAAGTGACTTTGTGAGGATGTCGACTTTTTAATTCATGGTTGATATGTAGAAAACACAAAGCTTTTTAGGAGCAACTTTATCATGCACAGTAAAAGTTGAGCTCTAGGTGTGCACGATCATGGAATTTTGGGTTTGCTGTTAAATAAGTGGCACCAAGATTGTCACACCACATCGTAGGAACGAAATTTGATAAAATGTCAATCTCGTTCATAAGCATCATGAGCCAAGTAATTTCAAAATCTAGGTCAACAAGTGTATGATATTCAGCTTCAGTGGAAAAGCAAGATATCGTTCGCTGTTTTCGAGAGATCGCCATGAGACTAAGTTGAGGCCAACAAAGGCCGCATATCCGGAAGTATATTTTCTATCATCAACATCATCGTCCCAATCTACATCAAGCCCGTTATAGCATAATTAGCACTTTTGTTGAATCACAATCCATAAGCAGGTTGTTACAGATCGGTTTGAGGACGAATTAGTTTTGATCATAAACTAATTAAGAAGTTATTCTCTAGCTAAACTAGAAGTAGTTAATCCCGGGTTTACGGCTTAAATCCGTAAGAAATCATGGATCCCCCATTGTTGAAGATTGAAAACCTTAACAAGCTTCACAAAGAAGAAGATTAAAATTATATTGGTAAAAGTTGTGTTCCTTACAAAGAAAGGAGCTTATATAGCTCATTCTAATAAAATGTAAAAGACATAATTAACCTAGTTAGAGTTATAAATAATAAAGAGCGATAAGGGTAGAATAGGAATGAAATGCCAAAATGACATTTAGCGAATTAGACTAAAAGGACAAATAATAAGGTTAAAATGACATAATTATAAATAAAAGATGTAAGGCATTGGGGGCAGCCTTGGCCCCTTTGTCCCCTAGCCTTGTATGTCTTCTTCTTGGGTTGAAAAGCTGATTCGTCATCGCTAAAAATCAACATTCCATCGTTGAAAGTGAATTTGCTATCGCCGAAAAGGAACTCTGCGTCGCCAAAAATAGGAGCCACACAATGTGTGGAAAAGGCCATATGGCATGTGGCAGCCCACGCCAAGCTCCTTATCGGTCTCCACATCACTAACTTGGGAAGTCACCACAACCCTCTTCAGCTCATATACGACCTCAAATGGAAAGTCCCGGCGACACATGTCAACCCAATTAGGAGTGATCCCATGAGCACTCTTCAAAACCCCAACATAAACGCTCCATCTTCAGTTATCTTAGGGACCATTGATGGGTCTCCGGTAGAGTGGTAAAACGTAATGATAAGTGTGTGCTAGGGCTATGGATGTGATCTTTCTAAATGCCTTGACTCTACTAGATGCTACAACGTAGGGGCAAGTGTACCCCGTCGTATCAAGTAATAATCCGGTTAAGACCGGGTATCGAATCCACGGGATTTATAACTACAAGTATTAAACTACTCGATTTTACACGTTATTTAAGTGGTGAATACTTTAGTGGTTGGGTAACAACTAAAAGCTACTCCTAAACTACAGGTGAGACAATTTTCATGTGTTTCGAGCCCTCTTAGGGTGATACGGATGATGATAAGTTATAACCTATGATAAACGACACGAAATATAAACGATTAATGGTTTTACTCTTGCAAAGACGACTATTAATAGACCGGACAACTCCGTGAGGTTCTTAGAGTCGTGATTTCCCCTTAAGGCGACTCTAATTCTTAAGATCAGAAACTAGGGCCCGTAAGTTCCGTGGCTTGTCAATTCCTACGGTTTCCGGTTTGTCAACTCCGGTGAGGCAACACCTATGTGATTCCTAATAGATTTCGGAGCTCGTAAACGACCTACACAACAATCAATTATAAATATCAAAGCAAACAATAAACATTAACACGTATAGTGAAAACGGAATCGTAAATCATGTATTATAAATATGGAATATGAGAATACGGGATACAACCAAGCCTAGTACATAGATAGAGTACAAACTAATTAACAAGTAAAAAGGGAAGAAGAATCGGCCCTTAAGACAAGCTAACCGGACTCAAAGTCGTCGCTTAGGACTTGGAGGAGGAACTCTCGAGCTTGGTGAATGCGGATGAAGCGGAACTTCGGCGGAATAACGGGAGGATTACACAAGCTCTCAAGGTGTGAGGAACTCTAATTCATGGAAAACTGAATGAATCAAATGAGTGCTAATCACTCCTACTTATACACAAACTCGGGGGTAAAATTGTAAATACACAAGTTGCATAATTTCTGTATTTTTCCCAGTACACGCCCCGCGTGGCCAGTCAGGCGCCCCGCGTGGGTGCCCATTCCGTTGACAATTTCTGGCAAACGGATCAGGTTCAGTCTTGTAATTCGGACCACGCCCCGTGTGGATGACCATTTTGTTGATAATTGACTGTGTGTGGATCAGATTTCAGGCCTGATGTCATGGACACGCCCTGCGTGGACCGACAGGCGCCCCACATGGTGCCCATTCCGTTGATAATTGTTTGTGCGTGGATCAGAATCAGACTGTTTTGTCATAGTCACACCTCGCGTAGGTTAAAGCACGCCTCGCGTAATTGAGCTCCTGAAGTTTTATTGCTTGAATCATGCCTCTAGCGCCCCGCGCAAGTGAGCTTCTGGAACGTATTTGCAGATTTTTTTCTCCTGTACGCCCCGCGTATTGATAGGGGCGCCCCGCGTGGCCGGTGGGTTTTACTCCTTCACTCGTACCTGCGAAATACAATTCTTAACGACCGAGTTAGCTTGACGTTTATTCTTCCGAAATTAACTGAAAACAAAGAAAACACATCAAAAGCACAAAACTTATTTTTATTTTGTTGTTTTATCAAAAATGCATTATTTTTGTAATTAAACTCACTTATTTAACCCACAAATAGACCGTAATTCATGCTAAAAGATAGGGACAAAATGCCCCTATCAACCTCCTCGGACTTTAAAGTTTTACTTGTCCTCAAGTAAAGAAATCGAAAGACAAAGGATTGAAATGATTAAGAAACAAACCTTCGGTTGGTTTTACCAAGTGCGTGATTCCGAAGCTAAAGTTTTACGCAAAGTTTTCGGCAAGTACCCACGCAAACGAATGAGTGACCAAAACTTGTTTGAAACCTCCATGATCAAACTTAATAGGCAATATCAACGAGGATCGATTATCTTTTGAGAACTCGATTGTACCTCACCAAGGGATTTCACTCTTACGCTCAGATTTTGGTGGGTCGGTGTTTTTGCACTCTCCTTTGTACTTACTCGAAGTCACTTTGAGTTTGCATTTTCATCCGGGTTTTTCCTCCTATGTTGTGGTTTAGGCAATATTAAAAATGAACCCGGAGGGGGGTTGTAATGTGTGTGGCTTTTTTAGTGGTTAATTTCTTTAGAAACTCGAGTTTAAACACCATTTTGATGATCGCACCGTATTTTCATTTTGGCCTTAGCGAGTTCGTAAAATATAACTCGAAATTGCTCGGGTGGAGCTTGAGAATGCCTTTTTGCTCTTTATTGTATTTTTCTTTTTCTTTTTGTTTTGAGAGCGGCACAAAAGAAAAATGATTTCTAAAACTTATTGTGCTTACTTGTTAAGGCCTTGGTTTGTTTCGGGTAATTCGGATGATTTTATTGGTATTTGAACAAGAGGAAAAAGGGTTAAATGTTAAAATGTATTTAGCAAAGAAGTCGGTTAATAGGCTCGAGGAGGTTTCCTAAAGGTTAATGAAAACGAGAAAAATAATTTAAGAAAGGAATTAGCCTAAGTGGGTTCGTTTTATCATCTATTGCCTTTTTTACCAAAATAAGTGTACTTAACCCAGTATTAGATGCAAACTCTATGAGTCGAGTGAAGTCAAAGCTCTCGAAAAATTGTGAAAGAAATAGAGTTCTCGTACAAACTCTTTTAGGCTCAAAAATACCTCACAAGAATTTCGAGTAAAATTGTGTACTTTCAAGTTCTCGCCAAATTTTCAACCATCCCGTTTTTATTGCCTTTTTAAATTTCATTATTGAGATAACCTGTGGGTTATGACTCAATGCTTTTGTTTAGTACGAACCTAGGCTTTGCATAAATTCTAAAACTTCGAAATTAAGACTAATTTTTTTAATTAAACCGATCCTTTATGTTTCGATGTTTTTACCTTTAACGACAAATAACAGAACTTTTAATTATTGTCCGTAGAAGGTAGTGTGTTGGGTGATTTATGAGCCAATGAATGAGTTCAATTATTTTTGTTTATTTTATTTTTATTTTTATTTTTATTAGTGCAAAACAAACTGTAAGTGCGGGGTTGCACGGCCCTCCGCGTGATTAAAACGACTATTCCAAGGACGTCGCAAAAGAAATAAAACAAAAACAAAAAGAAAGATAGAATGAAAGAGAAAAAGGACCCTGTAGGTCAGGTTTTACGCGCGGCGTACCTATGGGGGCGCCCCGCGTAAAAGATGCATGTTAAATGATATGGGGCCAGAGACTCGGATACGCGGGGTGCACTCAAAGAGACGCTCCGCGTAGCCGAGCATGAAGCCGTTAAATTCAATGGGGAAAGGGGTCCACGCGGGGCGTATATAGGGGTACGCTCCGCGTGAATATTATTAAGGCATGCAAAAACAGAAATAACGAACATGAAATAATGAGTGCGGGCAAAATAAAATTAGAAGGGCGGAAAATAAAGGAAGAAAACACAAATAGAAATATATATTAACTAAACGAAAGAAAGTACAATACGAAAAATACTAAAGACAAAAGAAACACGAAATGAAAACATAAAAACGGAAAGGGAAAAACAAAGAAACTAGAAAAAACATAAAAACAGAAAAACAAAGAAAAACTAGGGTGGAGGCGGAGGAGGATTGCCGTGAATGTTAAAGTGGGTGAAGAGGGTGTGGGTAAAAGCGTCGAAATTTGCCTGGTCCGCTTGCCTTTGGGCTTCGGAAGCGTCGAGGCGAGCGTCTAAGGCGTCAAATCGGGAGTCGAAGTGGACCCTATCCCGACGTTGGTTCCCCTTTAAAATATCCAACCGGGCATAGATGGAGTTGAAGTCATGGTTGGGAGGTGGGCTATAGTTGAGTCCGAGGTCCGAGTCCCACCCCTCCTCCGCTTGTTGCTGTCCTGCCCCCAAACTTTCACTCGGGTCGGAGGCACGGCGTTTGAGAGTTTAGAAAGCATTTTTGTCCAAGGGGCGGGCTTCAAAGTGGTGAAGGCGGTCAAGGGCGGCGGAGCCAAGAGCCGAAGAGGCAAAAATAATAACTAAGTGCCCGAGCCCGAGTTTTGCACGCCTCCGGGTGGGCATTTGGTGGAGCATGGTGGTAACAAGGTAGGAGGGGTCGAACTTAAGGCCACTTGCAGAACAATAAAGGGCCAAAAGCTCAAGCTTGTTGACCTTGTTGGCCTCGGACTTCCCTGAGAAGTAAAAGCTGATGAAGCGGTGGAGGAGGTACAGGACGGGGTCGCGGATGCTACCCGGGTGGAGGTTGGAGACGTCATAGGTGTCCAACCTGGTGATGGTTGCCTAGAATTCGCGGGCGGTGTAATCTGTGGGCCAATGGGTGGTGTCGGGATCCATTTGTGTGGTGAAATGAGTGCGGATCAAAGCTGTGTCAATGGAGTAGGGGCGGTTTTGAAGATGGAAGGTGAAGAGGGCGGCACCGGGGACACCATTAGAAATCAGGGTAGTGTAGAATTCCTGGATCAACGATGGGTACACGTGGTGGCGCGCACGAAAATGGTCGCGCCAACCAAGGGCGCGGAGGTGATCTTCGAAAGTGCAACCAACATCGTAGTGGTCGAGCGCACTAAGGTTGATGTATGGGAGGGCCATGACGGTGGAAGAGGAGACGATGTGGTATGTGACCGCCTCCGCTTCAGTGAGAAGGTGAAATGGTGCATTGTATTGGCGGGTGAGAGGAGGAGTTTCTTCCCGTTCGGGCGGGAGTGATGATTGTGTTTGTTAGGAACGGGAAGAGCGGGCACGAGTGGACCGCGGGGGGCGGATATCGGCCGCTCGCTTACTTCTAGTCATGGTGAGGAGGAGTGAGGAAGATGTCTTAGGGAATTTGGGAAGGTGGAGTGAGTGGAAGGGAGGAAGTTAGGCAAGAAGGGGGAGTATATATAGGGGAGGAGTGGGAATCCAAGTGAAATGCGGATTCCCAGAGGGGTACGCGGGGCGTGAAGGGGCCACGCCACACGTATCCCACCTCCTGACCAAATTTGGTGCAAAAATGCCACGGTACTCGGGGCGTACAGGGGAGCACGCCACGCGTATCGCACCTTTTGGCAAAAAATGAGTGGAAGAAGGGGGAGGATGCGGGGCGTGAAGGGGCCACGCCACGCGTACGGGACGGATTATACAACCGTTTTCCATTTTTCAAAGAGAATTGAAAGGTTATAGAAGTTAATGGTGGTTAATTAAATTTTTTTATGTTTTTAATGGGCAATTAAGAAGGGGTTTAAAAGAAAAATTAATGATGGAGGGAAAGTTAATAAAGTTTGAATTTGAAAAGAAGTGATGTGATTGGAGGTGAGAGGAGGTGGAGTGTAGAAGTAGAGAAAGGTGTGTGGGGAAGAGGGAAAGTGGTTATGGGGAGTTGCAATCTGCAACCCCCCGAGGATACGCGGGGCGTAGAAGGGGGGACGCCCCGCGTAACCTTTATTATTTTTCGTTGACTGAGGACGCGGGGCGTGGGAAGTGCGGCGCCCCTC
Organism: Euphorbia lathyris; assembly: GCF_963576675.1. Classification (NCBI taxonomy): domain Eukaryota; kingdom Viridiplantae; phylum Streptophyta; class Magnoliopsida; order Malpighiales; family Euphorbiaceae; genus Euphorbia; species Euphorbia lathyris. Next base: position 73,012,347 of record NC_088914.1, on the reverse strand, counting down.
GTGACCGTGCATTTGAGCACCAAAAGGGGAGCAGAAGCTCGGCTATGCGGGGCGTACTGGTGTGTACGCTCCGCGTAATTGTTTTGGATTAGTGAGGGGATTTTGTTTAAAAGAAACGAAACGATCGTGAAAGAAGAAAAACAATTTGGAAAGAAAAAGAAAATGCATACGAAGAAAAATAAAGAAAATAAAAGTAAGGTGAAAAAAACGGATATAATACGTATAGACAAGGGTTTGAGAAACACAAACCGGGGCTACATTTAAAGTCGGAGTAGCTCGACTGTTGTTCGTGCGTGCTTACGGAGTTCGGAGGAATGTGGCTTCGCCGTGTTGTGGAAGAGCTCCGCCTCGGTATATTTACAGACGGTGGCCGTTCACTCAGTGGGTTGCGTTGTCGGAACCTTGGATTTCGACTGCTCCGGATGAGTGGGCGTGGATGACCGTGTATGGTCCCGACCACCTACTTTTAAATTTCCCAGGGAACAAACGGAGGCGGGAATTGTATAGGAGAACTTGGTCCCCCTTGTTGAACTCCCGAATTTGCACGTGCTTGTCGTGCCATTTTTTCGTACATTCTTTGTAAAGTTTGGCATTTTCGTATGAACCTAGACGAAGTTCATCAAGGACATTGAGTTGGAGGAGACGATGTTCCCCTGTAACCTGTACATCAAAATTTAAAAATTTTAGAGCCCAATATGCCTTATGTTCTAATTCCACCGGTAAATGGCATGATTTCCCGAAAACTAAGCGATAAGGTGACATTACGATGGGCGTTTTAAACGCCGTACGGTAGGCCCAAAGAGCGTCGTCGAGCTTTAGGCTCCAGTCTTTCCTAGAGGCACTAACCGTTTTTTCCAAAATACGTTTTAATTCTCGGTTAGAAACCTCAACTTGCCCACTAGTTTGCGGGTGGTAGGGTGTGGATACTCGGTGTGCAACCCCGTATTTATGTAAGAGTTGATCGAATTGACGGTTGCAAAAGTGGGAACCCCCGTCGCTAATGATAGCTCGAGGGGTTCGAAACCGAGCAAAAATGTTTTTCTTTATAAATTTCCCTACCACCTTAGAGTCGTTCGAAGGTAAGGCAACGGCCTCCACCCACTTGGAGACATAGTCAACCGCCACGAGAATGTAGGCGTTGTTATGCGACTTAGGGAAAGGCCCCATGAAGTCTATCCCCCAAACATCAAAAAGTTCACAAATTAGGATTCCTTGTTGGAGCATTTCATGTTTACGAGAGATGTTCCCGCTCCGTTGACAAGCGTCACATGACTTGACGAAGTCTTGGGAATCCTTGGACATGGTGGGCCAATAGAAGCCACATTGCAAAACTTTTACCATAGTCCGACTTGGGCCGAAATGGCCCCCCGGCTCTTGGGTGTGACACATTTGTAACACATGATTTACCTCCTCCTCCGGTATGCACCTACGAATAATATTATCAGCACAAGACTTAAACAAATGGGGTTCTTCCCAAAAATAGTTCTTAGCGTCGTGAAAGAACTCCTTACGTTGCTCGTAGGTAAGGTGCGGGGGAAGAATATTACCAGCCTTGTAGTTTTCCATGTCGGCATACCAAGGTAGAGGTGTTACCGCATAAAGTGTCTCGTCGGGAAAAGTCTCCTTGATCTCCACAAGTTCCGGAGATTCGGCTTGCTTGCTTTGCAACCGGGAAAGATGGTCGGCCACGACATTCTCCACTCCTTTTTTATCTCTGATTTCAATGTTGAATTCTTATAGGAGGAGAATCCATCGTATCAACCGAGGCTTGGCATCCTGCTTGGTCATTAAATACTTAAGAGCAGCGTGGCCAGTGTACACGATAATTTTTGATAACACAAGATAGGATCAAAATTTATCGAAAGCAAAAACTACCGCAAGCATCTCTTTCTCCATAATGGAGTAGTTTTGTTGGGCCTCGTTGAGCGTTTTGCTCGCATAGAAAATTGGGCGGAAAAGTTTATCCACCCGTTGGCCCAAACAAGCACCTACTGCCAAATCACTAGCATCGCACATTAGTTCAAAGGGGAGATCCCAATCGGGTTTCACCATGATGGGCGCGTTAATCAGTTTTTCTTTAAGCGTATTAAATGCAATTAAACACTCGGAAGAAAAATTAAATTCCGCATCCTTTAGGAGGAGTTGGGTCAAGGGGGTCGCTATTTTGGAGAAATCCTTAATGAATCGCCTATAGAAACCCGCATGACCTAAAAAACTTCGGATCCCTTTTACATTGATTAGTGGAGGAAATTTCTCAATCACCTCAATCTTGGCCGGATCGACCGCAATTCCCTCCCCGGACACTTTGTGTCCCAACACGATACAATCTTGAACCATAAATTGACACTTTTCCCAACTAAGAGCGAGATTAGTGTCCTCGCATCGTTGAAGGACCTTATCAAGATTGTTTAAACAAATTTCAAAGGACGACCCAAAAACCGAAAAATCGTCCATGAAGACTTCCATGAAATCCTCAATCATTTCGTAGAATATAGCCGTCATGCACCGTTGAAAGGTGGCGGGGGCATTACAAAGCCCAAACGGCATCCGCCTATATGCAAACGTCCCATACGGACAAGTAAATGTCGTCTTTTCTTGATCTGAAGGATCAACAGGGATTTGCATATAACCGGATAGGCCATCTAGGGTACAAAAGAATTTGTGTCCCGCCATTCTTTCCAACATTTGGTCAATGAACGGCAAGGGAAAATGATCCTTTCGGGTGGCTTCATTAAGTTTCCTATAATCAATGCATACTCGCCACCCCGTTACTTTTCTTGTGGGAATTAATTCCCCTTGATCATTTTCCGTCACCGTAGTGCCCCCTTTTTTGGGAACGCATTGGACCGGACTAACCCATTGACTATCGGACATAGGAAAGATTATACCTGCGTCGAGGAGTTTGATTACCTCGGCCTTTACTACCTCTTTCATGTTGGGGTTAAGTCGTCGTTGCTGTTGCACGGAGGGTTTGACTTCGTCCTCCATAAAGATGCGGTGTGTGCAAATGGTGGGGCTAATCCCTTTGATGTCGTGAATGGTCCATCCAAATGCGCCTTTGTGTCTTTGTAACACCGCAATTAACGCTTCCTCCATTTCCTCTGTCAAAAGTGAAGATATAACAACGGGTAAGAAACTAGGAGGTTGTAAAAACACATATTTCAAATTAGGAGGCAAGGGTTTGAGTTCCAAAGTCGGAGGCTCTTCGAGAGACGACTTTGGCTTTGCCTTGCTATCCCGGTCCAAACCCTCGAACCGGCTCCTTGCCAACAAACATTGTTCTATCTCGGAGGAGTATTCAAACGGTTTTTTCAATGGCTCCTCATCCAAGTGCTCATTATCATTTGTGCCCGAAAAGGTTTCCATGGAAGACCTATCACAAAAATCCTCAACAAACAGATCAATAGAGTCTACGGAATTCAAAAAGTTACAATCCTCCATGGTATGAGATAGGAATTTCATGGAGTTGTACACATTAAACACTACCTCTTCGTCTTGCAACCGTAGTATAAGCTTACCCTTATGGACATCGATGAGAGTCCTACCCGTTGTAAGAAATGGTCGTCCTAGGAGGATCGGTACCGAATCGTCCTCCGCCATGTCGAGCACCACAAAATCGGTGGGGAAAATGAACTTGTCCACTTTCACTAAGACATCCTCCACAACTCCTTTCGGCCGGGCAATGGACCTATCGGCCAATTGAAGCGTCATATTGGTAGGCTTTGGCTCTCCCAAGCCGAGCTTCCTAAAAACAGACAAAGGCATTAGATTGATACTAGAGCCCAAATCACATAAAGCTCTACTAAACTCAACGTTACCAATCGTGCATGGGATAGAAAAACTTCCTAAATCTTTGAGTTTAGGCGAGAGTTTATTCATTATAATCGCGGAGCATTCCTCCGTTAGCGCTACCGTTTCATTTTGTTCTAACTTCCTCTTTTTGGCGAGGATTTCTTTAAGAAACTTTGCATAGGTGGGCATTTGTTCTAATGCCTCCGCAAACGGGATGTTAATGTGAAGTTTCTTAAAGATTTCCAAAAACTTGCCATATTGGTGATCCAACTTTTCCTTTTTAAGTCGTTGTGGTAAAGGGAGCTTCGGTACATAAGTCCCAATTGGATCACAAACATCTTTATTCTTATCCGAGGAAGTCAAAGGTTTTGGAACCGAACCCGGGTTGCTTACCACTTCCGGTTCGTTACTTACCTTTGGAGCGGTTGGAATCGCCTTTGGAGCCGGTGGCTCCAAACCCTTACCACTACGGAGTGTTATTGCTTGCGCGGTCTCCCGATTCTTGGGCCTCGGGTTTTGTTCGGTGTTAGTTGGGAGAGACCCGTTTTGTCTCACTTGTTGTTGGCGATTCAGTTGGGCCACTTGATGTCCCAAATCCCTACAAAAAGCCTCATTGTCAGCAAGACGGGAAGATATTTCCTTAAGGAGATTAATTACCGTAGAGTCTTGCGTGTTGCTAGGAGGTTGAGAAGTTTGTCCTCCTTGGGCATTGGGGGATTGGCCCAAACCTTGCTCCTTGTATTCATTGTGAAATCCGGATGGGGGCTTCAACACATTCTGATTGTTGCCATAAGACAAATTCCGGTGTTGGTGTTGAGGCCTCCATCCGTTGTTATTATTATTACGGTGGTGAAAAGCATTCGAGTTATTGTAGGAATTATAATTAGAATTGTACCTTGGTTGCCCCCCTACATAACTTACACTCTCGGTATCGCCAACAAAAGGGCTTCCGACTTGGAAATCTTGACCATGGTGGTCACCACCGCAATGTGAGCACATCAGGACCTGTGCTGTACTTTTGAGGCTCATTTGTGACATTAAGGCGTCTAGCTTTTTATTCATCTCAACCATGGAGATATTGGGAGCCTCGTCTTCCACGGCAAATGTTTGATGTCGCGAGGGTCCGGCAAGCCAATCTTCTTGCCACTGGACGCTTTTCCTAGCTAACTCGTGGATGAGTTCATAAGCCTCGCTTGCCGATTTCTGAAATAAATCCCCACCTGCAGCGGAATCTACGGTAGCACGATTAGTGGGAGTTAAACCATGGTAGAAGGTACTTACCAAATCGTGCTTAGGGATGTCATGGTGGGGGCAGTTTCAGAGCAACTTTCGAAACCTAGCCCAAGCTGAGTGAAGGGCCTCACATTCAAGTTGCCTAAAGGACGTGATATCATTCCTCAACTTAACCGTTTTGGACGGCGGGAAGTAGTAGGAAAGGAACTCCTTCTCAAGCTCCTCCCATGATGTAATTGACCTCGCCTCCAACGAGTGCAACCACTCCAACGCTTGTCCTGTCAAAGAGAAAGGAAACAGCTTTAGTCGTACAGCCTCAACCGAAACTCCATTTTACCAAGAAGTATCGGCACATATAAGAAATTTGTCGAGATGTTCGTTAGGGTTCTCATGGAGTTCCCCTCCGAATTGACCAAGTTGTTGGATCAGTTGGATCATGCTAGTCTTTATTTCATATGTGTTGGCCGGAATGGTGGGAGCGACGATTCTGTTGCGATTTTGAGGGCGATGCGAAGCAAGGATCTCCATCATCGATCGTGTGTCATTGCCTCCTCCATTGCGGTTGTTGTTCACGGGTTGAATGGGCGGCCTTTGGTTGGCCTCGGGTTGGTTAACTTCATTGTTGTCCATCTTCTCTCTCCGAATCCTACAAAGAGTACGTTCGATTTCAAGATCAATAGGAACGAGAGTATCACTCTGAGATTGGGTGCACATAAATTAACGAAGTAGATAAAGAAAATTTAAGTACACAAAGAATGTTGTTAATAGAAGTTGATATAAACAATTTGTACAAAAAGAATGCTTAAACTAACAATAAAACGTTTTTGTCTAATATTGCAAGAAATTATAAATCCCCGGCAACGGCGCCAAAAACTTGATGGGTCTCCGGTAGAGTGGTAAAACGTAATGATAAGTGTGTGCTAGGGCTATGGATGTGATCTTTCTAAATGCCTTGACTCTAATAGATGCTACAACGTAGGGGCAAGTGTACCCCGTCGTATCAAGTAATAATCCGGTTAAGACCGGGTATCGAATCCACGGGATTTATAACTACAAGTATTAAACTACTCGATTTTACACGTTATTTAAGCGGTGAATACTTTAGTGATTGGGTAACAACTAAAAGCTACTCCTAAACTACGGGTGAGACAATTTTCATGTGTTTCGAGCCCTCTTAGGGTGATACGGATGATGATAAGATATAACCTATGATAAACGACACGAAATATAAACAATTAATGGTTTTACTCTTGCAAAGACGACTATTAATAGACCGAACAACTCCGTGAGGTTCTTAGAGTCGTGATTTCCCCTTAAGGCGACTCTAATTCTTAAGATCAGAAACTAGGGCCCGTAAGTTCCGTGGCTTGTCAATTCCTACGGTTTCCGGTTTGTCAACTCCAGTGAGGCAACACCTATGTGATTCCTAATAGATTTCGGAGCTCGTAAACGACCTACACAACAATCAATTATAAATATCAAAACAAGCAATAAACATTAACACGTATAGTGAAAACGGAATCGTAAATCATGTATTATAAATATGGAATATGAGAATACGGGATACAACCAAGCCTAGTACATAGATAGAGTACAAACTAATTAACAAGTAAAAAGGGAAGAAGAATCGGCCCTTAAGACAAGCTAACCGGACTCAAAGTCGTCTCTTAGGACTTGGAGGAGGAACTCTCGAGCTTGGTGAATGCGGATGAAGCGGAACTTCGACGGAATAACGGGAGGATTACACAAGCTTTCAAGGTGTGAGGAACTCTAATACATGGAAAAATGAATGAATCAAATGAGTGCTAATCACTCCTACTTATACATAAACTCGGGGGTAAAATTGTAAATACACAAGTTGCATAATTTCTGTATTTTTCCCAGGACACGCCCCACGTGGGTGCCCATTTCGTTGACAATTTCTAGCAAATGGATCAGGTTCAGTCTTGTAATTCGGACCACGCCACGCCTCGCGTGGCCAGGCAGACGCCCCGCGTGGATGACCATTCCGTTGATAATTGACTGTGTGTGGATCAGATTTCAGGCTTGATGTCATAGACACGCCCCGCGTGGACTGGCAGGCGCCCCGCGTGGACCGGCAGGCGCCCCGCGTGGTGCCCATTTCGTTGATAATTGTCTGTACGTGGATCAGAATCAGACTGTTTTGTCATAGTCACGCCTCGCGTAGGTTGAAGCACGCCTCACGTAATTGAGCTCCTGAAGTTTTTTTGTTTGAATCATGCCTCTAGCGCCTCGCGTTGTTCGGACCACGCTCCGCATGGCAAGGGGCACGCCCCGCGCAAGTGAGCTTCTGGAACTTATTTGCAGATTTTTTTCTCCTGTACGCCCCGCGTGGCCGATGGGTTTTACTCCTTCACTCGTACCTGCGAAATACAATTCTCGACGACCGAGTTGTTGGTCCCTTATAACGTAACAAGTTAGTTCCAAGGGGGGGATAAGAACTATTTAAAATTTTGGTACGTTAAGGCTGACTTCTTTTACAATGAAAAGGATTACACAGCGCGCTGAGTGAATTTAAGACACTAGCTTAGTCAACTTGTGACTAAGTCAGCTTCTTTCCTTGAGTCAGGAGATAGCACTTGAGTCTATTCCTGAACTCAGATACTCAATGCACACAACTCAGCGTAACCTCTTTACTTAGTAAGTTTTCAAGCAAGCAAAATATATCAAAGGAGTTTAAAGGTTAGAAAGATATTACTCAACAGATTTATCAAGGTTCGACCTCTATGCCTACGTCCTGTCCCCGGAACACGTTCCGAGCTTTCGAATTCTCTACTGAGCTCTTTAAAGGTAGAGCACCAAAACTTTTACAACTAGAAGCTGAGTATAACAAGAGTACCTTCCTCTATACCTCTACTCACTCCTATTCTACCGCTGAGTACTATAACCGAGTACTCAACCTCTTCTTTCTATTCTTCTAGAAATGATAATGAGATTGTCCTAAACAACAATTGCTAAGACACTTTAGATGATTGGAAATCACTCTAGACTTTTACACAATGATATGAAAATTCGTGTAAGGTATTTGCTTTGCTTTTTCTCACAGAATCTTCGAGTATAAAATTGGTCAGCGTTTTGACAACTTGAAGTTCTGTCAAAATTGAAGCATATTGATGGCCTTTATATAGTGACACTTGAGGCACCTGGTCATTTCGAATTTCGAAATAACCGTTGGTGGGAAACGGCTTCCTGTCGTTGTCACTCTGGGCATGCTCAGCGTCGTTGGCCAATAGAATCCTTGCATCTTCTGTCTTCATCAGTCTTCGGCAGAATGTTTCGACATTTAAGGAAAAGTCCACGAGACAGCTTTCTGCGCCTTCTGATCTTTTCCCAAAGTAGAAATACTTTGTCTGGAAGTTGAACATTCTCTGCCGCTGTCCAGACTGCTTTGTCGTCCAACTCAGCAGCTTTATCTTGAAGCTTTTGCCACGAAGGCTTCTCGATCCTTCTCTCGCTGAGTCGTCGTTTTGGTTGATACGGCTTCGTTTTGAACTTCTAAGCCGAATGATGTTGATGTGTTGACTTGGGCTTGACTTCCATTTTATGGGCCTTTGGGCTTTTTAATCTCAATGTCTTATACACAAATGAACTCAACATTGAACAAACAAATTAGTGTAAATAAATCAAAGCATTATAAATTTAATGTGTTAGAATATTTTTATCACAACTTAAATAATTTTGTCAAATCAAAATCATGTGGAAAGGTGTTTCAACAAACTCCCCCATTTTGATGTTGGCAAAAATATTCAGTCGAAGAACTCAGTGTTGAGCTCCCCCATGATAGTTGACCTATTTTATCAAATAACTCCCCCGTAAGGGTTGAGCTACTGACTTAGTTTTACTCTAAACATTTCAAGGTTTAATTGAGTAAGTCTAAGGTCAGTTTTCAGAGATAGGTCAGCTCATGGAACATATTCTATTTAACTCAGTTTTACGCGGAAGGTTTAAATATCAGAGAGCGTTGAGTAAAATTTTTTCAATGAGTTTTAGTTAAGTGGACATATAAGAAGTGGTCAACATGCATGATCAACACAGCAAACATATCATCAATTGATATAGACAGTAAAGCACAGTTGATTTAATTAAGATGTGTTTTAACAAATTATATCAAACACTTAAGTAGGCATCGCATAAGAGTAGTCAGTGTGATATGATAAAGATGCATATAATTTGTTTCAAGTTTAAAGTCAGCACAATACAAAAAGAACACAGATACTAGGGTTCAAAAACAAAGGCTATTCTAGACCACTACAAGTTAAGCTATTTTTGTTTGCCCTTGCCCTTGTGTTGCTGACTGACTGATGCTTGTTGAGTTCTTGGGGCTTGGTCTTTCTCCCCCGTTTTGCCATCATCAGTTTTGGGAATAAAGATTGAGTCATTGGCAGCTTGAGTAAGACGCTGAGAAAATGCCTTCAGCTTCTTCGTGCTTTCATTTATTCCGTCGAAGATTGGAACGCCATCATCGATAATGGTTCGAGGAATACCAATAGACGCAGCACTCAGCATGCTTAACACAACGGCTTGAGACTTGCCGATCCAGTGCATGTTGTCAGTGAGTATTGCAAAAGCTTGATGAAACATTTTTAGCAGAGATGAATCATAATACTCACGTTGACCCTGGATTTTGCGCACATCGCTATAGATTGCTCGAGAATACTTCAGAATCTCGTTCGTTTTAAGCTCGTTAGTGGCCATCTCTTGCCTATTTAAGTTCAACAGACGCACCGCCTCAGAAATTTGCTCAATGGAGCATTGGGAGGAAGTGGAAAGCTGATGATTTGTTTTCTCTTGCTCAGTGTGAAGTTGGCGAAAGAGATGTTGGACTTCGGCAGAAGTGACATATGCTGAGTTCGCAGCTGATAGTTGATGAAACTCCTGTTGTAGAGAATTCATATGGTTTACAATGGTCAGCTAGAGTTCTGCCAGTTTTAGTATAGAGTCCTGCCGGGGCTATTGAGATTGCAGTGTGGTTATAACACTCAGAAGGTCCTTCATACCTTTAATCTCGGTGAGAAGCTGAGTGATAGATGAGAGTGAAGTTGTCTCAACAGAACTGGATTCAGCGGCATTGGTACTTGATCTTTGGAGGTCCTGGATGAGGGCTTGAGCTGAGTCAGCGATTCGTCTACCAGACTCAGAGGCAATGTTGTAATTAAAGGATCCATCCAGTGTTGGCCCAGATGCCGGAAGTGGAGTATAACCAGTTAAAGGCAGTGTTTGGTTCTGCTCGACATTGGAAACCCCAGCATTGTCAGTTGAGGCTGACTGAAGCTGATTCTGCACATTTACTTGGGGAAGTGGAGGATCGGTAGAAAGAGTTCCTTGCATGGTGTCAGGCTGAAGCTGACTTGGTGATGGAATTTGAAAAAGATCAGCATCCACCTGGGCAGGAAATTCCTTGTCTTGCTCAACAGTTTGAGGAGCGGAATCTTCGAGCAATTGCTCGACATTGCTTGGATTGGCGGAGGCATTTAAGTCGGCATGTTCCTTTGGAGAAACAGAGGCTTGATTTTCTAAGTGCCCTGGGTCAGACTCAGGAGGGTTGGAGAAGTATTTGAGATGTACCTCAGTTAGGTCAATGATTTCATCTCTCAGCGGGGAGTCTCCCATTAGGTCAATGACCGGTTTTTGAACGGCGCTCTTCTTTCTGAGTCTTTTAAGCTTTGGAGGAGTGGGATCACAAGGAATGGACTCAATAGAGTCAATAGGTGAGGTTTCCCGTTGAACAGCGGGAGTAACTACTGGGTGCTCAGTTTCTTCTTCTTCTACTAACTCAGTGTAGATTGGTTCAAGCTGTTCATCCTCAGCTGTTTCTTTAGTGTCATTCTGACCACTTTCTTCCTCGTCAGACTCATCATCCAGTTCTTCTTCTTCTTCAAACTGGTCATCCAATTCTTCCTCATCAAGCTGACCACCTACTTGATCTTGATCTTGTTCTTCCTCAACTTGTTGCTCAGCGTCAATTCCTTGACTCTGTGCATAGTGTGAGTTAGGAGGAACAACGATATCTGTCGGCATGGCCTCAATGGGTCTTAACTCAAAATTGAGCTTCTTCTTCTTTCTTAATGGTTGGTCAGCAACCTCTCTTTCTTCGATCTTAGGCTCAACTTGCCTAGGTCTTTTCTCAGCTGATCTAGATCCACCCGGACCTTGCTGAGTTTGCATTGTTCCTTTACATACAACTTTGATCCTCTTTGGGGTAGAGGCAGCTCCTTTAGACGTGCTGTGCACAGCTTTTCTCTTCCTTTGAGTTCTGCCCTTTTTGGTCACAGCTCCCTCAGCGTTTTCCCCTTCAGCATTCTGGACGGCTCCTTCTTTTCCTTCCTTTACCACAATGGGTAGGTCATGGGCCAAACCAAATAAGGCAGCAGCCGTAATTTCGGTTCCCTGAACTCGAATTTCCGAAACTGTGTCAACTTTGTGATCCTGGAGGATTCGCGTGATGAAGGAGCCCAGCCTAAGGGTTCCAGTACTTTGTAGAAATCCACCGATGATGAAGATAGGCATATTAATCGGCGTGTAGGTCAGCATGTGCCATATGAAGCACTGGTCGAAGTTAGTTGCTGAGTTGGTGCAGTTGATTTTGGGGTAGAGGAAATTTGTCAGTATGTAATGGGCCATCTTTTGATGCTGACCCATGGAAGTGCTTGAAATTTCACCTACATGACCCTCAGGTTTGCAGAAGGTCTTAACGTAGTCTGTCTTGTCATGATCACCTGACTTACGAAGTATAGCTCCTTCGTTTTTTAATTTGAACAGTGAGGCAAGGTACGCTGGGTTGATGGAGATGTTCTTTCCTCGAACATTAGTTGCTAGATAGTTCCTGTTGTCATTTGCGACTCTCAGGTTGGCATAGAATTCACGTACCAACTCAGGGTAAGTGGGATCCCGAACTGAGAATAGCTCGGTCCAGCCATTGTTCTTGATCCATTCACAGAAAGGTTGCTCGGCCTCCACAAACCCTTTTGAGAACCACCGGGATTGGTCAATCTTCCACCCCCGCACACTCTCGAAGACTTTAGAGTAGGTGTGTTGTACGACTTTCTTACCCTTATCCTTTTGCAGCTGTTTCCCTTTGGAAGCAGTGGTTTGGACAGCTTGAGCTTTCTTGCTCGGCGCAATAGCTCTAGTGGGATTGTGCTGAGTAGGAGACGTAGGATTGTCATCGGAGCGGTTTTGGGAAACACCGGCACCGGAGATGTTAAGAGAACCTCTTGTCATATTTTCAGAGAAGTTTTTGGGATTCTGGGAATTTTTTGAGAAAGAGAGAATAAATGCCAAAGATTTCTAAGCGTAAAGAATTAAAAGTGGGAATTCATCCACTATTTATAGCGATGTTGAGTTAATTCAAAGCGTTGGGTTGTTCGTTTTACCTCGAGATTCTCAAACGACAAAGATTCTGGCATTTATGACATATACGGCGCGTGTGTTTTCTAATTATAGCCTATACGTCATCCTAGGTGGCTATTCAATTCGCGTGCTTTGCATTAAAGTTTGCAACGGCTCTTTACTCAGTGTTAGGAATTTCAAGCGTTTAAGATTCTGAGTAGTCAGTGTTATGCAAAGGAATAGATATAATGCGTAGAAACTCAGCTTGAGGTAAATACTCAGCATATATATATTTATCTACTCAGCATGAAATATCACAAATCATTCATCATGGAAACTTACTCAGCATGCATACCATACATGGAATTTATTGAAGAGGATTAAACATACCAATGACTTCTCTAAGTATGTTGAATTGCTCACGAGCCAGTGGCTTTGTGAAGATATCAGCAAGCTGCTCATCCATTGGGACATAGGTCAGCTTGATCTCACCTTTGAGTACATGGTCTCTAATGAAGTGATGTCTGATGCTGACATGCTTCATCCTGCTGTGATGGATTGGGTTCTTTGATAGATCAATTGCACTTTTGTTGTCATATTTGACTTCAATTGTTTTAGTCTGAACACCATAATCTTCAAGCTGTTGCTTAATCCATAGGACTTGAGCAACACAGCTTCCAGCAGCAATGTACTCAGCTTCAGTGGTTGACAAGTCTACTGACGCTTGCTTCTTGCTGAACCAGGACACAAGATAGCTCCCAAGGAAGTGGCATCCTCCTGAGGTGCTTTTTCGTTCAAGCTTGTCTCGTCCGTAGTCAGCGTCAGTGTATCCAAGAATTGTGAAATCTGAAGTATTGGGATACCATAAACCTGCATTCACCGAGCCTTGCAAATATCTAAGGATTCTTTTTACAGCTATGTAATGAGATTCCTTAAGGTTAGATTGATATCTAGCACAATAACATACTGAGAACTGAATGTCCGGTCTACTCGCTGTTAAGTAAAGTAGAGAGCCTATCATACCTCGATACAATCTGCTGTCTACCGACTTACCATTCTCATCAGCGTAGAGGACAGTGTCAGTGCCCATTGGAGTAGATATTGGGTTACAATTTTCAAGTTCATATTTCTTCAATATCTCCTTCGCGTACTTAGTTTGACTTATGAAGATGCCATTTTTCCCTTGTTTGATTTGAAGTCCAAGGAAGAAGTTGAGTTCTCCCATCATTGACATTTCAAACTCAGTTTGCATCTGCTTGCTAAATTCCTTGCACATTGACTCGTTAGTGGCACCAAAAATAATGTCATCTACATATATTTGAGCCAACAGGGTATCTTTACCCTTTCTCTTAATGAATAAGGTTGTATCAGCTTTGCCTCTGACGTAATTTCTAGTCAGCATGAAACTGGTCAGCCTCTCATACCAAGCACGTGGTGCTTGCTTGAGGCCGTACAGAGCCTTTTTGAGTTTATAAACATGGTTTGGGAACTTAGGATCCTCAAACCCTGGAGACTGATTAACATAGACTTCCTCGTTTATAACTCCATTAAGAAATGCACTCTTAACATCCATTTGAAATAATTTAAAGTTCATATAAGATGCATATGCACATAAAATTCTAATAGCCTCTAGCCTTGCCACTGGGGCAAAGGTCTCACCGTAGTCAATACCTTCTTGCTGACTATAGCCCTGAGCTACAAGTCTTGCTTTGTTTCTGACCACGTTCCCTTGTTCATCCAGCTTGTTGCGGAAGACCCATCTTGTTCCTATGGTCTTCTGGCTTCTTGGTTTTGACACTAAGTCCCAAACTTCGTTTCGTCTGAACTGATCAAGTTCTTCTTGCATTGCATTCATCCAGTATTCATCATACTCGGCTTCAACGAAATTCTTTGGTTCCTGGATTAAGACGAATGCTACGTTGCTGAGGTATCTCCTGAGTTGATTCCTTGTCATCAGGGTATTCTCAGCGGCATCAAGAATGACACTTTCTGAGTGGCCTCTTGGTATTCTAATCTCCTTTGGTAGATTGATGTCTTGTGCTGGCTGTGTTTCAACAATCTCTGCAGATGTAGACTGGTCAGTGAAAACAATTTGAGGTTCACTTTTACCTTTGGTCAGCCCTTGAGGAAATGACTCAGCGACTGTTTCTTGATCAGCGGGAGCTGAGTGTGGATCGTCCTCGGTCAGCGGCTGGTATCTACCTGCAGGGTTAGTTTCGTCGAACTCTACATGTACTGACTTCTAAAACTTGAGTTCGTTTATTGAAAACTCTGTATGCTTTGCTGTTTGTTGAGTAGCCTAAAAAGATAGCTTCATCAGCTTTTGAGTCAAACTTAGCTAGGCTATCTTTGGTATTCAATATAAAACATTTACAGCCAAAGGCACGAAAGTATCCAATATTGGGCTTTCGTCCTTTCCAAAGTTCGTAGGCGGTTTTCCTTAGTATAGGTCTAACAAGAGCCCTATTAAGAATATAGCACGCTGTGTTGACAGCTTCTCCCCAAAAGTACTTTGGAAGCCTATGCTCACTCAGCATTGTCCTGGCTATTTCAACCAACGTTCTGTTTTTCCTTTCAACAACCCCATTTTGTTGAGGCATTCTAGGGGCAGAGAAATTATGGTCAATGCCGTTGGTTTCACAGAATTCAATGAACTGTTGGTTCTTGAACTCTCCACCATTATCACTTCGGATGTGAGCTAACTTAAGGTCTTTGTCATTTTCAAGTTTTCTAACCAAATTTGAGAACGTCTCAAAGGTTTCATCCTTGCTACTCAGCAAGATGATCCAAGTGTAGTAACTCTAATGGACGCTGGGTTGAGACGATGTTTTTACTATGAAAAGATTTTTTGGTTTGTTTTCCAGCTTGACATGCATGGCATAATTGATCTTTTTCAAATTTAAGTTCTGGCAGTCCCTCAACCAATTGCTTTCTTGCTAATTTGGCCAGGAGGTTGATAGGGGTCAAAAACCCCTATCTTTGGGTACGGTTTTAGGACGGTTTTTAGGTTTATTTGGCTAATAAGCGAGCAATTCTCGTATTTAAATGCTTTTGTGTGAGTTAGTTAGAAATTGGAAGCATTCTATTTACTTTTCATCGTTTAGGCTCGTTTTGTGATCAATTTAGGCAAATACGGCCGAAATAACACGCATGATAGAATTCCGTTATCTTTTGAAGCTAATTGGTCCGTCAAAAGTCGCACCAAACGAGGCGTTTGCTCAAAATAAGCGATTGACGGATCAATTCGGCTTTTGGACTAATGTTTTCTGGAGTTTTTATGCGTGTGCAGGTGTAAGTTCGGACGAAAAAGGGCTTGGAAGTCATCCGGTACGGATCGAGCGCGCTTCGGGCGAAAACGCTCAGCGAGCAGGGGCCCCCGGGCCATTTCTGCTCGCCGAGCAGGCCTCTGGAGGCCTGCTCGCCGAGCAGGGCGCCAGGCGCCTGCTCGGCGAGCAGCCTTTCCTGCTCGGCGAGCAGACCTGCGGGAATTGGTCAAAAAGACCAATTCCGCCCCCACGAAGCCACGTTCGGCCCCACGTCTTCCTACACCAACAAGGACACGAAATTAGGTCAAAACGAGACCTGAGACGCGTCTATAAATAGGATTTTTCAATTGTAAATTAAATATCTTTTGTTTTTGTAATTTTCTTATCTTCCACCTCGAGAAATCCTCTCCACCTCCTCCAAAAACCTTCAAACCTCCATTGAAGACGCCTCCGAAGCTCCATTCACCGAGGATTGCTCGAGCTCCATCCTTAAGTCCTAGGAAGACGCCTGCATTGGTTGACAGGTTCCCTGAAAGGGAGTTTTCTTCTTTTATAACTTGTTTATCCTATGATACATGCTATGAATCTTAGGCTTATTGTAACTTCGTGACAATGTTCTCCATCTTTGATTAATATAATAGTTTTGTTTCTTCAATTGTTTTAATGCTTTGAATCTTTGTCTTACGCTTTGTTTGATTGGTTTAACTCATTCGATAATCCCAAAATCAAGTTGGCACATATTGCGAGCTGAATCTGACCTAGTCAGTGCCTATAGGATTGACGACCCTATAGAAGATTAAGCCCAAATTACTGAGCCTTAGAGCTAGTTTCGGCCTTACAAGGGAATCACGAACTAGGAACTTTAGGAGGATAGGTCGGGTTAATCGCCTCGAACACAAGTGACTTAGATTTTAATTCAATTGTTTAAACAATCTATTTCCATTATCATCGTATCCCTCCATGATCCTTTAGATGATTGCATTGACAAAAGATCACTTAGGAGTAGTTTAACTTAATTAGGGGTAGAGTAATTTAGTTAGGGTTAGAATAACTTAGTCAGAATTAGATAATCTAGTTAGGATTAGTGCAAACCAACCTAGGAGTAGATTAAATAAACAAAACCAACTCAAACCCCTTAAGCCTAGATAACATCCGAGACTTAGTAATTCGGTACTTGCAGAAATAAATCCTGTGGACGATAACCTGGACTTAAACCCAGAAATTTATTACTTGATAACGACGGGGTACACTTATCCCTTAGTGAGTCTTCATCCCAACTTAGGTGGGGACGCATCAAGTTTTTGGCGCCGTTGCCGGGGATTTATTTCTTCTGCAATATCGAACCAAAGGTCAACTTGTTAGTTTAGGCATTCTTTGTGAATACTTTCCTTGTTAATATCATATATACTTGTTTATAATCATGATTCTTTGTACTACATACCTATACCGATTATATTTGTTTGTATACACTTATTTATATATACTCATTTATGATAGCCATCCTTATTTATACTTACGCTTGTGTATATTCGTTTGTACGAATATGTAGCTATCAACTTCACCTATACGTGTCTGTATATGTTTATCTGCACCATTCTTATACTTGTACAAAACTGTATGATTTTTATGATCTTCTTTCAGCTTTCATTTATTTCTGTATTTATCTTTTCTCAGCGTATGCCTACGAGATCAGCAAAAATACCGGTTGTCCCTCTTAACCCTGAACTTGAACGTACTCTTCGCAGGAGCAAACAGATCGGAAAGCTGAAGCAAGACGAGATCATCGAGCCTATCGAGCCCGTCAAGATGACTGACAATGAACGGAACAATGAGAACACCGGACCAGAGAGCGACACTCGTCTGATGAGTGAGATCCTGGCACCCCACCGACATCAGCATCTGTCAGGCATTGCTGCTCCAAACATTCCAGCAAACACATACGAAATCAAGTCTGGTATAATTCACTTGATCCAACAGACTGGATTGTTTGGAGGAGAAGCACATGAAAGCCCGAATGATCATCTGGATCGCTTCCTAATGTGCGCAGACACTGCAAGGACCAACGGGGTCCCCCAAGATGCTGCTACACTGAAACTTTTCCCATTCTCTCTGACGGGGCAAGCTTTGGAATGGCTGAGAACACTGGAGCCTGGTTCAATCACAACATGGGCAGGGTTGGAGAAGGAATTCTTATCCTACTACTTCCCTCCCTCAAAAACAGCAATGCTCAGGGGTGAGATCACATCCTTCCACCAACCTGAACATGAGGCGCTCCACACATCTTGGACTCGATTCAGGAAAATGCTACGCATGTGCCCTCATCATGACATACCCAAGCATCAATTAGTGAGCGTCTTCTATCACGGACTGACACCCACCAACAGAGCCATTGTTGACTCCGCAGCGGGTGGAGATTTGTTTAGAAAGACAACAGCAGAGGCATATGACATGATCAATGAGCTGGCCAGAAAGAGTGTGCAGTGGCAAGAACAGAAGCTCGCCGGCCCCACTAGGCAGCGGGTATTTGCTGTGGAAGAACAGGAGCAAAATCCAGTTGTTGCAGATTTGAGTAGGAAGATGGATGTACTGTTGGCTACGCTTAGCCGACCTCCCACCTGTGTGCACTGTGGCGGTGACCACAATGGTAAGGATTGTCAAGCAGGTAGCCCTTTCGCTGGAGATGGGGTGGAGATGGTAAATTATGTTGGGGGGCAACCAAGATACAATCAGAATTACAACAACGGTAACCCCAACAACTACAACTCCTACAACAACAATGGCAACTACAGGAGGCCTCAGCACCCGAACCTCTCTTACGGGAATTCAAATCAGAATGTGCTCCGACCTCCTAACGGATTTGTTCAAGAGCATAGAGAGCAAGGGCTTGGCATGCCCCCATACCAACAGCAAAATCAAGGGCCAATGCAACACCCTAAGGAATCTGACGAAGTGATCACTCTTCTGAAGGAGATCTCAGCTAGGCTTGCCAACAACGAAGCCTTCTGCAAGGACTTGAGCAATCAGGTGGCTCAGATTAATAGGGACAGGCAGGAAAGGCCACAGGGTTCTCTCCCGAGCACAACGGAGAAGAATCCAAAGATCCTGAGAAAGGATTGAGTAAGGGGGAGAAATCGGGTTCTCCTCGGTTTTAATCCAAAGTTTGAACAATTTGATTCTGCAATTTTCTTTTCTCTTCTTTTATTTTTTTGCTCTTATTTCCTGTTGTTATTTTGAATAATTGAATTTTGATCTTGTTTTTTTTTTAACTGTCAAACTTTGTTTCCCCCGTACTCTATATAAAAAAAAAAAAAAAATTCGCCCAGCCTAGGCGAGTTGGGCACTGCCCAACTCACCGGGTTGGTCGGCCGAACCAGCCAGCTCGGACGACAAGGGCTGTTCGGGATTTTAAAAATCCCGAGCCCAAAAAAAAAAAAAATGGAGAAAGGAATTGGAAAAAGGAAAAGAATAAGAAAAGAAAAAAAAAGGGGGGGGATGACTCATCATCCCTTTCCCCACCTTCTTCTTTCCTTCTTTCTTCTTTCTTTTCTTTTATCCCACCATTTTTCTTCTCCTTCCCTTTCTTTTCTTCAAAACCTAACCCCCGCCCCCAAATCCTTCATTCTAACCCGAATTCAAGATATAAGGTATGAATCTTTACCTATTTTTGATTTCTAACATGTTTGTAGACTTAGATTTTAGCTTAGGGTGATAATTTTTGAGATTTAAGGAAAACCTAAGTTTTGTTTTTTTTCCCTTTTCTCAAATTAATGTCTTGTTTGCTTCTAAATTCTTGATTTCCTTGCAATTTATGTTAACATGATGATTAATCTATAGTTTGGGTATGATTCCTATTATTAATTTGTGAATATTTGTAGAAATTGCTCGATTTGGGCAAAATCCCCATTTTAGCTCAAAGTTCAACTATTCAATTAGTTAGAAACTTGTCAAAAAAGTTGGGAATTACATTCTTCTTGTGTTGTAGTCATTGGATATCTCCAATTTGCATGAATTTTGTGAATTTCGGGTAAAACATTTAGGGACCAAATGCTTATGATTTAATCCCTAAATGGCTAAAGCTATGATTGTGCCTATGAATATGAATGATTTATTGAGGGTTTATGTTGAAGCTTGTAAATATTTTCTAACTCTCCCATTTTTGGTCTATTCCTCAGGAGATATGGGTCGGAAAGGAAAAGCTAAGATCGTCTTCGAGAACGAAGCCGAATCGGAGGTCGAGTTCGACGAGAACCTCCAAGCTAAGTATGATCCACCCTTTGGCCTTGTTGATGAACGTGAGGGTCTTTTGTATGATAGGTTTTCCAAACAAGACCTTGCTACACATATAATTGTCGATCAAACCTATTTGTCGAGTCTAGGTTTAAAGAAGGATTTCAATGAACTCCTCAAATTCCACGGCTGGCATAGACTAGCCACAACCCAGACTCCGGTTTATCACAATTTTACTATTGAATTCTTGACAACTTGGAAAAAGGAGCTGCCCTTAGGCGGTGGGAAGCATTCCTTTAGGCTAAACGGTAAATCTTACCGCATTGATGCCACCACACTAGCAGCCTTAATGGGGGTTTATAATCACCCAGAGGCAATCTCAGACTTTGAATTGCCTCTAACAAAAGATATAGCTTGGGAGCAACTCACAGGCATATCCAGCTTTAACTCCCAGACTGCTAGCCCGGGCACTCTCCGAGACCCGCTTCTCAATCTCGTCCACAAGTTTGTGGCCCATAACTTGTTGGGCAAAAACGAGAGTAATAAAGTCTCAAAGACGGAATTGCTCATATTATGGTGTGTGGCCAACCACAAACCCGTGGACACTCTCAAGGCCGTATTTGAAGGCTTCTCGAGCCAAACAAGTAGAAAACGTGGTTCCCTAGGTCTTGGGCATCTAGTTACCAACCTGCTCGAGAGCCAATTCAAGAACTTAGATAATCCCGAAATTGCTATTTATCCTACTCTGCTAAACTCCAAGTTTTTGGAGAAATCTACTTTTCAAGGAGTTTTTAACAGGAACACAACTGGAGGAGCAAGCTCCAGCGGAGGGGGAAGAAAAAGGGCACGAGTTCCACAACAGAGAAGGGATGAAGAACCTGAGGAAGAAGAACCTGCAACGACAGGAGACCAAAGGGAACACCAAGCGTCGGGGACGGAGGCCCAGTTCCAAGCCATCAACACCATGATGGCAGAAATGCGGGATCTTAACCTTCGGACTTTTAACACTGTTCAACAGATGGACCAACGGTTCACCAACTTTGAGCAGAATATGGACCGAAGGCTTTCGGGTCTTGAATACGTAGCGGCTGATTACTGCGAGCGCTACAACATGCCTTGGCCTTATCCCCCGGCCGATCAGTAAGTTGTCTTCTCCACCCTAACTTTTTACACTCATATTTCATGATCTATAATGCAATGTTGGAACTTATTGCATATTTTAAGTGTGAGGAGGAGGGGTAGACAAACTTACAAAAATTGTATAAATTTTTAAATTTTTGTTGCGTCGTGTCTAGTTTAGGTTTACGTTTTGGCGTTTTATTATGTTTTTGCATGTTTAGGACCTAAAACCGTGAACCTCCTTCGAATCTAAACTTCTTTATTTGTCTTTGAGGGCTGAGAACCGAATCTAAAATTGCATGACAACTAGTTTAGGTGTGGGACACAACTCTTGTATCTGTAAAAGCATGAGCTACAGTTGCATTTAGACCCTACTTTTGAAGAAATGCTAAAATCATTACTTAGGTAGATAACTTAAGAATTGAAGGCATGTAATATTAAACTTGAGTTTGGGGAAAACTAGTAAACACAAAATTGAAACCCAAAGAATTGTGAGTTGAATTTGAGCCTAAGAGCGAACATCAAAAAGCTCCTTTTCTTGACATTTTTGTGTGAATGCTTTGACTTGTGGAAGATTACAGATTTTGCACCTAATACTGTGTTAAACCTACATGCAATGATTTGAGATGATAAACGATGAATCAGCCTCATTAGAATTAACCTTTTCTTTACCTTGTTTTTCTTTTTCATCCACTCTAGGAAGCCCCTTTGAGCCGACATTTTTGTAGTTTGTAGATTTTTCTTTCGTTCTAACCCGTTTTTGCGAACCACAACTTGGTTCGCTACTTAACCCTTGTTTTTGCAAAGCTCAAATTGAGCCTTTGTTTTTCTCTAGCGCTTTATCGTTGTTTATGACATTATAGTAGCAAGCCAAAAGGCTAAGAAGTGAATGAGCATCACTATCCCAAAAGAAAAAAAAAAAAAAGAGAGAAGAAGAAAAACAGAAAAAGAAAAAGAAAAGAAAAGAGACGAACAAAAGGGAAGAACTCCATTCCCTAGTTCTTAGAAAAATAAAAAATGTCTCAAAGAAAACATCCCAAAAAGAAAACAATAAGGGACGAATAAAAAGCTCAAATCACTTCATATTTGCTAAAGCCATTTAAACTTTGTTGTTGTAGCGATAGAACACTTAACCTTTGTTGTACCTTTAACCCTCTAACCACATTACAACCCCAATTAGAGGCTGTTTTTGATATCATCGGAGTCATATAGCATAGTAGAGGAACTCGGATGAACGTTCAAAATCAACGTAATCCTAAGCAAGAATATAAGCCGAGAGTAAACACTTTAGCCACCAAAATTGTGTGAATGAGTGAACTACCTATGGTGAGGTGTTTTACTTAGCGATCCCCTCAAACTCGTTCAATTGAACATGTGTTCCTTTACTTAAAACTATGACCTATTGTAATTGAAATGCGGCTTTTGGATATCGTGTCTCTACTTTGTATTTCCGAATGCATGTAATTACAGATGCTCGAAATTGTGTCAAGCACCTAGTCAAACTGGGAAGTTTTCTAGATTGCTTGTGATGGCGGGTTTAGTTTTTTTAGTTTACTTGGGGACAAGTAAAGTTTTAAGTGCGAGGAGGTTTGATAGGGGTCAAAAACCCCTATCTTTGGGTACGGTTTTAGGACGGTTTTTAGGTTTATTTGGCTAATAAGCGAGCAATTCTCGTATTTAAATGCTTTTGTGTGAGTTAGTTAGAAATTGGAAGCATTCTATTTACTTTTCGTCGTTTAGGCTCGTTTTGTGATCAATTTAGGCAAATACGGCCGAAATAACACGCATGATAGAATTCCGTTATCTTTTGAAGCTAATTGGTCCGTCAAAAGTCGCACCAAACGAGGCGTTTGCTCAAAATAAGCGATTGACGGATCAATTCGGCTTTTGGACTAATGTTTTCTGGAGTTTTTATGCGTGTGCAGGTGTAAGTTCGGACGAAAAAGGGCTTGGAAGTCATCCGGTACGGATCGAGCGCGCTTCGGGCGAAAACGCTCAGCGAGCAGGGCCCCCCGGGCCATTTCTGCTCGCCGAGCAGGCATAGCCTGCTCGGCGAGCAGGCCACCAGGCGCCTGCTCGGCGAGCAGCCTTTCCTGCTCGGCGAGCAGACCTGCGGGAATTGGTCAAAAAGACCAATTCCGCCCCCACGAAGCCACGTTCGGCCCCACATCTTCCTACACCAACAAGGACACGAAATTAGGTCAAAACGAGACCCGAGACGCGTCTATAAATAGGATTTTTCAATTGTAAATTAAATATCTTTTGTTTTTGTAATTTTCTT
Source organism: Euphorbia lathyris (assembly GCF_963576675.1). NCBI lineage: Eukaryota > Viridiplantae > Streptophyta > Magnoliopsida > Malpighiales > Euphorbiaceae > Euphorbia > Euphorbia lathyris. The sequence continues at coordinate 72,989,079 of NC_088914.1, read as the reverse complement.
ATCTTCCACCTCGAGAAATCCTCTCCACCTCCTCCAAAAACCTTCAAACCTCCATTGAAGACGCCTCCGAAGCTCCATTCACCGAGGATTGCTCGAGCTCCATCCTTAAGTCCTAGGAAGACGCCTGCATTGGTTGACAGGTTCCCTGAAAGGGATTTTTCTTCTTTTATAACTTGTTTATCCTATGATACATGCTATGAATCTTAGGCTTATTGTAACTTCGTGACAATGTTCTCCATCTTTGATTAGTATAATAGTTTTGTTTCTTCAATTGTTTTAATGCTTTGAATCTTTGTCTTACGCTTTGTTTGATTGGTTTAACTCATTCGATAATCCCAAAATCAAGTTGGCACATATTGCGAGCTGAATCTGACCTAGTCAGTGCCTATAGGATTGACGACCCTATAGAAGATTAAGCCCAAATTACTGAGCCTTAGAGCTAGTTTCGGCCTTACAAGGGAATCACGAACTAGGAACTTTAGGAGGATAGGTCGGGTTAATCGCCTCGAACACAAGTGACTTAGATTTTAATTCAATTGTTTAAACAATCTATTTCCATTATCATCGTATCCCTCCATGATCCTTTAGATGATTGCATTGACAAAAGATCACTTAGGAGTAGTTTAACTTAATTAGGGGTAGAGTAATTTAGTTAGGGTTAGAATAACTTAGTCAGAATTAGATAATCTAGTTAGGATTAGTGCAAACCAACCTAGGAGTAGATTAAATAAACAAAACCAACTCAAACCCCTTAAGCCTAGATAACATCCGAGACTTAGTAATTCGGTACTTGCAGAAATAAATCCTGTGGACGATAACCTGGACTTAAACCCAGAAATTTATTACTTGATAACGACGGGGTACACTTATCCCTTAGTGAGTCTTCATCCCAACTTAGGTGGGGACGCATCAGAGGTCCATGCTTATATGGCCAAGTCTCCTGTGCCATAGCCAGGAATTTTCTTCCTTTGACACTAAGCATACAGTTTTTGAAAACTTCTTTTCTAAGTTCAGCATGAAGACATTATCAATGCGAGGGGCAGTTAAAATTAACTCATTTGTTTTACCCTCGGATATTTTACATCCAGTGTCATCAAATATAACTTTTTTCCCATTGTCACATAGCTGAGCTACGCTGAGTAAGTTATATTTGAGTCCGCTGACTAGGGAGACAGACTCAATAGTAGGATTACCACCAATGGTTCCAGACCCTACTATCTTACCCTTTTTTTTGTCTCCAAAACTTACGCTTCCTCCTCATTTACGCACAAATGTGATGAACCGAGTTTCATCACCAGTCATATGCCTCGAGCATGCGCTGTCAATATACCACATCTTTGACTTCTCAGCACATCTCAGGCTTACCTGCAATATAGCTAGTTGCTTTTAGGTACCCAATTCTTTTTGGGTCCTTGCTTGTTAGGTTCAACAGGTAAAGCATCATATTTTATTTTATGGCGACATACTTGGATAGTATGGCCATTCTTTCCACAGAAGTCACAGCTGACCTTCCGTTTAGGATGTCTCACTGACTGGTCAGCACCCCAGTGCTGAGCGTGCCAGCACACCTTTGTGGCATGTCCTTTCTTCCTACAGAAGTCACACTGGACATTCCGCTGAGGATTCCATCTCTGCTGACTAGTACTTCGGTACTCAGTGTTCAGAGGATTATTTCTTTTATTCTGAACCTTAAGTTGGTTCTGAATTGATGTGACGTCCTTCCTCAGTTTCTTAGAATCTGATTGGACCTCAGAGACAAACTTTTGCATAATTCCTATGTTACTATGCAAATCTGAGTTGTCCTGAAGAAGATATCGAAGGTCACTCAGTTTGACCTCCTCAACCTCGTCACATCGCCTGCTGAGTGCTCTAACCTTTTTATTACACTTTTTGACAAGTGTGTAGAGGTCACTCAGGGCATTAACCATTTCATTTCTGAGCAAGGGTAGTGATATTACCTCAGTTGAATGTTCCCGTCAGATGCAATGGAGGGGTCAACATGCTCAGAAACACATGGCTCAGCAAGTTTGTCAGCCATGAAACAAATCTTTGCTGACTCAGTGGCATCAGCTTCAGATGATGATGAATCATCACTATCACTCCAGGTTGCCACCATTGCCTTCTTTCCGTTCTTTCTTTCTTTCTTTCCTCAGCGAGGGACAGCTTGACTTGATATGGCCAGTTTGATGACATTCAAAGCATGTAATGGGCTTTGAGCTGTCCTTCTTGTACTTGCTGTCGCTGGAGTCAGCTTTGTACTTATCAAACTTCTTGTAAGGCTTCTTAGAATATTTGTCATTCTTTTTGAACAGACTTTTCATCTTTTTGGTAAACATAGCCATTTCTTCATCGTCTGTTGAGCTCCCATTAGTGGAGTCAGCTTTCATGACAAGAGACTTTTGCTTCTTGTCTTCAGACTTTTCCTTCACCTCGAAATTCTTCATCGAGATCTCATGGGTCAACAGTGAGCCAATGAGTTCATCATACTTATAGGTGGTTAAGTCTTGAGCTTCCTCAACATCGGTCTTCTTTGCTTGCCAGCTTTTAGGAAGACTCCTAAGAATCTTCTTGACTTGTTCTTCCTCAGTGAAGATCTTCCCAAGTCTCTTGAGCTCGTTGATGATATTTGTGAATCTTGCATTCATGTCTGAGATCCCTTCATCATCGTTCATTTCGAACAGCTCGTACAATCTCATATGCTGGTTCACCTTGGATTCTTTCACCTTGTTGGTTCCTTCGTAGGTGACCTCCAGCTTCTTCCAGATCTCCTGCGCTGACTCACAACCTGAAATCTTGTTGTATTCTGCAGCATCTAGCACACAGTGAATCATGTTTATAGCCGAAGCATGGTTTTGTAGCTTCTTGAGATCATCCTCTGTCCATTTTGGTCTCAGATTTGACAACTGTTTGGCCATCAATAGTTTCAACAGGAACAAATGGACCTTGGACTATAGATAGCCATGCGCTCATGTTTATTGCCTGAATGAAGTTCTTCATTCTATTCTTCCAAAAGGTATAGTTAGACCCGAAGAATAGAGGAGGCCGAGTTATGGACAGACCCTCAGGTAAAATCTGAGTTGTTAGATTTCCTGGGAGAAACCGAGTGCTGTTTTCAGCCATAGTGGGGATCAGCTTAAGGTAGTTAAACCTTGCACAGTGAGCTATTAGGCTCTGATACCACTTGTTGGTCCCTTATAACGTAACAAGTTAGTTCCAAGGGGGGGGGGGGATAGGAACTATTTAAAATTTTGGTACGTTAAGGCTGACTTCTTTTACAATGAAAAGGATTACACAGCGCGCTGAGTGAATTTAAGACACTAGCTTAGTCAACTTGTGACTAAGTCAGCTTCTTTCCTTGAGTCAGGAGATAACACTTGAGTCTATTCCTGAACTCAGATACTCAATGCACACAACTCAGCGTAACCTCTTTACTTAGTCAGTTTTCAAGCAAGCAAAATATATCAAAGGAGTTTAAAGGTTAGAAAGATATTACTCAGCAGATTTATCCAGGTTCGGCCTCTATGCCTACGTCCTGTCCCCGGAACACGTTCCGAGCTTTCGAATTCTCTACTGAGCTCTTTAAAGGTAGAGCACCAAACCTTTTACAACTAGAAGCTGAGTATAACAAGAGTACCTTCCTCTATACCTCTACTCACTCCTATTCTACCGCTGAGTACTATAACCGAGTACTCAACCTCTCCTTTCTATTCTTCTAGAAATGATAATGCGATTGTCCTAAACAACAATTGCTAAGACACTTTAGATGATTGGAAATCACTCTAGACTTTTACACAATGATATGAAAATTGGTGTAAGGTATTTGCTTTGCTTTTTCTCACAGAATCTTCGAGTATAAAATTGGTCAGCGTTTTGACAACTTGAAGTTCTGTCAAAATTGAAGCATATTGATGGCCTTTATATAGTGACACTTGAGGCACCTGGTCATTTCGAATTTCGAAATAACCGTTGGTGGGAAACGGCTTCCTGTCGTTGTCACTCTGGGCGTGCTCAGCGTCGTTGGCCAATAGAATCCTTGCATCTTCTGTCTTCGTCAGTCTTCAGCAGAATGTTTCGACATTTAAGGAAAAGTCCACTAGACAGCTTTCTGCGCCTTCTGATCTTTTCCCAAAGTAGAAGTACTTTGTCTGGAAGTTGAACATTCTCTGCCACTGTCCAGACTGCTTTGTCGTCCAACTCAGCAGCTTCATCTTGAAGCTTTTGCCACGAAGGCTTCTCGATCCTTCTCTCGCTGAGTCGTCGTTTTGGTTGATACGGCTTCGTTTTGAAGTTCTAAGCCGAATGATGTTGATGTGTTGACTTGGGCTTGACTTCCACTTTATGGGCCTTTGGGCTTTTTAATCTAAATGTCTTATACACAAATGAACTCAACATTGAACAAACACATTAGTGTAAATAAATCAAAGCATTATAAATTTAATGTGTTAGAATATTTTTATCACAACTTAAATAATTTTGTCAAATCAAAATCATGTGGAAAGGTGTTTCAACATGAGTTAGCTTGACGTTTATTCTTTCGAAATTAACTGAAAACAAAGAAAACACATCAAAATCACAAAACTTATTTTTATTTTGTTGTTTTATCAAAAATGCATTATTTTTGTAATTAAACTCACTTATTTAGCCCACAAATAGACCGTAATTCACGCTAAAAGATAGGGACAAAATGCCCCTATCAACCATCTCTGGTGCAGATTACATAACTGGAGTAATCGTTTTTTATCTCAAGTAGGGAAACAGGTTCTGCTAAAGTCGGTGTTGCAGGTTATCCCAACCTAATGCACGAGCCTATTCTTATTGCTTCTATCTTTATATGATGAATTGCAGAATATGATGAACTCCTTTTAGTGGGGTTCGACAGATGCTAAGAGACGTATCTATTAGGCATCTTGGGATAAATTATGTATAATTAAGGACCACGATAGAGTAGGCTTCCACCATCTTGAATCTTTTAAACTCGTTCTCTTCGAAAAAAAGCTTGCAATTTGATTTTTAACCCGAATGCTTTAGCTTGCAGGATCCTTAAAGCTAAATACTTCTAGGAAGGTAGTTTTTGGTCGGGTAAGATGGGCAGTAACCTGAGCCTAGTATAGCGAAGCATTCTAGAATCAAGGTCAGTTATAGAGAATGAGTGTATATGGAGAGTTTGAGATGGAATTGGTATTAACGTTTGGCACGATCCGTGGATATTGAATGATGGGAACTTTGAATCCTCCTTCCAAATACACAGTGGATATGAGGGACTCCGTGTTGCGGACTTAAAATCAGGAAGTGGCAATGGATGGTCTATAGAGACTCACCGTTCATTTTTCTGTTAGTAGGATATAAAAAAAAGATCCTAAAAATCCAGTTCGACTAGGCTCTATCTACAATCGGCATTATGGAATTTCGAAAAATGGGGCATCTGCACAGTTAGGCTACCACATTGCTTTTAATCAGTGGCTAAATCTAAGTGGGAGGGATGGTTCATAAACTATGCACTGAAATATGGAGCTTTAATGTCCCACTAAGGTTCATGTTTTTCTATAGAAAGCATGCACAACTCTGCTGCCAACTCGAGAGAACTTATTCTTAAAAAACATCCCAGTGAACAATAGATGTGTACTGTGCGATAGTGTGGGTGCGCATTGATAGGGGTCAGAACCCCTATTTCTATTAGGTGGTTTTTAGGGTAGTTTTAACTAGTTTTTGGCAAATAAACAAGTATTCCTTGCACTTTTATGCATTTATATATGTTATTCAGTTTTCGCACTTGTTTTAGTACTTTTTATAGTTTTTAGTCGTTTCTAAGTGTTTCTAGACGAAATAGCATCAAAACAGCACATACTTGAACTTCACCTTAGTTATTTTGGCTAATTGATCCACCAAAAGTCATACCAAAATGTGTTTTTACTCAAATCCGTAGAGTTATGGGTCAATTTAGCCTTTGGACTAATGATTTTTGGAGTTTGATACGTGTGTGCAGGCCAGACGTGGACAAATACGGCAGAAAATCGCGTCTCGGGGACCCCAGGAGTAGTTTGGCGAGCTGGGCAAAACCAGCCCACCGAGTTGGCCTTTATAGGCTAGCTCGACTTGTTGGCAATGACCAGCTCATCGAGCTGGCCTGCGGAAATCAGCTTTTAAGTTGATTTTACGAAGTTTGCGGGGAGAAATTTATCAATTTAACTTCGTAAAACGATGATTACGCGAAGTTTGCGAGGTATTTCGATAAATTTCTCCCGCAGACTCCGCGTAATCATCGTTTCGCGAAGTTAGAGCGTCACATTTCTCCTCGCAGACGTCGCAAAATCATCGTTTCGCTAAGTAAAATCATCCTCTTCCTTGCGCATTTATTTTCACATTGTTAGCAAATCCTCATTTCACGAAGCCAAATCTTCCTTTTTTTCTGACTAACACGATTAAATTTTTCTGAAGGTGGTTGAATACATAACATCCCGCAAGAATGCGATGTCCTCGGATGTAGATGAGATGACTTTCCTTCTGATACAGGGAGAAATTCCTATCAAGATTGGTCACATTCAACTTTAAAGTGATTAGTTAAGAGTTATTGTGCCAATCTTATTCTGTACCGTGAGACACATCCATCCCAAAAAGTCTGGACTTTCATTTCTCATCCCAAAAGGTATGGACTTCCAATACATGGAGAAATTTCCATCCAGATTCGTCACATTCACTTTAAAATGATTTGTTAGGAGTTTATTGTAGCAATCCTACTGTAAATTTTGATAATGTTATGATTTTCATGTTGTTATTGTGACAATTTTGTTGTAAAATTCGAAATGTTATGATTTTAATGTTGGAATCCCTTGTTGTTGTGCCTTTTTGTTGTTATATACAACTTCGCAAATTTTGTTAAAAACACGTCCAGATTTCGCATATGCTAATTAAAATCATCAACTAAACCAAACATTAGCTTCGCAGACTTCGCGAAATCATCAATGATTTCGCGAAGTCAAACGGGAGGGAGACAGTCGCACCGTAAAATTACAAACATATTGATGGTATTTTGGGAAAGTCACACAAACATAGTCTAGATATGTAGTGGGTTGAGTAAATGGATTAAATATGTAAATGAGTCTCCTATTTAATCCAATTTTGTAATTTTCCCTTTACAAAATTAAAAAAGTGATTGATTTTTACAAACATAAGTTAAGCACCTAGAGGCTTTTCATTTTTAAGTGAATACATGCGATGCCTAATTTTAATCACTTAATTTAAAATAATTAAGTATTTGATATTAATCTAATAATCATCCAAATAGAAAAAATATAATGTAATATGTGAAAATAAATCCAATAAATCAGAAAATATCAAGAATATATATATATATATATATATTTTATTTTTTTTTTGAAGGAGATCAAGAATTTAATTAAAGTAATAAAATAACAATCTTTTTGAAAATAAGAGAATGTTGTGTGGCTTGTGCATCACGACTAGTGAACTGTTAACAAGTGTGCTTCAATAACTTGTGGATATCTAAGTCAAATCTAGGATTCAAATGAAAACTTTATACCATATGATATGGTTTTTTCTTTTTAATAATGTTTCACCTATAAATTAATCCGGACCGATTTTATAATTAATTATATAATTTAGCCTAATTAATTGAAATAAAGTGATTATATATATAATTAATTAATTTTTTGTGCCCACAAAAATTAATTTTTGTTTATAAAAAAACAATAATAATTGATTTTTGGTTAATTAATGGGAGAATTACAAAACTAACACTTTTCAAGGGGTCGTTTACATTTCTAGCTCCTTTTAAAAAACTAACCAAAACTAACACATTTCAACAAGTAACTTCCAAATTTGCCCTCATTATTCCTAAACAGAACTTCATCTCTCTAACGTATCAAACGCTGCGATAGGAAGAGGAGGTAGAACGAGAAGCGACGGCGGCACACTCAAAGAGGTGGTGAAGTGAAAGGCGGCGATAGGAAGAGGAGGAGAAGTGAACGGCGAGGAGAAAGAAGGAGAAGCGAATGACGGCGATAGGAAGAGGAGGAGAAGAAGGCGAACAGCGAACGGAAGAGGAGGAAGAAGGTGACCATTTTTCCGGTAATCTCGTCCCAATATATATTGTTTCTCTTCCTTTTTCATGTTTTTCCTGATTGTGCGAACCCCAAAAACAGTGACATTGTTATCTGAAAATGCATTTTGGTTGGAATATTAGTTTCGGATTTTTCCCCGACAATGTCGATATCTGTAGATATTTGTCGATATTTGTAGATATCTGTAGATATTGTAGATATTTGTACATATCTGTAGATATTTGTAGATATCTACAAATATCTACAGTGTCGATATCTGATATCGATAGAAATTGACAGATATCGACACTGTCGGGGAAAAATGTCTGAAACTGATATTCCAACCAAAATGTATTTTCAGACAACAATGCCACTGTTTTTGGGGTTCGCACGATCAGTAAAAACATGAAAAATGAAGAGAAACAATATACATTGGGTTGTAGAGAAACAACATGCTAGATCTTAACGATGAATGGACTAAGCTTTAAATCTTTTCAATGAAACTAAAAACCAATGAAAAACTTATATGATTGTAGAAATTTTGTTGTATGAACTGTGAGTTGGATTGATTGTTGTGGTATTCGTAGTCGTTCTGTAGATTGTTCTGTTCTTTAGAGAGAGAGCGCGAGAAAGAGAGAGAGGAGGAAAGACAAAGACACACAGTTATGTTAAGGAAGAAGACGAGGGTAAACTTGGAAGTTACTTGTTGAAATGTGTTAGTTTTGGTTAGTTTTTTAAAAGGAGCTAGAAATGTAAACTAGCCCCTTGAAAAGTGTTAGTTTTGTAATTCTCCCTTAATTAATCTAATTAATCATAATCTAATCCCTCCCAAAAAAAATCATAATTTAATCAATTAATTTGAATTAGTTAATTAATTAGTTAATTGCAATTTTAGTTCTTTAAGTTTGTAATCTTTCAATTCCAACTTCATTTTCAAGCTCTTAACCATTTTTTTCGGCATCGTTTCTTTTAGTTAATCTTATTTCCGTAGATTTAATTGCAAATCTTTAAGGTTTTTCGTCCTTTTAGTTTTTCCACAATCTTTATTAGAAGTCAGGCTACTCTTTTGGAATTTTCATTACAAAATCTCTGGAACACTCGCACTCAATCCGAAAAATGAAGATTGTGGATATATGCTCGCTACACAAGCCGCTATGCATATATGCATGAAGCAAGCAAATATTGCAGGCTCGTTAGGCACCCTTTAAGTGGATCCTCTTCTAAATAAAGTTTCCTACATATACTAGAACTCGAACTTGAGATCTAACTTAAACGACTTGAGATCCTTAACGACTCAAGTAAATCTTAATTAATTGCGATTAGAGATGTTTATTTAATAATATGTATTCAACCTTATATTCCCAACACTTTTGAGCAATAAGGGGCCTTTTTCCTATAAAAAAAAATCCATGAAAAATCAAACCGAAGTTACTAATTTAATTAGTTCCAAATAATTGATTCCAATTAAAGCTTCTGCGTATTTTAGGACTTGAACTCGAGACCAAAGAACAAACTCCTTTATACCCAAACCTTCCTCGTGTTTTTTTTTTCTACAAACTATTTACTAGGTATCTATTCTTTAAGATTATTGGAGCTATTCTGAGACCATAAAAAGGATGGGCTTCTAACATGACATAATTAATTATAAAATTACAACTAAATCAGATTATCAGCTTTAATTCTGAATATGTTATTATTTTTTATATAATATATAATTTTGTACCCTAATTTAAAAATTCTAAACTTCAAGTCATAAATCTTAAACCCTAAACAATATATCTTAGACACTAAATTTATAAACTCTAATTCATAAAATATATTAAAAATAATGATTTAATTAGTTTTATATAATTTAAAATGATGACTTGACATATTTGTAGATAGTTTTTTAAAAGTGAATTTGTATCTAGTTTTTCCATTACAAAGGGATTCATCCGACTAATAAGCATAGGTGGTGAAAACAAAAGCCATTTCAAAACAAATTAGGAATTAATAAATTGATTTTTGCTCACCCTATGGACCGAAGCCCATTGCTCATTTTCCGTTTGTTTGCCAAGAAATATTATGCAGAAAAACATTTTGCTAATTTTTTTGGTGTTTCTTTATTTAGGAAAAAAAAGTAAACCGAAAATTTTAAGTTAGTCAACAAATTTTTTTTATAAAGAAGTGAATGGTAAAAAATTTCCTAAGACTTTGATACTCTAAGGCCATGTTTTTTATCACTTAATTTCAGTATTAGTACTTTCAGTTCAGTTCAGTTCGGTAACATTCAGTTTAGTAATTTATCATTACTTATTATAATTATAATTATTTATTATTTATTATTATTGTTAGAACCATTATTATTTTTTATAAGCTTTTTTATTTTAATTATTGCTATTTTTAAAGGATTATAATATTATTTCAGTTTCAGTAGAATTTCAGTAGCATACAGTTTAGTTCAGTTTACTTAATTTCAGTAAAAAAGAACATAGCCTACTACATTCATCCTTACCCTTTGACAACAATAGTCATCCACCACTTCTTCCAGTTTTTCAATGTTGTCGCCAAACGTTAAAAAATATTTTATTTTTCAACACAAAATTTTTCCTTATCCAATATATTTCAAAACACAATATTTTTCGATAAACAAATGGAAATTTAATCTCTACAAGTGCAACCAATTAAAATAACTTATTTGTGTTGATTTTACTTGTAATTGAAAATGATAGGGAACTCAATTTGATCGGTTCTAGTAACAACAAAGGTTTCACTACAAAGAGCCCATTCTCTCGTTTTGAGAGATTATTTCTTCCCCCTATCATTTGTTCATAGTGAAATTTGTAAGTTATTTGTTAAAAAAAATTGAAGATAGAAGACGGTGACTACGTATTTTGTGTAAATAAATTTGATTGTAAAGTTATTTTATTGGTTAATGTGAAAATAATTTTAGGGATTGACATAACATGTTATTAAGAAAATATTTATATGACGTGACAATCTATATGTCAAATGATGGATCACTTAAGGACACATTTAATTAAGACATTCAAAATAGATTTGATGTATTAAAAAAAAAATCGATTTAGGTTTAGTGTATCCAGGAACTTAATCAGTAAAACGTGGAATTGATTAGGTGATTAATAGCAATTAATATAAAAATTTATCATATCATTGGTACAACATTATTTTTATTTCGAACATTTTGATTTGATAATGCTAAAAATCGATTAATATATATATTGGCAAGCTCTAAAGTCAAATTACAATAGAAGTCAACTGGCGCTAATAAACAGGGCCTTTATGTGTACTGGGCCTGAATTTTCAATAAACAGGGCTTTCATGTGTACTAACTTTTCCTTACAACAAATTAAGATGGGTCAATTACATGAATATCATAATTAAGTACAAAATTACAACTATATCATATCACAAAACTTAGTTCTTAATATGTCGTTATTTTCTATATATTATGATTTTAAACATAATTTAAAAATTCCGGACTCCAATTCATAAATCATAAACCCTGAAATATATATTCTAGACTTCTAATTTATAAATTCTAATCCTTAAAATATATTAAAAATAATGATTTTACTAGTTTGACATAATCCAAAATTATGACTTAACATAGTTGTAAATAGTTTTTAAAAGATGAATTTCCGTGTAATTTTCCCAATTAAGGATGTGACCTTTTTATATGAAAATCACAGAGCTTTTTATATGAATATCATAATTAGTTATAAAATTACAACTAAATCATATTATCAAACTTAATTCTTAATATATTATTATTTATATAAAATGTATTTTTGCATCTTCATTTAAAAATTTTGAACCCCAATTCATAAATTCTAAATCTTGTACTATATATTCTAAACTCTAATTTATAAATTTTAATTTTTAAAATATATTAAACATAATAATTATACTAGTTTGGGTGTCTTCTCTGGTTACTTTGTTTTTGACAAAGTAAAGGTTACTTTGTTTTTTCCACCATTGGATGATGGTGGACTTTAACGGGTAAATTACATACATGGTGTATAACCTTTACCCTAAATCACATTTTGGTGTACAACCAAAATTTTGTCACACTAAACCGTACGAACTTCAAGTGACCTCCCACTAAAATGTACAACCGGTTTTTATGAACGGTCAACGCTAGTCAACTATGCCACATCAGCATTTTTCATTGTAAAATTAAAAAAGTGGGACCCACTTTTTATGGAATGACTAATATAACCTCATTCCTTATAAAAATTACTAAAATACCCCCATCTTCTTCCTTCAACCCCTCTCTCCCATTTTTCTCTCTATGTCTTCTCTCTCACTCCTCTCTCTACCATTTATCTCTCCTCTCTCTCTACGTCTTTTTTATCACTATCCGGCAAAGACCTCCATCTCCATCTTCTTCATCAACAATCCCAAAAATGGCAAAGCTCACAATCATCGTAGCCACTTTTCTCGCCGTCCTCTTTTTAGTAGATGCCTCCATCTACCGCACAACTGTCCTTGTCGACGAAATCGACGACGATGAAAATTCAAGCAACCAGCAAAGGTACCGAGAACAGTTCGTGCACCAGCAGAATCTCAACCGTTGTCAGGACTATTTCATGTGAGAGATTAGGGGCTAGAGCCGCCGTGCCAACGAAGATGACGCCATGGTCAGCCAACGAGACCCCTTCAGAGATTTCTGCCAACAAATTCAGCGGATGGACGCTCAGTGCAGGTGCGATGCTTTGACGATGGCGATTCGGCAGCAAAGTGGAACGGGACAGCTACAAGGTCATGAGAAGATGACGGCTATGAGGCTGGCCGAGGACTTGCCGTTCAGGTGCGGTGTGTTGCCCAGACGATGCCGATTCAGTTCACGTTATTTGGACTGAAGGGGATGGGATCTGGTGTATTGTGCGCACGATGTATGTAGCCAGAATAAGAATAAGAATAAAGAATAAAGATCACTGCTATATGTCCAGCTTTTAGTTTAGCGGAAGATGTGTAACAAGTGAGGAGTAATAATTTGGTAGCTTTAATTAGCTGCACATAATCGTGTGTGGTGTGATGATATTAGCAACATACCATCTTGGAAGAATTCGAGTGAGTTTCGGAAGAGGTCTTTGCCGGATAGTGATAAAAAAGACGTAGAGAGAGAAGAGTGAGAGAGAAATGGTAGAGAGAGGAGAGAGAGAAGACATAGAGAGAGAAATGGGAGAGAGGTTGAAGGAAGAAGATGATGGTATTTTAGTAATTTTTTATAAGGAATGAGGTTATATTAGTAATTCCATAAAAAGTTGGTTCCACCTTTTTAATTCTACAATGAAAAATGCTGATGTGGCATAGTTGACCAGCGTTGACCGGTCATAAAAATCGGCTATACACTTTAGTGAGAGGTCACTTGAAGTTCGTACGGTTTAGTGTGACAAAATTTTGGTTGTGAACCAAAGTGTGATTTGGGGTAAAGGTTGTACACCACATATGTAATTTACCCGGATTTTAATAAAGTAAATTCATCCAATGGTGGTAAAAACAAAGTAAGGCTTACTTTGTCAAAAACAAAGTAAGTATAGCCTAACCCGTCTAGTTGGATATAACTTAAAATTATGATTTAACATAATTGTAGATAAGTTTTCAAAACTGAATTTTCGTGTAAATTTTCCAAAATTACATTAGTTATAAAAATTACAATTACATCATATCACAAAACTTAATTTTAATTATGATATATATCACATAATAAATATATTTTTATATTCGAATTTATAAATTTTAAAATATATTAAAAATGATGATTTTTTTAATTTGGCACGATTCAAATAATAATTTGATATAAATTATAAATAATTTTTAAAAACGATAAATTTCTCTTTTTTAACTGAAAGAGAAATACGAAAATAAGTTTATTGTAAGTTTGATTGTTTTATTTTAGGGGTTAGCGTAAAGTTTAATGCCACGGAGACAATTTTAAGGATTGACGTCATATATTATTAGAAAAACTTTATATATATATATATAGGGAGGATGACTCTTGTGAGAACACTCCTCTTGCATGAGCATACTCCTTTATGGTGAGAACACTTAAAACTACGCTGTTTTGAGTATAAAAACTAAAAAAAATACAAATTACTGCTGGTGCTCTATAAGACACGCTACTTACCACTGAGACAGTAGATTCTCTTATGCATTATGTCACGCGCGCTGCTTAATATGTAATAAATGTGCCTAATAATTAATTTAATAGAAAAAAACCAAAGTGATGATGCAAGGAGTTGAACTATGCACATTGGTTTTTCCTAGACGCTGCTTACCGCTATGCTAGTAGCTTTTATTGTTTAATATTTGACGCATGCACTTATTAATATCGATTAAATGTGCATAATAATGAATTATTAATAGAAAAAAATCCAAGAACATGCTCCAATTTCTTATTTATTTAATTCCTCTATATTTTTGTAATTTATGTTTTAAAATGTTAAGGACGACGTTCTAAATAATGGTACATATGCTCTAAACTTTATAATTTGTGTTCTAAAAATTAAGTATAATATTTTAAAAAAATCAGTAGATATCTGGATCAATTTTGCATTTGTTCTATAATATAATTTATAACTCATGTTCAAAAAAACATAACGCATGTTCCTAAAAAACATAACGTATGTTCTAAACTTTATAGTTTGTGTTCCAAAAATTAAAATATATAATCTAACGTATGTTCTAAAAAATATATAATCTAACTCATAGTTCGTATTCTAAAAGTTAAAATATATGTTCTAACGTATGTTTTAAAAAATATATCATATGTCCCAAACTTTATAGTTTATGTTCTAAAAATTAAAACATGTGTTCTAAATTTCATGTTATAAGTTCTAAATATATCGTATGTTCTAAAAATATTAATATGAAATTTTATTAAAATATATAATATATTTTTTGTTTAAAAAATATAGGATTGGATTTTTTTTAGCATAAAAGGCACTTAATAATATATAAATAAAAGAATTGTATAATGAACAAACTAAAGTAAGTGTATTTTTATTTAAAAAATATAGTATTAGATTTTTTTGTAGCATCAGCAGCACTTAATAATATATAAATAAAAAAATTGTATAATAATCAAACTAAAGTAAGTATCCCAGTGGTAGTTGTGCGCGCGCTCCACTCTCCCTATGCCCTAGGTTCGAATCTCTCCTCATCCATTTTCTCATTTAACCTTTGATTAAAGGTGGTGCATGTTATTTACCAAAATGCCACTGCACCCCAACACCACCAAAACGACGTCGTTTAACCTTAATGTATAAAATGATGTAGGTTTAACTCTAATGTTTGGAAGTAAGATCAATTTTAGCATTGTGCTATGAAAAATTAGAAAAAATGGTATGATTGGTATTTAACTGTCACTTTAGACTAAAAAATATGTTAAAATGCTAAAACACTAAATTTGTTTTTTTTTTTTTTGGTAGAAAAGGAAAAGAAAAACGAATAACAACAAACTACCCAGGAATTAGCCTAGGGAAGCTAACCCCAATCCTATCTTCTAAGAGAAGATGAGAGATGAAACTAGGGGAAACAGGAAGGGTAGTAACGCCTAACGTCCCTTCATGGCCCGCCGCCGCCAAGCGATCAGCAACACGATTCTGCTCTCTAAAAATGTGTCTGAACTCTACGAACTCAAAGGAGGAGCAAAGCCTTATAATAGCTTTGATGAGGTTGCGACTGTTAAGACCCATAGAATGATTCTCAGAAATCATTTTGATTGCTTCCAAATTATCAGACTCCACAGAGAGCCTCTTAACACCCAGCCTTTTAGCAAGATTGATTCCAGTAAGAATAGCCCAGAGCTCCGCAGAAAAGGAAGAACCCAACCCTAAATTCTGGGAGAACCCAGAAAGCCAGACGCCCCCTACATCTCTAAGCACACCTCCAGCCGCAATCTTACCGTTACTGAGGCAGGAACCATCAGTATTCAGCTTCACAACCCCCTCTCTTGGCCTGCTCCATCCCACGAGATGGACATCACAACACTGAGAGGCTCTAGCAAGGGACTCTCCTTTGAAACTATCGATAATAGAGAAAAGTTTTTTCGAGAAGAAATCAGCTAAGTTTGTCATAAAAACAGTTTTATCTCCAAAAATCTCCTCGTTTCTCCATTTCCAAACTTGGTGACAGATAATAGCAAAGAAAATGTCACCATGCTCCATGTATGGAAGCAACTTTCCTCTAACACCATCAGAGAACCAGTCGACCTCAGAATGTGCCATGAAGGAAGAGAAAATATGGTGTGGGAGAATTTTCCTCCAAACCTCTTTACTATTAGAGCAATCTCTAAGAGCATGGCACAAAGTCTCAACATGGCCTCTGCATCTACTGCAAGCTCCAGAATCAGCCAAGTGCCTTCTGTGCCTATCCGAATTAGTAAGAAGCCTGTCCTTAACGCCCAGCCACAGGAAACTCCTAATACGGAAAGGAACTTTAAGGGTCCAAATCGACTTCCACACATCCGAGGGAGGATCAGATCTAAAGAGAGAGAAAGCTTCAAAGGCCGATTTGCAAGAATAAACTCCATTGTTAGTCAGCGCCCAACAGTGCCTATCCAAGTCTTCCTCTTGATTACTCACCTTCACTCCCCGCATTCTAAGGAGAGTCTCAAGGCTAAAGAAAGTATCAAACTTTGACCAGATCCAGTCCCCTTCCGAGTCAACCATATCGGCAATCCTCCAGTTGCGTATATCACTAGGCGGGGGGGAAGAACACACCTCAATTAACGGTTTATCCCCAATCCAGTTATCAAACCAGAAACTAATGGACTTACCATTCCCCACCTCCAGGCCAACTCCCAAGCAGAACTCATCAAACACAGCACTAAGTCCTTTCCAGAGGAAGGAACAATTAGCAACTCTCTCTTTCGGGCCCCCGAAGATTTTGTCTTTCCGATACTTACCACAAAGGAGGCGAACCCAAAGAGAGGAGGGGTTTTGCCACATACGCCAAAGGAGTTTCATTAATAAAACTTTATTATTGTCCTTTGCTTTCCTAATACCCAGACCCCCAGAATCTTTAGGCTGGCAAACCTCACTCCAAGGCACAAGATGGATCTTCCTGCCCTCCGCAGCTTCCCCCCACAGGAACCTACGGTTAATCTTGTCAAGATCATTAAGCACAGGATCCGGAAGCTTACAAGCCTGCATGATGTGATTGGGAGCAGCACAATTAACAGATTGAATTAACGTGAGGCGGCCAGCGAGAGACAGAGTCTTGGCTTTCCAAGTGGCACACTTCGAATTAGCTTTATCCAAAGTCTCTTTGAAGGAGCCTTTAGACACACGCTCACTATGGAGGGGAACGCCCAGATACTTCCCAAGAGAATCAGTAAGAGGAATACCTGAGAGATCACTTAATCTCTTACAGACTCTCTGATTCATATTCTTAGAGTACATCATCCTAGATTTCTGGATATTAAGCTTCTGCCCAGAGGCCGAACAAAAACAATCCAGAATATCCATAATGACTCTCAACTGCTCCTCATTACCCTCAAGAAAGATAAGGACATCATCTGCAAAGAATAAGTGAGTCACCTGGGGACAGAAGCTGTTGATCGCCACAGGGTGGAAACTCCCATTATCAATCGCATCCTGAATCAGGTGAGAGAGCCTCTCCATAGCAATAACAAAAAGGAAAGGGCTCATAGGATCCCCCTGACGGATTCCTCTGCCCGGGGAAAATTCCTCCGACATATCCCCATTGACCATGACTTGAAACACAGGAGAAGAAATACATACCTTAATTAAACTTCTCCAGCTGTCCGGGATTCTAGCTCTCTCAAGGCTCTCCATCAAGAAATCCCAATTAATTCGATCATAGGCCTTCTCTAAATCCAGCTTCAGAGCCACAATGCCTTTCCTCCCCTTCCTAATCTTCATCGTGTGGACCATCTCTTGGGCGATCACCACATTATCCATCATTTGTCTACCAGGCACAAAGCTACCCTGATTCTGACAAATGATCGCAGGAAGAATGCCACGGATTCTATTAGCCACAATCTTTGTAACAGTTTTGTAAAGAACATTACAAAGACTGATAGGTCTCATATGCAAAAAGGAAGAAGGCTTATCAATCTTAGGAATCAGAACCAGGAGGGTTCTATTAACCAGCTCAATATCCTTCGAACCACTGAACACCCCTAAGACAAAATTATAGATGCCTTCCTTCACTACATCCCAATGCTTATGGTAAAAGCCCGCCGGAAGACCATCAATCCCAGGAGCTTTAGAAGCCCCAATGCTGAAGATATCTTGGTCAATCTCTTTTCGGGAAATAGGTTGAAAGGCCTCCTGACTACAATCCTCACTGATTAAAGGAAATGTAGCAATAGAGTGAGCCCTCTCCAAAAGAACAGGTTCCTCTTTGAACAGCTCTCTGTAGAAATCCAGGGCTAAGTTCCGAATAACCTCATCTTCATAAACCCAATCACCATTAGAATCCTTAATGGCCTCAATTCTATTTCTCTGCCTTCTGATCAGGGTAGAGAGATGGAAGTATTTGGTATTACGATCCCCATCTCTAATCCAGGACTTCCGAGACTTCTGGAACCAAAGGAACTCCTCCTGCCTAAGCACAGCCTCCAGCTCCTTCTGAAGGGTTCTGAGGAGGCCCTCAAGGCTATGATCAAACCTCCCCTCCAACCTGCGTTGAATGCCCTCCATCCTCTTTAATAACTTGTTCTTCCTTCTGATAATATGCCCAAACACATTCCTATTCCACCCCTGCACCTTATTCCTGAACCCTTCAGCAGCTTGCAGTACATACGAATGAGGTCTCCAACTCTCATGAACGAACTCTTTAAACTTAGGATGGGACTCCCAAGCCAACTGATACCGGAACGGTCTCTTACCCCTAGGATGCTTACCTCTCAAAAGTCTAAACAAAATAGGACAATGATCCGAATGACGGAACGGGAGGTTCAACACAGAGCACTCGGGGAAGGAAGTTAGAGCTAAAACATTAGCGTAGACTTTGTCCAATCGAACAAAAGTATTATTACGCTTCCAAGTGAATTTATGACCAGAAGCCCCCAGATCGGAAAGCCCACATAAATCCATACTATTCTTGTGATGCAGACAGCGATTAACATAATGATTGGATCCCCCTCTCTGATCACTCATAAAGGCGATATCATTGAAGTCACCCGCCACAAACCAGGGCTCCGAAATGCTGACACTCATAGAATAGAGAACCTCCCAGAGCCGTTTTCGATTAGACAAGATAGGGTCAGCATACACAAGGGTAATAAAAAAGGAAGTATTGCCGGAAATACTCACTTTACAATGAATGAACTGCTTATCCATGCTAAGAATATCAAAATGAATCCGATCTGGCCTCCAAAAAAGCCAAATCCCCCCAGCCCGGCCAGTTGCCTTCGATCTAACACAGTGCCAGTTCTTAAACTTCTTAACCACCTCATCTGCTTTCTCACCACTAATCTTAGTTTCCAAAAGAGCAAAACAAGATGGATTAAACTGCTTAATAAGACCATTAATATGGATACGGGTAGCCTTGCTAGCCGCACCCCTAACATTCCAAAATAACAAATCCATAGAAAGGAGGACAACTGACCACACCCCTACCCTAAGCTAGGTATTTACTAGGGGCTCCTGAGAGCCTTACCGAGGTACCCCCGGGCCCCCTCTTATCTGGAAACGCCAAAGTGTTAAGGCCACTTTTTTGTTTTCCTTTAAGCTTTTTCATATTAGTTTTGTTAACTCCCATAGATTTCCCAATCCCAGGATCAATACCAGGAACAGGAATACTAACCTCATTTGAATTCTTCATCCTTCTAGCTGCAAGGGTCAGGGTCCCCCCCTGGGCTTCATCCTTAGAGACAAAAAGTGGGTTCACAGATTCAACCACCTTCTCGACTGGATCTACAGACTCTAATCCTGGAATACTCTCATCCATATGATTCTCATCTTGGTCTGACTCTTGAACTTCCTCAATCATCAGGGCCCCAAATCTGGACCCAGGCAAGGCTACTGAAGAAACCCCAGCCTCCTTTCTATCTTTGAGGACATGCTTCTCCTTGACATTTGGAATAACAGTAGCTTTAGGAGAAAGGGACTTAGAATTTGTGTTGATATCAGGAGGACGATTATGAACCACTGCAGGTTGATTCCTACGTCTAGCGGGCCTCTTTGCCACCATCCAGGGACCAAAGTTCCCTTCATACCCCTGGTTCCCTCCAGTAATCCGCACACTACTCTCAACCCTCTCTATAACAACCCTCTCCCTTTTAGGGCAACCCTCCTGAGAATGACCATACATGCCACAATCATAACAGATGTTATGTAAACCTTCATACTCAATAAAGAACACTTTATCCTGAACACAGAACTTAGAAAGTAAAGGTTTAGCCAGATCAACATCTATACATACCCTAGCAAACTTACCCCTAATGGCCCCAATTGTAGTCTTGTCCACATGGTGGACCTTACCAACCAAACCTCCTATTTTACTCAGAAAGTTTTCACTGTAGTACTCAATGGGAAGGCCCGGGAATCTTACCCAAGTCAAGATCCTGTTAACCGAACAGTCGTGAGGATTAAAATTAGGAACCCAAGGCCTTAAGGCCAAAACATGATTGGAAATGATATATGGGCCTCCCTTGATAACCGAATTATAATCCTCAACCCTAGTAAATTTAATGACATAGTAGTCATTTTCCAGGTCAGTAATACTGACTTTACCTTTCCTTGCCCACTGCGCTTGTATTCTTTGGGCAAAATAGTTAAAACTAATTCGCTTACCCAGGACAGTAACAATCAAAGACACCTTCCACTTCTCTCTAAGCTCACGCTTCTCTGCAGCGGAAAGTCTAATGACCGGACAGAGAGGATCCTCCTGGCCATTATCTTCCTCATCAGAATCCGAGAACATATCATCAGAATCTCCCACCATTAAAACTTCCTCTAAAACCGGCTCTTCCTCAGCCACCCCCATGACCGTGTCCTTCCAAGAGTTTTTACCAATCTCGCTCATCTGAACCCTAGGTCTGGGGGAGACCGTCTTCCCATGAGCTACTCCTACAACACCCACCCTTCCCGAATTATTAGAAACATCCAGACCCGAGGCAGCCTGCCTCCCCGTCGTAGCCCCTGCCTGCCCCTCACAGCCCGGAGGAGAGGATCCCGCGCAAGGCACTGCGCCGACAGCCCCAGCCCACTGCCCGACCGAGGAGCCGGCAGCGCCTGGGCAGTGCCCGGCACTATCGGCGCATAGCCCTGCGCCAGGCACCCCCGGCCCCACTTCTCCCCTCGAGATTGGGGGAGCCTTACCCCCGGCATCAGAAAACCCAGCCGCCCGTATCTCCCATTGATCCGCACCCAGCCGCGACAACCTTGTCGAATCTGCCGCCTGTGGATCGCAAAGATCCGTCCCCAGCCGCACGGGCGGCGCCCGCGAGAACCCTGCCGACGCACCATCCATGCCCACGAGATCCCTACCGACGCCCCTGGATTCCCCTGCCTCCACCCCGCCAAGCGCCCCGCCCCGATCTACACCAGGTGCACGCTCGCCGCCAACAAAACTTGCCTCACCCTTCTCGCCCCAAACCACCAGGCCACCGCCCCCTTCCTTGCCGCAAATCCCCTCCAGATCCGACCCCCCCTCGCCGGCCACAGCCCCCCTCTCCCTAGATCTATCCCTAACACGCTTTACCATGAACCCTAGCCGAGAGAGAGAGAGAGAGAGAGGAGATAGATCTAAAAGAGAGAAAAGGATCTAAAAGAGAGAAAAAGATATAAAAGAGAGAAATAGATCTGAGAGAGAGAGGATAGATCTAAAAGAGAGAAAAAAGATCTAAAAGAGAGAAATAGATCTGAGAGAGAGAAGATAGATCTCAAAATTCTCCATCTTCATAAAAATTCTTCACCATGACAACAGATCTGAGAGAGAGAAGCCAGATCTGAAAAAGAGAAGATAGATCTAAAAGAGAGAGAAAGATCTAAAAGAGAAGAGATAGATCTCAAAACTCTCAATAATGTTTGATTTCTTTTCCTCAATAACCATGTTACACTAAATTTGTTACATATAAGTTAATCACAATTTTTTTGTCAAACTGTCTAAAATATTTACTGTGTTATTAATATAGTTACAAAAAAACCAATAAAAATGTACGAAACTGTTTCAATTTATCGACAAACTTATTTAGAATGATAGTTAAATAACAATGGAACCAGTATTTTCAAATTTTCAATAGTGCAAGGCGAAAATTGATCTTACTTGAAAACGTTAGATTTAAATTTGTTTCCCACTTTAGGAGTAACTCTACATTTCGCTTAAAACGTTATGGTTAAATTTGGCCTTTATTCCATTAAAAATTAATAGATTAAGTGCATAATGTATCAATTTAGATGATCATCGGTTTAATAATTAAAATTTAATTGATTAGGGAGTTAAAAATGGGGTTTCCAATTAATTAATGAATAATGTAACACAATTAATTCCATTTTCTTAATTAATTAATTAGAATACTAGGTTGGTGATTGCTGGAATAATTGAGACATCTTATCTGCAGTCCAACTTATAACAATCATGACTTATAAAAAAAAAAAAAACTTATAACAATCATGTCAATGTCAATGTGTATCTCATCTCAAAGATTTTCTTGGCCTACTAATTAGCAGTTCATTAATAAATGTGTGTATTTAGTTTATGTTAAACGTGTATCTATTAAGCCCCTATTTATCAAGTAAATTACTATATCCAGCCTTGAATTCCCACCCCTAATCCGTGAAAAGACCGAAATACCCTTTAGACAACTTTTAGAATTTTCAAATCCTCTCAAACAACCTAAACTTTCTTTAATCTAATTCGGACTAATTTATCAACGAAAACATGGATCCGGACTAATTTATCAACGAAAGGGACCTATGATACGTATTCCCATTTGATTTTGATGTTTTTTGGACGTTTTTTGCATCGGATTTTTTTGTTATTCGAAATCAGAATTGAGACATAGGGACGTGTGGAGATCACGCCGCACCACAAGTGACGGCGTGATAGCTACACGCCTCACCATAGGCGACGACGTGATATTCATACGCCGTCACCTGTGGTGCGGCGTGATGTTCATACGCCCCCACAATGGTGATGACGTGATGCCCATACGCCCGTGTGGCGTATGGGCAATTATTTATTTACTTTTTTTAATTTAGTTAAATTTAATTAACTTTTTATAATTTTTAGTTTGTTTAATTTAGTTTAACTAAATTTTTATGTTGTAAATTTTAGTTAAGTTTAGTTGTTGTAAATTTTATTTTGTTTAATTTAGTTTAACTAAATCTTTATTTTGTTAATTTTAGTTAAATTTTTATTTTGTTAGTTCAGGTATTTACGGGTTTAATTCAATAGCGGACTAATTTTTTTATGGGTTTAATTCAACAACGGACTAATTTTTTTTTACGTAACAGGTATTTACGGGTTTAATTCAATAGCGGACTAATTTATTTTGTCCTCCCGACACACGGACGTGTGGCTATCACGCCCCACCCGTGAGGTCGGGCGTGTGGCTATCACGCCTCACCGTGTGGTCGGGCGTGATAGCTACACGCCTCACCGTGTGGTCGGGTGTGATAGCCACACGCCCCACCACAAGGTGAGGTGTGGGGCTATCACGCCCAACCACACGGTGAGGCGTAATAGCCACACGTCCGCGTGTCGAGATGGCAAAAAAATAGCCTTTTTCCACCTTTAACCCATGAAAGGGCATTTTTGTCCTTTCATGGGGCTAGGGGTGGGAATTTGAGGCTAGGTATAACAACACCCTTTATCAAATAGGGGTTAGCTGATGGGTAAATTACACCCATGGCCACTGAACTTTACCCATTTTCACATTATGGCCATTGAATTTCATTTCTTTCCGTTATGACCACTGAACTTTACACTTTTTAACATCGGTGGCCACTCAAATTTAACTAACTTCTCAAAATGACCGTTAACAATCATTAACGACCTCAAAATGAAAATATTCAAGAATTAAAGTTGTTCAGAACGACATTTACCATGAAACCACATTTTATATTTTCGAAAATCACATTTTTAGAGCTTTCTCTCTCTAAAAATTCATTTTCTCTCTCCTAACCAAACAACACCCAAATAACCTCAAAACGAAAATTTTCAAGAATTAAAGTTCCTTAGAATATCATTAACGCTTTGGATTTTTTACTTTTAGCCGTCAACGGTCGTTTTGAGACATTAAGTGGCCACCGGTGTTAAAAAGTGTAAAGTTCAATGGCCATACCGAGAAGAAATGAAGTTCAGTGACCATAATGTGAAAATGGGTAAAGTTCAGTGGCCATGGGTGTAATTTACCCGTTAGCTGATTACTTTTTTAGCAGTTTACGGTTAGTTGATTACTTTTTTAGTTAGATGATTTGACAAGCTGATGGTGTAAATTTATTTGGTAACACTATGCCATTTTCCCTTTCACATGACACAAGATACATGACAGACTTTTGTTTTCGTATCATCTGAATATTTTTTGTGACAATATTTTAACTGTATGTCATCTGAAGGCAAAATAAAAAATGCGTTCGATTCTTATATGACATTACGATTACAGAATCCCGTTATCCAAAGAAAACGCGCGTTTTCGTTAAATTTGATGCGCTTAACATATGACGCCTCTAATAAATGAATGTCATTGTATGCCGAAAACAAAAAAGCGGTAAATGAAATTTCACTTATGCGGCCATACCAAATTTTAGGCGCTCTATTGTTTGACTGAAATTTCAGCTGATATATAAACCCTCTCTCTAATCCCAAACCCCAGTTTAGGTTACGCAAGAGCTTCATCCCTCTCCCTCTCATCCCTCTCTATCTCCATGGTTGATTTGAACATGCAATCACTGGGTGAGCTCGAAACACGGTACTGGTAAGTCATATTTTCTTCGTTCCTAGATGTATTAGAGTATCATTGTTCCTTACTCTATCTTTTTCTCATCCGGTTTACTTTTGTGTATGTCGATTTCAGCAGCTGGAATAAGGATCTTGTGATTTTCAGACCTATCGTTGAAAGGTTTAGATCTCTCGCTTAGCTACACTGATTTTATTGTATTCAAATTCACTGCTGAAAAGCTTGGGTCTTTATCTTTTTTAACCTAGGGCAATACAATGCTTGATGTTGAAGATGGTATGAACTCATCTGATTCCTTTTTATTTGAACATAATATTTGCAGGGATAGTAAGAATGCTTCAGTACATGGGAAGGCTGACTGAAGAGATTGTCAATCGGTTCATGCCTTTAGCATATAGGAAGATTTCTTTAACTTAATGAATATATATTAATGTTATGTTGGTTTGAACTGATTGGTCATGCCTTTAGAAGTGATTGAGTATGTTTGATGTACTGTTTAGGAACCTAGAACTCATTGATTTAGGAAACTACCCTGATTTAGTATATATATTGTTATGTGGGTTTGAACTGAACGATTACATATATGTATGATGTTGTGGGTGATGATGAAATGATTGGTATGAACTGATTGGTTAGATATAACTGTTTAGGAAGCTAGGACTCATAGAGTTTATGTATGAATGATCATTAAGCATGTGGATGATTAGGCATACTCTAAAGCTTTGAATGTTCATTGTGATTGACAATACTCTTACACCTATGAGTTATACTGTCACGTCCGTGTCTAAATTTCTAGAATTTATATCTTGATAGTAATATATATGATAATGATTAGGTGTGTGATTTTTATTTGGTGCTATAGGAAAAAATTAGAGTTAATTTGATGGTTTTAGGTGTAAATTAAAAGTTTAAGGTAATATTTAAAAAATTATATAAAGATGGAGGATCAAACCAGATATTGTCCAGATTTGGATATATATCCAAACTTTGAAGAGGTGATGGGCAAAGATCACCATTTTCTTTTCTTTACTTTCATGTTTTCTTTTCTTCGCCGTTCTTCGACCGTTTCTCCACCGTTTTTTTGATTTACGGAGTTTCGACTATCCGAATCACTTGAAATTTAAAACATAGCATCTTTATGTATAGATCTAAGTCCTAACTAAAGATGTTTTGAGTTTCGGAAGTGTTTGGAGGGGAAACGTCTTGGACGGAATTTAGATGAGAATCGATTGGGTGTATTGTCTTCCATTAGTGATCAAGGCAAGTAACTATCATCTATATTTTAAGTTTTATGTATATAGATATATATATTATCAAAGAATTTTCAAAAATTGATATTTTAGGGTTTATACAGGTATTTTGTAAATTGGATTTTTCACGATTTTGCTTTTATTGTGAAATTATGGTTCAAATGAAGCTATTGACTATGCTTCTATGTGAATTTCAGATTTTACTTGATTATGTTGATTTAAGGCTTAATTTGGTTGATTTACATATATACATATATGTTTTTGGTTTCAATGTATATATATATATATATTGAACAAAATGAATTTGATGATTTCTTACGAATTGTTTTTGGATTGAGAAATCTGTTGCGGTTATTGTTGTTATTATTTTGGGTTGAAGTCCAAATATGATTTTTATGATACAAAAGGGCTAATTGAAGCCAAATGATTTATGATTATGAAACAGTTTGGAATTTGATTGTGAAAGAAAATTTGAGCACGTTATGATTTTATGATTTTATATCCATCGAGAGTTATCCGGATCTCCGGATCGGTGGTTTTATATTTGAAGACCATGTTCAGTGAGGGACATGGCCTGTGTACACAGTCTGAAGACATATTGGGTATGGCAGCGAAGTGTTGGGTAAGACCATATAGGATAGGCAATGTTAAGAGACGTCTCGACTATATATGTGGTTATGGATTGATACTTGAGGGGAGAAACTCGAGGATGGATACAATGTTTTAAGTTCATTTGGATTATGTTTTCGGTTATAATTGATTTTGATATAAGGTTTTACGTTTGATTGATTACGAGTTGGTTTGAAAAGAACATTTATTTGATTACAAGTTGGTTTGATGAAACGTTTATTTGTTTGATTCGTTTTGATAAGATGCATTATATATATAAAGTTATATGAACTTAAGTTTTGAGTATATTTTATAAGGTTTGATTAAATCCCTTTATAAATGTATATATGTAGCTATGTTAAGTAAAGTTGGTTTTTATAGTTGATAATTTCTTACTGAGATTTTTGTCTCACGTTTTTAAATGTTTTAATGTTTTTAGGTGAGAAAGTACAAGATATAGAGAAGGTTACCGACCGATTAGGCGAGTTTTGGAAGTTGGCTGCTTATTGTTAGAATTATGGTTAGAACTTTGGTATTGCAATTGTAATATAATGATATTTGGATAAATTGGAGACTCCTAAGTATTGATTATGATCTTTCTATTTCACGCCCGATGCCGATTGAGGTCGTTTAGGGTCGGGTGTGACATATACTGCTAGAAGTGATTGAGTATATGTATGTGTATGAAACATGTTTATGGTTGATGTTCTGTTGATGTTTATGTTTGATGTTCTGTATGAGTATGTGTACGATTGTTCATTTGGGCATGTAGCTTATTAGTTACATGTATGATGTTGTTGTGATTGGCCATACTCTTATGCTATGAATGTTCGTTGAGTGAAATAATGTTTATGCCTACTTGTTATAGCATGTTCACTTGAATATACATATGTCTACTTGAATAAGTTGTCTACTTGTTATAGCATGTTAAGTATACTCTTAAAACTGAAAATGTTATGAACTCAACTGACTCATTTTTATTTGAACATGAGTTATGCTGATAAGTAAGGATTCTGAATGCAATTCATTTACAATATACCTTAATCATGCATCAAGTATTAGAGTAACATTGTAAAAGGGTCATTGAGCATGTATGAAGCATGTATTAAAGGGTAAATTTAGGCTAATTGCATGTACTGATATGGCTTGCAAATGATAAGATATATTTTGATTAGATAGAATATACATATACATACGAACTGAATAACAAGCTCTACGTAAAGGGTTATGTATGTGCATTGGCCATACTCTTACTATGTTCCTTTCCACTCGGTTTGATATCGTAACAACAACATTAAACATGGCGATAGGTTTATGATGCATTCAGCACAAACAGAGTCTCTTGTGGTGTCAGCATCATAAACCTCATTACCAAGTTCAGAGTACAACGAGTACAACCCAAGTGGAAGAAGCATCGTAAAAGGGTCAGTTTAGTCTACTTGCACATACATATGAACCGAATAGCAAAGCTCTACGTTATATTACAAAAGGGGGGATGAGTGTTGCCTTTCGGTTGTAATTGACGGTCCAAAGCTCCTTAGCTATTTTGACTAGTGAAAGGAAATTTGGAATTGGAATGAGAACCACGTTTGGAGCTCACATTGCCTTTCGATTCTCCTTTCACTTAGTCAGGACAGCTTAGGAGATTTGAACACCCTCATATTCAGTACAAACAGAGTCCCTTGTGGTGTCAGCATCATAACCAAAGCTCTATGTTATATTACAAAAGGGGGGGGGATGAGTGTTGCCTTTCGGTTGTAATTGACGGTCTAAAGCTCCTTAGCAGTTTTGACTAGTGAAAGGAAATTTGGAATTAGAATGAGAACCACATTTGGAGCTCACATTGCCTTTCGATTCTCCTTTCACTTAGCCAAGACAGCTTATGAGATTTGAACACCCTCATATTCAGCACAAATAGAGTCCCTTGTGGTGACAGCATCATAACCCTCATTACCAAGTTCAGAGTACAACGAGTACAACCCAAGTGGAAGGAGCATTATAAAAGGGTCAGTTTAGTCTACTTGCACAAACATACGAACTGAATAGCAAAGCTCTACATTATATTACAAAGGGGGGGGGGATGAGTGTTGCCTTTCGGTTGGAATTAAAGGTCCAAATCTCCTTAACTATTTTGAGTGGAGAAAGGAAATTTCGAACTGGAATGAGAACCACATTTGGAGCTGGCATTGCCTTTTGATTCTCCTTTTCCTCACTCAAGATAGTTTAGGAGATTTGGACACCCTCATATCCACTTTGCATACTCCTCAGTCCATATCCGGGCGAGCCTCTCATACTCTTCCCTGTTACTGCGGTATTGCTCAGCAACTGCTTCTTGCCCAGGATATGGCTCCTCACTGTAGGGCTGTAGAAGTAGATCATATAGGTGCCACAAATGTCACACCCGACCCTAAATGACCTCAATCGGCATCGGGCGTGAAATAGAAAAAGGAAGAAAAAGAAAAGAAAAGATATACATCACCGCACCACCTGGATTTGAGATATATATATATCTCAAATTTAACAAATATCACGTTTGGTCCTCCATCTTTATATAATCTTTTAAAAATTATTTCAAACTTTTAATTTACACATAAACCCATCAAATTGACCTCAAACTTTTCCTATAACACCGAATAAAAATCACACACCTAATAATTATAATATATATTACTATCAAGGTATAAATTCTAGAAATTTAGACACGGACGTGACAATTCTCCCCACCTTAAAAAATTTCATCCACGAAATTCATAGTCTCTAATCTATTTTAATTTCCTTCCGAAACCATTTTCAAGATTACGAAGTTATTTCAAATTATCAAGATTCCTCATAATCATCATAAGACCACAAATTCTAATATATCATTCCATAACTTGTTAAACTCCTATCATAATCTCCAATTTATAATCAACCTCCAAAACAATTAATTGAAATCTCCACATTTTTGGTTTCTTAATCATATATATATATTAACTTCAAAACTCATCATATCATTTCAAAGTATCCTAACCTTACTTCACATCTGAGATACATATATTTTTCAACTAACTATTAAACTCTCAAATATCAATTCCAAGTCACACTAAGGAGACAAATCAAAAGAAAAACCAAATTCTGGTTTAAAGCTAAAATGACCTACATATTCCATTTATAGCCTAACTTCTTCATACGGAGACGATTCAGAAACCCCTGGAAACGTAAGATAAAAATAAAGAACTTTCATTTAGGACTCAATGACAGATTCGGTCAATATCTGGTCTAAAAATACATCACAAGATTCAGGTACGAATCTGATTTTCCAGCAGCACCTATATAGACAACTCTCTATATCTCAAGCTCAATGTTATGACTTACTCATAACCCATATCACCAAATATCAAATAATTTACTATTTTTCATACACCTAAATATTGCTAACCATCAAATCTCATGTCTACCCCTCATTAGCTAGCTACTCAATCCTCAAAAATTTTCAAATTATTTCTTAGCTTTCACCAAAACTGTCACACCCGACCCTAAATGACCTCAATCGGCATCGGGCGTGAAATAGAAAAAAAATCACAATCAACACTTAGGAGTCTCCAATTTAACTAAATATCATTATATTACAATTGCAATACCAAAGTTCTAACCATAATTCTAACAATAAGCAGCCAACTTCCAAAACTCGCATAAACGGTCGGTAACCTTCTCTATATCCTGTACTTTCTCACATAAAAACATTAAAACATTTAAAAACGTGAGACAAAAATCTCAGTAAGAAACTATCAGCTATAAAAACCAACTTTAGGTCCGAAGAATTTAACCTAGAGCTCTGTTACCAAACTGTCACACCCGACCCTAAATGACC
Organism: Euphorbia lathyris; assembly: GCF_963576675.1. Taxonomy (NCBI): domain Eukaryota; kingdom Viridiplantae; phylum Streptophyta; class Magnoliopsida; order Malpighiales; family Euphorbiaceae; genus Euphorbia; species Euphorbia lathyris. The sequence goes on along the minus strand of NC_088914.1, from coordinate 72,958,431 downwards.
CCAATCGGCATCGGGCGTGAAATAGAAAAAGAAAGAAAAAGAAAAGAAAAGATATACATCACCGCACCACCTGGATTTGAGATATATATATATATATATATATATATATATATATATCAAATTTGACAAATATCACGTTTGGTCCTCCATCTTTATATAATCTTTTAAAAATTATTCCAAACTTTTAATTTACACATCAAATTAACCCCAAACTTTTCCTATAACACCGAATAAAAATCACACACCTAATAATTATAATATATATTACTATCAAGGTATAAATTCTAGAAATTTAGACACGGACGTGACAACAAACACTACAAAATGCATAGAATAATTAGATAAAAAATATGATGTTGTATATTTATCAAATGACATAGATAAATGGTTGCATTATACCGTGGCAATGGATAAGTGATGGGTATTAAGGATACAGGGAAGACGAATCAACCCCTGAGGAGCCACGTTAGGATGATATATCCTATTCTAGAAGCGAAACTGAGAATAAGAGGAGAGATTTATTAGTGTATGTTTCATGTAGGTGATTATATTTTACTGATCTGAGTTAATATTTACTCTTGCAGAACTGTTTGGGAAATCCGGAGGGTAGCTGATTCTGATTTCAAATACACCCCTTTCATATGGGGTGTATTGGGAGCTTTTCATTCTGATCGACCATTTGAAGAAGTTACCATTGAGAGGACCTGTACGTTATCATCCAAGAAGAATCATTAAAAATACACAGAAGAAACCAGGAAGAGTTACAGAACAACTATGGATTGACATTACGTACCATCGATGGCCAGAAGCCACTCTAGGTTCTCCATGTACAATTTCTCAAAGTCAGCAATTATCTCTTATGGAGTTTCAACAAGGGGATCCATTGTTACTGCGTAAGTTTTCTGGTTGTTGAAGGTATGGATTCTGAACGATTATGATACATATATTTATAGTGATATGATTGTGGTAAGTGAAACGCCGTGAAAGGGGAAGGGTCTACATAATTACGAAGTTTAGGGTTGTGTGTAATATTAATGACCTGCTTGGCTTTTGCAGATACCAAGACCTTTGGGATTATATGTCACACCCGACCCTAAACGGCATCGGGTATGAACAGAAAACCTGATAACGAACTTCTACAATCTAAAAGCTAAACGTATTTTCTAATAGATAAAAATTTACTCGGGCTATCTAAAGTTTATTTAATTATTTGGCTTGGACTTCATCATTCTATCAAGCTTCCTATGTATCCCGAACGTCTTTTAATCTTTCAATCGGGAATCAAAGCCACGTAGTTCTACCAATTCTAAATTATCTAGCTATAGTTGGATTTTATAAGCACAAATCAAAAACTTTAAATTAATATAATTAACAAACTCAAAAATAAAATTTTAGTTATTAGTTTATTTATACCCTAGATCACAACTAATAATTACTTGTTCTAACACTTTTATTTGTAGAACAATCACATAAATTAAACGCACACAGTAACCATATTCAGTTAGTCATCTATAAAATAATTTTATGTAAATATCATCCTTATTCTTATTTTTATCACTTACATAAATTCTCTACTCACATTCTATTTCACTTCATCAAATAAAACCGTTGTGTTTACAACCCATTTTCTATTTCGTGACAAAACATTCTTATCCTTGAATCTATAAAACTAATTATGGTGCAAACACTAATTATTATTTTGTTTATGGAAGGGACAAGTTGAGAACCCAACAAGATCGCATCAGTACGATATGATGCTACGCGTGTACACGTGTGGTTTCGTTCAACTCAGTAAAAATAACCGTTGATTTGATATTAGTTATGATCATAAAGTAGTGAATAACTTAGCTACTTTTTCCCCTAACATCCGAACCATTCACAATTCTATCACAGGCATTTTCTATCGAAAGAATCGTTCCAAACAACTTAATCAAAGTCTAACCCGACTCTGATTACTGAACCAATCACTCAAAACCAACTCAATAAGGAAACAACTCTTTTTGTTACCAAATAAAAGAAAATGTCCCTAATCTGCAAAAAGCCCAGAAAATCAGCATAGGAGGTCATCTTCCTCCTTCCTATTTCAATAGGAACCCCAAGCGGACAGCCTCAAAAACTCGTGCTCTCAGTTCGACTCAGACAATCACAACATATATAGTCAACTTGAAGTAAAAATCTCAGAACAAAAGAAATCATGAACAAAAACCCAGAATTGAAAAGATTTTACCTTTGAAAATCCTTGTGCATGTATAAAATACGACCATTACGAGTCCGTGGAAAACGAACAGTAACCACATGCCCATGAAAGACTTCAAACCTCCACCAAACACTCCCGCAAGCAGAGATCGGAATTAGTTTTTCCATTTCCCATAATTGAAAGTCGAAGAACCTACCAGGAAGTGTCTAAATTTGACGGAACCAAGCAGAATTTCAGAAAATCTGTTCGACAATGGTGAAAAGAAAGATAGTTGAATCGCCGGTGACTGAATAGTGAGGAAGAAGAAGATGAAAGGGGGTGGGAAGAGTAGAAAATGGTGAAGAGAGAAGCTCTCTCTCTCTGTCTCCCTTCTCCATTGTTCGATCCCCCCCTTTTAAATTCCAGCAACTTCCCTTCCTTATGTACACATTCCCACACTTAATTAAATTCTAGGACCTTCTATATCTTTCTCCCATTATTTACATTAGACTTAGGAAATTGTTATTAGGTTTTACTTAGACATAAAATTTATATTCTTTTATCAAGTTAAAAAAATGATAAAATATACTATTAGATTACATAAAAAGGGTAATCTTTTAAAAAATGAAATAATACGGGTAATAACTTGTAGTATAAAATTAAAAGAAATTTCCAAAATTCTAATTTAACCTCCGATTCTTCTAATTCGTATAATTAACCCTCATTTATGAAATCAACTTTCATAAAATAATAACAATAAAATTAGACATGAACATGACATTATAAGTCTAATTATTACTCCAAGATATGGATTGACGTTATGGAAGATTATTGGTTATTTTTTTTGTGTTTTAATTCAGAAATGTATTGGTTATTCAAGATATGGATTGACGTTATAGGCACAAATGTAAACATATTATGAGTATTGGTCTCCAATAAAATTAAACCATTGATATACAGAATTTCATCTTCATATTTTAGTATGTTTCAGTATTCAGGTATAAAAACCAGAAATTCAAACGAAGAAGAAGGCAAAAAGTGACATTTTAATATTTAAAAATGTCATCTAAACAGCAATAAAAAGACATTAAAATAAACGTATATGTCATCTGAAAAAAATCCTTTGACATGATTGATTAAGACCTATGTCATCTAAACAGGCTATAACAGCAGAAATTATTATACGAACTGTCATCTCAAATTCAATATGCCAATTTTCCACACGCTAACCTGACGGTTTTAATTATTAGAATGTCATGTGATGACATTAAAGGTGACGACAGTAATAAATAAGCTGCATCGTAACAATGGTAAGATGACATTAAGCAAATAGGCTAATGTCATGTGTGATGACGAAACATGACAGAACCTGACCGTCGTCTGAAGGTGCAATAGACGGCATCGAGCCCCGTGAAAGATTTATATCTCGCGGGACGACGGTTTTTAACCGTCGTCTGAAGAGGGTTTTGGCATAGTGTAAAACTTAGCTGATTATTGATAGTTGTTTGTATAAAATAACAAATAAAATAAAGACATGATAAAACCTTTATTTGGGGTTAAATGGTAGTAATTATTTATAAAAATGTCATTCAAAAGAGATGCATCAATAAGCTGATGGAAAAAACTCCTAAACCAACTTTTTCAAAATTAGCTTTTTCTAGTTTGACTAGGAAAAACATCTAAAGACGATCTCTTTCCTTTTTATTCTTGTTAACTTTAGAAGATCTCTTCGAATTTCGAATTGGTTGTAAGACCTCTCCAAATGATTGGAATATAGCTTTTTAGGGAGATTTAAGGTACATATAATAGTTATATGCATTTAAGCATACCCGAATCAGTGTAAGTGGGTCCAAATGAACAAAGGACTGTAATAGGATTGAAATCAAGTTCAGCCTAAACCCAATTAAAAAATAAACCAAGCTAATTTATCTGATTAAGAATTTTAGTTTAATAGTTAAAATGTGATTTCAATTCAGATAAATTTAATATATATACACATATCTAATTAATACAAATAACTATACATTTAATATATATATATATATATATATATATATATATATATATATATTATGATTAAATGTAACATATATATATATATATATATATATATATATATATATATATATATATATATATATTTATATGTATTTACAAATTGTTTAATTAAATTGCGATTTGATTTAAACTGTAGTTTTGGAAGGGAATGGAATTAGGTCTTATATAATGAAAATTGAATTTCCCGCCTCATAATTTATACATATGTCGCCTCCTACGTGTTAAAATTAGAGATTTTATTTGTTTTAGTTTTAATTAAATTGAAAGAGATAATATTAGATATTATTATTTTAATTAAAACTAAATTAGAATTTAAAAGATAATTAATATTTTTTTTGGAAGTACTTAATATTAATTTTAACTAGTTGAAAACTCGTGCGATGCACGGGATATGAAACTTTTATATAATTTAGATAAATAAATAAATTGACATGTTTATACAATGTTATGAAAAAAATTTATATTATGTATATTTGAAATTAATATATATTTTTTATTGATAATTCAAATTAAATTAAATTAATTTTGAAATAGTTGATTAATTTTTTTATAGAATTTTAATTAAAGGTGGATGATTTATTTATTTTTATAAAAAATCATTTGTACCTTTTAGTAATTTTAATATTTTTTAATATTTTTTATAACTGGAATTTTGTGAAACAATAATAATAATAAAATATGAGATTGATTAAGAAATATATTAGAATATAATAAAAAAACCAAAAATTGAATTAAACTACAATTAAAATGAAATATTATATCTACGATACAAAATAATTACAATCTATGTTAAACAAAAATTGAATTAAACTACAATTAAAATTGAAGCAACATCAATATATTATGATATCAACTATTACAATTAATACTTTTTTAATGTTGCACATGAAGAAACCTTATCAATTCAATATGTTACATATAAAAATATTTCATAAAAATTAGTCACAAATTCATCTTGTTGATAATTATTTTCTGCTTTTGGCACTCCAGGTGAGGCAGGAGCGGGAGGTATTTTTCGCAACTATCGTGGATTTCCCAAATGCTGTTTTGCTTTTTCTACCCCTCCGTCTTTTGCTTATATGGCTGAATTGAGAGCCGCTATTTTTACAATTGAACTTGCTTGGGAGAAAAATTGGCATCAGCTTTGGGTTGAGTCAGACTCAATGTACGTTGTTAATCTGCTTAGACATCGTTCCATGGATGTTCCTTGGAGTATTCGTCAATAATGGTTGCATTGTCTCAGTATTTGCTCTAGGATGAACATTCTTTTTTCACACATCTTTAGGGAAGGAAATAGAGTTGCTGATGCACTGGCAAAGTTTGGAGTCTCTTCCTCAGTGATCAATTGGTGGCCTTTAGCTCCTGCTTTTTTCCACAGGTTTATCAATGATGACATTTATAGTATTTCTCACTTGCGTTTTTCTTGACTTTCCTAAACTTTTTTCCTCTCCCCTTCTTTTTGTTTGTTCTCCTTCCTCTTCTCTTGTTCAAAAAGTCATTTTTCGTTTATTAATATATTGCGGGTTTGTCAGTTCTTGGGCCACGGGTGCTCACCCCGCCCAAGTTCTGTCTCGTCCCAATTTCTATAAAAAAAATTATTTTACTTGATGGAATTTCATGATCACCAAGTATTCGAATTCAATTATTCATTTTGCTACAATAACCCAATATATCCAATTGAATCAGCTTAAGGTGATGATTTCTCCTATTTTCATCTCGTAATATCTCATCAAGACATTCAATCAATTTGTTCTTCATTCTTTCACTATATAGAATATCAATCACGCTCGCAGATATCACTTATTTGACTTCGTTAATATTTTCTAATAATTATATATCCTTGAATTTCATAAGCAAGAAAAACAAACAAAAGAAAAGAAAACAAAAATTAAAGAACAAAAGAGATAATTTGGAGAGAACTATCTTATTCTCGTTTTTTTTTTCTAAAATAAGAGAGAATGTCAAGATATAAGCATATAAAGAGGAGAGTGGAAATATTTTTTGCCTATTAATTAAATTTTTTTTAATGAAGTATTAAGTCCATAAATTAAGCGTAGGAACAACATCAACATTCAGCATAGGAATCGGCTCATTGATATTCTAGGTATTCGTGTTGCTCGACTGCCGTTTAATTATCTTGGGGTACCAATTTTTCAGGGGGCGCCAAAGGCTCGTCATTTACAGCCGCTTATGGATCGGTTCCTTGCTAAATTTAGTCTTTAGAAGGGGTGGTCGCTCTCTTTAGCTGGTAGGCTAACTCTGATAAAATCTGCTTTAACGGGTGCTCTTATACATTCACTTATGATTTACAAGTGGTCATCCTCTCTCACCACAAAGATTGCTAAAGCTCTCAGAAACTTCCTTTGGACCAGGGACAAGGATCAGAGAAAGCTTCTTACTGTCAAATGGAAGAAGTGTTGTGAATTGTATGAATTTGGGGGGCTTGGAATCAAGGATATTGGACTGTTCAACAACTCTCTTCTTGGTAAGTTCAGCTGGGATTTGATTCAAAAAATGGATATATCCCTTCTTTGCTGCGAAATCGCTTCCTTTATCAGTCTGGTATGCCTAAGCGCTATATTTCAAATTCTTCGGTTTGGACCTCTGTTCGATCGATTTATGATCAGATCAGTTTGGAAGTGACTTGGTGGTTTGGAGACAATTCTGAACTGAATTTCTGGACGGACTCATGGATTGCACCGAAAGTTGCAAATCAGCTCGGCATTCCAGCAAATATACAGTGCAAGATTTATGACCCGCTTCACTCCTTTCGTGCTGATGAATCCTGGACTAATTTATATCGACTACCTAATCTTGTCCAATTGAACATTCAGAGGGTTTCTGGAAGTCGGGACGAAACAGACACGTGTGTGTGGAAACCGTCTATATCAGGTATATATAATGCCAAAGGTTTCTATAGCTCCTGCTGCAACACTAGTCCGGTTGAGTGCAATAAATTCCTTTGGAATGCCTTTGTGCCGCCTAGGCGGTCTGTCACCTGCTGGCTAGTGATTCATAGGAAAGCTGCGGTACAAACCAATTTACAGGTATGTGGTTTTCTCTTGTCTCGAGATGTGAACTGTGTAAATGCCATATTGAATCAATTGATCATCTTTTCGTCACGTGCCCTGTGTCAAATAGTCTTTGGAATGTTGTCTTCTCTGTTTTTGGCATACACCGTAGTAGTATATTGACCTTTGGGAATCTTTTCCGGGAGATTAGAGCTGTCCGTTTCCATATTTCTATGAGAAAAGGGTGGGATTTGGCTGCTATAACTACTGTTTGGTACATTTGGTACATCAGGAATTTGACTATTTTTGAAAATGATCTCCCTTCAATCCAATTCCTTCAGAATCGGCTTCAATTTTACATTCAGGAACCAAAATGGATTGTCAATTTGCCGAGCCGTGCTAGGCCTCTACCGGACCCTATCATTGTTCGCTGGTGTCCGCCGCCGACGGGTTGGATAAAGGTTAATACCGACGGCGCGGCGGACGGTGCGCCTGGTATCGCCGGAGCTGGTGAGATTTTAAAAAATTCCCGAGGTTTTGTTATTGGCTGCTATGCTATTAACCTCTCTAGTTCCTATGCATACATTGCCAAGCTGACTGCCATTATTTTCGCAGTAGAATCTGCCTGGGAACGGGGGTGGCACAATCTTTGGATTGAATCGGATTCTGCATATGCGGTTGATTTGCTAAACAGAAAGTCTACCATGGCTCCCTGAAAAATTAGACAAGACTGGCTTCAGTTGTCACGTCCGTGTCTAAAAGTTATTTGATATAGATTTTTGGGTATTATTTATACTATTGAGTTTAATTTAATGGTTTAGGTGTAAATAAAAAAAAGTTTTGGGTAATTTTTATAAAAAGTTATAAATTAAAAGGATAAAAATAAATATTTTCTAGTTTCATAAAATAATATATATGTTATTTTACAATTTAATTACATACTATTTTATTTATAAAAAAAACAACATTTTGCATAAAGTAAGAAAATTTATAATTAATGGGAGATTTTTCATTATAGTTACAATAATATATAATATTACTTTTATGGTGTAATTATATATATATATATATTATTCTACTTAAGAAGTATATGTTGTTTAATGTAGTCAAAACACTATATTTTGATTAGAAAAAATAGAAAAAATAGTAATAATAAAAAGAAAATTGTTAAAGTTGAGCAGTTAGTGCCATATGAATTAAAAATATTCATCCACGTGTAATGTGGATATGAGTAGGATAATATGTGTCAATTAGCATGTAAAGTGTGTTTAGGAATATAACATGTGTAAAACATTATGACTATATATTTCATTTTAGATAGACATGTTTGGGGGTGATTTTCTTTAAGAGATAGATATGTTTTTGGAGGGTTAGTGGATTCTTAAAAATACTAATATATAACCATGTGTAATGGTTTTTGGAGATGAGTTAGCGGTCAACAGACCGTACTGATGAATTTTCGGTGACCGGTGACGACGACGTTTTGGATTAGCTGTTAACGGATCACATCGATTAATTTTCGTGACCGGCGATGATATTTAGGTAATTGTATTTTTGATCTAAATTATTTTTAAAATATTATAAGTATGATTTTGAGTAAGTTAGGTTCCGTTTTGTCAAATTTTAACATCAAATTTTAATATGTTTATGAGTAGTGATTTATCATTTCATAAAAATATGAAATTTAGACAATTTTTCTTTAGATTTGTTAAAGTGAAATTCGGTATTAATGGACTTCTAGTAGTGTTACGAGTCTAACTGAACCTTCGGTGGGAATTAATTATATCAGTTTAGTGTTACACGTTACAATTTTGATAACAAATAATAATAGTCGATAAAGTGTTTGGTTTAAAATAATTTGAATATAAAATTAGAGCGAATATACTCTTAGTAGTTTAACGTGGTTTAACGAGTCTAAGAGTATTCATAGTTCAAATTAATTATTCAGTTTAGAATTTTTGTTTCGGTGGCCGGAATTAGTCCGATAAGAATATTTACTTTTAAACGATATAATATTTTGAGTAATTAAACTCTGGAAGTTGGATTAAATTATGAATCGGTTATTTTATACGAGTTTTTAATAATTTTATTTATATTAAAAGAATATTTAATTTTAAAGGATTTTGGTATTTTGTTTATAAACTATTTTGAATAATTGTGATTTTTTGCAAAATAGTTGATTGACGGCAAATGATTTAGTTTTGTAGTTATGGAATTATTTGGAAATTTGATTTTGGAAAGAGATTTGAGGACATCATGATCTCATGAGTTTTATATATCCATCTAGAGTAATCCGGACGGGACGGTTGGTTTTGATATTTGAAGACCACGTTCAGTGAGGAACGTGGCCTGTGCACACAGTCTAAAGACCTAGTCGGGTATTGGCAGCGAAGTGTTGGGTAAGACCAATATGGGATTAGGCAAGGTTAAAGCGACGTCTCGATTATGTGGTTATTGAATTGATATGTGTGGTTATGGATTGATACATAAGGGGAGAAACTCTAGGATGGATATAAGGATATAAGGTTTTATATTTTCGGTTATGAATTGATTTTGATATAAGGTTTTATGTTCGATTAATTAAGAGTTTGATTGATTACGAATTTGGTATGATAAAGCATTTATTTGATTACGGATTTGGTTTGATAAAACGTTTGATTGATTACGAATTAGTTTGATAAAACATTTGATTGGTTACGAGTTGCTTTGATAAAATGCCGATATAACGATGTCGATATTTATCTGTGATTTGATTTGATTTGATAATGTGATTTTAAGGATTTTAAGTTTAAGTTTTATATTGTCGAATCGATAAAGTATTCGCGTATATTAAATAAATAATAACGGTCTGAATAAGTGTTTTTTGTCTATTCCGAAATTAAGTTAAGTTATTAGGAAATTAAATTAAGTTTTTAACATGTTAAAAATTGATGAGTCGAATTCGTAGATCGGGATGCTAAATATATTGTGAATAGTAGTAGCGATAAAATGAAGTCTATTAATTTCATCAACATGTAAATAAGTTAAGAGAACTACCTAAAATAGGTAGAACTACGTGGCTTTGATTCTCGATTTAAAGATTCAAAGATATTCGGGATACGTAGGAAGCTTGATAGAATTATCAAGCCCAAGCCAAATAATTAAATAGTTTGAAATATAATTTCTAACGGTGTGTTAGGAAATTTGTTTAAAAGTATAATAAGTTATTAGATAATTTGATTGAATTAGTCATGATAAAAATTAATGATTTTTTTACAGTTATGGATCGATTTCGTAGAAAATAGGTTCGCCTTCTTCGTTATCTTGTTTGGCTTGTAGGCTGTTAGGCGTTCGTTTTCTTATTTCCCTCCATACCCGATGCCATTTAGGGTCGGGTGTGACATCAGTGTTTGGCTAGATTCACGAATATGAATTGCAGAATCACTCATATCTATCAGGAGGGCAATCAGGCGGCGGATCAACTTGTCCGCTTTGGAAAAACAGCTTCTGCTCTTACATGGTGGCACTCAGCTCCTCATTTTTGCCAATCGTCTGTTTTTGACGACCTTTATAATGTTGCACATGTTCGTTTTCCTTAATTTTTCTGCTTTGAACCTTCTTTTTTTTTCCTCACTTTGTAGTTTTCCTTTTTTTTATTAATAATATTTCGGGTTGATTTGGTGTGTTAGGGATGCCAACCTAGTTGGGATGTCTAGCCACTTAATCGCGTCCCAAACTTTCATGTAAAAAAAGTCCATAAATTAATTTTAGTTAAATAGAATGTAACTACCCAGTACAAAAAACGTTTTATAATTAATATGTGAAATTAATTCTATTAATTAGAATCATTATGCTCAACATTTGAAAATTTGAAGAGATTCAAATAATAATATTTTTTAATTAATATTTTCCAACAACTTGTACTATGATCATGTTTCATTTTCATATGTTAAAAACTTTTGAAATACTAGCTAACAATTTTGTACAAACCACAATATAATAGTTAAAAACTATATAAACCAATTTTGCAAAAGCAATTATCTCAATATCCCATAATTAATGTACATTTTTAAGATTTTGAGTTAAAAACTACTAGTCGAAAACCCGTGCGATGCACGGGGTATGAAACTTTTATATAATTTAGATAAATAAATAAATTGACATATTTACTTTTAAATAATTTTATATCATACTATGAAAAAAATTTATATTATGTATATTTGAAATTAATATATATTTTTTAATGATAATTCAAATTAAATTAATTTTAAAAATAATTGACTACTTTTTTTTATAGAATTTTAACTAAAGATGAATGATTTATTTATTTTTACAAAATTCAATGATTTGTACTTTTTAGAAATTTTAATACATTTTCATATTCCAAATATTCTGTGAAACAATAATAATAAAATAGCAGATTAATTAAGAAATATATTAGAATATAATAAAAAACCAAAAATTGAATTAAACTATAATTAAAATTAAATATTATATTTACGATACAAAAGAATTACAATATATGTTAAACAAAAATTGAATTAAACTACAATTAAAATTAAATATTATATCTACGATACAAAAGAATTACAATCTATGTTAAAATGGAAGCAACATCAATATATTATTCTATAAACTATTACAATCAATACTTTTCTAATGTTGCATATGAAGAAACTTTATCAATTCAATATGTTACATATAAAAAAATAAAATTCGTAAGAATTAGTCACAAATTCATCTTATGATAATTATTTTGGTTGATGGAATTTCATGATCACCAAGTATTCGAATTCAATTATTCATTCTGTTACAATAACCCAATATATCTAATTGAATCAGTTTAAGATGATGATTTCTCCTATTTTCATCTCGTAATATCTCATCAAGACATTCGATCAATTTGTTCTTCATTCTTTCACTATATAGAATATCAGCCATACTCGCAGATATCACTTATTTGACTTCATTAATATTTTCTAATAATTATATATTCTTGAATTTTGTAAGTAAGAAAAACAAACAAACGAATTGAAAAAAAAATGAAGGGACGAAAAAGATAATTAGGAGAGAACCATCTTCCTCTCGGATTTTTTTTATTTTTTTTTTGAAAATAAGAGAGAATGTCGAGACATAAGCGTATAAAGAGGAGAGTGAAAATATTTTTTGGCCATTAATTAAACATTTTATTTTTTCTTAATGAAGTATTAAGTCCATAAATTAATTTTAGTTAAACAGAATTAAATCGCAATTGTAACCACTCAGTACAAAAAAAAACGTTTTATAATTAATATGTGAAATTAATTATATTAATTAGAATCATTATGCTCAACATTTGAAAATTTGAAGAGATTCAAATAATAATATTTTCTTAATTAATATTTTTCAATAATTTGTCCTATGATCATATTTCATTTTCATCTGTTAAAAACTCTTGAAATACTAACAATTTTGTACGAACCATAATATAATAGTTAAAAATTATATAAGCCAATGTTGTAAAAGCAATTATCTCAATATCCATAATTAATGTACATTTTTAGGATTTTGAGCATCAAAATTTATTTTTATTTACCTTGATTTTGAATTCGTATCTAGCATAATCCACCAACTTCAATGAATATCGTGCGAAACTTTATATCTATTTGTACCAAAATGCATAAAAATAAAAAATACAATCCATATCAATTAGCTAAACTCAAACTAAAAAAATGAGTGGATTTCAACATGTTCCGAATTAGAAAAATTAATCTAACTTCAATTAAAACTAAAAATTGAGTTCATAAAAAGCCAAAAATCTAAATTTTAGTTAGAGTTAACAATCAAAACGATAACACCTAGGAACATATACTAAAAAAGAATGCAAATATACAAAATCTTTATTTTAGTCGTTTTGAAAAATAAATAAATAAAAAAGAAAACATGGATAAGGTAGCGAGAGGTATGGAATCTGGATAACGACAGATATGGAATTTCATCTCTGAAAGATGAAACTATAACAACAATTGTTTAATAAAAATAAAACACATCACAATTGAGAAAGCCAAAAATTGAGTTCATATAAAGCCGAAAATCTAAATTTTAGTTAAGAGTTAGCAATCGAAACGATAATACCTAGCAACATATACTAAAAAAGAATACAAATTTACAAAATCTTTATTTTAGTCATTTTGAAAAAAAAAGACAAATAAAAAAGAAAACATGGATAAGGTAGCGAGAGGTATGGAACCTTGGTAACGACAGAAATGGAATTTCATCTCTGAAAAATGAAACTATAACAACTATTGTTTAATAAAAAGAAAACAACACCACAATTAATAACAAAAATAACTACAACATATGAAAAAAAATCGAATAATTACCTTGAGAAACATAAGAATTTCTTGTAATTTTTGACACTTTTGTGTTTTCCGGTTTTAGTTGTTCATGCATCTTCTATTTCTGTCGGATTTCTTCAATTGAAGCTATCAGTTTGGAAAAAAAAGACAAATAAAAAAGAAAACATGGATAAGATAGCGAGAGGTATAAAACCTGGGTAACAACAGAAACCAACAGAAATGAATCTGAAAGATGAAACTATAACAACTATTGTTTAATAAAAATAAAACAACAACATAATTGAGAACAAAATAACTACAACATATGAAAAAAAATCGAATATTTACCTTTAGAAATATAATACTGTCTATCGTGACAAATGAACATAATGGTTGAATACTATCTATCATGCTTTATATAGAAGTTTATTTGTGACTTTTAGATTTCATTTGCTTTGTGTTTTTTCATGTTCACGTAACTCTCGCTTTTTTTATTATTTTAATTAATAGGCTAGTAATTATTTAATATATTATAAATATAAATTTGTTATTTTTAATTAATTAAATATTTTTAATCTAATTTTTTACTACATTGACAACTCATCAAAAAGACCTTTAAAACACTTCTTCTCATTTCTCTCTGCTTCCGTAATTATATATAGTATAGATATAAGCCAATGTTGCAAAAACAATTATCTCAATATCCCATAATTAATATACATTTTTAGGTTTTTGAGCATCAAAATTCATTTTTATTTACCTTTATTTTGAATTCGTATCTAGCATAATCCAAATTCTTCAAGAATAAACATCTTATCAAGTGTATTAGACGCTTACAATCTCTTTGTCTAGAGAACTAGAAAAAAAATAACTTCTTGATAATAATAATAATAATAATAATAATAATAATAATAATAATAATAATAATAATATAACATAATTTATAATTGAAATAAACTTCATTGTAAGTATAATATTTCAATACTCTTTAATAGTTTATTCAATATGTCTCCAACTTCAATGAACAACTATTGTGTGACACTTTATATCTATTTGTACCAAAATGCATAAAAATAAAAAATACAATCCATATCAGTTAGATAAACTCAAACTAAAAAAATGAGTGGATTACAATAGGTTCCGAATTAGAAAAATTAATCTAACTTTTATTAAAGCTAAAAATTGAGTTCATATAAAGCCGAAGATCTAAATTTTAGTTAGAGTTAACAATCGAAATGATAACGCCTAGCAATATATACTAAAAAAGAATGCAAATATACAAAATCTTTATTTTAGTCATTTTGAAAAAAAAAGACAAATAAAAAAAACATGGATAAGGTAGCGAGAGGTATAGAACCTGGGTAATGACAGAAATGGAATTTCATCTCTAAAAGATGAAATTATAACAACTATTGTTGAATAAAAATAAAACAACAACACAATCGAGAACAAAAATAACTACAACATATGAAAAAAATCGAATAATTACCTTGAGAAATATAAGAATTTCTTGTAATTTTTGACACTTTTGTGTTTTCCGATTTTAGTTGTCCATGCATCTTCTATTTCTATCAGATTTCTTCAATTGGAGATATCAGTTTGAAAAAAAGACAAATAAAAAAGAAAACATGGATAAGGTAGCGAGAGGTATAGAACATGGATAACGACAGAAATTGATCTGTTAGATGAAACTATAACAACTATTGTTTAATAAAAATAAAACAACAACACAATTGAGAACAAAATAACTATAACATAGGAAAAAAAACGAATAATTACCTTTAGAAATATAATACTATCTATCATGACTAATGAATATATAAATTGTAAAATATTATCTATCATGCTTATAGAAGTTTATTTGTGACTTTTGGATTTCCTTTTTGTTTTTTCATCTTCATGTAACTCTTATTTTCTTTTATTATTTTAATTAATGGGCTAGTAATTATTTAATATATTATAAATATAAATATTTTATTTTTAATTAATTAGATCTTTTTAATTTTGATTTTTTCCTACGTTGACAACTCATCAAAAAAGCCTCTAAAACACTTCTCCTCATTTCTCTCTGCTTCCGCTATTATATATAGTATAGATAGATATAGATTCTAATTATTGTTATGAAAATATAAATAGAAAGAGATAGATTAATTTTAACATAACCACATGGTATTGTATTTTTCATAACGCAAAGAACACGCTGACTCTCCCTCCCAAGAGAAGTTATCTCCCCCGTCTTTCCATTCAGCCAAGGTCCTTCTTCAGTTCGGGGATTCATTTCGGTGCTAGCACATGAGGTTCTAGTTTGTTGTCTCTATATGTATTGTGTGGAGAAGCCGTCATTCATAGCTTTGAATCTCAATCAACGAGAACATCTCCTTAATTATACATGTTTTAATTCGTGAGGATAAAGGTTTTTCTTGATTAAACTTTATTTTTCACCTTTTAATGGGTTTAGAAATTCTATCAAAAGGTCCTTACTAACCTTAAAAGAATAAATTACGCTAATAGGGGACTAGTGAGATCACAAAATTTGGACGTAGAATAAAAAGTGGAGATGTGTCTTAAATATCCATTAACTGGATCCTCCTCACATCTGCCAGATATTCAGACTTATCACTCTTGAGACACAATTCTTCTAGATTAGTATATCATAATACCATTCTAATTAGGAGTATTTGGTATGTGTGTTTATTTAATGAAAAATTGACTCATACCTTTTTAAGGATTATTTTCTAATTAGATTTGAGTCAGTTTTATATAATTCAAAATATGGCTCCTCACTCCCTCATAAGTTACAATTTTATATTGATTGCAATATACTCTTATTATTGCTTTCTCTTTTAGAACAGAAATGACTTGAGCGTTTGAGAGCCCCTCATGGGATCTAGCCAATCTAAGTCTTTATTTTGTAGAAACATCAGAATAACGCAAAACTAGAACTTCCAAGAAGCTATCTGGATCCATACAAAGAATTTTCCACAAATATTATAATGCACTAAAAATTTAATGATTTACTCATAAAAGTTAGGAAGATAACAATTTCTCCATGTCTTTGTCTTGTTATCCTACCATTCTACAATAGTGTGTATTACAAAAGTTTAATGAATTATTTAATTATGAGAAGGAACTATGGATTATCTTCATGTAATTGCCAAATTCCATTAGTCTACATATTCATGTTCATGATTGAATATTTTTCATTTTATTTTCGTGCAAGACTATTAACGTGGTAAGTCTTAGGTGGTGTTTCATAAAATTTAAATTCAAGTATTTGAAAAATGAGTACTGAATTTAAGTGTTTAGTATTGTATATAAGTACTTAAAGTATTAAATAAAAATAGTTGGACAGCTTAATGATTTACTATTAATCACATTAAATATAAGAGATACAATCCAAATACATATAATCCTATCATTATGATGAGGGCATCCCTTCCCTAAGCCCGAGCCCGGAGCCAAGAGACGAGAACAACGAGATCCGGGGTAACCAGCCAAGTACGCGGGGCGTGCTCACCAAGGCACGGGGCGTGAAGGACCTAGTTTTCGAAGAATTGCCCAGAAACTCAAGAACGCGGGGCGTACCTCTAAACGCGCGGGGCGTGGATTGGGCAGCCGAGAAGAAACCAACCCAGGAGGTCAACTACGCGGAGCGTAGTATCAAGGACGCCACGCGTGAAGATCATCAACAAGGGTCCTCAAGATTAGGGGCTCCAATACGCGGGGCGTGACTCCAGGAACGCCACGCGTAAAATCCTCCTCGAAGACTCTCCAGGTTCAGAAGCTGAGTTACGCGGGGCGTACCAAGGTCCACGCTGTTGAAACACCTTTCCACAAGATTTTGATTTGACAAAATCATTTAAGTTTAATCCATGATTAAGAGACAATTAAATTTATGTGCTTTGATTTAATTGTACTAATCCGTTTGTTCAATATTGAGTATAAATATAAATGCAAAAGGAAATAAAATTAAGACAGGACAAAGTCAGCATAAGAACACAACACAAGCTGAGTGAAGAGCAACTCAGCATAAGAGAAGATAAGTCATCTTTAAAACAACAGCTTAAGAATGAAGCTGATCAAAGAAGCTGAGTGGAACGATGCTCAGCATAAAAGAAGTCCGCTTCAGAACTAGATCTTGCAGAACGAAGCTGACCATGGAAGCTGAGTGAAAAAGAACTCAGTATGAGATTTGGTGACAATCAAAGACAATGACTATCGAAGTGAAGCTGAGTGATCTTCAGGACAGCATGAACGATCCGTTAGCTAAAAGACAAATCCGACAACTGTCTGCACCAATAATAGAAGCCTTGGAATTACACAAAAGCCAAATTCCGAGATGCATGGGTCACCTGTTCATTGCTATAAGACAAACTGCCGCAAGAAGACAAAGCCTGTAGGAAGAAGACAAGCCTGACATCTGAAGAAATCAGAACACAAGATTGGCCTGCACATCTGAAGCTGACCAGAAGTTTGTCCCCCAAAAGAGCCGTTTTGGATTCAACGGACAAATCAAATTCAAATCATTTGATCCTCAAAATACAACTATAAAAGGACAAGCAATCCTCTTGGATCATTGCCGAAAATTACAGAATATACAAGAGAGAAAAATACAAGCTAAAAGCACTCAAAAACAAGAAAGAGATCTTACACCAACTTTCTATTCCTTGTGTAAATGCTAGACTGATTGTTTTATAATCATCTAAAGTGTTCTTTATATGAAAAAGAGCAAATTGTATCAATTGTGAATTGAGAGTGTTGTGATGAGTATTTGGTTGTAAATACTCAGTGGTAGAGAAATCTAGGTGCTGGGTTGTAGCACTTAGTAGGAGTTGAGTAGACGAATAGAGGAAGGTACTCTTGCATATTCAACTGCCTTGTAATCGGTTTGTGCTCTACCTTTAAAGAGCTCAGTATTGGATTCTAAAAGCCCGGAGGAATCTAAGGACTGGACGTAGGTGGAGAGGCCGAACCAGGATAAGTGATACTGAGTAATTTCTAACTCTCTTAATATATATATATATATGTGCATGTGTTGCTTGTTTTACTTACTCAGCATATAAACTGTTTAAAGCTGACACTGAGTAAAATTAGAGTGCTGAGTTGGAAGCTGACCACAAAAGTGTCAATTCCCAACTCACAAGTGAAACAATCTTAGTCAACATTTGACTAAAGCTGTCTCACACTAAGATCAGCCAAGCTGACCAACGCTGAGTTAATAAACTCACTAAAATTATCAAGTCAGCAAGATTAATTAGCGAAAAAGTTACATTAGTTCCTAACCCCCCCCTTTGGAACTAATCATACGGGACCAACAAGTGGTATCTGAGCCTAAGCTCACTACTCAAAGATATAACTATCTTGAGCTGATCCCGATAAATGGTTGAGAACAGCACTCGTTTCCTTCCCGAGAATCAAACAACACAGATACTCCCTAAGGGATTATCAATTAGTCGGCCTCCCCTATTCTTTGGATCCAATTATACATTCTAGAAGAATAGGATGAAGAACTTTATTCAGGCAACAAACATGACTGCATGGCTTGCAATAGTTCAAGGCCCATATGTCCCATATAAAATTGTTAACAATGAGAAAGTTGTTAAGAGTGAAACTGAGTGGTCAGAGGATGACCTTAAAAAATTACAAAACAATGCTTCGGCTATCAATATGCTTCACTGTGCGTTAGATGCTGCAGAATACAATAAAATTTCAGGTTGCGAGTCAGCACAGGAGATTTGGAAAAAGCTTGAAGTAACCTACGAAGGTACAAGCAAGGTCAAGGAGTCAAAGGTGAACCAACATATGAGATTATATGAGCTGTTCGAGATGAACGACGATGAGGACATCTCCGGAATGAACGCTAGATTCACCAACATCATAAATGAGCTAAAAAGGCTCGACAAGAACTTTACTGAAGAAGAGCAGGTGAAGAAAATCCTGAGAATCTTACCAAAGAGTTGGCAAGCTAAGAAAACTGCCGTGGAGGAAGCTCAAGACTTGACCACATATAAATATGACGAGCTGATCAGATCTCTACTGACTCATGAGATCTCTATGAAAAATTTTGAAGCAAAAGAAAAGTCAGAAGACAAGAAACAAAAATCACTTGTCATGAAAGCTGACTCAACCGAAGCTGACTCATCGGACGATGAGGAAATGGCCATGTTCACAAGGAAGATGAAAAAGCTGTTCAGAAAGAATGAAAAGAATAGCAAGAGGCCATTCAGAAGAGGCGACAGGTACAAAGCTGAGTCCAGTGATAAATACAAAAAGGACAGCTCCAAATCTGTCACATGTTTTGAGTGTCATCAAACTGGGCACATTAAGTCAAGCTGCCCTAATCTGAAGAAGGATAAGAAGGGAAGCAAAGAGGCAATGGTGGCCACATGGAGTGATAGTGATGAGTCAACCTCATCTGAAGCTGATGCAAATGAAACGGCAAATATATGCTTCATGGCCGATGATGCTGACCGCACTTATTCTGAGCAAGCTGACCTCTCTGATGAAACTGACCAAGAGGAACACAATAATGAGGTAACATCCTTACTTGTGCTTAGAACTGAGATAATAAATGCCTTGAGTGATTTATATGCGCTAACTAAAAAGTGCAATAAGAAAGTAAAGGCACTCAGCAGGCGGTGTGATGAGATTGAAGAGGTCAAGCTGAGTGACCTCCGATATCTCCTCCAAGACAACTCAACTTTGCATAGTAACATAGAACTTATGCACAAGTTTGCCTCGGAGGTCCATTCAGATTCAAAGAAACTGAAAAAGGATGTCACTACCCTACAGAGCCAAATAAGAGGCTCAAATAAAAATAAATCCCATGCTGAGTACTCAAGTACTAGTCAGCATAAACAGTTCACACAGTGTGACTGTTGCAGGAAAAAGGGGCACACAAGAGAAGTGTGTTGGTACAATAAGCGGATTGTCCAATGTGACTTCTGCGGAAAGAAAGGACATACCACTAAGGTATGTTGGCATGCTCAGCACATTAATGCTGACCACACTCAACATCACCCTCAAAGGGTAATTCAATGTGACTTCTGTGGTAAAAGTGGCCACACTATAAAAGTATGTCGTCACAAATTAAAATACGACTTTGCACCTGTTTATGCTAACAACCGAGGACCCAAAAAGAATTGGGTACCTAAAGATGAATAGTCTAAAATGCAGGTGAGCCTGAGATGCATGGAGAAATCAAAACTGTGGTATATAGACAGCGCATGCTCGAGGCACATGACTGGTGATGAAACTCAATTCATCACACTAGAGCTTAAACAAGGTGGAAGTGTAAGCTTTGGAGACAATAAGAAGGATAAGATAGTCGGCTCAAGGACTATCGGAGGTAACCCTACTATTGAGTCAGTCTCCTTAGTTAAAGGTCTCAAATACAATCTGCTGAGTGTAGCTCAGCTTTGCAAGAGCGGCAGAAAGGTTGTATTTGATCATACTCAGTGTCAAATACTCGAGGGAAAAACAAACGAATTGATTTTAACTGCCCCTCGTGTAGACAATGTATACATACTGAGCTTAGAAAAACAGTTTTCTAAAAATATATGCTTAGTGTCTAAAGAGGATAACTTCTGGCTATGGCATAGAAGACTTGGTCATGTAAGCATGGACCTTCTTGCCAAATTAGCTAGAAAGCAACTAGTTGAGGGATTGCCCAAACTTAAATTTGAAAAAGATCAATTATGTAATGCTTGTCAGCAAGGTAAACAAACTAAGAAGTCATTTCAAAGTAAAAATATTGTCTCAACCAAGAGACCATTGGAATTACTACACTTGGATCTTTTCGAACCTGTCCAGCCACTCAGCTTGGGAGGTAAGAAATTTTCCTTAGTCATTGTAGACGATTTCTCTCGGTACACTTGGATCATCTTGCTGAGTAGCAAGGATGAAACATTTGAGATGTTCACAACATTGATTAAGAAACTTGAAAATGACAAAGACCTAAAAGTAGCTCATATTAGAAGTGACAATGGTGGAGAATTAAAAAACCAACAGTTTGGTGAATTCTGTGAAGCCAGTGGTATTACCCACAATTTCTCTGCTCCTAGAACACCTCAACAAAATGGAGTTGTTGAAAGGAAGAACAGAACAATTATCGAAATAGCTAGGACAATGCTGAGTGAAAATAGGCTTCCAAAGTATTTCTAGGGTGAAGCTATCCACACAGCATGCTACATTCTCAATAGGGCTTTAGTTAGACCTATTCTTAAGAAAACCCCATATGAACTTTGGAAAGGACGAAAGCCCAACATTGGCTACTTTCGTGCTTTTTGGTGTAAATGTTTTATACTCAACACAAAAGATAATCTTGCAAAATTTGATGCTAAAGCTGACGAAGCGATCTTTTTAGGGTATTCAACAAACAGCAAAGCATATAGGGTGTATAATAAACGAACTCGGGTTGTAGAAGAGTCTGCAGGAAAGTCAACTCAGCTCGATGAAGATGAACCAAGCTCAGCTTCCGCTGATCAAAATGGAGCCTCTGAGTCATCAATACAAGGGCTGACCAAAGGTAAGAAAGAAATTGAAACAACCTTTGCTGACCAATCTATTCCTGCAGAGATTGTAGAAACACCTGTTCCAAACAACTCAACATTGCCCAAAGAAATAAAAATCCCAAGAGGACATTCAGAGAAGTCCATTCTTGATGCTGCTGACAATAAGCTGATGACAAGAGATCAGCTTAGGAAGTATCTCAGCAATGTTGCCTTCGTCTCAATACATGAGCCAAAGAATTTCACTGATGCTGAGCACGATGAATATTGGATCAACGCTATGCAAGAAGAGCTTGATCAATTCACAAGAAATGAGGTATGGGATTTAGTACCCAAACCTAGGAATCAAAAGACCATAGGAACTAAGTGGGACTTTAGAAATAAATTAGATGAGCTAGGCAACGTAGTCAGAAATAAAGCCCGACTTGTAGCCCAAGGCTATAGTCACCAAGAGGGCATTGACTACGGTGAGACCTTTGCACCCGTTGCTAGGTTAGAGGCTATACGTATACTGTGTGCATATGCTAGCTATATGAATTTTAAGTTATATCAAATGGATGTTAAAAGTGCCTTTCTTAATGGCTTTATAAACGAAGAGGTATATGTTAGTCAGCCTCCAGGGTTTGAAGATCCAAAATTTCCAAACCACGTTTATAAACTCAAGAAGGCCTTATATGGCCTAAAGCAAGCACCACGTGCTTGGTATGAGAGGTTGACCAACTTCCTACTAACCAGGAATTATGTCAGAGGCAAAGCTGACACAACTTTTGTTCATTAAGAAAAAGGGTAAAAATACCCTACTTGCTCAAATTTACGTAGATGACATAATTTTTGGTGCTACTGACGATTCTATGTGCAAAGAGTTTAGTAAACAGATGCAAACTGAGTTCGAAATGTCTATGATGGGCGAACTCAACTTCTTCCTTGGACTTCAAATCAAGCAAGGTAAGAATGGCATCTTCATTAGTCAGTCTAAGTACGCCAAAGAAATGCTAAAGAAGTTTGATATGGAAGATTGTAAACCAATATCAACCCCAATGGGTACTGATACGGTCCTATGCAAAGATGAGAAAGGTAAATCTGTAGATAGCAAGCTATATCGAGGTATGATTGGCTCTCTACTTTACCTTACCGCTAGTAGACCTGATATTCAGTACTCAGTATGTTATTATGCAAGATATCAAGCTGACCCCAGGGAATCTCACTTAACAGCTGTAAAAAGAATTTTCAGATATTTGCAGAGCTCAGTTAATGCAGGTTTATGGTATCCAAATACAAGTGACTTCACACTGATTGGATATACTGATGCTGACTATGGGCGAGATAAGCTAGAGCGTAAAAGTACCTCGGGAGGATGTCACTTCCTTGGAAGCTGTGTAGTATCTTGGTTCAGCAAGAAGCAGTCATCAGTTGCCCTGTCTATAACTAAAGCTGAGTACGTAGCTGCTGGAAGCTGTGTTGCACAAGTCCTATGGATTAAGCAACAGCTTGAGGATTATGGAGTCAAAACGGAAACAATTGAAGTCAAATGCGACAATAAAAGCGCCATTGACCTATCTAAAAATCCAATCCAACACAGCAGGATGAAGCATGTCAGCATAAGGCATCACTTCATTAGAGACCATGTACTCAAGGGTGAGATCAAGCTGACCTAGATTCCAACAGATGAACAACTTGCGGATATCTTCACCAAGCCTTTGGCTCTTGAGCAATTTAACATATTAAGGGAAGCTATCGGTATGTCTAATCCTCTTCAATAATTCTATATGCTTAATGTTGAGTGATTACCATGCTGAGTGATTTGTGATAAATTAGTAACTGTTGCATGCTGAGTTAAAAATGACATGAAATCACCCTATGCTGAGTAGACATACATGCTGAGTGAATATCCTAAGTTGAGTTACTAAGTCCACAAACAACTACCCTACGTAAAACTGACTACTCAAAGTTCCAAAACGTTTGATATTCCATATGCTGAGTAAAGTTTCGTTGCGTAATTAATGCTAGCACGCGTATTGAATAGCCACCTAGGATGACGTAAGCATAATTATTGGAAAAATACATACGCCGTATGTGTCATAAATGTCAGAATGATTGTCGATTTATCATCTCGAGGAAAAACGGCCTATTCAACGAATCAGATCTCGTCGGTAATAATATAAATAGTGGAAGAATCCCCATTTCCTACTCTTTACGCTCAAAAATCTCTGGCATTCTATTTCCAACTCTCAAATATCCCAGATCCTTCAAGAACTCTTAAGAAAATGTCTGACTCCCAAAATCTCTCCGGAGCTGATTACGATCAAAATCACTCCGATGAAAATCCTTCATCTTCTACTCAGGAGGAATATGAAGAAACATCAACAGAATCCCAAGAAGGTGGTCAGCCTGACCAAACTCAGGTCAGTACCATCGCCAAAAACCCTAAAGCTGACCAAGCTGGCTCGTCGAAGGAGACTCAGAAGGAGAAAGGTAAGAAACCCAGAACCTACTCACTAGTATACAACCACGTTAAGGGGGACAAGATTGATCATTCACGATGGTTCTCAAAAGGGTTTGTGGAAGCAGAGAAACCCTTCTGCGAATGGATATCTAAGAACGGCTGGGAAGGACTATTCTCCATTCGTGAGGCTACCTATCCTGAACTGGTGAAGGAGTTCTACACCAACCTGAAAGTAGCCAATGATAATAGGGATTACTTGGTCACTGAGGTCCAGGTAAAGGAGATTTTCATCAATCCTCCCTATCTGGCTAAGTTGCTGAAGCTGAAGAACAAAGGGACAGAACTTCGAACCACAAATGACCATGGTAAGATTAAATTCCCAGCTAAATTTTGTAGACCTCCCGGTTACGTAGGAGAAGTATCTAGTACTTGCATGGGTCGAGACCAAAAGATGGCCCATTACATCCTGACCAATTTTATCTTTCCAAAAGTCAACTGTACCTCCTCAGCAACGAATTTCGAGCAGTGCTTCATCTGGCACATGCTGACCTACAAGCCTCTGAACATGCCAGTCTTTCTCATTGGTGGATTTTTGTGAAGTTCTGGTACGCTTAGGTTAGGATCCCTCATCACCAAAATCCTCAAGGATTATCAAGTCAGTTTGGTTGAAGAGATTGAAGTCTGGGGAACTGAGATCACTGCTGGTATCCTG